>NW_027256881.1:135387365-136854032 GCF_029215685.1 Pituophis catenifer annectens
CGTTCCTCACTCCAATATAAATTTATATTCAGAACAATTCATTAACCAGGGAAAAATGTGTACTTATGCTGTGAAGGGACTTTTTCTATATGACAGTGGAAGACTACTTCCAGAGAAGCACTATAAGGACATGACATTATAAAACACTTTTCCAGTTAGATGCCCATCAAACTGCAAGCTTCAAACTTTCAGAGTGATACTTGTAATAAATCAGGAAGGCATCATGATCAAACATGAAAAAAAAATAATCCTGACTGCTTTGAATAACCACATTAGTAGATTCACAAAAGAGAATCTATGGAGACATTTTTAATTGTTAAGACATCATAGACATCTGACAGTGAAATTTTGTAATCGGGCAATAAAATGATCCAGTTCTAATATGATATTTTCAATGAGATGAAGACTTTGGAATTTAGAAATGAATTAAAATGAATTAAAAACCTCTATGAAAAATAATTACAAAGTATATGTCTATCTTTAAATCTCAAACTCATCACCCCTTGAACTGAACACATTTTTAGGAAATCACAACCTGTTCTCTATCCCATTCTTATGAAGGATTCAACATACAGTACAGGCCAGTACTTCTCACCCTTGGCATCTATGAGATATGTGGACTTCAACTCCCAAAATTCTTCAGCCAACATGGCTGGCTGGGGTATTTTGAGAGTTAAAATTCACATATTTTAAAATGGCTAAGATAAGAAACATTGTGATAGCCCCTAAGAGCGAAAGTGCTCCAATGCTGTTGAATATTGTTAAGAATTCTGAAATGTTCAACAAATGATTCAATTGTTAAATACTGTCAGATGAAAAGTGAAAAAGGTCACCTCCATCCAAATTCTCAAGAGGTTATCTAACATTGGCCTGCCAGGAAAGTTATGAGTTAATCTGTATGACCAGAAAATCCAGATTATTTTGTACTTTACCTGAATTGGGGTACAGGCAAACATCATTAATATTATGTTCAGGTTCTATAGAGGTGAATATTTTCCCCTGAAAAATAAAGTCACATAATTCTTAATAAAAGCACACAAAAGAAGTAAAGAATTCCTATACTATACTATACTATACTATACTATACTATACTATACTATACTATACTATACTATACTATACTATACTATACTATACTATACTATACTATAAAAAGAGGATTCTTTGGACAGTGAGATGAATGGCATATAAATTCAATAAATAAATTATTCAGACAATAAATCTTATTATCTGCAGAAATATTGTTATTGCCTTCATATTGCTAATATTAATCTGGAAGTGTGTGCAATTAAATAGAGCAATTTCATTACTGTTTCAGGAAGGAATTGGTTCAAAGTCTTGAATTCCACTATGTTATGTAGAGCCATATTTTATAGCTGTTGCATCCTGAAATTTATAGTACTTTTTAAGAGTGTAAAATCTATCTATCTATCTATCTATCTATCTATCTATCTATCTATCTATCTATCCATCCATCCATCCATCCATCCATCCATCCATCCATCCATCCATCCATCAAGTTGTTACCTGAACCATGCAAAGAACATCTAGCAGCAAATTTCCATATCCAAATTACATTCCCTATTAACAAATAACATGCACCAAATTATAAGACTAGTCAAATTGTCAAATGGCACAGTCCGGTCTAATTCTATTGATTTAAATGGTTGTCAAGTTTATCAAAATCTCTTCTTTAGAAAAAGGAAGAATTTCTTAGCTCTGGCTAGACTAGACTCATCTTTATTGCCAACAAGCTCTTCTCTATAGCACATAGCACTTCACTTCCACAATGTGTCTTCTAGTATTTGTAGTTCAGCAGATAATCCATAATTAAGGCACAAGATCCTCTTTTTTTATGCTGGTGATCATAGCAAGCTCCATTTTCTATCATTTGAAGGCAGATTCTGTAGCCATTTAGGCACCCCACATTCCTTGGCAGCCAATTCTACCTACTTCCAAAGAATTTAGAAGAGGTCAATCAGACAACTCTATTGCTAGGTATGAAGAAAGCAAATCAATGAATACAGAGAAAAGGAAATTACTCTTCTGATATTTTTCTGGTGGCTGGATTGCAAAAAACAAAAAATTGACAAGCATTTTGAGGACATGGATGTTGAAGATTTTAACATGAGAAACACACCGGCAAGGCTCATGCACTGGAGACGTCTTTCTTGAGTTAAGTGTTAATTAAACAGAGTACTACAAGCAAACATTTGCCAATCCAGAATTCCTATCTGCCTGCTGGATCAGTCATTGCCCTACACTTTTCATCCAGCATGTATGAACATAGTTTTTCTGAGCCTTCAAAGAAAGTATTTTCTCCCTTTCCACGGGAAGTATGTGGATTTTCCGTTCCACTGTAATGTTTTCCACACCCTATTCCAACATTTTCATGTAGAGGAAAAAGATGTTTGGCCAGAACCAGATTTAATTTAGAAGGGAGTGTATGTGTAGGGAGGTATGAAAAAGGAAAGAAGATCTACTGCTTTGAAGAGTGCAATACATTGTATTAATGACCGCAAGTTGTTTGAGGAAGCATCAGCCCCTTTCCTCTCTACCATAAAAACAACTCCCTCACCCTCGAGACAAGTTAAATGTTAAATTCTTTTTGTTCCACAACATGCTGGGATCAGAACACTGGGATAATATTGTGTAAAGTCATGGCTATGGCAAAAGTGGCTTGTGGTATGACGGGAAAAAGGTGGAGTCCACATTTCTGGTTCTTACACAGAAGGTCCCTTTGTATAGATATACCTATCTTCCTATGCAGGTAGCCTTCAAATATGGGATTCATTGATTAATATCAATCAAATTTATACCGTAGTGGAGTCACAGGATTCTTGACAGCTCACAAAATGTGCAGTATAAATGTACAATATAAAAACACTAGCTGGACGCCGGTGCTTCGCTATGAAACTATGTGATCAGGCGTGATAAAATGACACTCAAGGCCTGAAACCTAATGTACAATAAGGCAACTGGCAGTTGGAACAGAGGGGGAGGGGAGTAGACTGTCTAACTCCTTAACATCAGAGCATGTGAATATAATACTGTATATGAAATACTAATGATACGATGGTCATTTCAAAAAATCCTTTCTTAGCGAGCACCTAGAAGCCAAGAGGAATATATGTGCCAAATTTCAAGTTTGTAGGCTTTACCGTTCTGGAGATTTTATGATGAGTGGTATTTGGCTTTTATATATATAGATAACACATAAAATAATTAAAACTCAGAGACAACATATGCCATCAGATCCCCAAACTTTTTTCAGAAGGCAATGTCAGAAACAGAGAAAACCCCAATGGAAGGGCTAGTCCTATCTCCCTGAAAAGCAATGCTTCCAGACTCTGGACCCCCTGGTTTCTAAGGATGAGAGACAACCAGCTGTTTCTCCCAGCATGATCAAAGAGGCCAGGCTAACTCCAGTGAGGAGATGCAATCCTCCAAGCAACCTAGCACCACGCCCTAATTATAAGTTGAAACCAGCACGTTAAATTGCAGCCAGACTTCAATCTGCTATCACCATGGCCTCTGCTGAGAATTCTGGAGCTTGTGGACATCTGGAAAGTAAAATAGTTGTACTAGAACAGCTCCCCAGAGGCCAGAGGTCTGGAGATTAGTCTGTAGAGGTGCCATGGCCTAGACTAAGAGTAGGGTAAAAGGTAACCATCTTAACCTTAGTTTTCACTGAATCCAGGATGAGTCAGCTAAATAAACAAAGGATACAAATAGTCGTGACCACAAATCTGACTCTGAAGTAGGACTTTTTCCCCTCCCCTTGTGGATTCCTCCCTTCTTCACTTGTTTCTTTAATAGTTTCATTTTGCCTCTAGGTACAATACTCTTCCTTTCCCTCCCTGTTTAATTCTGGACCTCACCCACTTCTGCTGTAGCTTTCTTAATAATTAAGAAAAAGGTTTTCCTCCAACCTCATCTTTGAAAACAAAAGACGAGATCCTTTCCAGCTCCAGGCGAAGTGCATGAAGCTGCTCCCTACCTTACCACCTTCCTCTTTTGTCCAATGACACACAACCAGAGGTGATCATGGAGCAGCTGAGGTGGAGGCCAGCAAGAATTATTAGATCTGTTTTGTAATAAGAAGACCTTCTCATTTGGATACTCATCACTGAGAAGCACAAGAACTGTAGGGGGAAAAAGCATCTGCTCTCTTCCAATCCCATTTAGAGAAATTGGTAACAGCGTTTCAGTCAACCGGTAACCAGGTTCAGTCAACCCTATTTAAAGCAATGACCAAATCTTATTTTACAATTGTATAAATATGTTTGAATCCTGGGACATATCCTTTGGTGTCTCTGTCTATTATTTTGTGAACACAGAAGGGTCACTTCTGGACATCTGGGACAGCAGAGAGTTGGGGAGGAGAAATATCATATGGTTGGATAATGGGCAGGAAGACTAGAAGAAGGAGAGATGATCAGCAGTTGTATCATTCCCACAACTGACCTTGTTGAATTAGAAGGACAATACGAAATATGGCTTATCCCACAAATTAAGCATTTGGGGATTGTAGCAATACCAGTAGGACTTTCAGTTTTTGCAAAATTCAAGACACGCAAACACATTTTCTTTGAAGAACTGAAGCACTTCTACTTAACTAAAGAGAGTTACCATTATGATTTATATTATGTATTTGTACTAAATACAAATCAATAAAACACTATTCTTATCTCAAATGGGGCACCACTAAAAGTAAACACACTCTTTATGATTTAGCTATAACAGTAGAAAATAGAAGGTGCTCAGAGAGAAGATCTGAATCAATATCCTTACCGTGTCCTGATTCCATAGTTTTATAATTCGTGAGTCAGCAGAAATAATCAGATCCAATGCATTGTGGAACTGGATTGATTTGACTGGTAGACCGTATTGGTGATCCTTCATTATTAATGGATTACTCGACCGAAGATCATAAAGTAAGACCTGGTATCCAGAAAAGATAGCTCAATTTTTGTGGTCAGGTATTGTTTAATACAGGTACAAATCTATGATATCATTTATATTTTCAAATTGAGAAAAATAAAAAAGATACTTCGGTTTAGTATTTTGTAAATCCACCCAATGGACTTTTAAGTAGCAAAATCTCTTAAAATAAGTCATAGTATTGGTCTGCAAATCAAGCAGCATTAAGCATTATTTTATTTTATTTTATTTAGCATAACTATTACATACTTTTATTAAAACGCTATGGAGCAGAACAGCTGCTGCAGACTAGCTCAACCCTCATCCACTGTATGCTTGACAAATCTCTATTTATATGTTGTTGCAAAACACAGGAATTTGTGGTCATGGTGTATCATCCAGCCATTAGTTTGGTTGGGCTACATCAATCTCATTATATTCAAGAGCAGTGTTTTGTTTACCCTGTAAAACTTTAGAGGAGCTATCACAATAATCATCTGCACAATAATCCTCTGGCCTATGAATTATACTAATAATTATAATTAGACTTCCATTCAGTCTGGTTTTGTTTGGTTGTTTGAAGTTGTTTTTACAGGAAAGCACCGCAAGAAGCTCTCATCAATGACCTAACTTAACATGCAACACATCAACTAACCCTTCTGAAGAACTCACAAGTGTCTTAGACTTGAATTAAGCAATCTGAATTACAATACTTCCAGCACCACATTCCCTTCACAAACTCACCTTAGCGATTTATCATTCATTCATTCTATTTATATGCCACATGCCTCGCTCTGCAAAGTGACTCTGGGTGGCTTAGAATTAAAATCATAAATATTAAAAACATTGGGTACAAAGGCTAAGAAACAAAAGGCAAGAACGATGCAGCCGTGGCATCTTCCCTATTAGTCCATCAGCCACCCTCAACATCGAGCAGCCCTGTCAGAAACCCAAGCCACCAAAGCTAGATTTTAATGTCCTTCTAGAAGGCCAAACGGATTGGGGCTACCTCACCACAGTCAGGAAGGAAGTTTACATGAGCCCTTGAGGATTGCAATAAGAAGGTGCACAGCATACCTGCCCTGTAGACGTTCCGACAGCCATTTTCAAGCTTCCATCAAACTTCAGGGCAGAAACAGCGGGCAGCCCACCTACCCTGGGAAAATTCAAATACATTTCATTCAGATGCAGTAAAGGTCATCATAACCTGCACTCAGGCTGATCACCCCAAATCTGCATCTGATAGCATATTATTTCTGTTAGGAACATGACACGGGAGGGAGATTTAGAAAGAGTATCAAGAAATGTCCATACTCTTGATCAGCAGTCACGCTGTTTAAAGCACAATCCAGTATTCCAACTCGATTTCTCACTCTAGGATCCCAGCATTCCACCTTTCCCTGAGGAAAAAAAAACAAAGAAAAATGCCACTCAGTATTCTGAATAATTCCCCACGGTTCACCTGCTTCCTGATCTGCTTTGTACAGAAATCACTGAATTACTATTCAAGGGGTCTTTGGAATAATGAACATTTCTTCCTCCAGTTTAAATATTTTGCTGCATTCAAATCTGACATGATTTCCCCCAATTCTGAACAACAACTCATGAGATTCCAAAGGCAGAATAACACAGAGCTTCTGCGGAACATCAGCCAACTGAATTATTTGGAGTACTTGAGCTCTGTTAGGGAAGAAAGGACCATAAGAACCAGTTAGTATTGGAATTGGACTTTTCGGCTTGGTCTCTTCTCCTTGCCTGTTTCACCTCGAGGTTTTCGCCTCTGGGTTATTAGCCACAAACTTTTCTCTTTGGCTGGCCCTCCACCACATAATATTATGAGGCAATATCTAGTAGTACAGGTATTTTTCGAATTACAACCACAATAGGGAATAGATTCATTTCTAAGCAAGACAGTTGTTAAGGAAGTCTTGCCCTATTTTCTGACCTTTTTCCCATGTGTGTTAAGTGAATCACTGCAGTTAAGTGAATCAGGTGGTCGCTAAGCAAATCCAACTCCCCTCACTGATGTTGCTTGTTGAAAGCCAGCTGGGAAAGTTGCAAATAATGATCACATGACTCCAAGATGCTGCCACTGTCATAAATACATGCTGGTTGCCAAATACCCAAATTTTGATCACATGACTGTGGGGATGCTAAAAGGGTCATAAGTGCAAGAACTGGTTCTAAGTAATTTTTTAGTGCCGCTGTAACTTTGAACAATTGCTACATGAATGGTTGTTAAATCAAGGACTACTTGTATTGCCTAAGACAGTGATGGCAAACCTTTTAAAACCTCTTGTGTTTTTAAATTGGCTGTACACCGCCCTGAGTCCTTCGGGAGAAGGGCGGTATAGAAATAAAATTATTATTATTATTATTATTATTATTATTATTATTATTATTATTATTATTATTATAGACACTGAGTGCCCAAACTGCGTGTGCATGTGCATGCCCAGACTGAAAGGTGCACGCATGTGTGCGCATGCACAGACACACGTGCATGGACATGCATGCACGCATGCAGACATGCACGAACAAGTGTGTGCACAGGCATGGGCATGTGCAGCAGAGACCCGAAGACTAGCTGGCCGGTGAAAGGGGGGGCATCCCAACACCGGCAGTGCAGCAAGAGGGAAGATCTTTTTCTTTCATGAGCTTCTGTTTCGTCATTTGCAGGGAAACAGAAGCTCATGAAAGAAATGCCACACCGATCTGACCTAGGGCAACGGTGCGCGTGCCAGCGGGCTCTGCGTTCCACCTCTGGCACGTGTGCCATAGGTTTGCCATCACGGACCTAAGAAGTGTTTGAGCTTCATGAAGTGGAAGGTGGTTTTCGATTATGGTAACTGCCAAATGCGGACCCTGCCTTGCATGGCTGTTCACGATGGCCAGTTAAATAAGGATAAGCAGCTGAATCTAAGCAGTGTTTAACACTTCTTTGAAGGAAGGGAGATTCCAACAGCCCTGAAACAGGTGCTGGTCTTCTGACTCCTCAAGAGGACAGCCTCGGATCCAACTTTGATGGATAACTACTATTCAAACTTGTTCTAGAGAAGATTGTTCTGAAAGCAGTAGGTCAGTAATTAGAAAGGTCTTAGAAGATGTAGGTTATCTGGATCTATGGCAGTGTGGATTAAGGCCTGCCTACTGAGGAATAAACCTTGTGGAATTTAATAGAACTATGCCTATCGACTCTTAGATAAAAGAACAGATAAAGGGATACAGAAGGGAAGCTTCAAATAATTGTTAATTGTTATTTAACTTCTTCTAGTCAAATGCCTCGAGCCAAAACATATCAAACAAAAAAGAACTGCTGGCAATATCCTTTTCCAGGATACATTTTTCCATTTCTCAGTAATCTTTTCTTATTTGCAAAAAAATCAATGCCCTCTGCTCAGTATTAAATAACATTTGTAGAGATTTTCCTGCTATCATTTTCCATTAAAAATTTGGAGATGATTTTTTAAAATTTATTTCTAGAAAGTTTATGTTTTCTTTACATCTTCTGCTATCTCCCATTTCTGTGTGAGTGACGCTGTTCCGACCAAAAAATTGAACCATCTCTGGAGAATGAGCACACGGTTAATTTTAAACTCACTTACCTCAATTGTCCCAGTGGCAAATAAACCATGTACAGGATTTATGTCGCATACATGATTCTCTCTAGAAAAAAACAGAAATACAGACAGGGAATAAAATCCTCAAGGATCATATTTGTTGGAAACATTAAAACCAATCAAAATATATAGAAAGCAAAAATTGTTAGGACAAATTGAATTCAGTGGCTTGCATTTGAATTACTGTTATTTTCTTTTTGATGTAAAATATGCGTCATAATATAAATACAAAAGCAGAAATTATCACAGAAGAAGTAATCGAACATTTGCTTTCCCCTTAAATATCTCAAATAGAAATGTCTTAATTCTTAACAGGCCATCCTGGCCCAATCTGCAGGTGATTTAAACAAATGCTTTATAATCTGGGTACGAATCGGAGGGATGTGTTTATTTAAAATAACTCCTCTCAGGAAGGAGCAAACCCTCAGCACTCAACTATTATTCCTAGCTCAAATGTAATAAGAAGCTATGTTAGCATAGCGAATCAAGGCTTATTTTACAACCTGTGGAAAGAAAACACCAAAGCTAAAACGAAAGGGAGGGCTGCAGGCAGAAAGATTCCTTCTGCTTTTGCTGGACTATTCAGCTGATTTTAGAATTAGCGTAATGAGCAAACGCTGATCATGAATAATGTTCAATATTTACATTGTACATATATACCGGTAGTATGTATATGTACAGACACAAAGATACAGACAGTCAGACAGACACATACATATAAATACCAATAACAGATTGTTATTAGCTTGTGAGCCATCTATGGTGTTTTCACAGACAGATCTTATATAGTTTGGCTCCACCTACTGGAAAAAGATTCTTAGATTAAAAAGCAGAAGATATACTTACGAAGCATCTGTTTGTAGAGGATTCAAATACCTTCCTTGTTCCAGATTTAGCCTGTATATTTCAGAACTGTAATAAGAAAGATAACACTCACTTTGCTTTTGATTCCCGAGTCTTACAAAGAGAGATAAAAATCATGCAGGCAAGAAATGATGAATTAAAGACAGCTCTGCTACAGATAAAGAAGATGACTGTGGTGGAATGAAGAGCCAGTGAGTAGACTGGCTCTTTGCTATTCCTCTCTGGACAAGAAGAGGACTTGCGATAGCCCTCAAGTGTTCCACACAGCCGTTCGTCACAAGGAGGCTGCAAGATAATAGTTTACTGTAGGTTTAGAGCTCTCGGAGACAAAGGCATAACCATCCTGCTCAAACCACAACCAGCAACTTTAAGGACATTGGGTTTGCGTACTTTCTTTTCTAATAAGTTTTGACAGTTGTTTGTGAACTGCTTTTTAGGTATCAAGAACATCTGGGTCCAGAAGGCTAAAAGAGCCTTGGTAGTACAGTGGTCTAAAGCACCCTGTTATTAAGACCAGCTGCCTGCAATTACTGCAGGTTCGAATCTCTCCAGGGCTCAAGGTTGACTCAGCCTTCCATCCTTTCTAAGGTAGGTAAATCGAGGACCCAGTTGTGGGGGCAATAAGCTGACTTTGTATAAATATACAAAAGGATGAAGGCTATTGCTTAGCACATTGTAAGCCGCCCTGAGTCTCCGGAGAAGGGCGGCATATAAATCAAAATTAAAACAAAAAACAAAAAACACCAGGTGAGTGACAAAAATCCCAATACTGCACAATACTTCTGTATTTTTGTAACAAAAACTGCATGGACCTGTCTATGAAGTCAAGAAGAGATCAGCTTACCTTGAAGGGGAGTTTAAAATAATATACAATAAATATAAAAATTATGAATATATAACTATAAATATAAAAATATATAGATTATATAATAAAAGTTTTTAGGGATTGCTATGTGAAAGTCAGAAACTCAATCATGTCACCCAAAGAAACATTAAGGCAACCTGCTCATAGCTACTCTAAAATTTGGCCCCAGACTCTCTACAGTGTAGAGATACTGGTAGATGTACAGATTTCTCACCAAGTGTCAATGGGGAAAAATGTAACTTCAGTGTGAATTCTGAATATAATTCCACTGTCTCCTTTTTTATAACAAGTCAAGAAAAAAAATGCTTTATTGTTTGGAAAGAATGTAGGCCTGGCCTTGGTAAAGGGGGAGGAATGAGCAGTCTATTAAGGAGAGATTTTCAAAAATGATTACTTAATTTTGAGAAACAAAAAAGCATAAAAAATAAACTAAAATAGAATCCCACCTTCATTTTGTTTAGGGCACAGACAAACACAATCAAACTCTCAAGATTCTGTAATTCTCTTGTACAGCAGTAAGGAATATTTTGGCAATCTCTGAGGTCAAGACTGCCTGTTTCTTGACCTTGCCAATCTCAATGGCTGACAATTCTTACACTTCCATGGAAAGGACTGGATTATGTTTCAAAGTTGTAAACATAAAAAAACTTTTAAAAATGTCATTTAATTTTCCAAGATTTCAAGTTATGATTTTACAAAACTTTAAAAAATGAATTTAGATCCTTAGTTATTCATGAAAAAAATGAATTTAGATCCTTAGTTATTCATGAAATTGAAATCTGCCACGAATATATTAGAAAACTATTTAATTTCTGAAAAGCACCGCAGCAATTGTGCTTGACTTATATAGAAATGCTTATTAAATAATTTTATAACTTTACTCAGGGAGTGAAAGAAAATGAATTTTAAAGGAAAAAAAGAACTAGTCAAAACTATCTCCTATGTAGAAAAATAAAAGTAGAATTTAATAATGATTCAAAACATCACCAATACCTCGCTCCTACAAAGTATAAATCACAGGATGGATAATGATAGGAGAAATCTCTTCCAAATTTTGGTATTCTTGTCCTGTAATAACGACCATGTTGTGAATGAAATTCCACATATCTGTCATTGTGCAAGAAAACGATCTGAAAAATACAAGGCACAAAACTGTATTGGAGAGGATTACTTCTCCCAACTGACACTCTTACAAAGTGTCATTTGAAACAAAACAAAGCAGTTGTTTAAAACAAATAATTCGTCATTCAAAAAAACCGGTGTCACTGGGGCTATGTAAATCTTTGAAAGGATGAGCCTTGGTGGCACAGCAGACTAAAGCACTGTTAAGTAGCACCAGCTGCCTGCAATTACTGCAAGTTCAAATCTCACCAGGCTCAAGGTTGACTCAGCCTTCCATCCTTTCGAGGTAGGTAAAATGAGGACCCGGTTTGTGGGGGCAATAAGTTGACTTTGTATAAAAAAGAACACCACTTGGGGGGGCTGAAAGCCCTACTAAGCAGGTATATACAAAAGTATGAAGGCTATTGCTTAACGCATTGTAAGCCGCCCTGAGTCTCTGGAAAAGGGCAGCATATAAATTGAACCAATAATAATAATAATAATGATGATGATGATGATGATGATGATGATGATGATGATGATTTGGTTCAGGAGTTAAGTAGGGCTTTTTTTTGAAGCAAAGCTCAAAGTGAAGTCATACCAGACTTATTTTTACTGAAACAAAGGGGCTCATTTCTGCATACAAACAGCTTCTCCCTGGTCACAGTGGCTACTGTTTGTACTGCAGTCCCCTGAGGCAGATCGCACCCTGGCTCATCTCTGTCAAGGTGGACCAATGCGTATCCAGGAAGTGCTTTTTCTCACTGGGTCACAGCAAGGACTGTGACTCAAAAACTGATGCTCCTCAAGCAGCTCCTTATCTGGGGTGGTCTGAGGATTTCTCCTCTGGGCAGGGAGTTGGACTAGAAGAATCCCCCAAGGTCCTCTCCGGCCTTATGATTCTATGACAAGGTAAAGAGCAGGCTGCCTACATCCTCTGAAGCAGAGGTCTCCAACCTCGACAACTTTACGACTTGTGGACTTCAACTCCCAGAATTCCTCAGCCACTGCATGCTGGCTGAGGAATTCTGGGAGTTGAAGTCTACAAGTCGTAAAGTTGCCAAGATTGGAGACCTCTGCTCTGAAGCATGTGAAGCCTGTTTCAGAAACAGAGAAGATACAATGAGGGACGGGGGCATCACATTAGTTCAATTTGGTTATTTCTTTTATAAAGGTATATGGCAGGAATTACAAAAAATGCATTATGAGTTTTACTTTATTAGCTTCACACACACACATACGAGAGCCAAGTAGGTGTAGTGGTTGGAAGTGGCAGCCCTTGAATTCTAGTCCCACCTTGGGCACAAAGCTAATAAGGGTGACCTTGGGCCAGTCCCTCTCCCTCAATCCTAGGAAGGAGGCAAAGACAAACCACATCTAAAAAATCTTGCCAAGAAAACTGGAGAGACCTCTCCAGGCAGACTCCGAGACTAGGACATAATTGAGCAAAAGAAGAGAAAAGGTTTACACAGCAGACTAAGCCATAATATTTTTTAACTGTAGTCTCAAGTTTACTATTTACACATATAATTTAAAAATTAAAAGTTGACATACCTTTGAGTAATCATCTGATAAAATATCAAATGTGACCACTGGGGAGATGAAAAGTAGATTACAAATAGCAGTCAATCATATGTAGCAACTATTCCACATCATGCATTACCCCACTTTCTCAAAACTTGATTACATTATCTGCCAAACACTCTCTGGTCTTACAGCCAGAGTCAGGGGCCAGAGCTGGACCAGGCATGACCATTACACCTCTCCATTTGCCTTCTCAGCCAAACTTTTCTCTCTTGAGCTTTTGATCCATGGTACTGCCGCATCTTGAACCAAGAACCTCCACAAAGAGAACAGCAACTTGTGTTTCAGTCCAGGCTCTTACTAGTGTAAAAAGGTTTCAACCCCTCCCATTAGGATCAAGGGCCCAAGAGAAGCAATGGCAAGATTTATTTATGTATGACATTTGTACACCTCCTGATTCTCTTTCACCCTGGAAACCCTCCAAAGTTACTTTCACAGCTCTCTATAGGCTATCTGCTTTAGAATCAGTTACCGTATTTTTCAGAGTATAAGATGCTCCAGACTATAAGACGCACCTACCTTTTTTGAGGAGGAAAACAAGAAAAAAAAAAATCTGACTCTGCCTCCCAGCAATTTGCCTCCTTTCAGCAAACAGCCCGTTTCAGCTTCAGCTTCAGCACAGTCTGATTAGCACAAGCAGCTGATTGTCAGTTGGATCGGCCTCCTGAAGATCACCTGTTTCAGGCTGCAGGGATTGCCATAGCCTATTGCCACCACCGTGCGCCCCATTTTCTGAAGGGGTGTGGGGGAGTGGGTAGGGCTACATTCGGTGAATAAGACACACCCAAATTTTCACCCTCTTTTAGGGGGAAAAAAGAGAGTCTTATACTCCGAAAAATACGGTATATGTAAGCCAAGAGGGAGCACCTGTGCACTCATCCTGGAAGAGCAATAAATGTTTGCAAGCCTACATATTGTTTAAATATCCTGCCCAGAACAGATCAGTAGCAGTTGATATAAAACTTTATATTTTCTAAGTATTATACTAACAGATAATTCACAAAAAATCCCAAGAGATCATTCCCTCGCAGAGTCTAGAATGAAGAGAAAAGATCCATATTCAGCAAGCTTTCTCTTCCAATGATAATTTGTTTAAAATCAGGAATCTTTCAATGTGCTGCCCAAACAGAGTGAAATTTTAAACATTCCAGTTTGCTACAGTCATATATTATTAAAGAATAAAACCAATTCAGTTTTCTACGCTATATTTTCCAAAGAACAAAAATAGCATACATTGAAACTGTGCTACAACTTCATTCTTGAAGACCTAGCTTTTCCCTTGGCATTGGGGCCAAGATGTTAGCTAAGCCTGATCGGTATGAATGTTTTATTATGTCTTACGGTTAAGTTTTGAAGCCTCGTTTATATTATATTATATTATACTGTATTGTATTGGTCTTGTTTTATTTTGCTTTTCATATATTAGCTTCCCAGAGTATAGTTAGGCTGAGATGGATTACGTTATAAATTGCACAAAAAAACATAGTACAATTATTACATTAATAAGAAAAAAAAAAATAGATCACTTAGGGTGCAGCCCCTATCTGCTCCCCCAAAAAACACAGACCAGAGGTGTACTTATTTCCAAATAAACATGGGCTGATTTACACTTTGATATTTTTTTCCTTTTGTGCCTAATTTATGCATATTGATTTCCATCGTAATTAAGATTACTAACCTTCAGCATCCAAGCATCTTTCAAATTTCATGGATAACTGATATGTATCAAAACATCGGAGCCTTGGCTTGTATGTGCCTGTTAAAAATATATTTAACATCAAAGTGAAAAGAAAGATTCAGAGTTCGTTTTCTTTAAGAGATTTTGATCTAGAAATTAATGGATGGGCAAAACAAAAATATCCTAAAATTTTGTTCTTAGTGAAATTCAGTAATGAAAATGGTCCTAGTTTACACAGTATAAGTTCATGTTTCATATGCAAATGCATTTTCTTGAAGGCCAAATATGTACATTTATGCACGTGTATAGATGTTTATAAAAACTGCCATCCATGGTTTCCATAGTAGCCATTATAGCAGTGACCATATTGTCTAAGTGTATCCTTGGGACCCAACCCAGCATTCCTCAGTCACAATCTGCAGGTTTATTAACTGGACCTGGTTTTAGCCAAACTTACCTGTTGCCATTACGTATTGCCCATCTTGTGACACCTTGATCTTGGTGCTAACAGCAGGCATATCAAAATCTTGGATAAGTTCAATTCTTCTGTGAATATCTTTAAAATATGAAATAAAATTTGAAGAAAGACTGTATGGTAAACGCATCACTACCGTAGGACATTAATGGCAACAGCACTGATTAACATTGCCCCACTTAGTCCTAAATAACCTTTGTATGCCCTATGCTTATGCAATCTGCTCTGTAAAGTGCTACTGCATAAACACACATGCCTTTGCTTCCCTCTTTGCATTTATCATACAGCATTCCTATGAGCCTTGCATCTTTTTCCTCAAATGTGCTTCTGACACTAACAAAAGGAAAGAAAATATATCCTTCAAATTATTCTCAATGCCTGCTGGCCACATAGAACATATCTATGTTGTTTAACAATAAAGGTTTCCCATCACTTTTTCCTACAATTATTTTTTTAATTCTTAGTCTAGCCTAAAGCCCTTGGATTTGCTGATGGTCTCTCATTCAAATATTAACCAGGTCCAATTCTGCCTAGCTTTTTCAAGAACCAACACAGAAGTGTCACCTGCTGTGACAATAAAATAAAGAACAAATCTTATCTTTTGTTGATTTTTTCTTCATCAGTTTCGGAGTTTCCAGTGTTCCCATCACAGCACTGAAATATTGCTGTTTATGTTTCTTGGGTAAATGTTTCAGGGTATTATCTCTTTTTTCCCCCCAAATGGAAAATATTTTTTTATTTTAATCTGGCTTCATGTATACTATGCTATTTTGGAAAACATGTGTGTTCTGCTATTTAAAACACTTAACATTACTCCTTTTGTGCTCCTAAGCATTTAATCAAACATAGTAAGTTCAGAATGTTCTGTTCTGGACTAACACTACATGCCAACTCCCAGAACAAGACTAACTAGAATTGAAAAAGGAAGAAGTTGTAAAGGAACTAGAATTACACTCCTACCAGCCATTTATGCACTAAGACCTCACTCGCTGAACATGGGAAAAAAAAAAACTTTCAAATCTAGATGCTGTATAAATCTCCATAGCAACCATTCAAACAACCAACTAAATTTCACAAGAAATTCACTGTATTTTTTTAAAAAAATACTTTCCCGGTTTAAACACAGATAACAAGCAAACACAAACATAAAGAGAAGGCGGGGAATGTTTTTCCTTCGAACATTAATGAAATACAGAAGCTATGGTTGATAGGAGCATGTCTTCAGCTTGGTATCATGAAACAATTTGTTGGAATCAGAAATAATATTAATATGCATGAATGAACATAAGGACTCTTTTTAGAATAAAATAAGGACAACTCACCAACATTTTTCTTTTGTAGTGCTCTTTTTTTTCTATCAGAAAGCCACTATAAAACAAGCACAAAAATGTGATTTGTGGAAAAGACTAAAGAAAGGTTGTTCAAAAAGGCCAGCTAATATTTAAAAAAATCTTCAGGTAAACACTCTCATCTTACAGAGGATTATATATTAAAAATATAATAAACTCAAATAAAACAATAATTGCAGTAGGATCCAACACGGCAGCTGAGTATTCACAAGTGCTGAACAGTCACCTGATTCTGTAACCAAGCATACCTTTACCATAACAAGTAGCATATTACAAAATTAAGGACTCGGGGAATATATAAGCAGTTGATTAAACATTTTCATTACTACTGTGCAGGTGATTTCAACGTAATTCACTGCAATCCCTGTAGCTTTGTTTTTTCTTTCAAGAAGCTGAAGACACTGTATTTGCCTTATCATCTTACAAATCTTAGATAATGCAATAAAGATCAAATGATCTTGGTAGTATGGTCAGAGAAGTGCTTTTTCAAAAAAAAAAAAACCTCCAACTTTTACACAAAGTATAAAATTTGCAAAAGAACATGTTAAATACATAAAAATACCCTTTGACAGTTTTGTATCTGCAGTTATGGTAGACTTTAATTTCTAGCCAGTGTTTCAAGAAAAAACTTGACTCTTAAATAGCCCAAATGTTCACAAAAACAAGAAGGGGCGAGGGTGCATTTTTTTCTATTTGTCTTGAGAATTAGTTCAAGGAAGGTACACTTCTAAATAGTTGTACCTAAAACCTTGCAGAATTCAGTATTAGATATACATAGGACCACACTGAATGATATTACTGGTGGTCCTTGCTTACCAACCACTCATTCAGCAATCATTCAGTTACAATGGGCTGAACGAGATTTAAGATCCGACCTTGAAGCTGAGGCCCTGGCACCCTGCCCATGTAATCACGGTTTAGGTGCTTGGCAATTGGTGCATATTTACTTGGTTGCCATCTCCAGCAATCATATGATCACCATTGGTGATCTTCACATCCAGATTCCAATAGTCTCAGGATCTTTTATTTTGCAATTGTGTCACTTAGCAGTTGATGAGAACTACCTGTATGTCCATAGATTATAATACTAAAACATACATCTTGTTCAATAAAAATAATCACCTTTTCTAAATTTCAGTATTCTAAAACAGAAGATGAATAGAAAGGACCTCTTCTGATTGTTTACAGGTATGAGAGGGTATCAAAGAAAGCCACCAATATGGCATTGTGCCCACGTGACACCCCTCCTGCGTGAGCTGCACTGGCTCCCAGTGGTCTTCCGGGTGCGATTCAAGGTTCTGGTCACCACCTTTAAAGCGCTCCATGGCATAGGACCCGGGTACCTTCGAGACCGACTTCTGCCACCAATAGCCTCCCACCGACCAGTTCGCTCCCAGAGAGGGTCTCCTCAGGGTGTCATCGGCCAAGTTATGTTGGCTGGCAACACCCAGGGGGAGGGCCTTCTCTGTGGGAGCCCCTGCCCTGTGGAATGAACTGCCCCTGGAAATGGGTAAGATCTCCGACCTCCATGTATTTCGCTGTGCCCTCAAGACCCTGCTGTTCCGCCAGGCCAGGCTATCAATGTAATTGATTTTAAATTGGGTGTTTTAAATTTGGGGTTTTAAATCTGAGCTGAAATTATTTAATAATTTTAATTATTTTAAATTGATGTCTGTCTTTGTGCTTTTAATAGGCTGTACACTGCCCTGAGTCCTTTGGGAGAAGGGCGGTATAGAAATATTATTATTATTATTATTATTATTATTATTATTATTATTATTATTATTGTCAAGCAATATTTCGCAGCTCACTACGAATTCCCTCCAAGGCTCATTGAATTAGGTCTTCATTCTCACAATTTATTTATTTATTTATTTATTGGTTCAATTTATATGCCGCCCTTTGAGTCAGAGGTAGAGTTATAAAAAGGAAATGATGTCTGCAGCACTTTAAAACGAGCTTCTCATGCCTAGAAAAGCGTGAACTGCAATTTCCAGATTTCTTAACGCTGGCCACGAAACAAAGTTGTGGAATGCTGCCTTCAAGATTAATACGACATGTGTTCATAGTAAATATTAAACATAAATGATCTCAAAGCAGCTTATTTCTAAGTAAGTATAAAGAAGACGACAACCTAACCTGTTCCAAAAGCATGAGATTTTCTGTATTGCCTGTTTTCAGCCGAGAGTCCAATAGATTTAAAAGGCAAAAAAATTGAAAATGAGCTGCCTTAGGGAAACTAATAAAGGAAAATATTTGTAGCTCAGGAATGAAGCGAGGAGTCCTTGGTGCTCTCTGGGCTTGGTTTTCTTGCAGATGTTTCATTACCCAACTGGGTAACATCATCAGCATTAGGTGCATCACTAGCACTGATGATGTTACCCAGTTTGGGTAACAAAACGTCCAAAAGAAAACAATCAAGCTCAGAGCGAGCACCAGGGAAACTTCACCCAGCCAGTCTACAGAGCTCCTTGCAATATTCCTTTCTCATCATCTTGAAACATTGGCCATCCAGGCTCTGGGATGCAGAGGCGGCTCTCCTGTAACAGTATTTGATTTTAGAATGAATGAGCTGGAAGGAGCCTTGGTAGTACAGTGGTTTAAGGCACCCTGTTATTAAGCTGGTTATTAAGACCAGCTGCCTGCAATTACTGCAGGGTTCGAATCTCACCAAGGCTCAAGGTTGACTCAGCCTTCCATCCTTTCTAAGGTAGGTAAATTGAGGACCCAGTTGTGGGGGCAATAAGCTGACTTTGTATAAATATACAAAAAGGATGAAGGCTATTGCTGAGCACATTGTAAGCCGCCCTGAGTCTTCGGAGAAGGGCGGCATATAAATCAAATTAAAAAAAAACCAAAAAAAAAACCTTAGAGGTCTTCTAGTCCAGCCCCCTGCTCAAGCAGGAGAACCTATACCATTTCATACAAGTGGTTGTCTAATCTTTTCTTTAAAAACCTCCAGCGATGGAGCGCCCAGGGTTTCTGAAGGCAAGCTATTCCACTGGTTAATTGTCCTCACTGTTAGGAAATTTCTCCTTAATTCCAGGTAGGTTTCTTCTCTCTGATTAGTTTCCAACCATTGTTTCTTGTCTTGCCTTCTGGTGCTTTGGAGAATAATTTGACCCCCTCTTCTTTGTGGCAGCCCTTCAAGTACGGGGACACTGCTATCATGTTACCCCTAACTCTTCTTTTCTCTGGACCAGCCAAACCCAAATCCTGCAGCCGTTTTAGTCTCCAGGCTTTGGACCATCTTAAGTCGCTCCTCTCTGCACTTTTTCCAAGATCTCAACGTATTCTTTTATTGCAGTATGGTGACATCCAAAATTGGTTCCAGTATTCCAGGTGAGAATATTCGTTAGAAATATTGTTATATTGATTAGAAACATTAGCCAGAAATACTCTTTCCCCCTGTAGCGACCGGCTTTTTCGACGCGTATTAATAGGGGACCGAAGCGCACGGTCCGCCTTTGGGGCACCGCGCGGAGCGAAAGGCGCGCGCTCTACCAGGCAGCACAGCGCGCGGGGAGTGGGAGCGCGCGGACATGGCAAAGGGCGGGGGTGGGAGGGGTTTGGCGCTCCCGCGTTCTCACCTCCGGCAGACTCCGGCCAACGCTTAGGCTGTAGATCTTCACCTCGTTGAGGCTGGAGACCTGCATGTCGCCCTTCTTCCCGAACGAGATCGGGCTTCACTTCCGGGAGCGGGAGGGAACTCTTCCGGCCATAGAGTGCGGAAAACCGCTCGAAAAAGGTGGTGGGTGTGTGACGTCACGGGCGGCGCGGTGACGTCGACGGTGTCCTTCAATTGTGCGCTTCGTCCTTTTGGGGTGGACTTTTTTTTTTTTCCCTACCTTTGCCCAAAAAAGGGAGAGGATGGATTTAGGAAGGTTGCCATCAACTCTGAAGTTGGTTATGGGTTTGGTGGGAAACAATGATTGGAACTTATTCAAAGCAACGTAGAATAAGGAGAAACTTCCTAATAGTGAGAATGATTAACCAGTGGAACTGCTTGCCTCCAGAAATGCTCCATCACTGGAAGTTTTTAAGAAGAAACTGGACAGCCACTTGTCTGAAATGGTATAGGGTCTCCTGCTTGCGCAGGGGGCTGGACTAGAAGACCTCCAAGGTCCCTTCCAGCTTGATTCTGATTCTGATTCCCTTCCCGAAGTGCATGCTTGAAAATGTACACGGAATCCTGACCCCCTTCTCCAAAGCAGGAGCAACTTCCCACTCTTCCTTCTTCCCAGCTGTATGTCACCTCTGATGTGTTCTTTTCTGCCAGTTTGGTTTCATGCCCAAGTTTTTCTTTGGGCTGAATGAGGGCTTGGCATCCCCGGTCCCAAAAAAAGGCCAAGAAAGAAAGCTGGAGGCACTTGGTCTGATCCCTTGGTTGCCATGCTGTTCATTGGAAATTGTCTTTTCCAATCATATTTCATTCTGGAGGAGCATAGTGGTGGCTTTCTCCTCCATTGCACCTCCTTGTTCTATTTCCTCAGAGATACTCGGGTAAAACTGCCTTTTCTAAAGATGTGAAAGACCATGTCTGAAAAAATACAGACAGATGTTTAACTCTGAGAGCGTTCATCTGTCATTTCGACTAGCCAGCTGCAAGTGACAAATTTGAAGTCTGCCTTTACAATGGTAATCAAAAAAACTTTTACAATAGACAATAACAGCAGCAGCCAGGGTAGTTTTGTAAGTAGTTTCATAAACTTTGTAAGTATATAAAGTTAATTCTCGACTTATGATAACAATTGAACCCAAAATTTCTGTTGCTAAGCAAGGCAGTTGTTAAGTGAGTTGTGCCTGATTATACAACCTTTTTTGCCATGGTTGCTAAACGAATCACTGCGGTTGTTAAGTGAAACATGTTGTCATTAAGTGAATCTGACTTTCCCTATTGACTTTCCCTGTTGGAAGCCGTCTGGGAAGATTACAAATGTGATCACATGACCCTGGGACAGTGCAACTGACATAAATACATGCAGGTTGCCAAGCTCCTAAATTTTGATCACTCAAGCATAGGGATGATGCAATGGTTGTTAGTATGAAAACCAATCATAAATCACTTTTCTCAGTGCTATCGTAACTTCAAACGATCAATAAACAAATGGTTGTAAGTCAACAACTACATGTACCTTTGAAATTAACAGATCTATTAAAAGCTTCAGAAGAATATACTGTAACCATCTTTGCTGGCTGCTGGCTGTCTTTCTGGAAAGCCATTCTGGAATAGGAGGGGCTACCTGCCATCTTCAACACCAGATGGTGCCCAGAGCAAAACTCTGAAATGAAAGTAGGGTGCATGTGGAAGAAAGAGAAGTAGAAAGAGGCGTTTCTCCAGGTACTGTGATCCCAAGATACAAAGAGCTTGATGGGTTAAAATCAGCACTAGAATTGTGGCCATAAATGAAATAGGAACCAGTGAAAATAATACTAAACTGGCCAGTTACGTTGGTACTATCCTCTTACAATCAGTTTCCTTGTTGCAATGTATGCCTGTTTCTCCGTAAATGTATTTCATATATGAAAGAGAATAGTTAGGATATATATTTAGGGAGATTGATTTTGTAAATAGGACACTTAAGCAGTTAATATTGATCAGTACTTATTCAATTAATTTTTCCTTTTTTCTTTTAATGTGTTGTTTGTGAGTTGCATAAGGACACATACACATACATGACGTCCCATTTGTATGTTTACCTCTAAATTCATATTATGGACTTAGATAGACTAACAGAAGTTAAAAACTGATTTTAACTGATGTTTTTAACTGATGTTAGTATATCTAAGTTCATAATGTGGGCAGCTAACTCTGGACAGGGTCTCTATCTACATTTAAATTGATTACAATTACAATCAGAATATAGCTGGAAGGGACCTTAGAGGTTTTCTAGTCCAACTCCCTGCTCAAGCAGGAGACCCTCTACCAGTGATGGCTAACCTTTTCCGGATCGAGTGCCCAAAGCGCTCGCACGTGTGAATGCGCACATGCACAGCTGAACCCCAAAAATGCAATGCGTGTGGCCCCCATGCATGTGCCCCAGCTCCTGCACATGCACACACGCCCCCCCACAAGCATGGCAGAGACCCGATGACCAGCTGGCCGGGAAGAGGCGTGCGCGCATGCGCGGAAGAACTGAACTGGGGCAGTGGCTCACCTGCCCACAGATAAGGTGCTGCGTGCCACCGGTGGCACACGTGCCATAGGTTCGCCGTGATGGCCTTTACCATTTCAGACAAATGACTGTTCAATCTCCTCTTTAAAATCTACAATGATCATTGTAGCAATGTACACATAGGCACATACAACTTCTGAAGGCAAGCTGTTAATTGTTTTTACTGTTAGAAAGTTTCTCTTTAATTCCAGGTTTCTTCTCTCTTTGATTAGTTTCCATCCATTGTTTCTTGTCCTGCCTTCTGGTACTTTGGAAAATAACTTGACCCCCTCTTCTTTATGGCAGCCCATCAAATACCAGAATATTGCTATCATGTTCCCTCTAGTCTAGTCCTTCTTTTCTCTAGACTAGTTATACCCAATTCCTGCAACCATTCTTCATGTTTTTATCTCCAGGCCTTTAGTCATCTTAGTTGCTCTTATTTTTGTGTTCCTTTCCAATACTGTAAATACAATAAATGAAACTTCTAGACTAAAGCATCTTAAAGGTAACCACACAAAAATTACATTGCAATAAACTGAAACATCCAGGCAAATCAACAAGGCTGTATTATAGGCAAAGATCATTCTGCATAATGATTCTGCATAAATGCATCCAGGCCTCATTTTAAAATGGACTATAATTCATATCATATGATACAATTTTAATTATCAGCTAGAATAAGCAAAGCTAATTTGTTTGAGAAGAGAAACCTTATTTGAAGGAGGCAATAGTTAACTATGGGAAGTCTGTCTCCCTTAGGAGCAGGGATGAGGTGAAGGTCACCTTTTGGAAATGTGGTAATGCCAGGCTATATTTTGGCCCTTTAGGAAAAAGTAGAAGAGGCACTATGTGAATTATTATAAAGGGCTGAAAGCTTTCATAATTCCATTTCCAATGTACAAACCCAATGTTTATTATTATCATCTCAGTATCTGTTTTCAAAGACATAGAATCATGGTTACAGAAAGATAGATAGGATTTAGTCTAATGCTTATTTTTTTTACATGCAATTTAGAAAAAATCTAGGTTAATACCTCATATGCGCCTCAGATCTTTTCAACATTTCCAAGAAGTAACCAATCTCAGCTATGTACCAAAGTGGCTTGGTGGCGCCTCCGAGACTGGCAGTGATGGTAAGCAAAAGGAAAGAAAGGAAGGAAAGGAAAGGAAAGGAAAGGAAAGGAAAGGAAAGGAAAGGAAAGGAAAGGAAGGGAAGGGAAGGGAAGGGAAGGGAAGGGAAGGGAAGGAGGGAAGGAGGGAGGGAGGGAAGGAAGGAAGGAAGGAAGGAAACCATGAGCCAGCCTTTAAAAAGTTCTAAAGCTTCCCAGACGGGGCGTGTGGGCGCCTCCATCGTCTGACAGAGGACGGGGCCTCCCTGAGGAAACGTCCATCCCTGGCAGGCACCTCCAGATCTGAACCAAGCAAAGGCTGGGAGGAGGAGGAGGCCAAGGAGGAGCTTCCTCAAGCGCCGCCGGCCAGAGAAAAGCGGCGGGGTGGGCCTCTCCCTCCTCCCTCCTCCCTCCTGCAAAAAGCGAGCCGCAGCCGGCGGCGGCTCAGCCGGCGGCTCCGCGCCCTGCGAAGTCCGTTCCTCCCCTCCGGCGTCCACTGAGAGGAGGGAAGAGCGTTTCTCTCGGAGCCGATGGCAGGGGCCGCCGCTACGCGGTGAGGAGCACCTGCCGCGTCTCCCCGAGGACTTGGGGTAAGTAAAGCGGTGGGAAACTTTTCCCACCGCCTCCTTAGAGAAGCCGGTGGCTGCGTGGCTCGGAGGCTCCTGTTCCTTGGAAAGGAGACCCGAAACGAAATGAGGGGACCGGATCGGCCTCGGTGGGCTTTTTTTTTTTTTTTTTTTTTTTTTTACCCCTTGGTCCATTTTATTCAGCTCGGAGGTCGGCGCTGCGTCGTGGGAACGGAACGCGCTATTTGTTAGTCGTTGAGCCTGGCCGTTTACGTTCCTTCTGTTTCTGAAAAGCAGCTCGGAGTGATGGGGAGAGAGGCATTTTCGCCCAGCCGTCTTGAGCTACTTTCAACATCCAAGTAGACGTGAGTCATCCCAATAAAACGGGGCGCAAGCCCAATTCGTGATACGGTTTTTTTAGGAGGCTTTGGTTGTTTTGTGTCGAAAGGCAAAAGGCACGGATGGATCCGTCCCAGGTCGTTTTAGAAAGGTGTCAGTTTTGCCTTGGAAAAAGCAGCATTCGAAGGCCAATTATTAGATAAATTAAAGATTAAATGATGAAGGGAGAAAGGGAAGAACATTGATGGTGATCACTTTTTACACCTATTAAAGCTGTAGTCAACCGTTTCCCCTTCTTTTCATTATGCTTTCTGTTTTTTAATGATCTTTTTTCTGGGTTAAAACATGGATACATAAGATCAACCACATTAATTTGTTCCTAATGGTAGTGAGCAGTTATCCGGAGCCTCCAACTAACTTGGCTTTCCCTGAAAAAGCTAAGCAGGGAAGAGATTGGTTAAAGATAGGATAGGAGACCACTAGGAAATCCCAGGGCTGAAGGCTAAGTTGGAAAACTGAAAGTTTCCGAAAAGACAACTGTGGCAAACACCTTCCGTATCCTTACTATGAGTGTAAATGTGACCATCTAATAACCAGGAGTCAAGGTCAGTGTAGATAATATTTTTTAAAAAAAAAAATGATAAAAACTATCATAGATGCTCATATATGAAATGCGGAAGGAGAAAACTGCTTCTTCTGCACTCTTTCTCATAATGCCTTAGTAATTTTATATATACATTTCATTGTTCAGATGTTTCTAAACAGAAGTTGGTTTTTTTAAAAATTCTACATCGTGGTCATGCCAATATGACAGCAGATATAGATTAACTGCCTATCATTTAGATTTTTTACAACAAAGTTAATTTTTGTTATCTGTTTTGATGTTTCTAGTATACAGATGAAGGGCAAAAACATATAGAATATTGATGCTAGCATGCAGGAATTCTGGGAGATGAAGTCCACACATCTTAAAATTGCCAAGTTTGGGGAAAAAATGCTTTAAGCTCCTACATCCTTCTCAAACAATGTTCCTTGGATTGGAATGATGAACAGATCAGCCTTTTACTTCTGCAAATAATTGTGAATTGCTCCATGTACCCGCACCCTCCTTGCGATTAAAAACTCCTCCCTACTAACAAGATGAAACAACCCAGGGCAGGGAGGGGGAAGAAAAGAGGAACTACTGCCTGTTGGTGACATTGAAGAGAAGGTCACATTTAATTTTAGATTTGGATTGAAAGGTGATGGACGTTTCCCTGTATGGACTGATATACCAATACCTTTTTAATTTTTTTAAAATTAGTTTAAAGTTTTAGCTGATCTATTTTTGTGTTCTTGGGGTTTTTTTCTTTCTTTAGTTATAGTGATTTTTGTACGCGAGGATCCTTTCCCACCATGTCAGAGTTCTGGCTAATCTCAGCTCCAGGGGACAAGGCAAATTTGCTTGCCTGGGACAGAATGAACACCGTGACTTCGAAAGCCAACCTGTCCAGCAACAGCAAGTTTGCCATCCCTGACCTCAAGGTAAAAAGCAGGATGAAAAGTTAGGGCAGGGATCAAGCATATTTCTTCTTCTTTTTCAATAGAGTGGGTCTTTGTACAGGGAAAATTAGTTGAATAATATATATAATTTGCTGCTTTCTGAAATGCTTGAATAACATGCACCATTATTATTAATCAGTGGGTTAATTACTAGCAGAAAAATCTGGAGGTCTAATCTGGTTCTACTCAAGCCTGTTGTTCGCAGAAAATCTCAAAAAAATTAAGTTAAACAATCTATGAGCATCCTTAATGGTCAAGATTGCAATTAATCGAAGTGGAACTCTGCCATAGATATCTTATATGGAGAGAAATTAAGTAGAATTTACTCACAAATAAACGTACATGGAATTGTAGCATTAATAAACTAAATCCGAATGAATTCAATGGGACCTAGTTCCAAGGAACCATAAATTTCATTGGGCATACACTTTGAATGGAGATGCATAGCAATTTAATGAGTGTCTGCAAGGAAGCGGGGCTGGGTGGGAATTATAATATGTACATAATGTCATTGTGTCATATTTTACCATAATTGATAAATCATAATGGGTTACCAATGCCATTAGCACGTCCATTCCAAATAAGTCTTAGTATGCTGTGTAAACTTTCTCATGGTTAACAGAGCTTGGAATTATTAAATTACTTCTTCAATATCATTCTGCACTAACATGTTAGCTAATTTTGGTGAAGTACTAGACGTAAAAAATATAGGGATTAATAATAGGACTATGATAAAAGTGCTGGCTGATATCTGAAAATTACCTTCACTGCTGGAATCTTAAAGTAATAATTTCAGGAAGAGATGCAGTGAATTTATTTGCTGCAACCAGTCTCTGCTCAGATTATATATAAATGAGGTAAGGCTCCCCCATTTTAAGGCTTAAATGTGTTTTCCTACTGAAGTTGGCAAGAAAATATATATTATATTCAGTGCCTTATGACTGCATATGCAATATACTGTGAACAATAAAGCTGTTGAGGAACACCAAGAATAAAATAGGGAAGAAGTCTTATAGAAGTGGATTTATAATCACATGATAACATACAGTTTTTCCTTAATTAGAATAGAAGAAGAGGCATTTCTGTCATATTCCATTGAGAAAAAAATGTTCTCCCTGATTGACTTTGGCTTCCTCCGAGTGCCCTTAATACTTTGATTACACAAAGAATAATCCGGGCCAAAAATAATAAAAATATATCATTCTGGTAAAACAGTTGTGCAGCTCTTCTGTTTGTGTTAAAGTATTTGTGTTCCCTTCCACAGGTAGGAACTCTGGACACACTGGTTGGCCTCTCAGATGAGTTGGGAAAACTTGATAGTTTTGCTGAAAGGTAAAATAGAACTTATTTACTGCACACAAACACAAATGGAAGTTGTTTCTCTAGGTCACAGGCTTTCTGCCTCAACCTAACTCTGACTTGTTTAAGCTTGGTCCTAGAGGTCAGCCAGATCAGGCAGGCTTGGCTTTAGTCTTTTTAAAGAAGAGTTGGGTCTAACTCCTGTGTTTTATTTTGAATTGAATATATTTAGATCTAGGGAAGCAGTGAGCTTCACCCCAGGGTAACCAGCAAGTCCCTGGGAAAAGTGGTCCCTGCCTCTTCATTGATCTATTCCAGGGGTGGGCAACTATGGCCCTTTTATGACTTGTGGACTTCAACTCCCAGAATTCCTGAGCCAGCCATGTTAGCTCAGGAATTCTGGGAATTAAAGTCCACAAGTCATAAAAGGGCCATAGTTACCCACCTCTGATTTCTATTCTATACACTTATTCTGAGGAGCCATTTACCAAAGAGGAACCAGAAGCTGGGTTGGGGTAGGGGTGGGGGGATGTGTAGGAAATATATATATATATATTTGCAGAAGCACTACAAATGCTCTTAAGAATATCTAAATAGCTCTGTTCTGTTTTATGTGGAAATATGTCCATCTGGAGCTGAATCTTCTCTAAATCCCAATCCCCCCCAAGTCTTCAGTGTTCAGACTTCACATATTTGAAGGATGGTCTTCTTGGTTTATTTCTTAACCCAGAAGCAAGTCCTCCTATATTGGAGGAAGCCAAAGTCAATCAGGGAGAACATTTTTCTCCCAGGCTGGTAATAGCAAGTCCTCCTCCATTGGTATAGCCATCACTAAGAGACGCGGGAGGACTACTAAGACACACAACACAGAATTTGGGAAAGAAGATATAGGGGTGAAAAATGAAGTGTATATTTGGAACACTTTAGTGGGATTTGGCAGCTTGGAACAAAAGTTGGGTTTGGTGGGGTGTGTGTGGGGGGTGTAGGATGCTCCCCAGCCCTTCTCCCATTTTACACTGAAAAGCATAGTCAAACAGGCAAGACAGATCAGAAACCCTATTTTCTCTCATTTCTTTTTCTAAATGCCCACTTTCCAATTCTCTTTCCCCTTTTGTCTGTGGATATTCTCAGTCAAACAGGTCCTGGTTATCTCAGAGGTGCCTTTTCAAAAGGCAACTGGATTATATATTTTTTCTTTTTCCCTTGAGGAAAAAGACATTTTGCTTTTCATTCAAGAAGCTTCATCAGTTCTGGCTGGATGTGGGGGGGATGGAAGGGTTAGTCCTAATCCTTTCATTCCCTACCACCTACTATTCTTCAGTCAGAACTGATGAAGTTTCTTGGATGAAAAGCAAAACATCTTCTTCTTCCTCAAGAGAATATATATATATATAGTCCAGTTGCCTTTTGAAAAAGCACCTCTGAGTCTTTCCCCTTTTCTTCTTGGTCCTTGCATCTAGATCAGTGTTTCTCAACCTTGGAAGCTTGAAGATGGGTGGATTTTGGGAGTTGAAGTCCACCCATCTTCAAGCTACCAAGGTTGAGAAACACTGATCTAGATGAAAGGTTAGAAGTATGAAGCTGTATATTTTATTGAGGGTTTGGGATTATTATTTTTAAATACAGAACACACAGGCCTATCATTAAGAAATAGATTTGCTTCTCCTCAATGGGACATTGTTTCTCAGAATCCATCTCTTTTCTCACCAGGCTCCTTAATAATATCATGGTCACCAAAAATTAAATAATTCAACTTTGCTCTATGCATAGACATCCATTCCTAACCATGCTGGTGCCAAAACTACAAGAAATGGGTCCCACACTGTGATGCACATTTAATCTCTTGCCCCCCACCCCCCGTGCAGATTTTCATTTTTATTTATGTGTTGCATTTCTGCACGATCCATCTCAACTAAGTAACTCTGGGTGGTTTACAATAGCGTAATAAAACAATATAAAAACCCGAATATTAAAGCACAGCTAAAAACAGAATTAAAAACAAGTTAAAGCTTACAAGTTAAAAGGAAAAAAAAAGAAAAAAAACTTTTTAAATTTTAAAAAAATAAATTTAAAATTCAGAAGGCTAAAAAGGTGAATGAGGCAACAGGAGTTCCCTCAAGCCACCAGCCATCCTGAGGGTTGCATCATACTCTTAGATCCCCATGCTAATTGGAAGAGACAGTTCTTAATCCTCTTCTGGAAAACTAGGAGAGGGGAGGGGGCTTGCCTTATCTCTGGGGACAAGATTTTCCAAAGGGCAGAGTCAACGCAGAGATGCCTCATAATAGCAAGCTTTTTGCCCTGCGATTTCAACCCCACATTTCTATTAACTACATTCTTTTATAGAAGAAGCTGAAGGTCTGATGGGGAAGTTCATCTGTTGAGAGAACAGAATTATATGTGAGATTAGCGCGTTATAAAAATGAATGCAACAGATGCTGAACCCCTTGGACAAAGAGAGAATTAGGTCTGAAGCTATGCCAATGAACTCAGCATTTATATTATAGTTGCAGAGAAGCAGATTGTTAGTGGAATTGTTATTAGATCAACATATGCAAGAAATGCTGGTACATCTAGCTAGGCAGCAGAAACCAGCCGGCACTGCTTCTGACCAGCGAAGCAGGGAAGGGGCAAGAGTTTTCAGGGTCTCTTGTTTCCGTGCAGTTTTATTACTTATTTACACAAGGAGGCAGAGTATTTTTCCATGTCACTTTGTAGCAGCCCGTGGCATTCTGATGCTCTCTTGCCCGTCCATTCTTGAGCTGTTTCCATCTCGGATGGCACGCTCTCCTTGCAAACCTATTTTTAAATGCTCAGCAAAGTTAAAATGGTACAGAATTAAGATGAGAATCCTGGGAAATCTGTGTAGAGACTGAATACTTCAAAAGCAAACTAATGTCCATTTGTAAATATATTTATTCTGAAGGAAGCGTTTTTGGACTTTTCCCATTCTGCTACATCAGTTACATGCCCAAACCCCTACCTGAAGGAGCATCTGTGAATCCCATAGGCTTCAGCAATGCTTCCTCCATTCGTGGTCGCTTGTAGGCTACAGTTTAAAGCAAACTACATATATACACTCTGATTCCAAGTTTGCTTTTTCCTCTTCCTGAACAAGCCACACCTTATTTTCTTGACACCCAGTAGCAGTTGGGAAACAAACTTTGTAACATAGAGAAATTACTAGGACTGAATTGTTAGTCCATCAATCAGAATTGAGTGCAAAATAACAGAAGATCATGCACACAGTATTTTTAAAAAAGCTTATCTTCTTATTTTTAGAACCAGAACTCAACAGGCCTTTAACACAATACCCCAAACACACTTTAAAAAATAGCCAGTTCTCTTTGTTCTTAATGAAACTTCCTGTTGATCCATCACTGATCTGTCTTTTGTCCATTTCTGTCTCCATCTTGGTTCTCACCTCAGGGACTGTGAAAGTGATGGTTTTTACTATCTAGCTGTAAAGTTATTTCATGTTTCTTGAACTAAAATGTTACTGTTTTGTTCTTGTATGAAGTGTAATAAAGAAAACTGCCCAGTATATTGGAGAAGTTTTAGAAGATTCAAAAGATAAAGTACAGGAAAACCTGCTGGCTAATGGAGGTAGGCCTTGAAATCATGGATATATTGTTGTGTTTGGATATAGTTTGTTGTTTTCACTCAGTTTCCAGTAATAACCACTGGAATTAATATGCTCGTTTATTAGGAACTTAGATGATGCTTCTAGTTTTAGGAAATAATGCTTGTAGGTTGCATTTTTCATTAGCTTTAGGACAAATTCCTGTCACTCTATATTCTGTAAATTATGGATGAAATGATTTTTTTCTTCACTGCTTATATGATTAAAAAATTGTGATTGTTTTACAAGGAGTCCCGATTTCCAGAGAGGTAACTATTACAGGTAGTCCTCAACATACAATAATTCATTTAGTGACCATTCAAAGTTACAACAGCACTGAAAAAAGTGACTTAAGACTGTTTTTCACACTTACGACTGTTGCAGCACCCCTGTGGTCAGATGATCAAAATTCAGACACTTGGTAACTGGTTCATATTTATGACCGCTGCTGTGTCCCAAAGTCATGTGATCCCCTTTGGTGACCTTCTGACAAGCAAAGTCAATGGGGAAGCCACATTCAGTTAACAACCATGTTACCAACTTAAAAATTGGAATGATTCACTTAACAACTGTGGCAAGAAAAGTTGTAAAATGGGGCAAAACTCACTTAACAAATGTTTCACTTTGCAACATAAATTTTGGACTCAATTGTGGTTGTAAGTTGAGGACTACCTGTACTCTACAGTTCCATACATATTTATTCTACATATCACAAAGTATTTAATTGTTTCTAATGATACGGAGAAGCCCTTAACGGAAGTCAGCAGTGAAGCACAAGGAACAGTAAATGTAACAGATTGGAAGAAGAAAATCAACTCAGGCTAAAATGACACTTTAAGCTACAATGTCTCGAGAACATTGCAATTGACAGCCTTTCATAGGTTAAAATGGGACCCAAATTGCCCCAAATTCAGCTTTAGTTCATACCTACGTACAGACGCTTTTGTGCAATCTACTGAAAACCACCTTTAATGAACTGTTGAAATGTCTATCGATAGCATAAAACCAGAATGGAATTCTGCTCTTTGGCAGACATCTTGTGCCAAGTGATAACTTTACTTTTTAAGTCAGGTATTTTTGAAGATCAATAATTGCACTTACTGTATTTCAGGCGCAAAGGACAAAATGAAATGTCTAAAGGGTATGTTGTGTTCGGGGGGGGCGATGTTTCTTGGCCAGCATGCACTAGTGTGTTTAATAATAGAGTTGACTCCACATCTGGTTGTAGGGGTACAGTGATCAGGTTACGATGGATTTCTCTAGTAACAACCCCGTAGCTTGATCACCATCTCCCTATGACTCAGATTACTGCAGGTCTGCATCCTTTATACGACTGTTGATTTTTCCTTTTCTTCAATCTTTTTCTTTCTTTTTAACTTACTCCGCATGTATAGTGAAAGGAACTGTAGGGACTATTGGAGTGTGTGAAACTTTTTGCATGCATCTGTTTTCTTATGATCAGTTGTATCACTGGCGTTCTTCAGCGTGCAAAACAAGTTACTACAGTTTTTACTGGATAGATTAGTTCAGGTTAACCCCATCTAAACTGTAAAAACTCAGATGAGAGTTTAATGACAGCAAATATAGCTTGCCGCTGCCATCTAGTGGTTATTTAGATTTTGCAGCCTGGGTTTGGTACATAGGTAGTCCTTGATTTACGACCACAATAGAACCCAAAATTTATGTTACTAAGTGAGAAATTTGTTAAGTGAATTTTGCCCCATTTTGCAACTTTTCTTGCCACTTTTGTTAAGGGAATCATTGCAGTTGTTAAGTTAGTAACACGGTTGTTAAGTGAATCTGGCTTCCCCATTGACTTTGCTTGTCAGAAGGTTGCAAAAATGGGATCACATCAGTGGTGGGTTGCCCCCAGTTCAGACCAGTTCGCAAGAACCGGTAGTAAAACCGGGGTGAGGCTCCGCCCACTGCCCCAGATGTTGTCTTCGGCGATCTGTGCATTCGCAGAAGCTTCTGCGCATGTGCAGAAGCTCGGCGTGTGCATGATCCTGTTGCGAACCGGTAGTAAAGGTAAGTAGAACCCACCCCTGGATCACATGACCCCGAGACACTGCAACCGTCATAAATATGAATCAGTTGTTAAGCATCCAAATATAAATCACATGACCATGGAGATGCTGCAACAGTCGTAAGTGTGAAAAATGGTCATAAATCACTTTTTTCAGGGCCGCTGTAACTTTGAATAGTCACTAAACAAACGGTTATAAGTCAAGGACTACCTGTACCCAGGGCTCTTCCTTACAGGTGAAGGCTATTCGTTAGTCCTTACAGGGGAAAACAAAAAACAAAACCCCCAACACACACCAGGCTGGCATCAACAATCTACAATCTTTGCCAATCTACATTCTCGCTGGCTCGTGATACTTTCCTTATATAGCTATTGTAGCCATCTTAGGGAAAGGAAGTGGTGATTCCCCTTGTTTCATTTCCTGCCCACCAAGCAATGCTTGTTGATTAGGAAACAGTCACAAGTCTATTTTTCTCACGGGTGGGGAGTGAGGATGGGTGAATTAGATCAGGGGTCTCCAACCTTGGGAACATTAAGACTTGTGGTCTTCAACTCCCAGAATTCCTCAGCCAGCTGGCTGAGGAATTCTGGGAGTTGAAGTCCACAAGTCTCAAAGTTGCCAAGGTTGGCGACCCCTGAATTAGATGATTGGTTAAAATGGCAGATTAGCCCACTGTGATATTGCCTTACACTTAGTCCTCCCGACTGGGACCAAAATCACAGCCGTTGAGTGAAGTAGTCATTAAGCAAGATGCCCACATGACTGCTTTGCTCAATGGATACAATCCTGGCATTTGCAGCTGCGGTCATTAAACAAACTTGTGTGTCTCCCTCATCCCTTGAAACATCATGTGCTCATTTCCTTACTGTTCTGCCTCTCCATTCCAAATAGGATTTTCAGTCCTTGAGTAAAGCGACACTCACTCAAAACTGGTGCCAGGCAGTAGTGGGTTCCTCTTTACTTTTGCTACTGGTTCGGAACTGGGAGCGCGTGCATGCGCGCGCTCGCTTCGCTCGCTCATGGCGCTTCTATGCATGTGCAGAGCATCCGTGATGATGTCCAGGCAGGTGGGCAGAGCCTCCCACTGCAGTCACTACCGGTTCGCCTGAACTGGTGCCAGGCCTCCAAACACCCCCCCACCCCCGCACCTGCCTGAGATATCCCATGCTCATTACCTTACCACACTGCCCCTCTGCAAGGATTTCAGGTCCTCTTCTTTCTGCGAGCTGGCTGAAAGAGCTGCCTGCTGGAGGATTTCAGCTTTCCTCCATGCACAGAAGGGAACTCCTTCAGTGGGATGCAGGAACAGAGCTTAAATCTTAACGATTTCAGCTCTATTTCTTTACCCTACTGAAGGAATTCAACTCCTCTTGGCAGGTAGCCCCGGGAAGTGAGAGGCAGGCAGCAGCAGCAGCTTGAATTTTCCCTGCCAGCTTTCCCAGGGATTTTCTCGGGAAGTCGATTGAGAAGACTTCAAATGGTGATGACATGATTGAAGGGTGCTTGGCAACTGGTTGTAAAAGGCAAACAGGGTGCCAAGCAATGTCTTGTGACAGCTGGAAGTGCTTTATGGGCCATAAAGCGCCATTTCAAGGCCATAGTAATTCTGGACTGTCGTTACACAAATAATCGAGGACTACCTGTAAAAGTATGGAATTGGGACATGGGGAGACATAAGAGGGACCTTTGCCAAAGCTCCTTGGATCATTTATATCTGTCAGTCAGATCATTTCTGAACATGAGTAGGGTGTTCTGAAAAAATGCTAAACCCATGTTCAAAGGTAGCTTGGAACCACAAATATGGGGGACAAGTAACAAGTGAATCGGAAAGGAGCTGTGATGCTGTCAGCAAGTAACTTTCCATTTTAAGCATCTGGCAGTAACCAAGGGATAACCATTCAGAACATGTGCATGGTAATTGACTTCCTGAATCACACAATTCTGGGTAGTCTACACCAGGGTTGAAATCCAGCCGGTTCTGTCAGGTTCTGGAGAACCGGTAGCGGAAATTTTGAGCAGTTCGGAGAACCAGCAAATGCCACCTCTGGCTGGCCCCAAAGTGGGGTGGGAATGGAGATTTTGCAATATCCTTCCCCCAGGACTGGGGATGGAATGGGGATTTTGCAATAGCCTTCCCCTGGAGTGTGGTGGGAATGGAGATTTTGCAGTATCCTTCCCCTGGAGTGGGGTGGGAATGGAGATTTTGCAGTAGGCTTCCCCTGCCATGCCCACCAAGCCACGCCCACCAAGCCACACCACGCCCAAGCCATGCCCACAGAACTGGTAGTAAAAAAAAATTGGATTTCACCACTGGTCTACACATAATCACAACACCACGGCATCCACTGCTGCCAAAGCCAAAACAGAGGGAATAAACTATCCTTTCCTCTCCCACCAAGGGGGACATTCAGCCAGTTTGCACCACTTTGGGAGAACCGGTTGGTAACTTTCTGAGCAGTTTGGAAACTGGTTGTTGGAAGAAATCATTAGGGCAGAGAACCGGTTGTTAAATTACTTGAATCCCACCACTGGACATACGTATCTGTGATGCAATGTGCCAAGAGTCACAAGGAATGAAGCTGCATAAAGTGATCTGGGAGCATTGGCCAATGGGGATAACAATTGTAGCCCTCTTGTCAGCAGCAGCAATGGAAAGCTTTTAATGCACCCACTGGTGACAGACAGACCATAAAAGCACATATATAAAAATCATAATGTAAGGGAGACCGTGAGTTTTAATCCTGCCTTAGCCACGAAAGCCGGCTGAGTGACCTTGGGCTGTAACATATTATTTGCATTCATGGTTTATTCAGAAGAAAAGAGCACAGTAGAACGGATTCCAAAATAAGATATGTGACAACTACAATAAAGTGCTGCATGGTGGAATAGTTCTGTTTGGAATCCATTTCATTCCCTTTCAGGAATGAGGCAGAAAGGTTTAAGATAGGGGTGTCCAACCTTGGCAACTTTAAGACTTCAACAATTCCTCTGGAAATTGAAGTCCACAAGTCTTAAACTTGCCAAGGTTGGACACCCTTAGTTTAAGGGAAAGTAAAGGGCCAATCAGTTAGCCCTAGGCACAGTTTAACACCGGGCTGTGCATTTAGGAATTTTACAACATTTTTGGAAGGAGTCCCATTTGCTTCTTGTATGTTCCTACTGAGCTGCCTCATACATATTTTATAGAAGGAGGCTAAAGATGAAGCCTGTTGATTTCAAGTCTCCAAGTCCTTAATTCTTGATGTGCACATTAGATTTTCGACACCCAGGAAATATAAGAAGGTAAGGTGACTCTTTCTAGGAGAAGCAACACTAGTCTAGAGATACCAAAAGGGAGCCAGTCTGATACCACAAAAGTAGGGGATTGTTGTAGGCATTTGAAAAAGGCATACCATCCACTAAGGAAGAGGTCTCCATAGTCCACACCTACTTATGTGCCGGTCAATCATTCATTTCTTTAGATCACCTGGATTTGCATTGTGTATGTATCCAAATGCATTGTGAATGTTTAATCCCATAGGTTTCTTGCAGACATACCATCTCACACACATGTCATGGACCTCTTAAGTGAAGAAGGTTTCACTTCCTTTTTGTGTGTTATTAAGGCCTTGCTAAGAACTACACAAAGTTGCTGGGATGTCTAGAAGCATCCTCAAATGTTCTTTCTTCTGTTTTTTTTCCAGCTCTAACTATGTGTGTGGCCATTTGTTTGTTCTGGCACACATGTATTATTTAAAACGTGGTTTTAAAAAAGTACCTTGCCCCACATTAGGACCCCCTCTTGATCATTTCTAACCCCCTGCAGTGTCTCCACGCTACTTTTGACATCATAGCAAATGTCACTTGAATGGCTTTTAGGTGGACCAAACTGGCTCAAAAGACCAACCCACAAAAGGAGAGAGCTAAAACTACAAAAGCAGTTTTTTAAAAAATAAAATAAGTCAGGGGGCTTTATGGTTCTCTAGCCAATATGAACTACATCTTTCAGGCCCCCAGATCTTGCTGATTGTAGCTGTGAAGCATTTCAGTTCAGTGACACATTGTGTGGGGCATGGATTGTCTAACCCTGCCCTAAATTAAAGCTAACTATGGTATTACTTTTAATCAAAATCTTTACTTTCTTATTTTCTAACTATAGTGACAAGATGAGACCCAAGATAAATATATTCCTCTTCATGAAATTAATTGGGTAAATCTTTATTTTTAAATTGTAAAGAATTGGCAATAGGGGAGCTTGATATGTGGATTAGTATCTAGAAAAAGGAATAAATGCAAGATGGCAACACTTCCCAATTTATATCGTAAATGCAAGCTAGTCTGGATGCAGGTTTTCATGAGAAAAGATGACTTTATTCTCAGAATAATTCTTATACACGTGCAGCTCACTGGATTTACTTTTATCGTTTCAGTTGACTTGATTAGTTATCTAACAAAGTTTGAATGGGACATGGCTAAGTATCCAATAAAACAGCCACTGAAGAACATTTCAGAAGGATTAGCAAAGGTAATCACTCTGTTTCCTCATTTCTCCTGTATCCAGAATTACTCTTATAAAAGCTAGTTCCCAGGAATGATAATAAAGTGCTGTTAATTAAAGTGTATTTAATTACTGAGGACAGCTTTCTCAGGAACCCAGTTCTGGATATGATGGCTACTAACTCACTTTGAAATTTATCAGAAAGTAAACTGGGCCCTTTTTCCACATTGTCCAGTTCTAGCATTATGTAAATATCTTCTTCCTCGTCTTTCTCCCCACAAAGATATTCTTGTCTGAGAGGAAAAGGAAAAATAAATATGTAATATCTATATCATCCTAAGAAGTATCTCCTGTAACTTAAGGAGACTATTTAGTAATTTATAATTCTAAATATAAATTTTAAATCTGTCTTAGAAGCAGTCACAAGTCTGTCACACAGCAGCTTTTAGCAGAGAGAAAGCATTTATTTTTGTATCTGTAAATCTGAATTGCAAGTGTGTATTTAATGAGGGATTTCACCCTAGTACAAGGAAGGATTTTCTTCAGGACCATAACAGAGCAAGAATAAATCAATTTCCTCCTTTCCTTCCCCATCCAACTTGTTATGAGAGAAAGACAGCTGTATCTATTTAAGTTGCCCCTAAAATGGAAAATAAGTTTTGACCCCTTTGGTAAGTCTAACAATAGAATCTATATTCTCTATAGACTTTTGCATGTATGGAATTATCTCAACTTTAAAATGGATGCAGAGTTTATATTAATGATAGTATTGATTTTGTCAAGCATATATAACAGATAAAAGTATAAATATGATTATGAATACATGAAATGGATACGAATAAAAGGGGACATTAGGACAGGGACGGTAAGCATGTTGGTGCGCTTATACACGCCCCTTACAGACCTCTTAGGAATGGGGTGAAGTCAACGGTAGACAGTCTAAGGTTAAAGTTTTGGGGGTTTGGGGAAGAAACCACAGTCAGGTAGTGCATTCCAAGCATTGACCACTCTGTTGCTTGTGTATTGTTGTGGTTGAACTGGATTTCCTTTTTACGTTTAGCAAATTACCCAAATCGAAGCAGACATGAAAAGCCGAGCTGCTGTCTACAACAACATCAAAGGAAATCTTCAGAATCTGGAAAGAAAAACGGTGTATGTGTTTAGATAAGTTTTAATGAATTGCGTTTTCTGTATGCATTGGCATATTGACTTCCTATGATGATGTCTTAACATGTTAGCTGTATTGGGAATATAGTAATACAGACAAGTAATGAGCTTAATCAGGGAGTGGGGTTTTTTTTTTTTTTTTTGGTGCTTTTGGGTCAATATTGAAGACTTCTAGCCTCTCTGGACAAGTCGGCAAGTTGCCATTGCCTGCTTCCTAAGGCTGAGAGAGGTGATTAGCCTAAAATGGCTTCATGCCTAAATTGGGACTAGAATTCACCATCTCCCAGTTTCTAGCCTAGGGCCATTACACCAAATTGTCTCTCTAATCAGCTCTTTAGTGGATCTGCATTAATTAATCTGTTTAAACAGAGTAAACAAAAGTGCCTATTTCCTCTAAGCTTACCATAATATAATGGCTGGATTTGCTTTAAGTTTGTCCAAAATTTCCCAGAAAACATTTTCTTTCTAATTATCCAATTAAGCATCTACTTAACACTTAGAAAATATCAGTGGTAGGTAAATCCTCTATTGATTTTTTTTCTGGCTTCTTTTTTTTTCCAGAGGAAATCTTTTGACCCGTACGTTAACAGATATAGTGAACAAAGAAGACTTTGTATTGAATTCCGAATATCTCATCACTCTACTTGTTGTAGTTCCTAAGTAAGAAAAAGTTGGGTTTCCTATGGATGTGCTTAATTGTAATACTTTTTAGAGAAAATTCTCTGTATACGTTATGCCAGTTTTACCAGGAAAATTCTGATGCAATGAATTGATAGAAAGTCCTCTACTAACCAATGAGTTAATGGAAAAGGACAAGGTTTGAGAGTTTATTGCCTATAATAAAATTCTCAATTTAGCTCTGCTCGAATTCACACTGAATGTATTTACAGGTAGTCTTCGCGTAACGACTGCCCTGTTTAGTGACCATTTGAAGTTATGATGGCACTGAAAAAGTAACGTTATCAGTGACCTTTGCTCTTGCAACCATAGCAACCATTCCTGCGGCCACATGATCAAAATTTGGGCACTTTGCAATGTCAGACATTTATGACCGTTGCAGCATCCCACAATCCCACAATCACCATTTGCCTACTTCATAACCGGTTTCTGAGAAGCAGAGTCGATGAAGAAGCTGGCAATAAAATTGCAAGTTGTGGTCATGTGATGTTTCACTTAACAATCATAACAACCACGGCAGACAGAAGTGAGGTCGTAAGTCTGTTGCAGTCATATGTCTTGTTTAATGACTGCATCGCTTAGTAGTGAAGTTGCTGGTCCCAGTTGTGCTTGTTAAGTGATGTATTGCAAATATTGTATATTCTACCTGAGAGATTCAAAATGCAGGTAGTCCACAGCTTACAACAGTTAGTTTAGTGACCGAGGTTACAGCAGCAGTGAAAAAAGTGACTTATGAAGATTTTTCACAATTACAACTGTTGCAGCATCCTCATGGTCACATGATCAAAGGCAACTGACTTATATTTATGATGGTTGCAGTATCCCAGGGTCATGTGATTAACTTTTGAGAACTTTTGATAAGCAAAATCACCAGGGATTCAATTAACAGCCATTTTACTAACTTAACTGCTGATTAACTTAACAACTATGCCAAGAAAATGAGGCAAAATTCACTTACCAGCTGTCTCACTTAGCAACAGAAATTTTGGGTTCCATTGTGGTCGTAGGTCAAGGACTACCTGTACTATGTTGCTTGCAATGAGAACTTCTTTATTTTTGAAAAATGTAGATGCTGCTTTTTCTTTGCAAAATAAATCCAAGGATGCTGGCACACATAGAACATCTTTTGTTCATGCTTACTCAAAAGTAAAACCCGTTGAAAGAACTGGATATTCATTCACCTCACTTCCTCACTGTCATCATATTACTAGTTGCTTCAGGTAGATTTAGAGAAATAGAGGTGAAGAGGGGGGAAAGGAGCATCATGGAATCCTTGTAGATAAGATTCAAAATGCAGTTAGTTAGTCCTTCACTTATGTCATACCTCAAAAAGGGGACTTCAGAGTTCTGGCGGTCAGGCCCCCTCCATGGTTACATGACTGAACTTTGGGTGCTTGGAATATGACTACATTGGCAGCCATTTGCAATTCCCCACAATCACATGGCGACATTTTATCACAACCGGACACTTCCGGGTTTTACCAAAACTGGGCAAACCCAAGCTTTGGTTCGCTTAATGACCATGAGGATCACTTCACAACTGCCACCCTTGCTTAATGATCACTGCAAAAAAAAATCACAATAATTTTACAATTATCACAATATATGACCGTAATGGATCTATTACAGTCATATGTAGAGGACTTCCTGCATGTGAGACCGGATTCTAACTACAAGGAAACTTGAGTATAAACCCTGAATTTTCACCTCTCAAATCTTGGGCCCTGTGCCATGCTTGAATCAACATAGTTGGGAAGACTATTTTGTCAACATAGTTGGGAAGACTATTTTGGGAGTGCAATTCAAGCCTCTTAACATCAGCTATTTACAATGGAAACTGGTTAATCCCTTTAAAAAAAAAATGGAATGGGGATCGAGCAACCTGTGTTCTCCAGATATTTTTGGGCTCCAACAAAAGTATAAAAGGTGCAGCTGAAGAAGCCCAGTGCTCTCCCATTGGAGATTAAGTGGGACCTAAAATTTTAGTTTTTGTTTTTTTTTAAGTTTCGGTTATGAGGTAAAAGGGGTGCCTTGCAAAGTTTGAATAGTATGTTTCAGCCACTTCTGGAATTTGGCACAGGAGAGGCTGCCGAGAGCCTCAAGTGTATGGAAATTGAACATTCTTGTCATACAGGATCTATTTCCTTGTGGTCTTCCCGCCCACCCCACACTTATCAACTTGGCACTAAGATTTTCTGAATTTCTATAAAGAGAAGTAACAATCATTGTACTTACGGTAGACGTTTATACAGAGACGCTGTACAAAATCTGTCTTGTTGCAGAACAAGCTATGTGCAATGGCAAAAAACCTATGAATCACTCTCAGATATGGTGGTTCCTCGCTCTACAAAGTAAGTACAACTTTTGGACTGTATTGTTTCTCTTAACGGATTCCAACCTTTTGCTCAGAATCATTGGAAGTCAGGTAGCATGCAAGTATGAATATTGCAGGGTACCCTTGGACGAACTTAAATGGAATTAGGTTCTGATGAGTCGCCTCTTCTGCTAGGAATTTTGAAAAAGAAAGAATTTGGATTGTGGCAAATTGTGACAAGAAATACCTCTTGTTCTCATTTTAAAAAGTATTAAAGTATTAAATATTAATACTATATCATTGTATAAAGCTTTAAAGGGTGCTGGGGGAGGTTGTATTAAAGCTGCTGAGCTCTACCTTTTTGAGATTTCTTCTTATATATCAAGGTTGTTTTTTATTGGCAAGGAGAGGAGAGAAGGGAAAGGGAGGAGGGGAGGGGAGGGAAGGAGAGGAGGAAGAGGAGAGAGGAGGGGAAAGAAGAGGTGAGGAGGAAGAGGAGAGGAGGAATGGAGAGGGGAGGGGATGGTAAGGGGAACGTAGATAGCAATTTTTGGAAAGTGTGTTCAGTTGTTTTTTGAAGGACCTAGTTCCTTCTGTTAATCAGATGAACTTGGTGGTGGTGGCTAAATGGAAATTAAAAAAAAACCTTTGTGTAACAATAGAGTATGCGTCACAATATTATTGTGTAGATTAAGAAACTGCTGAGGAAGTAATTGAATCTGACAATTACTACTTACGATAAGTTATAATTATTAACAATCATAATTACACTCTCGTTGTTAATTGCTTTGGCACCTATCACGGAAAAGCAGGATAGGCTTTAGAATAACTGGACCAATGAATTTGATTCTTGCAGGATGATCGCTGAAGATGCAGAGGGAGGGCTCTTCACAGTCACCCTGTTCCGAAAAGTGATTGATGACTTTAAGACCAAAGCCAGAGAGAACAAGTACTGATTTCTTTCTACTTTTGTGCCAAAACCAGAATAGTTCAGGCTCTTTCTCCTGTTCTGAAATGAAACAAGACACATCTGGGCAGTAATTTATCAGAGCTCTTGAATAATTTGCACAGGGCTGGATCCAAGGGGGGGTCTGTTTCCATCCACAGAACAGGAAGAGGTGGCAGCAAATTCTTCTCTACCCTCCATGAATCTTGAGGATGTAGGGAATGTCCACTATATGAATGGACATCTATTTATCTTACATTGGGGACACACCGTTCATGTATATTTTAACCAGATTTTAAACCTGTTTTAAGAATATTTTCATAAAATGAATATCTGGGTCAACACTGAAGCGAGAGAAAAGAGAGGAAGTTGGTTTTAAAATGCCCATTTTACCCAAGTATTTTCAATGAACATAAATGAGGAGTGGATGACAAATAAAGCAGTCTTAAATGCCATGGCTTTTTAAACAATCTGATCACTTTCAAATGTTTGATGCTTACGTATCAAACCTTGAATAATCCTAATCCTAAACTTTGAACAATTTAGGGACTCAGTTTATTTATTTATTTATTTGTTGGGACTTGTATGCCGCCCTATCTCCACAGGACTCAGGGCGGCTCACAACAATTAAAACCGAACAGACAAACCATTAAAACAGAAGTCCAAGTTAAAATTAAGAAATTCAATAAAAACCAGATTAAAACCCCCATCAGTCCAAGGCGGCCAGGTGAAATAGCCAAGTTTTCAACCCATGGTGGAAAGAGTGAAGGTCAGGGGCCACCCGGAGCTCCAGAGGGAGTTGATTCCAAAGGGCGGGTGTGCCCACAGAGAAAGCTCTCTCCCTGGGGGTCGCCAGCCGACACTCTCTGGCCGACGGCACCCTGAGTAGGCCCTCCCTGTGGGAGCGTACCGGGTGATGGGAAGCTGTTGCTGGCTGCAGATGGTCCACCAAATATCCCGGGCCTAGGCCTTGGGATATTTATCTGAATATTTATTCAGTTATCTGAAACAACCCCTTCTGTCAAATCACATTCGTTACAAACAGAAATTTTGCTAGTAACACCACCACTTACAGATTTCCATATGATGCTATGTGATAGAAGAGTTCTCTCTATGGCATCTTCTGTGTACTGTATGAGATCCCCCTCTAGGCTAGGTTTTGATTACAGGTAGTCCTCAACTTGGGCCCTTGGCAACCAGCCTGCATTTATGGCTCTTTTTGGCATTTGGTAGTCACATGATTTTACAATTTTGCTGAAAACGGGCATCAACTCCTGGTTTTCAGTCAAACCAGCCCATTGTAAACGATTAGTTCCCTTAATGACCATGGTATTCGCCTAACAATCGCCATGGAAATTGGGTCAGTCACATGGGTGACCTGTTTTACGACCATTATGACTTATGACCATGATGGGAAGTCTCCATTACGATCATAATCATCAAGGACTACCTGATATCTGTGGGAGACACACTCTGCTTAGGCACACGGTGGAAGTGTACGAATGCCTACTTGGCATCTCGCAATTCTCATGCAAATATGTTTTGGATTGCTGCCTAATGAGGCATCCATTGGGAGGGGCATCCCAAAAAATGTTTGAGGGTTATTGCAAAGGAAAGTTTGGGGACTGCTGATATAAAGGAATGGGGCTTCAAGTTTTGTCTTTTGTTGACCCCACCCCCGCCTCCAATAGTGCCTCTGTAGCTTAAATCATCACTTATTTTGACTGAATTGGGACCACTGTCTCTCCATCTAACCAAACACACAGGATAGCTGTTAATTCAAAGAGGAAGGATAGAATATACAGCAAAATAAGAAACCCTTCATAACTTCAGCTAGTGAGTCACTTTTTCCAGTCTGATGCATCGGCAGGGGCTCACAGAGCTGAAAATAAAGCAAGCTTATTAAGGATGACAAGAGATCCTAAAAGCTTTGAAAATTGGTCTAATATGATTTACTCCCACACAGCCAAAACGTACCTTGTTCCCCAGCTAGGTTGTGTACCTTGTGGTTTGAAAGAACATTTGTGTTCAAAAGCCCAGGCAGGAAGCAGCTTTCTAAAAGCCCACATGCTGAATGTCTATACTGATTTTTTTTTAAGGTTCATGGTGCGGGAATTTTATTTTGATGAGAAAGAACTGAAGTGTGAAAAGGATGAAATGAGGAAATTAGCTTCTGATAAGAAGCAACAGTATGTAAGTAAACATCTTCAAGTTGTCCGCATTGACTTATGTGCCCGACTTGCTGACTATTTGCTAAATTACCACATAATCTCACTATTAATGGTTTGCCCAGAAATGCTGTATGTATGCTTGGGATGATATCCAAGATAATTCATTATCTGAAAGGGTTGTTCACACAACACATTTAACCTGATTGCTGAATTAATCCATAGCCATAATCCTCATGACTCATTGGCCCATAAATTAATCAATGACTTAGGTTTGCACCCCAGGCTAAACAAAAAAAAAAAAAAAAGGAATCAAATTTAACACATTGCGAATACAGCTATTATGTAAACATTTGGTGTGTGCATGTGTGTGTTTGTGAGCCAGTTTGCTATAGTGGTTAAAGCACCAGTTAAGAAACTGGGAGATTGTGACTTCTAGGTTGGGGCTCAAAGCCAATTGGGTAACCTTGGGTCTGTCACTTTCTCTCAGTTCTAGGAAGGAGGCAAGGGCCAACCACTTTTTAAAAACCTTGCCAAGAAAATTACAGGGACTTGTCCAGGCAGTTGCCAAAGCCAACACTGACTCAAAGATGCACGCATGCATACAGATGCACACACACATGCACACACACACACACACCTCTCATTAGGCACAAATCAATGCAGTTTCCTCTCATCAACATAGTGTTTTAATACGGTATTATAGGTAGTCTAGAGTAATACTCTTGATTTGCTAAAAACGGGACTTTCCAATATCTTCCCTGTGAATGGATGTTACCTAACATTGTTTATTTAATATGGCCATCCATCTTACACAAATAATTCCGGGAAGCATCTAAGGATTAAAAGCACACAAGCGGCTTCTGGTTTGGCTTCTGTCATCGCTAGACGGTCTTTTGGGACCGCCACCCCCGCCGCCTGTAAAGAGCCGCCTTTACATCTGGGAGGCGGCTCGAAAAACTCTGTTTCCTTAAGGAAATGTGAGGAGAGGCGGCGAGAGCAGGTAGAGCCCTCTGTGAAGTCCCCAGAATTTTTTTTTTACTCTTGGGGAGGAAGCAGGATGAGGCTCCCTATCCAGCTCGCCGCTGCTCCGGGCTTCGGGAGAACTCTGCGCTTTGCAGAGCTAGACGATGTGACCAACCTAATCAGCGAAAACTAACAGATTGCTTGAATAAGCAGGATGAAATCCGGATTTGGGACTCTAAATCGCAAGTATTTGTAACAACCCTATGATCGATTTTAAGAATGAAGAGAGAGTGAAAAGGGAAAAAAAAAAGGTTTAAAATGGCGGCTGGCTGAGGCTTGAGAAGAAAGCTGAAAGCGAAAGTCTTTCCGTTCGAATGGCTTAATATGTTACAAAGTATTTTGAGAAGAATAACAGATCTCTGCAGTGCTGGTGTTTTTGGGATGTGGAAGATGGCCTGTGATTGAGCGGATTGGAACTTTCTATTTTGGACTCTCTGAAAAATGGATTACGTATATGTTGAGCTATAAGACAAGAGAACTATGGAATTGGGGCATGCAGATGATCTGGCTGTTACCCTAACGTGGTTTGTTGGAATTAATAATCTAGACAAAAGACATTACAGAAGATACCATATGGAATATAAATATAAAGTCACTCGGGGTTTTTTTTTTATATACAGAAATACTTATTAATGATGGGGGCAGATGGTAATTGAAGATACTGAATATGCTGTTGGAAGCAGGACTTGATGTTACCCTAACATGGTCGATGGAATTAACAATCTAGTTGAAAGACATTACAGAAGATACTATATGGAATACAAATTTAAAGTCATTTGAGGGTTTTATTTATATATGGAAATATCTTTTAGTGATACGGGCAGAAGAATAAAGATATTAAATATATTATGTATGGTAGACCTGTAGGAAAGTGGGTGAAACAAAATTGATATGGTACAAGGTGATAGGTAACGTTACTGATTGCTTAGTTTAGGAAAAGGGATGTTATGTTATTAATATACTTAAAAGATTTGAATTAAGAGATATACGTATGGGGGTGGAGGAAATGGGTAGATTATGAGTAGAATAAATGCCAAATTAGGATCTATTATATAGTTTTATAGCCGAATGCTGTTTTGAAATGTATAGTATACCAGGGACATAATAATAATGTTAAAAAGAAATGTTTAGCACATAGGGGGTGGTGTAAAAGGGTGGTAAAGTATTATATAATGTGATATTAATTTGGATTTCATCTTGCAGTAGCCATGGGGCGAGGGGAGGGTGAGGGGAGGTTGGGGGGGGGGAAAGGGGAAAAAATTTGTATTTGAAAAACTTTTTCAATAAAAAAAAAAAAAAAGCACACAAGCCACAAAATACAAGCCCCAGGACCCACAGGTAAAACAGTGACCCCATTCTCGACTAGTACTACGCCCTCCCCCCAATAACAACAGCAATGGACGTCACATAAACCTCTTGACCCAAATGCCTGGGGAAATCATTATCCCCTGAATGCTGAACAGAATGCAATCCAACAGACACCTTTCAAATAGGTTGGCTAGTTCTCCTGCAAGCTTTTCCCAGCCAGAGGTAGTACCACGAACTGTAGGAGACTTGATTACTTGAATCACTGGCTAATATATTTGCCCCATTTTTGGAGGGCTTGGATTTTGAGGGAGTGAATGGGTAACTAAAGCCTGCACAGACCTTATTTTGCATGAAACCCATGAAAACCTGCCATCGCTGAATATTAGTGAAGTAGAAGTGGAATTTGGGGGCATAATTGGAGGTTCTGAAGGCCATAAAATAGGATTGGAGGTATATGCAGCCCACAAGTGACAGGTTCTGCATGGATGTCAAATTCCCACTATGTCAACTCTACTTTACCTACCAAGGAGTTGTTTTTTAATCACTGGATGCTGAATCAGATTAGCTGCAACCTTGCTGGGCGGGGCCTGGAAGTACAATTAGCCATTTGGGTTAAGTATTGTGGGACCATGATGATACCTAAATGTAATTTAAGACTGAATTTAAGAAAGCGGATTTCATTGCTTCTCACATATTTTATATTATTTTGTGAAATTTTCAAAAAATTGGGCCACCAATTTGGAGCCTTTGAGAATTACACTTATAGTTCTTCTGTTGTCTGATACCATATTTTACTCATTTAAAGGGTCCTCTGTTGAGATGGTTGAAGGTGAACTTCAGTGAAGCATTTGTGGCTTGGATCCATATAAAAGCACTAAGAGTTTTTTCAGAATCTGTCCTCAGGTAAACAGATGAAATTTCATAGGTTAAATTTTTTTCCTAAAGCTAATCAAAATCTCAATTACATATCCCGGTTGATCAGTTTAACTTCCTCATTGATTTTAAACATACTTTGGTGGTTGTCTGTGGAGTGGGTTCTTAAATGTTCCAGGAATAAACAGACTGTAATTAGGCAAATATTGTGATAAGAGTTAATAAGGAAAATAAACAATCTTTGATGCAGTTTAAGACTTTAAAAACTCCTAGTCACAAACAAAAGCAGAATGAGGATAGTCGATAGGTAAAGTAAAAATTCCTTGCGTTGCATTCCGCTGCTTCCACTTTAACCTTCATTGCATCCATTCAAGGTATGGATTACCAGTGAACTTCCAGGCAATGCTACTTCATCCTAATAAGAAATCTATGAAGAGGTTGAGAGAAGTATTAAATGCGGTTTTCAAGCATCTGGACGAAGTAGCGGCAGCCAGCCTAATGGACGTAAGTATTCCATTTCAGGTGGCCCGCCTAAGGATGGAGATGGCAAACAAGGGCTGTGGGAAGCATAGCGCAAAATGGGTAATGCGTCCTGTTCTCTGACCCTTCCCCTTGTCTCATTTTTGACACCACCTTCTGCCTCCCAATCAGGAGGCTGTTGAATAAACGATAATAAATCATTTAGAGCAGGGAACGATGGCCCCTTTATGACTTGTGGACTTCAACTCCCAGAATTGCCGAGCCAGTTGAAATCCACAGCTCATAAAAGGGCGATAGTTTCCCAGCACAGAACTGTGTGGATTCCCAGGGCTGCAGTTACCCCACCCTTAAATTGGCCTACCTTATCCCTGTAACAGCCATGAGGTTTTCAGAAGACATAAGAGCAGGGGTGTCAAACTCAAGGCCTGGGGGCCAGATCCAGCCTGCAGGGTGCTTAGATCTGGCCTGCAGGGTTGCCCTGGAACACAGCAAAAAGACAGGCCTGTGGTGCCTCTGCCAATGAAAATGGAGCTCCATTTTCGCTGGCAGAGGGTTGCAGGAGGCCATATCAGCCGAAAAGGGAGCTCCATTTTCGCTGGCAGAGGGTTGCAGGAGGATGTTGCAGCCGAAAACGGAGCTTGGGAGCCCATTTTTGCTGGCAGAGTGCTCAGGCCAGCACAGGTGCCCCCGACATGAGTGACGTTGAGCTGGCCACCCCGACCTCCCCCAAAGTCAAACACAACCCTGATGCAGCCTGCAATGAAATAGTTTTGACACCCCTGACCTAGAGACTTCCAATGCGGGATCAGCTTCCTTACACTAATCTGGGGATTAGTGTATTTACTGCTTGTTTGAAGTCTTTCATTTCACAGTACTTGCTCCTGTTATAGTTAGTGATGTTTTTGGAAATATTCCCTCACATTTTGTAAAAATTGTAGCACCTATCTAGAGGTCTTAAGGAACTCACTCTACTTTCATGTTTTCCCCAGACTTCAGTCGACATTCCTGGTTTGCAGCTAAACAATCAGGATTACTACCCTTATGTCTATTTCAAGATTGACCTCAGCCTTCTCGATTCCAGCTAAAGTTTGCTGCGCCAAGCAGGACTTGTTTTTCAGTATTGGATTTGTGAACAAAATGACATCCATTTTGTTTTTAATGCAAACATAATAGGAATGTGGCCCTTTCGATGCAGAAAGACCAAGTAATTTTAAGCAAGTGATCATTGTAGTTCCTAGATTTGGCTTGACTATAAGTAGACTGGTTGCTTTTTTTCCATTTTGACAATTAAAAGATACTGGAAGCTTTTTTCTGATTGTATTAGAAAACATGCTTCGCAAGGCATTGTGTTATTGTATTTATTCTGTTCTAATTACAAAACACGCCTGATCATCTAAGGTTTTAAATAAAATCCAGATATCTGGCGGTTACGGTAGAAATATCCTGGAGTCATAAATCTGTAATTGGTTTAATGTATTGATTCAGTCAACACAGCAGTTACACAGTGAAATTTCAGAGGGAAATATGTTTGGGAAGTTAATTTTAATCTGGTTGGTTCAGTTTAGCATGTAAGAAATCAGGACAGAAATTTTTTCTCTTGTTTCAGTGAAACAGCTTTCCCTTCCACTGAAGACTGACTCACTGCAGACATAATACAAAACTTGAAATCTCATTTTGTCGGTTTGTTGAAAGTAGCATGGCCTTTTAAGTGTCCAACTTGGTTAGAATAAATGGCAGCATTTCCTCTCACCACCATTGATTCACAGTGTTACAGTATAGATGAAACCTCCTTCAATGCTCCTCAAAGAGTAGTTTGCAAAAAAAAAAAAAAGTCCAATCAATGGCTCTGATGCTGGAATCCTGGAGACCTTAGAGTAAAGTGAGCCTTTTTAAAAAGAGAAATATTGCCTAACATTCTTGGGGCAGGAGAATTTAATACTGACACTGGGGTTTTTCTTACATTCTTCCAGAGAAATCATGTCTTCTGTTATAGGAGTATTATACTTTATAATTTAATATTATACTAATATAATCTGAGAACATTATTTGTCAGAGACAACAGCTTACTATTTTTCTTGCGTTACCATGAAGGAACACTAGTTCTTAAAGATTCCCATACAATCGATGAGATATGCATCAAGATAAAGCCTGTCACACGTTGCCAGTAAATAGGGCAGTTCTCTCAATCCTACAGGCTCCCCAAAGAAAAATAACAGTTGAAAGTATTTAGACAGAATACAAAGATCAGGTTCATATCCAAAGCTTACTATTATGTGAAACATTTCACTATAGCTTCTTCAAAACAGCAGCATTTTAAAAATGACTGGCTTAATATGAACACAAACACATCATAATATTCATTGCAAAAATGGCTCCAAATACTGCACTGGTATAGTCAAAGGGAGATCTCTCTGTACACTGTACAACACTGACACAGAGTCAAAAATATTGTTTTATTCTTTCATTGAAATGAAAGCTATACTGTGGGGGAGGAGAAAAAAGATCACATTTTAAAACTAAGTACAACAAAAGTCTCAAGTTACAATTGACCACCACATGCCAGCTAGATTTAAAAAAACAAACAAACCAAAAACCCAAGAGCATTTCAATGAAAGATCAGTGTTGTTCTCAAAATATCTGCTACACCGGATACAATTTCACTCAATAAAAAAAATTCATAGAATTTGTGAGATATTTTTTCTTAAGAGATGCTCAGTTCACTGATGACCATGTTTCCAACAGTTTCTCTCTTGGCAAAAAAGGCCACTGGTAGATCCATGTGATGCAAAACGTTCTTCTATCCAATACAACCACTGCCCAATGTCTCTCAAGAAATCAAGTTATCTTCAGGCTCTCACAATTCATCCTTCTGAGTATCCCAGTCATCAAGATCTACATCACTGAGATCAATATCATCTTCGGCTGGGAGCTATGAAACAATAGAGTGTGAATTGATCAGGCATTTATCATTTATCACCACATAGTTCTTAGAACAAGTTTCAAACCCCCTAAGACGCTGAGAAAATATTGCTCAATAGCAAACGACGCTACTATTAAATAACTTTTTCTAAAGAGACCTAAATGTGCTTTGTGTACAACCAGCAATTTACTTTTCTGATCTTCCTTTAAAAGTATAAACTACACACACAATCTGAAGATAAGGTTTTGTACCATTCAGATAAGTGATGCAATTAAAGTGGAGTTTCAGCACCCACACCACCATTCAGTCTAATCGCTGTTATTTTAACTCTTTAAAATCAGCAGAAAAATTAAAACTATGATTAGTGTCTGATGGTTAAGATCAAAATAAGTGGGTTTGCACTGTGTGCTAAGTCAAATATGTTAAATTGGCTTAACATGATAAGGGAATTGGGCTACATGTTTATTTACAGCTCTTTGGGGTCTTATTTCTTGTTCTGTATCCTACACCCAAGCTGCTAAATGCCTACAGAGATGTACAGCAAAATCATCCAAACAATAGACCAAATTTAATTCAAAATCAGCCAAACAAGGTATTATTATTTTATCTCTCTACATGATGGGCGGTTTCTTTTTCATTAAGCAAACCAGGATTGAAACAAGCCCAGGTGTGACATTTTGTGTGGCTTCAGTAAGCTATGGAGCAAAAATCGTCTATAAAAAAGTAGAAGTCAACAGTAGACTCTAAGCAAACAATAAAAGTTGAAAATCTATGTAAGCTTGAATGTAACCTGAACAGCTGGATAAACAAGAAAAGTAGGAGTGGCATTATTATCAAGTTCCTCTTTATACCCCTTAATGCAACAATACTAGACTAGTTGAACATTTGGTGAGCAACCTGCCATCAGGACAGGAAAGAAAAAAAGGAAGAAAATAGTCTGCACAGGAAGCGTATCAGAATAGCTCAAACAGGATACAGAAAATAAAATGATGCCAGAAATAGATAAGATAAACAAATGTCAAAGCTTTCAGCAAAATCCAAAAGAGAACAAAGATACAGAGCCAAGTGTAGAACTAAGGTGGCTTCTCATAGATAAGATGGGTGACAGAAAAGAGGAGAAATAAAAAGAAGCAGCAAAGTTTTAACTAAACAAATATTTGAGTACAAGCTTTAGGGTATATATTTATCAGGCTAACTAAACATTGAGAGATTGACCTGATAGTGAAACAATTTAAATGCATGAACCCTAAAATGTCCAAATAAGTTCTGTATGAAATACAGAGATGAAAATGAAGTCTTTTACCTCGCCATCTTTGCCATCCCAGGGCTCCACTGTGTTAATTTTGGCAAAAGCCCCTCCACCAACTGGTGCTGTGGACCCTCGTCCAACAGAAAGTTCCCTAGAAATGGAAAAAACATTTAGAACATAACATATACCCCTCTAGTGATTCACATTTGAGAACCAGTTTGATTAAGGCACCAGATTAGAAACTGGGAGACCATGAGTTCTAGTGCCATCTTAGACACGAAAGAAGGCTGGGTGGGTGACCATGGACCAATCACTCCCTCTCAGCCAACCTACCTCACAGGGTTTGTTGTTGTGAAAAACAGAAGGAAGAAGTAGTAGGCACAATCATCTTGTTTATAAAAATAATAAAGGTGGGATATAAAATAATTAAGCCTGATGTGATGAATTACATAATGAATGGCACTGAGTGAGAATGGTAACTGGCCCACCTCCCCACAGTTAAAATTTGATGAGATTTCAGTCATTCTTTTAAAAATGGGAGGAATAAGAAGAAAAAAATATGGAATTCAGGAATGCTCCGAGCAAGGTAGCTTTTTGTGTTCAAAAAGGAAGCCAACAAACATGCTTTACAGAATCAATTCTGTAAATAAAATAAAAATCAATTATTTTCCCCCTCTTGACTATTTTTAATTGAAACTCATCAAGCACCACAACATTCATATGATTTGAGGTACCGACCGAGAAGCCTTACCTTAGGAATTCATTAATCCCTTGATCGCTGAAGGAGCCTTTCAGCAGGGCAAATTTCATCTTTCGAGCATTCACAGCTGCCATGGCCGGATAGCCAAAGCCACCAATGCCCAAAGAGCTTTCAAGATCAAACTGTGCTCCGGCTTCTGTCCACAGCCACCTTGGATAAGAAGAAATGGGTGTTTTATCTCAAAGCAAACCAAAGATCACTTTTCTCTACAGTTCCAGATCTCCCTGGCATCACCCAACTTTCTGTTGCAAGTTGCAGAGCAAAAGGGATGAAGACGGCAGATCAAAACCAGCTCATTTCCTTAAGCCTCCCCTACCTCGTTCGTAAGCAATCTAGCCTAGTCTATGCTGTCACTGAGTTACTATGTCAGCTCCGACTTGCGGCTGCGTGTCGGCTGTCATTCCAGTGGGCGCGGTGGTTCCGGTGGCACAACACCATGGCTCCCCGGCTCACCTCCTCGCTACCAGCCGCTCTGGGAGATGTCTTCGACCAGTATCTTCATCAGCTGCTCTGGGGGATGTTTCTGACTGCTGCTCATCAGCTGAGAGGCACGCCGCTCGTGAGAGACCCGGCTGGCGTAGACAGCACGTTTAGGCTGCAGCCGCCGCCTGATGACATCATGAGGACTACGGTGGCCTCCTCAGGACATTTACAATGCCTGAGTACACTGGACAGGCAGCAGATATGTTTAGCTGCCCTGAGCGCTTTTGGGCAACTGTGGCGATGGCTGAGAGTTGCTAACTGGGCAGATGCTGTTGGCTGGGAAGCCTGGATTCAAAGAGAGGTGTGGATTGGGACGTAATGATTGCAATGCCTGGGGTGTGGCCAGCTGGTTGGGACCGCATGGGGAAAACGCATAGTCATTGTGACTAAGTGCAACATGGTTAATGAGTGGGGTGGGATTGGATGAAAGGCACCTGGGTAAGGTGGTGGGGAGCACAGAGCAGTAGCTCCAACAAAATCTTCCTGTATTGTTTTATGGATGTTAGTTCATGCTGGTAAAGGATTCAAACCAGCACTTGTGTGTGTGGAGTTTTCTTTATACACCGGAACCTGACATACTATTTTCATTTCAATAAGGAGCACAGTTTGGTATTCCTCCCTGCCCCAAACCGAAGCACCTGTGCCTATCATCTGTAACTTACCCCCACATCTTCCTTTTGTATTTGTCTGCCATTTTCAACATGACTTCTAGGTAGGCATTTCTACCTGCAGCTCCTGTTTAACAGAAATCATTAAAACAAAGAAAGAAAGAAAGATTACATTTGAGGCCAGTGTAAAAGCCAAAGATAAGGGAAAATACTCTTTTGTTCTTACCTGTGTCAAGTATGTGGGGCAAAACAGAAATGATACAAAGTTGGTGAGCATCACAGGTTTGCTTTAGGACATCTTCGTTAATAATCTAGGAGAGACAGATTTACCAATTCAGTCTCCAGGCAATTAAAAGAGTAATAACTAAATTGCAACTACAAAGTTAGTTCTCCTACAAGGTCTTCTCGTGCTCAATCTTTTTTTTTAACATGGTTGATTTATTTGCCCTGATAGGAATTGGACTCTAGATCTCTAGATACAGGTAGTCCTCGACTTAAGACCACAATTGTGCCCAAAATTTCTGTTGTGAAGTGTGACATTTGTTAAGTGAGTTTTGCCCCGTTTTATGACCTTTCTTGCCACAGTTATTAAGTGAATCACTGTAGTTGATAAGTTAGTAACCCGGTTGTTGAGCAAATCTGGCTTCTCCCCATTGTCTTTGTCAGAAGGTCGCAAAAGGTGATCACTTCACACACACACACCCCGGGACACTGAAACCATCTTAAGAATGAGCCAGTTGCCAAGCAGCTGAATTTTGATCATGTGACCATGGGGACGCTGCAGAAATCATAACCCTGAAAATAGTCATAAGTCACGTTTTTCAGTGCTGTTGTAACTTTGAATGTTCACTAAATGAACTGTTGTAAGTGGAGGACTATCTGTATTCCGACATCATTAAGACTTTAGAACAATTTTGATCTACACAGCTAAGGCCACAAGGATGCCACTAGTCTTTTTAATTCACAAAGCCCACAAGAAACATTACTAAAAGTAGGGCCTATACATCATACCCGTTTGCTCATGATCTTCAAAGAGAGACTCCCTCACAAAGCTCTTTGCAAGCAAATGTTGCTATATCAATGCAGCTCATATGAAATAAGGGCAGACATTTCAACAAAGGGCTTGAAATTTCCAACCACATGAATTTAACAAAGGCAGTAAGGTAATTTTAAGATATTTTGGGAGAAATTCAGTAAGAAACCAAGTTTAGCTTGAATACTCATTTTCAAAGAAAATGATTTGAAGTATATATAGCGTTCACTTAATTTTATCAATAAAAAGCATTATAATAGCAAATTTGGTTATCGAATTATGACGGCTACGTAGCCAAAATAGGACTAATGAGATGGGGGGGTAATCGCCACGCACAGGTTTGCAGAAGAGAAAATACTAAGAGTTCTGTGACTATAAAGTAACTGAGAAGGGGTCTAAAATGGAATATGGAGTATTTTGAAAGACCACAGGTTGCTCATGGGACAGAAGTACCCCATACTGCAACATTTTGTTGCAATTTCCCTAGGAAGTAACTGCTTGATCAAAATAAGGATACCTCTAGGAGTTCAGGTGCTGGTGCATTCTCTGAAAACAAGTCCAGAGCCCGAGCAACGATATCTGATTTTGTCCTTCCACCATCATAGTCAACAGGTTCTTCTCCTTTTTGGAAAATTTTTATTGTCGGAAATCCACGGACCTGGAACACAGAATCAAAGAATTCAAATCACAGTGAGCACAAAAGGTAATCCACCTTGGTATTCGGTGAACTAAAAATCAAAATAAATTCGCTCTTAGCTTCACTGAATGTCGACACAACTCAAGTTCTCTAAATAGCCAGTATGTAAAACTATCACAGAAATCATTAAATCCATCCGCTCATCCTGTGTTTCCCCGAAAATAAGACCAGGTCTTATTTTCTTTTGGGGCCCAAGTTAAACACTAGGGTTTATTTTGGGGGGTGGGGTGTCTTCCCCCCCCCTGTACGAGAGGCCTACTTCTGCTTGCTCACAGCATAGCAAGAGGCCATGCGGAGTGCTACTGCCACCGCCGCGAGGCAGGAGTGGTGGAGCTGCCCCACGTGCCCTGCACTGGCTTATCTCGGGGGCCCTGCAGCCAGGTCAGCCTTGCCTCACGGCCATGGCAGTAGCACTCTGCATGGCCTCCTGCTCCATTGCGGCCACAAGCAAGCAAAAGTGGGCTGGAGGCCACGTGGGCTCCTGCTGCACATGGTTGTTGGTGCTGCTGCCATGAGGCAGGTGTCAGGGCATCGTTTGGCTCTTGGGGCCCTGTGGTAAACTGGTACGGGGCGCATGGGGTAGCTCTACCACTCCCCCGCCTTGCCCCGTGGCCGCAGCACCGTGAGCATCTATCTATCATCTATCTATGCCAATGTTTTAATTAAAAAGTTCCTATTATGGTTTATACAAATGATGCTTTCATACTTGCATTTATTCAATAATGTTCCAATAAATAAATGCTTAAAATATTCCATGCAATATGATGTTGCCATCTTAGAAAGGACTATTCTCCCCTCTGTGTTATTTGGGAGACAGCAAGTAATAAAATAAAAGCATTACCACTTGCACTATCTACTCACCCCATACCGACTGGCTAACATCTGGTGCACAGTAGCGTCTACAGCACCTAGTTTAACTTTTCCCTTTGTTTGCTCCTTCACTTCAGCTGCAGCTGATGCCCACTCTGGCTCCAAACTGTAGAAGAAAATACATTGTTACATGTGGGTGTTTTCTTTTAAAAAGAACAGCAATAAATTACAACAGCAACTTACAATTAAAATCACTTTTCTTTTTTTTTTTAAAAAAAAAAGAAGAAGAAGCAGAGTGGTTAAATTATGATAGTTCCAAAGGCCATAGTTGAGCTCAAAATTACTACAGGTTGGTTGCTAGTTACCGAATTACAAAACGTGGTTGATAACTTTTACTAACAGACCACGACGACTACCGAATACTCCTCAAAAGGATCTTATGACTTGATATCCTTGGGAAAGCTTGAAACTACATTAGCCCCAATAACCATTATCAATGATCAGATTCCAAGAATCAGGATGCCTGAAAGTCCTACTTCTGCTTTACAAAAGATTAGATTTTCACCAGTTTTGTCTTAGGTGACAACAAAGTAATGAATACAGAGGAGAATCATATTAAAAGCAAACAGGGGGGAAAAGGGAAAGAAAACCCAAGGTAGCTTAACTATGGCTCATGTGCCATATGTTTCAAGCATAAACTGCATTTCTGTATTTGAGGTTAGTTCCACTGACTAACCTATTGACAGATTGCATTAGCAATATTCTTGCACCCAACTACTACTCAAACATCTGATTTCCCCTCCCTAGTAAATATGCTGTAACAATCCTGAATACAGCCAGAATACTTACTTTTTGCAATGTCCACACCAAGGAGCATAAAATTCTACCAGCCAGACACTGTCACTGTCCAGTACAGTCTTATCAAAATTATCATCGGTCAGTTCAATCACATCCTTTTTGTCCGAGCCTCCACTTTCATAACTGCTCTATTAAAGAAACATAAAAAAAAGGTATTTAGTACTACAGATTTTACTCCAATTCTAATTATTGATGACAATAAATGGATATATGCTTTCCAGTCAAAAAAGATTAGGATAGAAACTTCTATATAATATTTTGATTTATTAAAAAAAAACAATCCATCTCTGCTTGAGATCTGTCTGTACAGGATGGAAAATGTAAAAGCAAAGTCAACCATCAATTATTCAAATTGAGTTTTTCAACAATGAACATCTGGATACTCTAGTCTAGTGGAACTTATCAGTAGAGCTTCACTTCCTCTATTTCAGCTGATATATATGTTGACCTGAGAATGGGGAATTTAAATAACAGAATAACAGACTTGGAAGGAACCTTTGAGGTCTTCCAGTTCAACCCCCCCTCAAGCAGGAGACCCTGTATCATTTCAGACAAGTGGTTGTCCAATCTCATCTTAAAAACCTCCAATAGAAGACTTATATGACTAACTGAGATCTATGCAGCTGAGAAGTCTTGCCTTCTTCAATGAGTCTTTTTTAATTTATTTATAGCCATGATTTCTTTATAAATCTTTTGAAATAATTTTTAACAAGATATAAACAATGCAACATGAAAGAAGAAACAAAAAGAAAACAAAAAAAAAATAAGATTATAAAGTGGCTTCCAATCTTCATACATTGTATTTTCCTTCTTCCTGCATTTTACTCTTTCTTATGATCAAACTCTTAAATCACAAGTTCATACATGAAGTTATTGTTCTTTCTCTAATGCTTATAGCCATGATTTCTAAAGCATCTGTACAATGGAGACATCGGAAGTCTGAAGAAATTCCTTGCCATTCATTTAACCTGCCAACTCTTTACTTTTGTGTATCTATCTACTAGCATACTAAAAAGCAGAGACATCACCCTACCAACAAAAGTGTGTATAGTCAAGGCTATGGTTTTCCCAGTTGCAATGTATGGCTGTGAAAGTTGGACCATAAGAAAGGCTGAATGCCAAAGAATTGAGGCCTTTGAACTATGGTGTTGGAGAAGACTCCTGTGAGTCCCTTGGACTGCAAGGCGATCAAACCAGTCAGTCCTAGAGGAGATCAACCCTGACTGCTCTTTAGAAGGCCAGATCCTGAAGATGAAATTCAAATACTTTGGCCACCTAATGAGAAGGAAGGACTCACTGGAGAAGAGCCTAATGCTGGGAAAGATTGAGGGCAAAAGAAGAAAGGGACGACAGAGAATGAGGTAGCTGGATGGAGTCACTGAAGCAGTAGGCATGAGCTTAAATGGACTCCAGAAGATGGTAGAAGACAGGAAGGCTTGGAGGAACGTTGTCCATGGGGTCGCGATGAGTCGGACATGACTTCGCAATTAACAATAACAACAATCCATCTGCTGCCATTGTCCACCCCCTTCTTTACTCTGATAACTGTCACTATCCTCTACTGAGAAACTACAGCTCCAATGTTTTTTGCAAAATGTGACACATTTAAATGAGCAAGCCTGATGACCTACTAAATTTTTCACTCCTGCCATAAAATAAGCCCTTCTTAAATCCATCATTCAAATGCCAATGTTACCAAGTTGTCCTGTAACATTATTCGCAAAATACAGGCAAAAAACGAGGCTTTGCAATGAGTAGGAGGCAAAGCCTAAAAGGGGTACCTGTTTTCCGGAACTGTATCCTCCACCTCTGCCACTAAGACGATCTTTTACCAATGACCGGACAGCACTTAAAGCACTATCAACAATGGAATCGCTGGTCCTGGCTCCTGAGACACAAAAGAAAAAGCATAATGCTAAGCAATCATTGAGACTCCACATATATCAACGTTTACATCTTCGTTCCAGTAGCAGTATCCACCATTTGAACCCTTTAAACAAGGGGGGGGGGAACCAATTGGGCAGCTTCTTGGTGCTACATCAGGAGAAATAACAGGAGGCTTCAGCCTTGCTGTGGCCTGCCAGTGACCTGCGCGGATCATGGCTGATCCTGACGAGGAGGCTGGTGTGGTGTCGCGCCAGCAGCTGGCACAGCCAGCGCTCGCGTCGGATGCCAAGGAGGCTGAAGAGGATGTGGTGTCAGAGGCAGAGACTCAGCCAGGGCCTTCAGAACCTCCAGAGGCTCCTTCAAGTGGAGAGAGCGAAGTGGAGGAGCCTCTTCTCAATGCTTGAGCACGCAGGGCTGCCAAAAGGCAGGAGTGGCTACTCAGGAGGAGGAGGTCTCCTCGAGAGTAAGGCTTGAGGATAATTGGCCACTCCCTTAGCCTATTTAAGTCACACAGAGTTAGTAAGTTTCTTGCTAGAAACAACTTGTAATTATCAACAGAGCATTTTTGGAAAAGCATTTATCTTGCTTTCTGGGCTGGTTGCCAACCTTTGCCAGACTTTGGTTTATTCTTGCTACTTAATAAATTTTTGATAAGGATCGTTGGTGTGTGTCTATATCCTTGGGAATCCGGAGCTGGGGCAGAACAAGCTTTGAACTGAAAACCCAGGTTTTAAGTAACCAGTATGCTTGCAACAGGGGTGGAAAACCTATGCTTCTGGATGTTCTGAACTATAACTTCCACCCAGTTCAGCCAGAAGTGAGGTATGCTGGAAACTGAAGTTCAGCAGCATCTGGAAGACCGTAAGTCCCTCACGTCCGCTGTAGAGCAAATACTCAGCTCTTCAACCAAATGTAAGGCAGCCATAAAAGTGGAAAATTCTTGGGAATTTCAAGTCACCAAAAAAGGACCCAATATATCATAGCAGTCTTTTCTATTTCACTGGTATGTCTGTCTGTCTGTCTGTCTGTCTGTCTGTCTGTCTCTTTAGCCAGGTTCTACCTACATAAACCAAGATATTATGCAGCCCTAGTTCAGTGAAATCACAATTCACTAGTTTCTGGGCTTTTTTTTTTTTTTTTTTTCTGGCAGCCAGCAGACCCATTGCTGCCTATCTATCTATCATCTATCTATCTATCTATCTATCTATCTATCTATCTATCTATCTATCTATCTAATCTCATATATATATATATATATATATATATATATATATATATATATATATATATATATATCATATATATATATATCAGTTTTGTTCAAGACGCATATCAGCAAAAAGAATGTATCATCTTAAAAATACCTTGGTAGTCTTCTGCTTTGTGCTTGTTAGCACCAAAAATCTTGATAGTGGGAAACCCTTTAACACCATATTGACCACCAAGAGATTGGTGTTTGTCTGCATCAACTGCCCCAATTTTCACAACACCCTGAAAGAAAGGAAGGCTTTCAAGTTAGAGAAACAAGACAAAAAACTCCACAAAGAGAAGGCAAAATATGTTTTGCTGAGTTCACACGTATGTACTGACTTAGATCAAAACAATGGAACATATCATTTTACACACATGCATAGAGAAATCCTGGCTTTGGTTTAGATATTGCCTTTGACTTCTAAGTTTCATACATTTAGAAGAAAAATTCATCTTGAAAATACAGGATGGTGTGTTTCTTGATCCTTCCTTTAAATTCAAGGAAGTCATGCACCTACATTAACTATGTTCTCTGCAAGGGATGTGCTGCCTTTGGAAGCATCCTATGTGTGGTGGATCAAGACAATATTACTCAGGCAATTCTCCGACAGCAAAGCCTTATTCATTAGGAAGTCAAGGCCTTGCTCACTGACTTCCTACTCACTGTTAACAAACATTACCAGGCTTCTGTCCAGTAAATCTTTTAAGAATGTAAATATGTACTGTGCATAATCTCTGATGAAAATGTAAATAGGGTTGCCAGCAGTTTCAAAATACTGATCTGTCAACCATAAAATTTAGTCCAATTTGCAAACAAGCAATACCTCTCTGAAATAATGCTACCGTGTTTTCCTGAAAATAAGACCCTGTCTTATATTTTTTTTAAACCCGAAATAAGCGCTTGGCCTTATTTTCGGGGAGGTCTTATTATTTTGGGGCGCGTGGAGCAAGATGGGGCTCCTCTTGCCGTCTTACCTGATTTCCAGCTCTGTTCCCATCAATGAGAATCAAGACTGAATCAATCACGCATGCACACACCACACATATTTCCTTCCCTTTTTATGCTTTCAGAAAAGAAACCCTATCAGCTCAGCCATGAAATGTTGATAAAGCTGGGAGAAGATGCAAGAAGGCAAGCAAAGGCCCTCGGATGGAAGACCGGTATAAGATAGAGATGTTGTATCTGCACCATTATCAGGTCTGGTACCGAAAGCAAACAATTTGACAGAAGGGCAGATTGGTTTCTGTTATAAAGAAACTCTTGGGGAAATCTATGGGGAAAAAATCTCCTTTACAACAAGTGGGGTTAAAATATCCTAACTTAACAGTATAGTGCAATGATTAAGGTATTGAATAAGGATAGAGGAAACTCAGGCTGTGTTCTCCTTTATGGACATTCAGAAAGTGTCTCTGGGCTAGTCACATTCTCTTAGCCCAACTTATTCTACAGGTTTACTGCTTTGGAAAAATTGGAGGAGGGAATCAGCACACTCCCTTGAGTTTTTGGAAGATAAGTAAGATGTAAATCTAATAAAGATTATTTATGGATATGCTACTTACTTTTAAGGCTGTTGCGGCTTTCTTCCATTCGGGTGTCAGTCTTTGGCAATGGCCACACCTTGCAGAAGATAAAATAAAAATATAACCTTCAAACATTTGACTTATTCCGAACCAAATACCCCCTTTGTATGAATCCTCACACTGAAAACTATATAAGGGAACACACAATCATTATATTCCATGTGATATCTCAGATTCATTTTTATTTTTCTAGCATTCCATACGGTTTGTAACCAATGTTAATTGCTACAATTTCTCACATGTGTAACATTGCACAAAACTGAAAGATATATCGACTGCCAAACATGTCTCTTGTCTTTTAAAAAATTAACAAAACCTAACATTTCTATACCATTGAAGTTCAACACATATAATTCAGCCACAGCATTTTCATAGTAGGTAACTGAAATTCTTTCCATTTCTAGCTGCGAAAGCTACATATCCTTTTTCCCAGGAAAAAACACCACCACCAAAGTTGGCAACCATACTTTCGAAATAACATAAATCTTCTGAAACTTCTGAAGAAACTTCTAACTTCCAGTTATTCATAAATAAACTGGAGGTATAGAGCACTGTTATGACTTCTCCAGCCTTCAACAAATATTTCCACTCTTATTTCATCAAGTGAAAGATGTAGGAAAAGCATTTATATTATTATCACGACTAACACATACAGATCTGCATTTAATAAGGATGGCTAAAGTTTATCTTCATCAACTCTCCAGGGGTTTGGGGCCTGTATGTTGTCTCTGAATTTCAGGAATTGCGATGCCATCATCTCTGGAGGACAGCAATGAGAAAGGCTGACCCATGTATTACAGCACATTATCTCACTTAACCATAAGTATTAATACGACGAGAACAGTCTAGCTAGAAATTTTGCATTGAGATGCAAAAAACGATTTACAGAAATAAGACAGTTAAAGTGTACACATGAGCGACAAAGAGAACAAACGAACAACCATTTTCTTCAAGACAGCTGAGTTAATACATACCATGGTGCGTAGAATTCTACTAGCCATAAACTATCACTCTGAATAACCTCTCTGTTGAAATTTGTTGGTGTAAGTTCTATAACATCATCACTGGAAGAATACAAGCTGTTAACAGCCAAGAAGAGTGTGCAACTTACAGTACCTAAAATATAAACAGAACAAGATTCAGATAATAACAGACAAGCTTTATATGTTTTGGGTCAAAAACATGTAAAGCTGCTAAATTAGCGGTAAAGCAATGTAGGAAGAACCCTGGTCCGCTAAACCAAACAGCGTAATAAATAATCGGTGTGCAAAACATTTCAACAGTGTAATCCCATTTTGAGTAGGAACAAGCTCTGATATTACCCTGTTTCCCCCTAAATAAGACATCCCCTGATAATAAGCCCAATCGGGCTTTTGAGCGCAGGGCAATAAGGCCAAGCACTTATTTCAGGGTTCAAAAAAATATAAGACAGAGTCTTATTTTCGGGGAAACATGGTACAATAATTCCTCCAATCTCCAAACAGACCATTCTTTCTGACCCGTACTCACAATCAGAATGGCCTTCTTCCATTAAGATCAGAATACAGTGAAGGTTAGAACAGACGAAATAAAATAAAAATAAAAAACTAAAATCAGAATAGATCTCAGGACTAGCACTTTTCCTGCTAACCTGGTGCTTCCATTTCCTCTCTACACAAGTGTGGCCACCTGAATTTAAAAAAAAACAAAAAGGAAAAGGCTATTTTTCTCATCCGTTTGCCATGAAAAGATGCCCACTCATTAACAGGCAGCATAAATCGAACATATACAAAGTAATTTAGAGAGTAATGCTCTTCCTGCTCAATCAGGCATTTTCTCATTTTGTGGCCACAACTCTTAAATGATGCATGCCAGCAACTGCACCTTCAAGAGGAGAAAGCCCCCAGCCCTTTTAAAACCCCTTAAGCATTTTCTCAGCAAGGCTGGAGCCTCACCAGACTGCATTCAGGGCTCTCCTGTGCTTGGATAAGCAAATTCGTAGCTTCTCCTGGCACAGGGTGAGTGGGCACTGTCAGTCTGGCTTGAGTGCATGGGCCCTTCCAAACTTGTTAGTTTCTAAATTTGTTTAGATCTCTCATAATCAAGAGGTCTAAATCTTTCTGACTTCATCCTTTATACAGCTTAAATCAGGGCTTCATTGCACAAGTTGGCTTCATTCCTAAATTCATTTACAGGAAAATAAGCTCCATTAGACTGAATGAAACTATTCCCAAGGAAACAGGACTGCATGTGTTGACTCACACACTTTTGAATTATACTGCATGTGGGAGTGGTTCTTCTGCTTTCAACAGACTACACCACATTTTGTAACACTGTTGAATTGCATGTTTTATTATATTTTTTACTGCTATGTTAAGGTGGTATCTTAAATTATCCTTTGGGATCTGAATGAAAACTGAACTTTATTAGGATAATATGCCATATGTTCTTTAAAGGTTCTTTTAATGAAATCAAGAAAACAAGTTGAACCTCTTGTCATCATTGGGTTCTTTTTGGATAGTCTTTTAATACCTAAATATAAATTCAGAAAAGATGTGCCCTGATCAGTTTGCTGAACCATTTATTTGAAGGTTAGTTTGCAATAATTAGTCAGCCCAAAAATGTATCTGTCTAAGGCAGGGGTGTCAAACTCAAGGCCTGGGGGTTGGATCCGGCCCATGGGGTGCTTAGATCTGGTCCACGGGGCCACCCTGGAAACAGCAAACGACTGGCCCACAGTGCCTCTGCCAGCAAAAATGAGCTCCCGAGTTCCATTTTTGCTGGCAGAGGGTTGCAGGAGGCCGTTGCAGCCGAAAATGGAGCTTGGGAGCCCGTTTCGCTGGCAGAGCGCTTGGGCCGCCACAGGTACCCCTGATACGAGTGACGTCGAGCTGGCCACGCCCTCCATGGCCCCCTGAGGTCAAACACAACCCTGATGCGGCCCTCAATGAAGTTGAGTTTGACACCCCTGGTTTAAGGTAAGGTGAAAGCACTTCAAAATTCTGGTGAGATGCGCAGATGGGTGACAAATAAATTTAATAAATAAAAGATAATCCCTGGAATAGAAATCTGCATGTGATTAAGAAAACTGATCATCAGCAAGCTTCATAGTTGCAGCATTCCAATACAGAGATCATTTAATACAATTGTAAGCACTTTTATTTCTGCAAGACACCTTCCTAAGCCAGAAACTGTCGGAAACTTACACACACTTGTTTTAACATATAATTACCATATATATGTCCATCACTTGATTTACAGGTCTGATCTAATGTCTGAAAATGTATATTAGTATGTATTAGAAATGCCCAAAATTTGTAATCAGGAACTTAACCAATTCTGTATATCTCTAGAAGTAATTTATATGTATTTGGGACTACACTACAGTAAGGTTTTTCCCTTATGAGGGGGGAAAAGAGCCTCTCATAACTGAAAGAATCTCTGTTCAATTGAAAATGCTGAACAGTAGGAGCAGGAAAACAATGGGGTGCCTGAGATCAATCCCATTCCCACCCACCACATTCCCTGCAACAGCAGGGTTTTTTTTTAATATGCTTTTTAATTGAAATAAATGCACTGCTGACACATTGAAAGTGAAGCACAAATCTCTTGCATCAATCTAATTTACAAAACTGTTTCTGGACCCCCTATAGACTGTAAAAGCAGGGAAATAAAAAGTGTGGATGCCTGTAGCCCTGAATTCTGTTTCTCTTGGCTTGGCGGTCTAAGAGCAGCTCATGATAAGCTGAGTTTACAAGGAGCATTCTTGGGAGGTAAGGGGGCAAATAATAAAACCAGGTTTGTGCTGAAGTTCTGCCCCGTTTACACATGCATGATGACATTACATGCCCACACAGAAGAGGTGGGGCTTCTGATGTGACACCCACATTGCCATTCTGATGAAAGCACTGGATCCTGCAGATATCTCTGATCTTCAGGTGGGCCAATGGGAACACTGCATGTGTTAGGATAGTCATTCTAAATGCAGGGGTGTCAAATTCGCGTCATCACGGTGACATCATGTGATGTATGGTGACTTTTTCCCTTTCACTAAACCGGGTGTGGACATTGCCAGCACGTGACGCATCTGGCCCGCAGGCCGTGAGTTTGACAGCCCTGTTCTAAAGCAAACATTTCTAATGGCAATCATTTTACAAACTTTCCATGTGTCCACTGACCCTAAAATACAGGAAGTCCTTGACTTACAACAGTTCATTTAGTGATCAGTTACAACAGCGCTGAAAAAAGTGACTTATGACCATTTTTTCACACTTACAACTGTTGAGGCTGGGCAACTGACTCATATTTATGACGGTTGCAGTGTCCTGGGGTCATGTGATCCCCTTTTGCAACCTTCTGACAAGCAAACTCAATGGGGAAGCCAGATTCACTTAGCAACCGTTTTACTAATTTAATAACTGCAGCGATTCACTTAACCACTGTGGCAAGAAAAGTCGTAAAATGGGCCAAAATTCACTGAACAAATGTTTCACCTAGCAACAGAAATTTTGGACTCAATTGTGGTGGAAAGTCGAGGACTACCCGTACTGCCTTCTCTATGCTAGAGAAATGATTTGTTTCAGAGCGGCTACTTTACATTCTTCTGTTCTTACATAGACTGTCAGCGCTAACAAGGTCCACAACCCTAATCAGGTCTGGTGCACTGAGACACCCCAAGGGGATTCCAAGGGGTTCAGCAGGATCTCCTTCTATTCTAATGCGAAAAGCAGAACTACCTGAGACCCACCGCAGCAGGCACCAAGCTAAACCCAGACTTCCAATTTCCATTCAGCCCAGCTCATTCCAAAATGCTTCAGATCGGAAGCATTTTGCCCATCCCATGCGGCTCTTCCCGAGAGCTGTCGAACAAAAGGGTGCCAAAGCCGCCCCTTCAAACACGTGGGGCTCGCAAAGCCCCTTCGTGGGGCTTGCAAAACGGGAAAGCATGGGGAGAGGCAGGAAGGAGCCTTGGCTTTCCTATTTATTCAGCGTATGGCATACAGCACAGGGGGGGATAACACTAATAACCTTTATGCAAAAGAAGCACATCATACAATGGTATTATTTAGCCATGCCTGGTGGTGGTGGTGGGGGGGGGGAAGAACCCACCTCGCAAAGAGGAACCACATAAACGTGCAAATCACAGAAGCCCTTTAAGGAAAAAAAAGGCTTGATTTGACTTCTTTCCTAAATTATCCCCTAGCATCGCCTTCCTGCATTATTATGCAGTATTTGTAAATAGCCCGATCGCTCTTTTCCTCTAAAGGACCGGCTGTTCTACAATGAGATGCAGCAAATGAATCCGGAGCTCCATGGCTGGAGATCCCACGAAGCCCATTTAAACCTGACCAATCGGGGGTGGGGGGTGAATTTCTTGCCCTGAACCCCATTAACCCGTCCTCGCTTCCCCTGCGCTCCAAGATCCGTCCTTCACGGCGGCGTCTCCTACTCTCCCCCTCCCTCCTTCCCTCCAATTACCGAGCAAAAATCGCTTTCCACTCAACGCGCCCATGTTGCCCTCCGAGGAGCTCCGGCACAGCTCACGTCGCCGCGATTCTACCGCTCCTCTCCCAAGAGAGGAGGCAAATGTTTCAGCGATCCCCGCCGTGGCTGCCGCTCATTGGTTCCCGCCGCGATCCCTCTTTTGCATAGCCAATGGGAAACGGACGGGTCAGGCCCGGAACGAGGCGTGGAAGGGTTCGGATGGGCGGGGCTTAAGGTAGCCTCGGGGAAAGGAAAGGGAAAAAAGGGAGTGAGGGTCAAGGCGTGTACAGCCGGCGCCGCTCGACCACCCGCTTCCGGCCTCTCTTACTGGTACTCTTTGGTTGAGTGGCCATAGAGATAGGAAAAGGGGAAAAGAGTACATGGAAGAGAGGGATTACTTTCGGGGTTTTTTTTTTCCCTTTGCGAACCTACCGCGGCTTTAAAGCCCGGCTACCTATCGCGGCTTTAAAGCCCGGCGCCATGCAGATAACTTAAAAGAGTCCAGTTCCCACAATTCTCAGTTTGGGCTGGCGGGGAATTTTGATAGGCGTCATCCTAACCCTTGTGGAATGTGTCCCAAATTGCAATAAGAGAGCCTGTCTTTTAACACTCTTGCAGAAAGTAAAGGTTGAACAGAGTTTAGAGTTTGGAGATCGTCTGATTCAAGCATTGCTCCCCATCCCTCTCTATCTACTTGTAAGATGGCACTTCATAGATATGGGGCTTAGCATTAGATTTTTATCCTGCCTTCCATAGCTCAATGTGGGAAACACCTAATATTCCTGTCTCCTGTTTTCCTCGTTTTCCTCTGTCCTAAAATAAATAAATTCTGGAACCTCACCTCACCAAAAATATCACTTGAAGCCAAGATCACCAAACAGAGACTGTTATAGGGTCTGTAGAGATTCTCGGTCATCCAGGTCATGGTAGTCCCAAAAGTGCTTTTTCAGGAGGCAACTGGAGTTTCTTGTTTTTTTCTTTTTCGACAAGTTTGGCAGACAGCAAAGGAGGCAAATGACCAACTGTCTGCAAGGAATATAAATGCTTCCATTCCCCAGAGCTGAAGAAGCTTCTTGGATGAGAAGCGAAACGTCTTCAAAAGCAAAAGCAAGAAAGTCCAGTTACCTCCTGAAAAAGCACCTTTGGGACAGAGGTTGTCAGAGGTTGATTTCAGCAGGTTCTGACCAGTTCTGGAGAACTGGTAGTGGAAATTTTGAGTAGTTCGGAGAACCGGTAGTAAAAATTCTGACTGGTCCCGCCCTCATCTATTCTCTGCCTCCCAAGTCCCAGCTGATCGGGAGGAAATGGGGATTTTGCAGTAACCTTCCCCTGGATTGGGGAGGGAATGGAGATTTTACAGTATCCTTCCACTGCCACGCCCACCAAGCCACGCTCACAGAACCGGTAGTAAAAAAATTTGAAATCCACTACTGGTGAAGTCATGAGAGCTGACTCACTGGAAAAGTCAAGTATGCTGGGAATGATCAGTGGAAAAAGGAGAAGGGATTGCCGTACTACCTGCTGGCTGGAGACTATAAAGGATGACACTGGGATGACCATGGCCAATCTGAAGGAGGCAGTGCAAGAAAGAGGGACATGGAGAGTCCTAATCCATAGAATGGCTGAGGGTCATACATGACTGAATGACTGAAGATGATTTTCCCCACAACCGCAGCCCTGTGAGATGGGTTGGGCTAACAGAGATGATTAGCCTGAAGGCATCTACCAGCTTTCATGCCTGAACCAGGACTAGAACTCCCAGTCTCCTGGTTTCTTGGCCAGCACCTTCATCGCTACACCAAACTGGCTCTCTTGTGCAAGAGGACTCTGAGTCTCTTAAGTATCCCTGATGGGAATGCTGTCTAACTGAAAGAAGCACACCAGTAAGGAAAACTGTTAAATTGTTAACGTTTACTGTGTCTATTAAAATATGGGAACCAGACTGCAAAAGTGTTGTTTCTTCATATAGTCTCTATGAAACATGCTTTTAAATACGGATGTTTGTATGATGTTATTGCTGTATGTCTGCAGGTAGCTAGAACTGTTTTTGATTGGGTGAAATATCTTTCCTTCAGCCTTCTAAAGTGTTATGCCTCTTTTACAAATACACACATAAATGCACACAAACCAGGGGTGAAATCTAAAAATTTTCGCTACCAGTTCTATGGGCGTGGCTCAATTAGTGGGTGGGGGTTAGTGGTCAGGTGACTGGGTGGGTGTGGCTTGTTGGTCAGGTGGGTGTGGCCAAGTTGACATCACTTCTTTGCCCTTTTTTAACCTACAAAACACAACACAACACAACTGGCTCACCCACAATGTAAAAGCAGCTGTGCTAGACCCAAAATGGCCCCTGCAACAAGCAGGAACCTTACACAGCCACAAAAAGTCCAAAAAACCAACTTTCACACACACAAAATTCCATATACAGCTTTGTGAGATTTTATGCATTTGTGTAGTTAGAGTGAAACACTACAGAAACACACAAAATCTCAGAAAGCTGCACAAATATTATTTTATTTTTATTTTTATATAAAAGCAGCTAAATTTAAAACTTCCTAAACTTTAAATGGATAGGTCTAAAAAAAGAACAACTAAAAAAAGCCCCAATTAACTATTTTTTTTAAAGCTCCCAAAGGGGAAAAAAACTTGCAGGCAGGCAGGCAGGCAGAAAGAGCTGCTCACTGATGAGCTTGATTGCAGGCAGGGAGATTCAGTTGCTTGCTGATGCAATGGATTGCAGGGATTACAGCAAGTGAAGCAAGGCAGGCGAGTGAAGGTAAGCAAGCTAGAGGCTGGGGGGGGGGGGAGGAAGGGATTTTTGCTACCGGTTCTCCAAACTGCCCGCCGCCATCGCCATCTACTCCCGGAGCCGGTCCAAACCGGGAGCATTTCATCCCTGACACAAACTGTTATAAACCTACATCGCACAGCAATGGTGAGCATAAATCAAGTATGGAAAAATCAAGGACAATAGCCTGGCAACTAAATCAGCTTGGTGTGTCAACATTGCTGGTAGAGAAAAGCCATTTAAGTTTGACCCATTGCAAACAAACAAAATTTCATTATAGAAGCTATCCTAGAATACGAGTATTTTGTTTTTCAACTTGTATTACCTATAAGAAGATTTTTGTTGTTAGGACACTATTTGGATTAGGAACCAGCTTGTCTGTCTTTATTTAGCAGGTTCATAATGTGAAAGCAAATAAACATGAAAATGCATTTCTGAATATATATTTCCTTCAGTAGAGTGGACTTGTCAAAGTCAAATTTTATTCAGTGATTGACTGTATATAAAAGTCTAAAGTCAATATATGCTCAAAAGAGAACAACAGTATAACATGTTTTACTTCAAATGATATTGGCCTTCCAACCAATATCTGTCTAATGTGATAACACTGAAAAGAAACTGGATGTCCTTCAGGATGAGCCCTTCATCTTGGTTAGATAAAAGATAAATAACATAAATGCATGGCTGTTCTTTTTCATTTTATTGTTGATCATAACAAGAACCTATAACAAAATCAAAACTAATAAACAGAAAAAATAATGTAATAAAACATTAATAAAAATAAATCTGTGATTAAACAATGAGCTGAACCTTGATGACATAAAGAAGTATTGGACAGGCTTTCATCTGCGTGGAGAATGAACATGTTTCATTACTCTATGAAATTACTTGTCCTCTGATCTCATGGCAGTTGAATTTGCTCAGGAGCCTCTTCTGAGGGCTTTGTCAAAGGCTTCATAAAAATCCAAGTATGCAGTATCATCCTTGTCTATGTTTGCATCCCTCCACCACCACCTCAGTCTAGAAGGTTAATGAAGACATGATTGAGTTTTGGGACACTATGTCATGGCAGCACTTTTATAAATGTTATTTTCTTAGTACAGTAGAATCTCTGGTCATGAACGCTTCTGATCACGATCAAAAAATTCATATATATTTTTTTCGTGGCTGATTTTCCCCTTCCACGCCATTTTTTTTTTTTTTTTTGTAAGCACCAAATTTCCAAAATTAGGTTCAGGTCACAACCAAATCAGTTTGCGACAAAAGTTATGGAATGAATTATGGTCGTAACCAGAGGTTCTACTGTATCTGTAACTGTGTTTCCTCACTTTTCCAGTGAATGAAAGAGAGATATATTCTAAACAAGTCTGCATGCAGAGAGGTAGGAGGAACAGGACACAAAAGCATATGAAACAGGGTAATGGATACCTTGAGCCTAGCAACCTGGAGACAAGACATAGGTTCATCCCAATAAAAAGCAGAATATTTCTGTCGGAAAAAAACCTCTGCCTTTATTGATTTTATAAATAACATAAGGCAGCGAGATACCTAATACTCCTTTCTGCTCCTATTTCCCCCCACAACAACAACCCTGTGAGGTGGATTGGGCTGAGAGAGAGTAACTGGCCCAAAGTCATCCAGCCAGCTTTCATGTCTAAGTGGGACTAGAATTCATAGTCTCCTGGTTTTTAGCCTAGAGCCGTGATGGCGAACCTATGGCACGCATGCCACAGGTGGCACGTGTAGCCATATCAGTGGGCACACGAGCTCAGCTCTGCCAGTTGATTTTCAGGCCTTCTGGGCCCACCAGAAGTAGGGAAACAGGCTGTTTTCTGCCTCCGGAGGGCCTCGGGAGGTGGGGGGGAAGGCCGTTTTTTGCTGTCTCCAGCTTCCAGAGCCTCTTAGGAGACTGGGGAGGGTGAAAACGGCCTTCCCTACCCCCACGGAGGCCCTCCAGAGGCCAGAAACAGCCCATTTGCCCACTTCTGGTGGGATCGGAACACCCATTTTTTGCTGTCCCCCAGCCTCTAGAGCCTTTCTAGGAGTCTGAGGAGGTTGAAAACGACCTTTCCCACCCCCCCGGAGGTCCTCCAGAGCCGAAAACAACCCGTTTGCCAACTTTGGGGTGAGTGGGGGGTGGGGTGTCACGTGCGCATGTGCAGGGGCGGGACACATAGAATTATGGCTGTGGGCACGCATGCGCACAACACCCCCCCGCCCTCCCCTCCTCGCACGCGATGGCAAAAAGGTTAGCCATCACTGGCTTAGAGTCACTTGGCTGAAATGGGCAGATATAGAAATTGAATAAGTGAGAAACTACATTGGCAGCTTCTGTCCTTTCAGTTATCAGAACTGTCATTTCTTTTTAGAAAGCTTGCTGTTTAGTCAGTTTCACGATTGGTATTTTAAATCCACCTAGTCATTTTATCCAGCCTATGGAAAATTCCCAATACCTGCTTGGATTTCTATACTGCATATTTTGTGAGGGAAACAGTTACCATTCTGATGGGATGTAACATCTGTGCAGAGAGAAAAGAAAAGGACCTCTTGCTTCATAACTTTTCTGGAGCTTCATGTAAGGTACCCCAAAGGCCAGCAGGTGGCAATGTTTGCTTTGATGCAGCCACCATGTCAAGAAGGCCAAATTAAGTATTTTGTACTGTATATTGTCCCTGAAAATGAGAGCAGAGGCAGTATAAAAATACTTCAAAGGTTTTACAATAAATCAAGAACAAATGTCAACATTGTGAGGAAAGGTCAACCAACCTGTAGATCTGACATTTAAAAAAAATGACCCTATCAAAGATTCCCAATCCTTTTTAAATTTTGCAGCGCGTCACATTAAATCAAGGAAGCGCCATAGAATTATCACTGTCTGCATTCGATATGGTTTCACATCTACCACATCAAAAGGATGCATTCCAGGAGATTCATGACAGGAGCAGAACCAAAAGGGATTAGAACAGGATCAACTAATACTGGAGTAGGAAATAGTGACCTTTTAGCAGCCCACATAATTGCAACAAGACAAAATACCAACGCAAAGGAAAATCCATCAGGTTTTCGACTGCACTGTAACATCTGAAAGAAAGAAAAATAATGGGAATAATGGAAATAAACTTGTGAGAAGAAACATCCATCTGGTTCAGTTCCAAGCTGGGAGAAAGAGACTGGAAACATGGAGGATGCTTGGAAAGATGGTTTCATAATGAAGCAGAACCATCAAGCACATGATTCTGGCTAGCTGACCACATGGAGTTGAGAGTGGGGGGGGTATTTATACCTTCGCTTGGGCTTTGCACTTGAGCTTCCTGTTCCTGTGCAAGAACATGTATTCCAATGGCTGTTGTCAGATTCCTATGGGGTCATGTAGGGGTTATGTAGGAGTCATAACTGGCTCTATAGGCAAAAGAGGTAATGCAAATCCTAGGTGCTTGTCTGAGCTAGTTTTGTCAACCTTTTGTTTGTTGCTAATCTGAGTTTCTGTCTTGACTCAGTCTTTCTGAATGGATTACCAAATCTGCATTTCTAAAAGCTGGCCTCCTTAGTTTTTGCTTGGGGTAGGGAACCTGGGGCTGGTTTCTGAATAGGCTGGTCCAATCTTTCTTAATGGGCACAAAATATCTGCTGGGGGCTATTAAGAAGACTAAGTCTGCTTCCTGCCTCTAAAAAAATATGTTTCTCCATTTCTCATTTAGGGAAGTATAATATTCTGCCTTTTTAAATATTCCTCAAAATATTTCATTCTTCTAAAGGGCGGGGGCTTCCCACAAAATTATACAGGATAATCTTATATGGGTCTTGTCAGAATCAAGACTCTCTGCCTGAGTTCGGTGAGGCTGCTTTTCAGGTAGGTGCAGGGGTGGGTTCTACTTACTTTTGCTACCGGTTCACAATGGGGCTGTGCGTGCTCTTCTGAGCATGCACAGGAGCATTTTCATGACGTCAGGGTTTTACTACCAGTTCTATAGAACCAGTGCGAACCGGGGGCAACCCACCACAGGGTAGGTGGTGTAGGATTGGAGATTTAGGGTACAATCCTATGCCATGGATTTGGGAATGAGCCCACATTAATTCACTGGGATTTAGTTCTCAATATCCTTATATAGAATGTTGCCGTTAAATTGTTTGTTTGAAATATTTGTTACTTAGACGATTTGGGAAATCAGAGAGTCAATGTTCTGCAAAACCATCTGCAGAATTTAGAAGCAAATTTCAGATGGCCACTAGATGGCAGCCAAGAAAAATACTGATAAATACTTACCAGTATTTATCAAAGTTATATACAGTAGTTGCCCATCTCACTGAAGATGATTCTGGGCAACAGCATTTACTTCTATAAAATCATAGTAATAAGTATCTGAAAAACCCAACATACAACCCTAAGAAGAGGGAGAATAAGAAGTGGATCCCTCAACAATGGGACCATCTAAGCAGGTCTGTAGTTGTGTGAGAGCCCCAGGTCTGGTATATAAAAAATCCTTAACTTGTTGCTTCCATCTAGTGCTCTTCCAGATGTTTGCAATTCAGAAATGATAATCATAGAAGTAGTCAAGAGGTTGCCTTTTAACAGATTCCTCAATTAACTAGTTAAATATAATGAGATGCATACATAGCCCAATGTTCTTTTTTATTACAGAACTGTAATAAAATTCTTACCTTGCAGCTTTCCTTCTGAAAATTTATCTTCACAAAATTTATACAATCCTATGTCCTTTTACGTGTGAATTAATGCAAATGAAGATCATGAAGCTTAATTCTGAATAAGCTTGCCTCCGAAGTGCACAATATATCTTTGGTAGATTAATCTGCCAATTACTTATACAGTAAAATATAACATTTGGGTTGTCAAGGATTGTTGTTGTTGTTGTTGTTGTTGTTGTTGTTGTTGTTGGCCTTTGGAGCTAGAGGGCCACAGTGAAAGTGCCAATGATCCAGATTGGTTAAGACAGTTCCCTGCCCCCCCCATTTTAGGTGGCAGTTTTGTGGGATAATTTTCAAAACGATGGTAAGTCTCTTGCAGCATTTATACTGCTGTTTTCCTATGTTTCCTATTTGAAAATGGTGTTAATTTGGGCCACCAATATTCACAGTAGTGATCAGAGGAAGAAAGGATTAGGTGATCATTAGGGGAATATAGCCTTCTTGTACCTTATTTCAGACATTTTCAGAATTTGCTTTTCAAACAGAGAAATATGTTCCTGTATGATCTCTGATTAGATGATGGCTGGAAGAAAATAGAGACACTGCTTGTGTTAAATATGAATTTAATTTTGTACAGTATCATATGAGAAACTTCCCTTTTTTAAAATGGATTTTTTTTAAAAAAAAATGCAGTAACTGTATTTGTGCTGCACATTCTCTAGAACAGCGATAGTGAAACTATGACATGCATGTCACAAATGACACACCATGTCATTTTTGGTGACATGTTTAGAGGCCGCACAAGAATGCAGTCTCCAGATCCATCCATTGCTTCTTGTTGGAAACTAATCAAGGAGAGAAGCAACCAAGAACTAAGGAGAAATTTCCTGACAGTTAGTACAATTAATCAGTGCAATGAATTGCCTTCAGAAGTTGTGGGTGCTTCAACACTGGAGATTATAAAGAAGAGATTGGACAACCATTTGTCTGAAATGTTAGGGTTTCCTATTTGAGCAGGGGGTTGGATGAGAAGACCTCCAAATATTTTTAGAATATGTAGTACCATGCTCAAAGAAGTTAGAAGATATTAGTATGGACTGTGCAGAGGCAGACAAACTTACCGGTCTCTTGCGAGATAGACAAGAATCAGGGCTATATATGAGTTGGGACCGGTGGTATGCTTGGCTGCAAGAAAGAAATCTTAAGAAGAATGTAAAATAATAATCTCAATATGATTGTGGGTAAATATTTATAGGAATATTGTATGGTAGTTGGGAATTCTTTCTTCTGGACACACCTTCTATTTTGATGCTTTTGCCTTAATGTAGGTTTGTGCTATTATCAGGTGAAAACTGATGTTCTAAACTCTATATGTATTATGTTACTCTCTGCAATCCTATCTATACTGCTATATTTTTTCTTTTGTATTTTTTAAATAATTTTCAATAAAAATTAAAAAAAAGAAGTTAGAAGATATTAAAATATCATCTACCTACAAGACCATCTTTTGCCACCAATAGCCTCCCACCGACCAGTTCGTTCTCACAGGGAGGGACTACTCAGGGTACTGTCAGTCAAATTATGCCGACTGGCGACTCCCAGGGGAGGGCCTTCTCTGTGAGGGCTCCAACCCTTTGGAATGAACTGCCCCCTGAGATACGAAATATCCCTGATCTCCGTGCTTTCCGCCATGCCCTCAAACCCTGATGTTCCAACAGGCGCGGCTAAACATATGAACATGTGAATGTTTTTAAAATGTTATCTAATTTTAGATTCTATTTAATTGGGCCAAACTATGTTATAATAATAATTTTAATTAGCAATTTTATGATGTTTGTGTATCTATATTTTTCTTGACTGTACACCGCCTTGAGTCCTATGGGAGAAAGGCGGTATAGAAATATAATAAATAAATAAATAAATAAATAAATAAATAAATAAATAAATAAATAAATAATCTTTGACACATATGGCTGCATTTCTTAAATTTCCCATACTGACTCTCTAGGAGACCCAGAACAGACCCCACAACATACTGACTTTGTAGGAGACCCACAACAGAGATTCTTTTGTGCCAACGAGAACACTTTGAAGTTAATAGCATGCCAAAGGCATGCTATTTACCCACAATGGTTGCCATGGATGGATTTGCTAAGACACAAAATGGGTACAGCCCATCACAGTACACTTATTTACCAGGAGTTAAAATAGGAAGATTGCTTCATTATACTTGGTATGATTGATGAGGATGTTACATCAAATCAGTGTTAACTCCTAGTCACCACATAGATAGATCCTCTACAGCAGAGGTGGGGAATGTTGGCACTTTTATGACTTGTGGACTTCAGCTCCCGGAATTCCTGAGCCAGCCATGTTGCTGTAATTAAGTCCATACACTCTGCTGCTGGTCTTCCTCTTCTCTTTTTCTCTGCCTTTCTCAGTATTGTAAACTTGTCTAGAGAGTTTGGCACAGTGTATCCGAAATATGATAACAACTGTCAGTCTGAATCCAAAATGATCCCTTGTGATCCCAAATTAAATGGGCAGGTGACGCCCAATTTCCTAGGTAAGTGATATACCTTCAAACAGAACTGGGCTCTAGTCATTCAACATTTTTTTTAAAAGAATGCCTATCTGAAATTCTAAGGTATGCTTATAAAAATTCTTATAAAGACCCTTTGATACTGTACATTTTGTAGCCTTCCTCCCTTCCTCCGTCCCCTCCCGTCCTCTTTCTTGTTTTTCTTTTTCTCTCCTCTCCTCTCTTCTTTTTCCTTCCTTCCTTCCTTCCTTCCTTCCTTCCTTCCTTCCTTCCTTCCTTCCTTCCTTCCTTCCTTCCTTCCTTCCCTTTCCTCCTCCAAAGAATAATGTGGTTTCACACCAGAACTCTCTTTTACAAAGTGACCACATTATTTAGTTTTGCCCCACAAGAAACAAACTTTCACTGTGCTTTTGTTGTCCAAAATCCATAGATCATATCCCAAATTAACTGAACTACATTTCAGTTGGAACTGAGTAAACATTATTTGTACATGGCTCTTCTAAAGAAAATTTGTCCAGTGTTCAGTTTTCAACAGATTATTCTTTTATTTTTATTTTTTTCAGAGATCACTTGTGAGAGCACTTCTTCAGTCACCTCCAACTGCTACTGTGAAGTGTAACGACAGCTCAATTTTGAGATGGCCTTCCAAAGACTATCATTAATGAATGCTCTTTCACTTTTAACTTTAGATTAAAAAACAATTTCGAATATTCAAGACTATATTTTATCTTTTAATCGTTTCATATAATTTTAATGTTACTTTAAATGCAGCATTTATTTTTAATCATTGTTTCACATTGATACCTTTTGTGTTGGTTCTATTTTTCTGGGCAATCAGCCTTAAGATTCTGTATTAGAACTATTTATTTGAACACTTTCATGCTGACAGCAGCTGCACTCCCCCAAAGTCAACATCAAGTGGCTTGAAGATTATCCATATTGTTTCTCTTTCTGCTAAGAAGAAATGTTGAGAGCAAGAAACAAAAGTTGCTGCCTCACTCTGAGCTTCTGAAGGAATCTTCTGACTTCTTAATATTTCTGATGAGAAGTAAAGTAGGCTGGACCATTTTACCCACTGGCTTATTATGTGCTGAAGTAAAGATTTTTTTCCTTTCATTTGGGCAATGGAGTGTCTGCCTCCCTTCCCCCCCTCTCGTTCCCTCTCTCTTTCTCTCTCCCATTCTCATTTTTTCATTCTCTTCTGATTCTCTCATATTCTTACTGTCTTTCTCATTCTCTCTCTCTCTCTCTCTCTCTCTCTCCCTCCCTCCCTCCCTCCCTCCCTCCCTCCCTCCCTCTCTCTCTCTCTCTCTCTCTCTCTCTCTCTCTCTCTCTCTCTCTCTCTCACACACACACACACACACACACACACACACACACACACACACATTCAGTTATTCTCTTTCAGGTTAAGCAATGCTATGCAAATGCAGAGAATGAATAAATACTACTGTTGGAGGAAATATCCATCCGGTTCAGTTCCAAGCCAGGAGAAAGACCCTGAAAACATGGAGGCTGCTTGGAAAGATGGTTTCATAATGAAGCAGAACCATCAAGCACAAGATTCTGGTTAGCTGACCATATGGAGTTGAGAGTGGGGAGTGGTGGTATTTATACCTTCTCTTGGGCTTTGCACTTGAGCTTCCTGTTCCTGTGCAAGAACATGTATTCTATTGGCTGTTGTCAGACTTCCGTGGTGCCAGTTTGTCTGAGCTAAGTTTGGTTGAAGTTTGAACTGCTGAGATGATGCAATGAAGGCTTGTGTTGGACAATTCCTATTGTGGCTTAGGGCTAATACTACCTTTGTTGGATCTTGAGTGAGGGTATCTGCTTATGAATAGAGCTAACTATCTCTTTGTCTCTTAAGTGCTGACATCTGCTGAGGGCTATTAAGAAAATGGGGGGTGCTTTCCAAGAGCATGTTTCTCCATTTCTCATCCAGGGAAATATAATATTCTGCCTTTTTAACATTTCTCAAAATATTTCATTCTTCTAGGAGAGGGGTGTGTGCTAACATTCTACACTACACAGCAAAAGAAATTAATGCAAGGCCAGGGAAATATAGCTAAATCTAACTTGCAATACATTCACTATACTTTTCTTATCTTTCTATGGCTGCAAATTAGTAGTACGTACTAATTTCCTAGAAATTCAGTGTAGTAAATGTAAGAGATGCAACCGTGTGCATCAAAATTGGGTTCTTTTAGTCTTTTTTGTTTTCTTCCATAGCCATTTCCCCCTGTGATTCATGTTTGTCCCTACTAAAGAATGGCCTGTTTCACATTCAGAACTTCTTATCAAGATGAGTGGAGTCTGCAGGAGGGCCAGAAAATAAAATAAATGCGATGGTGCAAACCCCATTCCTTTTGGACATGGACTGCGCATATCTGCAAAAAGGGGCTGTATTTATAGTGTGATGTTTCTTCCATCATCTTGTTTTGTTCCCCTGAAGATATGTTGACCCCCCTCACCTTTCTCACTGTTTTAATCTTTCATCACGATCAGAGCAATCATGCAATGCCATTTATTCCTTGATTCACATCATTTCCCAAATTGAGGTTGTTTTGTAGAAGTTTCAGTTAGGTCACAGCTGAGCTGGCAATATATCAGTTCAGCTTTCCAACACTGACCATCTCTGATATTGCTTTGTCCCCTATCATGGGAACAGAGAGGCCCAGGCGTCTTTTACCGTGTGCAGATCAATGCTCCACTGCTTTCGATTGATGTAGCCTGCCATAAAGAAAGCAAGATTGGAATACGAGAGCAGGCATTTGGTGGGAATCTTTTGGACAGTGTCCATCATGTTTCTGATGATACGCAATGTTGACTTTATACAGCGTCACAAAATGGTTTTCAACTTTGTCAACATCCTTTTATTGTGTGACACAAAACACCAAAGTGAGTTCGGTGTGCCAGATGAGATTTGCAGGAACTGAGCAGAAGTTTTATGTCTCCAAATCTTGGATGCAGTTTCTATGAAATGTAAAATATAATAGACTTTTATACGATTAGCTTTGGTTTATGTTCTACGTGTTACAGCTCAGTGAGATTTCTACATTGAAAAAGCCACTTAGAAATGAATGTCAAAAATTCATTTTGTTCAATGGAGCTGATCGACGTCAATAAGTTTCTACTTTTCTGTAACCTATCTTACGCTTTGCTGAAAAGTGCAATGCGTATGGACAAAAAGCTGCATCCATTTTATACACAAATTTCTATTCTTGTAATGTGATTTTCCTGTCTTCTCTTTTTTTCTTTCCGTTCCAGATGTTCCCCTTTCTTTTATCCCAAGCTCCTTTCCCCAACTCTTTTCATCTACTTGGAGAACGTGCAGAGAGAATGCTGAAAGAGAAAGAATATATATTCTACTGTCAAATGCCATTCCATCAGCCAAATCATTGGATACAAATTATCCTAATATATTGACTTCTTGAAAGTATTGTCAATGCTCGAATGTGTGACAGATGAACAGATTGGGTGTTCCTTTAATTAAAATGAGGGAATAATAGTCCAAAACAAGGATGCAAAAAATGTAATTGAAGGACCACATGTGTCCGTTCAGTATACATTTGTAGATCTGGGTACCCTAAATTGCTGTGAGAAAAGTGTTTTGATCTTTCTTTACATTTTGAAGGTTTGGAGATTTTTAAGGGACAAAACACTATTTTAAGTATCACAGATGCTTAAGGCACCCATTGCAATCTTGAATTTTCTTCCAGCAATTTTTGGAGTGTGGTCTTCTACGTGAAGTGCAAAGCCTTCTATAGTCCTTAAGCTTATGCAAGGTTATGTTCTGATCTAGAGGCATCTTTAATTACATTCTTTATGCAATGCTTTGAGTAATATATGACTAGAATCATGATAATGGTCATTTATCCTACTTCAACCAGGGTGTGTTTTATCTTTTTTGCCATTTCTATCTGAAAGTTATATTCCGTATGGAATGTCTTAAACTCAGGGCTGAAAGTGGGATAAGGAGATATTTATTTAAACATATGATGATAGCAGGCATATAACATCTGCATGTACAGTATGTTAATAAGGCACACACACACATACCAGATATGCAAACACAGAGAAAAATCAAGACCAATTGGAGATTGCAAAGTATAAGCACTTCTGATCAAACTGTATATTTCATTCTCTCTGTAAACATAGGAAATTAGGATGCGTGCTTACTATTTATATGGAGTTGTTTACAGTTTCAAAAATAAGAAAACAATATGGTACAGACATTTGAACACCCTTTCAGTCAACACTTTGTAACACCTCCTTTGGCAAAAATAATAGCTTCCAAATGCTTCCTTTTGCCAGCTAAGAAAGTGAGTAAGACGATTTGTCACATGTTCTGCCATGATCTTTGCTTAAAAGGTTGGCTTCTGTTGTGGGTGAGTAGCATCAGGGAGGGAGGATACGGGGAAGCACTTGTTCTTTTCCCTTTAAAAGTGCAAAATGGGCAAAGTCGGCTACTCCAGAGGACCTTCAGGATCCCTTGATGTTTGCAGAAGAAAATGTTGTTTTTCTATCCTTGCTGAAAATGTTTTCTTCTAATGCTGTTTTTACTAATGGAGCTTAATATTTTTTTCAGTCACCCAAGAAGTAAATGTATAGATTAAAATTAACAGATTTCTCTTAGGATGGAAGGAGCTAAACAAACAAAATGTGTTTTTGGAAATGGCATTGAAGGCCATTTCCTCTTGGGAAACTGGGGGCAACCAAAAATGTTGTCTCATCTTTGCATTAATACCTTAAGTTGTGAATTGCAGCATAAAGCTTTTCTACTTTCCTTTGCCCTAGATTAGACTTTATCCCACTTTATTATTTAGATAAATAACTCAAGGATAAATAACTCTAGACCCAGTAAGGTGGGTCTAGAACTCACCATCTCCTGGTTTACTTGGCCAGCACCTTAATCATTAGGCCAAACTGGCTCTTTATTGTATAATGTATAGGTAATCCTCAACTAACAATCACAATTGAGCCCAAACTTTCTGTTACTAAGTGAGACATTTCTTCAGTGAATTTTGCCCCATTTTACAATCTTTCTTGCCACAGTTATTAAGTGAATCATTGCAGTTGTTAACTTAGCAACACGGTTGTTAAATGAATCTGGTTTTCCCATTGACTTTGCTTGTCAGAAAGTCATAAAAGGGGATCACATGACTCCAGAGCACTGCAACTGTCATAAATATGAGTCCGTTGACGAGCATGTGAATTTTGATCACCTGACAGTGCGGATGGTGCAACGGTTGTAAGTGTGAAAAATGGTCATAAGTCACTTTTTCAATGCCGTGGCAACTTGAAATAGTCGCTAAATGAACTGTTGTAACTTGAGGACTACCTGTAATCTCTCTACCTTTTCAAATATCATAAAGATGCCATCTGGGCCACAAGATCATGGCTGCTTGTTGGCTTTGCTGTCAGGTAGAAGCAAATGTGTGCTGTGTGATGAACAGGAAAATGTTGTTTTCTCTACAAAAAGGGAATGCCAATCCTGACAATTTATAAACAGGATGCAGAGGCAACCTGACATTGATTACTGCAGACAAAGTTATTCTATTTATCTCAAGTCTCCACTCTTTCAGTGAAAAATGACATAGAACCTTCCACTATCTTCTCTGAACCTTCTGTGAACCTTCTAGTTCACAGAAAGAGTAGTGGAAGCTTCCAACTTCCAGTGGAACAGTGGTGGAATTCAATTTTTTTACTTCCGGTTTTGTGGGCGTGGCTTAGTGGGCATGGCATGGCTTGGTGGGCGTGGCGGGAAAGGATACTGCAAAATCTCCATTCCCTCCACACTCCTGGGGGAAGAAAATTGCAAAATCTCCATTCCCACCAGAGATGGGTTTCAGCAGGTTCTGACCAGTTCTAGAGAACCGGTAGTGGAAATTTTGAGTAGTTCGGAGAACCGGTAGTAAAAATTCTGACTGGCCCCATCCCCATCTATTCTCTGCCTTCCAAGTCCCAGCTGATCGGGAGGAAATGGGGATTTTGCAGTATCCTTCCCCTGGATTGGGGAGGGAATGGAGATTTTACAGTATCCTTCCCTTGCCACGCCGAAGCCACGCCCACCAAGCCATGCCACGCCCACCAAGCCACATTCACAGAACTGGTAGTAAAAAATTTTGAAACCCACCACTGATTCCCACCCCACTCCACGGGAAGGATACTGCAAAATCTCCATTCCCTTCCCTCTCCTGGGGAAAAGAAATTGCAAAATCTCCATTCCCACCCCACTCCTGGGGGAAGAAAATTGCAAAATCTCCATTCCCACCAGAGATGGGTTTCAGCAGGTTCTGACCAGTTCTAGAGAACCGGTAGTGGAAATTTTGAGTAGTTCGGAGAACCGGTAGTAAAAATTCTGACTGGCCCCATCCCCATCTATTCTCTGCCTTCCAAGTCCCAGCTGATCGGGAGGAAATGGGGATTTTGCAGTATCCTTCCCCTGGATTGGGGAGGGAATGGAGATTTTACAGTATCCTTCCCTTGCCACGCCGAAGCCACGCCCACCAAGCCATGCCACGCCCACCAAGCCACATTCACAGAACTGGTAGTAAAAAATTTTGAAACCCACCACTGATTCCCACCCCACTCCACGGGAAGGATACTGCAAAATCTCCATTCCCTTCCCTCTCCTGGGGAAAAGAAATTGCAAAATCTCCATTCCCACCCCACTCTGGGGCCAGGCAGAGATGGTATTTGCCGGTTCTATGAACTACTCAAAATTTCCGCTACCCGCTTCTCCAGACCCTGTCAGAACCTGCTGAATAGCAGTGGAGGTAGTAGGTCAATCATCAGTAACTGAGCTTGAACTTGCTTGAGATAAACACAGGTTCATCATCCGACATTAAAACTAAAATACAATAAAAATTAATAAAAATATAACAATAAAAATTAAAAATAATAAATAAACAGAAAGCAAAAGGGATCAATAAACTTAAAGGGGAGATTTGATGGACCACTAGGTCTTTTTCTGCCATCAGTTTTGATGTTCCTATGTCCTCAGCTGCAAATGAAACTGATGAGATCGGTGAAATTGCCCAGGTGTGACAGATGTTCTCTTTGTCTTTGTATGCAGAAGGAGGAAGCTAAAGTTCTGGATCCAGAAAGCTGGAAAGAAGTAGAAATCAAATGACAAGTGGATGAGCTGCTAACAGAAAGGGCAAAGCAATTTATAACTTTGAGCAAGAATAAAAATAGGTGGCTAATTAGCAGTCTGTCTCCAAGGGGAACATCTTTAGCACTTAAAAAAAAAAGAGAGAGAAGCCATTATTACATCTTGCTCAAATCATCAGAACGCTAACTGGGAAAATTACTTGCCATGTTATAAACTCTCAGAATATTTCCAAAGTCCTGCTGGTGTTACTATTGCAGAGTATTTGATGTTGGTCTCAGCCAGGGGTGGGCTTCAAAAATTTTAGTAAGGGGTTTTCTGCCTGGTTGCTGGGTGGGCATGGCCTAGTTAGCCTCCTGCACCACGTAGGGTGTTTTTGCCCTCCCCGGGCTCCGGAGGCTTTCTTCGAGCCTCCGGGACAGCAAAAACGGCCTACCCAGACTCCGGAGGCCCTCTGGAGGCTGGAAACAGACCTTCCCAAACTTCCAGTAGGCCCATTTTTTGCCCTACCCGAGCCTCTGCATGTGCCCTGCACTTACCTGCATCCAAAACGGGCCACGTGGGGACTCCTGGGAAGGGTCAGTGAGGAGTGGGATTTGGGGGTTCTCCAACTGCACAGAACCTTAGCTAGAGGTTCTCCAGAACCGCTGCAAACCCCCAGCAGCCCACCCCTGGTCTCAGTCTTTTCTTAGCAGCCAGACTGCCAGACATATTGGGCTATGCCACTCAGTGTGGAGAATTTTGAGTAGGATAGGAGGTATAGCTCTGAAACTTTACATACAGAAAGGCTGCCATTGTGTTTCAGCCTTACACACTGCTCTTCTACTTAGAAATTAATGTGCTTGTTTTGTAGTTTTAGCAGCTGGCTGACCTTGTTTAGGCTCAGAAGCTAATTGGAATTAGGCCAGGGTAAGTATTTGGATAGGAGACAGGAAATTCCAAGGTTGAAGTGGTAGGCCAAGTCAGAATTAACAAGTCCTGGGATTTTGATCAGTTCAGGGAATAACAACAGAACCTTGATAGTCTGATTGGAATTCTCTCTCCCTCTTATATCAAATAAAATCAAGGCAGGTTAATGTTAAGTTTCTTTCTCACCCCCTTGTTTTCAAGAAATGACAGTGGCCTGGTTGGCCACAAATGGGGACAATGCCTGTGCCTTTATAACCAGGAGATCAAGAAGCTACCTACACTGTGGCCTTGAAAACTCAAATCATGCAAAGCACTGTGGGAAAGGAGAGACATCATTCTTATTTACCAAACTTTTAACATCGCCAAGGTGAACAGTTCCCCAGGGTTGATAAATGCATTAATGGAATTGCACATGTCCCTATCACATTTGGGAAAAGGAAAAAAAGAAAATACAGACAAATTCAAAGAGGTCTGAAGAGATGCAAGATTAGCTGAAGCTCTGGGGATTGATCTCCAGATCAATTGTGAAATCTCTTGCACAATTAATGGATTGATTGCTCAAGCCATTCTCTTACAAATAGTTCAATTGAGTGGAGATTATGGAGCCACTATGGTAGATTATACATTGGGCATAAAACCTATAATCAGAGAGTGGGCCAAGTGGCATTGCGAGATTACAAAGCCATTTATGAAGATAAATTGCTGGAATTATTTAATAACTCAGAATAAGAATAAAGAAAAATATATTGCTGCTAGGAATGTAAATTAAAAATATCTTTTCTGGGAGAATAATATTAGAGAATGTTGCCTTGAAATGCAGAAAATAATTATCTGCCATTCCTGCAAAATAAACAAAACAAAATAATACAACCTGACATTAAAAACTCAAGAATTTGTTCCCCATAACCACATAAGGGACCAGTTTAGAAAGGAAAACAATAAGCTAACAATAAACAAAAACCACACAGTGAATATGTGATGTGTTTTTTTTTTGTTTTTTTGTTTTTAATTTGATTTATATGCCGCCCTTCTCCGGAGACTCAGGGCGGCTTACAATGCGTTAAGCAATAGCCTTCATTCTTTTGTATATTTTATACAAAGTCAGCTTATTGCCCCCACAAACTGGGTCCTCATTTCACCTACCTTAGAAAGGATGGAAGGCTGAGTCAACCTTGAGCCTTGGAGAGATTCGAACCAGCAGAAATTGCAGGCAGCTGTGTTAATAACAGGGTGCACTAAACCCCTGTACTATCAAGGCTAATATACACTTGTCCCCTTCCTCCAACACTTTTTCCATATTGCTCCAGTGGGCTGTAATTGCACTTTAATATAAAGGGGAAAAAATCAGAACTGATTAACAAATACAAGGGGAACTCTGTAAAGAAGAGAAGTCAATATGGAAATCTTATCATCTGGGCACTCCAAATATAAGTACCCAAAGAATCTAGATGACTGAGAATCTCCATAGACATTTACCCAAAGAATGGAGATTCCATAGAAAATAAAATTAATAAGTCATTATTAAAACAATATTCTTGAAACAATCAATTTGGTCTAGTGGTTAAGGAGCTGGACTAGATCAGGGAAAACTGAATTATACTTCTGACTTAGGTCCAGAAGCCACTGGCCATTCTTTCTCAATGTAATGAAAATGGCCACGGGAGAACACTTTTGAAAATGTTGCCTAGAAAGCTGTATGGACTTGTCCAGACGGCCACCAGGAGCCAACATTGACTCAAAGATACAAATATACTGCTCAAAAAAATAAAGGGAACACAAGCAGAAGACATCCGAAATCTGAATGAATGAAATAGCCTTATTAAATACTTTGTTTGTTACATACAGTAGTTTTGTGTTCCCTTTAATTGTTGAGCAGTGTATAAACTACTGTATGTAAAGAACAAAGTATTTAATAAGGCTATTTCATTCATTCAGATCTCGGATGTCTTCTGCTTGTGTTCCCTTTATTTTTTTGAGCAGTGTATATCACTATATTCTTAATTAAGGAAATCATTGTAGAAGAATCCTGATGACAGTTCTGAAGGACAATTTCCCCAACCCACTCATCTGCCAATACGGGTGAACTATGATGCCCATTGTTCCCAGCCAGCATGATATTGAGGAGTTTTATTATAGTTCAATTTATCTGGAAGGTAATGGATTAGGAAAAGCTGCAGTTAAGACACAGAACAAATTCCTGGAGTTCTAATTGAAGATTTGGCAAAATTGTGACATTTTCCAGCCCAAGGAAGAGTTTATTTTTGGTGATGAACTCAACTGTCATGAAAGATGTATTATTATTTCTTTGAAATGCTGTAGTATGACTGAAAAAGGTAATTTTCCTTGAAGTAAATGTTGGCTTCATCACTACTTCAGTTGCCAATTTTTCCTACATTATGATTATTAAAATAATTATATACTGCCTATCAAGCTCAGCATATCTGGATAGGGTAGAAACTTAAATATTTAGTATAGTATAGTGGTGAAAATGTTAATCACTAGAAGTGAGGAGAGTCACGTTCACATCCATTGTGAGCCATAGAAGTTCACTGGGTGATTCCGGGCTAGCCATTTTCTCTCGGCCCAACAAACCTCTCACAGTTGTTGATGTGGGAAATTATGGGAGGACAGAGGGCTATGGATGCTTCCTTGATCCCCCTGAAGAAGAAGTGGGACATAAATCTATGAGGCAAACAGAAAATGCCAACCAACCAGGAGGGCCTCTGAGGCTGATTAGGGCAGTCAAGCATCCCTGTGTAAGAAGGGGTAATAGCTCTGATGTTAGTCCTTATAGTATTGGCAGAATTGGCTGTGAGGCAATCTCTTCTCTCTTGATGTTGTGCCTCCTTTCCAGCCTGAGAAACTAGGGAGGTCTCTTCTGAGCCTTTTGCCCCCCCCCTCTACCCAGCGACAGGCTATTATGCAATCTCTTATCTGATTGTTCCCTTGACACATTTCTTAGCTCATTCTCCCAAGGTCTTTCCCAAATACCATTACAGATTATTTGAAACAAAAAAAGAGGTACAATAGACCAAATTGTATGAATTAGAAAAATCCCGAATTTCTTACAGAGCCAGCAGAAAAAAAAGCCTTCCATTCTTTTTAAAAACAATCAGGAATCAACTATTGGAATCATCTGTTGGAAAATCAATAGACACAGAATGAAACCTTCTTAGGAATTAATACTATCAAATTGACATAAGAAGTGCATTTTACATTTCATAAAACCCAAATTCATTGATTTGCCACGAATGGATTTTCCAGTTCCTTATTCTATAGTTCATACATATTACAAACATATATTTCACCAGTTTTGATAGACAGCAGACATACTTGGAAGCACAAGAGATATTATATGTATTTGAACTAAAACTAACTATTCAATTCTATAGGTAACTAAGACATAATTAAGTTCGGTGGTAATTTATAAATGATGGTATCCTCAAAAGAACTCTAGAATGCTATTGTGCATCTAGCACAGGGTGTCAAACTTGCGTAGTCATTGCAGCATCACATGACATTATTGGGACTTCCCCCCCCTTGCTAAACTGGGAGTGGGCGTGGCAAGCGCATGACGGATCCGGCCCGCAGGCCTCGAGTTTGACAGCCCTGATCTAGCACTGTACACAGAATTGCAGTAACATTCTAACTTTGTGTTGTATGTGAAGTCTGCATGGTCAATTCATGGATCAGGGACTTGAACCCAGAAAATTGAATGGAGGAAATTACAATTAAGCTACCTATGGTTAAATGTGTCATAAAAGCTCAGTCTTTGATCTATTTTTCCTTTGAAAAATAACCTGACAATTTCAATCAGTTTTATTTTTTTTTTCTGGCTGGCTTAAGAGGTTTCACTATGATTTGATTGCAAGATAATTGGTGAATTCTGTCAAATTAATGTATCCATCTGGCTTCTGTAGTTTTCATTTACTCCATAATGGCAAAGAAAGAATCTAGTAGCTTTATTTAAGATAAGTAAGCAAAGAAAGCAAAGTCAAGGTTTTGTAAGATTCCATAGCAATAAGGAAGATCAACATTTAAAACTTAGCTAACACATCGTTTCAATAAACATTTGTAAACTGTGGTTGGGTATGACTCAAGATATGAGGCTAAGCAGAGATGGGCTCCTTAGGCTGGCTCAGCAAATTGTGTGTACCAGCCAGTCAGTGATGGGTTGCCCCCGATTCGCACCGGTTCTATAGAACCGGTAGTAAAACTGGCGGGAGGCTCCACCCACTGACCCAGACGTCATCAAAACGCTACTGCGCATGCGCAGAAGAGCATGTGCGCGGCCCCATTGCAAACCGGTAGTAAAGGTAAGTAGAACCCACCCCTGCAGCCAGTGTAGTTATTTGATGTTTCCATTTGTTATGTATATTATGTATTATGTGATACATATTATGTGAACCAAATTACAGTAACTGTGGTGGCATAGTGGTTAGAATGCAGCATCGCAGGCTAACTCTGCCCACAGCCAGAGTTCAATCCTGACGGGCTCAAGATTGATTCAGCCTTCCACTCTTCATAGGTCGGTAAAAGGAGGACTCAGATTGTTGGGGGCAATATGCTGACTTTGTAAACCCTTTAGAGAGGGCTGTAAAGCACTATGAGGCAGTATATAAGTAAGTGCTATTGCTAGTTAATTTAGTACGTCATTTTAACTACTTCATTTATTTATTATTCAAATTTTTATAACTGTCCATCTCATTTATACTTGGCTCTTGGTGGTTACAAACAACTAAAAGATATAAAAATGACAAAAAAGCACAACACAACCATTTAAAAAACAAGGAAAACAATATAAAAACATATAAAAACATAAACATTCATAAAATTAATAGCCAAGGCAATTTGATACACATACACACACACACACACACACACACACACACACACACAGGCAGGCGGACAGACATCCTATTTTTTTTGAAGGAAGTCCCATGGATTCTGCTGATTTGCAGCTTCTGTAGCAGAAATTTTATACATTTTATTTATTAATTAATCAAATTCCTATTCCCTTGCAATCACAGGATTATGGCAGCTGACAAAATAAAATAATTAATAAATAGAAGAACATAAATGAACTGAATCCCAGACAAAACACATGGTACCAGTCTTCGCAAGTTCTCTGAAGTTTGATTTCCAGAAAATGGACAGTGTTGGAGACAAGACTTCCCCTGGGAAGTGATTCCAGAGGGCTGGCCCCATCACTGAAAAACAATGCTACTGGGCTTCAGCAGGCATCTGGAAGCTAATAGGAAGCCAGTGCACGGTCTGCAGAACAGGCGGTAATATATGAGCTGCTTTGATCCTGTGATTAAGGCACCAAGCTAGAATCCAGGAGATTGTGAGATTTAGTCCTGTTGTAGGCATGAAAGCTGGCTGGGTGACTTTGAGCCAGTCCCTCTCTCTTTCAAAGTTACAACAGCACAGAAAAAAGTGACTTCTGACCATTTGTCATACTTACGACTGTTGTAGCAGCCCCATGGTCACGTGATCAACTTTTGGATGCCTGGCAACTGGTTCATATTTATGACGGTTGCAGTGTCCACGGGTCATGTGATCACTTTTTAAGACCTCCTGACAAGTAAAGTCAATGGGGATTCATTTAACAATGTTACTAACGTAATAACTGCAGTGTGGCAAGAAAAGTTGAAAAATGGGGCAAAACCCATTTAATAACTGTCTCACTCAACAGAAATTTTGGAATTAATTAGTCATCATTTGAGGACGACATGTACATGCTAAATAACAAAGGGAAGGGAACTAACCCTTTGAGGCACCCCACAAGGGAGCAATCACACTATTGATCTCTCGATCTCTCGATCCTTCGGTCTCTCAGTCTCTCAATCTCTCTCCCCCCCACCCCATCTGGCTGCCCTATGTTTTAAATTCAATTTACAGGGAAACTGTAATTTGAGTAATCATGGGTTTTATCACTGAGCATTTAGTATGCCATTATGATTAAGCTTTGGCAAGGAAACGAGGAAGGTGAATTTGCTCACAAGGGTGACTCATACTCTAGTGAAACAAAGAATGGACTCCATGTTCCATTTGTTCCAAAGGGTGGTATACAAACTCAATTATCAGGCCTCATTATCAACATCTCAGCAAAGTTGTCAGAGCATAGTATTTCAGGATGGGTGCTCTCCAAGATACTAATGAGATTCCCAGTGCTATATAAAATCATTACAATATTTTTAAAGTGAACTAAAAACTGTTCCTTGATGAATAAGCAATGACTAATCTTTCTTGATTTAACTGGAAATGTATCGTAGGGGATAAAAGGGTCCCTTTGCAATTTTTTTTTACAGACCTACAATAATTTTCTCCAGAATACTAATAATGCATGCAGGCAATAATATGGAAATATTATGTTTTACAAAATAATATCTATGTTCTTAATAAATGTTCAGTATTGTTTTACTTTTAGCATTCTTCTCAGGCATGGGCCCCCCTTGTGAATTGTATTGAGTGAGATGAACTATTTTAGTGATTGATGACCTTCAAGGGTTTTGCCATCACAAGCCTTGGGGGATGATATATCTCCAAACGTGGCAACTTTGAGACTTGTGATTTCAACTCCCAGCGTGGCTGGCTGAGGAATTCTGGCAGTTGAAGTCCACAAGTCTTCAAATCGCTGAGTTTGGAGACTCCTGAAATATAAAACGGAAGATACTAGATCTATAATGTCCAAGCACTTACAATTTTCCAGATTCAATGGAACTAACCTGGAGTATAGGCATTTTGAGAAGAGCTCTTTGTCACTACAAACAACAGTAAAAACAACAACAACAACAACAAATAATCAGCTCTCTTTTTAACTTCCCCACTTCAGTGTCTTCCATGAAAGAAAAAAGGGACAGAATCAAGTTTCCTTCCCTTATTTTCTTATTTAGAAACCTGGCTCAGAACCAGCAGGACAGCTGGAATCCCTTCTGAAAGTAACGTACAAAAAGATCCACAGAACCTGAACATTATACCAAAACATTTGCCACCTCTTTGCCAACAATTTTCTTCTTGTCCATTCATTTCATGTTGACTTCTGGAACCACTCCAGAAATTTGGCTTCAGCTGAAAGTTGATATTTCCTCTTCAGAATTAAATTACATTTCCATTCATCGTTCACAGTAGGAATTGGGACTTCTTTTAAAGGGCCTTACTTCAGCAATACAGTATGTCTGTCACCGTTTTATCATTCTTGTAACTTAGCACAGTCCCAAAGAATTTAAAGAAGTTGACTATACATAGGGATGTTCAACAAGCTTATTAGACTGGTCTAAGGTGACCCGAGGGCTATATTTGCACAACATGCCTACTCGCTGTTCAACTATCCTGGTAGACTCAGTTAACCCCATTTCCTGCTTTCATAAGCTATGCTGTGTCATAAATTAACAACTGTGGATTGACACTGGTAAAACGTGGTTGGTTTATTTATGGATTAATGTGTCATATCAACCATTGTGTTTCTTGAACAGGTATCTGAATTTCTCCAATTCTGGATCTGAAATGCTACTCACTACACTAAGATATATAAACACAAAAGAAGAACATATGTTGAAACCCCTTTATTTGCTCCAGAGTGAATGTTGGTTTTCATCCGATGCAAAAATTAAAATCACCTTATTTATATCTAGATGATAAACCAGCCTAGAGTTCAAGAAGCTCCTATTTTTACATTTTCATAGCTGAGACACATTAGGGTCCCACTTCTGATTTTCACATCAACCCATACCGCAAAATGGTAGCTTCCCAATTGTTGTGGGTAAAAAGTGATGTGGAAAAGTTGGTTCTCAATGGATTAGCATCTTTGTTTTCAATACCTCGGTATCTACCATTGTGACTTTTGTCTGAAAATTGCGCAACCACAACCAATATTGTGATGCTTCTGTCCCTTTTTGGAGAAGAGCTTTCCCTCTGATATCTAAACTGTCCCATTTTAGCTCAACTTTGGAGGAAGATTGAAGTCATGGCTCTTTAGGAAAGTGGTTGGGGAGAATGAGGATTGAGTTATGTCTCATTGGGATGGGCCATGAATGGATATCGTTTTCCTTATTGTGATTCCATGTTGAAGTTTTTGTTGCTTCTTGTAAGGCACTTTGAACCACATGGAGAGGAGCAATGTACAAGCCAAAATAAGAGTAAATAAAATGAATGTCTTAATATCTCTTAAAATTATACACATAAAGCCACCAATACAGTATTAACTAAAAGGCTGATTTTAAGAGATTTGAATCCACGTCACAGGAGTCATGATTACCAATAGTCAGTTCACTAGTTTGACAGATCACTGCGTATATCAGTGGTTCTGGTAACATCTTCAAAACGGTGCTATTAAAAATGTATGTAATCTGGGTAAGAAATGTAAAATTTACACAAGCTCAAAATTTGAGAGAAAATTTTTATAAAATGTTTTATAGATGGCATTTGGATCCCGAAAAGTTAGCTTGTATGTACTCAAACTTAAAACCCAAATGTTGGAGATGTGATTGATGCTACCTATTTTCATGTTTGGTGGACTTGTAAAAAGGTTAAAGCATTTTGGATAAAAATATGGTGGATTATTCAAAATATTTTTAAAAAAAGGATAAAGTTTACTCCACAATTGTTTTTGTTAGGTATAATTACAGATTGTATGGCTATAGAGACTAATTTGATTCTGAACTTAATAACTGCAGCAAGACTCTTGGTGGCGCAGTACTGGAAGAAGGAAGATTTACCTACTATTCAAGAATGGACATTAAAAGTAGTAAATTTAGCAGAAATGGCGAAAATTTCAGCATATCTAAAGGACCATTCAAATGAGAAATATATGTTAGAATGGAGAAGATGGATTGATTATATTCAAGGCAAATATCGGACTAAAAAATTTCAAATAGCTTATGAATGATCAAAGAGATTTTATAAAGTACTTAAATTTAGTTTAGTAAAAGGGGAGTTAAAAGTTCAAGAGAGGAATAGGAGGCTATAGATAATTAGCTTATGTTAGCTTATGATTGTCAAATGTTATACCCTGTATTTTGCTCTGGGAAGCGGGGGGGGGGGGGGGAGGGAGGGGAAGGGGAGGGTTGGAAGGGGAGGAGGGAAGGGGAAGGGGAAATGTCTGTAAAACTTTTAAAAACTTTTCAATAAAAAAAATGTATGTCACAGCCACAGATAGTATTAAGGGCACTTGCACCGATGGTGATTGCAATATTCTTCTATTCTTTTTTTAAAAAGTTAGATATTCTAGGAGAACAAAAAAGACTGGAAAAAGGACTGGAAACTAACTGGGGGATCAAAAATGATCGATGATCCTACCTGAATCTGACTCTAAAAATTAAATTAAGGAAGCTGTTCCAGATTAAACGACTCCAGAGAAGACAGCTCCTGTCGTCTCCTCATTAAAAACTCCCTCCCCCCAAAACCCCCCAAATCATCAGTGCTTAAAGACCACTATTTAAATCAGTTTGGTTTCTCATCTGACAATTTGGTTGGAGTAATACAGTTGCAAAACTGATTTCCACAGCTAACAGATGCCACCTCCGGATTATAATTACATCCTTGTTAACAGAGGAAGAAGATTTGAACTGTCTGGCACTTCTTTTTCTGAAAGCATTTATTAAAAAGTCCCACTATTTTCCCTTACTTTAAAATGAGTGCCTAGTAGTTGTACAATGAAGAGAATCACAAAATGCAAAAGATAGTCAAACTGCAATCTTCACTCACTAGCAGTCACCTGTTGTCCTTCTCCTTGTCCTCTCTTTTTTTGGAGCGGGGTGGGTGGGCTTAATCTAATCATGGTTTCCACTTACTCCCCTCTCTGCCTGCTGTGGTATAGCCCAGCAGGCATTAAGCAGTGTATGACAAACACCAGGTTTTGGAGCATCTCCCACGTTGCTTTGGAAACATAACTTCTAGTTGAGGAGATTTGCACTATACAACTGAAATGGCCTAGATGAAAGAGTAGCACAGGTTTGTTTATACAAACCTTTCACTACCACTGCAGTTATTGCTAATAACCTCTGGCATTTGCTCACATCAAGGATTGATGAAAGACAGGTGTGTTTCCATCAGGGCCTAAAAGTGTGAAAGCAAATCGCTTGTAAAGTGTACTGGTAGAGAACACGGTCATACTGGTACCACAGATTCCAAATCTGCCTCAGAGCAGCTAATTTAACTTCCAATTGGGCATACTTGTAGCAGTCTCACTGAAGTTGATGGATCCCATTCTGACTGGAGGCATTTAGGATTGTCCAGCAAATGTATAATGGGACCCTTTGTCCCCTATATAATATATTTCAAGCAGGAATGGCCATGACATTTACAACAGATGCTGAATTGTTCTGTCTTTATAGCAAGGTCATACCATTGAGGTTTAGTGATACCAGCTAGCCTTGCTTTAAGCAGTTGTTTCCACATCTTGGTGAAAAAGCTTAGGTATGTTACCAAAGCTAGAAATACGAAAGAACTAGTACAGCTTGTTTAGACTTAAAATGGTTTCTTCCAGATATATTTAGATAAGAACACCAGTGATCTCTGATTAAGATGAAGACATTTGATGTACAGATTCAAACTTTGATGGCCATTGGATAAGATACAGAGAATTGTGGACCAATATATCAAGAGGGTTCCAGATTGAGAAAAATAGCATATATAGATTTGGTAGAGCAGTGCAAACAGTTAAAAAGATTATGATGGAGCCTTACAATTCTTATTTCTGTGGAAACTACAGCACTAAAGCAATTAAAAGAATCCTTAAAGAAAAAGCATGGCTGTCTATGAACATTATTCAAACAAGCTTCAAGGATATGAATACATATGCACATTCATATTTTCAATTATTCATTTATAGTTTAGCCTATTTAAATCTCCAATACACTGGATTTTAACATAGGGCTGTCATATCTGAGCTGTAAATTCTGGTTTACTCCTACATGGAAATTGTTCCGAAGACATCTTATGTTCATCAAGTTTTTTCAGCCCAGTTTCAGGGCAAGGTAGAAGGAAAATGAAGTAACACTGGATGGGGGAAAGATACCTTATAACTTAACTTTTATTTCAATATATTTTTATTGTTATAGTCAGCATTAATGACTACTATTTAGTAGAATCTATTATTTATTCTGGCTATAAATGAAGAAAATAGAAGTAACTCTATGTATCGTTCTTGGAGCCTGAAATTAATCTTGTCAGATTAAGGCAACTATTTGCATAACTGCAGATATATACTCGGGGAATCACTAGGGAGGAGCCATTTTAACCCTCTTCCCGCTGACCAAACTTTCCAAGCTGCACTGCCTCTTTACCCTCTGGAAAACAGCCCCTCCCTACTGGGAATCCAGACTATATTCCATCACAGTTACATATTCTTAGCTGTTAATGTTCCTAAATTTGTTTATCTCTGTTCTCCTGTGCAGCTTGCAGCCTCAAGAATACTTTCCCACAAGAAGTTATATTCCTAGCTTTTAGTATTTTTCTTTTTCTCCCCCTCTTCCCCCCCTTCTCTCCTCTGTATGTTTTTGTATTGTTTTTATGTATACATGGCCCTCCCTTTCATGGGATAATCTTCCTAGGCTTGTTCATGTTCTGATTGCCAAGCAACTCCTGGTCCAGTACCTGATACCTTGCACCATTCTGGAGCTCCTCCAGACTATCTCTCCCTCTATTGTCAGTTCCTATCATTAGCTTTCGATTGCAGAAAGGTACCAATTTAAATTGCTGGTTCAACTCCATAGGCCTTGAGCATAGCCACACCAAGTGATTTGGAAAATCTGCTTGTTACCTGTGCTTGTGTGATCAGCCTAATTGTCCAGCCAGACCCAACTGGCATTTGTTGGTGCTAAAATAGCACTGTCACAGTTGAGAGCTTTTTCTCTTAACTGAAGCTGGTTTAAGGATAATTTAAAGAGGAGGAAGAAGTACTAAGTATGTTTGCTGCCTTGAATTACTTATAAAAGTAATAAAGGGAGGGGGGATAAACATCTAATAAATAAATACGAATGGTGGAGACATATATGAATATGTTGGTTGAAACTAGTTTTATCTCTGTTTCCTTTTCTGTTTTTTTAATCTTATGATTTTAACTTCTTTGGTTTACTGTTTCTTGCTTACTCTGGAAGGGAGTAGTGTTTTTTATATATATGTAAATATGTGTTTCTGAAAACTGATGTTGACAATCTAGGATTAGTTATTAATTCTCATTTGAACAGTCAATAGTGAATCAGTAAGCTGAAAGCTTCTGCTTTAAAATGCCAGTTATGTTCCGCAAAATGCTGCAGGTTTGACTATTTTTGGATTATAATTATGCCCTCCACTAGCCACAGCCAATTTCATATGAAATGCCATGAAATCAGAGAAACCTTAAGGCACATACTTAAAACAACTCAAGCTGCCTGCTAATGTGTGATATTTTTGGTTCAATACTTCGGATTTGAGCATTATGAGAAAAGCTGCCCTGAAGCCAGTGGAAGTTTTATCGAAGTGAGAATTGCGGGATTAGATCAGCATTTTTTTATTTATTTTATTTTTTATTTTATATTGGATTTCTATACCGCCCTTCTCCCTGAGGACTCCCCCTGGGGGTCACCAGCCTACACTGTCTGGCTGATGGCACCCCGAGGAGGCCCTCTCTGTGGGAGCGCACGGGTCGATGGGAGGTCGTTGGTAGCAGCAGGCGGTCTCGAAGATAGCTAGGCCCTATGCCATGGAGCGCTTTAAAGGTGATAACCAACACCTTGAAGCGCACCCGGAAGACAACTGGGAGCCAGTGCAGCTCGCGCAGGAGCGGTGTTACATGGGAGCGCCATGCTGCTCCCGTCACTACCCGCGCTGCTGCGTTCTGGACCAGCTGGAGCCTCCGGGTGCTCCTCAAGGGGAGCCCCATGTAGAGAGCGTTGCAATAGTCAAGGCGAGAGGTGACGAGGGCGTGAGTGACTGTGCACAGGGAATCCCGATCAAGAAAGGGCCGCAACTGGCGAATCAGGCGAACCTGACAAAAGGTCCCCCTGGTTACAGCCGTCAGATGTTCCTCCGAGGACAGCTGCATATCCAGGAGGACTCCCAGATTGCGAGCCCTCTCTGTGGGGGCCAATGACTCGCCCCCAATAGTCAGTGATGGAGTCAACTGACTATATCAGGATGCCGGGAGCCACAGCCACTCAGTCTTGGAAGGGTTGAGCTTGAGACTGTTCCTCCCCATCCAGATCCGTACAGCCTCCAGGCACTGGGACATCACTTCAAGGGCATCGTTGGGGTGGCCTGGGGTGGAGATGTACAGCTGGGTGTCATCAGCGTACTGGTGGTATCTCACCCCAAAGCCACGGATGATCTCACCCAGCGGCTTCACATAAATGTTGAACAGGAGAGGCGAGAGGACCGATCCCTGCGGCACTCCACAAATGAGAGGCCTCGAGGTTGACCTCTGCCCCCCTGCCAACACAAACTGCGACCGGTCGGAGAGAAAGGAGGAGAACCACCGCAACACGGTGCCTCCCACCCCCAACTCTTCCAGCCGGTGCAGCATGATACCATGGTCGATGGTATCAAAAGCCGCTGAGAGGTCTAACAGGACCAGAACAGAGGAACAACCCCTGTCCCGAGCCCTCCAGAGATCATCAACCAACGTGACCAATGCCGTTTCTGTGCTGTGCCCAGACCTGAAACCCGACTGGAACGGATCTAGATAAGATGTTTCCTCCAGGAATTGCGGAAACTGTCGTGCGACCACACTCTCAACAACCTTCGCCATAAAGCGAAGGTTGGAGACAGGACGATAGTTGGCCAATATTGCCGGATCCAGGGACGGCTTCTTGAGGAGAGGCCTCACCACCGCCTCTTTCAAGGCGGTGGGGAAGTAACCCTCACTCAACGAAGCGTTGATAACACCCTGGAGCCAGCCTCGTGTAACCTCCCGGGAAGCCAGTACCAACCAGGAGGGACACGGGTCCAGTAAACATGTGGCCGCACTAAGTCTCCCCAAAATCCTGTCCACATCATCAGGAGTCACAGCATCAAACTCCTCCCAGATAACATTCTCAAGACTATTCCTCGTCACCCTGCCCTGATCTACCCAGTCAGAGTCCAAATCCCCCCAGATCTGGGCGATTTTGTCATACAGGTATTGTCCGAAATCCTCCGCCCTGCCTTCTAAGGGATCCTCCCGCACTCCCGGATGGAGCAGGGCGCGGGTCACCCTAAACAGGGCGGCCGGACGATTCCCTGATGACGCAATAGAGGCGGAAAAGTAGTTAGACTTTGCCATCTCTATCGCCACTAGGTAGGCCTTAATATGCGACCTTACCAGTGTTCGATCAGATTCAGCGAGACTGGCCCTCCAACCGCTCTCCAGGCGTCTTTTCCGGCGCTTCATTTCCCTCAGCTCCTCAGTAAACCAAGGAGCCGCACGGGATCGGCATCGGGTCAGAGGCCGCAAAGGCACAACTCGGTCCAAGGCCCCACCAGCCGCCCGATCCCAGGCGGCTACCAGGTCCTCGGCCGAGTCATGTGCTAGATCCTCAGGAAATGGCCCAAGCTCCGTCTGGAACCTATCAGGATCCATCAGGCGCCTGGGGCGGATCCATCTAATTGGATCCGCCTCCCTGCGGCGAGGGGTCGCGGTTCGAAGATCTAGGCGAAGGAGTGAGTGGTCAGACCATGACAAGGGTTCCATGTCTATATCCCCTATAACAAGACCACTCAACCACTGGCCAGAGACAAAAATCAGATCCAGAGTGTGACCTCCCCTGTGAGTAGGGCCATGAACTAACTGGGTCAGGTCCATGGCCGTCATGGAAGCCATGAACTCCCGAGCCACCTCAGACGTTTCACCGATGGATGGCAAGTTGAAATCACCCATGACTAAAAGCCTGGGTGTATCTACTGCCACCGTGGCTATCACGTCGAGTAGTTCAGGTAGGGCTGTTGCCACGCGGCAGGGAGCCAGGTACGTAAGCAACAAGCCCATCTGAACCCCACGGCCCCACCTCACAAGGAGGGACTCACATCCGGCTATCTGAGGCACAGTGGTCTCCCTCGGACCCAGATCCTCGTTAATAATAACCGCCACCCCCCCCCCGCCCCTCCCCTGAGCCCTCGGCTGATGGAATGCTCTGAAGCCTGGTGGGCACATTTCAACCAGAGGGACGCCACCCTCCGGGCCCAACCAGGTCTCCGTAATACCCGCCAGGTCCGCTCCTCCCTCTTGTATAAGATCGTGGATGAGGGGGGCCTTATTGACCACGGACCTGGCATTGCACAGCATCAGCCGAAGGCCCAGCTCCTGAGTATCTAGGCCACCTAGTATCCGAGCAGAGCCTTGGGGACCGGGGCAAGCAATTGCTCTCAGACAGCAAGTGCGAGCCCCCAGCACCTGATGTGGTCCCCAGCTCCCGCCATATCTGCCCCTCCCATTCACCGTGCCGATGGTACAGCCCTCATAGATATCGTCCCCCATCCCTTTCCCAATCCCTCGTCTGGTGCCCCCCGGATCGTTACCCTGTGCCGGGCACGGCTCTGACCCTGGTGGATTTCCCCCCCAATCCGCCCTAGTCGTCTTCCCAATATCTTTAAAAGAATATTTATTGTTAAACTGTTTTCTCCCCTCCCCCAAAACTTTTGTGTGTGTGTAGTGTGTATATAATGAATAGAACCTTTTCACATTAAAAAATTGATATGGGCCACAGGGTTTAGATTTAACCTTAAAGTGCTTTATTAACCTAAAGTTGTGTTTATGAAAGGAATCAAATAGGATGACATGCAAGTAATTTCTGTTGACTAAATTCCCTTCTACTGGCAGAATTTTATTCTGCGGGATTGGGAAACATCCCATTTAAGATCCCACCGATCTGCAGACAGAGAAATCAGCCCCTGGATCTATAGGCAGAGAGGATATAAAAATATGATACAGAAAAAGCAGAAGGAGGATGTTATAGCTAAAGGTAAAATATGAGGGCAGACTTAATCAATGCATTAAAAAGGCAAACAACTCCTTAATCGTCCCTTTGAGGCATATCCTGAATCTGAGCCACCACATGGCTAAGATTAAGATGGAATACAAATTGCCACTAGTCAAATCTTGGTTTAGATTAAGGTGACCAGATTTTAACATTGGTAAAGAGGGACATTGTGGGCGTGGCTTATTTTGTGGGCGTGGCTAGCTGGTCATGTGACTGGGTGGGCGTGGCTAGCTGGTCATGTGACCGGGTGGCCATGGCTATGTGTATAGGGTAAGGTGAACAGATTTTAACATTGGTAAGAAGGACACCATTGTGGGCGTGACTTATTGTGTGGGCGTGGCTTGGAGGCCATGTGACTGGGTGGGCGTGGCTAGCTGGTCATGTGACCGGGTGGCCATGGCTATGTGTATAGGGACTACTCAGAGGGCTGAAAAGTCATTTCTGACAGGTCCTCACACTTTTGACTGGTCCTCACACTTATGACCATCCTCACATTTATGCCCCTGCAGTATTCTTAACAACCATGTCACTCATTTCACAACTGCTTCTCTTCACCATGGTGACAAGATAGGGCAAAAACGTAAAATGTGAGGACAGTCGTAAGTTCGAGGACTGGTCAAAAGTGTGAGGACCAGTCAAAAATAACTTTTTCAGCCCTCTGAGTAGTCCATATGCACAAAAGGACTAACCAGAGGGCTGAAAAAATCATTTCTGACAGGTCCTCGCACTTTTGACTGGTCCTCACACTTATGACCATCCTCACATTTATGCCCGTGCAGCATTCTTAACAACCATGTCACTCATTTCACAACTGCTTCTCTTCACCATGATGACAAGATAGGGCAAAAATGTAAAATGTGAGGACAGTCGTAAGTTTGAGGACTGGACAAAAGTGCGAGGATCAATCAAAAATAACTTTTTCAGCCCTCTGAGTAGTCCATATGCACAAAAGGACTAACCAGAGGGCTGAAAAAAGTCATTTCTGACAGGTCCTCGCACTTTTGACTGGTCCTCACACTTATGACCATCCTCACATTTATGCCCATGCAGCATCCTTAACAACCATGTCACTCATTTCACAACTGCTTCTCTTCACCATGGTGATAAGATAGGGCAAAAAACATAAAATGTGAAGACAGTCGTAAGTTTGATGATTGGTCAAAAGTGCGAGGACCAGTCAAAAATAACTTTTTCAGCCCTCTGAGTAGTCCATATGCATAAAAGGATACAGCAATAGAGAGGGATGAAGGAAGGGAAGGGAAATTAGAGTAGGAGTGAGGGTAAGAGGGGGAGGAAGAGAGGAGAAGGAGAAAGGAAGAGGAAGTAGGGAGGAGAAGAAGAGGGGGGGAAGAGAAAGTAAGAAGGAAAGAAAAGAGAGAGGTGGTAGGTTTGAGGAGAAAGATTGCTGTACAATAAAAAAGATGAAAGGGAAGAAAGCCAACCCCAAACAAATATAAAGATATTAAGATAAAGAATGAATGGTTAAACTTTAAAGAATAAAAGAGAACAAATATGAATAAATAGCAGTAATTAGAAACACACATACAAACATACAATTTATTTTCTTTGAACAGAGTATTTGGCCGGTTCACAAATTTAAACAGTGTTTAGTCACTTCAATTAAATTTACAATTTCTATATTTCCTTTTTGCCATATTTATTCCTCATCTATTTTTTTTTAAAAACCAATATTACCCTTCATCCTCATCTCTAATCTTAATCAAATTCAATTTTTCCCTTCTATTCTATATTATACCCCTTTCCATTGTCATCTATTTTTATATCCATCCTCACATTGTTTAATTATGTAATTATGTAATACAGTTGTTTAATACAAATTCAACATTTTAATATAAATCAATTAGTTATAAAACTATCTTTTTTGTATATTAATCAATATGAACATGAATATTCCAATTATTTCCATGCAATCCAATTTCTTACAAATCAATTAATTATATTTACCAATAATAATAAACCAAATAATTTCCCCCATATATTCCTCTGAACCACAACTTAACCATTTCTGCTTTCAACACAATATACAATTAATAGTATCTCAATTCAATTATTATAATTCCCTAGTTAAATACAGCTTTTTTTTCTTTTGTGTTTTAAAATCTTGAACTCTCCTCCTAAATTCCCCATTGTTTGCAGTTTTTCACCTACCTTTTTTGGGGAGGAAAAATAAAAATAAAAATAAATCTCTCTCTGCCTCATTTTGTCACATTGCACCAAAGATCCTGGTTTCGGTTTCGTTTCTGCAGCTTAGCTAGGGGGAAAAAAAACTGCTTCAGGAACTCTTTACACTGATTGCCTGTAGGGCGGCCCTTTGAAGCCCCGGGCAAGAGTTTAAACAGTTTTTTTTTCTTCTAGCCATCAGCTGGGGCTCAAGAGGCAGCGGGACTGAGGAGGCAGAATGAAAAATCGGGACTTTTTTGAAACGCTGCGGGACGCGGGACAAATTGCTAAAAAGCGGGACTGTCCCGCCAAAAGCGGGACGTCTGGTCACCTTAGTTTAGATGAAGTAGAGGCAATGAGGAAGACCACTGTTGCTTTGAGGAGTTTTGATTTCTCCTTCATATTAAAAAAAGTTTAGAAGTTTGGAGCTCAATCTGAGCTAACCTTGTTTTTTGCCCTTTGTTTCCTGAATGAAGGACAATGGGTCGCTGGTGGGGAAATCTTCACATAGCTTTTCTTGCTGTGAAAGTCTCCGACTTTCAACTCTCATTCCAGTTGTTATGTATTGAATATATATAGTTGTATATATATATAGTTAAGCCCTGCTAAAGTGAAACTAACCTTTAGATGACCCTAACTGTTAACTCCAACTGTTTTGGAGGGAAATTTAGAACATTCATATTTGGGCAGGCTTTTTCAAGGATCATGACTGGTTAAGGCCCTGTGGGCCTAGAGTATAAATTACAGGCATTTGCCTGCTGTTCCTCAGTTGCAGTTTTGAGCCAATAAATGTTGTTGTAGCTTTGCTGGTCTGCTTCTTGCCTACTGAAGCCCACTACAGAATACCAGTCATGTGTCACCCAATGAGGGTCAGGTCTTCCAGTCTGTTGACCATTGCTGTATCCAGCAATGGTCAACAGAGCTCAGGGCAGGGGTAGGGGGGTGGTGGTTATTATAAAGGAAGGTCTTGATCCAAGGGAGACCACTGTTCCACAGATAGCCAGATGTGAGTCCCTTTTTGTGAAGTGGGGCTGTGGAGTACAGATGGGCTTGTTGATCACGTACCTGGCTCCCTGCCACGTGGCAACGGCCCTGCCCGAGCTGCTCAACGTCATAGCCGAGGTGGCGGTTGATACCCCCAGATTTTTAGTCATGGGGGATTTCAACCTGCCATCTATCGGTGAAACGTCTGAGGTAGCTCGAGAGTTCATGGCTTCCATGACGGCCATGGACCTTACTCAGTTAATTCATGACCCTACTCACACGGGTGGACACTCTCTGGACTTAGTTTTTGTCTCTGGTCAGTGGTCGAGTGGCCTTGATACAGGGGATATAGTCATCGAACCCTTGTCATGGTCTGACCACTGGACTTTCGACTGGACTTTCTAACCGCTGCACCCCGCTGCAGGGAGGTGGGACCAACCAGGTGGTTCCACCTCAGGCGCCTGATGGATCCTGATAGGTTCCAGATGGAGCTTGGGCCATTTCCTGAGACTCTGGCTCATGACTTGGCTGAAGACCTGGTGGCCGCCTGGGATAGTGCGGCTGCCGGGGCTTTGGACCGCGTCGTGCCTTTGCGGCCTCTGACCCGGCACCGAACTCACCTAGCTCCTTGGTTCTCCGAGAAGCTGAGGGAGATGAAGCACCGGAAAAGACGCCTGGAGAGTAGTTGGAGGACCAGCCGTTCCGAATCCGACCAAACACTGGTGAGGTCTCATATTAAGACCTACCTAGTGGCGATAAAAGCGGCGAAATCCAGCTATTTTGCTGCTCTTATCGGATAATCGCCTGGCCGCCCTGTTTAGGGTGACCCACTCCCTCCTCAATCTGGAAGCGCGGGATGATCCCTTGCAGGGTTGAGCTGAGGATTTTGTGCAGTATCTGTATGACAAGATCGCTCAGATTCGGGAAGGCCTGGCCTCTGACTGGGTAAGTCCGGACGGGATGACTGAGGCAGGTCTTGAGAGTGTTATCTGGGAGGAGTTTGATCCTGTGGCTCCCGAGGACGTGGACAGGATCCTGGGATGGCTGAACGCGACCACATGTTTATTGGACCCGTGTCCCTCCTGGTTGGTACTGGCTTCCCGGGAGGTTACATGAGGCTGGTTCCAGAGGATTGTTAAAGCTTGTCTGAGTGAGGGGGTCTTGCCGGCCGCTTTGAAAAAAGCGGTGGTGAGGCCCCTCCTCAAGAAGCCCTCTCTGGATCCGGCTGTTTTGACTAACTATCATCCAGTCTCCAACCTTCTCTTCGTTGCGAAGGTTGTTGAGAGTGTGGTGGCGCGGCAGCTTCCCCAGTACCTGGATGAAGCTTTCTATCTAGATCCGCTCCAGTCTGGCTTCCGGCCTGGGCACAGCACGGAAACGGCATTGGTCGTGTTGGTGGATGATCTCTGGAGGGCTCGGGATAGGGATTGTTCCTCCTGCGCGAGCTGCACTGGCTTCCTGTGGTCTTCCGGATGCGCTTCAAGGTGTTGGTGACCACCTTTAAAGCGCTCCATGGCTTAGGGCCGGGGTAGCTGCGAGACCGCCTTCTGCGGCCAATAGCCTCCCACAGACCGGTTCACTCAACCAGAGAGGGCCTCCTCAGGGTGCCGTCAGCCAGACAATGCCGGCTGGCGACCCCCAGGGGGAGAGCCTTCTCTGTGGCAGCACCTGTCCTCTGGAATGACCTACCCCCTGAGATACGCACGATATCAGACCTCCGGACTTTTCATCGGGCCCTGAAAACACACTTATTCCATCTAGCCGGGCTGGCTTGATCCCATCCTCTCAGTTTTAATTGAATTCGGTCTTAATTGTTTTAAATTTTGGGCCGAAATTATTTAATTGTTTTTTAAACTGTTTTTAAATTTTATATGCTATGTTTTATCTCGGCTGTACACCGCCCTGAGTCCCGCAGAAGAAGGGTGGTATAAAAATAAAATAAAATAAAATAAATAAATAAATAAATAAATAAATAAATAAATAAATAAATAAATCCAGACTCCCCTCAAGTCTACAGATGCAGCTGTGCTCTGATTGGCTGTTTGTATTCAGCCATGAGTATATAAGGAGCTGTCAAAGGCTGACAGCTGCTGCTCCTGTTAGGCAAGCAGCCATTGCTGGTCGCAATGCTAGCAAATCTGTTAGAACAATGTTAGTGAAATAAATCCTGTTAGCTTTTACCTCAACCTGTCTTGCCTCAGTCTGTTCGTCCCTAACAGGGACATAACAGCTGGCGATGGAAGGTGGGATAATTATCCCGACCGAAATAAATCCTGTTAGTTTTTACCTCAACCTGTCTTGCCTCAGTCTGTTTGTCCCTAACAGGGATATAATAGCCATAAAGTCATGGAGCCAGGTTTTGATAAAAAAAAAACCCTTGGGGTTATTGTTGTTTGTCGGGAACTTCTGCATGGAACCTAGTACTGAGTACTGTGGAAACTGGTCACTTTTGGGGTATCTCTGCTGTTGTTATTAAGGAGATCCTGGCAGCTTGTTAGAAATTTGGGTATTGCTTGGTATGTATGCTTTTTATATTACCCTTTTAACTTTGTTTACTTGAACTAATAATAAAACTTAAAACCCCTTTATTTATTGGTATCTTATTGTCGCTGGATCCAAAAGAACCAATTGGCTGGGTACCTGGGCACTGCCCTGATACTTGGCAAAGCAGTTGGCATCTGTCCATTCTGGCTAATTAGGATTGGATTGTTATTAATACTAACTTTCGTTCTATTTTATTTATTTATTCCTCAAATTTCTACACTGCTTATCTCACTTAAGTGACTCTGGGTGCTTTAAACAAACAACACCATAATATAAAAATGTGACTAAAGCACAATTTAAAGCAGAGTTATAAACAGAGTTAAAATTGACAAGTTAAAAAATAAAAACCAAAGTTAAAATGTTAACAAGGCTAAAAAGTTAACAAGGTGGAGGGAACGCCCTCCAGTCTCCAGCCATTCCCAAGGTAGCATAATACTCTTGGATTCCCTCTCCACCCCAAGCTAATTGGTAGAGCCAGGTCTTAATACTCTTCCAGAAGACCAGGAAGGATGGGGGCTTGCCTCAAATTTTAATCAAACTATGCTGAAGTATCACTTAAGGTAATTTTTTAACTAGTGGCTTATAGCATATTCCTTGTATCATGTAACTAGTATTGAAGTGGTAAAAACCTGTCTCCATTACTATATTACTCACACACCCCTAAATTATCTGATACAGAAGGGAGAGAGAATGGAATAACTTGATCATACCTTTGTTCCCCAACAAAGCAGGGGTGGGTTATACTTACCTTTACTACTGGTTTGCAAATGGGATTGCGTGCGCGCGCTCACTTCACTTGTGTGCGCACCATGTTTTTGCGCATCCGCAGAAGCTTCTGCACATGTGCAGATCACCTATGATGACATCTGGGGTGGGGGGCAGAGCCTCCCGCCGGCTTTACTACCGGTTCTTGCGAACTGGTCAGAACCGGGGGCAACCCACCACTGTAACAAAGAACTGAAGCTCTTTGGTAGAATGGTTTGTCTAGTTATAATTTTCAATTTTAAAAAAAGGTTAATAGATTTGTCCTTTGCCATTAAGCAATTTTCTGGTTTGCTGACTCAATCCATGGGGAGAGACATTATTTTTAAATGTTCTAACCTAAAGGATAAAAAAGACAGAAAGAGAAAAGCGAAAAAGAAAGAGAGAAAAAACAAAGCTGTGATTTATGGAAGGCTAAGCACTTCCACTTTATAAAATTAAATTGAGAATTATGATGTTTGGAAAAATACACATCTGTCTTCCTGAACAATTTGTTCTCACAGTGATGATAAAGAGACCGAAAGGATATTATCAGATGTTATCACATATCCCAGAGTTCCAGATAATTTCGCTAAAACAGATTTATAAATAATAAGTTAGCATTACATTTCAAGTGGAAATTTCTTAAAAGGTAAGGGACAGGCAGCAATCACAATTTTATTTCTCTGGCACGATGGTGAACAGGAACATATGTATGTGTGTACCAATCTCATTAGGATTTACTTTTACACTGAGATGTAAGCAATGCAGCAATATTGAGTTAACAAGTCCTTTGAACCTGTTTTAGTCATTGCCAATGTTGATAATTCAAGGCAATTGAAGTCTCCCATCCCTGAGAAATGTCTTACCCTGGGAAATTCATAAGATGCACTCCCTTTTGTTGTTTAGGAAGGTGGTGAAAATGAAGGATTTTCATAGTTTTTTAATTCATAATTTGCAGGTGTTTGCGGTGCCAACTGGATACATTCAAGATCTTTTGAACTATAACTTCCAAAATTTCACCTCTATTGGTTGCAATTGAGGAATTAGGGAATTATATCAGCCTATCTTAAAGGCAGTAGGTTGGGAATACATACTCGTCTAGTCAAAGCCACCTGCTCAGTGAAATGTCAAAGAAGTGTCCTTGCACAAGAGGGCTTCTGTGACTATGTTTTGTCGAAGAAAACCCATTCATAAATTAATTCATTTGCTTCTACTATTTTAAGCCATCAGATATAGCATTGCCACGACTTACTGTCTAGTAAGATGTTGATGACAAAACCTTCTGCTTTAAGTAGGTATTTGCGAATTATAACAAATACGGTGTATTTGAATCTTACTTGAAGAGAAACAAAGTGTGTTTTATCTCAAGCATAATGGGAAAAGTAGCCTTCAGAGGTTATTTTTATATTTGATGTACAAGCAGTGGTCATTCCTTCTTTTTGCTTCATTTTAATAACCTTGGGTGCTGGGAATTAGTCTCTGAGTAAACTAGATGAGATTTTGCAAAATAAGCTTGAATCGCAAGTCTACAGTAAGAATTTTAAAAAATTGAAAGTGGAGATTAAACAAATACACAAATTATGTTAAGGGTACATTACATAATAAAGTTTGTGTGCGCACACAAGTGTGTGTGTGTGTGAAGCTACAGTGCCGGAATGTAGCATTGGTTCTATTTCCTCTGCATTTCTGCATTTATTATTTTATTTATTAAATCTATATGCCACCCATCTTGCCGAAGCGACTCTCTCTGAGCTGTCCCTGACACCATCACCTTAAACCATGTGCCACAGTTGTTTAAATGGAAAACATAGGAAAACTGAAATGTCAGTTTTATATTAGTCTTAACGCATCAAAGCAAAGAAAGAATGATCTGAAGATCTGGCTCTTTTCCCAGACCTTTGGTGAGGACGCCTGAAGCTGCCTTTTGATCTAGATTGTCTTCTCTTGTTCCATCCAGTTCAGGGGTGGGTTCTACTTATCTTTACTACTGGTTCGCATCTGCCTGCGCCCACTCTTCTGCTCATGCGCAGAAGCTTCAGCGCATGCGCAGATCACCTATGTTGATGTCCGGGTCAGTGGGCAGAGCCTCCTGCCGGTTTTACTGCCAGCTCTTGTGAACCGGTCCGAACCACCACTGATCCAGTTGTATTCTGACATCATTATCCTTTTTTGCTGCTTTTTTTTTGCTTATTGTTTTTAGTGTCTTATTTTCATGTTCAAAATCATGTTCAAAATCATTTATAAACCACTCAGAGTCAATGGAAGTCGAGCATCATATTGTACAAATTTAGTAAATCTTCATCTTATCAACCAGGATAATATTGAGCATTTTGGCCTCACGCATGTGATATTCACAGCTCTAGCTATATAATATCACCTACTATCCATTACAACACTCTTCCTGCACAGATTTACACTGGTGTGACACAGGTTCATATTGACATAATAGAAATTTACAGTTCATATGTAGAAAATTAAAAACTACAGTACTAAAAGAACAGCTGAGAGAGCACAAGTGGCAACAAAGATGAACCAGTATCAACATCACCATCCCCGGGTCTGACTAATGCTCCTTGAGAATGCCCCATATAACCCAGGAATAGAATGCATTGGTCAACCTGAAGCAGTGGAAAGAACTTTGAGATGGTGCCACACGATCCAAGATCTTGTCCTGATGTAATATTTCCCAAAGCTAAACCTCATGAAATTGTAGAAGGTTCATTTTCACTGCTGCTTATATCACAAGACTTATTTTCATGGGGGAGATAAGAGAGCTAGATTAATAAGAAAGAACAGACCGATGCAACAGTAGTTTTAGTCAGTGAGGTGACTGGAAGTTCAGAAAGATAGAACTACAAGAGATTGATTATACATATTGTAAAATTGGAAAGCAGCGAAAATTGTATTTGCGCAAAATTGGAAAGCAGAGAAAATCCCTTTAGAGGGAGAAGTAATTATGAAAATATTGGAATGTGCAGAAAGGAATAGATTAACATTGGTAATTAAAGAAAAGGAAGAACCGGAGTATTTTAAAGTATGGAGGCAATTATATCAATGGTTAGAGAAGAGAGATATATATAAAAATTTAGATAATTGATGAATGAATATAAACGTAAGAAATTTGGGAAGAATGATGTAACAATCTAAATGAAAATATAAAGGTATGATAGAAATATAATATGAAAATGATGGAGGAGGGAGTAGAAGACACAAAACATGTACTCAGATGAAACACTGAATGATTAAGGATGTTTTGTTTGTTTGTATGTATGTTTGTTTAAAAAAAATAAAAAACTTTTTTAAAAAAAAGAGAGAGGGGGGGGCTCTAAATTTTTTTACTACCGGTTCTGTAGGCATGGCTTATTTTGTGGGCGTGGCTTGGTGGGGGGTAATGTGACTGGGTGGGCATGGCCAACTTTTTTTTTTTTACTTTTAAAAGCATTTTTTCTACAACCTTAAGAGGTTGCAGAAAAAAATGCTTTCAGAAGCCTCTGACGATCAGGTAACTCAGCTGGGATCGCCAGAGGCTTTTAAAGGCATTTTTTCCCTACAACCTCTTCGGCCGAAGAGGTTGCAGAAAAAAATGCTTTCAGAAGCCTCTGACGATCCCAGCTGAGCCGCGTGATCATCAGAAGCTTTTTTTTAACTTTTAAAAGCATTTTTTCGGCTGAAGAGGTTGTAGAAAAAATGCTTTTAAAAGTAAAAAAAATTTAAAAAGGTTCTGATGAGGTGGATGGGGTAAGTGAGCAATGACCGGGCCGGGAACCGGTTCGGGGGCATGGCCAGCCAATGTTATTACTGGTTCTCTGAACTATTACAAATTTTTACTATCGGTTCTTGCGAACCCGTGTGAACCGGGAGCAACCTACCACTGCTATGTTCCCAATGTCAGAAGATTTCTGCTATAAAACTAAATGATTTGGAGGAAGTTTGTGAGTGCGAACACTTTCATATGGGAAAAGGACAAATATAATTACACATGCAGCAAGCAACATGCTAATTATTCGGCTATAGGATCTGTTGACATTGTGATGGAACTAATGCTGTCTCCAGCAATGACTTGATCAAACAGCTGTCAGGACCTACTGCCAAAGGGGAGGTCCATTGCCAACTGTAGGCTTACTTGGATTTCCATTCAGTGCACCCAGCAGCTTCAGTGATCGGTATTATCTTAGGGCCTTTCTATATGTAAGAGTTATACTGCTATTGGGAATGGCAGTGCTCTCATGCCCCCAAGAGAACTGGGGACCTGAGCTGGCATCTTAGCTAATTAACCATCACCCCAATTCTTCTCACAATAAAAAGGTGCTTCCCATATGAACTGGCAGAAAAGTATCAGGAGATGTGAAAACTGGTCAAGAGTTGAGGGAAATTATAAAAATGGACGGGAACCCTAATAGTTTGGAACAGTGGTGAAATCTAAATGGAAATCTTTGGTTTTCTACAACCGAAGAGGTTGTAGAAAAAATGCTTTTAAAAGGCTCTTTCTTTTTTAAAAGAAAAAAATGCTTTTAAAAGAATTTTTTTAACAACCTCTTTGGCCTAAGTGGTTGTAGAAAAAATGCTTTTAAAAGTAAAAAAAAAAAGCCTCTGATAATCGCGCAGCTCAGCTGGGCATGGGGGGGGTAGGGATTTTTGCAACTGGTTCTCCGAATCACCTGATGCCATTGCTACCGGATCGGGCGGTCCGGTTCGAACCGGGAGCATTTCACCCCTGGTTTGGAGCCCAAGTCCATAATGTGATTCTTCTAGAACAAGAATCTGGCTTTGACCACAAAACTTTGAGGTGTGTGTATGTGTAGCTTTTAATTCAGAAACCGAAGAATACAAGTTGTAAACCTACATTTGTTTCTAAGTCTCCTGAGTTTCTGGATCAAACAACAACAAAAGTAGACGTTTCAAAAAGATCCTTTTTATCCTCAGTTTGACTTCTGTTTTCCCAAAACTCTCCCATTTAATCCTTTTTATGCAATGGCATAACTGGTAAAAATGCTTTAGCACCTGGGTCATTCAATCAGAGATTCATTAAGGAAGTGGATTATTTGAGCCATATCAGAGATGGTGCAGAAAAGCCATGGATTCCCAGAGAGACAGCTTATCTATAAACTTGTGAAAATAATACTCAGAACAAAGAATAAATAAGAAGTAAAGAAAAGCCAAAAAGAAGTCTGGCTGTTTCTGTCAAATCAACTTGTTGTTGTTTTTTCTATTCCCACCTGTTGTGTTCTTTTCCAAACCTATATTCTGAAAATATCCCAAGTTTTTCCTGTTTTGCAGAACTTTCAGGGCAACCTTTTAGCAGCATCTCAGTGCCCCAAGTTTTTCCTTTTATTGGAATAAGTGTTTTTCCCCTGAAAGATTCCTAGTTCTAGCAATCAAAGGGCACTGCAGTTATTTCTTCTTTTCCTCATTAATAGATTTTCTCAACCATCAAGTTAAGAGCCTTGGTGGCGCAGCAGACTAAAGCACTGTTAAGTAACACCAGCTGCCTGCAATTACTGCAAGTTCAAATCTCATCAGGCTCAAGGTTGACTCAGCCTTCCATCCTTTCGAGGCAGGTAAAATGAGGACTCGGATTGTGGGGGCAATAAGCTGACTTTGTATAAAAAAGAACACCGCTTAGGGGGGGCCCGAAAGCCCTACTAAGCAGGTATATACAAAAGTATGAAGGCTATTACTTAACGCATTGTAAGCCACCCTGAGTCTCCGGAAAAGGGCGGCATATAAATCGAACCAATACATAAATAAATAAATAAATAAATAAATAAATAAATAAATAAATAAATAAATAAATAAATAAATAAATATTATTAATTACTAAACAATGCCAACTGGCGGCCCCCAGGGGGAGAGCCTTCTCTGTGGGGACACCTACTATCTGGAACGAGCTCCCCCCGGAGATACGGAGGATCCCGGATCTGCGCACCTTCCGCCGCGCCTTAAAGACCTTTTATTTCACCAGGCGGGCCTGGCCTAATTTTCTCCCTCTTTTATAAAAGATTTTTAAATTTTTAATATTTTTTTAGTATTTTATATATTCAAATTTTAAAATTGGTTTTAAATTGATTGGGGTTTTAATTTGATTGGGCCAAAACTATTTAATTTGATTTTAATTCCACTTTTAAATTTTTGTATGTATGTATTTTATTGTTTGGCTGTGCACCGCCCTGAATCCTTCGGGAGTAGGGCGGTATAGAAATCAAATAAAATAAAAAATAAAATAAAATGTATTGTATTGGATGATGAGGATGGAACAGATAATTGAAAAAAGCAGAATAAATCAAATGAAAGATGTTTTAAAAATACCATGCCTAAATTAGACAGATTAAGCATCTGCATATTTTTGAGAAGAGATTCAGAGAGATTTCTCCGAAGACAGTTATACTTTCCGAGATGCAAAGCCTGGAAGAGTGAGATGGGGAGCCAGATTGGGATTTTAAAAAATCGCTGCATTTCAAAAACTTAACCTTCAACAGCTCTGTTTGTACATGTCACAAAGACACTTTGGAGGATGCTATGCCAAGCTAAATAGCTTGGTGACATCTTTCCAGCAAGATGGCCAGTTCAGTTCTCATCAGCTGCTTTCTTTTAGCCACTCGGGCCTCGCAGCAGCTGTTTCTGCTGGCTAAGAAGCATGTAAACAGGATGACAAGCTATTTCCTCACTAATAAGTTATGACTTCCTCCAGCCACTAGTGGGGCTCTGTTTTCATTATTGCTATATTGGCACAGAGATAGTTGGGTGGCACCTTGAGATTCTATAAATTGCCAGTGAGGAAATGGCCCAATAATTCCATTACATTTGGAATGATTGGCTTTTTAAAAATCTATTACAGAGGCTTTCAGTTGGTTTTAGCTGATAGACATACTTGAAATGTTGAAAGTATGTTGTGGGCTTTTTCACAAAATGAAAAAGGGGGGAAACTCACACCATGGGTAGTGTGACCTGTCCCAATCTGATGGCCAACTCATCAGGGTGCTTCTTCTCCTGCTATCTTGAGTCTCCTGTCTTCCTTGTCCTGTTTATAACCCCAGTTTTTTTTCTCTTCAATTCAATTGTATCCGATACTCAGCGATTATCTGGACTAGTTCCTGGAGTTTTCTTGGCAAGGTTTTTCAGAAATGATTTACCATTGCCTCCTTCCTAGGGCAGAGAGAATATGACTGGCCCAAGGCTCACCCAGCTGGGTTTGGGCTAGAAGTCAGGTGCTTAAACCACTACACCAAACTGGCTCTCAGCCCCAATTTACATTTTTCTTTATTTCTGGGCATAGCCTATATCTCAACAAAGCACCAGGCCCACTTTTATTTTTTTCAAGAAATGTATAGAGGACCCAAATATTTTGTGGTAAATAAACACCAATATTTATCAATCAATAAATAAACAAACCTTAGTTACTGGAGGCTGCTTTAAAAACCAATTTCTGATTTGCTTTTTTAAAAAAATTAAAATTAAACAACAAATGTGTAATTTTGTGTTGGATAATGTAGGAACCTTTGCAGGTGCCATAGATAATACTATAGGACCAGTAGTGGGTTCCACTTACCTTCGCTACCGGTTCGGAACTGTGAGCGTGCATGCGCAGAGCGTCCATGATGACGTCTGGGTGGGTGGGCGGAGCCTGCCGCCGCCGCCACTACCAGTTCACCCGAAGCAGGGCGAACCGGTAGAAACCCACCACTGTATAGGACCCCAATCTATCAGATGGACCTCTTGCTATTTTTTTAAAAGCTGGGAAAACAGTGGAACCTACTTTTAAAACAACATCAAACTGTGATGTATCAATCATCTTTGGTAATTTCTGGATTCTGAATTTGGACATTAGTTCGAGTTTAAAAAGATACATTATGTGCAGTAGTGGGTTCCTCCCGGTTCGGTCCGGTTCGGCCGAGCCGGTAGCGGTGACGATATGACGTCACTGAACTGGTTCTCCCCCCACGCCCTCCCACCCCCCCCACCCCCCCACGTTATTCTTACCTTTTATTTGGTCCCACCCCCAATCTATTGCTGCCTCCTGAGTCCCAGCTGATGACTAGAGGAAAAAAAACTGTTTAAACTCTTGCCAGGGGGCTTCAAAGGTCCGTCCTACAGCTGATCAGTGTTAAAAGCAAACAAATGAGTCAGGTCGTAAGTGCGAGGACTGGTCGTAAGTGCGAGGACCTTCCAGAAATGACTCTGACCAGCTAGCCACGCCCACCTAGTCACATGACCTCCAAGCCACACCCACAAAATAAGCCACGCCCACAGAACCGGTAGTAAAAAAATTTAGAACCCATCCCTGATTATGTGTAACTGGGGACTCTAGGCCACTTTATGTCACCAAATCCATATGATACATGATAAAGTTCAACCTATTCTTCAAAGCACCTGAAGGCAGGATAAGAACCAATGGATGGAAACTGATCAAGGAGAGAACCAACTTAGAATTAAGGAGAAACTTCCTGACAGTGAGAATAATGAATCAGTGGAACAGCTTGCCTTCAGAAGTTGTGAATGCTCCAGCACTGGAAGTTTTTAGTGATTGGACAACCATTTGTCTGAAATGTTTGAGCAGGAAGGTTGGACTAGAAGACCACCAAAATCCCTTCAATTCTGTTATTCTTATATTTGTTAAACCATGGGTGTCAAACTTGCGGTGTCACATTGCCGTCATGTGACATTTCATGACATTTTTTTCCCTTCATGGAGCTGGGGTGGCCATGGCCTATGCATGACGCATCCGGCCCATGGGCCGCCAGTTTGACACCCCTGTAAATAAATCAAAAGAAAAAATGAAGATGGAGAAGATGTATTAAAGCTACAGTCCATGTATTTAGTCATTGGTGACACTAAATCAGGGGTGAAATCCAGCAGATTCTGACAGATACTGGAGAACTGGTAGTGGAAATTTTGAGTAGTTTGGAGAACTGGCAAATACCATTTCTGGCTGGCCCCAGGAGTGGGATGGGAATGGAGATTTTGCAGTATCCTTCCCCAGCCATGCCCACCAAGCCACGCCCACCAAGCAACACTACACCCACCAAGCAACACCCACAGAACCAGTAATAAAAAAAATTGGATTTTCCCACTGCACTAAATGTGACAGAAACTGAGATTAAATTCAGAGGAATTGGCAGCTTTTTGACCTGTTCAGGGGTGTCTGCAAAGTAGGACAGAAAAAGTCAACTGGATGGCTTGGCATGATCAAATCGCTGCTATTTTTATGCATGACCCCAGAGTTCAGTCACAATGATGTGGTCACCAAGCTTGACTTTTTTGACCATATACTCTTTGTCTCTTGGCTGCTGAGAAGATGAAATAAGAGGATTCCAGTTATACTCACCTGTTGGAAAGACAGTAAAGGAGTAAGCCAACGAGAAGGGAAAAACACCATATGAAGAAAACAATAACAGATTCATAATTTCAAATTCTCTTGATATATCTACCTCTCTATTTATGCCCATTATAGCTTTGTGAATAAATGTTTTTTCCCTTCCAGTGAAATTATATGACTAAGATAGAAGAATATTTTAAGAAGTGTAAACCACATGTTTTCATGCTTTTTTGGTTTGATTTAAGCAGTTATTTATAGGATCGTGGCTCAATTAATTGTTTTGTTCAGAGCAGCCCACAAGTGACAGTAATTATCTAGCAGATTTTTTTGTCCTCTTGTAGTGTATACATCCTCGTCTCGCTTGTGCAAAGAAAAGTGTAGGTATGTGGGCATGATGTTACTTATTTTTATTTGTTTGTTTTGATACCCTGGTGTGGTAAGGACTTTGGCGATTGTGTGGAGAAAACTGGAGGGTGAAAATACAAGTGCATCCATGACAAGAGGAAAACAAGTGTGTGTGTGTGTGTGTGTGTGTGTGTGCGGATGATGATGTGTTGATGGGAATAAAAACAGCTCTTTAAAACAGGAACTTGGCTTGTGCCTTGTGAAGTGTCTAAGTTATGTATCTATCCATCTCTGTGACTGGCAACAAGCAGGCAAGATTAGACCTCCAGGGAAACAAAACAGGCTTAGCGGGGAAGAATCTGCCAGGATGATACAGATCGCATTTCCGAATGCCTTCCCCTTTCTGATGGTGTCTTTTTCTAGTTTTTTTCTGGAGTTTGAGCTGTCTTGGTGAAGTATCCCTGTGTCCCTGTGTTGGTAATGGTTTGTTCTCTGAGCTTGTTGTTTAGTTTCCGAATGTTTCTTAATCAGGCTAGGTAACATCATTGGGTTGAAGTGTCTTGTTTCAGTTCTGTTCTGCTTTTAGTAGAAGTATCCCTGTAATAGAAAAGCAACCCACCAAAGGCAAAATAAAACAATGTGGTTTTTTTCCATGCAGGTACTATAATGCCTTGGTAAGGCCACACTTGGAATACTGCATTCAGTTTTGGTCGCCACCATGTAAAAAAGATGTGGAGCCTCTAGAAAGAGTGCAGAGAAGAGCAACAAAGATGATTAGGGGACTGGAGGCTAAAACATATGAAGAATGGATGCAGGAATTTGGTATGTCTAGTTTAACGAAAAGAAGGACTAGGGGAGACATGATAGCAGTGTTCCAATATCTCAGGAGTTGCCACAAAGAAGAAGGAGTCAAACTATTCTCCAAAGCACCTGAGGGTAGAACAAAAAGCAATGGGTGGAAACTAATCAAGGAGAGAAGCAACTTAGAACTAAGGAGAAATTTCCTGACAGTTAGAACAATTAATCAGTGAAACATCTTGCCTCCAGAAGTTGTGAATTCTCCAACACTGGAAATTTTTAAGAAGATGTTGGATAACCATTTGTCTGAAGTGGTGTAGGTTTTCCTGCCTAAGCAGGGGGTTGGACTAGAAAACCTCCAAGGTCCCTTCCAACTCTGTTATTCTATTCTATTCCTCTAAAAATGCTGTCCTTGATTAACGTGAGATTGTGGCCCTTCCCTCTATCTGAGTGCAGGCTTGGATGATGTGAGGGTGACAGCAAAAATAAAAATGCATCCATTGTCCAGTAAAAGAATGCCCATGCCTTGGTTGGATCCATGATGTTTCCTTTCTTGTCTCAAAGTGGTCAGTTTTTCATCTGTGAACATTTGAGGAGGAAAAGAAGAACATCCTTCTACCTATTCACATAATGATCTCCCTGGTTTCTGAAGAGCATTTTGGAATAAATTCAGTCTTCACTGACCGAAGGATTTTACAAAGGAAAACAATCTCTAGTCCTAGACTAAATTTGTGTCTCTTTTGATAATTCTTAGATTCTGCTGACTCTAAGAGTTGAAAACGAACAGCAGTTTCCTGTATTATCAGGGAACATAACAACTGCATGAGAAACATGTATGGAGACTTATCATAGTTTTAGCCAGCCAGCTCCTAAACTTATCCCTCCCTAAAACACAGCTTCATCCACATATTACTATGATGATGCTACTTTGGATCACTTTAAACTTCTCCTCTGTAATAGCGGGAATGCATAATCAAACTTCTTATCCATTGCCACTCCTTTGAGAGGCATGTGGAGGAAACCTTGATTCTGCGTCCAACACAATATTTCACAGAAAATCAGTTTTTTAATCATATCCAAACTCTTTTGAAGTCTTCCTTCCTCTTGCTGCTGTCTAGATGTCTGTAAAGGAATGCCATAATGGGAAATATACTTTGGGATCTCACATTGTGCGAAGCCTTGGTTTGTTTCAATTTGTTGAAAATGGTATGGTGCAATAGTCTATATAAAATGCTTAGACATGAACTGCTGTTAACAAACTACATATAGTATATCTGGAGGTAAATAGCACTGTAATTTATATGAGCTCTTAAGTTTTGCATTTTCTCAGTCAATGTCATTGTTGAGATTTCATTTTAAAGGCACATTTAAGTGCACAAATGTTATCATTAATTACTCTTAATTGAGCTAGAGATCAGTCTGTATGCATGCACACATATGTTACATTTGGGTTTATTGGATATAAATACAGATAGCTAAGAATGGATCATATTCTTCTTTGAATTAGCTACCCAAAACAAATTTTGAGTAGCAAAAATCAGAATTCTGGTAGCACCTTTTTCTGATACACAGGGTTTTTTTTTTATTAAAAGCCATACATTTTCATGAACTGTAGCTTACTTCATCAGTTATATGGATGTTTAGCAAAACAGATTTATTAGAACTAGAAAATAAACTATTCAAAACACACTGCAAGGGATGTGCGAACTCACCTGGAGAATACAATACATTAAAATCGTGTCATACATGGTAAGTGTAGCCTCCTGCAGCAGAATGATAGTTTGTGGGTTTTAAACAACTCCTCTCCATTCGACAGTGATTCCAAGAGAAGCTGAGAGTGTCATCTTGGGACTTGTCAATTCTAACTGCACAAGTAAAGACAAATGAAATTGCCCATTTAATTAAGGTATTGCCAATTAGTTCATTGAGGCAGTAAAATCAACATAAGGGAATTAGATCGTGGATGAGGCGAACTGAATTTAGGATTGTGACTAGGCTCAAACGGTAGGTGATAGTTTTGCTCACACCAGGACATGGGGAAATGATCTGCTCCCTTCCTTAAGATAGTCATTGTGCCTATGGACTGGCACTGGGGAAGGCATATTAATTCTCCCCCCCCCATTATGTCACATATAATAAGCAGTAACATTTTCCTTTTAAACAGCCCTTTCTTCTCCAGCTTCAGTTTCTTCCAGCCTTGGAGATAATTGCCAGTCATTTACGACCCTTCAATCTGTCCGAATAGCAGCCAGATCCTATTGTGTTTTTCCACAGATCTTGAAAGAAAGAGACCGCGAAGAAGAAAACGGTGCCGTCTATGCTTTTCATTTGCAGTACAAAAACGTGTTTTTGCTTTATTCCACCAGAAGAGGGTGGTCTTTGAAAAGCACTTCGCATCAGCCTGGGATTCCTATTGTGCTTAAAAACAGCAGAGGGAAAACAAGCACAACTTTTCTCCTTGGCACCTTGCTAGACCTTGCCCGGAGCAGACGGTGAAGAAAACACCTGAAGTCCTTCATTACAAAAGGAATGCAAAAGATTTTCCCTTGGAAGCTGGGAAGACACGAGATCGCAAAAGCTGCCAGTGGAACTTAAGATTGTTTTCCTCTCCCTCTCTCTCTGCCAGAGCTGTCCTGTGTGGGTACTTTTTGTTCTTCAGGAATACAGCCTTTTCTCCAGGGACGATCTACTTCTGATGGGGAATCCATGCCACTTTGGAAAAAGACAAGAGCAATTTCCCAGCGCTGGGTGAGTTTCCTTAAGCATTTCTTTCTCTGCGTTGAAATTTGTCAGGACAATTCAAATAAATGTGCTCTGACTCAGCAGCAGCCAGATGATCTGTCTTTTTACCGAAGCTTGTTGCACACTTCGCAAGGCTTTGCAACCTGCAGATAGATTTGGGTCCCCTTTCTTCGCCCTGCTGAAAGTCGTTGGAGTTCAGATTGACTAAGACTCAGTGAGCATTGGCTTTTTGCAAAATTACTCCAGGTTTGTCCAAGGGAAGAGGCTGCTGGAAACACAGCTGCAAGAAATTTTTAAAAAATGACTGAGGATGTTAGTTTGCAAGAGCTGGACAGCGACAGGTCAGAAAACGGTGAAGAGGTGGAGATTATTGTTAATGTTGGAGGAGTAAGGCAGGTGCTGTATGGGGATCACCTGAACCAGTATCCCGACACAAGGCTAGCAGAACTTGTGAACTGTTTATCGGGAGGTTACGATACGATTTTCTCACTTTGTGATGACTACGATCCTGGGATAAGAGAGTTTTACTTCGACAGAGATCCAGATGCTTTTAAATGCATCATTGAGGTTTATGATTTTGGGGAGGTTCACATGAAGAAAGGCATCTGTCCCATTTGTTTCAAAAATGAAATGGAATTTTGGAAAGTGGATCTGAAATTCCTGGATGATTGTTGCAAAGCACATCTGAGTGAAAAAAAGGAAGAGCTTGAAGAAATTGCCCGTCGGGTCCAATTGATCTTGGATGACTTGGGAATGGACTCCTCCGAAAACAGCTGGACCAAGTGCAAAAAATGTATCTGGAAATTCCTGGAAAAACCTGAATCATCCTACCCGGCTCGGGTTGTAGCCGTCACATCTTTTCTACTCATCTTGACCTCATCGGTAGTGATGTGTGTGGGAACCATCCCGGAACTGCAGGTGCTGGACTCTGAAGGTAAATCCGTAGAGCATCCAGTTCTGGATAAGATCGAAACAGCTTGTATTGTCTGGTTTACTCTTGAGTATGTCCTCAGGCTCATCTCTTCTCCTAATAAGTTGCACTTTGCTCTTTCTTTCATGAACATCATTGACATTTTTGCAATCCTTCCTTTCTACATCAGCCTCATCCTGACCCATTTGGGCACCAAATTGATGGAGTTAACCAATGTACAGCAAGCTGTCCAAGCACTTCGGATCATGAGGGTGGCCAGAATTTTCAAACTGGCACGCCACTCCTCAGGACTACAGACATTGACCTATGCGCTTAAGAGGAGCTTTAAGGAACTGGGGCTTCTCCTGATGTATCTAGCAGTTGGGATCTTTGTGTTTTCTGCCCTGGGTTACACAGTGGAGCAAAGTCATTCCGAAACATTGTTTAAGAGCATCCCTCAGTCCTTTTGGTGGGCAATCATCACCATGACCACCGTAGGTTACGGAGACATCTACCCAAAGACAATATTGGGGAAACTCAATGCTGCTATCAGTTTTCTTTGTGGGGTCATAGCCATTGCCTTGCCCATTCACCCCATCATTAATAACTTTGTGCGATACTACAACAAGCAGAGAGTGCTAGAGACAGCTGCCAAGCATGAGTTAGAACTGATGGAGCTCAATGCAGGAGACCAGAAAGGCAGCGGTTCCCATGATAAATCAGCACACCTTCTGGGGGATGGAAACAAACATTCCCAATGGAGCAGACACCAGAAATTCTCCCATAGTGACACTTTCATTCACCTTCTGTCAGACGACAACTATTACCGAACCAGGCTTCAGAGTTGCAAGTAGTCTGGCTCCATTCAGAAGTCTGGAATAAAAGAGAAAGAATAGAGAAGACCCCTTTGAGGTCAGACTTCCCCCCCCCAAGCTTAAAACATGCAAATGTCTCAGTGTCTCCACTTTCTTTTGGTAAGTCATGGATAACTGAAGAGTGCAGAGAATGTATAGCCAACCCTGTTGATGCAGACTGCCACTTCAGAAGCCAAAATGATAAATAAAAATAAAGATCTGTGCGTCTCTTGGCCAGTTCATGTTTCATGATCGCTTATGCAACCTTATAAAATCACAAAAGATGTCCTGCATAAAAATAACAACGAAAATACATGTGTATAGAGCTGGTCAAAGATCTGAGTTGCTTGATGGAAAAGTCATTTCAACATTTCTGAAAACTTGGTATGTATAGCACAAATGCAACCTAGGACTTTTACAAGAGAAATCCAGTTGAATATATAATACTCCGGGAAATATGCTTTTAAAAAACCTGTAAGATTTGGTGATACAAAACTTCCCTTTTTAGCAAAGAAAAAAGATTGCTCCTGAAGGAACTATAATAAAATATTTATGCCAAACAAGATGATCTTCATTGGATCTGTTTTTCTTATTATAATTTCATTCAGTTCTTTGTAGGAAAGTTCCATACTTTAAAACTTTACACCAGCCTTTCACCCTTTTATAAGTAACACTAACATTCATTTGCCTTCAGTCTTGCCAAAAAGGAGAAATAAAAGTGAGCAAAGGAAAACTTGTCACAACAACATGTATTCTATTTATAGTGGTAAGATGTTTGTGCGGTTTCTAGCAATACAGCATTTGATTTCTTAACAAGGGGACAAATCTCTCATGCAGCCTAGGTTCTAAAGGATGGGTATACAGCTTGGAGAATTTATGCAGTGGTATCTATGGACCTAGCCAAATATAGTCAAGCAAAACATCTTATAAAACTAAGGGACTTTAAATGGCCAGAGCCATTTACTTCTGGATGGGGTGGCTTCACTGTGCTTAGAATTTCATGGTACAATTCAACCCCAAAGTGTGATTGATAGTTTACATTTCAAGAGTGGCGGAAGAGAACTGAGTAACTGAAGTTGTGGCAATATCAAAAAGGGTACCATAAATAGGTAGGTTTAAGCCGCTGTAAAAAAAAAAGGAATAATGTTTTCTGATAAACAGAATGGCTAGAGTTATAATGAAATTTATTGGAACTGGAGTTTGATTTTGAAAACTTATATGTCACTCACCAGCACACTCAGTTTTACAAGTCATGTGATAAGAAAGCTTTGGATCATTTTCTTATGTGAAGACTGTAGACTTCCTTCTCCGAGAAGCTCAGTCACATTGTCCAAGTCTGGATAGCTGAGGCAAATAGAAAATGATGACAGTCTTTTAATTTTGTAACACTCTTTTGACAGATGTAATAAGAGGAATGCAAATGTCCTCTGCCATTGTACTTGCTCTCTTATGTTCAATTCTGATCCATTAAATTGGAGGGTAATTTTTAAAAATTAATCATCGTGCTTCTACTTTCTTCTATTACTCAGAAGATCTTGATAAGATGGCATGCTATTTGTGGGGCAAGTGGAAAAGGGTTTGAGGCAATGTTTAAACCCCTCAATTTTTTTAAAAAAAGCCCTTGATTTTAATTGATTGCATTACGAACAAAGTTGCATAGAAGGTACTCCCTCTTTTTCTAGTCTGATATCCACCCCATAAGATCAATGGAGGCAGAAGCAGTGATTCAGCATTGGTTGAGCATCCATTAATTATTTATTTTTCAAATTTGCACCCAGATTTGAAAGCCAAGAAAGTGAAGCCCATCGTTCCTAGATGATTAGCAATTGTAGTCTAAGGCACCTGCTGCTTCATCTTGGTTATTCATAAAGTATGATAACCCGGGGTGTGGCACAAAGGCAACATAGCCAGAAAATAAGTCCAAGCCCCTTTATTAGCTCCAAACTTTGCCCCCAACGTCCCTTTACTCTCCGGTCTGGAGAAAACCTGTAAGCAGACAAAACTTCCAACCATAAATCCAAGATAAGATAATTAATCCGGCAGGGCAAGCAAGATAAGGAATTCCAGAATTGAAGTAGCATGGACATAAATTAAACCAGTTGGGAGGATGCCAGGAACTCAGATAAAGCAGTCGACACGAACATGCACTCAGCGTTTGTTCCCGACAACCGCCCCTCCCATTTGCCTCTCCTTTTAAACTCCAGCTCCAGGTGTATCTTGTGAAGAGGATCAGGGCCCTTTCCTCCCTCATAAGCCACGCAACCCACATTGCTCTCTTCTCCGTTCTTCCTTGCATGCCCTAGGATGAGGAAGGGGTGGACTTTGGTCTTCATCCGAACCCCGTCTCCCTTGTTCTATCTCTCCCCTGTTCTGCCCAGCCTGACTTTGCCCTTCCCCAGTTTCCTCCACAGCCAACGAAGCCACTCTCTCGCTCTCTGTCAGCTGTTCATCTTCCATCTCAGAGTCAGACTCTGACAGGGGCATGACATAAAGTCTTCCTTCATAGCTGTAATGCTGGATTTTGACTAAGTTGGCCCAGATTCAAGTCCACCTTCAGCATGTAAGTTCACTGGGTGATTTTTGGGCCAGTCACTCCATCCCAATCCAGTCTATCTTAGAGGATTGTCATTGTGGAATAATGGATGGAACTGGTCCACCACTAGAGGAAACATAAGTGTTGTGGCCCACCAGCAGCCTGTGCAGATTGTGGCTGATCCTGACGACAAGGAGGCTGGTGTGTGTCGCGCCAGCAGCCTGCGCAGCCGGCGCTTGCGTCGGACAGTGAGGAGGCTGAAGAGGATGTGGTGCCAGAGGCAGAGACTCAGCCAGGGCCTTCAGAACCTCCAGAGGCTCCTTCAAGTGGAGATAGCGAAGTGGAGGAGCCTCTCCTCAATGCTCGAGCATGCAGGGCTGCCAAAAGGCAGGAGTGGCTACTCAGGAGGAGGAGGTCTACTCGAGAGTAAGGCTTGAGGATAATTGGCTACTCCTGTAGCCTATTTAACACGCTGTTAGTAAGTTTCTTGCTAGAAACAACTTGTAATTATCATCAGAGCATTTTTGGAAAAGTCTTATTGTATCTAGTTTTCTGGGCTGGTTGCCAACCTTTGCCGGACTTTGGTTTATTCTTGCTACTTAATAAATTCGATAAGGACTGTTGGTGTGTGTCAATATCCTCGGGAATCTGGAGCTAGGGCAGAACAATAAGATGGAAATGTATCACCAAACAACCTTGCCTTGAAGTATTCATTAAGTTGTTAGAACATAAACAGCAGCTTATAGTTTGTCTTGGAATAAGGATCTTGAGCTTCCCACACTTATTCTGTTTCTCCAAGCAATGAGAAGTTCAAGAGATACAGCACTTATTGAGATCTCACTATATGTGAAAGAAAGCCACTGACTTTCATAATTTTATAAATTTATAAAAAACATTGATTTAATACATACAGTTAATCATATTGATGACCACTTCTTCCATTTCAAGTCTTGGAAGAAAGAGTTACTCCTCCAAATGCCTCTCTCAATTTTTTGTAGCTCTTTCTTTCTCTATTTTGTAAAAAGAACAGTCAACCATAGCCCAGTGAGATAAATGCTTATCTCCCTTCTTTCAGGTGAGAGAAGATTTACAGGTAAAAGAGATTGCTACACCAGTCCAGCCAGGACTGCTGTTTAAATATAATGTGAATTGACTGGAAACAACCTCAGATCCTCAGATCCCTATTTCTGCAAGCCAAACATGCTGGAAGAGGGCTCATACTTCTCTTCCCCTCTGCCCAGCTTCTCCACCTGCTTTCGGTCTTGTGGACAACAGCTTTACCATGTTGCATAAACATTAACTCTGGACTGAATCAAGAGATAGCTGCATGATGCACACGAATGGCAGGACCCTACAACATCCCTGGATCCCCAAAATTAAACAAAAATGCATTAACATATATCAAATGTTATATTAAATAGTTTTAATATTAAATATTAAAAGTAGCAGAGATCTTGAAAGATCTTAGGCTTTTGGCTAGATTTGGGACATTTTTCATGCATTTTTTGACTCCCTCATCTGCAGAGATGGTATTCAGCCGGTTCGGACCGGTTCAAGTGAACCAGTAGCGGCAACTGTGGGTGGGGTGGCCCCACCCCTGCCCTGCCCCTGCCCTGCCCCCACCCAGACGTAATGCCATCCTATTTAGCCACATTTTTGAGGCCGGATGCATGTGTGGAATGCATGCGCGCGAGCAAAGCACATGCGCAGAAGGCCAGGCGCACGTGTCGGGCGCACTCACAGAAGGCGCATACATGCAAGCAAACCGAGCGTGTGCACGCGCGGCAAACCAGTGGCAACAATATGTGAAACCCACCCCTGCTCACCTGATAACCCACAGTTCCTGTGGCTTGTTTGCCTAAACCTGGCAGGGGAGAAGCTGGAATGTGGGAAGAATCTTTCTCTTTCAACAATTTCACTGGTGTTACTGGCCTCAAGCGGACTCCAGGCAAAAACCTTGCTCAGGAGTTTACAACATACAGTGGACTATTCCACTATTCCACTTTTCTATCTCTTACTATTTGAAAAGGGAAGTTGTGTGCTACCATTGCATCCAACAGCATTTTCACTCCTCCAGAAGATGAGAGAAGAAGAGGGGGGGGGAGGGAGGAGAGCTGAAGACAGAGTCTTCCTTGGTACAGATTGAGGCGAAACCATGAACCTTGACCTGGTGATCTGTGATCTGTGGCACTCCATAAATTTGCAAGTGACATTTATTTTCCTCCAAAATGCTGAAATTGGTTCGGGGCCCCAGAATCAGTTTATCCATTTGCAGAAGCGTTATGAAAAAGCAACGTTTAGGAGCCCCATTTTAAGAAGTTCGTTATGGAACTATCTCACGTCAGGAAAGAGGAGTACAATCCTCCTTCACATGCCGCTTTTTCCTTTTACCATTCTGATTTCCATATCCTTCTCTCACCGTGAGAAGAGTGTGCCCTTCATCTAACCCCTTCAAATTTGCTGTTCTTTCATTTGAAAATACTAATGCTTTACATTGTACTTTAAGCAATCAGGGTAACATTTTAATGGAAATGAGTTTAAAATGAAGATGAATTCAGAATTTGTGTGGGGGAAGAGTAGTCCTCTGCCAGTTATATTACACTAAGATATTTACAAGGAAAATGAAACAGGCAATCTTACGCATGTTATATTATCTGATGGAACCTCCATAGAACCGAGGCAAGCTAGATTGGATGACTGCTTGGGTCCTAGATTACCTTCTCTGGTAAATATGCTACAATGTCAGCAATGCAGCTTCCTGGGGAGAAGATTGCCCCCAAATCAAGTGGTAACCAGAGGTGGATTTCACATAATTTTACCACCGATTCACCACGTACCAAAAATGTGAGCACATGTGTGCCTTCTGCGCATGCCCTTTTCTCGCGCACACAGCTTGCATGCATGCGCGTGGCTTAAAAACATGGCTAAATAGGGCGGGATAGCACCGGGGGGGTGGCAGGGGTGCCCACCCGCAAGTCGCCACTACCGCTTCGCCCAAACCGGTCCAAACCTACTCTATGGTAGGACAGCCATGACTCTGCATTGTGCATAATAAAACGGAATCTTTTATATTTGTTCAATTTTACTGTTTTGGGGTTTGAGAAACCACAATATAATATGCTTTCTAAGCCAACTGAAAAGAAATATTTCTTGTGAAAGGCAACATATACATTTTAAAGATCAAATATAAATATTCGTTGTTGGGTTCAGGATTCATGCCGAGACTGGGAACTGCATTTTGTAGAGAGATTTCCCCCGGGTTATGCTTTTATCTTCAAAGTGTTAAATTAGCATAGTTATTCAATAGCACGTGGATGGGGTGTACAGTAAGTCTATAGCAGGAAGGCAGACACTTGCGCTCTCTCCAAGTTTTTGGACAACCTAATGTCCTATTCATGTCTTTTAGAAGCCTCTCTTAATTATAAGTTAAAGTCAGGTTGATTGCAAAGCTGTTCTACTATCCTGATCAGTGAGCATTTCAATCGATCAATCAGAATAGAGCTGGAAGGGAGCCTGGAGGTCTTCTAGTCCAACCCTCTGCTCAAGCAGGAGACCCTATATCATTTCAGATAGGTGGCTGTCCAATTTCTTCTTAAAAACGTCCAGTGATGAAGCACCCACAGCTTCTGAAGACAAGCAGTTCCACTGGCAAATTGTCCTCACTGTTAGGAAGTTTCTCCTTAATTCCAGGTTGCTTCTCTCCTTGATTAGTTTCCATTCATTGTTCCTTATCTTGCCTTCTAGTGCTTTGGAAAATAATTTGACACCCCCCCTTCTTTGGGCAGTCCTTCAAATAGTGGGATATTGCTATCACGTCACCCCAATTCTTCTTTTCTCTAGAATAGCCAAACCCAAATCCTGCAACCGTTCTTCATATGTTTTAGTCTCCAGGCCTTTAATCATTTTAGCTGCTCTTCTTTGGACTTTTTCCAAAGTCACAATATCTTTTTTGTAACATGGTGACCAAAATTGGATGCAGTATTCCAGGTGTGATCTTGCAAAAGATTTATAAAGTGGTACTAATACTTCATGTGATTTTGGTCCTGTGCCTCTGTTTATACAACCAAGAATTGTATTAGCTTTTTTGCTTTTTACTGCGACACAGTGCTGGTTCATATTTAATTGATCATCCACTAGGACTCCAAGGTCCCTGAATTTGGAATATATAGAAGAAACACATAGCGGAAGCTCATAGCTCTAACAAGATCCAGTCAAAACAGGTAAGGACAAGAAAAGATCTATAGCAGTCAAGTCACAGTAGGCAAAGTGAGACATAGTGGTACAATCAACAGCAAAAAGACAGAAAGTTGAGATGCCTGCATATGGTCATTAGATCTGCTGAAGAACTGAATCCAGGGCTGTATCCCCAAGCTGGGAGCTACCATCCTTCCCTTCCTCTGGATAACATGATGAACATAGTTTTCCTGAAAAAGAACCCTGAGCTTCATCCTGATCAGAATCTTGTCCAGGAAGCAAAGCATGGGGTGAAATCTGGATTAAATGTGGCTTATGAAAATAGTCAGTGTACCATACTGAACTCTTCAAAATATAAAAACATAACCACCAAAGCATAAATGTTAATGTGAAAGCATCAATCCAGTCCAATGCAATGCAATGCAATGCAATGCAATGCAATGCAATGCAATGCAATGCAATCCAATGCAATGCAATGCAATCCAATCCAATCCAATCCAATCCAATCCAATCGTTTTATCAAATAAATTCAATTTTAATGTTAGTGAATTTTATATGTAATTTTAATAAATTGAAAGCAAGTATATTTTATTTTGAGCCCACTTTATTTTGAGACTTGTGCCCCCTTAGCATGACATTCAAAATCAAATTCTTAGACATTTAAAAATGCGATTCATGAATGAAGGTGAATATATGTATCCCAGGATAATGTTGCAAGAACCAATCTGGATCAGTCACTAGGACCAGAGGTTTTGTCTTCCGAGCTCAGAAGAAAAAAACATTGGTCCCAATGACCAGCCCAGATTGGATCCTGCAAATTCATTCGTTATTATTATAATGCCTAGGAGCAAGAATATATGACATCTGCCACAGTAGTACAACTACCATTTTAAAAAAGTTCACTGATCTCCATATGGCAGATGGTGCTGTAGCTCAGTGGTAAAGAGCATGCTGTGTTTTCAGCAAATCTCAAGACTTCATCCTTGGCATCTGGAGTTTAGACAGACTATAGCTAAGGGGAGTTGAGAAAGATCTGTGCTCGAGACACCAGACAGAGAAATGTTGCTAATCACAATAGAAAAGACATGGACCAATGAACTGGCTCAGTAGAATTCATTGATACATGAAAGTGCCAAAAGCTGTGGTTGGGCCATGTTCTAATGGCATCTCTATGTTCTAAAGACGAACCATCCTGTTGATGGCTTCCTTGGCTGGTATGGGAACAAAGCACAAGAACCAGTGGTGAAATCCAATTTTTTTTACTATCAGTTCTGCGGGCGTGGCTTGGTGGGCATGGCAGGGGAAGGATACTGCAAAATCCCCATTCCCTCCCCATTCCTGGGGGAAGGATATTACAAAATCTCCATTCCCACCCCACTCTGGGGCCAGCCAGAGGTGGTATTTGCTGGTTCTCCAAACTGTTCAAAATTTCCACTACCAGTTCTCCAGAACCTGTCAGAACCTGCTGGATTTCACCCCTGACAACAACCCCTGCCAATGGAGCTTCTTTATGTCTACTTCTGGTCATTATAAGCATTGCAGCACACACACCATTTCCAGCCAATCAGCTGCAAAAGGAGATGTTTTTCTCAGGAGAGTTATGCCAACTAATCAACCAATGGCTTTTCAGTCTCCAGGGCTTTGCCAGAAAGCTACTTGTACAGGGTAAGAGAAGCTAATTCTCCAATAGAAAAGGTAAAGTTTACCTTACAAGCAAATTCATCACTCTTGGGTGCGATTTTCCATACTCGCTTCTCTCCCATTCTTCTATTATCAGCAAAAGAAACACAGATCATTTTGGCCTTGCAAATTTGTTCAGCTGTTGACCAAAAAAAGGCAGCTTATGAAGAGTGGCAAGCTTCCAGGATGAACAGAGCCAGTCTTCAAGATTTTAAAGCTTTCCAGCTTCCCAAGCATTGTAAGCAGAGGTGGTATTCAGCCAGTTCGCACCAGTTCGGGAGAACCGGTAGTAGTGATCGCAGGTAGGCACACCCACCCACCCACCCGCCCCGGCTCCAAGTCATGCTATTTAGGCACGTTTTCGAGGCCGGATGCATGCGGTAACAGCGTGTGTGTGAAGCATGCAAGTGTGTGCACGATGAACCTGTGGTAAAGGTAAGTGAAACCCACCCCTAATTGTAAGCAAGATGATTCTCCCACCTCAGTCCCACAGTGAGTAGGATGGAAGAAGAGCATTAGTAGGGAACATACTGTATGACAGCCAATTTTCATTTTGTCATTTCTGTCTGCCTTTCCATGGCCTCAGCTCTGAGTCATACATGACTCCTCAGATGAGAATGCCACTATACACTAGTTTTCTTATATTTTCAAGAGGTGAGTGCATGAAAGACAAATCTTCATTTCCCACAACATTTATCTAACGAATTTCCATTAGAGGAAATCATATTTTCCGGAATCCGCCAACCATATTATTTCTAAACTTTTAAAAGGATGTAAGAAACAGAGTTTTAAATTTAGTCAGGAATACTGTATATCTTTATTTTTATTCATAAGATACAGACATTTCTGGGATCTTGGTTTCATTTTTGCTCAAGCTGTTTTTGAAGACTTGGATCAAAATTTATTTGAGCGTAGACAATAATATTGTCTTATCACTGCTATTTATAAATTACAGTATAACACAGTTTTTGGCTGTGAGACTGATGGCTTAGTGCCCAGTACAAACCTAATACAGTGTCTGGAAGTATTTTCTTCATGGGATTTTAAACATTTTACCAAAAAGTCTTGTGCTGTCTTTCAAACTAGCTGAAGCATTTTTAATCTGATGCACGAAGTTTATGTCTTATATAGGGTAAGTAAAGTCTTTTAGTTATTTTTTGTGGGAAAAGCCAATCATGGCTACTCTTTCTCCTTTATTCTCACAGATGTAAATGGTGCAATTTGGTAACACTTTCTATCCAATTGAACATGTAAGTATATAAATTGTATTTTTTTTAAAAAAATATCTGACTCATTAATCTCTGTCATTATTCAACAACTACTACTGAGAGTTACCTGGAGCAAAGATTCAGTGCAAATACTACAACAGTGTCAATAACTAAAACGGTCCTAAAAAAACAATTCTGCGATTTCTTTCCACATCTCAATGTATTACATCACCATTTGAAACAATAGCAACCACAAAAGAAGAATATATAAATAATGTTGATATCAAAAAAAGCATTCTCATACATGATCACATCACTCCCACACCTCAATTTAAGAATGTATGCTTGGTCCTTGAAAATAAAATCCAAGACCTGTCTATCTGGTACAATGTCTCATACTTATTCCAGAGTAGAGTGTAAATTACTACTGGCAAAACACTCTGATGGATAGAGGTGAATGACAGTTGAACAGCCTGAATATTATGCAGATCCTTAAGGAAAATACTGTATGTGTATCTCTGCCTTATTGGTCCACTAACATACAGCTCAAGAACCTGTTTTGTTCATTCTTGGGCGAGATTACTCAAATGAAACAAACAAAATGTTAAAAAGTTAATGATAGTTATGCAGTCACTTACTAAGCACATGTAAATATTATTAAAGGAACCAAAAGATCTTTACAATCCCCAAGGCATGTCACAACTTTTGAGCACCGCTAATGTTTGGAAATTGAAAGTTGACACGTCCTACGTTCAGCCCTTTATTCCTGATTGGATGAAAGTGATAAATGTAGAGTTTTAAGAAGCAGACAAATCCACAGAGAATGAAGCTATCACTGCCTTTTAGCCCATCTTCAAAGGCAGCTTACTCTAAATTCTAGCTACTCTGCTCTCGTAGTCTGTTTGCAAACTTCCGAAATGCCCATTGTTGGAACTATGCAACCTAGACAGACACAGACACTGATTATGGGACAGATCCTACAGAGCTGCCCATATATCTCTATTCGTGGTTTGTTTGTTTTTTTGGATAATGTCCTTACTTTTTAAACTAGCACAAGAAATCCTTTGAAAATATAACAAAAGCTACAGAACCATCCTCAGGGACAGATTATGCTTCACAGTGCTTCTAAAGACACCAAAGTTACATCAATACGTCACCTATTTTCTTAATAAAATATTTCTATTTCATTAAATTTTCTAATTAAAAAATTGCATTAAATAGGCTTTGGAGTTGGCGGGTTTATTAATATACACAGCTTGATAGCAAATATTGTTTTTGTTCTGTCGATGCAACGGATGACATTCCAAGTACCTCTGTCTGAAATCATGTGGAAATCTTTCTTCAATGAGTTGAAATCCACAAGTCTTAAAGTTGCCAAGGTTGGAGATCCCTGCTCTAGATTCTGCTTCTTTCTGAAGATAGCCAAGTTTAGGCCTAATCTCATTTGAAGCATAAGGTCATTCTAGACGACCAAAAAGAAATGCCGCTGGGCATCACTTCCTTTGACCTGCCCCAATGGAGAGTAATCAGCTGTAATAAGGCCCCAACAATTGGGCTGATTCCAGTGGGGAGATATGATCTAGTGGGTAACCGTGTCTTACAGCCAAACCATGCAAAGCTTCATAGGATTAATACCAATACCTTAAATTGTCCTTCAGAAGCTAATTGGCAATAAATACAGGGACTGAACCAGAGATCTCATGGGTACCCAGTCGTGATTGCCAATGAGTATCTGTATTTTGTATCAGCTTTCTGGATGGTTTCTAAAGGCACATTCACGTACACTGCATTGCAATAGTCTAGTTGGGTGGCAACGAAAACAGAGCCTGGTAATGGCACTGAGTGAAATTCCCAGTTTTGCACAGGTCTCCTGGTCAGACCTATTCTTACACTCTGAATGAGTTAGATATTTTGCTCAGCTTTAGAGCTACAGATCAAAGCGGGCAAATCAAACACAGGAAACAGAATCAAGCAATATAATATTTTAAATGAAAACACCGAAATGAAGGTCTAAATAAACAAATCAAACACGGCCAGGTGCACCAACGATAGTAATCAAGGCGCCAGATTGATCTGACTAGAAAAAAAGCATCCTCTCCACTCAATTTTTATTTATTTCCATCTGGTGTCATGGTTGTCCAAGAAGACAGCAAAAAGGTCCTATCGTCTCAGCTTTTAATCAGTCCAACCTTCCGAATAAGACGACGATCCCATTGTTTACTTGATAGCAAAAGAACAATGCCACCCTTTTCCCCCTCACAAAATCAATACACAATGTGCTAACTTAGATTTTAAAAGTGATATGGGAGATGTCTACAAATTGACTTTACATCCAGATCCTTATCCTGGGCTGAATTTCTACATTCATTGAACATACGTGTGTAATGTTATCCAAATGCTGCCTATTTATATCATAAAGGTGGGAAGCTCTACCCATTCAAAGCTACAAATCCAACACCTGCAACTCATTTCAGCAGCCCCAGGTGGAAATGTATTTCCAGGTGGCTCATTTTTCAGTACACCCAGACATCAAGGAGAAGGTTTGCTCCTACTGATTTCAGGGTCCATCTTAGTCAATAGCTGCTCTGTTTGGGAACACAGCATGCCCGACTGGAGTCTTTTCCAGTTCCAGGCACCAAAATTAATTTATGATGTTTTTAATTGCTTTCTTTCAGTCCCTCCATTGGCATACGACTTTGTACTTCAGTCCTGGTGTTTGACGTTTGAGTGCCTGAAAATTAAGGCAGCACTCCATACATAATACTGTTTTATCCCATCACTGTGACAAATCATAAATTAAGCCTGCTACTCATGATTGACTTCTTTCCTCCAAACTTTCCATCATTGCCAATAATTAGCATTTATTCTTTTTCACATTGTTTGCTTTTTTTTAGTCTCCCAAATCCTTTATCCATTTTTGAAAACTGCTATATTTATTTTTTGGAGGCGCCACAGGCTAGAAGAATTCTAGCCTTTCTTGGACTGAAGGCCTAGTAGTGCAACCTTCTGCCATCTCCTTGATGGACATTCTAGCTAAGGATTATGGAAGAAGTAATCTTGAACATACAGAGTCATCATATATGGAATGCAAACATCTAGATCAGGGGTGTCAAACTCGATTTCATTGAGGGCCACATCAGGGTTGAGTTTGACCTTGGGGGGCTGGGTGGGCGTGGCCAGCTTGACGTCACTTATGTTGGGGATGCCTATGGTGGCCCGGGCGCTCTGCCAGCGAAAATGGAGCTCGCACGAGGCCCTCCTGACTAGGTGGCTCAGTGGCTAAGACACTGAGCTTGTCGATCAGAAAGGTCGGCAGTTCAGCGGTTCGAATTCCTAGTACAGGTCTCCTGCATGAGCAGGGGGTTGGACTAGATGACCTCCAAGGTCCCTTCCAACTCTGTTACTGTTACTGTTATCTCCCAAGCTCCGTTTTCGCTGACAGAGGCACCACGGGCCAGTCCTTCCCTGTTTCCAGGGCAGCCTGCAGGCCAGATCTAAGCACCCCACAGGCTGCATCTGGCGTGTGGGCCTTAAGTTTGACACCCCTATCTAAATGATATTAGACATGACCAAAGAATTTTCTGTATCTCTTGCAACTTTAAGACTTGTGGACTTCAACTCCCAAAGCTTTGCTGGCTGAGGAATTCTGGGAGTTGAAGTCCACAAGTCTTAAAGTTGCCAAGTTTGGAGACCCCTGTTCTACAACATACACAATTGGACCAATGGGGGAGTCAGGAGATACTATGCTATGGGAACAGCAGAAAGGCATCCATCAACCTAGTATTATAAATCAGTGCTTGGCAATTTTTAAGGTGTATGGACTTTCAGCATGGTATCTGGGGAATTCTAGGAGTTGAAGTCTACACATTTGAAAGTTGGGAAGATTGAGAAACACTAATCTAAATAATGGAGAAGTAGATGTAGAATCATGCCCAACCTTGCATAGGGTAAAGCTAACTCCACTCAGTTAGCTACGTCCTAGAAATACTAAATCCTATTTGGTCTACCTAGAAAAAGTAACTAAAAAGCTAGTTTCTATTACAGAACTTTCTGACCATGCCCAGCAACATAAGTACAATTCCCCATGAACTCCCAAGCCACACCTATTGCTATGTGGAAAGAGCAAATGCAAAGCAAAGGGAAAATGCAAGGATCACATCCTTCTCCTTTAAATCTGTCCCTTTTTTCTCTGTAGGGCATAGACATCTGCAATGCTAGATAAACTGGAAGTGTAGAGGCCACTGGTATAATGGGGTGTAACGGAGAAAGGAGTGTGGCTTATGAAAGAGAGGAAGAAGTTGGAAAGCATGCATAAGACTGTCTGCAGTGGTTGAAAGCTCAGTTCAGGAGCTGGATGAGGGCTATTGGAGAATTGCCAGAGGGACAGAAGATGTAAAAGGTCAGTTCAGAAGGATGGTGGCAACATGGACCCAAAAGTGGTTGCATTACACCAAGGAAAATAAAGAATCTGAGTTACTCCCACCCCCATCCTTTCTAAAAGTACTAGCAAGCCTCATGACAGCCCAGAGCCTTAGCAAGTTTAGGGAAAGCTCAAAACCTTGGTAGTACAGTGGTCTAAAGCACCTCGTTATTAAAACCAGCTGCCTGCAATTACTGCAGGTTCGAATCTCACCAGACTCAAGGTTGACTCAGCCTTCCATCCTTTCTAAGGTAGGTAAATCGAGGACCCAGTTGTGGGGGCAATAAGCTGACTTTGTATAAATGTACAAAAGGATGAAGGCTATTGCTTAGCGCATTGTAAGCTGCCCTGAGTCTCCAGAGAAGGGCGGCATATAAATCAAATTAAAAAAAAAAAGCACTGGCAAAATGTAAAAGGAAGAAGCTTTTCTGCACCAAGGAACTTCTTGAATAAAGATAGCCTTGTGCTTTAAAATTTATGTTGTGTATCTGCCTTGTGTTATCCTGCCAGGAACTTGTGACATACTGCTAGTCTGTATCTTACTCCAAAGTATCTACAAAGCCAGTCTATTCTCAAGGTCCCTCCTAAATGCCTCAAATGTGGATAGGTCTGGGATCATGACTCCTGTCCCACCATCTTATCTCCCCCCCATCCCCCACAAACACCTCTGCATTATTAGCAGGATGTTTTTAATTTGATATGCTGAGAAGAGGAAGTTAAGTTCAATTTCTCATCCCCCAGCTGGTATCTTTACTAACTGGCTCTGTTTAAGAAATATTTCTAGGTAGAAAGAGCCATGGTGGCGCAGTGGTTAGAATGCAGCATTGCAGGCTAACTCTGCTCATGGCCAGGAGTTTGATACTGACCAGCTCAAGGTTGATCATCCTTCCAAAGTGGGTAAAATGAGGACCCAGATTGCTGGGCCAATATGCCGACTCTGTAAACTGCTTAGAGAGGGCTGTAAAGCACTGTGAAGTGGCATATAAGTCTAAGTGCGATTGCTATTCCTATAGGCATCAAGGGTTCCTGCAAGAAACGGAAGGGAGCAACCTCAGAAAATCAAGATGCTCCAGCAGATAGTCAGCTTAGATACCAAGACTGCTTTGCAATTGTGATTGTGAAGTTGGCATTTTATGATAACATTCCTGCTAGAGATGCCCTTATAAGCTCATCACTCTTTCATTCCTTAAAATTAATTTTAAATGAATAATAGTAATGCAGGGGACAGCAATTCAGAGGCTTGTATTTATTTTATTATATTTGTTGGCTACCTATTTCGCCACAAGGTGACTCTTTATTGAGACCCTTTATGCATGATTTTTCCTTTAGAAAATAAATAAAAAAAATATCTCCATGGGCTTCTTTGATAAAATAATTCAGCCCTAATAATCTGAAGAGTGAATGCTGAGAATTCAACCCTAATAATCTGAAGAGTGAATGCTGAGAAGGTCATTTCTTCCAAAAATGCCACTCCCCACAGTTCTACGGGAACCTGAAAAGATTGACAGGCCCTGCATTAAGCAAAAACACGAGAGTTTTGTGATATTTGAAAATCTTAAGTGCTATAGTAATAGCTGTCTACAAGTAATACCCACATTCTTAACCTTGCCCCTCAAATCTGTGCACTCTGATGCTGACCTGGGAGAAAACTAAGAGTACAGAGAGCAGAGAGGATGACTTGTCCCCATGGTGTGAATTGAGGTCTACTTGCATGGATTTATCCAAAGGGCAACCATATACATTACTGGCACAAACTTTTGTGAATGATCAACCAGGAATGTTGTCCTCTGATGTCTGAATCAGCTCCATCTATACTAGGCTTGAGGTATTTCAGATGTCCTGTCCACTCTCGTGGCTGCAATGTCACCTTGCATTCATTTCATTCATTTAAGGTTAGTTAAACTTAGATGCTTCCTCCTGAGGATCTTGTGCCAACTTGAAAGAAGATCCTAACTTCTGTGCTTCCACAATAGGAGAAGTGGTGAAAAGCCACACTGATTTATGTCCGATTCAATTGACATGCAGAACCACTACAAACCTACTTATCATAACAGTTGTTCTGGAAGCTGTTTTGTCATTTGAAGAAACTCTGCCCTCGTTTCCTCTTTCTGAAGGGGAAGTGCTGATTGATAACTTTGTAGATCCCGCCTGATCTTTCAAGGAAAGCCAGTAACAATATATTTGACAAGCGTTTTGTCAGTTTCTCCTGTTTTTCAGTAGGCACACAGAGCATGGGATTATTAAGATTCCTTCCATTTCGCCTTTTGTGTTGAATGGGAATGAGGCAGTGGTGAAATCTGAACCGGTTTACTACTGGTTCGCTGGCTGCATTTTTTTACAACTGGCTCGGGCGAATAGGTAGTAAAAAAATGCATTTAAAAGGTTAAAAAAAAGGCTCCGATAATCGCGCACCACAGCTGTGATCGTCAGCTGTTTTTACATTTTAAATGCATTTTTTTACTACTGGCTCAGGTGAATAAGTAGTAAAAAAAATGCTTTAAAAAAGTTTTTAAAAAGTCTCTGACGATCGCGCACCAAAGCTGTGTTTGTTGGAACCTTTTTTTTACTTTTTTAAAGCATTTTTTTTACTACCTATTCGCCCGAACCGGTAGTAAAAAAATGCCTAAAAAGTAAAAGAAAAAGTTCCGATGATCAGCTGAGCGACGTGCGATTGTCAGAACTTTTTTTTTTAACTTTTTTAGCATTTTTTTACTACCGGTTCTCTGGAACCGGTAGTTAAAAATGCTTTAAAAAGTAAAAAAAAAAAAAAAAAGTTCTGACAATCGCACATCCAGAGAACTGGTAGTAAAAAAATGCTAAAAAATGCTAAAAAAGTAAAAAAAAAAGTTCTGACAATTGTGCGTCGCTCAGCTGATTATTGGAACTTTTTTTTTTTTTTACATTTTTTACTTCCAGTTCGGGCGAACTGGACCGAACTGGTAGCATTTCACCCCTGGAATGAGGGCAGGGGAGTGTTGGTACCACAAAGTTAGGACAAGACAGTAGTTTTCACTGCTCAGCATGTTTTCTTGGCATTGCTTTTAGATTTCCTTGCAGGGTTTAGGAAGTGAAGATAGAAGAAAAGCAATGGGAAATTGATCCCTGTGAAAACCGAGTCAACTAGCTCCAACAATTGCTAGCAGTTGGGGAAGGGATTGATTAATGATAGTCTTGGCAGCCAAGGGGTCTTTTCCAGGGTGGCCATTTTCAGAAAAAGTTAATATGCTTTGTAATGTAAGCTACAGCATTTAGAACCATCCTTTTGCCCTCACTTCTATAATGGGCTAATTTTGCACAGTGCATGGAAATAATAATAAAGAATATGAATCATTTTTTTTAAATTAAGCTTGCAGACCAAAATTGCAAGCAAAAATACATTCAAAATAAAACTATAGTAAAAACAAGATTAAAGTATTACAATTGGAGATTGCTTGTCAGTGGATAATCAAAATCTGTCTAATTTTACAAAAAGTGTAACAAAATTTAGCTGTGTCTGGGAAGACTGAATCAAAGTAACAACAGCACATTTTTTTTAAAAAAAAATCAGATCTTTTACCAAATAAGAAGCTATAAGGTGGGTCCTTGAGTCCTTTTAGAGGGCACTGTACTTTGTGGCAGGACATGAGCTGTAGTTGCACAGCCCCTTATCGCAAGGACTCAGTTTTAGCTCCTGGGAAGGGAGAGAAGCATTCTTCCTCCAAAATTACTGCGGAGAGAGTGTTGAAGGTAGTGCTCTTCAGAATTTGGAAACAGTTAGGTGGTGTAAGTATCACACTGGTTTATAAAAAAAGGTGCTGAGAAAAACATTCTTAGTAGAAGAGGCAGATTCTCTTGGGTTTCCAGGTCTTACATGTGTTGTTTAAATGTGCTGAGTACAGACTGCAGACTGATGACATTAGCTAGTTTGGTAATGAAATGTCTGCCAGAAAATCACCAAGCTCAGAGAGCACCAAGGATTCCACTGAGTATACACGCATAGCCCATCTATAGGAACACCTCCCTGAAAAAGCCAAGAAGACAGATTCCCAACTAAAGTTAGTACATCAGCCATCTGATTCAGTGGACTCTAGCTTACAGATATTGTGCCTGGCTCAATTAAGCCATCTGGGGTTCCTGGTAGGCAGCTTCTAGGGCTACTGATCAAAAGGCATTGGGCAAGTTCCATCTTTCTCTTTTTCATGGCATTTAGGAACATGGTAAGATTTAAAATGATAAATAATGTTGCCTTGCATATAATTTGTATTAAGAATTTTGATTACAATAGTAAAATCTAGCACAAACTAAACTTAAAGAAAGAAAATAGAAAAAAGAGGCAGAGTTATTTTAACTTTGAACAAATAAACCAACTTTGTATTTTTTCCTTTTATTTCTAACAGTCTTAATCTTTAGTTTGTTCAAATAATTGGGAATACCTGGAGCAACGTAATGAAAAACAAGCTGTATCACTTTTCTTGGATGCAGATAAGGTCTTTGACAATTGTATTTATTATTTTTACTTTATTTATCAAATTTAGAAACTCCCCATTTCTCTTATAGAAAGATTTCCACTGTGCTTTCCTGTTTAAAAATTGGGAAGCTATTGGGAAGAAATTCTTTGGAAAGAATTTTATTTTTTTTATACTAATGTTTGTTAAAGTTTTTTTCTTAATATAACATTCAAATGAAAATAAAGACAATGGGAAAAAGGTAAAAACAACAAGGTAGAATCTTTTGGGCTCAAATACATACAGAGAATTTTAAATATTAAAACAGCTTTTCCTCCTTGGACTGACAAATAAACCATTAGAAAAGAGCCATGCAACATTGTTTTTATATATGATAATTGCAGAAAGATTATATGAATAGAATAGAATAGAATAGAATTTTTTATTGGCCAAGTATGATTGGACATACAAGGAATTTGTCTTGGTTCTTATGTTCTTATGTCTAGTTGTTCTGGTGTGCAGAGAGCCCTATAGCGTCATTTTGAGGATAGGAGTTGAAATAGTTTATGTACAGGATGTGAGGGGTCTGTAAATATTTTCACAGCCCTCTTTTTGACTCATGCAGTATATAGGTCCTCAGTGGAAGGCAGTTGGTAGCCATTGTTTTTTCTGCAGTTCTAATTATCCTCTGCAGTCTGTGTTTGTCTTGTTGGGTTGCAGAAACAAACCAGACAGTTATAAAGGTGCAGATGGCATGCACAAAGATGGAAAGTTATGATAATACCTACCGAGGAATGGTTAATGAAGATCAGGGAACTTGCTGAAATGGTTAAATTGACTTGTTTGATTAGGAGAAAAAAAAGACAATATCTACATTCATTGGTGACTGGAAAAGCCCTTATGGACTTTTTGCATAAAAATAAAATAATATGATTTATGGTTTTGATGATTAGACAGGATAGAGTATAGCAAGAAGAAAATCATGTAGCTTTAGAGAGAGAGAGCTCACAGGGAGAGAGAGGTTAAAACATAATTATAATGATAACTGCTATGAAGAAGATCAGAAGCCATTTCTTCATATCTTCATTTATCTTTTTTCTTCTTTTTATCTTATCTTCTACTTTTTTTCCTTCTGTATGTTCAGCATTTCTTTTCCTTTCTCTTTTCTTTCTTCTTTTTCATTCTATTTTTGGTTTGTATTAGCCTGTATTGTGTATTGTTATTATTTATTTATTATTGTTTATTTATTGTTAAAATTTTCAATAAAAATTATATATAAAAAATATTTATCTGGGTGTGAAGAGATCTTCCCTACAACTTTTTCCAACTGCTCTTGAATGTTCACTCATTTAGCCTTCTTAAAGTTAAAATGTCTGCGAAGGAGTACCTCCTGGGGTTTCACTACACAGCATATACCATATACATGATGGGTCTATGCTGGGTGCACACAATCGGATCATCAACGACTTTCATGCCCTGTGCTGTGATCTTCTTGCTAACAAAGATGTTATCCATACATTCGTATTTGTACTTTATAATTAATTCTAATTAAAGTTTCAATCTTCCAATTTTATCTGGACTCTTAATTTGTTCATAACTTTGTAAGATCAAAATCTTATCTAGCTTTTTGCTTTTTATTTCGGATTCTTTAAATTCTTAAACTTATAATTAAAGGTTTCTTTCATTCAGGATTAAAAGCAGACTCACTCGATGTTTTCAGATTTGTCATTTCGAAGGTCTCTAATAGCTTAGAAGTAGTTAATGAGAATTTCTGAAAGTGATTAGAAAGTGAGGAATGCAAACTTAGTGTCCTTGAAAAGTCTCCCTTGTGGTTGCCAGCAAGGGGACTAATCCTGTTTTCTCCTGAAGCACAGGCCTACAGAAAACTGCTATCCACTGGTCTTCTCACAGGGAGCAGCTGTCTGGAGCGCAAGTGGGTAATCTCCCATCCTTTCTTATCTGGAGAGGTACCAAGGAACAAGTCTTTCTCAGTTCCTTGGTCTTTATCCCCAGTCATCAGTTTTACTTTCACAGAATTGCCTTCAGTTTGCCATACCTCACCTAAAATGGTAAATAATGTTGTGTGGACCCCCTATACCTGTGATGACGAACCTATGGCACGCAGTGTCCTCTCTGGGGGTGCGCGAGCCGTCGCCCCAGTTCAGCTCTGCTTTGCATGCGTGCGCGCCTCCCACCAGCCAGCTGGTCTTTGTGTCCCTGTGTGTATACGTGGGGGGCAGGGCGCGTGCGGAAGGCCACATGCATGCGGGGTATGTGTGCAGGAGGTGCACACGCATGCATGGGGGGCAGGGTGTGTGCACAGGGGCTGCACACACATTGCATTTTGGGGGTTTGGGCATGCATGTGCACATTCACACACATGCATGCACACTTTGGCCACTCGGTCTGGAAAAGTTTAGCCATCACTGCCCTATACAATTTTATAAATGAGTCAGAATAAAACCTTGCCTGGAAACATTTTTCCTTGGCAAAGCTTTTGTACCATTAACAGACAGATGGGAAGTTGAAATTCCACAAATTAAAACATGTCCTGGCACAGCAAAGTTTGCAATTGAAAAATCTGCACATTTATATATTTCTGCATGCTTTCAGAAGGCCTTTCAAAGGAAACATCCTCTCTCAATGCTTAGGGAGTAGGGTGGGCAGTCAAAATTACTCTGTGTGCTCACAGAGTCCAGTGTTATTTTTGACAGATGTCACTGGGAGATGTGTGAATAGGAAAGAAGATCTCATTCCGATTCATAATTAAACTTGGAAGCCAGTTTCACTGTGTTTTGATGTTTTGAAATTCACTTACTTCTGCTCTTGATTGACAAATGCCTTGTTGGCAAATATTAGTACAACTGCAGTTTTAAAACAAAACGGTTTCTGCTAGCAGTTGGTTGTTGATGAATGCCAGATTTGCCAGTGCTTCTCCTTGCTTTCTACAATATAATGATGCTGCTTGCATTCAAATTGTTAACCATATTGCTTAGTCAGACCAAGGAACAGAATGCTTTAAACAAAACAAAACAAAACAAAACAAAACAAAACAAAACAAAACAAAACAAAACAAAACAAAACAAAACAAAACAGAAATGTCTTTGCAAAGTCATTGAACATTCGGGTTATAATTTGCCATTAAAAGTAGGGAGTTTATAATTTTAATACAGCTATGCATGTATTTAAACTTTCATTTAGAGAGCTAAGTCAAAGTTTAGTTCAGTCCAATCTCACCACTTTTCCAAATCAAATTGGAAAATCAAATTTGAGCAGATTAGAATCTTTGAATTGATTTGAATAATTCTGCTTATACATGTAAATAGGCTTTTTCCAAATTGATTCAGGAATTGGAATTAGTCACACAAAGCTATGTACAACTGAAATAACAAAATCTAGTTATCAAATATATGAAATATAGATAGTATTCAGAGAATGAATATATCTTTTTCCTCCAATATTTTGTCTGTAATACTACTATTGCTTTACCTTTAAGGCAGGATATTTTTGTACAATTACAGAAGAGGCTCTTTGAAAACACCAAGGACTGCAGAGGCGTGTTTATGATGGAAAGGTGACAATCACCACAATGAATCATCTAGATTCTAGAATAACGCACCTGTATTTTTCACTAAATAGGAACACGGTGGCTCAGTGGCTAAGATGCTGAGCTTGTCGATTGAAAGGTCGGCAGTTCAGCAGTTTGAATCCCTAGTGCCATGTAACGGGGGTGAGTTCCCGTTACTTGTCCCAGCTTCTGCCAACCTAGCAGTTCGAAAGCACATAAAAAATGCAAGTAGAAAAATAGAGACCACCTTTGGTGGGAAGGTAACAGTGTTCCGTGCACCAGTGGCGTTTAGTCATGCCGGCCACATGACCACGGAGACGTCTTTGGACAGTGCTGGCTCTTCGGCTTTGAAACAGATGTGTGAGGGGAACCTTTATTTTTCAGTAAGAATCCACAGGTGAAAATTCTGCAGCCTATCGCCTATTTCTAAATTGTTATTTTAAAACCATTTTAAAGCTAAATAAGCCCCCCTCCCATTTTCATGTCCTGTACCTCTCCTTCAATAGCCGTTCAGCAGGAATATCAAGTGAAAGTTTTTTTAGCACACAAAAAAGCTGACTGCTTTCTTACGCATACTTTTAGGGAGTTTTTATTGTTTATATCTTTATATACCATCCAGGATGGAATAATTATCTCTGTGCTGCAGAGATTAATAAAGAGCAACCCAAAAGTGAACAGCTAATATCACAACCATTTTACAGAGTTTTATAAAAACTCATTTAGTAAAGCAGTTGATAGGCAATGAATTTCTTGTAACTCCAAACACACCTGCATACTAAGCGGGTATTTGTTCATTCATGTCACAGCGCTAGCCCAAAGGGTAATGAGCCCACTGTGACTGGGTGGTGGAGCCAAGCAGATGAGCTTCCGCCAAATTTGTCCAATGTTTGTAGCTGGTGACTTCTTAGCTCTTCCCTAAGGGTCTGTGCTTCTCGTAGACATTTCAGTTTCCATTCTCTAGAAAAGGGGTTTCCAAACTTGGCAGGGGATTTAAAACTTGTGGATTTCAACATTCAAAATTCTCCAGCCAACATGGCTGGCTGAAGAATTCTGGGAATTAAAGTCCACAACTCTTAAAGTTGTCAGGTTTGAAGACCCCTGCTCTATAGCAGTGTTTCCCAACCTTGCTGGCTGAGAAATTCTGGGAATAGAAGTCGATACAAGTTCAAGTGGCCAAGGTTGGAAACACAGTTCTAGAGCCTTCTCTGGGGAGCATCCCTTTTCAGGAATGTGATGATCTAGTTGATCCTAAAATAAGCAGAAAGGATGTTATTCTCTAACTTATCTCCTGTCCATCAGCATTTATTTATTTATTCAATTTATATGGCTGTCCACCTGCTGTGTGATGTTGAAGGCTAATAGAGGGTTAGAAACAGTGGTGGGTTGCCCCCGGTTCGCACCAGTTCTATAGAACCGATAGTAAAACCGACGGGAGGCCCCGCCCACCGACCCTGACATCATCAAAATGCTTCTGTGTATGCGCAGAAACTTCTGTGCATGTGCAGAAGAGCACGCGCATGCTCAAGCAAAACGAACGCCCGCACGCGGCCCCGTTGCGAACCGGTAGTAAAGGTAAGTAGAACCCAGCCCTGGTTAGAAACATCAAAAACAAGTAACACTCTATACAATCACCCTACATCAGAAATAACTCACATTTGTCTGTGAGTTTGTCACCCTGGCCAGAATCTGGGGTCAGAACCAGGTCTTAAGGTCTTTCAGAAGGTCACCAGGCTCTCGGCTACCTGAAACTTAGGGGGGAAATGTTGCTTATAGATCGAGGGAGGAAATTTTTTAGCATTTTTCTTCTTCTCCCAAATGCTTACATAAATATTTCTTTTGTTTTGTAACATAATATAAAAAGCCAAATTGAAATAGCGTCGTTTCTGCTTATATAGGAATGATAACTCCATAAAAATAGCATTTTGTTACAGCTATATTTGTCAATCCTGATGGGAGAATTGAAATCTTGAGATTCTTGGACTACAACATAATCCCACGCAAATGTACTAGGACTACCACATATCTCTGGGTTTTCCAAGAGACATCCTAATTTTATGTTCTTAATGCTGGGGATCTAACCGGGATTTTTAAATTCCCCAAAAGTCTGCTAATGGCAATTTTGTCACTTGGGATGCTGCTGACCCAGATCAACAGTCCCAATATGCTGTTGGAAGAAATGTCAATCTGGGTTCAGTTCCAAGTGGGGAGAAAGACACTAGAAACATGGAAGCTGTTTGGAAAGATAGTTTAATGGTGGACAGGACCACATGGTTTGAGGTCCTGGGCAATCGAGCCCTTTCTTGGGCCCCGTCTTAGCGCTTTCTGTTTCCGTGTAAGGGCAGGTATCCTGATTGGTTGTCAGACTTCCATGGGGCCATGCAGGGGTAACTTTGTAGATTGTCTTGAGTCCCAGGCTTGGTTGAATCTTACTGGGTGATGTAATGAAGGGGCTTTGGGCAATTCCTATTATGGCCTTATGGCTTTGTCCTGGTTTGGAACTTGAGTGAGGGCTAATCCTATCACCCTGGACCTGAAGGTCTTTTGTAGATAAGATGGCCCAGTCTTTTGTCTTGTAAATAGGTTGGCACCAGTCTTTCTGAGGCTATTAACAAAGGTGGGGGCTGCTTTCCAAGAACATGTTTCACCTTTTCTCATCCAGGGTGGTATAATATTCTGCCTTTTTAATATTTCCTAGAATATTTCATTCTTCTAGGAGAGGGGTGGGTGCTAACTTCCTACAATGCAAAAAACAATGGAAGATTCCTAGGAACTTGATGAGATGCCAGAACTTCCTTTATGACCGAGAAGGTTGTGGCCATGTTGTCAGCCTTTCCAGCTGAATTTTCTTTGTTAACACTGGAGTTGCTCCTTTTCTTGTGTGGCTCTGAACTATTTTTCTTTGCCTTTCCACTGCCATGAACCTCTTGGAAGAGCTAGTATGGAAAAGGCTGGTTGGTTGTGTGGCAGAGGAAATGGTGTAGCAAAAAGAATTTGTTAAGACAAAATCCTTAGGAGAGGGCCATTATGGGTATAGGTAAATAAAGATGACTTCCTGTTCCCTTTAGATCAGTTGATCAATACATTCTAGGCAGATTAGATAACTAAGACTTATAGGAACTGAAATCCAAAATATCTGGAGAATGCTGGACCGGGGAAGGGAAAAATAAAGAAGAGATAACCAATGTGGTATAATGTTTAATTTGTTATAATGCATTGGGGATCCCAGGTCCTAATCCACCCCTACTCACAAGTTAACTTCCACTGATTAATGTTGGGCCAGAAACTCTCACAGACCAGCCTACCTCAGAGATATTTTTGCAAGAAAAAAAAAGGAAAGAGAAACATCCATTGCCTTGAATGAGAGGCAAAACATCACTCTAACTAAAAAAAATTATAAAGACAACAGTTCTGCTTTGTTTTCCAAGTACAGAGTAATGCATATAATAAACAGGTCTTTTTCTTCTTCAAAAGCCAGTTGATAAGATTGTAGGAAACAATACTGTAGCTTTTTTTAAAAGAGAAGATAATATTGTCGCTTCTTAAAAATGGGAGAGATAGTATTTTAGGGGCTAATATTATAGCTGCTTGGAAATGGAGGGAACTTGTGGCTTTGTGGAAAAAGAAAAAGAGCAAAAAATACATTGGGAACGTGAGAAGGATAATTTATCTTTGGGTCAGCTATATGGAGGAGGGGAGGGAGACTAACCACCAACTTACCTACAAAAATAAGAGAACTGAAGCATTGAACGCAGACCGTGGAAAGGATAGGTGGACAAAAATAAATGTTGCATTTTGGACCATGCATGATTTTAAAAATAACAACAACAACCAATCTTCTCAGGAACGTCCTTTTTCTTGAAAGGTAAAATTTGGTAACCCACAACGCATTCATGTTCGGATGTCTCCGATTTTTAAGCAAGATTAGCTCATCTTCTTATTAAACTGTAGTTCCTAAATAACAGCTGCGTTACTCATTCCTTTCTAGAGCTAGGAAGTCCATTGTGTTGCTAACTCTGCTGTCACTTCTATTTTGGTTGAGGTTCTTATTTTTTTGCTAAGAAGTAAGCCTTTCTCAGCTGAGGAATCCCATCAAGGCCACTGTTGATTTTAAAAGAAGCTTATAAACTGCAAATTGATTGGCCAACGTTTTAGAATATGATTTCAAAGTAATGTGGAAATTGTCTGCTAAGGTGTCAGCAAGAGTGTGGAAGAAGCAGAGGCATCTTTATTATTGATCACAGGTGATCTCTCTCTTTCTCTCTCTCCTCTCTCTCTCTCTCTCTCTCACTCACTCTCTCTCAAAATCACAAAATTGTGACTGTGACTCTCAATCAATGCCTTGCAGTCATCATCTTGACTTTTTTGCCTTGCCCATGGACTATAGCAATAGCACTTAGACATATATACTGTTTCACAGTGCTTTATAGCATTCTCTGGGCAGTGTGTAATGTCAGCATATTGCCCCCAATAATCTGAGTCATTTTACCAACCCTGGAAGGATGGTAGGCTGAGTCAACCTTGAGCCGATCAGAGTTAGCCTGTAATATTGAATTTTAACAACCGCACCACCACAGCTCCTCAGTGATTATTTTAAAAAAACTTCTTCAAATTTCATCCCCTCTCTCGAGTTCTTTGCATGTCTTGTGAATCAAGCTCTGTAATTCATAATGAAACAGCCTGTCCAACATTCTGTAGCTGGGTGCATCAGCTTGGTAGAAATACTGGTCTTCTCTATAGAACACCTGTATCCAAATTATATAACACACTCAATCAAAAGGTGCTATGGTGTGCATAGATTGTTATAGCTCTTTACTCCAACATTTATTTCTATAGTTTGAACCATTTAAGAAAAGCCTTTTAACTTCTTTGGCCCCCCCAGGTACTTTGAGATGCACAATTTGCATATAGATAAATAAATTCTAGACCCATTCATATTTGCATAGATCTGTACAGAATGGTATGGTAAATCAATTTGAATACCATTCTCTGATTAAAAAGAAAAAGAGGCAAGGAATATAAATTAAAGAAATCCACAGTAAGAACAAGAATCTGTCAGAATGCCAGCAGCTCAGTTTAAAGAACTGTTTTTTTTAAAAAAAATGCTTTTTATTTGACATGATTCTGAAACTAACAAGAGTTCTCAGCAGCAAAGTCTGAACATGTGACAGAAGATAGATGTTGCTACCAGTGCTTTTTGCTGTAAATCAAACATTAAGTTGTGTTAGTTTGGCATATATCAAGGACCTAGAAATATATAGTACTATTTTTAATACAAGCCAGTGTGTTTTGTTTATTAGCAACTTGTGCATTGAACTTTGTGATGGATGGTTGCTCCTGCGACACTTTGCGGGCTGTGTGAATACAAGGCCCATAATAAATACTTTCCTCTTGAAGGAACTGAAGTTCTCTCTGTGGAAAGTAATTTGGTTTGATTTTTTTTTTCCTGAAGACCCAGACTGGCCTTTTATTTCTACTGTTTTGTTCTTTTTCCATTATTGCAATAATTACTTAAAATTATAACCGCTTCCTCTTTTCAATTCAGTTTCGCACAATCCTATTTCAATCAACATTTTCATCATAACCCAAGAATGGCTGTGATCTTCAACACAATCAGCAGGGGTTTGTGCATACCACTCTGGGGAGTAGAACTTCACTGAATCCAGTGCAACTTGTTTAAAGTGTCGACTTGTGGGAAGTGACTATGTGCCATCAAGTTGTTTTCGAATCTTGGGGACCACATAGATAGATTTCCTCCCTGATGATCTATTCCTTACTTGGTCCTTCAGCTCTTTCAAACGTGCATCCATTGCCATTGTAACTTAGTCTCTCCACTCTGTTGCTGGTCATCCTCTTCTTCTCTTTCCTTCCACCTTTCCCAGCATTACAGCTTTTTCCAGAGAGTCTATATCTGCCACAAAGAAGAGAGGGTCAACGTATTCTCCAAAACACTCAAAGGCAGAACAAGAACCGATGGATGAAAACTAATCAAGAAGAGAGCTAACCAAGAACTAAGGAGGAATTTCCTGGCAATTGGAACAATCAGTGTTTAATTGTTAAATCAACAATTAATCCAGAATTTGTAGGTCCTCCAACACTGAAGATTTTTAAGAAGACCTCTAAGATCCCTTCCAACTTTGTCATTCTGTGCTTCTGTTATTCCTGTTTGCAGTACCCAATATTACTATTGTCAGTTGATTAGATTTTTTTAAAAAAAAAAAAAGAAAAAAAAGAAGAAGCAAAGAAGATAACTGTTATGCTCATATATTTGAAATAAATAAATAGAAGGACCAATAGGACGAGGGCATCAGAATAATGCTGTAAGGTTGAAAGTTTATGTGGAGGAAGCTGTGGTCCTTTTGAAAACCCTGAGATTTATTTCTAAGGAATCCTAAATTGTTTTTCCTTCCTTCTCTCTCTCTCTCTCTCTCTCTCTCTTTTTTAATACATTGTTTGAAACATTTAAAGAACAGAATCAATAGCTACATGAAAGGGGGAGAAGAGGGGAAAAAATTTATTGTGGGTGAACAATAAAAGACCAGTAAATAATCAAAGGATTTACAAGTATCCTAACATTTAAAAATCAATACTTCATTATGTCCTTAGTTAATTAATCAATTAAATGTGTAGAACTACATTCATTATAGCCTCTTAAGACAAGGCAAAAAATATCTATAAAACTCTAAACTTTAATACTGACATTGGTATTACCGCTATTTGTCATTATTCCCCAAATAAAACATACATATAATCATGTAAAGGAAAATAAAAAGAAAAGGGAGGAAAAGAGAAAATAGTTGAAAAAAGCTACGAACTAGTGAGGACCATGGTTTCTTTCTCTCTCCCCTTCCCCAACTGCCTTTGAATTTAAAGCAATTTATATCATCTATGCTGGCACTTCAGCATTTGAACTTTTTTTTGTCTCATAAAGCTTAATTTGGAAGCTTTCCTCCTGTTTCTGAAGCCTGTAGATAATTATACTGTGTCTACCTAAGAGAGAACAATTTGACGTGCAAAACAAGGAGCCTTTTTATTATGCATCCCAAATTACAGCACTTTGGTTTCAGTGTGATGCTGTTTACAAAGTAAAATAACAACAAGGGGGAAAAAAATCTGAAAGAATTGAAATGGTTTTGTGGCCAAGCAAAAGGGAGATTTGCTGAAACTAAAAGTGATAATCAGATATTATTACTGCTATGTATTCTTGCTGATCAGTCCAACACAGTATTTTAGATTAATTATATTAACCAGGTAACTGGAAACATCTTTAATTGGTATGGACTCTAATATTTCTGCACTAATTTATGTGTGTAGATTTTTAACAATGATATTCTTTTGCCCTTTTCTGATGAGGACTAAGTGAGTCTATGTTTTATTGTGGCACCTGTTTTATCAAGTTTTGTGCCTTGACCTGCGAACTCTCAGCTAGCTAATTGTCTGGTCAGATTGGATGAAAAAATGTAATCTTTTTAGCTAATTTCTCAGCATAACCCTTTAGAAGGGTCAATGAATGTGCTTTGATCGCAAATGTTAAAAGGCAGCTAGTCCTTTAGATCTGATAGCCACCTTATGCAGGAAAAAAATAGTGGCACAGATAATTACATGGCTAATTAAAAGTTTAACTTTTAACTACTACTATTACTAATTTTTTTAAAAAAAATTTAATGAATTTTTCCCCTTTCCTTTGATATATTAAGTAAATGGCAGCTTGGAAAAATCCCAAACTTTAAATATAATGTCTATTTATATGTTATAGAAAACTGAACATTTGGCCTTAGCTACCATTTCTTAAGGATAGAGCCAATTTGGTATGGAAGCCCCAGGTTAAGTGTGAGTTCTAATTCTGCCTTAGGCCCAACTCCAACTGGGTGACTTGGGGCCAGTCACTTTCTCTCAGCCCTGGGAAAGAGGTAATGGCAAACCCTTTATTAAATTTTGCCAAGAAAGCCAAAGGGACTTGTCCAGGCAGTTGCCAGGAGTGAAGACACATTTGAAGGTGCATATGTGTACGCACAGAAATACCTATTTCTTAAACCTAACTGACTCTGCCCTATCACAATTCCATAGGTCTATTAACATTTATGCATTCTTCAATTCTATGTTCCAAATTTATAAACATCAGAAATACATCTATTCCTCATTTATACTTGAGGTATCCATGCCTAGATCTCCCGGGGAAAAGCAATTGTAAGAGGAAGATGAAATGTTCCTTTTAAGAAGGAATCCTCCTCCTTAAAAAAAAGTTTGGACAACCACTTGTCTGAAATAGTATAGGGCTTCCTGCTTGAGCAGGAGGTTGGCCTAGAAGATCTCCAAGGTCCCTTCCAACTCTGTTATTTTGTTATCTTGATTAGAACATCTCTGCCCCTTTTCTTGATGAGACTGCTCCATCAACAAAACAGTCTATTTGATTAACTTTGATAAAATATATAGGCAAACACTATCATAATCTTTGTGGGAAGCCCCCCCCCCAAAGAATGAAATATTTTGGGGAATATTAAAAAGGCAGGATATAATATTTCCCTTAAAGGAGAAATGGGGGAGGGGGGAACTTAAGGGAGGCAAAAACCAGTCCCAGTCTCCATGCCCCAAGCAGAAACTGAGGAGGCCTGCTTTTAGAAATGCAGATTCGGTAATCTATTCAGAAAGACTGGCTCAAGTAGAAACTTCAGATAAGCAACACAATTAATCCAAAGGTTGACAAAATTAGCTCAGACAAACACCTAGGATGCTTGTAGGATTTGTATTTCCTCTTTTGCCTATAGAGCCAGCCATGACCTCTAGGAATCCAGAAGGTATAAAAACCTGCCCACTCTCAACTCCATTTTGCCAGCTGTTCCAGAATCACATGTGGTTGGTGGTTTTGTTCATCAATAAATGGACGTTCTTTCCAATCAGCCTCCAGCCTCCATCTTGTTTCCAGTGTCTTTCTTCCAGCTTGGAACTGAACCAGAAGGATTTTCCTTCCAACATCTTACAACTTACAGTAGAGGACTTACAATCTCCATTAATAGTTTAGATCTGAATTATTTATTTATTTATTTATTTATTTATTTATTTATTTATTTATTTATTTATTTATTTATTTATTTATTTATTTATTTATTTATTTCAGCTTATATGCCGCCCTATCTCCCAATGGACTCAGGGCAGCTCACAATAATAAAAACACAAGCCACAATACAAAATAAAATCTAAAATCTAAAACATTTAAAATTTAACCCTTAAAACCCCCCATCAGACCAGGTCAAACGATTAAAAAAGCCAAGTTTTTAATTCACGACGGAAGGTGCGAAGGTCAGGCGCTAATCGGAGCTCCAAGGGAAGTTGATTCCAGAGGGTGGGCGCACCCACCGAGAAGGCTCTACCCCTGGGGGCCGCCAGCCGGCACTGTCTAGCCGACGGCACCCTGAGCAGGCCTTCTCTTTGGGCGCGAACCAGGCAATGGGATATCGTTGCTGGCTGTAGGTGGTCCGCCAAATATCCTGGGCCTAAGCCATGTAGGGCTTTATAGGTCATCACCAGCATCTTGAATCTCACCCGGAGGGCAACCGGTAACCAATGCAAGCCGCGCAGGAGGGGTGTAACATGGGAGTATCGGGATTCTCCCATCACAACCCATGTGGCTGCATTTTGCACCAGCTGAAGCCTCCGAGTGGTCCTCAAGGGCAGCCCCACGTAGAGAGCGTTGCAGTAGTCAATCTGTGAGGTGACCAGCGCATGAGTAACTGTGCGTAGGGCATCTTGGTCCAAGTAGGGATGCAACTGCCGCACCAGACATATCTGGGCGAATGCCCCCCTCTTTTAGTACCTCTTTTCACAGATGCTCATTATCAAAATTTAATGGAATATGAACTGTAGTGTCTAATATCTTATTTTACTCTTAAGTATATTTTTAGACAACTTACAGGTATTGTTATGCCAGAATTATCATGTTTCAAGCAAATGAATTTTTGAATACCTCAGTGCTGATTAGATTATGCCAGGTATTCATAAAAATATCTGTATGGAACAAGTGGATTCTGTCCAGCAGAGATAACCAGGCTATTTGTTTACCTCAGCTTTCCTTATGTTGGCTGAGAATTCTGGGAGATGCCAACCCAAAATATGGATGCCAAGATTGGAGAAAGCTATTTTATATAATAACAAGGCATCTGGAGTTTCTAGGGATAGTCAGAACGGCTGCATAATTATACAAATTGTGATAAAAATAAATTAATGCATTTTCTGGGAGATTCATTTTAATTAGGATTGGTACTCTTCTAATTTTGGCAAGTTAAAGACTAAAGATAAAATTAGCACAAGAGCTAGTTTTAATTATTCTAGTAAGGAAGGATTATAGCGAACAACATGAGGCTATAATGAGCACTTCTGACAAAGCAAGCTGCAGCGGCCCCCATTTTACCTTCTAGGGTTAGTAAGGAAGCCAGAATGCTAAATCATGGACAAACAAACTCCCTTACACTTGAATGTGAATGGCAAGGAAAGAATTTGCAGGAGGATTTTGTTCTCAGTATTATTTGTAAAGTACATTGATGGACAAAGAAAGAAGGAATCTAACTTCAGGATTGCCAGGTATAATTCTTCTGGGATTCAAGAAGGAAAATTCAAAGTTTCCCTACTTAGATGGAGTAGTTAAGCAGATAATTTGCATGAGTTTATATCATTTTATTTTGAATGTGGTCCCATTATAGCAATTTTCCTTGAGGCTCAATTTCCATTTTGGATAAACCTATCCATCGTTTATCCTCACTCTGTGAATTCAATCTTCTTTCTCTAAACTCAATACCTACCCATGTATCACTTGTTGTTTTGGATTGACTAATACAAATAAATACAAATTTAAACAAAAAAAAATTAATGCACCCAGAATCACTTCTGTGAGATAGGCTGCCCTATAAATATGATAAATAATAAGTTAATACAAATATGCATCTTGAGGGTTGTTTTCTAGCACCACTTAGGTAGAATCAGTATATTTGGGTTGCAAAATCTTGGACAACTGCTAGGCAGCAAAAAAAAAAAAAATCTCTTTGCTGCCACCTTGTGACTATGTGGATTTTGCAGCTCAGGGCCAGTAATTTCAGTCTAGGACTAGGTCTTGGCAGATTAACTGCTAATGCTAGGCTTAAACTCCTTCATGTTTTTTAATTAATAGAAAGGGGAAGACACAATTCTTCTTTTGATCATGCTCCTGTTTGAAAAACAGAACAGAAGGTATCCAGCAAACATTAGTAAAGCATTAACTACTCTAATCCCCTGTCTGGTGGTTAAATATTTTTTGTTTTACAAATGCTCAGTATTTAATGTTCATCAAAATATTCCAGTAATATCATCAGAAAGTGAAAACAAAGAAGGTTTGTGGGGGGGGGGGGGAACAAAAAACAATGTTTAACAATGTTACAGGAAAGAAAAAACTACAATTCAATAGAAGAGCTAAAAAGGCAGGCAGGTTAAGTATCCCAAGTGTAGTATTCTGCACTACTTTTCATTTTATATTTGTTGTGAGTTCTTCATTATGGTTGACTCCTAAAATCACATGTGAAGAGGCTAGTAGAGTTAAAGGGCTGCTGAGAATTCGAGACTTGGTCATCAGTAGTGGGTTTCACTTACCCTCGCTACCGGTTCAGAACTGTGAGTGCGTGCTTCTGCGCATGTGCAGAACCTTCTGCGCATGCACAGAATGTCCGTGATGACATCCGGGCGGGTGGGCGGAGCTTCCCGCTGTCACTGCTACTGGTTTGCCCAAACCGGAGCGAACCGGTAGAAACCCACCACTGTTAGTCATGTAAAAAAGCTTTTCCTGTGTTGTCTTTCAGAGCCTTTTTTCATCCATGACCATGAAGTAGGCCAATATCAGAAGTCCTGACTTTATAACAATCGGCAACTCTTTCTGAAGAACCTATCAAAACCTATTACAACCTATTACATTGCCCAAAAAGAGAGACAGCAATGTAAAGATAGGTGCACAGCTGTGTAAAACTGAGGTTCAGAAGAAGGCTGCTTGGGATGTTCCTTGTTTCAGTTCTTTTTTATTATTCATTTTTAATAAAAAGTCACAGTCTTGTTCACTGAGAAACTCATTAACTCACTTTTATTAACACATCTGTCCTGGTATGAAGTTTTATTGGTTTCAAAACAAGACTAATTACAGGAAAATATAGTGAACTTTCATTCCAATCAGATTGGGGGAAACATCATAAAAGAAACTGCTATGGATAAATCATATGAATGATTTTATTTATTTGTATCCTGACTTTATTATGTTTATAAATAGGTGAAGGCAGTGAACGTACCTAATACTCCTTCCTCCTCCTATTTCCCCCCACAACAACAGCCCTGTGAGGCGATTATGTTCCCTCTGAATTTGTTTCAACAAAGAAAGAATATCAGAGAAAGCTAAATCTTGGTTGGCCTAAACCAGGGGTGTCAAACTCAAGGTCCGGGGGCTGGATCCAGCCCACATGGTGCTTATATTTGGGCCATGGGGTTGCCCTGGAAACAGCAAAGGACCGGCCCGCAGTGCCTCTGCCAGCGAAAATGGAGCTTGGGAGGGTCGCATGCAGCCCACCGATCCCGAACTCTGTTTTTGCTGGCAGAGGGCTAGCAAAATAAAGTAAAAACAAAACAAAAGGAGAAATGTTTCCCCTTTTGCATTTGAGCATGCAAGAAGGGACAGGAAAGGAGAAAGAGAAAGAGGAAAGACAAAGAAGGAAAGAGGGGAAGAGGGCAAGGAAGGAAAAATAAGGAAAGAGGAGAAGGAAGAAGAAAGGGGAATGAAGAGGGAAGGAAAAAGAAGAAAAGGAAGGAAGGAAGGAGATTATAATGAGAGGTAGAGAGGGTCTGAGGGAAGTCCTGCCTTAGCACTTGGCCACCACAGGTGTCCCCGAGTGATGTCGAGTTGCCCCCCCCCCCAAGGTCAAACACAACCTGGATGTGGCCCTTATTGAAATTGAGTTTGACACCCCTGGCTTAAACTGAGCAACTGTAATTCTTTTTCTCTCCACACAGGCATATTCAAGCAATGACCACCTCCTGAGACTTGGCTATTTTCGAAAGAAATCCACCCCTTTCTTTCGAGGAAGATTTTTGTAAAAGAGGAGGATTTTTGTAAAATCATGGCAGAATGTCCTTCTCATTTTCTTTGCCCAAGCTAGACAAGCTGGCCGAGTAAGTTCATTGATCTTTCTGTTGTAAGATTAGGGTAAATTAGAGTAACATTAAAGCAAATTTATATTTGAAACACCTGGATCTTTTATGACTAAACTCAGCACAGGTGTGGGGGAGGAGAACTAAGACTGCTTAAGCAAATTGACCCAGTAGAGGTGATAGTAAAACTGGGGATTTTCAGCATTGTGCAGAATGAGGATTGAAATGTTCTTTTCTTAGTAACAGGAGATTGTTCGGGTTGACATTTCCTATGATTTGCATTACCTTCTCAAAACTGGAAACAGTTCTGTCTTTAAAAGCCCCATTTTACATTTCTAAAAATGAAACACCGCCCCCCCCCCCTCCACAATTACCTGCTTGATATTTGTTCTTGGCAAGTTTTTGATGGAGTCCTTCCTGCACTTTCATAACATTTCTGTGCATAATCCAAAATATACAGAATTTATATCTGCAAATTCTTTAGTATTTCACTAAAAACTGGCACCTGGTGTACAGGGGCTCGAACATAGGTTTTATCCCCTCTTCCTCGGATGTCTGGCCATCTTCCTTGATGAGGATTGAGGGGAATTCAAATATTTGCTTTTATTTTGTAAAATTATTTGGCCTAATAAAAACAATGCATTCATAGGGATTTGGGATCTTCTTCCTTCTTCACATGCGTGCTTTGATTTTTATCTTTGATCTGAGTTCTGATGCTAGCAGTTAGGATTGCTAGTTGAGCGATCTGCTCTTAAACGTTTGAATTTATAACATTATTTCCTCAATGGTAACGAGCTAACTAATCGAAATTCTGCTCAGAGAGACAAAAGAGCCAGCTTAGCAGAAAGCATGTTTGACACCTGTTCCCTAGCTTCAATCCTGATTCTCATAAAAGCTTGTTTCTAGCTTTTCTGACTTGAAAGAAAAGCTAAATATATGTCAGCATCAGATCTGGGTGGGTTTCAGCTGGTTCTGACCAGTTCTGGAGAACTGGTAGCGGAAATTTTGAGAAGTTCGGAGAACCGGTAGTAAAAATTCTGACTGGCCCCGCCCCCATCTATTCTCTGCCTCCCAAGTCCCAGCTGATCAGGAGGAAATGGGGATTTTGCAATAACCTTCCCCTGGATTGGGAAGGGAATGGAGATTTTACAGTATCCTTCCCCTGCCATGCCCACCAAGCCACACTCACAGAACCGATAGTAAAAAATTTTGAAACCAACCACTGGTCAGCACTTCTCATATTTCAGCTGCTACCACTTAGGCAACATTTCTTCTTTTTGGGAAAAAAGAATTTGGAATCTAGAATGGAAAGCAACAAGCCTGATTCATTCTCACTTCCTACCAAATGTTCTTTGTCACAGAACCAGAAAGCTTCACTTATGCAAATAAATGTTAAAAGGAGCAAATTGTGGAAAAGGAAACAGTATGCTGAGACTATTTTTTACCATAAAATATTTTCTAATTACAGATGAAATTTGCTGGCCTAGAAAAATCACATCATTGCCCAGAGTTGTAGCTTTCTCCAGCATGGTGCCCTCCAAACTACAATTCTCATCATCTCTAACCAGAGTGATGAAATAGTGAGAGTTGTGGAGTGCTCTGCTTAGACTGCAGTGGTGTCAAACTGGTGGCCCACAGGCCGGATGTATCACTCAGAGGCCACGCCCACCCCAGCTCCGCGAAGGGGGAGGAATGTTGCAATGTATCATGTGACGGTGACGTGATGCCACAAGTTTGACACCGTGGCTTAGAGGGCATTTTATAGGGAGGTTTTTCTCAACCTTGGCAACTTGAAGATGTGTGAACTCCAACTCCCAGAATTCCTCAGGTAGCACTCTGGCTGGGGAATTCTGGGAGTTGAAGTCCATACATCTTCAAGTTGTCAAGGTTGAGAAACATTGATGGGGGGGGGGAGGCAGAATAATAGAATTCTGATGGTACAATATGTCAGTTATCGTCTAATATTCTTCCAAAAAGTAATGTTAATGATAGCAAAGCATTTTGATTTTTTTTAAAAAAAATTCTGTTTTTGTTTCCTAACTTGAGTGGTCATTTATTCAATTTAAACATTGGAGGTGGATCACATATCTTTTTATATGTTTCAGGAGCTTAAATATGAAAAGATTCTGCCTGGAAGTAATTTAAGCTCTTAAGAAGTGCATCTGATACGGTTTCCAGAGAGATATTTAGGTTAGACTGTTACTGGGAAATCGAAACAATATCCTGGAAGAAGGCAATGACAAACTGCTTTCATAGTGTTACTGGAAATGTGTATGTCCATAAGATTTTCATGCATCTGATTGAAGGGGTCTCTACTCTTCCTACTGCAGCAAAAAACAATAAAGGGTATTCCATATACCCATATTACTCAAGAAGAGAATCCATGATAGTCTAGTTATGATCACAATGCCAAAGGAGTTCTTATCTCTGTGGGATGAAAATGCCTTCTTCCTCATTGCTTCTACAAGGAAGGAAAGATTCCCTAACTTGCCTGAAAGCTCTCACTGTACTTCCATGGGAGATCATTCCCACTTTATTGTTTCTCCCACATTTAGTGGTCACTTTGCTGCTGAAATGAGCATCTTCTCACTCTACTGGTCTTCACTTCCTGCATCTTGAAATTCAGCATCTTGTTCTTGGAGCTTCCACTGTGTATGCATTCATGCTCTCCTTTCATCATTCCCTCCTTGTGGCTATAGGGAAAGGAGCTCAATTGTAACATTGCTGGAACAGCACTATCAAAAGTTGCCATGGCAGCTAAAATGGTTGTGGCTCATCAGCTGCCAGCGGAGCTGGGGGCAGACTGGGACGATGAGGAGGTTGGGGAGAAACTTGGACCAGTTCTGGTGTCTGGGGAAGGCTCTGATGGACGTTCTGCGTTGGATGCAGAGATAGAGCCAGGGCTGTCTGACATTTCCCAGCCACCGGAGAGGCAGCTGCCTTTGGAGGATGATATGAGTGAGGAGGAAGAAAAGCTGAGGCCTGTTCCAGATGCACGTATGCACAGAGCAGTTAGGAGAGGTGAACAATGGAGGACAAGGAGTCAACCCAGGAAACAAAGCATACGTGGATGCTGAATGGCCCCTCCCTGGCTGGGGAATAAATAGAAGGAAAGGGGAGTGGTTGTCATAGGAGACAACAGTTTGTATTTCTGAAGATTTTGCTCATTATTTGATTGCCCATCAAACTTTTTTGGGGATGTTTTATTTAAAAAAATGGACAAATTTATATAAATGTGTGGCTGGAGAGAAAGAGAAAAAGAGAGAGAGAGAGAGGGAGAGAGAGAGAGAGATGGCAATTTTCTTTTTCCTTTTATTGTACTTGATGGGAGGATATGGTGGTTTAATCATGGACATGAAACTCCTTGAAAAGAGAAAAATATGGGCATTAATTGATTGAAATCACTGCAAAGTCTGGCCTAAATTAGGATTTGGAGTTCACTTTTCCTCTGGATGCATTTCATAAATAGAATCGCCTGCCTTGGATGATTTCATCAAAGCAGAAGTTTTTAAAAATGTCATTTCAAATGTCACATAATTTTCAAGATGTGTTCATCTCTTTTATATTGAGAGTAAACAGTGTTTGTATGTGCTCCATTTTCATCGGCAAGAAATTCATGCTGTGGTACTTAGCTTTTTGATAAGTCATCTCTCAGGAGCAAGTAAAAGCAAGTGATTAAGTTTTCATTTCATACCCCCAAAAACTGAAATATAATTATACTCTATAATGGAAGTATCTATTTTATTTTAATAATTTATTTTATCCATATTTTCTTATTATCAGAATTTATGTATCATAAGTTGTATAAAGCAACAGCTAATATATGGATTCATGCTTCATTTAATGTGGAACAAAATAAATCTAAATTGTTAGAACAGTAAGAGACCTTAATATTTAAGACGACGATTCATTTAAGATTTTATCTAGCTTAGTTTCTATGTGGAAACCATTTTGGGGCTTTTTGCTAGAAACTGAAATAAATGTTTTATTAATTTTGGGATTTGACCATTAGAATTGTTTATGGTATAGAAATACTGTGTAACTTTGAATTTTAGATCAAAAGGTTAATGTATTTTATATTTGTATATGTATCAAAGAAAGTTGGAAGTTCCCATTTTTCTGTTTTTTTTTCTTATTCCTTGACATCTTCCCTTTCCCTCTTTTTTCCTTTTTAATTCTTTATTTCTTGTTTTCTATATTTTACCTTTTGCAGAAATTTGGTAAAATGTTTTTTTTAAAATAGAACAATGATTTATTTCAATATTTTATTTCATCATTATTCAACATCCAACCCCATTAAATTCACTATAAATGAAACACTTGTCAACATTCTTATTGCTCATATTTTAATGCCATCTTCTGGATCTTCTTTCCTGCTGGTGGTCCATTCACCATTCATAATAATAAATAAATAAATTAGGTGTGCAAAGAAGGTTGAAATTAAGTCAGATGCCACTTATTCAGCAGCTACATACAGTCATCTGAATTCACCTTTGAACCACCAGTGTGATGCAGCTGATGAAAAAATAATGCAATTCTAGAGTGAATCAACAGAAGTATAGCTTCCAAATAAAGTAATTCAGTATTTGAAGTACTGGTTTCAATTTTGGGTGCTACACTTAAAGAAGAATTCATAACAAAAGGAACAAAGATTATTAGTGAACTGGAAACTTATGTGCAGGAAGACTGATATATTTATTGAAGCGCCAGTGAAGTGCACACTCAGCAAACCAGTTGTTCAGCTGGTAGGATCCCACCCCTGCCTTACATTAGTGTGTGACATAGAATAAGGGATCTAAGTTACAGAAGACAGATTAACACTAACGAATGTTAGAAACCAAATCTTAAATATCTTAAATATCTTGACGATATAATTAGTTATCCCGAAAGGTGGTGAGTTTCTCTTCCCTGGATATGTCCAAATGTCCAAATGGAAGTTAGGCAGTCATTTTTTTTTTAATTTGATTTATATGCTGCCCTTCTCCGGAGACTCAGGGCGGCTTACAATGTGTTAAGCAATAGCCTTCATACTTTTGTATATTTATACAAAGTCAGCTTATTGCCCCCACAAACTGGGTCCTCATTTCACCTACCTTAGTAAGGATGGAAGGCTGAGTCAACCTTGAGCCTTGGAGAGATTCGAACCAGCAAGTAATTGCAGGCAGCTGTGTTAATAACAGGGTGCTTAGACCACTGTACTATCAAGGCTCTATTTGTCTGAGATACTTTAATATGGATTCCTACACTGAACAGAAGGTTGAACTTGGTGATCCGAATGACCCCTTTCAACTCTATGATTAAGTCAAACTTCGATACAGCTTGAACAATGTTATTGTTGTAACTTTCCATTTCTAACATCACAAAAATAAAACAAAAATAAAACCCTTCAAACTTTCAGTATCTCCAAATAATATCCATAGGGCAATTTTTGCGAAGATGTATGTAGATTATTTTAACCATTGCCCTTGATTTCTTAAAATGCTGATAGGCTACTGATCTCAGGCTGAGTCATGCGGTGCATGCACTTCCGAACCGGTAGGGAAGGTAAGTAGATTTCACTCCTGTGCCAAGCACCCAAATTTTGATCACATGACCATGAGGGCACTGCAAGAGCTGTGACCATGAGGACTATCCATAACTTCCATTCATTCAGCATCGTCATAACTTTGCATGGTCGCTGAACATAGGGTCATTAAGCCAGGATTGCTTCTATTTGAAGGGATTCAATTTGCACGCCTTGAACATTAACAAAAATGCTTCATCCACCCTGCTTTCCTCCAAATTTGTAACCATTTTGCCTAATGAAGAAACATGAAAGCCTGCAATTATTTTCTAAACATTCGGTTGTCCTGATAAAGCTATTGCCTCAATAAGATCCATGGCGTATTATTATACCATGGATCTTATTGAGAAATAACATATTAGAAATTTTGAAACAGGAAGATATAAATAAAGGAACCTTTTCTAAAAAATAAATGGTTAGATGTGAAAAATATTTAGAAAATAAAAGATACGGTTTTTAAAAGCCGTTTAAATGGAACATTCTTTAATCAGTTCACATTTCCTTAATGTGGTAATTTGGGCAATTTATAAACAAAATCAATTAACCATCTGTACAAAGCGTCCTAGAGTCATTTGATATCCAATTTCTCTGGATGCTGGTGGGTAAAACAAAATTAGCCCAGAAATTAAGCATTCAGGCCATTCATGGTGACTGGAATTAGATTGCCATATGTATTAGGCAGACATGAATTGCTAGTAGTACTTACTGTACACTTTCTGTATATAGAGTGTTAAGTTCAGAGTGAGAATAGAAGCGAAGCCAGAGTGATTTCAGCAAAGCTCTTTTTATTTAGTTCATACGAACAACAGCAACAGCCTGGCTGACAGTGCTCCTTTTATAGGAGGCTGTCAGCTGGTCAACCAATCAGATTAAAGTATTTTCGCGCTTCAATAGCGGACCTGAGTGAGAACCTCCGCAACTAGTTTCAATTACTCGTTTCAATAAGTAACATAGAACATACCTTCAGTTGGTCTGTAATTTTTAATTAAATTTACAGCATGAACCATAAAGGACGTTTTTCGATTTAAGCATCCAGAATAAAAATAATTCACCAGGGAAGAGTGGATGGAAAATATGTTCAAAGCATACAACTTACCGAAGCTGCTTACTTAATTTGAGGTAAGGTTTTCTGTCAAAACTGAAAACCAGTGAAGAGCCCTAGAACATAGTTGTGTTAAAAAAGGCAACATGTTTAAGCACCTTCACTTTTTGATAACAAGAGAGTCCACTAGCCCATTATGTGAAAGTAATTCTATGCACAAAATGTGTGAAAGGAACTTACTTGCTTTTCAAAGGTATCTTGCTTGGTGTGGTCAGTACCCTACACTATGCAGAGGTCAGGATTGCTGAAGGTGAGAACCCCCTATTTTTCTTATTTATTTTCTTGTGAACAGAGGGACAGGGGTGACGAGCTTGATTCTTTGTCCACATACCCATCAACACACCCCAATAACTGAAGAGAGGTTGGATATAAACATGTATATACATATGTCTATGTGTCGGGGTGTGAGGCCTCGAGGCAGTGTGATTCCTTAGAACTTATAGTCTCCTGATTTCTAGGCTCATGCCTTAACTACCACACCAAACTGGCTCTCTATAGATACATACATACATAATACATACATACACGCATATATAATGATATATAGATAAAAGTAAAAGTTTCCCCTGTCCAGTTGTGTCCGACTCTAGAGCGTGGTGCTCATCGCCATTTCTTGGCCAAGGGAGCCAGAGTTTGTCCAAAGACATTTTCTGTGGTCATGTGGCCAGCATGGCTATACGTTGAGGCTCCCAGAATGCTGTTACTTCCCATCGAAGTGGTACCTATTAATCTACTTGCAGCTGCATGCTTTCAAACTGGTGGGTGGGCAGGAGCTGGGGAGAGGAACAGAAGCTGACCCCACTGTGCGATGCTTGGGTCTTGAACCCAGACTGTCAGCTTTCCAGCTGACAAACTCAGTGTCTTTAACCACATATACAAGACTACACTTAGCAGTTTGGCATCAGCCCGGTACTGCCGATTGGCAGCCACTTCTCCCGCAAAGAAAATAAATTGCCTAAATCAGTTGTAACTTCTAGTTACCAATGCAGAAATCCAACTTAAGATCATTGTCTTGTTCTTAAGAAGCATTTTCCCTCCATTTGCTTTGCGTTTGGCCCCCAAAATAATAATAAGAATATCAAAAGGGCAAACTAATCTTTTGTGAAAGTTCTATAATGTGAGTGATATGAAGCGATACTGAAAGAGATAACTGCAGATAATACAGTTATGAAGCTGTTGAATTAATCCGACAGGAAATGATTCAAAACAAGGCAGATCATAGAAACAGGCTTTATTGAACTGAGACCTGAAAGAATTTGGAAGGATGCTTGTGTCTATTATAGTGTATGCTGAAAATTATTTATTCCAAATAAAGTTTTTACAATAGAGAAAATAATTTAATATATGGAACTAATTGTATTTGATATGAAAGATTCTCCCTCTGAATCCTTCCTTAGCTTAGTGCTTGAAGAAATTGTTTCATAGCAACTACTTGGAACAAAACTCTTCTCTGATTTTAGAAAGAAACTATGCTACAACAATTACCCAGATTATTCTGGTAGCTTAATGGGTTTTTCAAAAGCATTTTTTTTTTAAAAAAAAAGCATTTTTCTTGCAATTGTTATATGATGGATATTTTGCATGGGAAATTAATAATAAGGTCCATTTATATTCTTTCAGTCTATTTCCCCACCCCACCTCCCAGAGTTTTGAAAATCATTTAAAAGAACAGTTGCTGTCAAGATTTAGTTCTTTACTCATCAATGCAAACTTTTTCTCCAACTCTTTGCAACAACCAAAGATGAGATGCCTTGCCTCTCCTATTTCTAGTAATCTTTAATCATAGATTAAGTTGAAATCCCACAATTTCTGGGAAATCATCCATCTCCAATTTCAGGATTAAGAGATGTTGCTCAGTGACAGGATATTCTTGCTAGATATTTTCTAGCTTTGCCGTTTTTTATGGACACAGAAACTCTTATTTAAAATATTTAACAGAAATGGGAAAGAATCATTTCCCAATCATTGCAAATGAAAACTAGAAAAAAAACTTTATGTAGAATCTCTACACATATTTTTTCTTGATGCAGCAAGACATATTGTTGTTACTGTGCATTCAGGCATCTAATAATTGTAAAATATTAAAAGCGCTGTACTTAACTGTGATGATCCCTTATCTTGTATACATTTTGTCATATTGGTTTTACACTTCATACGTTTTCAACACAACTTTAAAAAAATGTTTTCCAAAGGAAAGTACTTTATTGATGCAGGTTTTGGGCCTTTCAAATGATTTAGGAATAAATAACTTGAAGATTGAGAAGATGGATCTCCTAAATAAGAATAAAACAGCAGAATCTTGTAATCATTTAAAGTCCAGAAGGTGAAAAGGTCATACTGGAATAGCCCATAATTGTCATAGTGATACGACATCCTATTTCATAGACTGCATAAATCAAAAAGTAATTTTCTCTCTCCACTAAAAAGACTCTGCTCTCAGTGTGAGAAGCAGACCGTATATATTCCAAAGCTATATACTTAATGCTGCTATTTGTAGGCAGCCAGGCAAAACAATTGTGCTTGATCATTTAAAATATTAAAACATCATAAAACGCCCTTGCCAGCACATTGAGCTCTAGAAATATTTACATAATAGCAAGGGGATGTTCAGTACAATTTACTGTGGATAGCAGCCCTGTCTGAAACACCATATACTTTTATTATGACATTTCTATTTTGCCAAAGTAGGCCTCGTTTGGGATCCCCTCAGTTTTTCTTTAGAGAATTGTGAGATGAGTTGGACTGAAAGGAGTTGATTAGCCCAAAGTCACCCAACCCAACCATCTGAGGTATACCTCACCTTGACCCACCGTTTTATGTGACCAATCACATTTTTTATTTTCATTTTTTGCCATTGCTATTTTAGTTCATTGTCTAGACATCAGTTACTAGCAGTAAAATCAATATAAGGTATAGATATTCATTTAGGCTGGGCAAATTCATCTTATTTGGTACTTTTTATTACCAACTTTTGTTTAACCAATTTGTTACTTGATTGGGAAACTCTTTCCTACTTGATACCCTGTTTCCCTGAAAATAAGACATCCCCTGATAATAAGCCAAATCAGGCTTTTGAGCGCATGCGCTAAAATAACCCCCCCCCCAAAATAAGCCCTCCCCAAAAATAAGCCCTCACCCAAAAATATTTAAATACATATGCATGTCTCTGCCATTTCCTCTGGTTAGGGTTAGGGAGACAGAGCTGGAAATCAGGTAAAACGGCAAGAGGAGCCCCATCTTGCTCCACGTGCCCCAAAATAATAAGACCTCCCTGAAAATAAAGCCAAGAGTTTATTTTGGGGTTCAAAAAAAATATAAGACGGGGTCTTATTTTCAGGGAAACACGGTAGTCTCAGGTGGGCTGCTACTTACGGTGGAGTCATGTTCAACCCATTTCATTGGCCCATCCCACCTGGTCAGTCAGGGAAGGTATGCTGTGGATCCCATCAGTCAAAGAAATATGGCTGGTGGGATCCATGAAGAGAGCTTTCTCTGACATTGCTGCCGCTCTATAGAACGTTCTCCACCACCATCATGTTGGCCAGGCGCCCACTCTCCTGGCCTTTTGGAAGTGCTTGAAGACCTGGCTCTGCTGACTTGCATGGGTCCCACAGAAGAAGACGCAGCCATGGGACTAATTAGCACCCCAAAGCCCATTTCTGATCTTTTTAATTGTAATTCCTTCATTCTTGTTTTTAACTGTTTTCATTATAATGTTCATAGATGGATTTTATGCTTAATATTTATTTCTATACTGCCCGGGGTGGTTTTGTGAAGATGGGCAGTTTCTAAATATGACATATATAAAATAAATAAACTTACAAGAAGCATGGTTGGATGAGTTGCAGTCTCAATATATTGGAAGGCACCAAGTAGGGGACACTGATTTAGGGTATGCTAAATATAACAGAATTGGAAAGGACCTTGGAAGTGTTCTAGTACAACCCCCTACTCAAGTGGGAGACTCTATACCATTTCAGACAAATGCTCGTCCAATCTCACACCTATATACCACACATGGATTTGTGAACAATATGATAAAAACAAGCTTGGTCTATTAGGTTACAGCTTGCTTCCTGCAAGAAACGTACAGTCTTTTTCAGGGCCTTCCATGATTATGTCAGGAATTGCTCTTCATCAAGTAGTGGAAGCCCAAAACAAGAAACCTGACAACAGAAGCATATTCTGATCTGATTAAAATGTAAAATACATTACTTATCCTCAGTTGTATGATTCTTGTAGAGGTTCTAGAGAAGATTGCACCCAAGCTCTTGAAATGACAAAAACAACTTTAGGGCCTTAGATGGGGTACCTGCCAGGGAATGTGTAAATTTGGACACACAAAGACCAGATTTATATTCTGCTTTTGACACTTTGGCACCATAGAGATTTCATAGGCCATCCTGGTCTCTTAGTCTGTGCTAGGTCCCAGGGTTATTTCCATTTTGTTCCCTGAAATACCTCTTGGCTTTGTTAATAAAACCTTCTAGGAATGTCTAGATCAGTGGTTCTCAACCTGTGGGTCGCGACCCCTTTGGGGGTTGAACGACCCTTTCACAGGAGTCACCTAAGACCATCGGAAAACACATACTTTCAATGGTCTTAGGAATAATTTTATGGTTGGGGGTGACCACAACATGAGGAACTGTATTAAAGGGTCGCGGCATAAGGAAGGTTGAGATGCTCTGAATCTAGATGCTCTTTTTCCCACCGGCTGATGCAAACTCTGCTTTTATGAAATGAAGAGGAGAAATGACATTTCAGCGGCATGCTAACAGAGAGCATCAGATGAAAACATTAACACACAGGTTCATTCCTGAATATTTGTCAATGTCCAGGATCCCATTTTAATTTAAAATTTTAATGCATATAGTTCTTTCTCCCTCATTCAAATTTTGAGAAGATTATATCTTTCTTTTCTATCCTTCCAGGGACAAAAAAAAATTAAGCTGCTCTTTCCGACTGGCAGATGACTTCACAGAAAAATGAAAATCACAGCTGCAGCCATCCAGAGGCAAAATAAATGTCAGCACTACAGATTTAAAATTAAAATTAAGTTTGGGCCTTGCTGGCAGTGTTTTTCCTTTATGGTCCTGTGGCCCAATTCACTTTTTGCTTTAAAATGGTAATCGCTCCCAAATTATTTCCATGTTAATCGTATTCTAAATGTTATCTGCATGATTTGTAACACCCACTCAACTTTTGAAATGTCAACAATTGCCAGGGGCCACAGTGTGGTACCTTTTCCTCCTGGTATTTTTTTTCTCCCAGCAACAAGGGTGCAACCAGGTCTGTGGTAATTTTATCAGGAACTGACTGCCACTCAATTTTGCTTAGGTTTCTGTCTCCAAGGAAACCTATTTTAAATGGATAAGGCAAAATGCCCTTTCAATTTTCTAGACTACAGTTTCCACAGTCCCTTGCAATTGGTGACTGTAATGCACATCTAAATCAACTGAAACCCATCATGATGCTGCTTCTCTCTTTCAAAGGCAACATGGAGTAAATAAAAGAGATCTACCAATGGTCAGATCCCATCTAGAGTACTGTATCCCGTTCTGGGTGCTGCTGTTCAAAAAAGGACAGTGACAAATTTCACCAAGTTCAGGGAAGGGCTACCAAGATGGTGAATTGGGGATATGTTTAATCTATGGGAAAGATGAGGGGAGGTATGATAGCAGTCTTCAATACCTGAAGAGTTGCTACTGTTGTGGCTCTGTCCTCCGAGCCTATCTTATCGGAGGGAGAAGGCTCCGAACATGAAGGAGAGGAGTTGGCCAGGCCTCCCTCTCCAGGCCCCTCCTCTCTGGCTCTGCCTCAGGTGCCGGCCGAGGAAGAGGAGATTAGCCAGGAGCCAGGTATCTCCGATGATAGCGATGGAGGCTGCTCTGTAGGGCGACCCGGGGTCCAATAACTGAGGCGAGACCAGGTTAAGTCAAACAGGAACTCTTTATTTCTAAACAACAGCTGTAGAGGCTTGGAATAAACAGAACGGAGAACAAGGGGTTTGACAGCTATTTATACTGTAGCTGTCAAACTAAACAACCAATAGGAGGGCAACATTCTCCCGCCGACAAGCCCGTGCGTCTAAACCAATCAGGGACGCCCGTCGTAAGTCGAGGACTTAACACCCCTTCCCCCCTGGATGGAGCAGGCGTAGTCGGCCAGATACGCAGGGTGCCTGCGCGTTCGACTAGATCTACGCAGTTCAGGGTTGGCTGCTTGAGTAGTAGGTGGTGCTTGTGTCACCGGCGGAACTCCCGGCGACTCGTCAGGAACACCCGAGTCGGCCTCGTCGTCGGATAGCTGGCCAGGTTCATCAAGTAAGTTGGGCTCTGGGGGCGCGTTTGAGCTAGGGACAGTTGGTGTACAGTTAGGGGTTGGAACTGTTGCAGACTCATCCAGGCCGGCCGAGTTATCTGGATGGAATGTTAAACGGGCTCTGATTTGATTCAGATGGCGGTGCCAGAGCCTGCCATCGGGTAGCCGGATTTGGTAGGAGTAGGGGCCGGTGTTTTGCTCTATGGTTCCTGGTAGCCATTTGGGTTCGCCCCCAAAGTTTTGGGCATATACAGAGTCGCCAACATTAAAGCTGCGGTGGCGACTGGTTGAGTCAGGGGGCTTCTCTGGAGAGTAGGCTGGGTGCAAGCGGTCGAGGTCGGTGCGGAGACGTCGGCCCATTAGAAGTTCTGCGGGGCTCCTGTTGGTAGAAGGGCATGGAGTTACGTGCTGTGCCAACAGGTACCGGGCCACTTTCTCTTGCCAGTCCCCATGGGTGAAACGGGAGAGGGTCTCTTTGGCTGACCTCACGGCCCTTTCTGCCAAACCATTGCTGGCAGGGCAAAATGGTGCCACCCTGGCGTGGCGTATCCCATGTCCTGCTAGGAAGACCTGGAAGGCGGCAGATGCTAGTTGCGGGCCATTGTCTGAAACGATGACATCGGGCAACCCGTGGGTGGCAAAAAGTCTTTGCAAGGCCCTGATTAGGGCGGCAGAGGTGGTCGATGCCATGGCGACTATCTCCACCCACTTTGAGTAGGCATCGACCACCACTAGGAAGGTCTGCCCATGGAAAGGTCCGGCATAGTCTACATGGATTCGTGACCAGGGCGACTTTGGCATCTCCCACTCTTTGACCGGAGCGGCGGGGGCTGCTGGCCGGGACATTTGGCAAGGCTGGCACCCTGCGACCCACAGAGCGGCCGCTTGATCAAAATTTGGCCACCAGACGTAACTGCGCCCTAGAGACTTCATCCTAACTATCCCCGGGTGTCCCTCATGCAGGGATTCCAAAACTCGCTGCTGGAGTTTGGCGGGCACTACTACTCTATGTCCCCACAGCAAGCACCCTCGCTGTACAGCCAACTCATGCTGTCTGACGTGGTATGGTTTGAACTCAGGACCTACTTCTGCAGGAGGCCATCCCCTGCGCACCCAGTCTAAGACCTTGCGGAGGATGGGGTCCTTAGTAGAGTGGGTAGCAATATCGGAGGCAGAGAGAGGCAGGTGTAGGGATTCAAGGAGGAGGACCTGAGAAGTAGGAGAGGGGTCATAGACAGAGATGGGCAAGGGGCAGCGGCTGAGGGCATCAGCATGCGCCAGAAGTTTGCCAGGGCGATAGATGAGAGAATACGAGTAAGCGGCTAGGAATTCAACCCAGCGTGACATGCGGGGGGAGAGGACCTGGGGCGTTGCGATGTTGCCAGCCAGGATGCCTAAGAGGGGTTTATGATCTGTGACTAGGGTGAAGTGCCGACCATAAAGGTAGTCATGGAAACGCTTGACGGCTGCCACAGCAGCCAGCGCCTCCTTGTCGATTTGGCCATAATTGTGCTCCGTGGAGGAGAGCGTCCTGGAATAAAAGGCGATGGGGGCCTCAGTGCCATTAGGGAGGGCGTGGCTTAAGACGGCCCCAATTCCGAAGGGGGAGGCGTCGGCAGTAAGAACTAAGGGAAGGCTGTCAGAGTATTGCACCAAAACGGCATCAGATGACAGGAGGGATTTGACAGCCTCAAAAGAGTATGCCTCCCGGGGGCCCCAGCGCCAGGGGGATTTCTTATCTAACAGACGGTGCAGGGGTTCGGCAACAGTGGCCTTGTGTGGCAAAAAGGTGCTATAGAAATTTAAAAGCCCGAGGAAGGCTTGTAAGTCGGTTTTGTTGCCAGGGGTGGGGGCCTGTTTGATGGCAGCTATCTTTGAGGGGGTGGGATGTATGCCAGAGGCGTCTATCAAATACCCTAAGAATTCAACCTGGGGCACCCCAAGTCTACACTTAGCCTTCTTAAGCTTAAGGCCAGCCGTTTGGAAACGGCGTAGGACTGTCCTCAGCTTGTCCTTAAGTTCTGACTGGCTGGAGGCAGAGATGATGATGTCATCAAAATATGGAACGACTCCTGGCAGCCCCTGCAGGAGTCGCTCCATAAGGCTCTGGAAAATGCCAGGAGCCACACTAATGCCAAACTGGAGGCGGTGGCATTTGAATGCCCCCCTGTGGGTAACTATGGTCTGGGCTGCAGCCGTGGCAGAGTCAACGGGGAGTTGCTGATAGGCTTGTGCCATGTCCAGCTTGGCAAAAATGGAGCCATTGCCCAATGAGTGCAACAAGTGTTGCACTACGGGTACAGGATAAGGGTGGGCTTGGAGGGCCTTATTTACTGTATTTTTATAGTCCGCGCAGATGCGGATAGACCCATCTGGCTTGATGGGCAGGACTATGGGGGTCTCCCAGGGGGCGTGGTCGGTGGGCTCTAGAATGCCCTGTGCAATAAGTTTATCTAACTCTTTATCCACCAGAGGTTTGAGTGCAAATGGCACCCTCCTGGGCTTTAATCTAACGGGGGCTACTTTTGGGTCTAAATTGAGGGAGATGGGAGATCCCTTATATTTACCTAAGTCGTCGTTGAAAACGTCTGCGAATTCGGCCATGAGATCCTCAAAGTTATCAGGGTGTACTGAATGGATGCCAGTTATGCCAAGTCCTAAAGCACTAAACCAGTCAAGCCCCAGTAGGCTGGGCAGCGGGTCTCGTACGATGATCACGGGAAGCTTGCCAGTGAAGGTCTTATGCTCCACTAGGAGCTTGGTGCCGCCCATGACAGGAATGTAATTCCCTTGATAGTCCCGAAGGCGTACTTGGCATGGTTGAAGGGCGCGTTTTTGAATATTTGGTGCCACTTGTTTTAGGGTGTGCCAAGAGATTAGAGATTTGGAAGACCCCGTGTCGACTTCCATTTGGCAGGGGGTTCCTTCTATGGTGATTGTCATGTAGATTTTCTTGTTGGCACTAACTCTGGCTTGGCGGGCAGACACTGCAGGAGCGTTGTTACTCTTTGAAACAGCAAAACAGTCACCGCTTGGCTTGGGTGTTTTTTGAAACGGTCGTCTGGAGGCGTTCAGCTGCGTTCCTTGCAGATTAGCCCGGCAGACTCTTGCCAGGTGCCCCTTTTTTTCCACATCTGCGACAGATGGTGGTTTTAAAACGGCAAGCCGCTCTGGGATGCATTTCACCGCAGCCTTGACAGGGAGACCCTGTGAAGTCCTTGTCTGAGGTATTTCTTTTGCCCTTGGAGGTTTTGAGACGGCTAACCTCCTCCTCCTCCTCCTCAATCACCTCAGAGTCTGCCTCTTCTGAATGGATGGTGTTGGGCTTGGTGGCAGGAGCGGCGGCTTGCGATTTACGAATTTCTAAGGTAGATCTGCTAGATAGTTCGCACGCCTGGGCCTCCTCTATGGCAGTCGCAAGGGTAATTTCTTTCTTCTCTAACAAGTGGCGTTATATTCTTAAGTCTTTTACGCCACAAACGAACTGCTCCAGGAGAGAGTCTTCTAGCTGGGCAAATTCGCAGTTTAAGGCGGCAGTCCTGAGGGTGGCCATGTAGTGGTTGATGGATTCCCCCTCAGCTTGAAGGATCTGTCTGAAAGCGAACCTTCGAGCTATCCGCGATGGCGTGGGTTCGTAATGGCTCTTCAGTTTGTCCCTCAGGACTTCCCACGACACTGTCTGGACAGGGACTGGGGCAAGCAGGGCTAGCGCGACAGCAAACATTTCGGGACCACAGGCATTTAAAAAGTGTGCCCTTTTCCGGCTGCTGGACAGCCCTGTATAGTCGTTCGCTTCCAGGAAGCACTCGAATCTAGCCTCGTATGAGTTCCAGGTTTCTGTGGCTGGGTTGAAAGGAGCGAATGTTGGGGGTGCCATCCTGATAAGGACGGTTCTGTTTCTGTGAGAAACTTGTCTTCTCAAACGACGTCTCGTTGTTTAGTGACTTCGCTAGCGCCTTGGCTTAGCGCTAGTGACTTCAGCTGTTGACCACCTGTCTCTTCACGCCCAGGATCCCATCTTCGTCGCCAGTGCTCTGTAGGGCGACCCGGGGTCCAATAACTGAGGCGAGACCAGGTTAAGTCAAACAGGAACTCTTTATTTCTAAACAACAGCTGTAGAGGCTTGGAATAAACAGAACGGAGAACAAGGGGTTTGACAGCTATTTATACTGTAGCTGTCAAACTAAACAACCAATAGGAGGGCAACATTCTCCCGCCGACAAGCCCGTGCGTCTAAACCAATCAGGGACGCCCGTCGTAAGTCGAGGACTTAACAGAGGCGATCTGTCGTTCTTGGATCCACGCCAACGAAGGCGTGATAAACGGTTGCAGCAGTTGAGGAGGTGTGCCAGAGATTAGGCTGAGTCACTGGACCACACCCCAGAGACTATATAAGAGAGTGTGGTGGCCATTTAAGACTCTGTGACGGACAAAAACTAAGTCTGGCTAGTCACTTTGAACAACGCTTAGATCTGCCGAAGGTTTCTTGTTTTGAACTGGACTATTTGCAAACTGTGTGTATTTCTGTTTATCTGGTGAAGGGATATTCCATTTATTGAAGTAAAGGCACTTGGCAGTCGGTGCTCGTATTGCTGCCAAGTTTCTGATAAACAAACTGTGCGTACCAAGTGCTTCCTTTAACCCTCGGCTGTGTGTGTGTGTGTGTGTGTGGAGACGGGGACAGAACAGCTACAGAACAGGGAGTGAGTTTATTTTTTGTTGTCCCAGAGGGCAGGATTGGGACCAAAGGGTTAAAACTACAAGGAGATGGGTTCAGGCTAGAAATCAGGAAGAACCACCTGAGAAGTTGTCAGCTAATGGGACCACTTGACACATAATGGATTAAATTTTCATTTACGTCAGATTTTTAGAATCTGTCTGTCTGTCAAAGATGTTCTAATGCACGGTGTGTCAAACTCGATTGCATCACATGACATATCATGACATATCATGATGTTTTTTGCCTTTGCAGAGCTGGGGTAGGCATGACCTGCGCATGACGCATCCAGCCGCTAGTTTGACACCTCGGTTCTAATGGATCTGTATTGGCAGGAGAATGATGACTTCTAAAGTCTTTTCCAACTCAATGATTCCATTATTTCTAAATTTCTCTGTCTCCTCTGATCTAACTGAGAGCACATTTTTGAAGTCCATCCTTATTTACCATGTGTCAGCCCCAGCTCTGCGACGATACTTGGGGCCGCCATTCGTGTGGGGATTGCCATTCCGCTGCTGCATGCTTTCGCCAACAACCCTTCCTGTGTCCCTGCTCTGCTGCGTCAGCCCCAAGGCATGACTCATTTCAACACCCCAGCCGCATGCTAGATGACTTCAGAAGCATGCACTGCAGCAGTTTCTCACCATCCCTCACTTTAAGGAAAGACGGAGCAGTGCGGAACTGGAGCGGCTTGCAATGGATTGGGGAGGGAGAGGGAGGATATGGGTTAATTGGATAATTGAGTGATTGCACTGGGGTGGAGCTGTATGCTGCTTAAAGGGTGATGAGGAGCACAGAGCATCAGCTCCAACAAAGATTCCTTTCTGTAACACTTTAAGTGGCCAGTTAGTACCGATATCAGGATAAACAAACTTGGTTACTGCTTTTGCGTGCTGAGGAGTTTTTTTTCATACTTTATGGAACCTGACACGATGTTATTGAGCCACACATCTCCACCTTCAACTATCTCTCACTTATGGTGCTCCTCAAGCAAATTGTTTCTCCCAGCTCCATGACATGGTTGGCATTATCACCCAAAGGTGGTCATTCCAGAGGAGGATCAAGGACCCCTAAATCAGTAAAGGAAAGCAAACATTAGAACAAACCATAATTTCAAATCCATGAGTTTGGGTCCTTTTTTTCTGGCGAAAGAAGAGCTACAGTCTTCTACCTGACCATCCAACTAGCATGGATAATTGATGATCTAACAGGGAACTATGGAAAGTATAGCCCAACATATTCAGAGAATGCCAAACTGTGGATCCCTGTCCTTAGTATAATTTCCATTTTCCAAAGAGACTGCTGGAGAGGAAAATATGCAAATTCCACAGCTGCTATTGCTATTTTTCTCAAAAGTTCAAGCTTTTCTGTCTTTCCAGATTTCATCTGTTGAAGAGGAATGTGAATGTTGTGACTATATCAAATAATTATAATCCACATCAAGGGATTCTGGTAATTAGAAATTAGATACACAACCATATTATGAAGAAAACAGCCTGAAAAAGGAACTTTATGAAGTCAGCCCTAATTCTGTTTTTTTCCTCCCTACTCAGAAAACAAGTAAAGTCACCTTGAGAGGAGAGGCCAGTTCCTTTCCTTTGAAGAGACACACTATTAAAATATACATTTTTCCCTAGTGTTCTCACATAAGTTCAAAGCTTGTATTCCCCCCCACACCCCAATTGAATGTTTGATCCATTGGTTGCCACAGGAATTGACTGACATTGTGAGCTGAGAGAGAGTGACTGGCCCAAAGTCACCCAGCCAACTTTCATATCTAAGGTGGAGCTAGAACTCACAGTGTTATGTATGTATCTATTTTGTGCGGGAAATTCAAATGCACCATTGCTTGTGATTGGCTAACGGTTATTTCCAAACTGTATATAAGGAGGGCTGTTGCCTGTGTTTCTTTGCTGAAGTCTCACCCTGAATTAAAGAGCTGTTGTCACTAGCTTGCTTGTGCCTCTCGTTATTCCCGCGCTACAACATTGGCGACGAGGATGGGATTGAGGCCACAAGAAGCAAATCAAAAAGAGCTTTGAGTTTCAGCCAGGGTGACGAGCGGACTATGGAGACATACTGTGATGTCTGCCTACGTTCCGCCAAAACCCTTCAACCCGACCCGAGAGAAGTGGGGGTCATATCTGACCAGGTTCGAGTGTTCCCTGGAAGCAAGTGAAATGCAAGGGCTCTCTGCGAATCGAAAAAGAGCCCTCTTCTTGAGCCACTGCGGGCCAGATGTTTTCGAGATGGCCGAGTCCCTCTGTGAGCCAACTCTGGTTCAGATGGTCCCCTGGGATGTCCTACAAGCAAACCTGAGAGCCCACTACGCTCCCGTTCCTTCAAAGTTTGTACAACGCTACAAGCTCCGGCAACGAGTACAAAGAGAAGGGGAACTGGTCAGCGCATATGTGACTGCCCTTCGAAAAGCCGCAACGCATTGCGACTACCAGGATCTAGACGATGCGCTCCTTGAACCATTGATTTGTGGCATGAGAGACACTCGATTACAGAGGCGCCTGCTCACGAAGCCAGATTTGACATTAGCCGGCGCGCTTGATGAAGCGAGAGCACACGAAGCATCCACTAAGGCTTCCGAAGCGCTACAACGTCCACAGTTGGGTAAAGACGGGCCAAAGTCAACACCTGTTCATCGAGAGGAGGCGCGGACCAGCACGGAAGAAGAGTCAGACGAAGACATCTTCCACACTGACAAAAAGAAGGGCGAGCAAAGTCGTCACCGAGAAAACTGCTCGAGCTGCGGTGGAGCTCACGAGAGACAGTCCTGCAAATACCGAGACGCCATTTGCAGGCGTTGTGAAAAGAAAGGCCATTTGGCTAGAGTCTGTAGAGCTCAATTCCCTCGAAATAACAAGTCACATGACCATCACGACCAACCAGAACCGACACGTTCAAATCAGCCAACCAGAGATGGCGGTGCGAGAAAATGGCATGAGAATCAAAAGCAAGAGACCTACAGCATGAGAATCGGCCAAGCCAGCACGTCTGTAGAGGAAAAGGTCTACATGAGAGTAGAAATTGAAGGGAGACCATGCAACATGGAAATCGACACCGGGTCTGCCCTGTCAATCATGTCCTGGGCCACGCTTAAAGCACTTCTACCGAAGTTCCAGAGAAACCAACTTTCACGCTGAGTTCGCTTCCTTGACTACCAAGGAAACTGAGTTCCTGTGGAAGGCGTGGGCACGTTCCGGGTCACCTACGGCGAGTTCCAGAAAGAGTTTCCCCTGACCATCATCAGCAAGTCACTGCCAAGCCTCCTGGGCCTAGCTTGGTTTCGAGCCCTTGGCATGGGCTTCATGGGTGTCCACAGCCTCGGCAGACCATCTCTAAAGGAAAGCCTCCTGCACGAGTTCCAGGACGTTTTTGAAGAGATGCTAGGCAAGTACGTGGGGACCCCTATTTCTTTTAATCTAGACCCTAATGTAGCCCAGATTAGGTTAAAGGCAAGACGAGTACCATTTGCCCTAAAACCAAAAATAGATGCAGAACTTGACAAACTGATCAAACAAGGGGTGCTAGTTCCTGTAGATCACGCTAAGTGGGAAACCCCAATAGTCATGCCAGTAAAGTCAGACGGATCAATCAGAATCTGTGCTGATTATAAATGCATGATCAATAAGGTGTTGCAACAGAGCACCTACCCAGTCCCGATCGTCCACCATCTGCTTCATTCCCTGGGCCCTGGCAAGATATTCGCTAAGTTAGACCTTGCGCAGGCGTACCAGCAGCTGCCAGTAGATGATGCTATGGCAGAATCATAAACTATAGTAACGCACAGAGGTGCGTTCAAATGCATTAGACTGCAGTTTGGGGTTAGCATTGCACTAGGGTTTTTCCAAAGCACTATGGAGCGCCTACTACAAGGACTCCCGGGGGTTGTACCCTATTTTGATGATGTCCTCACTAGTGGCCAGAATGAGGCACAGCTTGGAGATAGAGTTAGACAAGTGCTCACCAGGTTTAGAGAAGCGGGACTTAAGCTCAAAAAGTCCAAATGTAAAATTGCGGTACCCTCTGTAGAATTTTTGAGCTACCGAATTGACGGCACAGGCATTCACCCCACAGAAAGCAAAGTAAGAGCCATCAAAATGCACCCACACCAAAGTCGAAGGCCAAACTGCAGGCCTTCCTGGGACTTCTGAACTTTTATACCATGTTCCTCAAAGACAAAGCCACCATTGTGGAACCATTTGGGGCAAGACTGAAGCGGCCACATTTAAGGCTGTTAAAAATATTTTGTCTGAAGACAGTTTTCTTATCCAATACAACTCGGAATTGCCGCTTGTGCTTGTCTGTGATTCGTCTCCTTTTGGAGTGGGCGCTGTGTTGAGCCATAGACTACCGAATGGGTTAGAGGCGCCCATTGCCTATTACTCTCGTACCCTGTCCAGTGCAGAACGAAATTACAGCCAGCTGGAGAGGGAAGCCTTAGCGGCTGTGGCGGGGGTCAAAAAATTTCACGAATATTTGTTTGGCCGGACTTTTGAACTTATAATGGACCATCAGCCATTGTTGGGACTTTTGGCTGGTGACAAACCAACCCCGGCCGCTCTCTCCCCCCAGATGACCAGATGGTCTATTTTACTGGCCACTTACTCATGTAGACTAATCCACTGACCGGGCCGGACTCTAGGCCATGCTGACGCCCTCAGCTGATGCCCCTTGCCCGATCTGTTGGAAAACCCGACTCCAGAAGCCCCTGTATTGTTGATTGATGTTGTATCCCTGGGGCCTCTCTCATCTGGCGAGGTGGCAAGGGCATCTGCCAAAGACACTGTTTTACGAACTGTAATGGGCTGGGTCATGAGGGGTTGGCCAACTAAGGTGGACAGTGGGGATTTTCAAGTATTCTTTAACAAAAAGAATGAGTTGTCTATGCTGGGTGGCTGTTTATTGTGGGGCGATAGGGTGGTTATCCCCTCCCGGTTAAGGAATCAGTTGTTGGAATTGCTACATGAGGGGCACCTTGGTATAGTCAGAATGAAGAGTCTGGCTCGGAGTTATGTGTGGTGGCTACAACTTGACCGAGACATCACAGAGTGGGTGGGGAAGTGCAGGCCATGCCAGGAGTCCCGCCCGGATCCCCCTGTAGCTCCTGTTAGAGAGTGGGAAAAGCCTAAAGGTCCAGGGCCTTTCCACGGCCAGAATTTTCTAATAATTGTCGACGCTTTTTCCAGATGGCTGGAAATAGCCTTAATGCCATCAACCACTTCCGAGGTGGTAATCAAGGTCCTCAGGAAGCTATTCACTACCCACAGGTTACCAGACATCCTGGTATCAGATAACGGGCCCCAATTCACGGCGACTCAGTTTGAAAGCTACCTGGCTGAGTTAGGAATAAGACACGCATTATCTGCCCCATTCCATCCGGCTTCTAATGGCCTTGTAGAGAGATTTGTACGAATGACCAAAGAAGCCCTGTCCCAACTCGATACGGGGGACTGGCAAGCTAGGATTGATCAATTCTTAGCAATACAGCATGCAACCCCTTGCACTGCCACAGGGCGCAGCCCAGCAGAGCTTTTAATGGGCCGTAAACTCAGGTGCACTCTTGATCGCTTACATCCGAACTATTCCACAGATAATTTTAAGGGGGAAGAGGGAGGATTAAGACAATTCCAAATCAGGACCCCAGTATTTGCAAGAAATTATGCTAGCAGTCCGCTGTGGATAGGGGGAATTATTGTTGGAATCACCGGCCCGAAATCATACACAGTGGACGTAGGGCAAGGTAAAATTTGGAGAAGGCACATAGATCAATTGCGTAAACGTTTGAATTGTGAAGCCTGTGAAAGTCCCGATATTGTTAAATCTAACTTCCAAAGTTTCCCCGAAACAGCTATCTCAAGCCCGAGTAAACCGGATTACTTATCGGTTAAGCCTGAGTTCCAGCGCCGCCCCAACGAGTCGACACTCCCAGCCGGGGATGGCCACGCCTCTGGAGAAATCCAGGAGGTTCCATTGGCGGAGCCAGGAGAGATGGGAGGTCCCTCTGACCGGCTCGATGCCTCACCAACAACTGAACTGCGCAGGTCAACCAGAGTGAAGTCACGCCCTGGTCACCTGCGTGATTTTGTATGTAAATATGTAAATAGATAGGATAAGTGCCTTCTGGGAATGGAGGGGTGTTATGTATGTATCTATTTTGTGCAGGAAATTCAAATGCACCATTGCTTGTGATTGGCTAACGGTTATTTCCAAACTGTATATAAGGAGGGCTGTTGCCTGTGTTTCTTTGCTGAAGTCTCACCCTGAATTAAAAAGCTGTTGTCTCTAGCTTGCTTGTGCCTCTCGTTATTCCCGCGCTACAACACACTGTCTCCTGGTTTCTACCCAGAGGTGGGCTTCAAAAAATTTAGCAAGGGGTTCTCTGCCTGGTTGCTGGGTGTGTGTGGCCATGGTGGACGTGGCCTAGTCAACCTCCTGCACCATGGCGAGGGGGCGATTTTTGCTCCGGAGGCTTTTTTGAGCCCCCGGGAGGGTGAAAATGGCCTCCCCAGGCTCCGGAGGCCCTCCTGAACAGCCTGCCCCTGTTCCTACCCTGGTACCTTAATCATTTTTAAATGCATTTTTAAAAACAAACCAGCCTTGCTTTTAGCCTGGGGAGAAGAAAAAAACAGCAGCATGCATATCATACGATTATATAACAGCCCGGCCTATAATGCAGAATTTCTTTAAATGATAAGTTTTTCATATTAAACAATGACATAAATTAGTCTGAATCATCTTGCTTGTTCAAGGGCTCACATAATTGCAAATATTTTCTCTGACAATCGCCTTGATTAGGTGAGTGTTTTGAGGGGTATGGATCATTTATCACCACTGACTGTTACAGGTCTTACGTGCCTTAGTTAAAACAAACACACCTGAGCTTGTACCAAGCACAAAACTAAACTGTTTTTGTGTTGCTGCATCTACTCTTATATAATACATAGTTAAATAAAATCCATTAAGAAATGAAGTGATTTGGGAAGAGAACAAATGGTCATTTATGTACGTCACAGAACTCCCTCCATTCTCTCGTTCCTTCTGGTTTCTATGGCTGCCATCCTGCCACATTCATGTATTCACAGTTAACAGAAGGAATTGGTGCATTTCAAATGCACTGATATCTGAATGAGAGAAAAGAAAAATCTATATATGAGTGTAACTTCCAATTTAAGGTGTATACCAGCTCAGAGAACATAGGATCTCCTGCCATGGGCAGAGGGTTTAAATAGAAGACCTCCAAGATCCCTTCCACCTCTATTATTCCAAGTTCTATGTTCTGTACATTCTCACAAGCCCCAAAGGTGCCTTCTTTTATATTATGAGTAGATAGGTATTTTTTTTAACCATAGGAAGAGTGATTAGTTTTTCCACCCAGTTTTATATAATTGATTGATATAACTCAGCGCTGACCACCTGCAAGCTGTGCTTGTACACCACTACTCCTTGGGAAGGGAAGTAGGATGGCCTATGGAACCATGCAGTATCACAGGGCAGGTAAGTAAACCGGTGCTATCCTAGTAGGGGTGAGGCTGCTGTGTAATACAGGTAGTCCTCGATTTATGACCATTCATTTAGCAACCCTTTCGAAGTTTAAAAAAAAAGCGATGCACAACTGGTTGTCACGCGTGTGACTGCCGCAGCAGTCACATGATCATAATTCAGTGACTGGCCTGCGTTTGCTATAATTGCCGCATCCCATGTGACCACCATTTTGCAATCTTTGCAGCTGGCTTCCAACAAGCAAAGCCATTGGGGGAAACTGGATTTGCTTAACGACCACGCGACTCACTTGACAACTGCAGTGTTTTGTTCCATAACCATGACAAAGATGTTGTAAAACTGGGCATAACCCACTTAAAAAGTGCCTTGCATTCTGGTCCCAGTTATGCTCTTTAGTCAAGGACTATCTGTAATCAGAACAATAAGGTGACCAGACGTCCCGCTTTTGGCGGGACAGTCCCGCTTTTGAGCAATTTGTCCCGCGTCCCGCGGCGTTTCAAAAAAGTCCCGATTTTTCTTGAGCCCCAGCTGATGGCTAGAAGAAAAAAAAACTGTTTAAACTCTTGCCCGGGGCTTCAAAGGGCCGCCCTACAGGCAATCAGTGTAAAGCAGTTTTTTTTTCCCCTAGCTAAGCTTCAGAAACGAAACTGAAACCAGGGTCTTTGGTGCAGCGTGACAAAATGAGGCAGAGAGAGATTTATTTTTATTTTTATTTTTCCTCCCCAAAAAAGGTAGGTGAAAAACTGCAAACATGGGAAATTTAGGAGGAGAGTTCAAGATTTTAAAACACAAAGGAAAAAAAGCTGTATTTAACTAGGGAATTGTAATAATTGAGATACTATTAATTGTATATTGTGTTGAAAGCAGAAATGGTTAAGTTGTGGTTCGGAGGAATATATGGGAGAAATTATTTGGTTTATTATTATTGGTAAATATAATTAATTGATTTGTAAGAAAATGGATTGCATGGAAATAATTGGAATATTCATGTTCATATTGATTAATATACAAAAAAGATAGTTTTATAACTAATTGATTTATATTAAAATGTTGAATTTGTATTAAACAACTGTATTACATAATTACATAATTAAACAATGTGAGGATGGATATAAAAATAGATGACAATGGGAAGGGGTATAATATAGAATAGAAGGGAAAAATTGAATTTGATTAAGATTAGAGATGAGGATGAAGGGTAATATTGGTTTTTTTTAAAAATAGATGAGGAATAAATATGGCAAAAAGGAAATACAGAAATTGTAAATTTAATTGAAATGACTAAACGCTGTTTAAATTTGTGAACCAGCCAAATATTCTGTTCAAAGAAAATACATTGTATGTTTGTATGTGTGTTTCTAATTATTGCTATTTATTCATATTTGTTCTCTTTTATTCTTTAAAGTTTAACAATTCATTCTTTATCTTAATATCTTTATATTTGCTTGGGGTTGGCTTTCTTCCCTTTCATCTTTTTTATTGTACAGCAATCTTTCTCCTCAAACCTACCACCTCTCTCTTTTCTTTCCTTCTTACTTTCTCTTCCCCCCACCCTCTTTTTCTCCTCCCTACTTCCTCTTTCTTTCTCCTTCTCCTCCTCTCTTCCTCCCTCTCTTACCCTCACTCCTACTCTAATTTCCATTCCTTCATCCCTCTCTATTGCTGTAATCCTTTAATGCATATGGACTACTCAGAGGGCTGAAAAAGTTATTTTTGACTGGTCCTCACACTTTTGACCAGTCCTCGAACTTATGACTGTCCTCACATTTTACATTTTTGCCCTATCTTGTCATCATGGTGAAGAGAAGCAGTTGTGAAATGAGTGACATGGTTGTTAAGAATGCTGCATGGGCATAAATGTGAGGATGGTCATAAGTGTGAGGACCAGTCAAAAGTGCGAGGACCTGTCAGAAATGACTTTTTTCAGCTCTCTGATTAGTCCTTTTGTGCATATGGACTACTCAGAGGGCTGAAAAAGTTATTTTTGACTGGTCCTCACACTTTTGACCAGTCCTCGAACTTACGACTGTCCTCACATTTTACATTTTTGCCCTATCTTGTCACCATGTTGAAGAGAAGCAGTTGTGAAATGAGTGACATGGTTGTTAAGAATGCTGCACGGGCATAAATGTGAGGATGGTCATAAGTGTGAGGACCAGTCAAAAGTGCGAGGACCTGTCAGAAATGACTTTTTTCAGCCCTCTGGTTAGTCCTTTTGTGCATATGGACTACTCAGAGGGCTGAAAAAGTTATTTTTGACTGGTCCTCACACTTTTGACCAGTCCTCGAACTTACGACTGTCCTCACATTTTACATTTTTGCCCTATCTTGTCACCTTGTTGAAGAGAAGCAGTTGTGAAATGAGTGACATGGTTGTTAAGAATGCTGCACGGGCATAAATGTGAGGATGGTCATAAGTGTGAGGACCAGTCAAAAGTGCGAGGACCTGTCAGAAATGACTTTTTTCAGCCCTCTGGTTAGTCCTTTTGTGCATATGGACTACTCAGAGGGCTGTAAAAGTTATTTTTGACTGGTCCTCGCACTTTTGACCAGTCCTCGAACTTACGACTGTCCTCACATTTTACATTTTTGCCCTATCTTGTCACCTTGTTGAAGAGAAGCAGTTGTGAAATGAGTGACATGGTTGTTAAGAATGCTGCACGGGCATAAATGTGAGGATGGTCATAAGTGTGAGGACCAGTCAAAAGTGTGAGGACCTGTCAGAAATGACTTTTTTCAGCTCTCTGGTTAGTCCTTTTGTGCATATGGACTACTCAGAGGGCTGAAAAAGTTATTTTTGACTGGTCCTCGCACTTTTGACCAATCCTCGAACTTACGACTGTCGTCACATTTTACGTTTTTTTCCCTATCTTATCACCATGGTGAAGAGAAGCAGTTGTGAAATGAGTGACATGGTTGTTAAGAATGCTGCACGGGCATAAATGTGAGCATGGTCATAAGTGTGAGGACCAGTCAAAAGTGTGAGGACCTGTCAGAAATGACTTTCCAGCCCTCTGAGTAGTCCCTATACACATAGCCATGGCCACCCGGTCACATGACCAGCTAGCCACACCCACCCAGTCACATGGCCTCCAAGCCATGCCCACACAATAAGCCACGCCCACAATGGTGTCCCTCTTACCAATGTTAAAATCTGTTCACCTTACCCTATACACATAGCCATGGCCACCCGGTCACATGACCAGCTAGCCACGCCCACCCAGTCACATGACCAGCTAGCCACGCCCACAAAATAAGCCACACCCACAATGTCCCTCTTTACCAATGTTAAAATCTGGTCACCTTACAGAACAACCAAACAAGGTTGTTCAACTTTAGTGTGCTACAAGGTCACACCAGCACTGTTGGTCCAAAGGGAACAGGCAGGGGCAAATTTCATAACTGCAACACTAATTCTGATACTTTCTGCACAGAGATATTTTGCAACAGGTTGCCTAAATTAAAGAAGTGTATTGTATGTGGGGAGGCTTCTGAAAACCACATAGAAATTCCAGTGATACATTAGCAAGCCAGTTATTGTTACTCACCATTTTAGAATACCATATTTTTTGGACTATAAGGCGCACCGGAGTATAAGATGCGCCAAGATTTCGAAGAGGTAAACAAGAAAAAAAAGTTTTTGTCTTCCCTGGCCCCCAGGAGCACTCTGCTGGCCTCCCAAACCTGCGCATCCCATTTTTGCGAAAAATGGGCCCGTTTTTTTTGCAAAAATGGGACCCGCAGAGGGTTTGGGAGGCCTGCAGAGTGCTCCTGGGGGCTGGGGAGGGCAAAAATGTGATGCATAGGGGGTTTGGAAGGCCAAAAACAGGCCCATTTTTCACAAAAACAGGATGCGCAGAGGGTTTGGAGGCCTGCAGAGTGCTCCTGGGGGCTGGGGAGGGCAAAAATGCCCTATTTTTGCAAAAAACGAGCCCGTTTTTGGCCTCCCCACGTGTGGTGGTTTAGCCCTCCCCACCCCCCAGGAGCACTCTGCAAGCCTCCCAAACCCACTGTGCATCCCTTTTTGCGAAAAATAGGCCTGTTTCATGAGGCCAAAAATAGCTGTATTTGGTGTATGAGACATACCAACATTTCCACCCTTGGGGGGGGGGAGTCTTATACTCTGAAAAGTACAGTAGCTACTGCTAGAAGTGCAGTGGCTCAGTGGCTTAAAAGATGCCAGAGAAGGTCTATACTCCAGTGGTTCAAGTCCCATCACTTGCCTCAGCTCCTGCCAACCCAGCAGTTCGAAAGCATGTAAATGCAAGTAGATAAATATGAACCACTTTGGTGAGAAGGTAACAGTGTTCTGTGTTTTGCCATACTCTTTGAGCTGCCGTGTAATGTCATGCTAGCCACAAGACCACAGAAACGTCTTCAGACAGCACTGGGTCAATGGTTTACAGAAACAGAGATGAGCAGCACACTCTATAGATGGCTATAGAGTTAAAACTTGCAGGGACTCCTTTTATTGCCAGTTTACAATTGGTTTCCTGATGGAATTCAAAGTGTAAATCTTCCTCTCTTAAAAGTTGTAAGGTTGAAATGTTCCCACAAACTGGAGGGGGGGGGGAGTGTATTTATCAGAGAAGAAGTGCATTGTGATTTAAAATATGCCTCATGTGTTCATATGTTAATTTGCTTTTTCCTTTAGATGAGGAACAAAATCCATTTTTTTCTTTTAGATGTTAATGAGCTGTTTTATCTTCACTGTTTCTGCCTTCATCATGCTTAAATATCTACTTATCTGACAATATCAGAGCATAAATGCACTTTATACAGTAATTTTTTAAAAAATGAATGGAAATTGAATTTATGTTGGTTACAAAATGCCTTCAATTGATGATTATGAGCAGCTAAGTTTCAGGAAGTTAAGCATTTTAGACATTGAAGTGATTCTACTAATTTATCTGCTTTGGTCAGAAAGGAAGTAAGAACTGACAGCTTTTTTTCTTCATTTTGGGTGCAGATCAGTCAGTGCTGTGACATTCTCATTTCATGTGCAAGGCATACAGTATTTTCAAGCCAGTTTATTCACAGAAATAGAAACTCAACCCCAAATAATTCTTCTTAAATGTTTTATCACGGATCTGGCCTGGCTTCTGACATCTATTTCTCTAGCCTCTCGTCTGCTGTCTACATTTCTTTCTGTTGAACTTTTTAAAAAAGCTGATGAATGGGATTGAAAACAATTAAGTGTCAGGAATGATCCTTTGTAAATTAGAGATCTTGCAAAAAAGATGTGGGAGCACGCATGTACACGGAAAATTTCAGGTTTGGATTGCAAGCACCATTCTGAAAAAAACAGGGCCAGTCACATTTGAGATACAACAACTTGTAGTTTACCTTAAACACTTATTTATGAGCTTATTTATGAGCTCCTGGATGAAAGAGTGCAAATGCAAGACATAAACACATAGATAGATCATAGATAGATAGATAGCTTTGACTTTATCCTATAAATCAGGGGTGTGAAACTCGATTTCATTGAGGGCTGCATCAGGGCTGTGTTTGACCTCGAGGGGCCAGGGTCAGCATGGCCAGGGTGGGCGTGGCCAGCTCGATGTCACTCTTGTTGGGGGTGTCTATGGCAGCCTGAGCACTCTGCCAGCAAAAAAGGGCTCCTGAGCTCCATTTTCGGCTGCGATGGCCTCCTGCAACCCTCCGCCAGCAAAAACAGAGTTCAGGAGGGCTGTGTGCGGCCCTCCTGAGCTCTGTTTTTGCTGCCAGAGACACCACAGCCTGATCCTTCACTGTTTCCAGGCTGGTCCCACGGGCCAGATCCAGCCCCCGGCCTTGAGTTTGACACCCCTGCTATAAATGGTCCTATTTTGTTGATTGGACACTCATTGCTTTGGAGTTTTTGTGACCTTACTAAATATAATAAATCTTTTCCAGGGCTACCTGATCATTAAATGGGATGAATCAGCCACTTTTGATAGCAAGCTGAAAGGGATCACAGATAGAGACCAGCTTGTCCCATCTTCCGTTTTGCTTAACATTGAACAGCTCTGCCTTGCCTGCTGCTTTGGTTAGCTATCTCAGGTGAATCCTTCTGCAAGGATCTCTGAGAAAGATGCAAATGAGAAGAATATCTTTCCAATACTTTTAGTTCTTGAGTTTTCATTATTATTCTAACAAAAGGGAACTGTGAGTATGTCAGAAATGGGTACAAATGGCATTGCTGCTCACTGGAAGCAAATAGCAATATTAATCAATATGAACATGAATATTCCAATTATTTCCATGCAATCCAATTTCTTACAAATCAATTAATTATATTTACCAATAATAATAAACCAAATAATTTCCCCCATATATTCCTCCAAACCACAACTTAACCATTTCTGCTTTCAACACAATATACAATTAATAGTATCTCAATTATTACAATTCCCTAGTTAAATAGAGCTTTTTTTCTTTTGTGTTTTAAAATCTTGAACTCTCCTCTTTTTCCCTAAATTTCCCATTGTTTGCACCTACCTTTTTTGGTGAGGAAAAAGAAAAGAAATCTGCCTGCCTAATTTTCCAACGTTGCAGCAACAGCAAAGCCAACAGCCTGCTTTACTTTCAGTTTCGTTTTTCAGCATAGCTAGGGGGAAAAAAATCTGCTCCAGCAAGCAGCAGAGCCCTGAGCAAAACAGCTGAGAGCAAAACAGCTGAGAGTCGGGAGCCGATCTAATCAAGGGCTAATTAGCCTATGCTGAAGCTCTGCGGGCCAATAAAATTACAAAAAAACACCGAACCGTTTGTTAAATTGCTGGTTCGCCCGCCCCTCGCCCACCACTATTTATTGGCAATAAATAGTGGTGCGGAGGGGCGGGGCAAGGGGCATGGCGAGCCAGCAATTTAACAAACGGTTCGGCCGAACCCCCTAGAACTGGCAGAATTCCACCACTGAGTGAGGGGCATGTGACTCTCTTATTTACTTTTAAACTCAAGTAATGAAACCACAGGTTGGCTCTGCAGGTGTTCCTGGAGGTCATATTTTGTTCAACACTGTGGAGTGTCACTGTGCAGTTAGATATAATTTAGAACTGTCAGAAGCCTGCTGCTTATCTACTAAATACCTAGTAGTGGTATTGGGAGACTAAGGCTGCATAGCAGTATGAATTTTCTGAATTCTTTCAGGCATGCGTTGTTGTTTTTCCTTCCACAGTTATTATTTTATTTTATTTTTTCTGCTTTGTGGGCGTACAAAGCCACAGATGACATAATAAGCAATTTGTATTTGCTTGATGCCTTTAAAGCCTAAGAATGAATCCGTTCTCTATGTTTCTCTTATTATTTGGTACAACCGCTAAAGCGGTTATTTCTGGCTTATTAATTTGCAGTTTAATTTGAAAGGTTGATGGGTAATTTGAAAGAGTATTTGAGGTAACCTCAAGCTGTTTGTTTTAATGCATATTCTTCTCCCTTTTCTTCTTTTTCAGGAGACAAGAATTCAGAAGAAAAATGATTAAAATGGTAATGTTGCATTATTTAAAATAAATGAGTGCAGAGATCGAATTTATTAAATAAAAATAGATGAAGGTCAAATATTTAATAGCCTTTGGTGAAATTATAGCCTTTGAGAAATGCCAGCAATACATAATACTTAGTTTGAATAGTTTCATTAGTTCTATTATTAATTATTCCACCTAGAACTGCAAACAAATAGCTGCAAATAATTTTGCTTCAATCTAGCATATGCATCCTGAAACAGGGTTTTAGGACTTACAAAAACACTTGCAAAGCTTTTTTAAAAATCATAAATAATAGAGAGCTAAATAAAGTAATAATATTTTTACCATACCCCTCTCAAAAATTTTGTTGAGCACAATACTCTAGCGTATTTATTTATGTATATATTTTTATGTATTTGTATCCCACCTTTATTATTTTTACAGATAACTCAAGGCAGTGAACATATCCAACACACCTTCCTCCTTTTATTTTCCGCATAACAACAACCCTGTGAGGTGGGTTGGGCTGAGAGAGAGTGACTGGCCCAAGATCACCCATCTGGCTCTCATGACTAAGGCAGGACTTAAGGAAGGAAGGAAGGAAGGAAGGAAGGAAGGAAGGAAGGGAGGGAGGGAGGGAGGGAGGGAGGGAGGGAGGGAGGGAGGGAGGGAGGATGGAAAAATTTAGTACCATGTAACAACAGAAGTAAAGGATAAGTTTTCCATCATTTTGGTATTTCCCTTCAACAAAGGCTGGTCTTGCCTTACCTTCTATTCTCACACTAGCCTCCTGGATGGCTCCAAGAAGCAGGGCATGAAAAGAATTGCTGCTTCTTGTTCCTTAGCAACTTGAAAAAACACAAAGTGCCTTTATCTCTGCTAGTTTTTGAGCCATCATGACTGGTTGAGGGATCTATCCTCCATGAATTAGTCTAGCACCTCACAGTTGTCTAGCTTCTAGTCTAACACCTTTAACCACTCCACCAACTGGCCCTCAAAATTTGCCCCACTATAATCTTTTTGGTCTACCTCAGATCTTCAAGAAAAACATCGGGTCTACTCAGAGGTGGGTTTCAGCAGGTTCTGACCAGTTCTGGAGAACCGGTAGCGGAAATTTTGAGTAGTTCGGAGAACCGGTAGTAAAAGTTCTAATTGGCCCCGCCCCCATCTATTCTCTGCCTTCGGAGTCCCAGCTGATCAGGAAGAAATGGGGATTTTGCAGTAACTTTTCCCTGGATTGGGGTGGGAATGGAGATTTTATAGTATCCTACCCCTGACCCGCCCAACAAACCACGCCCAGCAAGCCACACCCACAGAACCGGTAGTAAAAAATTTTGAAATCCACCACTGGGTCTACTGCTACTTATTTTTGACTTTTTGCAATGAAAGAATATTATTTCAACATCGCAGGGAAGGAGCAATGCAATTTCACTAGCTAGATTCTCCTATATCAGAACTTTCTGAACATTATGAATTATAACTTACATCATTCCCAGAACTTGGTCATGGGTAACAGAAGCGAGGGGATAAAAATATAAATATATAAAACTGAAAACCTGTCTTTCTCCCATTCTACATTTCCATTTCCATACACATTCCCGCTGTCCAACAATGTTTGCCATTCATACCTGGGAAAAAAATTATTTTCCAACTTTTTTTAAAAAAAAATCATCCTGAATTAATTTTTCAAATGGTTGAATGTAATCTGAACCTCAGCAAAATCCACTCCAGTCTTTGCTAATTAACTTTGGAGTTAATCCCAAGCGTGATTGGACAGACAAATTCCTGATGTGTCCAATCACACTTGACCAATAAAAGAACATTATTGCATTGCATTGCATTGTACGGGCAGCTGCATCAGTCATTCTGCATCACATAGAAAAGGACCTGACGGTAGCATTCTGATAGGAGAGGGAAAATGAGTGACACTTGGACATTTTTACCTTTCTGTATTTGCAAGTTGGATTTGTCTGAACCAGAAATTCAATAACAGGCACTGCAGCTTTGTCAGGTGAAACAGACAGAAGCTGACAGCTTTAATTCAAAGAAAAACTAGCGCTGATGTCTGGGTAAAATAGAGCTCATTCAGCTGATAACCACTGTTAAGCTTCAGTTAAATTGGCAGAGAATATTTGCAGTGGCAAGAGGACTCCATATTGGAAGGATCAGAAGACCTTCTTTTCCCAAGGTTCATGGCCAAACAGAATCCAATAAAATACATCAAAGAAAATATGCTTATTTGGGTGGCAGCTGTGATGGACTGGTCTTCTTTCTCTGAAGTAACAGTAACAGAGTTGGAAGGGACCTTGGAGGTTATCTAGTCCAACTCCCTGTTCCCGCAGGAGACCTATACTAGGGATTCGAACCGCCGATCTTTCTGATCAACAAGCTCAGCATCTTAGCCACTGAGCCACCTAGGGAGCTCTCTTCTGGTAGGTTTTTACTTTAAAGATTTAGCTAATCATTACCAATACGATGGAATGTGTCAGCTTCTTACAACAGTTTCTGCTTTATCCGCATGAATATCTTCCTCCTGGGCAATCCTTCTGTCCTATACAGATGTTTCCTTATCTATAGTTAACCAGGATGTCTATATAAAATGGGTCTCTTATCTTTGCCATGTCTTCCTTCAAATAAAATAAATGTCTTTTTCGTGTAGCTTTTGCTGTGTGATATGCTCATTTGTTTATAAAGGCAAGAGCCTGCCTTTTCTTTTTCTGAAATGGCGTTTCTACGGCCTAGACAGTCTTTCATCAATCCTTATTTTTAACTGTACTGTAAATATATAAGGAGAATATGGGAGACAGTGAGTTCTAGTTCTGCCTTAGGCATGAAAGCTGGCTGGGTGACTTGGGCCAGTCACTCTCTGTCAGCCCAAGCCACCTCACAACCCACCTGTTGTTGTGGGGAACTTTTACATTGTTGCAAGGACTCCCCATAGAAATGTACATAGATACCAAGCTTCAAGCTCCCATGTAACACCGTTCCTGCGCGAGCTGCACTGGCTCCCAGTGGTCTTCTGGGTGCGATTCAAGGTGTTGGTTGCTACCTTTAAAGCGTTCCATGGCATGGGACCTGGATATTTACCAGACCGCCTTCTGCATCTGATAGCCTCCCACCAACCAGTACGCTCCCACAGAGAGGGTCTCCTCAGGGTGCCGTCAGTCAGACAGTGTTGACTGGTGACCCCCAGGGGGAGAGCCTTCTCTGTGGGGGCACCTGCCCTCTGGAACGAGCTGCCCCCGGAGATTTGTCGGATTTCCGACCTCCGTACCTTCCGCCGTGCCCTTAAAATGCTATTATTCCATCAAGCAGGGCTGGCCTAAAATATTATTTTAATGGGTTACTATATTTTAGACGATCGGTCAAACTATTTAATAATTTTAAATTGTTTTTAACTTTTGTATTGTTGGTTTTATCTTGGCTGTACACCGCCCTGAGTCCCTTTGGGAGAAGGGCGGTATAAAAATTTAATAATAATAATAATAATAAAAGATGTACTTATGAATATTTTGCTACAATCTGCATGTATAATACAGGTAGTCCTCGACTTATGACTGGTCACTTAGTAACTGTTATGATAGACGTCCCCAAAGCTACATATGGCCCAGATTTGAACTTACAATGCTTGTGCCCCCCTGCAGTCACATGAACACATTTTGGGCACTCAGCAACTAGCCTGCATTTATGGTTGTTTGCAGCATCCTCAGGCTGTGGTTTATGACTTTTTTGTGGCAAAATGCACAAATTGTAGATAATGGATTCACTTGACAAACTGAAGCATTCGCTTAATGACTGCCGCAAAACAAGTGGTAAAATCTGGCTGGGTCACATGGTGATCTGTTTAACAACTGGCAGGACTTATGACTGTATTTTGGGCTCAATTACGGTTGTAAGTTGAGGGTTACATGTATCAGGTGCAGATGCCAACAGCCTCTGGCTAGTATCGCAGTCACAAATATCTCTCAACACCCGAAAGACCCCACCATCAAAATGGTGGTAAAATGGGCATTACCACTGACATAATTTTCCACAGTTTATTTTTATTTTTTAAAAATAAGGGCAGGTGCCTTCAAAAGAACAAAGTATTGCCATTTATGTTCTTAACTAATTGTCACCATTAAAAGGGGGGCTGAAAAGGGCTCCATCTGTTCTGGCAGAGCCTTTAGAGACCAGCTGCCTAGGCCGGGGTCTCCAACCTTGGCAATTTTAAGACTTGTAGACTTCAACTCCCAGAGCTGGCTGAGGAATTCTGGGAGTTGAAGTCCACAAGTCTTAAAGTTGCCAAGGTTGGAGACCCCTGGTCTAGGCCATTCAAAAGTTATCCAATCCCTGCTTTTGAATCATGTTTTCCTTATTTGTGAAGGATTAAGATAGCTGTTTTTATATTGCCAAACAAGAAAAGATATTGCTCAAAGAATACACTTTTTTTGTATAAAAATATATGCATACAGATGTAAATTTTGTATTATACATTTTTGTACATTGTAAAATCGAACAGAAATACAAATGATTTCATTGTAGCAAATTATGTGATTATGCCCTTGGACCTTCTTAGCCCAGCACAAATGATGGGTCACCCACTAAGAAACAGGATACCCTCATTCTGAGAAGGAGGAGTAACCTAGAGAAATGTCATTGTATAACATGTTAATTTGAAATGAGGAAATGGGATGACACGTACCCAAAATTGAATAGGAAGTCACAGGGCTTGGCAACAGAAGTAGAATGACCAAATATGGATCAGTTGCAGAAAATGCAACTAGGGGCAGAAGGACACGTAGGCTTGAGCAAGCTCTAGGGGCAAATGGACACATTGACTTAAGCAAGGTATAACTCCATAAAAGGTAATAAGAATGGACTGGTTTTTATGAAATTTTCCTTCCTTGTTTCTGGCATCCAATTGCATACACGATCGTGTTTTGCTGGTGTTTGGGGTCTCAGTTCCTTTAATGGCCAGAACCCTTTTGCTGAAGTGCTTCAATAAAAGTTTTGCGAAAGGCCATCGCTTGTGTCTGGCTCTGATTGGCTCTGATCGTTCAGGCTGACCCATTTTTGGGACAACCCTACCAACTTAAAAGCGATTTGGAGGCCACTAATGCTCTCCCACTTTTGGTTCTTAACAGTTATAATGTAATGAAGCGGGCTCTGATGGATGACCACTGGATAACTTTCTATTCACTCTATTCTAAAAAGCAATGCATCCGGCTGGAAAGAGTACAAACTCAGCCAAGGTCCTTTTGGTTCCTCTAGGAGGCCTCTAAGTTGTCAGAAGAAAGGAACATTCTAATGACATACAGCTTAAAGGTTGGTTAGGTCAAGGGGATCCACATGAGTTAAAAATTGTCCATCGTCAAAAGATAAAAGATATGCTTCAGTAATCTACAAAAAAGAATTATGATTGTTTTGCAAAGAAACTCTGTAATGTCAATTAAAATTGATAAATGTATAGGACCATATGAACTGCTGACTTCAAAAGAATCCTTTGTCTAGAAGGGTATAAAACCACTGTACCTAATTCCTGTCTTTGTTCAACGCTTCATGTACAGAGCCTTGAACCTATTGCGCAATATATATATAAAATCTGTCTCTGATCAACCCAAAAGTTGTGTTTGTCTTATTAAATCCACAACAGTTAAACCAGACTGAGACTCAGTTAATCCATGATTATGTGTTAATTAATAAGGCACAGATACATTCTCTACAACATGAAATCTACCTTTACATTTAACTATCCATGCTGTGAAGTTAAGGAAAGAATTATTAAATGGAAAGCATTTCACTGAAGAAACAAATGTTTGCAAAGAGATACAAACAAGATGTTTTTGAAATCCAAGAAGAATGTCCCTGATACTGCAAGAAAGATAGGAATTTTCTAATCTTTCTCATCTTTAATTGCTGCTAACAGCTCTTCAAGGTGTCAAAACGCAACTTGTTCATAACATCTCACTGTTATTCCAGTTTTAAATAATAAACAGGGCCCTGCAGTGATCTGGATTCCAAAGGCAAACTGTGATTTGAAGCACATTTGAGTGTGCGCATAGCACCTGTTGGGAACACGTTAACGTGATGCTGAAAACTGCCCACCCACACACTGAATCACTTTTTGCCCTTTGAATCCAGATCTCTGTAAATCCTTTGCAAAAGTACATGTTAATAAAAAAAAAAGATGGAAGCACAGTTATGAATGTCTCAGCTATTTATATCAAAAGATAATAAACTTATCTGCAAACAAGGAAACACTTTGGAACAGAACTTTTCTCATCCATCTGCTCAAATCTCTCTCTCTCTCTCTCTCTCTCTCTCTCTCTTTTGCTGGATCACATCTGTAAATTGCTAGTAACATGTAAGTTTATTCTTAATACTAAGGTGACCAACTTTTTTACAATGAGAAGGAGGACACGTGCGTGTGTGCTGTGTCATGTTTCGGTAAGAAGTAAAAAAAGCCACTTGCGCGTGGCGCACTCTTGCATGTGGTGCAGTCTCTCAAAACAATTCTCCTGTGCGGAGCGCATGCATCTCATAATTGCGTCTCGCTGCACTGTACTGAGCCTTGACGAATCGTGATGTCAAATACAAATATGTCACATCACACACAACGGATCAGATCGGCATCGATCGAATATGGAGATTTACAGATTAGTCTTCAAATATTGAAAAGGAGGACATGTAGGAGGACACTTTTCAAGAGAGGACAGAACTTAAAAAAGAAGGACTGTCCTCCCTAAAGGAGGACGATTGGTCACCTTATTAATACCATAAAATTTGATACATTCAACTTCTATTCTCCATTGTTCAGTTGTTCTGTTTATAGTGCTAATATGATCTGTTTTTTTATTTTTCTATTTTCTTAATATTATTTCAGTGCATTTCAAAGATCTGTATAATATTTTAGACAGATTTAGTTTTTGTAGGCCAAACTAAAGGATCATGCTGCTCCTTCACTCTCCTCCACAAAATAATTTCATTAAAACGTTGAGAGTTTTAGCTGTGATTCCTGAGTATAGTTCTTTGAATTTATTTTTATTTGAAGTTAGGATGGTCATTTTTCTTCCTTAAATGACCAGCTTAATAGTAATACATGTTTTTTTTTTTTGAGCAAAAATTTCCTCTGCTACTTTTGGTATTCATATGACAATCTGCTTATACATCTCAGAATTCAAAAAAGCAGTGCTTTATGTGGTTTCACAATGGAAGAGAACACCTGGATTTTCAAATGAAAGCCAGGTGGTTTCCATCAGAATACTGTCAACATCTGCTGCTTTTAAAAATGCAGCAGCAAAAAATATAGTTAGGGATGTATATTTTTACTGCTGGACTTTTAAAGCAGTAAAAAGTTAAATTAGATGTGTTCGTTTAGTTTATTAGGTATAAACTACCTCATAATCTCCAAGTAAGAATTTAGCAGCATTAGTACACTGATTTTTCAACACCTTTCTATTTCGGCCTCTCTAAAAGCCTCTACCTCTTGACCATTATTGTAGGTTTGGTCAGTTGAAAAAACCTGGTTGATGGTGCCTATTTTTTTTTAAGTGTGTGTGTGTACTTATTTATTTATTCTCTTTGCTTTCCTGGCCAAGAAAGGCTTAATTTTAAAAAAGGAATTTCATGATAGGAGTTTTTGGAGGGAAGGAGGGATGCCTATGAATGAAGAGGAGTCATACAGGAAAAATCTATAGCAATTACTGTAGGTTTTATAGCCATTATTTTACACAGCAATACTCTCTTTACTCGGATGCTAATAAGACAATAGTGTTCATAGCCACTGCTCTGAAAGTGTTTGGAACATTTGCTATTCTGCTGCCCTGCAGATACATTGGGAAAATTCCCAGCTAGAATAGTGAATGGATGAGAGTTGAGGGAGTTACTTTACCAACATATCCAAAGGTTATAACATTGGGAATGGTTTGGAATGGTTTGGAATTGCTTTTGAATTTGAGCCCCAAGTAGAGTTAAGCCCAGGTGAATTAGATTTTTGCCTCTACTTCTAGAAGTTGCAATGTGCTTTAAAACAAAAATATTGTATATTTCATTGCAAAAGCAATTTATTATTTATTTGTTTGTTTATTAAATTTATTGACCGCCCACCTTACCCCAAAATACTTGAATAAAGCTAGTCCTCAATTTATAACAGTTCATTTAGTAACTGTTTGAAGTTACATCACTGAAAAAAGTGACTTATGACCATTTTTCACACTTACGACCATTGCAGCATCCCTATGGTCATGTGATCAAAATTTGGAGGCTTGGCAACTGGTTCATATTTATGATGGTTGCAATGTCCCGAGATCATGTGATTACTTTTTGGGACTTTATGACAAAGTCATTGGAAAAGCCTCATTCACTTAACAACTGTGGCAAAAAAGGCAGTAAAATGGCAAAAAAAAAAAAAAATACTTGACAACTGACAACTTAGCAACAGACGTTTGGGGCTCAATTGTGGTTGTAAGTCGAGGACTATCTGTATACCCCTAAAAACAGTTGTCATATATCTTCCAGTGTAACTACACCGAGATAATCTTGATGCTGCAATGAAGGATATACTGGGATGTATCAATACATCCTGGCTACAGATAATTAACATGATAAGCGTTCAGAGGAAATGAGAGTGAGATCACAGATCTGGAAGTCCTCAAAACAGGGCTGGCCTTTGTCCCTAAGAAGAATGGAATGGCTACTGAATTGAGGCATTATTTGCTGATGATTTTTCTGATTAGTTTATGATATAAGATACAAAAATACAAAAGCAAAAAGTAGGAAAATTAGGGAAGAGAAAAGGGAAGGCAGAAGGGGAGAAAAGAAGGGGAAAAAGGAAAAAAAAGGCATTGACTTCCAACTCCCTCTGGTGTAGTAGAATAAGATAATAACATCAAATCTCAACTTTTTACTTTTACATAATAGTATAAATTAACCATTTATAGAACGACAATTCTATCTAATCTGTAAAACCCAAACTCAAAGTTTCATTTTTCCCCCACCTCAAGCACAAAGTCCAGAAGCGGTTTCCAACTAGAAACAAGCATACTTTTTTCCTTTGATCAAAGCAGTCAGTTTGGCCATCTCTGCTAACTCCATTAACTTTTGCAGCCATTCCTCCATTGTGAGGAGTTGAACTGAGGCGTTATTAAAGAAGATGAGGCAGACAGTATTCCCCGTCTCGTGTGGGGTAGCCTGTTGCCCCAAGATGCCGCTTGATTGTCAATGCTGAAAAGCGGGATCAATTTTTTATGAAATTGTATTCTTTGTCACTTGAAGCAAAGTGCCTTAAGTTCTGCTCTGTCTTGGCTTTTGAAAATTCTATAATTGACTTATTTTAAGCCATTCCTTTATGGATGAATGTATAGACTGAAGTGCCTTTATCCCATTTGTATGCCATGGTTCAGTCATGATCTTTGAAATATATTAAAATGCACACTTTGTATTATGTAACAAGTTACATGCCTATCCTCAGTTATGGAAAAACCACTGGGTGACTTTGGGATGGCCACTGCTTCTCAGTCCAGATTACTCCACAGGTTTATTGTGGGAAAAACTGAAAGAGGAAGCCCTGCGTATGGCATCTTGAGATCCTGAAGGAAAGAAATAAATGAATGGAATGAATTATTCTATCAAAGAAAGGAATACATAGAGCATAAAATACATGTACAAGCATGTGTCTTGAGAGAAACATTTGCAGATAAGTATTTCATGATTTAAGAATGCATATTAAATAACACTTCTTGTGCAGACTTCAGATTAAATTTGCAAAGGGAATAGAATAAATTTACGGTTGAATACATATGAAAGGGAGATAGACTGGAAATAAACTGATCAACCCTAGTTGTTTTAGAGTAAAAAAAGGAGGTCAGCTTCAAAAGATGCCAGAGAAAATACACACTTTGTACATCCCAATTTACAGACAGAGAACTTGAGAATGTATATTTAAGAGATACAATACATTGGGAAAAGTGAAGCAGAAAATAATACTCCCCAAATTTCAAAAAGGAATGAATTCTAACTCAATGGCTCTAATTAATTAAGTAAATTAATTAATTTTAAGTATAACCATTTTTTTTCATTAGAGACAACAATGATTTGTTTTCTGAGGAAGCTTCAAGATCCCCTTTGCCAATCTTGGCATATGAGCTGGAATCAAACCAGCATCAGCCTCAATACAGGTAGTATTCGAATTATGACCACAATTGAGCCCAAAATTTATGTTGCTAAATGAGTCAGTTGTTAAGTGATTTTTGCCCCGTTTTATGACTTTTCTTGGGAAAGTTGTTAAGTGAATCACTGTAATTGTTTAGTTAGTAATGTGGTTGTTAAATGAATCTGGCTTCCCCACTGACTTTGCTTGTCAGAAAATGGCAAAAGGTGATCACACAAGACACTGCAACCATCTTAAAAATGAATCAGTTGCCAAGTGTCTCAGTTTTGATCACGTGCCCATAGGGATGCTACAACGGTTGCAAAAGTGAAAAATGGTCATAAGTCATTTTTTTCCCAGTGCCATTATAACTTTGAACAGTCACTAAATGAACTGTTGTAAGTCAAAGACTACTTGTATATTATTATTATTATTATTATTATTATTATTATTATTATTATTATTATTATTATTATTATTATTATTATTATTATTAAAATTAAAATTTCTATACCGCCCTTCTCCTTTCGGACTCAGGGCGGTGAACAGCCAAAATAAAACATTTATACATAAAGTACGATTAAAAATAGATTTAAAATAATTAAATTTGGCCCATAGTTTAAAAGTTATCAATTTAAAATCCATATCAAAATTTAAAATCAACCATAATATATATATATATGAATAATAATCTACCCAGCTGGGAAAAGTAGTTTTAGTCGAAGTCTTAATAGAACAGAATTCAACTCTTACAAAACAATCAATATACACTGTTATTTGAAAAGCAGATGAGACTTAATCTACCTCAAACAGAGTCAAAGTCTATTCTTAATCATTTTGACTGGGATGTATTCATGAAACAAAATTCATGAAACATCACTTGTATAATTATTTATCTCTAAAAATATGTGCTATTTTGTATAACACGGTTGTTTTATTTAGAGATTTATTTTAAGATTAAAATAATGATTAAGTAGAATACCAAATATAATTAATTTGAATAGCTCCAATGGTGTTAAATAAAAACATTTATTGATTGTAATTTATTGATTACTGGTTGTAATTTAAAATGATTTAAAATGATTAAAATGAAAGAGCTGCGGTGGTGCAGTGGTTAGAATGCAGTACTGCAGGCTATTTCTGCTGACTGCCAGCAGTTTGGCAAATTGAATCTCACCAGGCTCAAAGTTGACTCAGCCTTCCATCCTTCCGAGGTGGGTAAAATGAGGACCCAGATTGTTGGGGGCAATATGCTGACTCTGTAAATCACTTAGAGAGGGCTGTAAAAGCACTGTGAAGCAGTATATAAGTCTAAGTGCTATTGCTATTTATACTCCTTGAGATGCTGGTGATCCTACATGGCACAGAGAAATAACCTGTCCCCGTTGTCTCTACCAGCCCCACCATGGCTGACAAGATTATCATGCTTTGGGTTCCATGAATAAAGCAATGCCATCTGATGAAGCCCAAGGACAGGCCTTCTCTGCCTCTATGTCCATCCTGTGGACTAATAGCCTCTGAGATCCAGACATCCCCAACTCTGGAAGGCTTTTGTAAAGCACTGAAAAACTATTTCATCACCACCTCTCTCCAGGTCTGTCCCAGGATGTTGTGTGAATCTTCATGACCATGTATTTGGAATTAATTGTCCCCTACCTGATCTATTTTTTATGCATGAATTATTTTGTCCTTTGACGGTTTTTAGTCAATTGGCAAATAAGCAGCCTTAAAAATCAAAGAAGCAAGCGACTAAATAAATACATGTGGAATCTGATTTAGTCAAAGTATCCCCTTCAAGAAACATTCTAGCATAATGAAGGATTGGATGATGAAAATGGCTGAGCTGGCAGAAGTGGCTAAACCAACTTGTCTAATTAAGGAGGGAATTACAACTTACTTTGTAATATGTTTCTTTCATTTTTAAAATAGAATTTTCTTTTAATAAAAATTATTCATTAAATATCATTCCAGTAGACAACTGAATCTTGATTGGATTCATTTTCAAATTGTTCTGTTTTCCAGTTTGTTCCCAGTTGGTTTTCCCACCTGTTTTTAAAGACATTTGGAGAAGATTTGGAAGCAGTTTAAATGATTAAAAACTACCAGATATTTATTTGCTTAGGAATAAGACTGCTATTGCAATGCATGCTACATATTGAAAGAACAGAACTTATTTTTGAGCAAAGATTGAATAAGAATTCAGATAATGCCATTTTAAAATTAAGAAGGTGATTTGAGGAATGTGCAGTTTCAGCACAAAATTAACTCCCTGATATTGTGAACAGAGGCTTGCCGTTGTGCCAAACTTCAAAATACCTTGTTGTTTCCTGGATAAGGAGCTTCAAGTCAATTATTCCCTTGGAAACTGACATTTCAGAAAAAGAATCTAAAGGAATACAAAAGTGTTGAATCTTCTTGTTCCAACCTTGGAATGTCCTGTTCCAAATCCTCAGAATATGCTCTCCCAATCTTTCTGAAAATGATCTGACCTTGACCTAAAAAGGTGGCCACATTTTGGCAGTTTAAGGTTTGATCTGGACATGAAATAAACAAATAAACTGTTAAGTGAAACCTCTGTTTCAAATCTGCTTCTAATTAATTGTGGACAGAGTCATCGCACTATGTTGGGAAGCACCCAGCCTGGCAGGGAAGAGGGATCAAACACAGAGCTAGCCTGGAGTCACTGCATGATTGCAAAAGGCCCAGGACTGACCCCCACTTCAGGTTCCTTGGCACCTTATCTAACTGTTCCCAAGAGGAGACTGACAGGCTGGGGAGATTCCTGTATTATAGGCAGAACATAATAAAGTAGTTAGCTTGAACTTTGCACATTAGTACTATAGGAACCTAACAACATCATGTCATAATTTTGTTCCTATTTTTCTATTTTAAAGTGAGGGCCCTTTCGTCCTACATTTTCACCTATATAAAAAAGTAAAGGTTCCTTTCGCACATATGTGCTAGTCGTTCCCGACTTTAGGAGGCGGTGCTCATCTCCGTTTCAAAGCTGAAGAGCCAGCGCTGTCCGAAGATGTCTCCGTGGTCATGTGGCTGGCATGACTAAATACCAAAGGCGCACAGAACACTGTTACCTTCCCACCAAAGGTGGTCTCTATTTTTCTACTTGCATTTTTTACGTGCTTTCAAACTGCTAGGTTGGCAGAAGCTGGGACAAGTAACGGGCGCTCACCCCATTATGTGGTACTAGGGATTCGAACTGCTGAACTGCCGACCTTTCGATCGACAAGCTCAGTGTCATAGCCACTGAGCCACCGCATCCCCTTTCTCACACACACACACACACACACACACACACACACACACACACATACATAGTCCTATAAATAAGAAACTTATTTAGCTACATTAATGGCTGGATGCTTTATCTAATTAAATGGTCGGCAACTATACTTCGAGCTGCCTACTGAATGACATAATTTTACCTTTTTATTGGCTGTGTTGGGAGATGAAGGATCACATTTGTGACTGTTTCAAATTTGTTTTAATAAGGCATCAAGAAAATAGATGCACACAGCATTGACGGGCTCAGTTTGAATAGTCACTTCCTTTCCTTTCTAAAAACACGGTGCTTTAAAGGGCAGCTGGCAATGCCAATTATAGCCCAGTGCTTGCATGGACACGATAAGATTCACTCCTTCCATCCTTCACCAACAAATTGGATTAGGCTGTGTGTCCCTTCCACAGCTGACATGCCTAGTGGGTGATTCTCTGCCCGCTGCAGATGAATGGATCCCTCTTATCTTAAAAGGACAATAATATGTTCGGGCCAGGAAGTCACATTGAGAGAAATATTAGACATCTGAAAATGACTTGTCCTGCTTTGTCTGCCATGGGTCCCTGAAGGAGAATCTGTTTTAGTGACAAAAATCCCCTCAACTTCCAACTCCTGGCTATATTCTCGACATTTTAACTGGTTCAAAATATATATATATATATATATATATATATATATAAAGATAAAGCAGCAAATCATTTTTTGGAAGAGGCGGGGAGAGGATAATTCTAAGATTTTTCTTTGCAGGAAGATGGTTTCACTTTGAACAAACCACTGTATCTATTCTTCCATCGATTCATTAACATTCATTAACAACTCTCTTACTTCAGATTTGAGTCTTAATGGCATCTGTTTATAGCTCTTATCCAAAGAGAGCAGTTACAGTTTTTAGAACTGCAATGAATCCATTTATATACTGCTCAAAAAAATAAAGGGAACACAAGCAGAAGACATTCGAGATCTGAATGAATGAAATAGTCTTATTAAATACTTTGTTCTTTACATACAGTAGTTTATACACTGCTCAAACAACTAAAGGGAACACAAAACTACTGTATGTAACGAACAAAGTATTTACTAAGGCTATTTCATTCATTCATTCAGATCTCGAATGTCTTCTGTTTGTGTTCCCTTTATTTTTTTTGAGCAGTGTACATTAATATATTGCATTTTCCGGAAAACCTCTTGAAGAAAATAGGAAAAAAAACAAAACAAAAGGAAAGTTCATGGGAAATCGTACTGCTTAGCGAGATCATTCTTGCCCCCTACCTGAAACTATTTATATTTTAAATTTATATTTGTGGATTTATATTTCCACGAAATACAGCAACTCTTGCTTTACTTAATTTAAAATAGTTTTAATCCCACTTTTCTACTTTAAAAGCTGGGAATGTGACAGTATTTCTCTGATCAAGACATAAGCCAATCAGGATGTATAGAAATCTCAGAGTCCGTTTTATACACAATGGGGATCTTGGGGAAATTGCACCCGCTTTGTCTTCTTGAGTGTTTAGCAATTCTGCTCTGTGGTACTATTAGGCCAGGAACTGGGGGCAGACATCTGGGAAACAAGGGCATGCATGGGGGGGAGGAAGAGGTGTGATGACACTTGCAATGATGTCATCATAGAAATACTGCAACTTGGACAGTTGCATCCAATGTGTGAAAATCTAACTACATAAGGGTAGCATTTGCGTTCTGATGATGTTGTGCAATTGTTAACATGTAACTGTTGTTATAACCAGTGTAGCTTGCTGTCATATGTCGTTGCTGGGATCTCACTTGACAAAATAAGCAGAGATTTCTCAAACACAGCCAGTTTGGCTCAGCATAGCGTACAACCATATAAATCATTTATTGTACCATACCATCTAAGGAGATAAGTAGTGGAAGACCAATAAATGCAGAGTATACAACTATTTAACTGCAGCAATATTTCACTGACTTCACTTTCTATATAGACTGCAATATGTTCAATTTCATTTCAAAGAGTCTCACGCTTCCAGGTATACAGTTGTAGAGGATCTGAGAAACTTCTCATGGAAGACAGAAAAGCTCCATTATACAATGGATTCTGCTTTGTTTTTTGTTTGGATTTTATTCTACATTTCATGGTCATTTAGTTTATTATAATTTATTTATTTATTAGTTCAATTTATATGCCGCCCTCCTCCAAAGACTCAGGGCGGCTTACAATGCACTTATAGCAATAGCCTTCATTCTTTTGTATATATCTGCTTATTAGGGCTTTTAGCCCCCCATAAGTGGTGTTTCTACAAAGTCAGCTTATTGCCCCCACAATCCGGGTCCTCAATTTACCTACCTCGGAAGGATGGAAGGCTGAGTCAACCTTGAGCCTGGTGAGATTTGAACTCGCACTAATTGCAGGCACCTGGCAGTTAAGTGCTATATAACAGCACTTAGTCCGCTGCACCACCAAGACTCCTCCTAATTACCATATTATCATTATCGTCATCACCATCATCATCTCTAAATGTGTACGCTACATCTCTTGAACATCTTCGGTTATACCACAGAGTGTGTGTATGTGAGAGAAAGAGAGAGACAGAGAGACAGAGACAGAGACAGAGAGATAGAGAGAGAGACAGAGAGACCATAAGATGCAGGAATGGCATACAATGAATGGCACAACCAAGTAGCTGGCATTGCGTGTACAAACATCTTCACAGTGTATGGGCTAGACCAGGGATGTCAAACTCAAGGCCTGTAGGCCAGTGTCTCTGCCAGCAAAAATGTAGCTTGGGAGCCTACCCCAGCCTCCTGAGGTGAACCACAACCCTGATGCGGCCCTCAATGAAATTGAGTTTAACACCCCTGGGCTAGACCTTCCCAAGTCCAGATCCCACAGAAAATCATGGAGAATAAAAGAGCTAAAATCCTGTGGGACGTCCAGATCCAGCCAAACAGGTAGATACTGGCCAATCAACTAGACACTGTGGTAGTAGACAAAGACCAGAAGACAGTGGTGGTGAGAGATGTAATGGTGCCAAGTGACAGGAGCATCAGGAAGAAGAGTAGGAGGTGCTGCAGAAGTACCAGGGGCTGAAGGAGGACCTGGAGAGGATGTGGAAAGTAAAAATGATCCCAGTGGTGGTAGGAGCAGTTGAGGCTGTGGCTCTTAAGCTGAGAGAGTGGTTCCAACAGATCCCAGGAATGACCTCAGAGATTTTTGTCCAGAAGAATGCAGTGCTAAGAACAGCTAAGATCCTGCATAGGATCCTGACTTCTGTTGGAGGACCTGAAGGAAGACACAGACCGTCCATACAGGTCAGAAGGGAATAGGAACACACACACACACACACACACATTAAAAATCACACTACACCAAACAGGCTAGCACTCTAAAAGGCTTTGATAAGTTTGTTCCATCATATGAAAAAACAGGAGAACCTCTAGCTGTGCAAAATAAAATGGTTCTGGAGATAACTAAAGCAATCATTTTGAACTGGTCTCAGCACTGGGGTGTTGTTTATTTATTTTATTTTATTTATTTATTTATTTATTTTGTCAAGCATGTATTAGATAACAGATAAGTATAAACATGATTAAGAATACATGAAATGGATACATATAAAAAGGGACACTAGGACAGGGACGGTAGGCACATTGGTGCACTTATGCACACCCCTTACAGACCTCTTAGGAATGGGGCGAGGTCAACAGAAGGCAGTCTAAGGTTAAAGTTTTGGGGGTTTGGGGAAGAAACCACAGAGTCAGGTAGTGCATTCCAGGCATTGACCCCTCTGTTGCTGAAGTTGTATTTTCTGCAATTGAGTTTGGAGCAGTTTACCTTGAGTTTGTATCTATTGTGTGTTCGTGTATTATTGCAGTTGAAGCTGAAGTAGTCATTGACAGGTAGGACGTTGTAGCAGATAATTTTATGTACTACGCTTAAGTCAGACCGAAGGTGGCGTAGTGCTAAGTTGTCTAAGCCCAAAATTTCAAGTCTGGTGGCATAAGGTATTATGTTATGAACAGAGCAGTGGAGGACTCTTCTCATTAAGTATCTCTGGACTCGCTCAATTATATTAATGTCCAATTTGCAGTGCGGGTTCCAGACAGATGAGCTGTACCGGTCCTTCCAAGAGGCAGACCTCCCAAACTGCCACATTCTGGGCCAGCTGCAATTTCTGGACAACCTTCAAAGGCATATTCAGAAAATCTCCTGTAAGGGGCTGGCAATGCGTTGCAAAGAAAGGAGAGGGGGGGGGGAAATTTCTCGGTGCCCCCAGGAGAGAAAAAAGCTTTTCGAAAACACGTGTTCTCAAGGAAATTCTTTTTTAAGCACACTCTTAAATGGCAGCTTGCCATCAAACCATTGTGACAGTCTGGGGGGGGTAGAGCAGATTGACAGTGGCAATTTAAGAGTGCGCCTGAAATAGAAGTCAGTATGAAAAATGCTGAGCTCCATTAAAAATGTTTATTTTTTTCGACACCTGGAGGTTCAATGCAATATTCCCCAAACTGAGGCCCAACCATTCCATTGGGATTCTGAATTGTAAAGTGAATGTACTTATGGGGTGCAAATCAGTGGTGGGTTGCTCCCGGTTTGGTCTGGTTCTTTAGAACCAGTATAAAACCAGTGGGAGACTCCACTCACCCACCACAACATCATCATGGGATGATTGCGCGCTCCCGTTGTGAACCGGTAGTAAAAGTAAGTAGAACCCACCCCCGGTGCAAACCTTCCCTTAGATGCATATTCCGTGTACAAGCCCTGTGGTCTAATTAGTAGTAGTTATTAAAATCATGCCTGGAATGCTAATACAGGTAGTCTTTGACTTACAACAGTTCATTTAGTGACTGTTCGAAGTTACACTGAAAAAAGTGATTTATTACCATTTTTCACACTTACGACCTTTGTAGCATCCCCCATGATCATGTGATCAAAATTCAGATGCTTGGCACCTGGTTCATACTTATGACCGCTGCTGTGTCCCAAGATCATGTGGTCACCTTTTGCAACCTTTTGACAAGCAAAATCAATGCAGAAGCCAGGTTCACTTAACAACTATGTTCCCGACTTAACTGCAGTGATTCACTTAACAACTATGGCAAGAAAGTTCGTAAAATGGGACAAATGTCACTGAACAAATGTCTTACTTAACAACAGAAATTTTGCGCTCAATTGTGGTCGTTAAGTAAATGGGAACAGTTCAGCCCAGGGCTTTGAGAAAGATAGAGTACTCCTTAAGGCAGAGGTTCTCAGAGTGTGCATCATGATCCTCAGGGTTAGGGTTAAGCTTTGGGCTTGAGTGAGGTTGAGCATTTTTACAAAAAAAGCTGATTAGGTTTGCACTGTGACTGGTATATAAACTCATTCCTGCTTACCCAGACAAAAGCAAAGCCCCATATTCATTCATTTTTTATTTATCAAATTTATTGGCCACCTGTCTTACCACAGGGTAATTCTGACAGCACACTTGCTTCAACTGTGGATGCCACTTGCAGAGGCAGTGCAGGACTGCTATCAAAATTTGCACTTGTTTCACCTAGGGAAGGGGTGTCAAACTTAAGGCCCAGAGGCCAGATCCGGCCCACAGGATGCTTAGATATGGCCTGTGGGGTTGCACTGGAAACAGCGAAGGACCAGCCCTCGGTGCCTCTGCCAGCAAAAACAGCACTTGAGAGGGCCGTGGACGGCCCTTGCAAACTCAATTTTTGCTGGCAGAGGGTTGCAAGAGGCCGTCGCAGCTGAAAATGGAGCTTGGGACTCCATTTTCACTAGCAGAGGGCTCGGGCCCCCACAGGCACCCCCAACATTAGTGACATCAAGCTGGCCATGCCCACCCTGGCCCCCCAAGGTGAAACATGATCCTGATGCTGCCCTCAATGAAATTGAGTTTGACAACCCTAACCTAGGACCTAGGCAGACCCATAGAGGTCTTGTCCAGGCAAAACAAAGGCTAGAATAGGTATTAAAAGATGGCTTAAGAGATGGTCCAGCACTGGTCATAACTGTTAATCACAGTTTCCTTCCCTCCTTCCCTTCCCTTCCCTTCTCTTCCCTTCCTTTTTTATATGGACTTGGAATTGCAAAATATGAGGATCCTGGCTTTAAGAAATAGGATAGAATTCAACTCTGTTATTCTTCTAGTCCAACCCTCTGCTTAGGCAGGAAACCCTACACCACTTCTGACAAATGGTTATCCAACATCTTCTTAAAAATTTCCAGTGTTGGAGCATTCACAACTTCTGGAGGCAAGTTGTTCCACTGATTAATTGTTCTAACTGTCAGGAAATTTCTCCTTAGTTTTAAGTTGCTTCTCTCCTTGATTAGTTTCCACCCATTGCTTCTTGTTCTACCCTCCTTTTGGGAGGCACTAGGTCAAGGACATCAAAATCTTCAGCTTGTTGACTCATTGACTCCTTCATGAAGTTCCAAATTATTCATCAACCCCCAAACATTTATTACATGAAAATAATGCTATAAATATCACTTTAACTAATAGTATTATGAATAATAATAATAACAATAATGAATATCCCATCAACCCTTGAGGGTCAGTACTGACCACTTTGTACTAGACAATTATTTCTTCTGCCAGTTCAAATATTACAGCTCCTTTGATTATTTTTTTTAAAAAAAATTGCACTCGTGTCAGAAGCACCCAGTCGCTACCCGGTTGAAAGGATGACTGACATTTACAGCAGATCCATTCAATCCATTTTTTCATTGTAAAAGAGTTCCAGATGGGAAACAGATAAACAAAGTGGCTGGACAAAACAAAACAGATGAGAAATATGAAAATATGATGAGTTTACCCTTTGGCAAAATCCTCATGTAAATGCATTCTTTAAGGCGCATAGTTAATTATTATTTAGAAATGTGTCTTTGCCAACAAAGGCTTTTATTGGCAAGCTAATTCACTTGGTAGAGTTATTGTGATCTTCTCAACGTTGGTGGCTATTTTGACTTATTTATCTGCTCTGGAGAAAATCCATTGTACAAGAAAGAGTTTGACATGGAATCAGTAGGGTGTGAAATGTATTTCCTAAAACATCATACTGGGAACAACCTTTTTCTTGCTGTTCTCATACATTACTACAAATCATCATGTATTTAATCCAGTTTTCTTTGAACAGAATGGTGCACAAAGTATAGTATTATATGCAGAAATATAGAGGTTTGTATTTCCCTTTTATATCTATATATTTCTATATTGTCTGTCTGTCTCTCTATCTGTCTATCTATCATTATCTATCTATATTATGAGCCGCGGTGGCGCAGTGGTTACAGTGCAGTACTGCTACTTCTGCTGGTTGTCAGCTGCCTGCAATTTGGCAGTTCAAATCTCACCAGGCTCAAAGTTGACTCAGCCTTCCATCCTTCTGAGGTGGGTAAAATGAGGATCCAAATTGTTGGGGGCAATATGCTGACTCTGTAAACCACTCTGTAAAGCACTGTGAAGTGGTATATAAGTCTAAGTGCTATTGCTATATTATATCTCTCCTTCCCTCCCTCCCTCCCTCCCTCTTTCTCTCTTTCTCAGAGAAAACCTTCATACAAAGAGGGTTTTTTGGGGTGGGGGGTAGTGGCTTGCCTTTGCCTGCTTCCTAGGGCTGAGAGAAACTGACTGGCTCAAAGTCACCCAGCTGGCTTCACATCTAAGGCAGAACTAGAACTCACAGCCTCCTGGTTTCTAATCCAGTGTCTTAACCATTATATCAAACCATCTCTCTAGTTTGTGTTTGTGTTTTGGTTTTTTTAAAAGCCAGAAAGAGTAGAGACTGAAATTTAGGGGTTTCCCCCACTTTTGAATAAAACTTTATAGTTTCTTTTGATTACTAAATCACTACTATTACTAAATTTGTTGTATTAAATGAACAGCAAGAAGTTCTCAAATGAAATTCTCAATTCCCCAGAAACTTTTCAGCTCATCTCAGTATGTAGCCAAATGCAGCTGTTTGATCAGCATCCAAAAAATCTGTGCACCTGATTGGGCCATCATGACTGCCTATAAATATAATCCATGTGAGTTATGTACATTTAATAAGGTCGCTAGGGGATGGATAACATACCAAATGAAGCAGCTAAGGGGTGAAGTAGCAAAGTAACATAAAAGAGAAGCCATTTGCTAAATTGTCTTCCTCCATTTGAGAACAGATTGAGCTGACTATTAAATAAACCAATCTGCAGATTTCCATTGGACTGTGTTTTATTTTGGTCATGAAATAAAATTTCTATTACAGCAACATGTATCCTACTTGAGCTGGCTGCTGCCAGACTATTAACTTTAAAGAAATAGGGGGGAAACATGCTGTGGGGTAGAGTGCCAACACAGTGCCTGACAGTTGAAGAATTAGCATATTCCTCTCAGTTCAGGCCTACCTACGAAGAAGAAAAATGTATGTTTGAAAAGTGTCTCAATGAGATGTAGCAATTTTGAGGTTCTGTTGAGCACTTTCACAGCTGCCTCTGAAGTTTGCATCTTCATGAGCTACCTAAACTCTGGTCCAGATGAGGGTAATTGTGGTCAGCACTCTGTTCTTTGGGGATGTTACTTCCAGAGTCCCAACTATGATCCCAGAGGATCTGTGTCCAAGAATGGAACTAGCCATGATGTATCCCCATTCTGAAGCTGTCTCCAGTTACTGGAGTTATTAACGGCCCGCTAAATTAATGGGCCTCTGATTACATTGGATGAACCTTTTAAATTTGCTGACTGCCTTAAACATCACACAGCACAGCTTGTTATATAATAAGTTTCAAAGGGTTAAGGAATCCAACAGGAGAATCTCACAATGTAATTTTACTGAATATGGTAGTCATGAGGTAAACAGCATTATCAAGGCACGTTCCCCAAGTGTCTGTGGATAAAATAAGGCACTTAGCTATGTTCTTAAAGCATTTTGCTTATGTTCTTGTCAAGCTAGCTTACAGAAACAATTCCTCTGAAAGCACATGTCAGTGAGAACAATGATAATGACAAGATTTCCATCATTTTAATGGCATTTGATTAAATAAACCACAGAACTGGAATGGCATTGACGCTGAAAGAATCAGACACTCCACAATAAAGTTCTGTGTAAGTGCATAAAACTACATTAAAGTATTTCCTGCTTCCTTTTTTTTTTCAAAAGTTAATTAGAATAGTCATACTCCACTGCTGTCAGACAAGATTTTCTTCTGAATTCTTTTATTTATCAGCCATGAATATTATTTTGATTATTTTTCATGCTGCATTAATTTTCACCTCTCCTCTTTTGGATGCTATTTTAACTTCCCTAAAAATGTTCACTCTTTCCATGTACCAATTATTACTGACAAAGATCTGTAAATAAAGAGTACATAACCATGCACACCAAAATAGATAATTTCAGCATGATCTTTTATCATATTTTATATTAGGGAAGTTTTTCTAAGAGCCCAGGAGAAAGCATGAGAACTCACAAAGTTGGAACTTGTGGAAATGTAGCATGATTGGCATACTAATTTTCCTTATACTAGAAAAAAAAGCAACAATCTAAGAATAAATGTTTAGGTCCCAAGTTCCTATCATCAATTGTACATAACTTGGCAGCCCAGTGGTCACAAAGATCGAGGAGGGTGACAAATAATAGTGCAGGAGAATTTGCTGCTATGGGAAACAGATTAAATAATTCCTTTCGACTATATTTCGTTTTGGTGCTAGAATCATTACTGCCAGGTGAAGACCAAGTTCAGATTACTCACTGCCTATAATCATCTTGTATGACTAATTTTGGAATGAACTGTTTCCCAGCATGCTTAGAATGCTTTGAAAGAGCTAGCGTATTGTTAATTATGTTAGGATAATTATAGAAGGCCAACGAGATCACTTCATCATACCACAAAGCTCATTAATATCGTTCTGATCATGTCCTGCCACCTAATCATCACTTAACATTTGAATTTAAGTTTGAAGCAATCCAAGCACATATAATGGCATTTAATTTCTCTGTCCAGTTCACAGTGATTTGCATATGTCCTCATGCCAGGGGTGAAATCCAGCAGGTTCTGATAAGTTCTGGAAAACCGGTAGCGGAAATTTTGAGCAGTTTGGAGAACCGGTAATACCACCTCTGGCTGACCCAGAGTGGGGTGGGAATGGAGATTTTGCAATATCCTCCCCTCTGGAGTGGGGAGGGAATGGGGATTTTGCAGTATCATTCCCCTGAAGTGGGGTGGCAATGGAGATTTTGCAATATCCTTCCCCTGCCACGCCCACCAAGTCACACCATGCCCACCAAGCCACGCCCACAGAACCGGTAGTAAAAAAAATTTGGATTTCACCACTGCCTCATGCCCTGTTGGTGATGGAAGGTTAATGGTGAAATACATTCCTTATGAAAAAAGGAACAAAAAATGTCTTGTTGCCTGTAGTGCAGGTTATTGTGTGTGTGCATGTATGCGTGCGTGTGTGTGTGTATTTTCCTCTTTGGGATCATTTTTCTTAGCCATTTTCAAAATAATTTCACATTTCAAAATAATTTCTCATCTCAGGCCATTGGTGTATCCTGTAGAATGGGAATGTACAGCTTGTTCAGCTTTCATTCTGTGAAATCAGGCCATTGGCACAGATTGTACTCTAGATTTCTTGATATAAACAGGAGAAAAGGGCCCATGTGGTATCACAAAGTGTAAGACTAGGCTCAGGGAGACCTAGGTTCATCTTAATCTACTTCGCAGGATTGTTTTAGAATAAATTAGATTGTCTGTTGAGAGAGGCCTACAGAGCCTTCCCAGGATGGAACTGTACACAATTGTACAGTTTAATTGTACAGATTATGGGGGCGACATGGCGCACCCATGTAACACCTCTCCTGTGCGAGCTGCACTGGCTCCCTGTGGTCTTCCGGGTGCAATTCAAGGTGTTGGTTACCACCATTAAAGCGCTCCATAGCTTAGGACCGAGGTATATATGAGATCGCCTTCTGCCGCCAATAGCCTCCCACCGGCCAATACGCTCCCACAGAGAGGGGCTCCTCAGAGTGCCGTCGGCCAAACAATGTCGTCTGTCAACACCCAGGGGGAGAGCCTTCTCTGTGGGAGCACCAACCCTCTGGAATGAGCTGCCCCTAGAGGTTCGTATGATCTCCAACCTGCGTACCTTTCGCCGCGCCCTGAAGACTCTTTTATTCCAACAAGCCGGGCTGGCCTAATAGGAATTTTTAAATTGGGTGTTTGTTAGTTTTTAATTTTGTGGGCCAAATTTTATATATTTGTTTTTAAATTGTTTTTAAATTTTGTGGTTTATATGTGTTTTAATATGGCTGTACACCACCCTGAGTCCTTTGGGAGAACAGCGGTATAGAAGTTCAATAAAATCTAAATCTAAATCTAAATCTTAATATTTAATCTGTTTGAATTAAGAATGAAGATGGACAACACACAAACTGTGTAGTCCTCCTCCAATTTGTGATTTTATTTATTTAATTAAGCATGGTTTCACCTAATCTGGATCAATACCACTGAATAAATGAAAGGGGAAGTCTAATCATAATCAACAGACCCTTTATCTTATGGGTGAAATTGTTCTTTTTTTTAAAGAACAACAACTTTCAGATCAGGCCATACATAGTTACAATTAGGTAAGTAGGATCGTGAATTATAGCTGAACAACCCACAATTTTGTAATCATCTTAAAAAGTAACATCTCCCTCATTTGTAATTGTTTGCAGCTTCTTTGTCTTCTAGTTTTGCTTTTTCATTGTGAGGAGCAGGTGAGACACTGACGAAATGAGAGTTTCAGTTCTTAATTTTGCAAATTTGCTTGGCCCAGATTTGTGCCCGAGCTCTAATTCTACAGAACTATTTTTGCTTATGATAATTCATAACATAATGACTACATTCACTGTACTGCAGTGCTGGAAAAGCAACAATAACCGATTTACCCACCATCACTATCACTATATCTCTTTGGGAGAAACGAGCTGAAATCCATGCATAAGTGATTCCCCTACAAAAATGCAATTAATAGAATGCAAAACATCTTTTTGTAGTGCAATATACATAAACAATTAAAATTCCAACTGATTTGTTAAACTCAGTGTGATCATTAATTTTAATCAAGCCAACATGCCTAGGATAATTTTAGTGAATCTTTAACTGGTGAGAGTTCCCTGGGTTTATTATCTCCTTGATCTACATTTGCTGAAAATCACACATCACCTTTTTGCCAGAAAAAATGACTGTGAAAGGAGACATTTTGTAAACATTTGAACTGCTGGAAGCAAATCGGGTCATGGACTCAATAATCAGTTGTCTTTTGCCCTAATGTTGACAGGGCTAAGAAATCCACAGTCTTAACTCAAGAAGGCAGAAACTATAAGTTTTCAAGAGCTGGGGTTGAAAAGCACTGTAGTCACCACAAACCAGACACGGTGATAATAAATCTGAGCCAAAAGACTTTAAGTCATGAGCGTCCGCTGCTTCCGGAGAGGAAAAATTAAAATCCCAAGTTCAGGAATCAAAAACATAACATGGCAAGACTGTTTCATAAGTCACAATATTATGGTACTTAATTTAAATATTTTAACTGTTTATGAATATTTCCAAAGTGCTTTTCAGGAGGAGAAAAAAAAACAGGATAAAAATTAACAAAACACTTAACAATCTCATTTCCAGCCAAATAAAACCCCTCTCAGGCCTGAGCAGTTTAGTGAACGATTGCCAGCCCAAACTGCTTGCTCTTTCAGCTTCATATTCCACACAGGGATTTTATGAGAATAAAATAGGCCATTGATTTTAACTTTTATCCTTCTTCCAAGAATTTACCGCAGAACACATAAGTTTTCCACACCATTTGATTCTCTTAACATGGGCAACCCTGGAAGTGGGAATGACAACATACAGATCCTGATAGCGAGCAAGTTGCATAATATAGCATTCAGTGCAACTTAGACTTGTGTCAGTCGTCATGACATGATTGACACAAATCACATAATTGTGATATTTGCCTGATGACATCATAATGCCCCGTTGTTCTAATATCGTGGCTTGTTTCAGACACCTATACTTTTATTCTGATAGTTTGGTCATGCATCAGTATTTTTTTTTTTAAAATTTAATTTATATGCCGCCCTTCTCCGAAGACTCAGGGCGGCTTACAATGTGCTCAGCAATAGCCTTCATCCTTTTGTATATTTATACAAAGTCAGCTTATTGCCCCCACAACTGGGTCCTCAATTTACCTACCTTAGAAAGGATGGAAGGCTGAGTCAACCTTGAGCCTTGGCGAGATTCGAACCCTGCAGTAATTGCAGGCAGCTGGTCTTAATAACCAGCTTAATAACAGGGTGCCTTAAACCCCTGTACTACCAAGGTATAATGCAGGATAAGGCATATTTGTGCCTTATCAAATCTGTAAAGCCAACCATTAGCTATAAACCAGGATTTCATGCTTATAGTAATGTATGAACTAATCAACTTTTGTTTATTCAGCAATCCATGATTCAACAATCCATGGCTTAGGAAGGGTCACTGTTGTAACATTACTTAGCAAGCTTTGTGGCATAGTAAAAATATAAATCAGAACTGTTGGAAGTGCAAAACACAGAAGGGGACCTACTACCATATGTGGTGGTCATGCCCAAAGGCCAAAAAATTTTGGAAAACAATTCAGAATCAGCTGGAAGAAATCACCACCCAAAAAGTGCCCCTCAGACCAGAAACATATCTACTAGGAATACTGACAAAGAACTATAAAAAAGAGACACAATACTTGATAATACATATCCTGACCGCAGCCAGAATCACTTTCGCACAAATGTGGAAGCTAGAGGACACGCCATCAGAGGAAAAAATAATACAAAAAACAATGGAATGTGCGGAAATGGACAAACTTACCAAAGAGATACAGGGAAAAGAAGATTCAGAGTATTATTTAATTTGGCAGAAATGGTACAACTGGTTAGATAAAAAGAACACAAAATAAGGGAATACCACCCAATGATACAAAAATAAGGAAATAAAATGAAATATCGTTGTATAAACATTGATACATGATGAAAGATAAATATACATAGATATATATATATATAATTACCGAAGTAGCTCTATTTTTAAAGTTCAAGCTGTAAGACTTTTCTGTATAGTTAGTTTATGTATAGTTTGTTTTAATGTCTACGTCTGTATATGTATGTTTGTTTATAAAAAAAAAAATTAAAAAAAAATTAAAAAAAATATAAATCTAAGACTCGCCAATCTTCTGGCATATTAACCATTTATATCCATTTTGTAATCCCATCTGTCTCCTTCAATAAAAAAGATGGACTAGGCAATCTCACTGAGATTTCTGCACCAGAGAAATCAAGCTTTTATATAAGATCTAAACCAGAATTAGTCATGCTTACCTGCTTAGAACTTTAATCTAAACTCACCAGTATCCACCACTTTACATTGTATCCAAGAAGCTTCTTCAGCTCTGACAGGATGGTGGGGAATAGAAGGATTTCTATTCCATGCAGACAGCTGGTCATTTGCAACCTTTTAGAGGGTCATTGAAACTCTTGGAGGTCGTTGAAGCACAAAACAGTTGTTTTATGTGTGCCAAAAAACAGAAGTCTTGTAGCAGCTTTTCCAACTAGCAAATTTTATTAAAAGGCCTAACTTTCATGAGCTGCAGGTTATTTTTTTTTTAATTTTTTTTTTAAATTTGATTTATATGCCGCCCTTTTCCGGAGACTCAGGGCAGCTTACAGTGCGTTAAGTAATAGCCTTCATACTTTTGTATATTTATACAAAGTCATCTTATTGCCACCACAATCTGGGTCCACATTTCATCTACCTTAGAAAGGATGGAAGGCTGAGTCAACCTTGAGCCTGGCGAGATTCGATCTTACTTTAATTGCAGACAGCTGGTGTTAAATTACAGTGCTCTGTCTGTTGAACTATCCAGGCTCCTTGAGGCAGACAGAATCAATTAACAATTGTAATGTATTAAAAACTCATTATATTTCTTGAGACATGTTGAGATAGTCTGAAACACTTTGATGAACACAAATTCAGTCGTCTCTTGCTTAATCATATTGTTAAAAGTCTCATTTTTCCAAAATGGTCACTTTGGAAAGATCTTCAGTAGTGGGTTCTGGGAAATTGAAATATTCTGATACAACTTTGCCCTTGTTTTGAGCCCTGATGTCAAATTTGTGTGCTTTCATTCTTCATGCAAAGTTTGTCCCATTGATCCTATGTAGAATCTGGAAGCATATAGGTATCCATGGCAATTGGTAGGGTACCTGTAAAAGTGATGTTTATGTCTCCATTGTGTAGTTTTACCATGACATCAAAGCAGTGGTGAAATTCAATTTTTTTTACTACTGGTTCTGTGGGCATGGCTTGGTGGGCGTGGCTTGGTGGGCGTGGCAGAATCCCCATTCTCACCCCACTCTGGAACCAGCCAGAGGTGGTATTTGCCGGTTCTCTGAACTACTCAAAATTTCCGCTACCGGAACCGGTAAAAACCTGCTGGATTTCACCCCTGCATCAAAGGGGGAATTAACTACAATTGCTTTTGCATAGGAAAACCAGAGCAGGTTTAATGTCAACTGTCCAGTTGGTGAATCCAGAAAAAGAAACTCCTGGGACATTATTTTACCAAGAGTATACCACTTTACTGAATAAACCACATTGGCACAGGAGAAGCAAAACCAGCTCTGGGTTTCCTGAGCAAAAGCAAGCATAGTTAATACCCCCATTCCCCATATGGGCCACCCACAGTCCAAAACATCCACCAATCTCTTCTGTTCGTCTTGTCATGAGAAACAACCAGCCTGACTAACTAGCTGTGTGTTTTCTGGTCATTGTGATTCTTGCCTTGCTGTGGATTGACTGGGATCATGCCTTGTGAACTTTGAACTTTTCTTGCCTCGTGAACCCTCTTGTATTGTGGGTTTAATTTTACCTGGTAGGTTTATTTTGACTGGGAAACTTCCAAGTTTCTTGGTACAGAGTCTCAATATTCATATAGGATACAACAGAGTTATTAGGGAGACCGGAGTTCAATCTTCTTAGGAAGTCTACAGTGCCTCTTATGTAGCTGGGGAAACTTTTTCTAAGCATCAAGACCTTCTCCATTGACTTTTCCCCAAACATTTTAAGTTTTAGCTTTATTATTAAAGACCAGCCTTTCTTTCCCATCGTGCGCTCTCGCAGTGTCTGTTTTGCAACTCCAATCATCCTTCCTTACCCAATTGCTACAATTGATGTCAAATCTCTCTGCAGGTAATATAGAATAGCAGATGGCTCAATAGAGATCTTGACCCAATGGCTTTTAAGCTATCATTTGCTTGAAAGACAGAGAAAGAGCTCTCTTGACCTTGAACTTTTGGATTATTTCAGCAATTTCAAAATCGGGAACAGAGGAATTCCATAATTTTGCTTACATTGAAATCATTTGACATTTGGGAAGTATGGATTACTTAGTATGGACTCAGCTCCAGTTCCTAAATTCTTCTCAGGGATAATTATAGAATGAAAGTGCTAAAGAATCCTGAGCCTGGTTTTTTTCCTTTTGGTTGTTACTTTTGTTACCTGTCCTACATTTTATTCCTGAATGTCTCTCTTTGATACAGTATTTCATTTCTTTCAGTGTAGGATAAACATTCTTCCAACAGAAATAGCTCAGGGTTGAATTGTGGGGAATGTGATGCTCTCTGAGCTTGGTTATTTGTTTGTAGACATTTCATTGCCCAACTGGATAACATCAGTTGGGTAATGAAGCATTTGCAAACAATCAAACACAGAGAGCACCAAGTTCTCCAAAGAAGTATTATTGTCCAAACTTAAGGCTGACAAACTTTGCTGAGATGCTTTCTTTAAGCATATATTAATAACCCACTTTATTGTGCTTCACCAAACAACTGTGAGATTAGCAAACAACTGTCAACACGTCTTTTTTTTTTTAACAAATGACTTTTATATCTAATTCCATAAAGGAATCTTCACTGTAATCATGTATATATATAGAGAGAGAACTACTGTATTTTTCAGAGTATAAGGTGCACTTTTTTCCCTCCTAAAAGAGGTTGAAAATTTGGGTGCATCTTATACTCCGAATGTAACCCTGCATGGTACCCAAAATGGCTTCCCAGAACAGCTGCTGCCTTCTCTTACCATTTCTGCGCTTTGCCTGCTTTAGTCACTGGAGCTCCCTCCAAGGATCAGCTGTGCTTTTTTTCCCAGCTCCAATGTGAGCGAAGCGATCGTCCATGCTTTGCCTGCTTTTCTAATTGCTGGTCCCTCCAACAGTCAGCTGTGCTTTAGAAACATAGCCCCAATCAGCCCCAACCTCAAAACCAGAGAGTGAACTAATGTGCTGAAGTAATGCCCCAACCAGCCCCAGCCTCAAAACCAGCGAGCAAACTAATGTGCTGGGACTAACCAGATGAATACCTGGTAGGCAGAATTTTTTCCCCCTATTTTCTTCACCAAAATCTAAGGTGCGTCTTATACTCTGGTGCATCTTATACAGGGGTGCTTCGCTCGCACGCACACGCTTCTGCGTATTTGCAAAAGCTTCCTGATGACGTCGGGGTCGGTGGGTGGAGCCTCCCACCAGTTTTACTACTGGTTCTTGTGAACCAGTCCGAACCACTGATCTTATACTCCGAAAAATACTATTCTTCTTCTTCTTCTTCTTCTTCTTCTTCTTCTTCTTCTTCTTCTTCTTCTTCTTCTTCTTCTTCTTCTTCTTCTTCTTCTTCTTCTTCTTCTTCTTCTTCTCCTCCTCCTCCTCCTCCTCCTCCTCCTCCTCCTCCTCCTCCTCCTCCTCCTTCTTCTTCTTCTTGCCTTTTTATTTAATCATCCGCCTATTTGGAAAAGAAGCCTGGAAAATAAACAAGCAAAGGACAAGAGAGGAAAGGAAAGGATACATTCTCTCCATCAGTTCATTTTTTTTCCTGTCTTCCTTGAATATAAAGATTAATCCTCACTTTATTCTTGTAATTATTACAAGACTGATAAGAAGCATCTAGAAGACATACTTTAAAAAACCCAAACATCAGACTCCCAATTCAGACAATAGCCATTATTTGTATGTATTTTTAGAATGCCTTCAAGGCAACGTACAATGACAAAAATTACAATGCTTATGTATTTTGTTATTTACATACAATCTGGGAGGATATTAACAATATAATGAAATGAGATTTCACAGTGTTGAGTTGTAGTTTTGAATTTAGTTTTGAATAGTTTGAATAGTAAGTCGCCCAGAGTCATTGAATGAGTTGAATAAATAAATAAATAAATACATTCCAGAAAATGAAAACCACATTCATTTTTGAAATCTCAGTGGAACGATACTACTTTTGAGTTATCCCATTTTTTTAGAATCCAAAAGAAAATAACTGAATGTTTGATGCCATATACTGGGGGGAAGGGCCCTTTGCTCTCAGTTGAGTTCTCACCTACCTGGTTAAGTTTACTGTCCCCTGAAGAGCTCTGATTGTGTGGAATGCTCTGCTTCCCCCTCATCTTTCCCCAGGATAGCCCCATGTAGGAAATGAGATTAGTCTAATGGCATGGATGTGGCAACCCTAATCTGCCTTTGAAAATCCTTCCCCCAAAGCAGCCCTTTCCTTCATGTAGGAAAAAAAATTAAATAACTGCCATGTGCTAATGAACTATATAGTGCTTGCTTATTGCAATGTGTCCTTTTTGTTTGGTGACAATAGAAGTGGCTTATTAAGAAATATTTCATTGTCCCCATCTCAAGGGATTTGCAGCTGAAGCAATTAGAAGACTTCCTGAAAAGCTCCCATAGATCCGTCAACCAATGGACGTGTATTTGAACTGTAAACAGAAGCTGAGGTTACCATGGTATACTCTTCTGGCAACCAGCAATTGATATTCTTGGCAAATAGCGTGTCTGGGGAAACACACTGCTTCTCTGACTCCTTGGCGCAAAGTAACTTTCCCTCATTATGGCTTTTCCAAGTCCTTTTTCCAAGGCAAAGGATTTGGATCCTCAAATTCATTCAAGGAGGTATGTTCAGCCATTGGTTTCCATATGTTATTAGTGACTATTGGCATTGAGATTTTGCATAGAATTTTGCTCAAAATGCCCTATAGGGTGTTGTTCTCACAGGATGTAAGGCAGAGGACATACCTCTTCAAGGGGACTTAAATTTCTCAGATGTCTCCTACACCTGAGTGGCGTAGGAGGCTAATGCCTCCTACTAAGGCAGCATTTAATATCCAGCTGCCTGCAATTACTGTGAGTTCAATTCTCACCAGGCTCAAGGTCGACTCAGCCTTCCATCCTTTCTAAGGTGGGTAAAATGAGGACCCGGTTTGTGGGGGCAATAAGCTGACTTTGTATAAAATATACAAAAGTATGAAGGCTATTGCTTAACGCATTGTAAGCCGCCCTGAGTCTCCGGAGAAGGGCGGCATATATATATATAAAAAAAAAAGAGATGTATTTGACTTACAATTTGAAGCCTGGAATTCGGCAGGCCCAGGTCTAGACTGTGTAATCTCAGAACCATAACATGGCTTGATGCTTGCCATAGAAAAGCTGTCACAAATAAACACAAAAAGAACATTGCAGGCCAGTAAGGAAAGTCCTAAAAATGAATTTGTCATATTTTGGTGGTGCTATAATAGCTGCTGTGTTTTGTTTTGTTTTTTTAGAATCTTTATGTAACCTGCTTCTGTTATTAACTCTGGATTTTGTTCAGTTTGAAACTAATTATTGCACTGCTTTATTTGGGTTTGTATTCTGAAAGGCAACCTAAAAGGATTCTTAAATGCATGCTTGTTCAAATAACTCTGAACTTTAGAAATGGAATTTATAGGATATTTTATAGTAGGCTATTCTTAGAAATTACCAGGCAGGATATGGAGATTCTCTGACTCAGGAACTCAGTGCCATAGTGTGTGGGCAAGCCAAGACTCCTCTGAGATGGACATTCTGAAGAACAATTATGTGCAAGAAAAATTGGAAGGTAAGACATGCCCATGGGATATCACAAACGGGATCCCACTCCTATGAAGCTTCACAAAAACTACATATTTCCATGAAGGATTTGAATGCACGTGCATACTTAAAGGCAGAATACTTACAAGATAATAGAATACAATGCTGAATTCAAGCTCTTTTAAAATGAGTTCTACATTGTAATTTAGGCATTCCACAAACTAGTTCCTGTTAGATATATCAGGCTCCATCACCCTTGACATACCATGTTTCCCTGAAAATAAGACCCTGTCTTATATATTTTGAACCCTGAAATAAGCGCTTGGCCTTATTGCCATGCACTCAAAAGTCTGATTGGACTTATTATCAGGGGATGTCTTATTTTGGGGGAAACAGGATAGTAGCTAAATCTATGATGGTTGGATATTTGTTTGTTTATTCATTTCCCACCTTTTTTATTTTTACAAATAACTCAAAGTGGTGAACACACTTTCCTTCTCCTATTTCTCTCCCTCAACTGTGAAATCAGTTCAGCTGCGAAAGAGTAACTAACCCAAAGTCACCCAGCTGGCTTTTATGGCTAAGGTGGGACTTGAACTCATTTCCAGCCTGGTGCCTTAATCATTACACTAAACTGATGGCAACTGTAGTCTTTCCATTTCAAGCTCTGTTGGAGAAGGTTGATAGCTTTGCTATGAAAGTGACTTTATTTCACTGGGATTATTTGGAAGTGTCTCAGTTGGATCATTCTTCAGGTAGTCCTCCACTTACGATCACAATTGAGCTCAAAATTTCTCTTGCTAAGGGAAACATTTGTTAAGTGAGTTTTGCCCCATTTTACGGCCTTTTTGCCACTGTTGTTAGGTGACTCACTGCACTTGTTAAATTAGCAACACAATTGTTAAGTGAATCTGGCTTCCCCATTGACTTTGCTTGTCAGAAGGTCGCAAAAGGTTGATCACATAACCCCAAGACACTGCAACCGTCATAAATATGAATCAATTGCCAAGCATCTGGATTTTGATCACATGACCATGGGGAAGCTGTAATGGTTGTAAGGGTGAAAAAATAGTTGTCACTTTTTTCAGTGATGTTGTAAGTTTGGAAGGTTACTAAATGTAACTATTGTAAATTGAGGATTACCTGTAGCTATAATAGATAAAACAATATTGAAGTCAATCTAAATTTGATTTAGTAAAGTAGCATTAAATAAAACATTCAGGAAATAAATTTGGACATTTATTTATTTATTTATCAACAGTTGTTCTATAACATTGATACAGGTAATCCTCGATTTACAACCACAATTGAGCCCCAAATTTCTGTTGTTAAGCGAGACATTTGAGTTTTGCCCCATTTTACAACCTTTCTTGTCACAATTGTTAAGTAAATCACTGCAATTGATAAATTAGTAACCTGGTTGTTAAGTGAATCCGGCTTCCCCATTGACTTTGCTTGTCAGAAGGTTGCAAGAGGTGATCACATGACCCCCCTAGACACTACAATCATCATAAATATGAGTCAGTTGCCAAGCATCCGACTTTTGATCATGTGACTGCAATGGTCATAAGTGTGAGGTTGCTACAATGATCATTAAGTGTGAAAAAAGGTCATAAGTCACTTTTTTCAGTGCCGTTGTAACTTTGAACAGTTGCAGTTACAACAGTTACAACACTGTTGTAAATCAAGGACTATCTGTAGTTACAGAGCATCCCAAAGCAATGCACAAATTCTAAAAACCTTTTAAAATAAACGAGGTAAAAGCAATGTATTAAAAGATAATGTCAGCCATGTTCTGAAACATTTGAAAAACTGATTTATTCCCTCTGGCGCTGGGATAAGATATTAGGTGAATTCTGCTGTAGGGTTGTACACTGTCTATTTCTTTGAGAACCTTGGCTCCATTGTTTAAATGTTATTATTGTGGTTTTTAATTGTGATAGTTATGTTGTATGGTACTTGTTTAAGTGTTAACTTTTCTGAAACAAGAGTGAGATTGGAGAAAGTCAACACAGATTACAAAATCTGGGTTACAAAAGGCGTGTAACCCTGTAATGTTATATGGGAAACACCTTGGGAAATTGGGTGAAGAGACTGTGCCAAGGGAGCAGTCAGATAAGTTACAGCATAGCCCACAATTGCACAATGAAATGAGCAAGAATCTCAGAAGAGACCTTCCCTAGTTTCACAGACTGTAAAGAAGATGGAGGGGGAGGTAATTGTACTTTGAGACTTGCAAAATTCTGTCAATGTAGCTTTAAAATAAGGTAGAATTAGTTCATCTGATGATGATTCCTATCTGGTTTATCCAGAGGTGGGATTCACTTACCTTCCGTACCGGTTCGCAAATGTGAGCGCGTGTGTGCTCGCTTGCTTTGCTCACATGCACCACTGTCCACACATGCTCAGCCTTTCATGCGCATGCCTTCCACGCATGCACACAGCCTCCAAAACTTAGCTAAATAGCACGGCATTATGTCAGAGTGGGTGGGCGGGGCCTACCACAGTCGCTGCTACCGGTTCGCCTGAACTGGATGGAACCGGCTGAATCCCATCACTGGGTTTATCCCTCAAGACTGACAAAACCACATCAACGTGGGCACAGGGCTTACTAGCCTGCAGGAAGGCTATTCCAGGTGTCTTCATGTGGAAAGTCGCCCTTTTGTCATTGCCAAGAAGCAGCCCATGGCATGAAGAACAGGATCTCCTCAGAAAAGTAAAAGTGCCCATGAAACAGATAGAATCCAAGATGTTATTCCACCTATGTTGATCCTGAATTAGTATAACATGTGGGCATTTTAGCCCTCCTCCCCAAGGAGTAGCATAAATAATATAATTAAGTACTGAGTTGTAGCTTCCAGACCAGACTCAAGATCATCATCAGCTCATAGTGTGAAATAGCTTTAAATAAGTTTGCAAATGTTTTGTATGAATGTAAAGTTAGCATTATACAGTAGAGACCTTTTGAAAAATTCATTCAGAAATCAGCATGGATTGCTTTGTCCTACACCACCCTCTTTTGTCCAAGATCTGTTTTGCAATTTTAAGCTGTTTGCAATTAGAAGGCAGTTTATATGAGTGTTGTAATAGAGGCCGTTTGAAAGTCTCGTGTGACTTTTCCCTTCACAAACAATTTTCAAAGTCTACATGAAAACATCTCTCAATGCGTGCATGTTGGGAAAGATTTTGTGAGGATATGCTCTGGCAAATGCAGCTGCTTTTTCTGTCCTAGTCTCCATGTTTCAGATATCCTCTTTCTCCAAACTCCAGGAAACAATTGGGACAGGTTGTTTTGGGGAAATTAAAATAAAAGTTCCCTTTTTACAACTCTGTAATGCCTTAATTTGGGGTAGAGTCAAGGTGTCAAGGGCAAGTGGATGGAGCTGAGCGTTTACTGGCCGGATGCCCTTCCTGATGCTATGCAAAGTTCACAGCAGATAATTTTTCCTTACGCCCTAGGAGAGAAACATCTGCCACTATCCAGGATTGAACATGCAACCTTCTGAGGGGGAGGTGACAGTCTTCACCACTAGGCCACCATGCTGCTTAAATTGGACAATGTGTTTTGGGGAAATTAAAATGATAACAGTTAAAAGATGAACAATGGTAGATGCAAGCATTTTGTATTGACTTATCAGTACCAACATTACAATAACGTGGTTAAAATCAGCCTAAAATATGAGATCTAGCAAGAGCATTAATTAAACCTATAACGTGTATGGGGAAGCAACCAATGACTATATTTTAGGCTGATTTTAACTGCGTTGTTGTAATGTTCGTACTGATGAGTCAATACGAAATACTTGCATCTACTGCTATTCGTCTTTTAATTGTATTGTTTAAAGTATTAAAAGAGACCAATTGTTTGAAATTAAAATGACTCTAAATTTCTGTTATCTAAGACTGAAGTGTGGGTTTTCTTGCATCTATGGGGGTAAGTCTGCTTGTACAAACACAGGCAGTGTTTTTCAATCTTGACAACTTTAATTCAATATTGGGAATTGAAGTGCATGCAGCTTAAAGTTGCCGAAGTTGAAAAACATGGAGGAGGAGGAGGAGGAGGAGGAGGAGGAGGAGGAGGAGGAGGAGGAGGAGATTAGCAGCAACATAAAAATTTAGCCAAGCCCTCCAGCAGTTGTCTTTATTGAGCACACGCCTTCTGTCCATGATGAATATTCATAGCAAGGAGTCTGGTCTCCAACGGAGACAGTAAACACAGGCTAATCCAGGCTCCCTGTCTCTTTTGTTTCAGCTCTGCAGGAAAAGCTCAGCAATTCAGGGGAAAAAATCCTTTTAGTAAAGGGTAAAATCCCTTTACCTGTCATTGTCTGTTATGTGATCAGAAAGCTTTATGATGCAGTGTGGATCTTGGAAACAACAAAGAAATATTATTTTTATTTCCGGAATATCTATATACAGATAGCCGGTCACTGTTTCATAGTCCCTGAGTGTTTTGTTTTTTTTAACTCACTGAAATTTCTTTCAAGTTCCTGTGCAATGTGGAACTGTCCAAAAATAGACTGCTGGGTCCTCTCACAAGTGTGATCCAGAACCTCTTAGGAAACTTCAGAATAAATCATGCATTTCCCTTGCTCATTTAACCATTTATGTCAAAACGTTTGGCCGAGAAATTGCTGAATTGGTGAGCATACCGCATTCTGGCTAATGCTCTCCCACACTTTTTTTTTTCTGGGATGATCCAATTGTAAGTATTACAAACAGAGTTTATACGATGGGAAGCAAAACAAATGGACTCCGAAGCACCACATCAACGGGGTATCCGTTACCGGCAAACAGCTCTACTGGAGATTTAGCCTCATATTCTTCGCTTTCGTTGAACAGCAGGTCTGGAAGAAGCCCACTTGTTACCTCCCAGAACTTCGGGAAGGCCTCAAGCAAAATCTGTGGGGAAGAGCAAGAAGCTCTCAAGAGGGACCAGGTCCAGCAAGACAAGATCTGGAGAGAGGCTGTGGAGGCTGAGAGGAAGGCAACCAAATATTGGTGAGTAACTCGGGAGTGTGTCCGTCTTAAAAGCTTTGATACAGTGGTGAAATCCTGCCGGTTCTGTCTGGCTTGTGCGGTTTGGCAAACCGGTAGCCTGGATGTCGTTACTTCCTGGTTTTAACCCTCTGCGCATACACAAAGCCCTCTGCACATGCACAGAGCATCAAAAATAGGACGTGATGATGGTGCACTTCTGAACCGATAGGGAAGGTATGTAGATTTCACCCATGCTTTGATATGACTGTTCACGTTTGATTGCTCATATGTGCCGATCTGCATAATACTAGCCTTTGCCTGTGACTTTTACAGAATAAAAGCAATGTAAACTTAGAAAAAAAGAAGAGTTAAAAAAAGTGATAGTTAAAAAGAAAGAGAAGAGATAGAAAATGAGGGGAGGAGGAGAAGAAAAGGCAGTAGTTATACAATGAAACAAAAAATGTTAAAAAGTTATATTTACCGTATTTTTCGAAGTATAAGGCGCACCTTTTTACCTCCAAAAAGAAGGTGAAATTCTGGGTGCATTTTATAATCCAAATGTAGCCCCGCCCAGCCTCTGAAATGGAGGTTGAAAAAAAAGCCTCTGAAACCTCCCTTTGAAAGGCTGAAAAACGGATGTTTGAGAGGCTGAAAAAAAAAGCAAGGTGCAGAGCTCACAACCAACGAACCTGTTGCTAAACCTGTTCACTTCTGGAAACAGCTGATTGGGGGTATTCTGGGAGGCCGATCCACCCCCAATCAGCTTTTTTCTTATTTTCCTCCCCAAAAACTAAGGTGCGTTTTATACTCCAGTGCGTCTTATAGTCCAAAAAATACGGTATTTGGTACTTACCAAGCACATCTAAATTATATTGAAGTAACCAAAATATTTTTACAAACCCCAAGGTATGTCACCGCTTTTGAGCACCCCTAATGTTTCGAAATTGAAAGTGGGAAACATTTGACACGCCCTAGACAGGTAGTCCTCAATTTACAACCACAATTGAGCCCAACATTTCCATTGTTAAGCAAGGCAGTTGTTAAGTGAGTTATGTTATTCCCCATTCTATGATCTTTTGCCACATTTGTTAAGTGAATGGCTACAGTTTTTATGTGAATCATGTGGTCATTAAGGGAATCTGGCTTCCCCCACTGACTTTGCTTGTCAGAAGCCAGCTGAGAAAGTTACAGCTGGGGATCATATGATCCCGGAACTGTGCAACTATCATAAATACATGCCTTTTGCTAAGTGCTAATTTGCTAAATTTTGATCACTTAACCGTGGAGATGGTGCAATGATTATAAATGTGAAAACTGGTTATCTCATTTTTTTCAGTGCCATTGTAACTTCGAAGGACACTAAACGAATGGTTGTAAATCAAGAACTATCTGTAAATACTTTCATATCTTATCCTCTCTACTTAAAATTACATCATAATTCCTCCGCTCCCTTCCATCTTGAAGCATATTGATATGCTTGTCAATAGTTTCCTACTGGCTCATGACATTTTGGGACAGAAACAACGAGAAAGAAATTGAACAATCCCTAGATATGCATGGACATCTATGCATATATCCACACATATATCCACACACATATGCACATATATATATACAAATTTATGCCCATTTTCAAACCAATATAAAATAAAAATGAATAATTCATCACATGCATGAAAAAAAGCCACATCAAATGAAAATATAAAAAGAATAAAACAAATCTGTACTTACAAATACATTCCAAGTTCACCGGAATACGCACAAATATACATATGTATTTATATATTCATTAAATGTGGGTGTTGTGGTTATAATGATTAATTAAAATTTGTGATTACCAGAACTAGAATAAATGAATAGCAACATAAACTCTAATAAATAAGATATGATTCACCTCATTCAAATCGCGCACTAGTTAAGAATTGGAGATTGTCTGTCTGTCTATTTATCTATCTATCTATCTATCTATCTATCTATCTATCTATCTATCAAATTTTCATTTGTTTGGTACAATTATACTCAACAATCATAAAAGATATTATCCTTTTACATTGAAGGTATCAGAACTGGAGTTTCCTAAAGGACTATGATCCCCTGGTAAGTTAAAATCCAAATATGCATGTTAAAAGTATACTGACATGTTTGAAACAATATTCTCCCCCCCATATTTTCACATCATATATTCATCCTGTATTAACATAGTCATAGTTCAAAATGGTCAAGGATGAACAGGTGATGATGCTTTACACTTGGTGGGTTCATATATCACATTAGACAGTGGCTTACTTTTATCATGGAGCAGATAAAATCAAGCAGTAACAGAGTTGGAAGGGACCTTGGAGGTCATCTAATCCAACCCCCTGTTCACGCAGGAGACCTGTACTAGGGATTTGAACCGTCGAACTGCCGACCTTTCTGATCGACAAGCTCAGCGTCTTAGCCACTGAGCCACCTAGTCAGAATAGCTTGATTCACAAAAACAGCTTATGCTCTTATCCAGTGAAGGCTCAGCACAAAATGTGGAGGGTTATCTATCTTGCCATTCTCTGAATTGGGAAATACATAAAGAAAATCTCCCCGAATACTGGTCATGGATAGCTCACGTTCTCCTTCAAACGTAGCCTTCAGTGAACAAAAAAGATTTCCATTGTTTCCATTTTGCATAGCTCTATCATTATGATTCATTGCCTTCTAAAAGTAGGCAAAAATGAGGAGGGATGCTCCTTTTTCATGTAAGCCTGCCTAGGATTTGGGCAGGGGCATTTTCAGAGAGTTTTTTTTTAAAAAAAGAGTTCAAGATGATAGCCATTACCAGGACAATGAAGCTCCACCCCTTTTTAAGGTTGCCATGACATACTTTTTAATGAGCTTTGATCACCATCTTTTTTTTAAAAAAAAAATCACCTCTGGGATTAGAAAAAAGAAACCCAGAGTGGAACGCCTTTGTTCTTTCCTGAATAAAAATAAACAAGATAACTTATTAGCTCTGGAGATGAGAGGGAAAAGCACACACGCATGCACGCAGGCACATACACACACACAAACACAGAGTTAATATCTCAGTCAATTTACACCAGGCAAAGTGGAAACAAAACCCGAGGACTTAAAAAATTTAAGAAAGTTGGAGAGGCAAGGAAAATATTTCCCTGGAGACTGAGGGAATGAAATAATTAACCTTGACTTCAAAGAGAGAAAAAAGGGTATTAAAGTAATGTTCCTGACGTTTGAATGATGCTGCAAAACAGCATTTTTCTAAAGAAAATCAGGCAATTTATAGCTTAGAAAGAAATTGGTAGGGGTGGAGAGAACAGGGTGATCTCAGCAAGATGTTGGTGATAACTGGAAGGTATTTTGGAATTGGGTTGTTGTGCTGACACAGTAAACTTACACTGAGAGAGGCTCTTGAAATCTGAAACTGTTTTACAAAGTTAGAATGGTTCAGCTTTGAAATCAAGAATATATCCTCTAGTCACTGCCAATGATTTCTTGTCATCCCTTTTGGTTTCTACACATTAAGCCTAGTTTTATAGGAATATTTTACATCTCAGCTCAATATCTCATTTGGTTTTTTGTTGGGTTGAGCGGTTGTCTGTGCTTCTATCCATGGACAGGACAAAACTTCCTTTTCTTTCCTCTTCTTTCTGAAATTGTCACAAGATCTGGAAGCTGCCCACTATTATTCAGGCTAGAAGAAAAGCGGGGTTTCCTTTGTTTCTCTGTCTCTCATCTCTAAAAACTAGCATCTACACAGCCTAAGAAGTGAATTCAATGTGTCTCAGCCAGTCATTCTGATGCTATGCTTTTAAGACAGGAATGGTTAATAAATAACCACGCATTAATAATATTTCAAAAGTAGTTTAGAATTATGAAAAAATTGAATGCTTTGGATAACGCTATACAGATGACTAAATAACAAGTATAGCATTAGAGTTGAGTGAACTGTGTTTTAAAATATTGCTAAATGTCCTTTAAAAGGCACGTCCATTATTGTATTATTTTTATTGCAGTGATTATTTTGTATTGCAAAGTTTTTTAATTAACTGGATTAGCAGTTTGCTTACAGCCGCAGAATTTTTCATACAAGATAAAATCGACTTTGGGTCATTATCATAAAATACAGGCAGACACAACAGCCATTAAAACAAGGTAATTTCCAGAATGATTGTAACAAATGTATGAAAGCCAGAACTATCCGTGTGTTTTTATTATGATAGCTAAATCCTAGAGTTATCAGAATTTTGATCTGCTCTAGTAAAATACTTCTAACATTATTGTGTTTATTCTTGAAATCTTTCCTAATTCCCAATGGAATTGATTATGTGCAATATGGCATTAGAAGCATTTCTAATTAAACTTTTATTCACATAAATAACTGAATTATATTTTTTAGGGCAAGAAAAAAGTGTCTGCCCAACTCCCTGAATATATATCAATATTTTCGGACAAAATTCCCAATACCACCAACCACGTTATTGGCAGCAGAATGAACACTGATCTTGGTAAAACACTGATAAAAATGGACTATTTCCTCAATTATGGAAGAAGAAAAACAAAAACTGAGCAAGAACTTCAGCCTTCCTAGAACTAAAGAGAAAACTTGCTGTTAAAAAAGTGCTCATCTGTACTTTTTGAAATAGGATTAATGTCAAAAACTTAGTGCATTTACCCTTTCAGACTTAATTATTCTGCAGACCGATTGGCGATGATATTTAGCAAATTAAAGTTGATAGCAAAGTTTGCAAATATTATCCTTGAGCACGATCATATGTAAACACTAATCTCTACAGTTTCAATGTTTAGAAAACAGTGGTGCTACATCCCAATCTTGAAAGCATAAACTGCATGAGGTTGTGTGGAGGTCCATTTTCTTTTTTTTTCCCCATTCTGTAGGAAAACTGTATTTCTTCCACCAAAATTAAGCCTGAAATTTTATTGCAGATGATGGGGTGACCTGTTATACATTGCAAAGACTTGGCTGGACATCAAATGTGTCTATTGGGGTTTTGCGTATGGTAGAAGGGAGGAGTCATCCAGGACACCCTGGAGATTGTCAGAGGCAGTGCCCTGCAGATAGCCAGATGTGAGATCTTACTTGTGAGGTTGAGTGTTAGGGGTCAATTTGGATTGCTGCAGCTAAACCAGCTGTCCAGTGGTGGGATACTGCCAGTTTAACAACCAGTTCGGTGATTGTATGCTATGCGTGTGCATGCGCTTTATGCGCATATGCACCTAATACACGCTGTGCGTGCATGCACAGTTTTACAAATACTAACCTTCTGTGTTACCACTTGGGAGTAACACAGCTGATGCGCGACAATCCACTGTGCCGTGCCAATCAGCTGAGAAGATAGAGGTAAGTAAAGTGCAGGGGCAGGTGGGCGAGCTGACCTGGTTCATCCCAGCTGATTGTTCTAGCTACTGGTTCGCCCGAACTGGTCCGAACGGTAGAATCCCACCCCTGCAGCTGTCCTAGTTCAGAGCAGCTTCTCTGACTGGGCTGCTTAACGCTGTGACTGTGCCAATTGTACAGCTGTTCCTGTTCCTGAATTGGGAAGCCCTACATGCAGTCATTCTTGCCTTAGCCAGATCGTGGTTGGATTATTGCTATGCATGGTCTTGAAGACACTTCAGGAACTGTAACTGGTTTGGAATGCAGTGCTGTGTGAATTGATGAGCATATCTCAATACACCCACCCAACACCCACACCCACACACATAGGCAATACCACTATTTTATAAATTGCATTTGTCCCCAGGAGTCTTCCAGGTGCAATCCAAGGTGTTGATTATCATCTATAAAGCCTTACATGGCTCAGGACTGGATTATCTACAACACTGCCTTTCTCCAATTATTTCTACCAGCCATACTCTGTTAGGATAGGTACTCTTTAGGTCCCTTCCTTGAAACAATACAAGGGGTAGTAGGAGGCATGCCTTTGCTGCTGCAGGACCTGACTTCTGGAATGACCTTCCCTCAATATATGGGTTGGTCCTGTCCTTGATAGCTTTTAGAGAAGCACTAAAATGGCTTCTTCTTTTAGGTATTAGAGGTGGGATGTTAGAAGCAAATGTGGTTCCCTAATTGTCCATTATTGTTGCAGTTTAATTATACTATATATATAGTAAAGTAGCTTTCAGTCAGAATAATTCAGGAATCCTTGGGCTAACACTAAAAGATTTTTTTCCCATCATATTCAAATTTCAATACTTTCCTGCAATGAAGAACATTTACATTTGTTAGAAAACTTGGCAACTGGCATGAAATAAAATTGTCCTGTGCTTACTAACTTAGCCTTCTACTAGTCTGATTTCTTCTCTTTTTTAGGTCATATACGCTGATCAAGATCAGGAAGTCTAGGATTTTTCTCTCTATGGTTGTTCGCTGCTTTGAGAAATAGTTCTAAGAGTCTCTTTTCCTGGAGTTTCTTCTTTTTTTTTATTTTAAAGTTAGGGTCCAAATAATAAAAGAATCTTCTCACCCAGTTCCAGTCACTGTTCATCTACACAGCTCTTGCACATTTCTTTGTTGCCTCGGCTGTCTCAGCTTCATGGCAGCCATGATAGCTACTTTTTCTCCTCGTTGTGGATGAGAGGGAAGAAGCCCTGGGTCAAGCAGGAGAGTTGCTGTTCTCCACGACCTGCAGGGCACCTTTCTTTTCTTCACCATCCCTACAGGGTGGCTTTAGCTCCTTTTGGAGCCCTCCAATGGGGAGAACACGGCACAGGAGCGCAGAGACCCACTCCTCGCATCCAATCTCACTGCAACATCAGCCAGAAGTCCTTTTTTACCCATTTTTTTTATCCATGTTGTCTGGCTGTAATGTTATCCTTCTTATGTTCTTTATTACCCCCTCTTATTGGTATTATTATCATGATTATTACTATTACTAATCATTATTATTACTCTGTTGCTTTACATATACACTGAGAACTTCCCAACCAGAGACAAATCCCTTGTGTGCCTAATCACATTTGGCCAAATAAAAGTGTTCTGTTCTGTTCTAACAATCTAATGAAGCATTTCACTTAAGCTTATGTCTTAACAAAATTTGTTACAGTAATTGGGAAAGATGCTACCGGACTCCTGGTTTTTGCAGCCATTGACAAACATAGTTCTTCCTTTACAATATCTAGGATATCAGTATCATAGATTGTGATGTATGGTGTATTATAGTAAATATTCGTTACTTTAAGCAAGTCACTATCTCTCAACAGCCTCCAAGCATTTCAGAGGATGTAATAAAATAATCCCAAATCGGCCTTGAATTTCTAGGAGGATGAATTGAGTAATTTACACTGATAATAATCTTATACACACTATTCTTAAAATAATTTTTAAAAAGTTGCTACTGTTATTAAAATTAATACATTAAAATTTCCTAGGTTGTTAAAAAGTTATTTAACACATTAGAAATAGAAAAACAATACAAATTCATTAATAGCAATTAGCAAAACATAGCATATCAAAAATATTATAAAATACCTAAAAGCTTAATGGTTTAATACCAGAAAGTGCTAATTTTCAGAAGGGATGAAGAGATGATGATGATGACAGTTGTCATTGTCATCGTCATTATCATCATCTCATCATCCCTTCTAAAAAGATTTGGGACAAACGACATGTCTATATTTTGAAAGAAAGGTCAAGCACAATGATACCTCACATTGGAGAAGAATTCCTTGTTCACCCCCCATGCGTACTATATTTAGACTTCAGCAGGCATTTGACAAAGTAGACCACAACCTACTTCTTGGTAAGCTAGAAAAATGTGGGATAGAGAGCACCACCACCAATGGATTTATAACTGGCTGATAAACCATACTCAATGAGTAGTCCATAATAGTACTATGTCTGCATGGAGGGAAGTAAGCCGGGGTGAAATCCAGCAGGTTCTGACAGGTTCTGGAGAACCGGTAGTGGAAATTTTGAGCAGTTCAGAAAACCGGTAGCGGAAATTTTGAGTAGTTCAGAGAACCGGCAAATACCACCTCTGGCTGGCCCCAGAATGGGGTGGGAATGGAGATTTTCCAATATCCTCCCCCTGGAGTGGGGTGGGAATGGAGATTTTGCAGTATCCTTCCCCTGCCATGTCCACCAAGCCATGCCCACCAAGCCACACCACGTCCACCAAGCCATGCCCACAGAACCAGTAGTAAAAAAAATTGGATTTCACCACTGAAGTAAGCAGTGGGATACCACAAGTTTCCGTCTTAGACTGGGTACTCTTTAATATCTTCGTAGATGACTTAGATGAGGGAATAGAAGGGGAACTCATCAAAGGTGCCAATGACAATAAACTGGCAGAAATAGCCAACACCCCAGAAGACACACTCAGGATCCAAAAAGATCTTGACAGGCTTGAACAATGGGCCCTATCCAACAAAATGAAATTTAATATGGAGAAAAGCAAGGTTTTACACCTGGGCAGGAAAAAACCAAAGGTACAAGTACAGATTAGGCAAAACCTGGCTCAAAAACAGTAACTGTGAGAGGGACCTTGGAGTCCTAGTGGACAATCACTTAAACGTCAGTCAGCAATGTGCAGCAGGAGCCAAAAAAGCAGTGGTGAAATCCTTCGCTGATCGCCACCGGTTTGCTGCCCGCACATGCGCAGTGCATGCCAAATGTGTCCATACCAGATGCACACTGCATGAGCATGCGCAATCCACACCAGACACGCTTTTGATTTCCTGCTCTTTTTTTTACTTTTTAAAGCATTTTTAACTACCAGTTCCAGAGAACCAGTAGTAAAAAAATGCTTAAAAAGTAAAAAAAAAAAAAGTTCTGAAGATCAGCTGAGCGACGCACAATCGTCGGAACTTTTTTTTTTACTTTTTAAAGCATTTTTTTTCTACCGGTTCGGGCGAACTGGCCCGAACCAGTAACATTTCACCCCCCACCCCTGCAAAAAAGCTAATGCAGTCCTTGGTTGTATAAACAGAAGCATAGAATCAAAATCACTTGAAGTATTAGTACCACTTTATAAAGCCTTAGTAAGACCACACCTGGAATACTGCATCCAGTTTTGGTCATATTACAAATCAGATGTTGAGACTTTGGAAAAAGTGCAAAGAGCAACTAAGATGATTAAAGGCCTGGAGACTAAAGCATATGAAGAATGGTTGTAGGATTTGGGATTGGCTAGTCTAGAGAAAAGAAGTACTAGAGGACCTAGATACACCCACATTACACCAATTCTCCGTGAGCTGCACTGGCTCCCTATTGGTCTCCGGGCACAATTCAAGGTGTTGATTATTACCTTTAAAGCCCTACATGACTCAGGGCCAGGCTATCTTTGAGATCTCCTTCTACCGCATAGCTCCCAGCGACCAGTAAGATCCCACAGAGTTGGTCTCCTCCGGGTCCCATCAGCTAAACAATGCCGGCTGGTGGGCCCGTGGGGGAAGGCCTTCTCTGTGGCTGCCCCAGCTCTCTGGAACCAGTTACCTCCTGAGATCCGGACTACCCCCACCCTATTGGCCTTCCGGAAAGCGGTGAAGACCTGGCTTTTCCGGCAGGCCTGGGGCCGTTGATCTCGCTGTTGCAATCTTGCGAGATCCGGCCATGAATGGTGTGCATGGGCTTTTAATGTTTTTAAAATGTTTTTATAATGTTTTTAAATAATTTTTCTATGCTCATTGTTCGCATTGTTTTTGCTGTAAACCGCCCAGAGTCCCTTGGGAGTTGGGCGGCATAGAAATGCGATAAATTAAATTTAAATTAAATTAAATTAAAGGGGACATGATAGCAGTAGTCCAGGATTTGAGAGGCTGCCACAAAGAGGAGGGGGCCATCTTATTTTCCAAAGCATGAGAGGGCAGGACAAGCAACAATGGATGGAATCTAATCAAGGAGAGAAGCAACCTGGAATTGAGGAGAAACTTCCTAACAGTGAGAACAATTAACCAATGGAACAGCTTGTCTCCAGAAGTTGTGGGATTCAACACTTAAGAAAAGACTGGACAGCCACTTGTCTGAAATGGTACACAGTCTCCTGTTTGAGTAGGGGGTTGGACTAGAAGACCTCCAAGGTCCCTTCCTGCTCATTCTATTCTAAGTTATACTGCAAGACACAGGATGGCAGGCAATTTCTGAGCGTGCTCGATAAGCACACCGGAAACAGTAAAAAAGGCTTCCTTGCTGCGGATGGTGGTTTCAGGAATCAAAGCTGCTCTCTTAAGAAAAATGCTGAGGGCTGCAGCTAGATTTAAGCTACGCTTAATGATGCCAGGGAATTGGAATGATTTTTTTTTTAAATAGATCTCCATCCTCTCCAATTAAAGAAAGTGCAATTTGGAGTTGGAACTCAGACCAGAACATGTCCTGGCTGGCACGTGGTGTGAAGGGTTTGTTTTTTTTTAAATGCCCCTGGGCATGTGCAAAGTACAGCTGCCTCTGCTTTGAGCAAATAAGAATAAGAAGGGGGTGAGATGAAGGAAGAGAAGAATAATTTCTTTTATTTTATTATGGCTAAGACACTGAGCTTGTCGATCAGAAAGGTCGGCAGTTCGGCGGTAGGACTCCCTACTAAAAGTTCTCCTGCGTGAGCTGGGGGTTGGACTAGATGACCTCCAAGGTCCCTTCCAACTCTGTTACTGTTACTGGTTTGAATCCCTAGTACAGGTCTCCTGCGTGTGCTGGGGGTTGGACTAGATGACCTCCAAGGTCCCTTCCAACTCTGTTACTGTTAATTTCCCCAAATCAGAGTTTTAATTGGTCGAGGCTGGCAAATCTCTCTCTCTAGGCTGGGAGTAAGATCCTCCGTTCTGAACTCCGCCGTAACCATGACAACCAAGACTCCTTTTTTTTTCCCCCTCCCCTCCCACCATTTTCACCCTCTCCCCGCCCTCGTCCGTTCGACTCCGGTGGGCGGGGCCGCGTCTTCCACGGGCTGAAGCTGAGGCCGGGCGCTGCCTTGCTTGGAAGAAGCGGGGCGCGATGGATCCGGGCTCCCTCTTGCTGGAGGCGGCAAACTGGAGCACCATCGCGGCCTGCCTGGTGCTCAAACTGCCCCAGGGAGCCGCCTTGGTGGCCGCCAGATCCGCCCGAGGAGTCAGCCTGGAAAGTTTATTACTGGAGCTCGGCGGGTAAGGAAAGACTTCTCCGCCAAGTTGCCCTGCGGCGGCAGCAACAGCAACAGCGGCAACCTCCGCGCTCTTCTTCTCCCGCCTGCCCGGTCTTTGGGAAGGAAGGGGAGGCTTCTTTTCCCGGTGTCCACGGAGGAGTTGAGACCTGCGGAAGGGATCGCGGGTCGGCTGTTCTCCCTCCCCGCGAGCCCCTTCCCCGTTTGGAGGCTGCGGCTGTTTGTTGCTGGGCGGCGATGCCAAGGGGGCTCTTCTGAACCTGCCCCGCCGCGGGCAAAAGAGAACGCCCAGCCCGAGTTCGGCTGCGGATACATAACGTAACCTCAAGGGAAAAAGAGGTTGGCGGCTAATGGCCGTGGGTTTTTTTTTCCGAAAAGGAAGGCCTGGGACACGAAGCGTCTTCTGGGACACCCTCTGGAGCCTCATCTGGCCGCTTTCTCTCTCTCTCTCTCTCTCTCTCTCTCTCACACACACACACACACACACACAGACACACACACACACAGAGAGAGAGAGAGAGAGAGAGAGAGAGAGAGAGAGAGAGAGATACACACACAGACAGACACATATACACACACAGAGACACACACACACATATATACACAATATATACACAGACACACACACACAGAGACAGACAGACACACACACACACACACACACACACACACAGATAGACAAACACACACTCACAGATACACACACAGACAGACAGACACACATACACACACACACACCTTTCCGGCTTTGGCCGCTTTGCTTCTTTTTTTTTCGTCTCCGCACAGGAATTGGGCTTTTTTTTTTTATTCTGGGCGCCACTTCAAGCCAACAGCAGCCCTGCCCTTTTCTCTGGGCTTTTCTACAGTTTGGCTTCCTGGTTTAACAAGAGGGTTGTAGGAGGCCTCTAAGGAGGAGGAGAAGCTGGCAAAACAATCCTTTTTGGTTGGATTTGAAAGCCACAGAAAAGAAAAGTTGCAGCAGCCACTGTTCAGCCCTCAGTTGCCTCCCTGAAAGGAAGCACATATAGAGAGCCTAAAACGGGGCTACAAATTCAGTCCCAAAACTCCTTCCCAGTTCATACAATATTGGCAGTCGTCAGTTTGTGACTGCAGTTGAGCCCAAGGTTTCTATGGCTAAGTGAAACATTTGTTAAGCGCATTTTGTCCCATTTTATGGCCTTTCTTACCACAGTTGTTAAATGAATCACTGCAGGTGTTAAGTGAATCTCGATTCCCTTTTGACTTTGCTTGTAAGAAGGGCACAAAAAGTGATTGCATGACCCTGGGACACTGCAACTGTCTTAAATATGAATCGGTTGCCAAGCATCCGAATTTTGACCAGATGACGGTGGAGATACTGCCATGGTCATAAGTGAGAAAAATGGTCATAAGTCACGTTTTCAGTGCTGTTGTAACTTTGAATGGTCACTAAGTGAACTATTGTTAGTTGAGGATTACCTGTAAATATAATAAAAGGTAACATTAGTGCCATGGAGCATCTCATGGCTGCATTTCCCTTACGATGCCAAGTAAAATTTTTCTATCTAAGATACTTGAGGTTCCAGGCCAAACCACTGGGAGTCCCCACATTGAAGTTCTTAGGAAACGTTTTACTTTTCTGTAGAAGTGGGACTTTTGCAACTTTTTCTAATTCCGTGTTCTTTAGCTGTGTCAACTTCTTTCTCCCTTTATTTGAGCTGAGTTAGGTTGTTTTCAGACTGTTTACGATGACAACCATTTGTCTGGAATTGTATAGGGCCGTGATGGTGAACCTTTTCGGCACCGAGTGCCCAAACTGGAACGCGCATGCATGTGTGTACATGTTCATGCGCCAGAGCATCGGAAACCCAAAGACCAGTTGGCTGGCATGCGCATGCGTTTTTTGGCTGTTTTTTTGGCTGTTTTCAGGCTGTTTTTGGCCATTTTCAGGCCGTTTTTCAAGCTGTTTTTGACCCCAAAAAATGGCCTGAAAATGGCTCAAAAATGGCCTGAAAACAGCCCAAAGAACTGCCTGAAAGCCTGGAAAACGCCCTGAAAACAGCCCAAAAAACGGCCCAGAAAACAGCCTGGAAAAGGCCCGGAAAATGGCCTCTTTTGGGGCTGTTTTTCAGACTGTTTTCCAGCACTCCGGTGCCCGCGCTGGAAACCAGAAGAGCAGCTGGTGATGGCATGTGTGCCCACAGAGAGGGTGGCATGCGTGCCATAGTTTCGCCCTCACGGGTATAGGGTCTCCTGCTTGAGCAGAGGGTTGGACTAGAAGATCTCCAAGGTCCCTTCCAACTCTGCTATTCTCTAAACTGCGTGCTCTGAAACCCACAGTAAGAATAATAAAGCATGGGGAATCTAAAGCTGTATATCGTAATCTCTTACTCGGGTGTTGCACTTCATGGATAGTTGTGCTGAAGTGAAGAATGACATTTTATTGTGCTGATAGTGACAGTTCTGCAATTCCTAAGTGTCTTGTTACTCTTTATCAATACCTATCTATAAAAAAAAAACCAAAGTGCATTCTTGAGGCAGACAAATGTGGCCAAATGTGTTCCTTTCATTAAAAAATGATTTTTATTCTGTCTTCTTTGTTCTTTGCAGTTTTATAATAATATCGTTACAAGCTTGTGAGTCAGTGACTCTGGCGGACTGGCATTTAAGCCTCTCCAAAAGAAAAGGAAGCCAATTCGAGCTTACTGCTGTGCCGCAGGAAGTCAGAGAAGCTTTTAACTTTTTTGTATGCCATTTAGTTTGGGGGAGAGGTTTGGCTCCTTACATTCTGATTTGAACAAGAAACGTCTCAAGTCATTTTTCTGACCTCGTCCTTGCACACTTTGCTGACTCAGCCAGTGTCCTCTTTTTTTAATCTCCAAATGGTTGGCAAATTAGCTTAGTTTCCCTCACCTGTGTTTGCCAGATACTTCTCCCATAATTCTCAGCCAGCTTTATTATTGGCCTTGCTGGTTGAAAATTCTGTACGTCCTGAGGATACTGGGTTGGAAAAAGCTGAGGTACTACTTTTTGTGAGCAGATGACACCTTTGCCATGTCCTTAGTGCTCTATGACATCTCTACTCTTGGCTTCCATGACTTTGGCGGCATTGATATCTGCAGTAGAAAAACTTACATACAGGTAATCCTCAACATACGACCATAATGAAGCCTGCCCATTATGGTCGTAAGTTGTGATGACTGTAAAGGGGCTCATCACGTGAGCGATCTGATTTTATGACCTTTTTATTGCAGCAACTGTTAAGCAAACTCATCATTTGTTATGGGCATTTTTGTCAAAAACAACAAGTAAACACTGGTTTTCAGCAAAAACATAAAAAGTAGTCACATGATTGCATGACTGCATATGGCCGTAAATGCAGAAAAGTTATGTGATTGAGATACGCATATTGAGATGCAAAGCGGACCAAGTTTAGGTCCAGTGTGAGCATTCGTGTTCTCATTGGTACTTGTAGAAAGAGCCACTTCTGGTCTCACATAGGAAGTCTGCACTTCATGAAAGCATGATGAATTCTGTAAGGTGAACTCAGACAAGTATTTTACCAAATCTATGTTAGGTATTGTGCAGCTTCTTTAGGCAAGGCACAGATGCTTCACAAAATGTGAAATCCTTTCTCCTGCTTCAGATCCAAGTTCTGCATGCCTCTGTTATGTGTTATTGAAATCAAGATTGGCACAAAATAGCTTTTCTTCCTTTCAGTTATATGGAACAGCTTTTTCTTGGGACTCTACTCCTCTGGCATGTTTTGTAGGAATTGAACATCCAGAATTCTAGATTGTATCAGAACAGTGAAGTTTGAGAAAGAGCTTCTAGTACAGTGAGGGCGAACATTTTTGGCACTCGGCGGAAACATCGTGCGCTCACGCTCATTGGGGCCACGCTCCGTAAAAGCCGAACTTCTGAATTCTAGCGTGCATGCACACATGACGATGAGCTGGCTAGCACATGCGCAGGCCAGTTTTTGGCACTGCTGCGCATGCGAAGGGATCACACTCCAGAAAAACTGAACTTCCAAATTCTGGAGCGCATGCACACCCGACAATCAGCTGGCCGGCGTGCATGCGCATACCGGTTTTTGGCACTGACGTGCACACAAAGAACAGCTGATCATTGTGCGTCCATGCGCACCAGAAACCCGGAAGACAAACAGGCAAGGCCGGGTGACATGGCTTTGTGTGCCACTTTGGGCACATAGGTTCACCATCACAGTTCTAGTAGAATTAACATAGAATGGGGTCCAGATGACGATTTCAGTATTTGGCTTTGAAAAGCTTCTTGAACAGAGATATATTCTGTATTTACTAGCATTAAAATGAGCAGGATTGCTCTCTTGAGTGACTAATGCTGCAAAAAAGAACCAGTTTATACTTTATTTTTTAACATTTGCTGACATTTTAAACAAGCATTCCCTTTTAAAAGCTGTATTTCTAGGGCAGGCTGTACTTACATGGAAGTGGGGAAAGGCTCTGAGACTGTTCTCACAAGATCAAAAACTACTGTGTCCCAAAGCTGCATATATGTTTATGTGCATTTGAATTTACTGCTAATCCCAGTCCAGGAGAAAGTTTACTACAGCTTTTAACAGGAAACCAGGCCTTCTTGTTATTTGTGAACTAATCCCAAGTATAAACTACAACCCTGCAGAGGTTTGAATTTCTCTTCAAGTGTTTTGTATAAAAAAGTAAAGCTTTGTTCAAAACATGGCACTAGATCCAAACATGTGAAATCCAGCTTTCTCTCCTTTCTTGGCTCCTGTTGTTTTCTGTAATAGGATAGGATAGGATAGGATAGGATAGGATAGGATAGGATAGGATAGGATAGGATAGGATAGGATAGGATAGGATAGGATAGGATAGGATAGGATAGGATTCTTTATTGGCCAAGTGTGATTGGACACACAAGGAATTTGTCTTGGTGCATACGCTCTCAAAGACAAAATACATTCATCAAGAATCATAAAGTACAACGCTTAATGATAGTCATAGGGAACAAATAAGCAATGAAATCATATTAGGAAACAGTCAATATAAGGATACCAGGAACAAGGTTACAGTCATACAGACATAAGTGGGAGGGGATGGGTAATAGGAACAATGAGATTAATAGTAATGCAGACTTAGTGAATAGTTTGATAGTGTTGAGGGAATTATTTGTTTAGCAGAGTGACGGCGTTTGGGAAAAAACTGTTCTTATGTCTAGTTGTTCTGGTGTGCAGTGCTCTATAGCGTCGTATTGAGGGTAGGAGTTGTAACAATTTATCTCCAGGATACGAGGGGTCTATAAATATTTTCACAGCCCTCTTTTTGACTCGTGCAGTATGCAGATCCTCAATGGAAGGCAGGTTGGTAGCAATAGTTTCTTCTGCAGTTCTAATTATCCTCTGAAGTCTGTGTCTGTCTTGTTGGGTTGCAGAACCAAACCAGACAGTTATAGAGGTACAGATGACAGACTTATTACGTGGTTGTAATATCACAGTTGGTAAAAATCACAATTGGCAGAATTAGCCTTCTAATTCAATTTCAGGAGCGTATAGGGTAAGATTCCGGGCGCTATAAACGCTGTGTCCCTGGCTTTTATTTGACAGCTCTTGGCCTGCTTCCTTCTCTATCTCCTGCTTTGTTTTAAATGTTTTTAATATTTATGATTTTAATTGCAAGCAACCCAGAGTCACTGTTCAGAGTGAGGTAAGGTGGCATATAGATTTAATAAATAAATACAGTACAATACATTACATCTTTGGCTGCCCTGGGAAGATCAAATTCTGCCTTTGTGCCTTGGTTTGGAGATGCCTTTAAACTCAATTAGTTTGTTCTGAATATTGTGATAAATTGTTTAAAAATTGAGGAATTATTTGGTGTGAAGTTAGGCCCATGGAGGAAGAGGAAGAATAATAAAGCTTGTTCTCAGATGACTGGGCTGCAGTGGTGAAATGTAAAATTTGTTACTACCGGTTCTGTGGGCATGGCTTGGGGGGGTGGGTAATGTGACTGGGTGGGCGTGGCCAACTTTTGTTTTTTTTTACTTTTAAAAGCATTTTTTCTACAACCTCTTCGGCTGAAGAGGTTGTAGAACAAAATGCTTTTTAAAGCCTCTGACGATCCCAACTGATGATCGTGCTGGGCATGGGGAGGGGGGGCGCATGGGGGGGGGCAGGGATTTTTGCTACCGGTTCTCCGAACCATCCACCGCCATCGCTACTGGATCAAGGGATCCGGTCCGAACCGGGAGCATTTCATCCCTGCTGGGCTGGTTACCGTATGTCTGAATTGGCCCCATTGATTGATGTTATGCTTTCTTTTCCAGTTTCCTTGTTTGCCTGAGATACATGAGTTACTACCATTATCCTCAGCTAACATATATAGAATATCCCCTCATGATTATGCAAGGTAGGATTTGTTCCTCATTTATTATTCCACCATTCTTTTGTTTTTCTCAGTCATGTAGTAATGAACTTTGTTTTGTTTTCTTTCAGATATCATTCTTTGCCTGCTTGTTCTGCATTTCAATGGCAAAATGAAGCATGCTTTGCCTTACACAGTCATGTATCCTTCACTTTATGGATTTGTTCTTTTCCATTTATATCATTGTTCTTCCATCCCATTTTTAGAATTAAGCCTTCTTCCATGTTTCTTATTAGATGTTCACATGTACAAGATCTTAGCCAAACATTTTCTAGTGGGATTAATGTCGTTCATTGGCAATTGAAGTTTCTTTAATGGAATAGACAAACTTTGTGAGAAGTTTTCAAGTGTAGCAGAAGTGGGCCTGCTTTTAATTCAGGGATAGAAGAAGTGGCTCTGCCATGTTGTTGGGCTACAAAATCTATTATCTCTGTTAACTGTTGGGCATTCAGGCTAGGACTGGTGGATTTTGGAGTCCAAAACTTCTAAAGAAGTATTTGGAAGCTCAGCTTGTATAGGTGAATATATATGTGATATTTTTCATAACTTACTTGGGGTCAAGCTTTTATAGGAAATTTGTACTCATTGGATTCCGAAATGAAACTCTTTTTTTTTTTTTTTCATTTTGCAGTTAGGATGGATGAGATCATAAAGACATTGTTAACTTAAATATGTTACCTTAAAATGATCATAAAGACATTTCCCAAGTATCACAAGAACCATTGTACAATAGTTTGTTTCCCAATTGGATCCCAAGTGGCCTGAAAGTTAGAAATTTGTGGAGTGTGAAATGAAGGCTGAGAATGTCAAGTTTATTCATTCCATGACCAGTATAAATCCATCTCTGCAAAATGGGTGCAATGGGGCTGTAGTGCTTTGGATTCAGATCTTTCACAACAAGTAGGGACATGAGTATAGCATTTGTCCGCAACTCTTTAAAGCAGCTACATCATTTCCCAGGAGCAGGATGCAGCTGTATAATAGAAATAGCACTTATATACTGCTTCATAGCAATAGCACTTATAGACTGCTCCCTCCAAGTGGTTTACAGAGTTAGCATATTGCCCCCAACAATCTGGGTCCTCATTTTACCAACCTCGGAAGGATGGAAGGTTGAATTAAACTTGAGCTGGTCAGGATCAAATTCCTGACAGTGGGGCAGAGTCAGTCTGCAATACTACATTCTAACCACTGCACTTGGGATTCTGGGGAAAGATGCAGCTGTGGCAAACACAAAGATGCAGCTGTGGCAAACAGTTATATACTCTGAAACCCTTTTCTGATCTCTCTGAACTGCTTCACAATTCTCATTTGTAATACATACTTGGATTTGCTAATTTACAAGGAGCTTTCTTGGGGATCCTGAGGGCATGTCTACACAGTTTGGCTGAACATGCACAAGTAAAAGCAAATTGTTAATTAATAATTTTAGGCTTATTAGTTCAGTCATCTTCTCCTGATGAATAATTTAATGTATGTGGATGTGAAGGTTAAAGATGATTGAAATCAGTGGTATATCAAAAGGATTGCAAATAAGGAAAGGAGAAGAGCACAATAAAGTGACTGCATCGGTTAAAATCAGATTATGCCACAGATCCACCAAGCATCCTTTTAACCTTCACCTGCATTATGTATCTTAACCTGAAAGGTTAGATTTGTGGCAGGATGGTATGCTATAACTCTGCAGGAATGGATATTGGACTTGAGTATGGTAAGGAGTTGAAAGAGTGTGCTTATGTAATTAGCCATTCTACATGTTGCAATTTGTAATGGGAAATCACCCCGAAGTGTGTGGGGCAGGAACTTCATTGAAATGAAAAATCAGAAGCTCATTGTTTTATCTTCTGCTTTCCTTCACTTGAATTAAGATGCATCATCACTTAATGATATGGCATAACCCTTGAAATTGAGTCGCTCTACATTTTGTGTTGATTGGAAAGATGTTGCTCTTTAGGCCATCATGGGTCTCTCTGCAGGGAGGCAAAGAGGAGGACAAGTGACATCATATGGTTGGTTTGGGCACAGCCCAGTGTATGCCGTGCTTACAAAATAGCTTGCTACTTCAAGCTCAAGAGGCCAAAATAAAGAAAGGGTCTAATTGTTTCCTTCAATAATTTTGGTATTTCATTAAAGTTTAGAGTGTTTCATTAAAGTTTGATTAAAGTTTAAAGTTCTGTGGGTACACTGGGAAATGCCTTGAAACACCCCAGTATCTGCTTGCCTTGTTGTAAAGCCAGCCAGGTCAAAGTAGTCCAAAAACATGGAGATTTGGAAACATAAGATGAATAAGTTAGGATAGAAATTGTATCAGAAAATTCAAGTTTGTCTAGTTTTTAACTGTTATGAAGAAATAAATATGTTAACTTAAAATGATCGCCTAACCTTGGGAGTGATCATATATTATTTCACTACACTACTGATCAGTATGATTATTAATAAAGGCCATACCTTACAATAACCTAGAGCAGACATCCTTCTGGGGGCTGGGTTGGGTATCTGAATGAGCCAAGGGGATGAAGTAATGAAAAATGGTAAGGGCAATTTTTTTTAAAAAAAGAAAACTGTGTCAAGTTATTTTATTTTTATTTTATTATTTTATTTTATGTATCTAAAGTAGTTGCCACTAATTTTTGCCAGTTGTAGCTTTAACGGTGATTGGCCCAGTATAGTACTAGGGCCTCAAGTTCTCTGTCCCTGGGGCAGTAAAACACTAGCCTGCATCAGCTCATCAATCTTGGCTAAATTACTGGCTGACTAAATGATGGCCTAGGCCAATATAATCTAGCCCAGGGGTCAGCAACCTGCGGCTCTGAAGCTGCATGTGGCTCTTTCATCCCTCTGCTGCGGTTCCCTGTTACTCAAAATATGCATCACAACTGCCAGTGTGCGACATCCGTTGGCACACAATTTATTGAGCTTTTCAACCCCCCGGTAGGCCAATTATGGATAAATCCAAGAAAAGAAAAGTTTTAGAAGAAAACAGAACGTTTAATTCAACTATGCTAGTTTTGTGGCCGCTCAAGAAATAGTCAGGCACAGGAAGGTTTGTGGCTCCCGGTGTTTTCTGTGGGAAATGGGTCCAGATGGCTCTTTGAGTGTTTAAGGTTGCAGACCCCTGGTCTAGCCCATAGTTAGGATATCATCACAACTCCATATATCCTGACTTATTATCAGCCCTTTTTAAATTGGGTCTAAAATGTGTCTCTAGGTATTAGGTGAGAATAAGTTGTTTCCCATTTCTATAGTATTTACTGGTTCGGCCATCAGTTGCAGGTTCCTAGAAAGGGTCTGCAGTTGCTATGGGGTTCTGTTTTTAAGTTACTGATTTTAGTAGCTGTTTTTTTAATAGTCTTGTCACTTGTGTTATGTATGCCACCGTGGAAGAGCCCCCAATTAAACAGGATCTACAATAAAATACCTTTGGTGAACCATGATTTGTTAACTATGGTAGGTGGATTGTACAATAGTCTTAAATCCAACAAATCTCAGTATGGCTTTGCATAACTTGCAAAGGAATTGTTCGATGCATCGGTGCAGACCGAAGCATTAAATGTCATCTTCACTAGCTGCCAGCAGCCTTGTTGGATCTGAAGCGGAATATGCCCTTTGGGTCCTGGGACATGAAATCTTTTTTGAATAGGCAGCAACAGTGATTCAGTTTCTGCTTACAAAAAGAATTGAGCGATGGGACACCTCCTATCTTTCAATGTGATCTTTGCTTTAACGGTTGCATTCCTATTCTTCCATTTCTGCAGAACCTGAGCACAGTGGTCAGTGCAGCAAGTAAACTTGCTCAGCTCCAGTGTCTTTGGCAGACTAGAGATTCTGAACAAGTGAGTGCCACAACTTGGGGATTAGCCATATACACCTGTGCAGGTAAGCAATATCTATCCTATCAACATGTTTGTGGAATTTCTCAGTATATGTTTTTTTTCCCCCTTCGGTTCAATTGTGTCCAATTCTCACTTTTTTCAGAAGTGGTTTGCCATTCCCTCTCTTCTAAATCTGAGAGAAAGTGGCTGATCCAATGCCACCCAGTTGGCTTTGTGCCTCAGCTAGGACGAGAACTCCTGATATTCTGTGTGCAGCCTGATGTCTTAATCACTGGACCAAACAGAATGAAATTTAAAATTATTGGAAGAATTTCAATGTTAACGATTGTGAGCTACTGTTAAATGCAGTTTGTTGAAATAAGGTTTTAAGTCCTGCAAAAATTGATGAGAAAATGGAAACAAATACCTGAAAGATACTATTTTTGGTTGAAAGATTATCTTATGGGAGGAACATGTGAGTGCATACCAAAGGGGGAGTAGGAAGGAACATTTCAGGCAGATGTTTGACAAGATTTCTCCATCAGACATGATAACGGTTCTGCATATCTTATTTGCCAGGATTGAAAGAGAATTGTCAGCTAAAATATGAAACTCATTTATTTAAAATCTGCTAACTTTCAAAATCTCTCGCTTTCTCCCAATTAAAGCAAGAATATTTACGACATTAATGACTACAAAGGATTCTACAGGTAATGTTACATTATTATTGGGGAGTCTTTTAGCAGGGGTTTTAAATATATCTACAGAAAAAGTGGAAGTGTAGAGGAAGGTAGAGATAACAGTGGCACAGGATGCAAGAACTGTTAGCAGCCAACAGTATCTCGGCTCTGGGAAAAGTGGGTACCTAAGAAAAAGACTCAAAATACCCCTGCTTTGATCTTCTATGGGACAAGAGGCTTTCAGATTCTATTATACTCTATAACAATAAAATACCAGTACAGGTAGTCCTAGGTTAATAACCACTTCCTCAGCAACTGAAATTACAGTGGCACTCAACGAGAGGTAGTTACCACTGTCCTTGATATTTCAGCCCTCCCAGCACCCCCACAGTCACATGATCTCAATCTGGGCACTTGACAACCGGCTCACTCTTACAACCATTGTAGCATTTCAGAGTCACAAGATTGCCATTTGCAACCTTCCCTGCTAGCTTCCCACAAGCAAAGTCAATGGAGAAGCCGGCAGGGAAGGTTGAAAGTCACTTCCACCCAGCAATAGTTACCTCAACCCTTGCTGGACTCACAATATGGCACACCTGCCCCCCCCCTGACAAACACCCTCCCGCACCTGGTAGCAGCCACTCCAACTCTTGATGTGCTTGCAGCATGCTGTGCTGACCCCTCATGCACCCTTCCCCACCTGCCAGCACTTACCTGCCTTCCAGCCTCCTTGCCAGCTGACCAGCGCTTGCAACTGGTTTTCGCACTGTGGTTGCTGGAAGCCAGCAGGAAATTATGTGGAAGGCCCTGCTTAATGACCTGTGAACCTCTCTTAAGGACAGCAATGGGGACTGCGAAGATTGCCATCAGTAAATGATGCAGTCTCGTGAAGTGATGATGTGCTTTATGTCCTCATCGCTTTGTGGACTACTTGTAGTCCTTGCAGTCTCCTGACCTGGCCTCCTTTGGAGTACCTATATGTTCTTACTGGCTATGGAAGACAAGAGAAGAATAACTAGGGAAGAGCTCTTGTTAGAATAAAGGGCTAAATAGAATAACCCAAACTTTCCCATTCAAAAGGAAGGTGTGAAGCAAGGAATCTTCGACTGCAAATCTTAGTCATGTTTGAGCAGTTGAAACAGGCAGTGAGGGATATGGGGGAACACAACTCATTTCCCCCTTATCATTCAATCATCTGCTGCCCTTCATTCACTGGAAAATCAATGGAGGACTTTGCTGGATTTGCACAGTGTTCTGTAAAACCTGGGAGGTTCCTTCAGGGGATGAAGGAAGGATTCAAAACCAGCCTATGTCCTTCATAAGGATCTCATCCTCCAAAGCTTTGAATAGGAGCACTGAAGGGATGAATAGGAGTGCTTTGAGTTAGGAGTGCTGAAGGGGTTCTCTTTGCAACTATGATCAGAACAGGAAATTTGCCTTCGCTGTGCAGATTTAATTATGCATGTTTACATGTAGACAGATATTGTATATTTTCTGGGAAGACAGGCTTTAAATTTATTATTAATCACTTCTATTTGAAAACAATAAAAAAGTAATTTTGCAAATGCCTTATCAAGGTAGAAAGGATTTCTTTACCTGAAAGTGCTGAGATGATGATATAGCTTTATGAGAGCTGACTTTAAATACTGTGATTGTGAGGTATTCTATATAAGTGACACAAGAATCTATGTAAGACGTGGGAATTCCTCTTATAATCTAGTCAAAGAGTGGTGGGGTAAGCATCTGTCACAATGTCCTTATGTAAAATGGGAATCACTAGGAATCCTGGAATGCACTTTTAATATGGTGAAGGTGTAACAGAATCTTGAAAGCCTATCAGAAATTCTCTCTACTTCCACTTGTACCTAACCCAATTGCAGTGTTGTTTTGAATTTCTTTCTTACACTTTCTACTTTCCCAGGACTCAAATATCTTTCTTTGTAATGGTTTGATGTGGCTCTTTTCCTGCTCTTAAGTCAAATTCACATTCCCACTCCATTAGGAGATCTGGTGTGCAGAAGCTTATTTCTGGGAATATCACTTTACTGAAGGGTTTGTTTTCAATTTGCAACTGCTCTTGTGCCTTTCTTAAAACACACACTTCTTTTAAAGAAACTACAGATTTGGAGTTTGGAAGGAATTGGGTGGGGGGAGGAACAGTGTGATGCTTTGTATGAGGAGAAAGGTTCAGGAGTTTCTCTTCTAGCATAGGTATTGTGCTATTAGTTTGAAAGCTATTGAAGCTATTTCCTAAGTTTAAAATTGATTTCCTTGTTTTATTTTAAGGTATGTAATTGCTAATGAGTATTCTTTCCTCCTTTTCCTAGTTCTGATCCGTTTTGTAGTCATGATGGCTCTTAATATTTGGGTCATCGCTACTATATTGGAATACCGGAAGGCTAAGAAACAAGACTAAGATGCAGATCCTCCTCCTTTTTAAACAAAAACTAAAATTGAGACATTCCATTAAATGAGAGCTGATGTTTACATACTTTACATGTACCTAACATTCAGTGCCAACACCTCAGGTGCATTGTGATGTTTATGCTTACTGTTTGTAAAAATAATTGGCTAGATGAACAAAGTGTTTCATTTTATATGAGCAGATTGCATAACAGACTTCTCAAACTGGTTGATTTTTATTTGCTGGTTATCTCCACGGACAATCCCACCCTTCTAGCTCAGTAGGACCAACAACAGTTCAAGCCAACAGAAAACTAATGTTTTACATTTATTGAATTGCTGGCTTTTCAGAACTGTATTTCTGGCAACTGTTATCTGGGGGTTTTTTCATTAAGGTGAAATTTATCCTCCAAAGATAAACTAGCCTATGAGGAAATCTTTCTCCGATTTCCTCATGCTAAATGGCCCTCTAAATCTTCATCTTAAAAAAAGACCTGTGTATTTTATTAAGAGTATTTCAAAACAGCTTCAACTACAAAAAAATAAATAAATCCTTTTATTTCAGTTCCTGCACTTTAAATATGTTAAACTTGATACTTTTTTGGGGTTTATGTGTCAGTCTATATTTTTTTGAACCAAATTTGTATCGCTATTTTGAGTAGCTGTTAACTGTTATACTTTGGTTCCAAATATAAACAAATACATGAAACCTGAAGAACATCAACAATATTTCAGCAATTCTTTGAACTTGGTTTAGTGTCCCACTAGGTTTCAAGAAGTATAACTGTATCATTAGTGCTTAATTCTCAAAGTTACTTCAGCAATAAAGAACGGCATTTCAAAAAAAGATTAGTAAAGCTCTGTGTCTATTCTTTGAACTAAGTATGCAGCTTTCTGCATTTAAACTTAATTAAGGAAATAAAGTGCTTTTGTTTAATGTTAAGTGCAGTACCTTAATTACATTTTCAAAATTTCTTTAACTCTTGAATAATTGTGCATCTCATATGGGAATTAAAAAAAAATATATGACCTGCTCTATCATGTGGGAAATTATCATCAGGGAAATTAAGTATTTATGAGTTCAGCTTGTCCCGGTAAAGGATTTTTGTCAAATTATAGATACAACACATTTTATTATGGAGGTGGGAAAGCTATTTTGTTTAGCCTGGTTTGTCAGGATTTTTGTAAGGATTAAAAGAAAAAACATCTACATGCATTCCATCTGAGATGACATAAAGATTAAACATTTTAAATTACAATACCATGTAAGTTAATGTCTGTTGTGAGTGTTTGTGTGTGTACCTTCGAGTCAATGTGGACTCCTAGCGGCTATTTGGATTAGTCCCTGCAGTTTATTGGACAAAGTTTTGTGAAAGATGTTTGCATCCTTCCTAGGACTGAGAGGGAGTGACTGGCCCAAGGTCAATCAGTTGGCTTTGTGCCTAAAGTGGGACTAGAATTCAGAATCGTCTCCTCCTCACCTGGTGCCTTAACGGACTAGACCAAAGTGGCTGTGCACTTATGTATACATATGCAGTGCATTCAGAAAGTATCCAGACCCCCTTCACTTCTGTCAATTTTGTTCTGCTGCAGCCTGATTTTACAAATGACAAAGTGAAAATAATGTTAGAAATATCTGTACATTTATTAAAAAGAAAAAAAACTGAAATATCACATTGGCATAAGCATTCAGACCCTTCACTTAGAACTTTGTTGAAGCACTTCAACAAAGCAATTATAGCTCGAGTCTTTTGGGGTATGACGCGATAAGCTTTGCATACCTGGATGAGGGGATTTTCTGCCATTCTTCCTTTCAAATCCTCACAAGCTCAGGTTCGATGGTGACCATCAGTGGACAGCTAATTTTGGGTCCCTCCCGAGATGTTCAATAGGGTTCAAGTCAGGGCTCTGGCTGGGCCACTCTACAATTGGTCCCCAAGCTGTGGACCACGGCCCACTACCAGTCTGTGGCCTATTTGCAACCAGGCTGCGTGAGTGGCTGGCTGGTGTGCGTGCATGCGTGTGCATAATCCCAGTTGTGAGCATTGCAGGGGCTCGCGGCCCAGCTTCTGTGAGTGTCGGCACTTGTGGCCCCACTTGCACAAGCGTCACAGGTGCTTGCAGCCCCACTCGTGAGCATCGGCGCTTGGGACCTCACGTGAGTGTTGTGGGCACTCTCAGCCTCACAAGCAATGGGTGCACATGCACCTGCCCCTCCCACAAAACCATCCCTTCTTTCCCTCCCCTCCAACCGAGGCCACCAACCTGCAAAGGTTGAGGAACTCTGCTCTAGGATATTCACAGAGTTGTCCCTAAGCCACTCCTGTGTTGTCTTGGCTGTGTGCTTGAGGATCGTCATGTTGGAAAGTGAACCTTCAACCCAGTCAGTTTTCATTGAGCATATCCCTGTACTTTGCTGCATTCAGCTTTCCCTCAACTCTGACCAGTTTCCCAATCCCTGCTGCTGAAAGTCACTTATTTTGTTGTTGCCACTTTCTTAATACTGTCCTAGGGAGGTAATGAATCTGTAAGGGACAAAAGTCAGAGTCCAACAGGCAAGACTTCTCTAAATTATTATGATCTATAGTAACAAATCCCACAGCTGAGTAAAATCCTAAATCATTGGTCAGATTAAAGTAGGACATATTTCTTGTTTAGTTATCACAATTGGGGCCAGCAGCTTTGTCATTAAGTGAAGCTGTCACTAAGTGAGAAATCACATGACTGACTGCTTCCCTTTCTCCAACTACTCTATCAGTTGGAATGTTCAGCCCAGTACTGGGATAATTAGCAAGACAAGAATTGTTGGTATTTGAAGAGGAAGGGATTGCAGACAGTAGGGAATATTTTTTTAAAAATGTAGTAGGGCCAGAGGTGGGTTTCAGCAGGTTCTGACCAGTTCTGGAGAACCGGTAGCGGAAATTTTGAGTAGTTCGGAGAACCGGTAGTAAAAATTCTGACTGGCCCCATCCCCATCTATTCTCTGCCTCCCAAGTCTCAGCTGATTAGGAGGAAATGGGGATTTTGCAGTAACCTTCCCCTGGAGTGGGGAGGGAATGGACACTATCCTTCCCCTGCTACACCCAAGCCACACCCACCAAGCCATGCCACACCCACCAAGCCACACCCACAGAACTGGTAGTAAAAAGATTTGAAACCCACTGAGTAGGGCCCACAGCCTAGAAGGGGGCTGGAAGCGCATTATACAAACAGCCCAGTGTATTCTCCATTGGGTGTCTGCTCACTCTTGTACTCTCTGCTTTGGGTGGGGGGGGGGGGAGAGGAGAAAAAACATGAGCCAGCCACAAGAGATTGCCTGCAAAAATATATTTCCTCCCCCCTCATAGAAAGCAAGGGAAGGGATTACAAGAGAGTAAGCGGACTTCTAATATTTTCATCCGGAACTTCCAAAATCATACTATATATCTTAAGCAGATAACTTTCTCAATTCTTATACATCTAAATCATCCAATTCTCTTTCCAACTCTTTATCTTGGACCTCAGATTTACTCTCTAGAATTTCCACTCTTATTTTATATTGTCAGATAATTTTTCAATGTCTTTCTCCATTTCTTGTCTTAATTTTACAAATCTTTCATCCATTCATTTCTCAAAATCATCATTTTTCCTAGAGAATTGCTTCTGGTGGGTAATGGCAATCTGACTTACTCTATGGCTCTCCATAGTTTGGCAATATCTTTTATCTCTCTGGATCAAAGGAAGATTGTGGAATTAAATGTGTGACAGAATTTCCTTCCAATTAAACTGGAAAAAAAATTGCAACTAGATACTCTGGATTTTTATCTCTGCTCCCAACTGCAACAGAGCTGATATGGACATTTACAGCTTTGCTTTCTCCATCTCCTAACTGTTTAAGAAGCAATTAATTATAGATGCAGCAAAGATAAGATTTTTCTTTGAGGATGTTTGAAACGTCAATTCTTTTGGATAAAAAGGATTATCCAATTCTTTTGGATAAAAAGGAAATCATGCTCAGGCTTCTTTCTAAAAGCAAAGTTCGGGTCTGCATTTAAAAGCCTGAAAGTCACTAAATAAAATTACTTTTTAAATATAGATTTTCACATAACCATGTAAGAGTCAATTGAATCTATATACAATGCAGGTTTCAAGTACAAAGCAGTTATTCACATTATTATTTTTTTTTAAAAAAAAAATCAACTTGCTAATATTAGTATCTTACTCAAATAGTTTATTTAAAAAAAATATATTTCTTCCAATTCAGATCATCCCACAAATAACAATTTATAATATAAAATATGTATGCCATTAGTGAATTGAAACAAGGTTTATTGTTTACATTTTTTAAACAGTAAGTTTTGTATGCAAAATATGCATTTCCTAATATATTTTGTTGTACACTCACTGTTCAGAGCAAGCACACAAGACAATATTCTTTCACCGTGTCATGAAATTGTAAAAATTAACCAAAATAGAAGTATATTTAAATGTGCAAGCTAGGATATGCATTATTAGATCCTTTTATAGGTACATGATTTTCAGTGGAAACACCCATGTTATAGGTCCAAGTGAATTGATATTTCTTGTGCGTGATCTACTGAAGTGAACTCCTAACAAGTGAGGCTTGAATGAGCCAATCTAAGCGTGTGATGAGCTCAGACGTAACCGCATACAACTGCACAAACAAATGGGACATATGTAGGAGTCCTGCTTGGTGAATTCTACACCAATTCCAATTTTTATGAGGATAAATACCAAATAGTTCCTGGTCCTCTCATTTTAAATACTCAATTTCTGTTACTGAAACAAAAACAAAATCTAGTGAAATGTATCAGTCCCTTTCTTCAAATAATAGATTCTACATTCCATTGTTATCATACAACACCTGTGCATATATATGCATACATTTTTTTAAAAAAAATCCCAAAGTAGAGTTTCCAATATTTTTCTTTCTTTCTTTTTTTTTACTCTCATTGTGTTTAACATAGCATCCTGTAGTTCTATATAAAACATGCATTTGTGGGATAAATTATGGACATGGCATGAATGAGTTTACAAATTATATTCTGTACAACATAAAAAAAATAGATTAAGTGCCTCCGTGGCGCATTTTCCTTCCACAAGTTCTCAAACACAAAACTGAGATTATTTTCCTGTTGCTAAAGCTATGTGCTTAGAGAATAGGACTGAAAGGTTTAAAATACATCTACAGTATTTTTCAGTTATTGTAAAATTCCTTAAACATTGTGCGATGAAAATGTAAAAATAGTTATATTTTTCCAGAAATAAAACACACAGCTAAGATAGTATGAAAAAAAAAGTGAAAATCATAGCACTTAATAAGGAGAATACAAAGTCTGTGACTAATACTGAGAATTGAACAAAGAACTGATTTCAAAATACCTATGCATGAAAGTTATATATTAGTTCTAATACTACCAGTTCATTGTTTCTGGAAGCAATGTTTAGCTGATTCCCCCCTCCCCTCCCTCTCAAACCTATTAGGTACACATTCATATAGACTGACATTGATATAAACTATTACATGTAAACATAGTGCACTATTATTCTGCAACAAAGCAAAATTGCATTTAAGAGCTGGTAAACCTCTGCATTCTTTTATCTCTTAAATATCAGGAATGAGCATAAACTTTAAGGGGACAAAATTAATTTAAGGCATTCACAACTGATAAAACAAGACTTGGGACTGCTTGTTAGGTAATAAGTACATACCTGGGACTTTTCATTATATTTAACTGCTGAGTGCAGACATGCTGAATAAACAAGTATGAATGATATAAATGTCAACTTTATGGCTTTATACAAGTGCATAGTTGCAAACTGTACTAATGGAATATGAATAAATGTATAAAAATAAAATGGAAAAAAATTTTAAAAACACTTTTGCAGCATTACAATACAATGTGTTTATTTAAACACCAAAATACATACAACACACAGTATAATGGTCACTTTTTAAGATGCAGTCTTCATCGATCTGATATAACCCTGCCACTCATTGCTTTTTTTTTTTTTTGGCAAAGTTGCTGGTAGCGTTTCTCTCCAGAAGCTGAACAAGGATGGATTCTTCACGACTCCTCATCATTTTGATCCCTGTTGAGTCTTTGTGGAAAGAGCTTCAAGAGAATTCTCTCCTCCCCCCGCCCCCCCAAATGTTTAAATATATTTTTATTTCAAGAGGTCTGTGAGTGACACGTTCTTGCTCTGGAGACATTTTGTTGTTTTGGCTGCAGACTAGGAGTGTCGTTCACCCGAAGAAGCTGGTTTTTACACACAAAGATGGTGATGGAGACACATTGGAGAAAAGAGTAAGCCACAACTTCTAGGTTTTTCACAGAAGCCAGATTTATAGCTTTCTTGTATGAGAAAGGGATAGGTGAAGGCGTGGAGAGGAAAGGGGGGGGTGTGGAGAGACATGTGAAGAACAGACAGCAAACATCACAGTAGCTCAGGCACAATATAGCAACAAAAGAGAGCAGATAATAAAACCAAAGCTCTGATTTTTATTAAGCGTTATTTGGAAACAAAAGACCTGGCAGCTGCTCCTGTTTGGCCAGATGGAATATACTGACCTTGGCAGGCAAGGCCACTGTCCAAAGCACACTTGATGTCTTCCTCCTGGGCGTTCTTGAGATCTTCTTTTCTTACCATTCCAGGCCTTGAGGGCAGAAGCTTGCAGGGCACGATGATCAGAGAAGGTCAAGGCCCACGGCTTGTGCAGAGGGCACTGGCTGAGGGCATTCCAATTGATGGAAGTCTCTTCCTTGCTTTGATCTCCAGAAGGAAGGGGATACCAGGCACTGCTGGAGGCACGGGGAGGTGCGGTGGAGTGCAGTACCAGTGGTAAAAGGGATTTCTTCATATTTGGTGATACAGGAGAATCTTTGTAATGCAAGTAGTCATTGAGTTACGACTGCAGTTGGGAGGGGGGGTTGTGAGGTGTGATAAAGCAGGATGCCACATGATTGCTTGGTGACCATAATCACTAAGTCCTGGTTGTCCCTAGTAGTAGATAGCCCAAAATGCAGTCTTGCAGGTCATTAAGTGGGAAGCAGAGGGAGTCCCAGGTAAGGAGTGCAGGGGTGCTGGGGGGGGGGGGTGGAGCCTTGAGTAACCCAGAGTAGGCCACATATGAGTTGGGGATGGGGTGCTCTGTGTGGTGCAAGTTCAGAAGGCCAGGGAATGAGGGTGCAAGGTATATGCAATCACAGGGAAGGAGGCCATGGAAACAGGGCACAGGGAGCCTGTGTATGTGTGTGCACATGTACAAGCTCAGGGAGGCCTTAGAAAATGGGTGCAGGGTGCAACTTTCCTTGGGTTCCCTGTGATTGCATGCAGCCTGCGCCTCTTTTCACAGCCTTCCTCTAATCACATGCACTCCATACCTGCCCACTACCCACCTGACTCCTGCACCGGGCCTCCCCCCTGCGGCATATCCCCCACTTCCTTTCCTGGGCCTCCTTCTGTTTCACATGGCTCTTGGGCTGCCTGGTGTCAACGGCAGTCATAACTCAAGGTACGAAGTTTCAGTCTTATTTCAGAGGGATGAAGATCACCTTGAAAACTGCATTCCCAGAAGGCAGTTAGCTGGAAAAAAAGGAAAGAAAAGACCTCAGTCAGTTTAAATATAGTAAATTCAAATTCATAGTCTGTGGGTTCTAAGGAAATAGAGGTAGGCAACGAGGCAATGCTGGATCTCTCAGCCAATCTGGTTCACATTAGCAAAGCAAAAGATTTCTCTTTGTTTATGTATTTATCTTAAGGAGCAGTTAATTTCTTTCCTTCAGATACCCAGCATTTTGTCACTCTCATTTCAAATTGATTGTCACAACTCACTTTGTTGCTAGAGGGAACCGAATAACAAAGCTGTTGCAGGATCAGAGATGATGCAGAGAATGATGCAAAATGGGGCAAAATTTAGAACTCTCAAATCATAGAATCTCTTGGTCAAGAGGAAAGCAGCCCATGTATGACACAGAAAGTCCAAAAATCTCTAGGGTGGTAGTGAAAAAAGTTGTTTAATTTTGGGCGATAGCGTGATGGGTATTAGAATAGAATCTAGTTTACATTTCATTTATTTATTTAAAATATTTATATAGCTGACTATCTTTCTCCCAATCAAAAATGATTCGAAGGAAAGATTATATTCCTCTCGAAGTTGATTTGAAAATTAGGAAATCCAGCCTCTTTAAATAATTTGTTGGGGGATGGAGGCAAGAAGTTCTATCATTCCTATGCTGATTATCTAGTGTAATATATTTGCAAAGCAAGTTATACCACACTTTAGTATGACGAAGATACACCAAAGCACGGAAAATCAAGTTTTTACCTTGTCACCTATATATGAGCTTGCAGCAACATGTGACATAACAAAGAATAGATCTGAATGTTCAAAAGTGGATTTGCACAAAGGCAGCCATACATGAAAAATCTACTATAAGAAGCACATGTAAATATATAAGGGATTTTGACATTATAATTTCAAAGCAATAAAAATCATGCATGGATCAAATTATTATTATTATTAGATTTTAAGCCAGCACATATAGCTCTACTGGGAAAAATTGAAAACGCATGCTGTAATAAAACCAATGCATTCTCCTGCAGATATTCATCCATTTACCTCTTTAGAATAAACACATTGTTATCATCATCGCTATCATCAAGATCGTCCTCAGCATCATCAATATTAAAATCAACATCAAAATCAATATCATCAAATGACCAATCCCAGTCTCTACATGCCACACCAATCAATCTGGAAAATGAGGTTTTATTGTGAGCCAAGTTAAGGACAATTCTGAATATCAAAACTACTGAAACATTTTTCTTGTGCATGTTATTACCATTTCTGATACTGGTTAAAATGTAAGAATCATATGCACAAGTCTTATGTACATTCTTAAAATTAACTCCTGGATGTCAAAGTGTATCTCATAATGTATGGAATGCATGGTATTTCCCAGCACAAATGACGCAGGGTTTTCATTTATTGTCAGTGCTTACAAACTGGAATGATGAAGAATTGGCACTTACAAATCTTACAGAGTCACCTCATCTTACTTCTGAAAGTACTTTGCTAGTGCTTCAGAATTTTTCCAAGGAGGCAGAAATGAGGGAAAAAATCAGCAATTTCCTTGGAATATAACTTCCTGGCCATAAAACTTTAGACAGATACTACCACTTAAAGAAAAAAGTTTGACAGAAAAATATGATTTAACATCATGTGCTTTTATCTCTGTTGTAGAATGTATACAAATTGTAAAGCGTATGCAAGTAAGTTTAAGTAATTCATACTGACCTTACTCTACAAATGTAGACTTGTGGCAATTTTATGTGTCAAAATACAAAAAAACCCACACCACCACCAAGATGTAAAAACAAATGGATGGCTTTGTGTGATTAAAGCAACTATGTGAATGTCGCATTAGGCTTGCATATCTGCTTATCTCAGATGCAATGCTAAATGGTTTAGTTCTAAGTAAATGAATCTAAAGTTCGGTTACTCCTGTGTGTCCTTCAAATTTTACTCTGATCATACAGAATTCCTCACAGTGGTTCTTCCTGCAGCATAGCTCATTTGGGTATAAGTGATCTCTGTCCCTAGTATCCATTGTGGCATCATGTGGTGGCATCTCAATTCATATGGGGCATTTGGGAGAAGAAGAACAAAACAACTGTCCATTCTGCCTGCTCTAAAGCTGAATAAGTTCGAAGAATCTTTCATGAGATTTTGATTGAAAGTTCAATAAAGGGGAATTGAGGTGCACCTTGGTAAATCAGAAAAAACGTACTGTGTTTCCCTGAAAATAAGACCCTGTCTTATATTTTTTTGAACCCTGAAATAAACGCTTGGCCTTATTGCCATGCATTCAAAAGCCCGATTGGGCTAATTATCAGGGAATATCTTATTTTGGGGGAAACAAGGTATTGAAGGATCAAGCGCATTCACTTCAGTTCTCCCTCCCTCCTGCTCATGGCAACTTGAAAGCTTTGCAAGTTGACAATCTCATTGTGTAAATCTATCAATGAAGTCTCCAACAGATATGTCATCCTCTTCAAAATTAAAGCCTACCCTTTCTATTTTTTGTAAAGATATCTGTGGCTTTTGTTTTTGCTTTTTCAGATGCTGATTAGTTAACCAACACTATTCGATTATGAATCAGAATATTTTAAAATGTTGCTAAATCAATAGAGCTGTGCTGTCAAAACATATCAACTGCCTTTGTAAGTTCCACTACTGAACTATAAACTAAAATGCATTTGGCAGTCAAAATGAAAGAACATCTCTATTTATACCTGTATAAAATCAACCTTTTATCCACCTTTTTTTTAATAAGTTACATTGCTGTTTATCATATTAATCTATGAAGGAACAAGCTAAACCTAAAGCATATTTCCTTAATAAAAAACATATATTCCCCAAAACTTTGATATTTAGGTTGCAGTTGATATCATTTGTATTATGCACACCATGTATCAATTGTGTAACATTACACACACAATATTCTATAGTTATGCATACACACACTTGCACACACATTGGGGTGCTACTGCAAATGGAAAAACCCACCAGTTACCCTGAGACTAAGATAGGAGGTAAGCTAGATCTATCCTGTAAGGATAGTGGGATAAACTGTGGACAGTGTGCCCTCTGAGGCAAAATGTTAGGTGCAACCTAACATAAGTTGCTGTCAACTAACTGTTTCAGTCACTGAATGTAGAATGACATGGTCCAGGAGAAGGTTCAGCATAACCCAGGAGGAAATAGGACTTTCCAGATTCCTCTGGAACTTTCTGTTCCTGGATTGATTTTACAGATCTCTACTTCCTGCCTCAAACTTTAATTATGACTACTTGGAGAATACTGATCTTAGCATTACTAGTAAAAATAAAGGTTCCGTATTCAAGAAGAGAACTGTAACACTTAAAGCCACTTCATAATTTCAAACGGATTTAAAAGTATAGTTTTCTCTGGATTAAATTAGAACACTTACTCCATTATTTTTACAGTCTTTTCCAAACATCAAAAGGAATTATCTATGCTTCTTCAATAATTTATATGCAACAATTAGAAGAAAAAAAAAAACAGGGCAAAGCATGAAATGCACACAAAATGCTTTTCACGCCATTAAACAGACTCAAAACTGGTTGGTTGTTAAATGACAATATTTTGGTTTTAGATTACAGCTCCCTAATGAAGCATGGGCCATTGTAGGTAATAGCAGTTGGGTAATGCAAATGTAATACATTTTAAACTGCTTAGTATTTTAAATAAACTATTAAGCTAATTATTATACAAATACTGTTTATTTCAAAATATTGTCATTTACGCTTTGTAGCCAAATTCTCACAGTTAGTTCTCACTTAACATGCATCTGTACTTCAATCATAATTCCCTATTACTTACTCTTGATATATTAATAAAAGAATATAGTATAGAAAAAACACAATTCAGTGAAGAATAATTCGCAGGGCAGGCTCAGTACTAAAAAATAAAATAAAACTGTGGTGAAGTAGTGGAACCCAAAACATATCATGTGCTGCTACACTTTTAACAAGTGAACAAGTGGGCTAATATTTCCTATTGGGTTCAGATCTACAGGTACTTATTTATGCCTTTCTAAGATGGATGAAATTCCATTGATGATTTATTCTACACTGTTACCCTGAATTGAAAAACTGAGGAGGAAGGGGTGGCCCATCCAATAGGAATAAGCAAGCCAAAGAAAACTGTAAATCAATTTGGCAGTAGGGCACCTGCGGCATGATTTTAGAGAAGATGAAGCTGTTTCCACCTGTTGCAGGCAGGTGCTATATTTGCACTCCCAGGCCTTATAGATATTGAACATGGACTGTGCAGCCCTATTTATCTGTATACCGCAGGCTCCAAATAAGCAATCTAGTTTTTGCTAATAAAATCAATGCTTGTCTCAAACCTTCCTAGCGTTATTGTTAACCTAGCAATTCATTGCTATGGATACATTTTAACGTACTGTATGTCTTCTTAACCTCGTCACAAAACTCCCACTTCTGTCACAAAGGTAAAAGAAGGTGTCATGTAGAAAATCCTAGGTCCTATTTTAGTACAAATGCTAGGTGAAATGTTAATACAGTATATATTGCTAGTTCATGTATGATATACCATATGCTAAATAAATAAAATAAAAATGCAGACCTGGAATTTCTAAGATTTAAATTTCACTTTCTAAATCAAATAATCTTACTATAAAGGAGATCTGTATAAACCAAAAACTTTTCGTTCCCTCAGACACTGGATAAGAGAAGCAAAGGATCCATGGTTCCTAAGATCTAAATCCACAGGTCTATAGGATCAGCCACAAGAGAGTGGCTTATCAAAGAAATACTTGGCATGACTCCCTCAAATGCCCAGGACAGTGTTCTAAAAAGTTATCACAATTTTGTACATGTAATTTTTTACCTTGGGGGAAAGCTTTCTTTTTTATTTGGTGGAAGCTGTTTGCTTGGCCGCCTGAGAGACTGGCTCGTCTGGACCTTCATGGAAGTTCTGGGTGAAGATCGTGCAAAAGGATCTGGTGCTGGAGGCTTTTTGGGAATTTTTTTTCCTAGGCGGTTCACCCATTTTTGCTGTTCCTCTGTAGAATTAGCTAACACTAATAGATTCTTTGCAGTTGAAATATCATAATTCACTGAAATATATTAAAAACAAGTACTTTAGAACCGAATCGTATTAGTACAATATACTGTATTTGAAGAGAAACCATATCTTATTTTGAAAAATAAATGTATTTAATTTTTTTTAAAAAAACAACACATTAAATTACACATTAAACAGCATTTTTGTCCAATCAAAACTAGTCAAGTTGAAAGGGCAGTAGTTTAACCCGATGTGCAACTTTCCAGCTGAAATTGAGGTAGAATTTTAGCAAGATTTTTCATAGCATTAGCCTTTGAACAATTCAGCCAAGTATAGTCAAGATAAGCCATCTAAATTTTATTGGATTCTCTGATGCCACGAGAGAGTGCATTTTGTCTTATTTTTTGCCTGAATGATACAGCCTAATTAAAGGACATCCTTGGCTTTTGTGCATCTCTGTGGTAGATTGCTACAGAATTTGAAAATCTGCATATTCTTCTGGGTCATTTTAATCTTAAAAAATTCTAATCTAGCTATGGACTCTGAAATTTTCTAAGGATCAATTTGCAATCAACTTGGATTTTATTTATTTTAAACTTACCTTTAAAGGAGAATATGTGTAGCTCAAGGTTGATCATCACTGATGGAGTTACCTAATTTGGGTAATGAAACATCTGCAAGAAAACAACCCAGCTCAGAGAACGCTAAGGAACGCTCAAAGCTTACCTTTGCAAGGTGCTATTATTTCTTCTTTTTTATCCATGTGATCTTTATGGCATTTGATATGGCAACGGCGACATTCAAGAGCAGGAGGAGGTTTGAACATGTTCCACAAAGGCTTCATGCAAGCTTCACAGTTGGTTGGAAAATGATAAAGGGTAGGTATAAACTCATGTCCCTTGTGGCAAATATAATTTGATTTTTCCCCTGATGATTCTGCAGGAAACTCTTGTTCTTTTTTACTTTCTCCTTCATTATCGTACAGGATCTGGAATTGGGAAAAAAGTCAGTAATACAGATAGAGAAAACATCTATCTAATGACAAAAGATTAATTATGGAAGAGTTTCAAATGCTTCTTAAATATTCCTCCTCCCCACAGTAATTCTTAGCAAGATTTTTCTTCTATTCTTAACACGGGAAAACAGTGGTTTTCACCACCTAATTTGACAGCATGCATATGATTATAATTATTATAAAGTGGTTATAAAATAACTTATTTCTGCTGAAGAAAAAATATGATTCTCAGTAAAAGATATGATGCTTCACAAAAAATCTGGAAAAATTCAGGCAGAAACGGTTTCCCCCACTTTTTTCTTTGCAAGATTTTTTGAGGAAAAAAAATCCTATAGAACAATTGCCCCTCAGTGTGTTTATTTCAAGTTTGTCTAATAAACATGGCATCTCATCTTTGTCTACCATTATATTTGGTTAAAAGTTTTTAAATAGGGATACCTGGAAAATCCTGGGAATATCTTTAGAATCTGCTCTGTACACATCCGTTTGTGTGACAGGTCGAACATGGAACAGTTTGCTATAGTAGCAGAAATGCAGATATGAAACAAAAATGTAAGTTAATTAACCGTGAATCGCTTAAACATGAAGCCTTAATGCAGCAACATTTCTAGAAGTTTTCCCATTTACTTCATAGAGCTCATCTTGGACTTTAAATAAGATTTCAATTGTGCTCTTAATCCAAACTTTGATTTTTAAAGCTTTCTCAAGGTTCCATCCACTTACAATATGTCTGTCTGTAGAATGGATTCTCCCCCATGCATCCATTTTGGATTAATGATCTAAATTTGATTAATGGAATGCCCATTAAAATTTATTAAATTTATGACCATTTAAAATCATAACACCCTAAAAACACTGTATTTTAATGACACAAATTTCAGATTTGCTAAAGTTGCTCTGCTTTACACAATAGGTTGGTAGAGTATAGTAGAATATTTACAAATTCATCAAAGGGATCTAATTTATTTTAACTAGCTCACCATACTGAAAGATGGACTTTGTTGACAGGGTTCCAGAATCACAAAAATATTGACCATATTCAAAACGTAAAAAAAAAAAAATCACAACACTTACTCTATGTCCAGTACCATGTATGGATTGGATTGTTCCTTTTCTTGTTCATTATGATAGAATAGTATCTTCTTGCTGCTGACTATAATATACTGTTAAATAATACAAATATAAGTATAAATTGCAAATTGGTTTTATTTATATAATCAAATTTTGTATGGCAACTTTTTGACAAAATGAAAATATGTAAAATGTTATTTTAATAAGGAAATGTAAGGACCAGATATCTTCCAGTCTGGCTATATAAGTCAGTCAAAATATAAGAGAATAGCCTCTCTTCCTACAAAACATATTTCATCTTAAACTTCAAACAAAATATCCTAGTTTTTAGTTATTTATTAAATATATTTCTATGCCACTGCAACTATCAGCAGCTTCCATAGAAAAAATATAGCATGAAACAAAACCAGTACAAAAAATTTAAAATATAACAATGTACAATGTATAAATGAAATTTTAAAAAAATGAGAGGATAAGTAACTTGATACTTGCATAAGTTTTGGGCAACAATCGACATATTACCTTACCACTCATCTCTAAGTTAGGACAACCTAAAACTAAACATCTGGATGGAGGGCTTTGTGTACCTTTTTCCGCTGCACAGCTTTTGAAAATTTTCTAAGCTCCTACACCTAGCACTTCCCACTGAAAATTTACCCAAGTAAAAGAAAGTCAACAAACAAAACTAAAAGACAACTCTCTCTGATTGTGTATGCTTATCTCATAGCACAACAGCTACAAGATAATAGCTTCTTCATTAATAGCTTCTTATGCTATTAGTGAATCAGTCTTTTGACTGTAATACATAGCCAGGCTCATAATTTCTTAAAAGCAGCACAATTGCAGAAACAATGGTTTGATTCTTTTGTTTTTGAATAGTACCTAGTGGTGCATATCATGTCAAAATAACATCCTAAAAATTGTATTATTTACCTTTTTTACCCAACCAAATTTCTTTGTGTTGTTTCTAGCAGGCAATGATAGCCATCCTTCAAGTCGTGACTCTGAAAAGGATTGAATTAATTTTTTAAAACAGTATTATACAGATATCCCATTGTTTTAATGTTATGTCTCATTAAGAAAAATGGCATTTATTACACGTTGTATTAACCTATAAACTTACAAGCAATAAAACAGCTGAAATTTACAAGCAAAACAAGCGACGTTCTCTTACAGTTATGCCACATCATGTAACTATGTCACATTCTTATTAGTAAATATATTATGGCCCAGAGCAGAAATATAAAAAGCATTATTATTGCTGCCTTCCACTCATTTTTACAAAAAATTAAACACAGAACATATTTTGTATTGGAAGATACCCTGCAAGGGTTCTCAGTGCAACATCTGGCTGGTCTTCAGCTTGGGAAGTTGAATAGAGCCACCTGATTATTAGTTCAATACAGAAAATTAAAATACTTTCCTGTTTGGAAGAGTGCAATTAGGTTTCAGGATTGTGAGGAACATCATATTTAACGTAGAGAGTGTAGTGTGCTTTCTTCCAAAAACAATTACACCAATTTTTGTTTAACATTATTATTTAGGATGAAGCACATTAAAATCAAATAAGCATGTCTGACTTCTTTAAGGAATTATTGCTTTTATAGATCTTTCTCAAAGTGCAGCACTGGAAATATAATTGGAATTTAAAATGTATTGAATGTTAATTGGAGAGATATTAATATTTAAACTGGATAAGAAGAATTTTTATTTTATTAATAAAAAACTGATTTTAAGTTGGACGTGTTTTGCACAATTATGTACTAATGACTACATGTGATTGCTAAGATGCATAAATTAATCTTGCAAATGAGTATAGAGGACTAATATATTTAAGACATGACCAAAACTTTGGTAATAACATAACACTTGATCAACTGGAGAATATGTGGAGTAAAGGACTGAAATTTGCATGGAATTATAACTTGAATGAGGACTTTTGTAAGATGATGTACCATAAAAGATGTATATGGAAGTGTCAAATATATGTTGGAAATACAATCAATATGAAGGTACTTTTTATCATCTTTGGTGAATATGTAAAAAAAGCTAAGGAATATCCAGATATATGTACTTTTTATATATATCTAGATCAGATATTTATTTTAATTCAGAGAATTCTTAAATGTACAATTGAAACCAGAGGGTTTTTCTTTTAAGCTTGATGGACAAACAGATTAAAAAAAAAGACCTCACTATATGCAAAGATGGATGGACTCAAATATGTCCAGAATGGTAGAATGGATGGTGAAATTATCGGAATTGGTGGAGATTGTGAAGCTGACTGGTTTGATTAAAGAAAACACTTTACCTAACTCCCTTTCTACTTGGGAGCCACTCTTGGATTTTTTTTGTTTGAAATTGAAAGAAATGAAATTTTAACCTTGGATTTTGATGATTAGACTTGTTTAAGATGATAAAAGTACTGTCTGTTATGGTTTATTCTAGTTCAAAGAATCATTGATTTTTACATTTTTATCTGTATTGATGAAAGGCAGAAATTACTTTTTTTGATAGCTTTTTTGTTCGTTTCTTTGTACTCTCCAATTTTGCTTTTTTCCTACCCCCTTTCTCTTTCTAATTATTTTTTTCTCTATTTTTTTGCATTTTATACTTTTTTGACATTTAATAAATTTTTGGGGGGGAAAGGTTGAGGAACTGGAGCACAAAGACTTAAATGAAGAAGATTTGGATAAATATGTATTTAGATGCAATTTATTTATTTTTCATATTTTTGAACTGCCCATCTGCCTCAGAAAGTGTATAAAAAGAGTGTATATACACTCTGGACAGTGTATAAAAAGTCACAAAAATCTTGGAGAATATCCTCTTACCATGTCCTTCTGTTTCTTAAAGATACAGAGCCATTTCTAAGGAGAGACATGATTCTAGTTCGGGAGGGATTTTTTTGTTGTTCAAAATCTGAACATCCTTGCCATAGTACATAATCTGAAAAAATTTCCACCACCACAATTTACTCATTTGGCATTTAAATGACTGTATTGAAAGAGTTTTCATAATAAAGTCTCAACTTGGACTTTGGGTTTTTGGAGAGAGTGAAATATTACAGAAAGTGTGACAGTTTGAAAAACACAAAGCTACAATTAGATGGACTAATTTAATCTGCACTTCTAATTGAAATTTCCCCTCAGATCCTACCATTTCAGTGAAACAATTAAAGCTTGCAGTAAGGGCCTCATTTATACAAAATACTGTAGGTTAAAATGTATTAGAAATATGGATCTGCAGATAAAGGGAAGACATGCATATCTCATGCACCTACATGAATGCAACATCCACAGAATCTAAGATTAAAGATTAAGATTAGTTGCTGCTGCTTTCTCATGCGGGACATTCCTCCTTGGTATCTACTGTCCTCAGTGTTAGTAATGGAAAATAGGCAACAGCGTTTCATCACTACACATTTTCTGGAAGGTCACCTGGATCGTCAGGTTCTGAAGGGGGTTGTGCAGAAGACACTGGTTCTTCCTCAGAGTCAGAATCAGAATTGAGAAACACACAAGAGCTGGAAGGTTTAGTAGCAATACTGACAGAGGTGGAAGAGCGTTGGTAGGTAAAAGACATAGATTCTGAAGTGTGGGACTGAGTGATACGAACTAAGCACCCAACAGAAAGAGGAGGGGGGGAAATGCAGAAAGGATTAATGAAGAATAGTTTTTTTTTAAAAAAAAACCTCACAACTGCTGATTTTGAAATAGAATAATGCAACAGATCTGGATTTGCCTAAGAACTATAACCTACTTTTGACTTATTCAAAGGTAGCCTGATGAGAAAGGGTTAAAAATTTTAACGACAGAAAGATGGAGAGATGACATTTCCAATTGTAACTTCTCAAAATAGAGAGTTATTAATTGTAATATGTCTCCTTTTCTTCCAAAAAAGAGAAGGACAAATCTTACCAGGGAAACTATCATCCGTTTCTACTTCACCAGGGCCACATATGTTGCTGTTGTCTAGGCCAATATGTATTGTTTGGAGCTGACACCGAAGCTGTTCTATGTCGCTATCTTTGCTGTCCAGAGCCATTTGTAGTTCGATTCGTATCTGGCTCTCTTCTGCTATTTGCTGTAAAAAGAGATTGACGAAGCACAATCAGAATTAATCTTTAATGCATGATAAAGTCTTGCTTACAAAGATGGTTCTGACAGCAATCTCTTAACTCAAACCACTAAAAGCGAACTACCATGGGATTTGAAGAAAATAAAAACAATTAAATAGCTCCTATTTCAGTACAGCTGAGTGATATAGTGAAATTGGGAGACTAGAAAAAAAGTGAGACAAAGCTCCTCAGATGTTTTAAACTGTCATCAATGCCTGCCTCATAACCATCAGTATCACTCGCCACTGGAAGGATATTAGATTGTGAGACGTTCTCTAATGATTTTCAAGAATACATGAAAAATTAAGCTAAAGAATAACTATGTCAAATAAATGTGTAAATAGCTGAAACTTTCATGTAGATATTTTTACTATCATATAAGATACTTACAGCTTGCATTTCATTGATTTCTTTCTGATATTTAATCATCATCTGAGTTAATTTTTCCCGTTCGGTTTTCAACTCCATATGCAGTTTCCTGTTCTCCTTTTCTTTTCTTCGGACATCTGTGTCAGCTCCTCGTTGGATGGGATTTTTTCGATTCATAACTTCTGCTAACTTATTCACAGCCTGATTATAAGAAAATAATAAATGGGCTTTTTTTTTATGTGATTAGAATTGAATACATTCCCGTCTCTCCATTATTATCGCAGTGATAACTATGGTCATTTTCTCATTTATACATTACCTGTGTTTTCATTGTTCTCTCATAAGCCAGCTGTTTCTCAAACTGAGTCCTTAGCAATCCAAGATCATTTTCTTCTTCATTCAGATGGGCAAGCCCTGTCAATAAATAACAAAATAGGTAGCACTTGTGAAGCTAACATGAAATCAAATGCTTTTATTTTTAAATTTAAATACTCACTTTCTTGAATTTCCTTCAGTTTGTTATTCAGCTCTTCCTTTTCATTTGCAAGGTTTGCCACATCACTAGTCAAAGTTCTATTTGCTTCTTCCAACTAAGATACAGAAATTATAAGAAGCGTCAGTCACAGAATAGAAACAAGCCAACCAAGCACTTAAGTAGGAGTTGAGATTCCAAGTGAGGATGGGGGAGAATGGGGGAGGAGGCAGAAGCTCCCAGCAAAGGAGCTCATGGCAGCGGTGTGGGAAGCAGACAAAAATAGAAGCTTAAAAAAAGGATTGTAAGGGAAACATATCTAACAGTAGTAGAGTTTAAAAGTAAAACTAAGTAACAGGGCTGAAAAAATTTAGCACAGCTTGAATTTAGAAAGGGAAATCACTTGCATCAGAAACCATCAGCACATCTATGCTAGAAAAAAATGTTTAAACTAGAATCCCTCTAAACTACTTAAAAATATACTGTGCTCTCAAAACATTATTATACACTCTGATGATCATGTAACACAAGTCCTGAAATCTACAAAAGGTCCTATTGCAAACTCTTGTACAAAGAAATTAAATTTATGGTATGGAACATTTCTGATGCCATAGTACGTCTAGCCAAATTCAGAGCCAAAGCATCAGTGACTGCAGTGTAACATTATACTTGGTGTATTTATGGGGCAGTTTGTAAATAAGTTTGGTCCCTGGAGGTTTTAAGTACTGCTATTTGTTGCAATTTCTCATGCAGTTTTTTTTAAAAAAAAAAAAAACCAGGAATGCTTCATGTTCAAGGGACAAATTTGTACAGATTGACAAGCCTACGATTCGAGTCTTGTCGAATCACTTTGCTGTTTCGAGTGAATCACTTACTGATCCTATCGTGGCATCTTTTTCAGCAAGCTCCTGTTTGTGCCTTGCCATCATTTCTTTGATCTCCAGTTCTTTCATGATCTTCTCTTTTTCCAGGTCAGAATACTGTTCCTCAGCAATAGAGCGAGCCAACTGTTCGGAGTCTGCCTTTGTTAATGTGATCTCCAGTTGTGCTGCCAAGGAATCCCTGTAATAAATTAGTATGAATTAAAATTAGTATCATAATAAATTAGTGTTATGGCCGAAGATGCTTTATAGGAGTTTTCTTACTGGCTACTATTATTCAAGCTATCATCGTCTCACCTCTCTTCTTGCAACTCTTGTATCTTTTGCTGTATTTCTTTACAAAGTTTGGCCTTTTCTTCACATTCTTCTTTAAGTTCCCGAACTTGTGTTTTATACAGCGTCTGAAATGTTTTACAAGAGAACAGCAATATAGATATTAAAGCTTTGGTGCAACCAGATCAATGGAAAAAAGTTGTGTTAGAAAAACTGCCCGTTTTAATTTAAGATAAGGAATCTTCATAACATTTTTGCCAGGATTAAAATATATGTAAAACAAGGATTTGTCAATATTACCCACAATGACCAGATAAATATCAGTTGTCAATATTATAAATAGTCAAAGCTATCAAATATTCTACTTGAGTAAATTAATCCATATATTAATAGTTATTATTGTAAAGGTTTCCCTTATGCAGTCATTTCCAACTCTAGGGGGCGGTGTTCATCTCCGTTTCTTAGCCAATGTTATCCATAGATACTTTCTGTGGTCATGTAGCCAGCATGACTATACATATATTGAAAATAAAATATATTAGGAATATGACAGCCAGTATGATGTAATGATTAATGACCCAGACTAAAAGTGGGAAAAGCCCTTCAACTGAAGAGACCTTCATCCTTCAGTGTATTGATTTGGGCTGAGATGGTAATAATAGGATTGTTACATTTTTCATGTCAGCAAGTCATACCACTGAGCTAACTTTGATTTTCAAAAGATATTCAGGGTTGGACCTAACTAATATCTGGAGAGATTTTTATCAGGCTGATAAAATGTTTTATTATTGCCAAAGAACCAAACTGAATAGGAAGTGAAACTTGCGGATATGAACTAAATCTAGTAACTTGAGGGGCACCACAGTATGTCCATGCTGATAATGGTGCTTTATGCACTTATGAAAAACAGTATGTGATATGATACTAGGCCAAATTTTTAGAAAAATATAATGCACAGTGACTAATAAATCAACAAATCCCAGAATATTTACAACTGTGTGATAAACACAAAAGATACATAAGGCTTAACACTTATAAACATAATATTGAGTATGTTAATATTTTACATACCGAAAAATATTGTTCTGCTTCAAGTTGGTCTTGAATTTCCTTCATCTGCCCATCTGCATCTTGACGCTCTCTGACAGAGAATAAGATAAATGCAATTTTAAAGTAATACTACTTCCATGACAAATGTTGCTGGAATGGACTATTATCTTCCTCCTTCTTGATTGCCAAGGCCGAGTAAAAAAAGTTAATCTTTTCAAAGTTTTGTCAGTTCACACTTCATTAAATGAGGAATTCGAATTCGAAGGAAGACAATGAAACTATTGGATGCTTGCAGAGGGGAAGAGGATATTAGTCATGTTCTTTCAGATTCCTTGCTACATGATATCGGTCAAGAACTATGGTTGCAGGACTGTCTGACCCAAATGCACAAATTCCTTCTTTAAGACATAAAGTAAATACAAAACCTGCTTTAATCTTTTGGATAGTTTTGCACATTCTGGATTTTCTGATTTATTTGGACTAACTGAAGGTACAGTTTCCTTTAGCAGAAAGGGCAGGCAGGGCCTATTATGTTGTTGCTTCACCATTACCCTCAAGAAAAGAAAACCAGAAGCTAGCTCTGGAAAGAAGATTTTCCCTTTCACTCAGGACTGACTAAAGATAGTCCTTGCTTTACAACCAGAATGGAGTCTGGAATTATGACCGTAAATCATTCTGGTTGTTAAACAGGTCACCACATGACTACACCCAATTTTATGACTTCTATAGCAGCAGTCGTTAAGCAAATGCCATGGTTGCTAAGCGAATATTGTGATTGTTAAGGAAACCCATTTTAGCCAATGGATGTTTTTCTGGCAAAAAAACATCATAAACTGCAGTCATGGGAACTGCAAACAGTCTGGCGTAGGTTACTTGCCAAGCACCAAAAATACAACCATGTGACTGGGGGGGGCGGGGGGGGCGGCGGCAGGGAGGAGAACGGTTGAAACCAAGTTATAAGTAGCACTGGGGAGAACTGTCATAACTTCAAAGTTTGAACAGGTTGCTAAGTGGCCAATCATAAGTTGAGGATTATTTATATTTGGCCCCAGACTGTTCCTTATTCTTGTCTTGAACCTCTCTTGCTGTTTTGGCTGAATAGTAGATCTTGAGTCTCCACTTCACCTCCTACCTAATCCTTATTGGGCTGAAAGAAAAAGAGGGAAACATAACAAATCCTATCTGTCTACCAAGCACAGTAACTCTTTAGTTTTTCCTGGACAGGATCAAGCAAAGTGATTTTCTGTTTGTTGCAGCATGAAGAAAAGTTCTCTTTATGATATGAGGTAAAAAAAAAAAAAAAAAGACAGAGTTTTCCTATTTCGTTATACTTGGATGGATGTTCCCCAAGCACGAACAGACAGGGAGACACACCTTCCACCTGTTCCTACATGGGGAAACAAATGACCTCAATGGATGGACTTTGTCCTGAAATGTCCTTTGTTGTCCTAAAGCTCCACCTCTGACTTTATCTGGCCTACAGGGCTGATGAGGGAACAAACCCAGATTCTTTTTATTCCCTAAGCAGATGCACAGCCACAGAATTGCCTATGTTGATGAGGTTTTAAAGTCATTTTTTCCATAGCAATTTATGATACAGTTACATGCTAACTAGGACTCAGAAGGAGCAAAAGCAAAATATCAAAAAAAAAATATGCATTATTGCGATTTTATTGTTATTTTTTTACTTATGGCTATGAACTAAAGTAACTCCCCCGTATATCTGTAGAATATCCCTATGTCCCTGTGAAACACCCTACCCTCAGAGGTGAGAACTGCTCTCTCCCTTTCAATCTTCCCGAAGGGTGTTAAAACTTGGCTTTGGGCCCCTGAGGGGGTACTCACTGGAGGTGGCTGATGGGGTAAGAAGACCTCATCCCCATGCTCGCCATCTCTAGGGCCTACTTTTTGAATAATTTTAAATTTGCATATATTTAGTATTTTAATTGCTTTTATATTTATGTTTTTATGATCTGTAAGCCGCTCATTTGCCTGATAGGGGAGATGGATGGCATGTAAATTTAAGAAACAATAATAATAATAATAATAATAATAGTATCAACACTGCTGAAGAATTGATTGAAACCCTATGTGTATACCAGAATTTAGCATTCCACAGCTCAGTCTTGAGTCACAATCAACTGTAATGGAACAGAATATTTATTGCTGAAGGGACTTACTTGCGTAGCTCATTATTTTGCTTTTCTAGGCTTAGTTTAATTTCAATAAGATGGTTATTCTCTTGTTTTATCTGCTTCTCTGACACCTTCAGTGCATTGAACTGCTGGCTTTGCATTTTGAAATCATTCTGGATGAGGCAGCGCTTTTGCGTTTCTTGTTCAATTTTCAATGTCAGATTTTCCACCTGCAAAACAGATTGATACTTTGTAGATAGACTTTTACGACCACACGCATGGAAAATAACATATTTCATGCTTGCGTAATTACATGATGTCAATTTTTTAAATAACTGGACAATCCTTCTTGAATACCAGCTGCTAAAGAGTAGTTTTAGTCAAGGATTTTCTCCTAGTTTATTGATTTTTGTTCCAGCTGCAGAGTAGGATAAATTGTCGCTAAACAGAAACTGTAAACAAAAGCTTTACAGCCGTAATGGAAGATTTTATTACAAAATTAATATTCCATTTCTAATTGAAAGCCAGTCCCATTCTCTAGTCAAACCTCAAGAGTCCTATAGGTGTGTCCTTTCAGTCTTACAGCCCAATTTTATAGAATTGTCAATGCCCAGTGGGACTTATACCCAAGACTAAGTTTAAGTCATTTTTATCATGCATGATTTGAAAGCTAGTATAATCAGTATTAAACACTCTACCTTGAATTGGAGAATTTTGAAACAAGTAAATGAAAATGTATATTCGAAACAACACATTAATATTCAATAAAGTATTTTAGCACTATAGGGAATGAAGGTGGCAATTTGTAATGTGAAGCCAAATATTTTGATTAACATTCCCTGAAGTGCAAATAGCTTTTGTTTTTCACTTAAAAATTTCACATTTCAAATTACTTATAGAACGGGGGAATAAGACCCAAAATATTCCATGTAGGAATACAATATACCTTTAGCTTACATCCTAAAATAAATATGCCTGATTTTTAACCTTTCCCATTGCTGCACCCCCTGACCCCATGCTCAAGTTCTGTGATCATCAAAAGGGGCACCATGGAGCATGATGTGCTGCTAGCATTTGACAAAGAAACAAAGTACAGGTAGTCCTCGAGTTACAACCATTCATTTAGTGACCATTCAAAGTTACAACAGCACAGACTTATGACCATTTTTTGCACTTACAACTGTTGTGTCACATTATCAAAATTGAGACACTTGGCAACTGACTCATATTTATGATGGTTGCAACATTCCAGGGTCATGTGATCCCCTTTTGCAATCTTCTGACAAGCAAATGGGGAAGCCAGATTCACTTAACAACCATGTCAATAACTTAACAACTACAGTGATTCATTTAACAACTGTGGTAAAAAAAGATTGTAAAATGGAGTAAAACTCACTTAACAACTGTCTCACTTAGCAACAGAAATTTTGGGCTCAATTGTGGTTATATGTCGAGGACTAACTGTACATACTCAAAATTACCTATAGAACACTTTGGATTCATTGATTCCCTCAATCTAGTCCACACTTGGTTTTGATAAAAAGTTAAGTAAATATCAATTATAAAAGTGGAACAAAAACGTAGATCTTTATAGGGAATTATTTATCATAACTGTAACAAAAGATGGGGAAAGCTGTAAGTAGATGTAGTGTAGCAAACATTAAAACTGATTTTTTAAAAAACAGTTTATACTTACATCTTCACTTAGTTTATCTTTCTGCTTAAGCAACTCGTTTATTTTCTGCTGGGATTGCTTCAGATCGCAGTCCAAGATAGAACACCGCTTTTCAACCTCCAGTAAACAATTTTCTACTTTTTGCTTTGTAATTCTTTCTTCTGAAAGTTTCTTTTCCATTTCTGTGAAAGGAAAAAACCCAGCTATTTTGCTATTTGGAAATTCATATTTGCATATAGTACACTATTGTTATAGATAGATAGGTAGAACTCTTTATTGGCCAAGTGTGATTGGACACACAAGGAATTTGTCTTTGGTGCATATGCTCTCAGTGTACATAAAAGGAAAAAAAAATACATTCATCAAGATTCCATTACAAGATGGTGCCGCCGAAGGCTGCCTCAGTGAAATGCTCTCTAGTAAACTATTGTGTTGATCATGTCAAGCTATAAAATGTGCTTAGAATAGGAATCCCAGAGCTTTTCACTATCCTCATGCCAATCCTATATAGAGGTCAGGAAGCCACAGTACAGAGAGAACACAGGAAAACAGACTGGCCCCAGGATGGAAAATGAATGAGACAAAATTGTATACTCTACTTTATTTATTCAACCTATGCGCTGAATATATATGAAAGGAAGCTGGTTTGGAAATAGCCAAGAGCGGTTTTAAAACCAGAGAAAGAAGCATCAATAACTTGTTCCATGGCTGAAATGCAAAGGATTTGCAAGTTCTATTAATAAAAGTCAAAGAGCATAGTGCAAAAATGACTAGAATTAAATATTAAAAAGACCAAACTAATCACAGCAGGTAAAAGAACCAGCATTAGAATTGACAGTGAAGAAAAATACTGAAGTGCTGGATAGCTTGTCTTTTTGGACTGATGATAACCGTAAAGGATCCATCAGTCAAGAAATATGTCACAGATTAGTGCTTGGCAAAGCAGCCATGAAGGCCCTGGAAGGCCCTGGAAAAGATACTCAAATGCTCTGATTTGTTTACCCGTGATGGCGAACCTATGGCAAGCATAGAAGTGGCACGCAGAGCCATCTCTTCGGGCATGCCAGCCGTCGCCCATTGCTCTTCTGGGTTCTGGCCTGGTCTTTGCGCGTGCGGGAGCACCGTAAACTGGAAGAGCAGCTCCCCGGTGCACCGGGAAGCTGAGCTTCTGCTTTCCAGCATGCCTATGCATGCCAGCCAGCTGGTCTTTGTGAGCGCATGCGTGCCAGAAACCAGAAGACCTTTCAGTTTCTGCTCTTCCGGTTTCTGGTGCTGTTTTCCGAATGCTCTTCCGGTTTCTGGTGCTCCTGCACATGCGTGCTGGGGAGCTGCTCTTCGGGTTTCTGGTGCTCCCCCTCCCGCGCGTGCTCCCGTTCGTCAACACTGGTCTATACCTATAAAAATTATAATAGTGGAAACAATGGTATTCTTTGTGACGCTCCATGAAAGTGAAAGTTGGGCTTTGAAGATGTAGGATGGGAAAAATATATATATTTTTGAACTCTGGTGTTGAAAAAGACTCCACAGAACACCTTAGACAGACAAGAAAATAAACCAAGGAATCACTGAACAAGTCAACCAAGAGTTCTCACTTAAGGCACAAATGACCAGACTCAAAATTATCCTACTTTGGACACATCATGTGAAGATTTAGGAAACTGGAGCAGGCTCTAATGCTGGGAAAGGTGGCAGGAAAGAGAGGAAGAGGATGGACAGCAACTAACAGCAAGATGGACTCAATTGCAGTGGCATAGGTAAGCTGTTGGAAGACTTAAAGAATTAGATTAAAGGCAGATTATTATGGAGAAAAATTATGTGATTGCTAATAGTTGACTCCGACTTGATGGCACATAGACCAATCAAACAAACAAACAAATAAACAAACAAACAAACAAACAAAACAAAGTTTTAAATTAAGATTAGCTTCTGGGTTATAATAGTGAAATATATTGATTTATATAGGTAGGTCTTTCTCAATTTTCCTTCTGTTCCTGAACTGACTGTATAACCTTAATCAAAGAATTATTTCTCTGTGGAGTCATCCTGAAGCTAAACTGTCACATTCATGTTTTTGAATAGGAGGCTGAATATAAATATGCTAAATGAAGTTATGAACATGTGAGATTAAATGCATACCTTTCATAGCTTCAGACTTAGCTTCCTCAATCGATTTATATATTTTATTTTTGTCTGCTAGTCGGGCTTTTGTTCCTTTATGTTCAACCTCTTCTTGCTCCAAGTTTTGTTGCATGACTTTAAGCTTGTAAGTCATATCTATTTCCATGTTGCTCTTCTCCTGTTAGGCATAAATCAAAATATCTCATAATTAATATGAACCTCATGTAAAATGCTTTATGAGAATTATTGGTTATAGACAGAAAAAATGTAGGCTTTGACCTAGGTATTCAGTCTGCTACTTCAATTATTATGCAAGCAAGCTGATATTAAAACTATGATGAAAAGCCTAATATGATAAAAGTCACTGATCAAGGCAGAGTGTTAAATTGGATAGAAACCAAAAGAAAGAGTGATGTACATAGAGAATGAGGATACCCCCCCACACACACACACATACACAAACACATCTGGTTACATATAAAATTTTGTTTTTCTAATAGTATTCTGGCGTGGATAACTATGCAACTCTGCTTAATCTAGTTACAATAAATCCCTCCTAGCTTCTCCCTAAAATTTACAATCAAGGTACAGTTCATTAACATGGATGTGCAAAATGTTTTGCCCTCACAATAACTATTAAAAGTATTCTGAAGATTTTATTTAAACCTCAATATAAAACTTGGATATTTCAAGTTTCCTAGTTTCCCTTAGCAAATAAGGACATGTTGATGTGAAAGTAAAATGTTGACAGGAAAGGTAACCACATGGCCAAATACAACATGACTGTTTACAGCTGTATGTATGCCATTCTGCCTCTTAAGTTACTGCGATTTTTAAAATTGTTACAAAAAAATAGAGAGATTCTGTGGGTAGATTGCTGTTAAGAGTTCATATTGGCATGTGTGTTGTGTTACTTTTACTTTGCAGTTGGAAACTGCAAATATGTGTGCATGCTTTAGTATGTTTTACAAGCACACAATGTTATTGCTATTGAGGTTTCATAAACGCTCTGACTATCACAATCTGGGCTTGGTTGATCTGTCTAGTCTTGGGACACAAATGCATTGTGTGCATGGACTTACGCTTCAAGCCTGTTGCTGTTCTTGAACTTTATTTAAAAACTGTTGCTTTGAGGTTTTTGGCGAATTCTGCTGCCTTCTGCAGTCCTTGCACTGCATTTCATTTTGGCTTTTATTTTGTTCCAAGTTCAAAGCAAAGATGTTATGAACCCAATATTCACGGAAAACCACCACCCAGTTCACTCTGTGTGGTTAGGATTCAAAATCTGGGCATTCGTGTGGCATCTGTCAATAACTCTTTACAGAAGCTGCATCTTTTCCAAACTGGTGTAGCTTGATTAGAGGAGCTGCTGACTCCGAATCATGTTTTCCCCTTCAAATCTGGAGTGCTGTAGAATTCTATTTGTAATGCTATGAATAGGACCTTATTTTATTAGCTCAACTGAACAATATAATTCTTTTTTTTTAAGTTTACCTTTTCCAGATCTGTCAATTTGTCCTGTAATTGTCTTTTCTCTGCCTCTATTTTAGCTATTGTATTCTTCCCATTTTTTACTTCTTCTTCCAAATTAAGCACTCGACCTAGGAATATTTAAAAGATTTCAACAAGGAAAAAAGCATTATGTACATATCTATTAAAGTGTAACCCTTTACACGCTTTGATTAAAAAAATCAAATCATTGATGATATATTCTGAAGGCAGAAGGAAAGTGAGAATAATTAGCTGATTCCTGTGAATGTTGATAAATTACATATTTAATACATCTAAAATCCCAATTAAAATGGATAATCATAGTAAATGGCCCCTATGATATGAAAATCACTTTCTAAGAGACTGGTTTTCATACCTTGTAGATCATGGATAATTTCTGATCCATTATTCCTATCTCTTCTTTCAGATTCTAGGGCTGACTGCAGATTCAGAAATTCCTTCTCCAGTCGAAGCTTTGTATTCTCTAAGGCACAGTTTTTATCCTGCAGATCTCTGTTGTTAGCTTCTAGCTGCTGAATTTGCTTTGTACTTTCTGTTTGGTTCTTTCTCAACCTGGCTGATGTATCAGACTCCGTGCGCAGCAAGGCATTGGCTTCATCCAGCTATTGAGACACAAAAATACATCACAGCATTACATACAAACTAAAAAAAAAAGCTTTTTTTAACAGACACTACCATCCATTTACTGTAGCAAAGCGTAACATAGTTTTTAATTATGAAGTTACTCAGAAATTAAAAGTCTTAATTAAGTACCATTAGGAGTCTAATTTAAAACAGAATGGTAACTTGCCTGTCTTTGTAGCTGAGTAATTTTTTCATTTGATATTTGGGAGTTTTGATTCCTCTTTTTCATATCCTCAAGTTGATCCTTTAAACTGTTCACTGAAAGAAAAACAAAGCACTAATCCCACCATACGGGTTTCATAACAGTATGTCACAAGTTATTCCAAGCAGGAAAGGCAGAATGGGATTTATCAATGCTCTTCTCCCTGATGCAGAGGTGGTATTTAGCAGGTTCTGACCAGTTCTAGAGAACCGGTAGCGGAAATTTTGAGTAGTTCGGAGAACTGGTAAATACCATCTCTGATTGGCCCCGCCCCCATCTATTCTCTGCCTCCCGAATCCCAGCTGATTGGGAGGAAATGGGGATTTTGCAGTAACCTTCCCCTGGAGTGGGGAGGAAATGGAGATTTTAAAGTTTCCTTCCCCTGCCATGCCACACCCACCAAGCCATGCCCACAGAACCGCTAGTAAAAAATTTTGAATCCTACCACTGCCCTGATGCCACAAATAATGTAGGTTTTTTTTTATTGTTTCTGGTGAACATACCATCGTTTTCTAGATTGCGTTTTCTATCTGCTTCGTGTTCTGCCTTCCGCTGGTATTCTGCATTCTTATGCTGAAGAAGAGCCTTTTCCCTTTCCAGCTGTCTGAAAGAAGATTCTAGATGTTTCCTTGAAGATGTCTAGGAAAATCATGGAGGAAGAGAAACATATGATGGGGACATTTTTCTAAAATTACAAATTTTCTTAATGCAAAAATCAAAAACATTTCTCATTCGACTGCAGCAAATATACAATATAATGTTCAGCAGATGGGATCGTGCCAAATTGCTTCCAAACAGCGGAGCAGTCACACAGTTCCATGTGTTAGAGCGCTAGGGTTTGAAAGCATAAAAGCAAGCAAAATGGATTTCTATCTAAACAAGCAATAGAGGGAGTCCTCCCTTAACAACAGCAGTTGGAATCAGAATTTCTGTTACTAAGTGACATGGTCATAAGGCATAACTTCATGCAACAGCACGGCTTAGCAACAGCAATTCCAGCACTTTTGGTTGCTGTCATTAAGTGAACCCTGCAATGTTGTTAAGCACATTATGAGGTCACCATTTGCAACCTGCAACCAGTTTCTCCATTGACTTGTTGAAAGCCAGCAATGAAAATCGTAAATGGCGATCAGGTGAATGGGAGTGTTGGACCATTGTAAGTACAAGGACTGGTTATAAATCCCACTTGTCCAGTGCTGTCGTAAATCTGAATAGTTGCTCAATGAGTGATTGCTAAGTAATTGTCAATTCTCTTAAGAATTCTCTCTGTTAATATAATGTTTCATACAATTCATTCTGAATGATCAGCCTCATTGTTAGAGGATGCAGAAGACTGATTTCTAGAAAAGATTATCAGGAAAACTCAACTTTCTCACATTTGTCTGGTTTGCACAGTGTATGAAAATATAATCCACAATATATAGACTACAAAGGCCAGATTCAGGAAACATACTGAGTCAAAACCAAGCAATCTACAATGTAACAGAGCATGTTATATGGACCTTGTACTGCATTTTTAAAAATTGCAGATAATGGAGGTTTACTTGCACAAGCCGTCTCTAGCATAAGTAACAAAAATCCTACTATAGTGAGACCTAGTTCATCGACACAATGATTGATGGTTCCCAAGGTATAAAAGACAGAGAATAATCAATTTAGTGTACTTGATTTTCAGGACTGGCTACATCACTAATACCAAAAGAGCTATTTGGCCGGATAAAAAATACCTCCTTTAAACTGATCTTGTCTACTAGAGGCTTTATAGGCAGGTCCATGAAACAAGAATGGCAAGAATGCAGAAAAAGATCTGCCACTGCCTTATTTTGCTATGTTTTTCGACTTTCTTGTGTAGGCATGGAGAATCCCATCAAAGCACTAGCGAGGGCCATCCCTTCTTAGCTTCTGAGCCCAGATAAGGCCAGCTAAGTATTGCCACGCAGCTGAGAGATTGAACTGCCCCATGGTACATTGCGAAGAGGACCTTTGCCTAGTTCTCATTAGTAAGCAAGCATCCAAAAGCTAAATATCACATAAAAGATTGGCGTTTACTTGACTTCCTACCAAAAAACAACAACAGATAAGCTGGGACTGAGGAACATCTATTGTATGCCTTTTCACTGATGCAGTGCCACAGCCTCAAATGTAAAGAAAACATGCCAAAGTAGAAATGTAAATAAAATACTTAGATAATCAAGGCTGAATTCGATCCGCCTAAGTTCCAGAGGAGATTGCCCTTCCCTTCCCAGATACATTTCCTGTGGCATCAGGTGGCTCATTGCCTCACCTGACTGTTATTTATCCTTTTAAATCTTTTTATTTATTTATTTTTGAAAGAAAAGAGTTAAAAATAATCTGGAATACATCCCCAATGTTCAGAAGACAGTACTATGTCTACACTCTATTAAAGGCCAAATAAAGATAATGTGACTTAATCAATACATTGTGTGACTTTGGGGTTTTCCAAGTAAGAGTTTATACCCAAGTGCCACAAAAGAATTGAACTGATTTTTTCCCCTCAAAACAGATTCTGCACTAATTTTGAGACTAAGTGAACATCCTTCTCAAAATTTTCATGTATGTTAAGTTCAAATGTTGACTATATGCAAAATAGTTTATTTTATTTTCATAATCTTCCGTAACAGTAACTTAATTTTTATTTACTATTAAGCATCTCTAGCCCACAAATTCATTAACTTTTTTTCAGAACACACTCAGTGTCTCAAATTAAAATGATAAAATTCAAAAATTCAAAACAAAGTATTTTGCTGTATATAATGCAAAGTATTATTACACTCAAAATATAAAGCAAATTATTAATTTACCTCCTCATCCAACTCCTTCATTATTTTCTCTAGACGATTGTTAATAGCTCTGTAGAATAATTAACATAAGTGTGAGAGAGGCACAGAATTATAGATAGAAAGATTTCCTTTAGCATAAAATCTTCTCCACAGCAAAAATTTAACCATTTATAAGTGCGCAACTAAATACGATTCTTACACAATTCTCTTTAGCAAGGCTTATTGAGAGCGGTAGAATGAAGTCAGATTTCCAACAATTCTTATATTTTGCAGGTGGCCCTTTAAATAATGATCTCTTGAATTTCTATCAGTCCAGTTATATATGCAGCTGCTAAATTACAGATAGATTTAAACTTTCCAAATTCGCCTCAAAATTCACATTAGCTAAATTGTCTAAATATTGGGCAAAATCCTGTGTTAAATAAGACACGAACAGCTTGCAAAAACCTAAAGGAGCAAGCAAAGAAGCAATGTGGACTACAAAAAAAAACATTTTGATGATTTTCTGTTCTCTATTTACTAATATTTGTTCATGTAATGACAGTGTATATGCTACCTATAGAACAGCAAAAAGAAGAATTTGGAAGAAAAGAAAGCATCCATACTTAATACTTCAGTCTTGTTTGTTAATTTTGGAGATTTGGGTTAGATATAGTAGGATCTGCTAATTGAACAGATCCCTATTCAACCTTATTTAATACAGGATTACGTCCAACTTTTAGACATAGTTTTCTGCAATAGCAATAGCACTTAGACTTATATACCACTTCACAGTGCTTTACAATGGTTTACAAAGTCAGCCTGTTGCCCACAATAATCTGGGTCCTCATTTTACTGACCTCGGAGGGATGGAAGGCTGAGTCAGCCTTGAGCCAGTGAGATTCGAACTGCCGAATTGCAGGCAGCTGGCAGTTAGCAGAAGTAGCCTGCAGTACTGCATTCTAATCATTATGCCACCACAGCTCTTAACTATTGTATTACCACAGCCTCAAAATCTTCAGGCCCCAGAACCCTCTCTGATCACCTCAATATATTTTCCTGTCATTTTGTGTAAGTGCAAAAATAGGCTTTACAGAATTGAACCCCTTCACAAAAAATCCTTGGCAATGCTACCCTCCTCCCTCATAACCCTGGAAAACAAAGCCCAAGATCCAAACAAGTGTCATATCCTTACCTATTGTAACCTCTCAACATCTCCCTCCACATTTTATATGCTCTCTCCCAGCAAGCAGGACACTGTCCAGCTTTGCTCTGTGTTTCTACCCTCCAATTCAAAAAAAAAAAAAATCACTACATACCAATACACAGTAGCGCTTAAAACTTGTGAACACTTTTGGATTTTTAGCATTTCTGCATAAATGTGACCTAAAGAGTGATGTGTTCTCTGCAAAAGTCCTAAAACTAGATAAAGAGAACTCAAATTAAACAAATGAATCTAAAACATTATACTTGTTTATTTAGTGAAGAAAATGATACAAAACAACATATTTATGTGTGGAGAAAGTATGTGAACCTCTAGGATTAACAGTTCATTTGAGGGAGAAATTTAAGAGCCAGTGTAGGTCATCCTCCCTTACTTAAAGAACAGAATTCTAGGCATTCACTATCACAGTCTGATCTTTACAACTGAGGGATATAAAAGGATTTCATGACTAGAACAAAAGAGATTTCTAAGGGCTTCTGAAAAGTAGTTTTGATATTCACCAGGCTGGAAACAGTTACAAAATTATTTGTAAAGATTTAGGACTCCACCAGTCTACTATCAGGCAGACTGTATACAAATAGAGGCAATTAAACACCATTATTATCCTCTGAAGTAGTGGTCAGCTGACCAATTTCACGCCAAGATCAAGGCATGGAATACTCCAGATGACCTCAAAGAACCCCAGGATAACATCTAAGGAACTAACGGCCTCTTTTGCACTGACAAATGTCAATGTTTGTAAGTCCATCCCCAGAATACTAAATAACAAGGTTTGCATGGCAGAATGGCAAAGAGAAAGCCAATATTCTCCAAAAAGAACCTTGCTACCCCCTCTGCAGTTTGTGAAAGACCACATGGATAAAGCCAGAAAGTTATTGGAAGAACGTGAAGGGAAAAATTTAAAACATAACTTTTTTTTTTCCTTAAATGAAAACGTCATGTTTAGCAAAAAGCAAACCTTGATTCTAGCACAAAAACTTTGTGCCATCTGTGAAGCCTGGTAGTATCGTGGCTTGGGCCTGCTTTGCAGCCTCTAGACCAGGCCAACTTGCTATTATTGATAGGATGATGAATTTTGAATTATACTAGCAGATTCTACAGGAAAGTGTCGGGATACCTGTCTATGAACTGAATCTATGAGAAAGCTAAGCCAGAAGAAAGTTAATCTTTTGGAAAGACCAAGGCAAAACCCCTTAATCCTTCAGAAATGTTGTGGAAGGACCTGAAGTGAGCAGTTCATATAATAAAGTTCACCAACATCTCTGAGTTGAAGCTGTTCTGTAAGAGGAATGGATTAAATTTTCTCCAAGCCAATGCACATGAATGATTAACAGCTATCAGAAACATTTAGTTGTAATTATTTCTGTCCAAGGGAGGCACACCAGTTACTGAAAGCAAAATATATTTTTGCCACGCACAAATATGTTTCTTTGGTTCATTTTTGTCGAAGAATAAATGAACAAAATAATGTTTTTAACTTAATTGTTCTCTTCATCTAGTTTTAGAACTTGTGTGGAAAACAGATTGCATTTTAGGTCGGATTTTTAGGTCATATTGCTCTTTTGTCTTCTCAGTGACTTTCAATTTCATTTATCATGGTATCTGTTGAGACCAGTTCTAGAATTAAAGCAAAGTATTACCTGGTTCTCCTCTTTTCTCCAGGGCTGGTTCTAGTCGGTATTGATGGGTGAGAGAATCCAGTCCATAGCCCCTACTTTGTGGGGTGCAACAGGACTGAGGATTTTCTCCCCTCCTAACATCCACATGAGGCCACTGCAGGGGTGAAATGCTACCAATTTGCTCAGGTTCGGGCGAACTGGTAGTGATAAAAACTACCGGTTCAGGTGAACCGGCAATAAAAAATACTTTTAAAAGATTTAAAAAAAGGTTCCGACGACCGTGTAGTGTCGGAATCTTTTTTTTTTTTTTACTTTTTAAAGCATTGTTTTACTACCTATTTGCCAGAACTGATAGTAAAAAAATGCTTTAAAAAAGAAAAAAAAAGGTTCTGAGGATCACACGGCACAGCTGATTGTCAATCAGTTGTGCCGCGCGATCTTCGGAACCTTTTTTTAAAAAAAGTAAAAAAAAAGGTTCTGACGATCACAGCTGTGCCGTGTGATCGTCGGAACCTTTTTTTTCTTTTTTAAAGCATTTTTTACTACCGGTTCCGGTGAATAGGTAGTAAAAAATGCTTTAAAAAAGGGGAAAAAAAGTTGGCCACGCTCATCCAGTCACATGAAAACCCCCTCACTACAAAGCCACACCCACAGAACCGGTATCAACAAATTTTATATTTCACCACTGGGCCACTGGGTGATATCATCCAATGTTTTGGGGGGTTGTTATCACTAAAATGCTTATGATACCCATCTTTATATTTCTCCCCAGGGCTACTTGAATGATGTCATGGATACCTTGTCCCAATTTCTAGAGGCTGTGAAGATCTGGATGTGGTACTACAAGCTTTGAGTTAACCTTATTCCATGTTCTATGTTCAAGCAAGGTTTAACTGGGGCAGAATGCAGCAGCATGGGCTCCAGTTACTTGGCACATGTAATACCACTATTACATGTGGTAATAGTGGTATTACTATTATCTTTGGTTGTCTGTGTGCTTCTGGGTGCAATTTAAGGTGTTGGTTATCACCTTTAAACCTTTCATGGCTTAGATGGGCCCCCAACTGTGCACAGGGACCTACTTCTTGGTTGTGTTAGTGAATTGCTGTTTTTCAACTGTCTCTATTTTTAATTTTATATTGTTCATTATTGTTTTTATTCTATTTTAATTCTGTTTGTCACCCAGAATCACTTGTTAAGATGGCCAGTCACATAAATTGGATAGGCAAACAAAACATATTTATGCAGAGGTATTAAAAATTCAAAAGAGTTCACAAACTTTTAAACACCACTGTATATAAAGTGTAACATATAACAGCTTTTTGATATTACAGCTTTTAATATAGGAAAGATTCTTCATTTATATTACATGTATTTTTAAGGAGTGGATTTGGCCTATGTCTATATAATATTAGTTTTAACAAACTAAAATTATATTTTGAAGAGTTTCTAATTTTTATAAAGAGAATATAGTTATACCTGTATTTTTGCTCGAGGTCATCTTTGGTTTGTATTTCATTACGGAGTTGATCTTCTAATTTGTTTATTTTTTCCTGGAATTGTATAAGCTGACAGAAAAAAATTCCCTGATTTTTAGGCATTTATAAGTGACAGAATTTAGAAAGTTAGCGCATAAAAATACCCCTATTTATATAGCTTACATCAGAAGTTCCTAAACTGGGATGGCATGAAGAATTTGGGAGTGGTGTTGGTAGTGAGTATGTGAAATTTTTACAAAAGGTATCATTGTAGACAACTATGCAGTAATTTTCAAATGAAGGTCTAATAATCCAGGGACAAGTTGATGAGGTGATGGAAATGCTGAAGGTCAGCGGGTGAGTAACATAAACATCAATGCTGGACAAGATGATGGAAAGATGGAGTTAGAGATCAATAATTACATTTATTTAGGCAAAATGAAGGACAGATTTAACATTATTCATCTAGAGGCAAGATGTCTTCAAAATATAAACAGGCCTTTTGGTGTTAAAAATCTGGGAATACCTGATTTATACTGATCATTTCTTTGCTAGTTATTTGCCAAGGTGAAAGTAAATTGTTTTTATGATAATATATAAAACATACTGAACTTGCTGAAACACATGATATTGAATATAAATTAACACTTCAGTCAAAATCTTGCAGATTTGTCATTATCATCATTGTCCTTAAGTTACACTGTGGTGTTACACTGTGTATTTTAAATTTTTAAAGCAGCAAACTTTACAATAATAAATGTGAAGCCTTTCCTAAATTATTCCATATTTCCTAAATGAAAGCCAACCCAAATTTGGTAAAAAAAAAAAAATTGCAGACACATAAATCCAATGCTATGAAATGTCCATTTACGAAGTTTTTTTTTAAAAAAAATTCTTAAACTGAGATTTTTTATATTTCAAGGAAAGAGAGAGAATGTATGTGTGTATCGTGTAGCAATACATATTGATAAAAAATCTTCAGAATAATGTGCTTACCTCTTCACCATCCTGTAAAAAATAAAAATCAGATACATGCTTAAAAACAGGATACGTTTCCATTTTTCCCCAATAATCTATATTGCTTGATTTAAATTATCCTCAAAAATCTAGTTATCTAAAGCTTAAATCATACAATGACCAGAACACCTTTTATTAAAGTGGATAATTCACAAGCAGTTCTAGATTTGTGCAATTAATTAACTACTGATGCACACATTTTCCATACATATGAAATAAATGTTTAGCAGATTAAAATATGAGTACTTACCTCATTTTTCTTAAGTTCATTTGTCCCATTGTTCTTACAGGGTTCAACTTTCTTACCGAGCTCAGGAAAGTCACTTAGCAACCTGTTCAAAACAGAAGTTTTCAAAAACTCTGGCCACTGTGCCAATCAACTCATTTTAATCAATTCTCTCTAGTCCTAATCCCACTAGACTGTGCTCAGAATGAAGGCATTTATTTAGAGTTAGCTCTATTAACAGACAATGGAGCTTTTTGGTTAATGGGGGAGGAGCCTAAGAGCTTCTTAAACCCATTTTAAATAGAAAGCTTCAAAAAAAAAAAAGCCTATGCAAGCAGATATATTGGAATACAAAATGCAGGTCAGCATAACTGACTATAAGAGCAATGCCTCTATTTTGTGTGTATTATATTCTTCCCTGTCTTTCCCCCGAAAATGCAGTAATAAACATTTTGGCAATTACAAAAACATAATCCAATGGCATGCATACATACATGCATACATGTGTAACACATATGCACAAGTAAAATCACTGCTGAAAAGTAAGGTTAATTGGTATATATATTTTTTCACATATACTACATACAGGTTCTCTCTAAAGTAAGTAAATCCAATGAAAGGCAGTTGGTTTCCAACAAATGCTTTTGGGACTGGAAAGGTTTCAACATCTCCTTTGTCATCTTCAATATCATCAAAATTGCTGCTATCTATATCACTACTCAGTTCGGGTACAACTGGTGCAGCAGCTAAAAAAAAAGTAGATACCTGTATTAGAACAAAATTCAATGTTCTTATATTAAAACAGCATTTTTCTTTCTTTCTTTTTTTTAAATTTGATTTATATGCCGCCCTTCTCCGGAGACTCAGGGCAGCTTACAATGCGTTAAGCAATAGCCTTCAAACTTTTGTATATTTATACAAAGTCAGCTTATTGCCCCCACAAACTGGGTCCTCAATTTACCTACCTTAGAAAGGATGGAAGGCTGAGTCAACCTTGAGCCTGATGAGATTCGAACTTACAGTAATTGCAGACAGCTGGTGTTAATCATAATGCTATCAGTCTGCTGAGCCACCAGGCCCTTCTTTTGTCTTTAAGGTTTAATTTTGTATCACATGTCAGCACCAGGGTCTCAACTGTTACTCTATAAGGAACCTCATCTAAAAGGAAATTGTCTCCTATTCTCTCAAAGCCTCTATAATGTTTAATCCATTGTGGAAGGCCAGAATGCCTCTCATTGTATTCTATAGTTTCAAAGTAAGAGAATTATTTTAATTCAACGTGCAATTAACTATTTTGCTTCAGAACAATCAAACAGCAAGGTTGCTTATTCCAAACTGGGACAAAATTTAAATTATTTCAGAACCCCTATTAAACAAATTAATCAATGTTATATATTAAGAATAAATGTTTGACTATACAAAGCTGACATGATAGATGTGTAATTCCTAAAAGAATTGTGTCTAAGATAAAATATGTAAGAAATTTAAATTTCGTTTAGGCTCCCATAATCTGTCCCTTTCAAAAAAGCTTTCAAGTTGAAAGTTGGCTGCTTTATCTCAAAGGTGTTTTTCCAAAATGCAACTGGACTTTCTTTACTTTTATCCCAAAGGTGCTTTTCTAATTGCTTTTTGTTCCAAAGATGTTTTTCCAAAAGAAAAATGGATTTCTTTTCTTTTCACTTTTTGGAAAAGCACCTTTAGCTCAACCATGACATGGGATGATTGAGAATCCCCATAAGACATCCATTGCTTTAAGAATGAAACGCAATCACAATAGACTATGAATATGAAAAACTTCATAAAGAATCAAATATCTGCATTGTAGATTCTCTCTCGCTGAACCACATGGATATTAAGATGGTTTGCAAAAAAAATTTGAAATCTCCTTGTATTTTATTTATGAGTTAGTACACTCCAGGGTCTCCACCTTTAAGCAGTTTATAATCACCCACCACTAATCTTTTCCCCAATCCAATTCTTCTGTAAGCACAGAGAACATGAGAGTGTTTATGAATCTTTTCCTACCTTGTAAAGGCAAGGCCTCTGAACGTAATGGAAAAGCTTGCCCTTTCAAGTGCATAAGACTGTTAGAAATGAGATTTGCACTAAATGAAATATTTACTGCAAGAAATATGCAAAAAACAATGAAACACCGAAGTTGATTTTAGGAGCGTTTCACCAACTTCCAATCTAGAAACTTTACTTTGGCATTTAGTTGTAAGTAATCGTAAAGCTTTCACGTTTGCTGAAAAGTGTAATTTTAAAAAACTGAAGTTTTTACACAGTAAATATCTTACATTTTAAATCCACATTAAACTAATTTAGGCACACACATCCACACAAAAGGAAAATGCATTTTTTAAATTTTAAAAGATACTTACTGTCTCGAATGCTATTCCAATCCCATTGATCATTCTTAAAGAATAGATGAGATTTAATTTCTTCAACTCCACTCCTCCCTAGCCGCACATCCCTAAACATGGCGATTAAAGTCAAATTTTATTGTAAGTTCTACAATTTTCTATTCTGAGGCAACCTATTCACAGTTTTTATTTCGATGCCAGGTTGCCTAAACGTGTAAGATATGCTATAATTTTTAACTGTTCATTAACATTAACATTGCAACCTGAATCATCCCAGTACATTTGCTACTAAATTTCTCGATACTCTCACATATACTGGATGAAATAACTGGAATTTTCAATCTGCCACGTGTGGAGTAAGACATAATTCCAACTGCACTCAGTAGAAAAGGAATGCTGGAAAAAAGCTCTTTTTAAGAAAAACCCACCCTACAAGTTTGCCAAACCACAGTGCAAATATTTCAACATACGTGACAGAAGACCTGGCTTCCTAACACAGAAAGTTATTCAAACTTTATTGAAATAAGTATTTCAAAGATCACATCCTTTAAACTCACCCATACCCATATTCATATTTTCCCCAACAATGTATAATGAACCCATTATGTAAGCAGCAAACTCATTTCTTTTTAACATAACAATTTTGTGTTCCTAACTGCACCTCAGGAAATACTTGTGTATCAAAATTAGTCATATAACTAATAATAAGTATTACCTTGCTGACATATATATATACACATACACACAAATATATAAACATACACAAACAGGCCTACATCATAGTAGAAAGGAATATAAACTCAGAGTTGTCCTCTTTAAAACTTCAAAATATTTTACTTCCTCGTGTATTTCTTTACTACTTGCCCTCACAAGGGGACAGAAAGTTATACAAAATGAAGGTCTTAAATTGCACCTTTAAGCACAATAATTTGTCTAATAATATGTATACACTGTGTGCACAATTATTAGGCAAGTTGTATTTTGGAGGAATAATTTTATTGTTGAACAACTACAGTGCTCTTGGTTAATCCAAAATGTTAATAAACCTCAAACCTGAATATTTAAGAAAGTAAAAGTGAGGTTTTGGCTTTCTTAGGAGAATATCCATGTGTGGCACAATTATTGGGCACCCATTAGAATGCAGAATTATTATGCAACTAAACGAAAAATGAAAATTTGCCCATCTCGCTCGTTTATTTTCATCTGTTAAAGTGAGAATAATAAACAAACAACTTAAAATGTACAAATAAATATTTCTGACATTTCAAAACAAAAAATCAGTGACCAATATAGAGTCTTCTTTTCAAGAACACTCATAAGTTCATGAAGTCTGTCAGTTTCTTGATCTGTTGACGATCAGCATTTTGTGCAACAGCAACCACAGCCTCCCAGACACTGTTCAGAGAGGTGTACTATTCTTCTTCACCGTAAATCTCCCGTTTTAAGAAGGGCCCACAATTTCTCAATAGGGTTTAGGTCAGGTGAGGAAGAGGGCCATGTCATTATTCTTTCATCTTTAAGGCTTTTACTGGTTAGCCATGCAGTGGAGTACTTTGATGTATGTGATAGAACATTGTCCTGCATAAAAATCATGGTCTTGAAAGATGCAGATTATTTCCTGTACCACTGCTTGAAGAAAATATTTTCTAAAAACGTTGGGAGTTGATTTTGAGTCCATCTTCAACCAGAAAAGGTCCATCTTTAATAATACCAGCCCATACCAGTACCCTACCTCTACCTTGCTGGCTTCTGAGTCGAAGTGGAGCTCTGTGCCTGTTATGATTCTGTCATGCGCCCATCCATCTGGTCCATCAAGAATCACTCTCATGTCATCAGACCATAAAACCTTTGAAAAATCTGTGGTCAGATATTTTTTGGCCCAGTCTTGCTGTTTCAACTTATGTGTCTTGTTCAGTGATGGTCGGGTTTCAGCCTTCCTTACCTTGGCCATGTCTCTGAGCCATGTCTCTTGCATTTCTGAGCACTCCAAGTAGGTTGCAGTTATGGAATATGACAGTACTAGAGGATAATGGGTTCCTGGTAGCTTCACATTTGATTCTTCTCAAATCTTTGGCAGTTAATGTGCATCTTTTTTTCTCAACACATTTCTTGCAACCCTGTTGACTATTTGCAACAAAACGTTTGATGGTTCAGTGATCATGCCCCAATATCTTAGCAATTTCAAGAGTGCTGCAACCCTCTGAAAGATGTTTTACAATTTTTGACTTTTCAGAGTCAGTTAAATCTCTTTTTTGGCCCATTTTTCCGGAGGAAAAGAAGTTGCCTAATGATTATGCACACCATGATATAAGGTATTTATCTCCTTAGACCACACCCTCCCTTATTACACAAATATAGGTAAAGGTAAAGGTTCCCCTCGCACATATGTGCTAGTCATTCCTGACTCTAATGCTAATCTCCATTTCAAAGCTGAAGAGCCAGCGCTGTCCAAAGACGTCTCCGTGGTCATGTGGCTGGCATGACTAAATGCCAAATGCACACAGAACACTGTTACCTTCCCACCAAAGGTGGTTCCTATTTTTTCTATTTGCATTTTTACATGCTTTTGAACTGCTAGGTTGGCAGAAGCTGGGACAAGTAACGGGAGCTCACCCCATTACGCGGCACTAGGGATTCGAACTGCTCAACTGCCGACCTATCGATCGAAAAGTTCAGCGTCTTAGCCACTGAGCCACCACGCCCCTTTACACAAATATACATCACCTGGTGTGCTTATATCCACTAAGCATTCAAGTTAATACAGCTTGGAGGTGGAAAATATGCATAAAAATGAAACAGTCAAAATACTTACTTGCCTAATAATTGTACACACTGTAATTTCCATCAGTTCATATAGCCCCCAAGAGAATCAAGAAAATTGGGGTCATTTAACTGATCTTGAATATTCATAATAGTTAGGAGAGAAGTTGAAGGAAATCAATTTTGTTTATATTACCAATATTTAAACTTGGTTTGCATTGTCCCTGACACTAATAAATGCAAACTGGGTGGCAGGACAAGTAGGAGACCGCCTCTAGCACAATCAAGTAAGATGTATGGTATGTCTGGTGAAACATAATGGCTGTTGGGGGTTCTTTTTTACCTACACTCTCTCCAAATTCAATGAGATATTTATAAACTGGTAAACCTAATTGCTATTATGAGCTGTGGTGGCGCAGTGGTTAGAATGCAGTATTGCAGGCTAATTCTGGCAGCAATTCGATTCTCATCAGCTCAAGGCTGACTCAGCCTTCCATCCTTCCGAGGTCGGTAAAATGAGAACCCAATAGGACAATAGGCTGACTCTGTAAACCACTTAGAGAGGGCTGTAAAGCTATATGAAGCGGTATATAAGTATATAAGCTATTGCTATCGTTATTCCGTATGATTCCTAGGAAAATCTGGTAAGTACTTTCTAGGAGAAAAGATTTCCTAACCATGAGGGCTTGATCTCATGGAATTTCTTATAATTAAGCCAAGTTGAAAGTACTGCCTAAACTAATGACAAATTTAAGTTGGGTTTTGTCTACAAATGGAGTATCAAAGATTGTATGCACAGATTATATCAGTGAGATCTCCCAAATGCCTGTTCGGACAGAATAGTTTACAATAACAAATTCACCCCAGTAAGGAAAAAATATGTTTACAAACCTGTCTGTTAAAAAAGCACAGATAAGGTCCTTTGCCTGCTTTGAAATTTCTACATCTTCTGGGAAATGCAATGAGTTCTTGTGATCCATTATTTTACTATATGTTCCCACCAATGAATCAGCATAAAATGGAGTATCTCCTAAAAATTCGAAATGTAAAGGCATTATTGTTGTGGTTGAATCTTAAAGATTAACATAGTGTTTAAGATGGTAAATTGAGCATCCGGTGCTTAAAGATTCAAAACATAAACTTGCTGGTCCTCTTCAGATCTGAACTGGGCCTCTATAATCTTCTTCCTCCCCCATCTCTGCCTCTCCCAAGAATAAGTGACATTAAAGGTTTTGCTTTCCCTTCTCTTTTAAAAATTAAATAGAAAAATGTCTGGAAAGCTCATAATTTACACACCTCCCATTTCAACAAATCCAGAGTCAAAATATGGTTTACAATTCTGATTTGTTCAAAACTGCAAGTTGAAATTAAATGTTTTGTTGGTAACATATCAAAATGGTGGTTCCCCTTTTTTTCCTTCCACCCAAAATACCGCAAATTCCCTCAATATCCTTTGAAAAAGCAGATCTTGTAGAGGCATTTGGGAAAAAGAAAAAGAGAAAAAAAGCATTCCATTCTATCAAGAGAAACTGCTCCTCTTCATGCAATATTTCATTTAGGTTCCAAGTTGTACCCAAGTCTGGGCATAACGAGAAATCCTGCTTAGTTTCACAGCAGAACTGTTTTTGACTACTTTATTTCAATTGTTCAAGAGGAGATGAGGGAGAAGTTGCAAGTACTAGCTTCATGAAAACTGTACGGCCTTAACCCCAACCATGATTTATCTTTTGCTGAAACTCACATGACAATTGTTTCTAGTATGCATAAATTGTATTTCCTAGTGCTTCAAAACAATGAGTCTAACTGTATACAACATTCCTTATTACAGTATCACTAACTTTTATACAAATATTTAAAGAAAACATGTTACATCATAGAGAAGAGAATTTGCTACTGAGAATGGACAATTTGCTGTCATGAATCTTCTATCTCAAAAAATGCCTAGGGGGAGAGATTTATTGTGCAATTTATCTACGAGTATCTATAAAAATTCCTAATTTAAGCAACAATTGTTTCAAAATTTTCCAACCTATTAAAAGCATTTTCCACATCCTGAAAAATCACGACGGTACTAATTTCAATTTTTCTGAATATATACTTTGGAATTACAATTGATAGTCTCATATTACTAGATACTTGGTGGCCTTTTCTAAAAACAATGACATATAATTAAAGGTAATATCATATTGTAATGCATGTGCCATTCTAAAATCTGAATGGTATTGGTATAATCAATATGTAACACCAACAAATAAGATAGCCATCTGCACCGATAGGTTCTTATTTACATTGGTTTAATGGTATCAAATATTTCTCAGTAAGATAAAGGGGCAACTAGTCATTTATAATCATGAAGAGAGCTATAATATATAAAAATTAATTAATTTTGTTCAGGATTAAATGTATCACAATAATATACAATCAAGAATTTAAATAGATTGCTGATTTACCGAGTCAGAATCACTATATTCTTAAACTGGATATCCTAAATAGGAAACATACTTATATTCCTGCAATGGTTTGAACCAGCAAATCACATTTTTATCTCATTGTCAGTATCTGTTTAGTGAATATTCTGCTTTGATAAAGTTCCTGTGTCTCACTCATAGATGCTTTATATATCTTAGTAGAATCTTTCATACAGAATAGCAGAGTTTAAAGGGACCTTGGAGGTCTTCTAGTCTAACCTCTTTCAGGAAATCTTATACCATTTCTAAACCTTACGCGTATTAAAAATTTCTTTAACTTTTCCCCCATTGTAATCTTTTGATTTTCTATAAAGAATAGGCTACAATGCAATAGGCATTAAAATATGGGTGTAGAATGTCTACTTATAAAAAAAGCTTCACATTTTTGCAGAAAGTCTATTTATAGAAAGCTACCCTGTTTCCCCCAAATTAAGACATCCCCTGATAATTTATTTAATTTTTTTTAATTTTGATTTATATGCCGCCCTTCTCCAGAGACTCAGGGAGGCTTACAATGCGTTAAGCAATAGCCTTCATACTTTTGTATATTTATACAAAGTCAGCTTATTGCCCCCACAAACTGGGTCCTCAATTTACCTACCTTAGAAAGGATGGAAGGCTGAGTCAACCTTGAGCCTGGCGGGATTCGATCTTACTTTTAATTGCAGACAGCTGGTCTTAAATTACAGAGCTCTGTCTGTTGAGCTATACAGGCTCCTCCATAATAAGCCCAATCGGGCTTTTGAGCTCATGGCAATAAGGCCAAGCGCTTATTTCATGGTTCAAAAAAAAATATAAGACAGGGTCTTATTTTCAGGGAAACATGGTATTTATAAGAAAAACTTCAAATTTTTGTTGTACCTTTTATAATTCACAGCCTCTTTTGTAAAGATAATAAAGTAATATTTCAATACCATCAATATAAAGGGGGCAATACTTCCTATAGTAACTGTTAATTTTACTTGGGCATAGTCTGACATTGCTATCAAACCTATATTACATATATGAATACATTTATCTAGAACTAGAATACTAGAAACTAAACTAGTTTAGAATAACTCTAATGTGAAACTTAAAAAAGGTATATTCTTCTTGCAAAGGATTGAAAGGTTGTGATACATCATGTCAATCAATTAGTTTATAGATATTCTAGAAACATCCTTAAAATAGAAGTATTTTCTGAAATGTGTAAACAAATTTTTAAAAAACGTTTTACCACTATTTAGAATTCCTCCTTTTGTATTTTGCCTGCCTTTGCCTTTCTTTATTCAACATTCAAGTTTGAAATGCTTAGAAAAAATTAGATTGTAATGAACTGTATACTAATTGAAAAAGAGTTTATTTAATAACATGACCTAATAAAACAATATCCAAAACATCTATATAAATTTCATAAATACTATACCTGAAAAGTTCCTAGTAGAACCATAATGATTATTCAATTTATTAAAGCAGCTTCATCACGAATATTTCTGAAACATTTATTTCTTGCTCCATTATAAATTTTGAGCACTTGTTAATCAAACTAATTTTTGAACAACCACCCATAGTAATTTTCTTCCTCTTGAGAAAGAATGTGATTTCCTTCCAAATCAAAGGGGCCCACTTGCCATGACAAATGTAGATTATTGGGGGGGGGGAACCCTTTCTATTTTAGGACTAGGTTTTTGAACCAAGTGAAATAGAAATCCTGATAAGTAGCTTCAATTTCAAAATTATGCAATGGCTGAAGAAATCAAAACCTCAGATATTCATTTTTCCATCAAAGCAACCATAGGCTACAAATATAATGTTTAGCTAATATAATATGTAGAGAAAGGATCGTTGGTCTTACCTGATACGTTCCTTCTCGTTGAGTGGAGACAGCAGCCAGCGTGGGTAGTGCCCATCCAATCAGCTTGAAGGACTGAGCCTGCCAATTATTCTTAGTCCCGCCTCTGTTGCCGGGCAGGCCAGCTTTGGCGAAGACTGGAAGACAGACTCGGTGTGTGGGACAAAGAGAGAATCAAAGACAGAAAGATAGAAGAAATGTCGAGTCCAGCTTGAAGAAGATAAAGGGAGGGTCTGGCTGCTGTCTCCACTCAACGAGAAGGAACGTATCAGGTAAGACCAACGATCCTTCTCCATTGAGAGTGGAGACAGCAGCCAGCGTGGGACATACCCAAGTTCACTGTCCCGAAGGTAGGGGGGGGATCACGCTGGACCGCATTGTCCTCTCCGGCAACCACTCTTTGCAGAACTCGGCGACCAAACGAGGCTTCGGCTGACGCAAACTGGTCGAGTTTGTAGTGTCTGATGAAGGGGCTAGGAGAAGTCCACGTGGCCGCCCTACAAATTTCCAGCAAGGAAGCCTGTGTAGCCCAAGCTGCCGTCGTCGCCGCGCTGCGGGTGGAATGAGCTGTCAAACCTGAAGGGCGCGGAAGGGATCTAACATCGTAGGCTGAGGCAATAGTCTGGCGAATCCAACGACCGATGGTTGAAGGAGAGACTTTACTGCCTTGAGAAGTAGGTAAGAAGGAGACAAAAAGCGACTCCGAACGACGGAAGGGAGCCGTCCTCTTCAGATATATTCGCAGCGCCCGCCGGACATCAAGAGAGTGCCAACGACGCTCCCGAGGGTGCGCGGGCCGGGGGCAGAAATTTGGAAGGACCAGTTCCTGGGCACAGTGGAAAACAGAGTTGACCTTCGGCACGAAAGTAGGGTCCAAACGGAGCACCACCCGGTCAGCATGGAAAACACACAGGTCCGAACGGGTGGACAAAGCGGCGAGTTCAGATATGCGGCGAGCCGAAGTGATGGCCACCAGGAAGGCAACCTTGCAGGTGAGAAGTCTGAGACTGGTAGTCCGTAGTGGTTCGTATGGGGAACACGTAAGAGACTGCAAGACCAGAGGAAGATCCCAGGTCGGATAGCGATGCAGAACAGGAGGACACAAATTCTTCACTCCCCAAAGAAAACGGCGGATCAAGGGATGGTGAGCCAGAGACGACAAGGAGCCACAGGTAAGAACTGACGATAAAGCTGCAATGTGACGGCGGAGAGTGTTAGGAGATAGACCCTGGGAGAGGCCCTTCTGTAAGAACATCAGAATATGAATAATTGACGGTTGAAGAGGCGAGACACCGACCTGACCACACCAGTTGTAGAAACTCCGCCAGGTGGCAGAGTAAATGCGTTCCGTAGAAGGCCGTCGAGAAGATAGCAAGGTATGCACAACATCTGCCGGGACTTGTACCTCTCTCAAAGTGCACCGCTCAATCTCCAAGCGGTTAGCTTGAGCCAGGCCGGGTCTGGATGCTGCAGGGCGCCTTGCGAGAGAATATTGTCCGAGAGAGGGATGCGCCACGATGGGGTCACCGATAGGGACACGAGGTCCGCAAACCAGGGTCTCCGAGGCCAATGAGGTGCCACAAGGATCACTTCCGCTCGCTCGGATAGAATCTTGCGGATGACCCTGGGAATGAGGGCCGTCGGGGGGAAAGCGTACAGAAGGCCCGACGGCCAAGGCATCCGAAGAGCGTCGACGCCGGCTGCTCGAGGATGAGGGTACCGTGAAAAGAACAGTGGAAGTTGAGAGTTCTCGTGAGTCGCGAACAGGTCGATCACTGGATGGCCGAAGCGAAGAGCCAGTTCCTGGAAGAGGAGCGGGAGGAGGCGCCATTCCGCGTTGTCTATTTGCTGGCGACTCAACCAGTCCGCTTGAACATTCTGTACCCCGGAGATGTGTTCCGCCCAAAGGGAACACAGGTGGCGCTCTGACCAGACCCCCAATGCAACTGCCAGGGTTAGAAGAGACTTCGACCTGGTGCCCCCCAGTTTGTTCAAATGGGCCTTTGCGGCGACGTTGTCCGTGAGGACAAGGACGTGGGTTCCGGAGACCAGGTGACGGAATGACTTTAGAGCAAGGAAAACAGCCTTCAGTTCCAGCCAATTGATGGGATGCCGAGCTTCCGAAAGTGTCCAAGTTCCTTGAGCCAGTTGACCCTGGCAATGAGCTCCCCAGCCCAGGAGACTGGCATCTGTCGTCACCACCACCCTCGAGGGCTCGAGGAAGAAGCAACCCGCCGAGAGAGCAGGGGAGCGCCACCACCGGAGAGATCTTCGCACCGCAGGAGGAAGAGGGATCGGCTTCAATGAAGTGCCTCTGCCGGCCTTCTGCAAAGGCAAGAGAAACCATTGGAGTTCCCTGGCGTGGAGTTGGGCCCAGGGGACAATAGTTATTGCGGATATCATTTTACCTAAGAGTTGAGACAAGACATAGGGGGAAACCACCCGGCTCCTTTCAACTCGGGAAATTAACTGCCGTAGACTAATCTGTCTATCGGGAGAAAGAAAAACCTTGCCTTGAAGAGAGTCAATCAGGGCACCCAAGTGAACCAACCTAGTAGAGGGTGAGAGATGGCTCTTCTCCAAATTAACAGAGAAACCGTGAGCCGCTAGAGTCTCAATCGTCAAACGAATATCTAAGGCAGCTTGCTGTAAGGAAGGGGACAACAACAGAATATCATCTAAATAACACAGGAGATGGACTGAGCGGAGCCGGAGCTGAGCCGCCAAGGCAGCCAACACCTTCGTAAAGGTGCGGGGGGCCGAAGAAAGGCCAAATGGGAGAGCCCTATATTGATAGTGAGCTCCGTCATAACAAAACCTCAAAAACCGTCTATGGGAAGGGAGGATAGGGATATGAAGGTAGGCCTCTGTTAGATCAATGGAAGAGAGGAGATCGCCCCTCCGAACGCCGTCCAGAATAGATTTTAATGATTGCATTTTAAATTTTCGATACACAACGTATTTGTTTAAACGTTTGAGGTCCAGGATGGGACGCCACCCCCCCGAGGATTTAGGGACTAGAAACACCCTTGAATAGAATCCCGACCCCTCCTGACCGGGAGGCACAGGTTGGATAGCCCTGATAGTCAGGAGATGCTGAATCGATGAATCCATAAGGGACTTTTTGACGGAATTACGAGAAATCGGGCAACAAACAAAGGTGTGAGGGGGGGGGCAATAAATTCAATGGCCAACCCAGATTTTAAAGTGGCGTGGACCCACTTGTCCGAAGTGGATTCTTCCCAGACAGAGGCAAAAAGACCCAACCTACCGCCAATGGGAGGATCCAAAGGGCAATTAGCGACGGCGACGGGCGAAACGACCTCCTCCTCCTCGAAAGGGCCGTTTAAAGTTAAAGGGACGTCCCCTGAATGATCTATCGGAAGAACCCCGCTGCCTGCCGAAAGACCCATCTCTCCTAAACGAGGGGAAGGTAGAAGAAAAGGAGGACCCCCCATCCGCACCTCTGGAAAAGGAACGAGAAGGGTAAGGAGAGAAACAGGGCGCCCCTCTCCGGAACACAGCAGCTAAGACCTTCTTTTTATCCCTGGTTTCTGTGAGGAAGGGATCTAAAGCATCCCCGAAAAGCTTCGTGCCCTTAAAGGGAACCGAAGCCAATCGCCACTTATGTCTGGCATCAGCCTGCCAGTGACGGAGATACAATAAACGCCTAGCCGTGACTGCCGAAGCCAAAGATTTCGCCGAAAACCTGGCAGCATTCAGAGTAGAGTCAGCTGAAAATTGTACGGCGGCTACGATTTTATTCAGGTCTTGTTTGATACGAGTGTCTCCGGGGGCTAGCTTCTCTTGTAACTGCCGCAACCAAAGCAACGTTGTGCGATTAAAGAAGGATGCTGTAGTAGTAGCTTTAATCGCCCAGGAGGAACTCTGAAAAGCCTTTTGAAGAACTTGATCAGATCTGCGTTCGTCAGGACGGAGACCTTCGTCCGGTTCGCCCGGAACATTGGAGTTAGGAAGAAGAGCTGCAACTGGGGCATCCACCGAAGGAATTTGAAGAAGAGCTTCCAGATCCGAGGATACTTGAAAATTTCTTTTATCATTAGCCGAAGGTAGGGGAGCAGAAGCCGGAGATTCCCACTGGCGTTTCACGACGTCCAGAAAGAGAGGAGGAGTAGGAACAGATGTTATAGGCCTAGCTGGTTCAGCAAACATCGGGTCCAAAGATCCAGAGGAAGACGAAGGGGGCGCCGGATCCGCATTTGGAGAGGATAGACGGGCCGTATTAACGGCCTTGAAGAGTAATGATTTGAACAAGGCTTGAGGAAAGAGACCTGTGAAAGCCGGCTGATCCGGGGGAAGATTCTCATCCTCCGAGAGGTCAGAATCAGGATCTCCTTCGTCGATGAAGGCTGAAGGATGACTGTAGTGAGAAGAAGTAGGAGAAGCGGATCGAATAGAATGTGAACATCCTTCGTCACTGCGAGCCGCCGAGCAGGGAGAAACTTCTCTCACCGATCCATGTCGACTAGAGGGGCCCGAACGGGCGGCCAAGGACCTTTGAACCGCCGCCTCGATCATTTGCTGCAGGTGGTCTGGAAGAATGGAAGGATCCAAGGAGCGGACAGGAACCGGATCCGATGAAGGCGCCTCCTGGACTCTAGTTGGATCAGGAACCGGTTGTTGAGAAACTGAGTCAGGACCCCACAAATTTTCATCGGAAATCGACACCGGGCAATCTTGCAGGGATAGTTGATCAGGAGAAGGCGAAGGAGCCGCGACTGGGGGTGGATTAGGAGAGGTAGGGGGTTGAAGAGAGGCTGGAGGCAACTGGGCACACGCCTTGTCACATAACCTGGTCAAAACTTTGTCTCTACGCTTTTCCACTTTAGAAGAAGAGGATGACACGTCACGTGTGGAAGACTTGCGCTGAGAACGTGAGGATTGAGAAGTTCTGGAATGAGACCTGGAATCTTGCATAGCAGAATGCTGGGTAACAGACGTGGAGTCTGATTGGCCAACTTCACCTGCACTAGCCTTACGGCCGTGCTTAGACTTAGAAAGGGCTTTAGGCATGGCAGCCAAATAAGGTAGGAACAAACCCTCTACACACCAGACTGTTTGTGTCACTGATCAACTCTGAATAGATGAGAGGGAGCGAGAGGAACTCCACACGAGGCAGCCTCAAAGAACTGTCACTTAATTATAATCCCCCAAGGCCAGATAGATCAAAAAATTGGGAGCGTAGCAACTCCACTAATTGGAAGTGTGGCGGGGGGAGGAGGGCCAACAGACAAATCAAGGCCACAGTCTTGTGATTGTTGTAAAATCAGGACACAAGTGGGGGCGCAAAGCTCCACCAATCAGTAATGGCGGTCAGCGCCCAACAACAATGGCTGCAATATAGAGGGGGGCGTAAAGCTCCACCGGGCGCTAATTGAAGGCCTCCGGAACCGGGCTTCTGTATTAACGAAAGGGGGGGGGCGCGAAGCTCCTCAGCTGCAAAGTGTAGCCAGCAACCTGAATAAACTGCGCAGAGAAGCCACGAGGTGATTAACAGGGCCGCAGCAACAGGCCGCAGTAGCGCAGAGATGGGGGCGCGAGGCTCCTCCGCAGAATAAATAAGCCCGCCACTAGTAACCTCAAATTAAGGTGAAGCAAAAACGGCCACAAATGGAGCGTTCCGGCAGGAAACGAGGCTTGGAGGCCGCAAACTGGCGTTCCCCCCCAACCGCGGGAATTTTTGAGTCCAAAATGGCGGGCGCCACTGATTAAAAGCCCGCCAAAATTGCTGATAATACAGGGAGCGAGGAGTGAATTTAAACGAAGGAATGAGGAGATCGTGGGAAGAGCAAATGTCCCTCGAAGCTCAAATTAGTTAAAAGGTCTCCTTGAGGGGATATAGAACGAAGAAACCCACGCCCCTGGCGAGGCCAGGGGAGGCCGATGTTAACGAGGCCTTGCCTTACTCACAAAACCTTCAACTCATAGTCAGAACAGTCCAGGTCAGCCGGAAAATACAGATAAGTCCAAATCGAATCACCAAAGAATAGTTGAACAGTCCAAGTCGAGAAAACCGAAAGAATTCAAACCGAAAGAGATAAAAAGGAGAATTTAACCAGAGAGCAGTCCCACACACCAGCCAGCGCTGAAGGACTGAGCCAAAAGCTGGCCTGCCCGGCAACAGAGGCGGGACTAAGAATAATTGGCAGGCTCAGTCCTTCAAGCTGATTGGATGGGCACTACCCACGCTGGCTGCTGTCTCCACTCTCAATGGAGAATAGTGTGTTCTCTCTCTCTCTCTCATCTATCTAGCTATATCATTTATCTGTCTGTCCTCTCTCTCTCTCTCTCTCTTTCTCTCTCTCTCTCGCTATCTCATCTGTCTGTCTGTCCTCTCTCTCTTTTCTATCTAGCTATATCATCTGTCTGTCTGTTTGTCCTCCTCTCCCCCGCCCCGTGCATAATTGCTATATAAACTCTGCAGTCAGATAATCTCATCCTGAAGATCTTTGTTTTTAAAACATTTGCCATTTCTATGAAAAGTTGTTTATCAGAATTTTTAAGCTGAGTAACTATTTCATGTGATTTTATAACCAGCCTTTTTGTCTCTATTTTTTTTAATCTAAAGCATCAAATAATCTCCTTAAAAAGCTCTAATTTCTCCTTTCAATTATTTTAACAAGATTTTTATACGCATAAACCAGTCATTATAAAACTTTATATATAATTGGAAAGAGCCTTTAAAATAGTGAGAAGCCTATTTTTGTTTCCTTTCCTTTCGGATTTGGGCTGGACCCAGTAGAGTCCAAAAAATAAAACTGCTTTTCCTTAACTAAGAAATAATTAAAGTTGCACTGTTCAGCACGTTAGATTGAAGTGCCAATTTTCCATGATATTTAGGGAAGTTCATTTTATAAGAATCCAAAAAGCATTACTAAAAACCAGATTCACTTAGGGACCAGTAATCGCAGCAGCAGCAGCAAGAGCATGTGAGCACACATACACACACAAACCTCACAGATAGAGCAAATCTATATTATATATTTGCAGCAATTACATCACTAGAACATATTAAGTATTATCAAGACAAAAATCCATATACACGCAAGGAAAAAACAACACTACTTACCAACAAGCATTTCAAACAGAAAAACTCCGACAGACCACCAGTCACATTCCCGTCCATAGTATCCATCACCACCTTGTGATTTTAATACTTCAGGTGATATATAATCTGGTGTACCAACAGCTGTATCACAACGCACCATGCCAGTCTATTCAACCACATAAACAATGACAATTAAACAACACTTTGATAGTTAACACACATTTTTTTTCAATTTTTTTTTTCATTTTAACCATACTATTTTTTACCAATATGCCTTGTGCTTCTTTTACACGAAGCTTAGGGCTCAAGTATAAAACATTCTTGTTCACTGAAGTGAAGGAGTTAAGCTTAAAGTTAACAAAGTCAGACAAAGTAAACAAAAGCTGAGAATGTATGCTATGTCCAGTTAATGGCTCACAGAGTCAACTGGTTTGCAATAAATTTCAAGAGAATTTTGGAGCTGCTCCTACAATAACAGAAAACAATATATAGTCACACCTCTATTTAGAGTAACTTAGTGGCTGCAAGCATTCCAGTTATGGAGTATAGCCCATATAAATCTATAAAGAAAACACATTTTTCTGATAGCTTATCTATGTACTAGTAGTAAATTGTAGTGCAATAAAAGCTGTGAAGCAGAAGTTCCAGGTTCAATTCTTATTTTATTTGCCTGCACATTATCTGTTATATTTAACACTAAAAAAGTAACCTGTTAGTAGTAGTGATCCACCCTGAAAGAAATACATATTTTAAAGACTGATAGTGACATATAATGTGCAACTCTTGCTTTGGACATTATTATGATGCAAAAATTACATAAATCAGATTTGTTCATTGCTTTCATACTAGAAAAATTAAAAACCACATTAATTCATAACTCAGAACTGTGTTCTGAGCCTACTAAAACCTGCAGCCTACTTTGAAGAATATTTGGAAGCTTCTGATGGTGCAAAACATGGTGGCCCATGGGCAGCTATGGTTGCCAGCCATTTAGCACATGTCATACCTCTGCTTTACAAACTACATTGTTACTGTTATGCTTCTGGGTACAATTCAAAGTGCTAATGCTCACTTTTAAAACTCTTCAAGGCCCAGCGCCATATTACTTATAGGAGAATCTCTCCTCAGGGTATCTACTCATCTGGTATATACAATAGCAGGACAGGCATGCTCTGGGTCCCGTCTGTGAGAGAGTGCCATCTGACTGTGCCCAGAAGAGGGCCTTTTCTGTCATGGCTCCCACTCTTTGGAACATAACCACTCTTCGAGATCAGAATTATTCCAATCCCATTGGCTTATGCAAGGCATTAATACCTTGGCTCTACCATTAAGCCTGGATCTCTAATAGTTTTGGGTGCATCCGTTTGTGGGTTATATAGGTAGTCCTTCATATACAACCATAAGGGAGCCTGGCCATTATGGCTGTATATCATAAGAGTAAAATGGGTCAGTCATGTGACCCACCCAATTTGGTGATGGTCACTAAGAAAACAAAAGGTTTGCTATGGGTGTAGTCCACTTCTTTCACTAGCATCCTCTGGAGAAAACGCTAAAGGCTCAGTATCTCAGTATTTTAGAAAACTAAGACTCAGAACCTTTGGTATTTTCTCCTCCAGAGAGCAGAAGTACGCTAACAAAAGAAATGGATTCTGAAGAAGAAAGCACAAAAGGCTCCGAGCCTCAGCGCTGCAGAGCACCGAGATTCAGAATCTGTGGCATTTTCTCCTCTGGGATCCACCTCTTTTATTAGTTTCCTTCACTTCTCTGGAAGAGAAAATGCTAAGAAGGCCCTGAGCCTCAACACTGAAACACTGATACTCAGAACCTTTCAGAATGTCAGTTTCCCTAGCGTTTTCCCCTCCAGAGGAGAAAATGCTAGCAAATATCATTATTCTATTGATTATTCGGACGACCCCATCCAAATTGCACAAGAGATTTAGAGAAGGAGCTTTCTGAACCATCATGGAATTGGGCCTGCATGCAGGATAGAGCGAGGCAATGAAAAGGTAAATGAATCCAAGCGTTGGTAGTTTGGAAAGATGATCCAAGCATTGGTGGGGCTAGTTCGCTGACGCCTCCCAGCCCATTGCAGGTTTCCATGTGCCAGTGGGCACTGGACCTGTCAAGGACTCCCCCAATCCCTGCGGCATGCATGCAATGAAAAGAGCTTGGATTGCAGTTGTTGAGTAAAGCAGACATGTAGGTGTCTCGTGCAATGACTGTTATGACTTACAATCAAAATTCCATCCTCAATGGTGGTCGTAAGTCAAGGACTACCTGTATTTGCACACATTAGCATCACCTGAGCAGCTATTATTAAATTAAATTAGATATAGGGAGACTTATCTGGAAGGAGAGATAAGATTCTGCATTATTTTACCACACTGTTTAGAAGAGTCTAGTGAAAAACCTGGAAAGAATTATTACTATGATTATAATCAAAACTTATCGTAGCAACTATGTACGCATTTAGGGCTCTGCAAAACTATCTTAGGAAAATATGAAGCTTTAACAGTTGCCATGAAAGGGATACAACAAAAGAATTGTTACGAAGATAATTATGGGTAGACAGAGGAAGACTCAGGTGACAAGAAGTTATACCTCTTAAGTGGGACAAATTTACTCATTTAGGGGTAGGATGCCAACTTCTAAAATATATATTTAAGCATTGCTAGCTTTTCAACGGAAGAATGAAGTCCAAGTACAGAGTCAATTCTGTATCCATATTTTACTTTTCACCTAGAAAATAAAGAACTGTAGCATGGCACAGCCTATGTAACAGAGACAAAAGAAATGGTATAATGTATTCTGCTATAGGCAGAGGGATTGCTTATATTTCTATCAAAAGGTTAAGCATAATTTAAGATGCATGGAAGTTTAAAATAAGCTTGCAGAAAGAGGATCTTCTCTAATTAGGACTAACAAATTAACTGTCCATTGTACAACTATCTTTTATCTTTTAGTTTCAACCTGCTTTAGCCGGTTTTTTAAATAAACCAGTAACTGTACTAGGTAGTCATGAAGTTTTAATGTTCTGTACTTAGTTCATTTCAAAATTGACTCAAGTATAAAAATATTTTTCCTCCTAAATTTTAATGGATGCATACTGCTCTCTGATCTGTGGAATCACAACTCCCTTTTAACAAGGTCAGCAATAAAGAACTATTCAATATATAAAATGTTTGAAGCGTTTATTGGAGATTAAACAACCCCTTTCAGAGATCTTTCCTTCCCAGATTCCCCAATGCCTTCAACATTGACAGAGCTTTTAATGTACTTGAAAAGTACTTCAAAAAAAATTCATGGAAATATTCAGAGATGCATTTGCCTCGAAAGTAGTTCATGTTGAAATGTATAGTGCAGTCAAACATCAGGAGTTGATGCAGAAGTACAATGCACAATTACTCCCAACTGAAAGTTATGCACAGAGAAATATGAGTGTTTTAGTAATATAGAGATTAAAATTTAATACATTCTCTCACAGGACAGGAAATGTTTTCTCAGTTGATAGACATATTTCTGGCAACCTAGATATACACAAAGCCCAAAGGATGGGATTTCTGCTGATTTGGAGGGGGAGGTGTTCATATTTTTAGATCTGTTAAGCCCTTCCAAGTTTATGTCTTTTCAACTTTTTGCCAAAAATGGCATGATTAAATATTTTAATAATTTATAAAAGCAAAAAGAAAAATCCATCCACTGTATAAAGTTCACTGATTACTTCAATAAATATAGTAGGCAAATAGCGTCTTTATTTTAGAACAATGATATCTGCAAATCAAAACTTGCATATTCTAGTCTACCACAGAAAGAATTTTTTAGTCCAAAATGACCTATTTGTTTAATTTTAAAGTAAACCAAAAAGCCACTAGGGGATGCTAAGGGATGCTTCTGAGTAGGAAATACATGATAGATATTGCTTTTATTAATCAACAAGCGTTTATGAAAGAGGTTTTAAAATATTGAAAGTATATTTCTCAATATCCTTTCTCAACCTGTTGTTCTTCCACACATATATGTAAGAACCTTAATAAAAATATCATATCCGTTCCAGAGGAAGAAATCACGGATTGAAGAGAGTTCTGAAAAGCAGAATGAATAACCACAGAGGGATTAAGAACTAGCAAATAGACCAGCTCTTCAATAATTCCTCTCCAGGTAAGAAAAGAAGATTGAGATTACTCACAAGTACTTCAGACAAGTACTGCTCATCTCATGGCAACTGCCTAGTTTAGGTGAATTTAGAGCTCCGGGAGACTAGCCATCTTGCTCAAACTGCGGTCAATACTTTTGAAAGGACACAAAGTTTGCATACTTCCTTTTCCGATCATTTTTAGCTATTGTTAACTGCTTTTCAGCTATCAGAAAGCATTGGATGATCTCTGTTATTATTATTCTAGTGCTACAGTATTTATTACATTATTTTCATATAAGGGTTGATGAACAATGTGAAACTTCACGAAGGGCTCAATGAGCTGAAGAATTTGGGGTTCTGGCATAGTAACAAAAAAGAATTTCTCATGTTTGCAGGTGAGAGTTTGTTCTAGAGCAGTGGTTCTCAATCTTCCTAATGCCACGACCCTTTAATACAGTTCCTCATGTTGTGGTGACCCCCAACCATAAAATTGTTCCTAAGACCATTGAAAATATGTTTTCCAATGGTCTTAGGCGACCCCTGTGAAAGGGTCGTTCGACCCCCAAAGGGGTCCCGACCCACAGGTTGAGAACCACTGTTAATCTAGAGAGAATTGTGTGGGGGGGGGCAGGTTAATCATCATGAACAGCAATAACTGTTTCCCTTAAGTTATTGCTGTCTGTAAAATATAACTGGCCATGAGCATGGAGAAATGTGTGTATGAATCCTTTTCAAGTGCCCACTGTACACAAACTATCAGATTTAGAGTTAATACACCCATTCTTTAGTTTGATAAACTCTACTTATGATGAGGAGATTGAGATATTCTGACTAAACAACCAATACCCAGGTGTTTTGAAGGCAGCAGCAAATTTTTTATTTGTAGCTTTAGCTCATAGGAACCATTTGGACCCTTCTATGCAATTTTAACTTTATAGGGATTCTTAGATAAATAGAGTGCTGTATGTTTTAAATTCTATGACTTGGTATTGGAGAGTAAGTAAATATTTTTAAAGAAAAAAGAATGATATTCATAATGGTTGAATCAAAATACTATTCTAATTTATTAGCGCTACAAAAATTTAGCGACCACTAGAATGGTTTGTATCTCTTCCTAGGTTTTGCAGTTCAAATATGGTAGTCCTAAATTAACTAGTGAGGCTCTTTTGTTAAAGGTTCCTAAGTGTGTAACTAATAACATTGAACAGAATATAAAGAAAATTTCTACTTCAGCTCCACACTGAATGTCATCTTAGCTTTATCATCCTTGCAGTTTCTCTAAAGCTCTCTCTGAATTGTGTTCCTGTTGGAATCTATATATATAAAAGCAAAAGCCACTGACGCATTAATCACGAAATCTCCAGAACTGTAAAGCCTACAAACTTGAAAATTGCCAGTATGTTCCTCTTGGCTTCTAGGTACTCACTAAAAAAGGATTTTTCGAAATGACCATCAGAGCATTAGTATTTCCTATATTAGTATTAACATGCTCTGATGAGTTCTACTCCCCCTCCCCACATCAAAAGAAATGTTCCAAATGCAAAACACAAGCAGAAGTCTTTCACTTTCAGTTTTACTTTCACAGCAGCAAGCAGCTTTACTACAGAACAATTGAGCTAAGCCACACCCAGCCTCCTTCCTGTCTCCTTCTTGCTCACACAGCAAATACTGTTTGAGTTTCCAAACACCCCTCAACTCTCTCACACACTGACAGGATGGTAGCCAGATAAATAACCGATGGATGCTGCGTGCTGGGAATTCTACTACCCCTCCCCCTCTGTTCCAACTGCCAGTTGCATTATATTAACGCACTCTGATGCTACCGAGTTACACATTCTACATTAAGTTTCAGGCTGCAAGTGTTAATTTATCAAGCCTGAGCACATAGTTTCGTAGCGAAGCACGGGCATCCAGCTAGTACATTTATAAGTCACTGTCTGGCAAATTGTATTAATACAACTAAGGAAAGTGGGCAAGAAGAAAAGATGGGTCAGAATGGAAGAAAAAACAATTTAGAAGGGAGAGTGTCTACAACTCATCCAAATGCCGTCAAGCTATCCATCTGTGGGTTTTTTTCCCCATGAATAGAAATATACATGTAATATGAATATATTTTTCTACATATATGTGGTATAAGCAACGTTTCTATTTCAACAGCTGACAAATAATTCATCCTCCCTACACTGAGGTAAGTTTGTATGGGAGAGAATGTCTGCCTTCAGTTATCTCCAAATTTTATGGGTGATTAGACATTGCAATCCGCATCATTCTAACACAGGGGGGTCAAACTCACATCATCACAGTGCCATCATGTGACTTATTGGGATTTCCCCCTCCCCTTCGCTAAACTGGACGTGGGCATGGCCAGCACGTGACGCATCCGGCTTGCGGGCTGGGAGCTTGACAGCCCAGCTCTAATACATCTAGAACAGGGGTCAGCAACCTGCAGCTCTGGAGCCACATGTGGCTCTTTCATCCCTCTGCTGTGGCTCCCTGTTGCTGCTCGGCTCCACAATTGATAGGGCTTTCGGTTAGGACAAGTAGAGGAAAAAGGATGCCATGCTAGGAGGAGACTCTATGGTGGGAGATCCAGACTTCCAGTCAGCAGAGGAAAAAGGACGCCGCGCTAGGAGGAAACTATGATGGGGGAACAGGACTTCCGGTCGGCTCCAGAATTGAACAGGGGCTTCCAGTTAGGACTTTTGTGGCTCTTTGAGTGTTTAAGGTTGCCGACCCCAATCTAGACCAACATATTAACTACCAGACCACACTGGCCCAAAATACAATTGTTCATTCACCAGGATTAATCATTTCAACCTATTTCAATGTGTTGGCAACTTGTTCAGTAAGGAACATAAACCATGGTTTCAAGGGCTACATACAATGTTTTCAGGTGTTCTTCCTCTCCTCCTGCTTCCATCTCACTATACTGTAGAAACCTCTTACATTTGACAGGTTCCTTCTGAAAATAAGGGAAGCCTGAAAACTAGATTTTCATATAAGCTACAGATCAAACCATTCTGAAAAAAACCTAAGTGAGAAATAGTGCTATGTGCAATCACTGGATCGTCATAGAAACACTGTCTATTTTCAATGTCATTATTCTTTAGGGTATTCTGAAAACTAGTAATAAAGAAAGCAGAGTGTTTGATAATTTTTATTTATTTATTTATTTATTTTATTTAATTTTATTTCTATACCGCCCTTCTCCCGAAGGACTCAGGGCGGTGTACAGCCAATTTAAAAACACAAGACACAACAATAATTAAAAATTAAAATAATTAAATAGATTTGGCCGATTTAAAACCCCAAAAATTTAAAATACCCCAATTTAAAATTATTAAGTTGATAGCCCGGCCTGGCGGAACAACAGGGTCTTCAATGCGCAACGAAACACCCGGAGGTCGGAGATCTTGCGTATTTCCGGGGGCAGTTCATTCCACAGGGCTGGGGCTCCCACAGAGAAGGCCCTCCCCCTGGGTGTCGCCAGCCGACATAACTTGGCTGATGGCACCCTGAGGAGACCCTCTCTGTGGGAGCGGACAGGTCGGTGGGAGGCTATTGGTGGCAGAAGACGGTCTCGAAGGTACCCGGGTCCTATGCCATGGAGCGCTTTAAAGGTGGTAACCAACACCTTGAATCGCACCCGGAAGACCACTGGGAGCCAGTGCAGCTCGCGCAGGAGGGGTGTCACGCGGGCACAATGAGTTGCGCCCATAACCACCCGCGCGGCCGCATTCTGGACCAGTTGGAGCCTCCGAGTGCTCTTCAAGGGGAGCCCCATGTAGAGAGCATTACAATAGTCCAGCCGGGAGGTGACAAGGGCATGAGTGACCGTGCGCAAGGCGTCCCGGTCCAGAAAGGGCTGCAACTGGCGGATCAGGCGAACCTGATAAAAGGCCCCCCTGGCCACGGCCGTCATATGCTCTTCTAAAGACAGCCGTGCGTCCAGGAGGACACCCAGATTGCGAGCCCTCTCTGTGGGGGGCAAAGATTCACCCCCAATAGTCAGCGATGGCACCTGCTGACTATATCGGGACGCCGGCAGCCACAGCCACTCGGTCTTGGACGGGTTGAGTCTGAGCCTGTTCCTCCCCATCCAGACCCGCACGGCCTCCAGGCAGCGAGACATCACATCAAGGGCATCATTGGGGTGGTCTGGGGTGGAAATGTACAGCTGAGTATCATCAGCGTACAGATGACACTTCACCCCAAAACCACGGATGATCTCACCCAGTGGCTTCACATAAATGTTGAACAGAAGGGGCGAGAGGACCGACCCTTGTGGCACTCCCCATGCGAGATGCCTCGAGGTCGACCTCTGCCCCCCTGCCAACACGAACTGCGAGCGGTCGGAGAGGAAGGAGGAGAACCACCGCAGAACGGTGCCCCCTATTCCTAACCCTCTTAACCGCCGCAGCATGATACCATGGTCGATGGTATCAAAAGCCGCTGAGAGATCTAATAGGACTAGGACAGAGGAGCAACCCCTGTCCCGAGCCCTCCAGAGATCATCCACCAACGCGACCAATGCCGTTTCTGTGCTGTGCCCCTGCCTGAAGCCCGACTGGCACGGGTCTAGATAGATAGCTTCATCCAGGTGCCCGGGCAGTTGTCGTGCCACCACACTCTCAACAACCTTCGCCACAAAACGAAGGTTGGAGACCGGACGGTAGTTAGCTAATTCAGCCGGGTCCAGGGAAGGCTTCTTGAGGAGGGGCCTCACCACCGCCTCTTTCAAGGCGGCGGGAAAGGCACCCTCACTCACAGAAGCAGTTATAATCCCCTGGAGCCAGCCTCGTGTAACCTCCCGGGAGGCCAGTACCAACCAGGAGGGACACGGGTCCCTTTCCTTACAACCAGTATTGGCAGTATAGCAAAGTTAGAACTTTACAGCAGAACTTTAGAGCACAGCAACACGTTAGCTGCCAGATGAGGGTTACATCTGTATTATTTTTACTTTTTTAGATTTTGTAATCTTGTCTTTATTGTTTTTATAAATAACTTAAAAAGCAAGGAACATGTCTCCCATCCCCCCCACTATTCTCCCCACAAAAACATGATAGAGTTGCCAAAAGATCAACGACTGACAAGAGCCACTTACAAACAACATCTGGCACGACAGCCTCAAGATTCAACCCAACAAGTCCAAAAAAACCCAACAAGTCCAAAACAAGTCCAAAAAACACAAGCAGTGGGAGGAGCTAGGCCGAAGTCCAAAATGGCGGAGGAGGTTCAGCTGATGCTCTCAAAGCTTGGAGGGCCCAGAGATGGCAAATAAATTTTTTTCTTGGAATGTCAATGGTTTAAATTCCCCACAAAAAAGAAAGAAAATATTTCACTACTTGAAGCAATTTCAGAATGATGTTATTTGTTTGCAAGAAACGCATATTAAATCCTCAGATCAAAAGTACTTGATAAATTCGAAATTAGGTACACATTTTGTGGCATCAGCACCAGAAAAGAAAAATGGCCTAGTTATATATGTTAAAAGAGGCTTATTGGCCAATTTAATTGAGGCTGATACTCAAGGTAGATATATTGCAATTGAATTAATAACATAGAATGGGAAGCTGCTTGTAATTGGAGTATATGCACCTAATCAGCAACAAGACAAATTTTATAAACTTTTACAGACTAAAATACTACAATGGGACTATAGATCTTTACTTTTAATGGGTGATTGGAATGGGGTAATAAATACCCAGAAAGATAAAAAAAACTCTTTCCAAGATACCCATATGTGCTAAGTTGCCTAAATCTTTTTTTGATATTTTGGAGGATATGAAGCTCAGAGACATTTGGAGAGAAAGGAATGTACTGGAAAGTGATTTTACTTTTTTTTCAGATAGGCATCAATCTTTTTCTAGGATTGATTTTATATTAACCACAAATGATCTTTTTTCTAGGGTGAAGAGTACGAAGATATGTCCAAGAACTTTAACTGATCATAGCCCGGTTTGGGTGGAATTAGAGCAGGAAAGAGGGGAAAGGAGGTCTTGGAGGTTAAATGAGAATTTATTTAGATATGAAGATAATTTGAGTGAACTTAAAAAACAAATGAAAGAATTTTTTGTTAACAATATGAATAAAGGTACCTCGATGGAAATGGTATGGGATGCGAGTAAGGCATATATGAGAGGAACATTAATTTTTTTGAACAATAAATATAGACTAAAACAACAAAACAGACGGAAGGAGATAGAGGAGGAAATTAAAAAGAAAGAACAATTGCTTATAACTAACCCGGGAGATAAAAAGGCAAAAGATATGATCAATATTTTAAGAGAGCAATTTAATATGTTAATGGCTGGGCAAGTAGCAACCAGTATACAATATGCTAGACATAATACATTCTGTAATGCTAATAAACCTGGGAGATGGTTGGCTTATACGATGAGAAAAAAACAAAAATCACGTGTTATAGACAAGATAGAATTTAGAGGTAAGGAGATTTACCAACAGAATTTAATAAAAAAGGCTTTTTTGGAGTTCTATACAAAGTTATATGCTAAAGATGCAATTCAAGATGTTGATATTGATAGATATTTAAAGATAGATATTCCTGAATTAACGCTGGAACAGAGAGAGAGATTGAATCAGCCAATAACTTCAGAGGAAATTGTTGGGGTAATTAAACAATTAAAAATAGGTAAGGCTCCGGGAACAGATGGACTAACAGCTGTTTATTATAAACATTTACAATTAGAAATGTTAAAACCACTCAAAATCTTATTTAATAAAATACAGGCAGGAGGAGGAGTACCACCTTCTTGGAAAACAGCTTTTGTCTCACTAATTCCAAAGGAGGATCAAAATTCCATCAAACCTGAGAATTTTAGGCCAATTTCACTTTTGAATACTGATTACAAGATTTTTGCCAAGATACTAGCTAATAGATTAATGCCAGTTATGCAACAAATAATTCATAATGACCAATCAGGGTTTATAAAAGGGAGACAAATGAAATATGTTAGACAAATTGTAAATTTACTGGAATATTTGGAAAAAAATAATCAAGTCCCTGCAGCGTTTATATTTTTGGATGCAGAGAAGGCATTTGATCGCTTGAACTGGCAATTTTTGTTTAAAATAATAGAGAAAATGCATTTTGGGGAATATTTTACACAATCAATTAGAACGATATACCAGCAGCAAACAGCACAAATTATAGTCAATGGAGGTTTAACAGAGGTTTTTAGAATTGAGAAAGGAACAAGGCAGGGGTGTCCTCTGTCCCCATTGTTGTTTATCTTGACTTTGGAAGTGTTATTGAATAAGATACGTGATTCAGAAAAATTGAAGGGTATTGTAATTAGACATCAAGATTATAGATTAAGAGCATTTGCAGATGATTTGGTTGTTACCTTATCCCAACCTATAGAGTCAGCTCCATATATATTGGATATAATTGATCAATACGGGAAAGTATCAGGATTTAAAGTTAATTCACATAAGACAAAGATGATAATTAAAAATATGTCTATACTTGAAAGAGATGAACTAGCAAGAATAACAGATTTTGAAATAGCTAAAAAGGTTAAATATCTAGGAGTGTACATAGCAGCTTCTAATACAAAATTATACAAAAATAACTATGAGGTTCTTTGGCAGAAGGTACAGAAGGATATGGAGAATTGGAAAAAATTACAGTTGTCTTTATTGGGAAGAATTGCAGCAATTAAAATGAATGTGTTACCTAGATTTTTATTTTTGTTCCAAATGATACCTGTGCTTAAGAAAGATGAAAATCTGAGAGAATGGCAGAAAGGTGTTAATACTTTCATTTGGGCTGGGAAAAAACCCAGAATAAAAATGAAAATTATACAAGATACACGTGAAAGAGGGGGTCTCAAAATGCCTAATTTAAGATTATATTATGAAGCAGCGGTCTTATCACAAATTAGTGACTGGTTTAATTTAACTGAGGGGAGAATTTTGAATCTAGAAGGTTATGATCTGTTATATGGATGGCATGCCTATTTGTTATATGACAAAAAAGTGGATAAAGTATTTAAGGCCCATATACTTAGAAATGCTTTGTTGAGGGTTTGGAAAAAATATCAATATAAGTTAAATTATAAGATACCTGTATGGGCAAATCCTAGACATGCAATAGAAAATATAAGTATAGAACAAAAACAGGAGGTGATTACCTATAAAGAGCTTCTCATTATGGAAAGGGGGGTAATGTATTTGAAACTTTTAGACACATTGAGAGAAGAAGGTATAATTTATACATGGTTTCAGTACGGTCAACTTCAAGCTAGATGGAAGGAAGATCAAAAAACTGGCTTTGTGCAAAATGAGGAGAATTTGGTAAAACAAATTAGAGATCAAAAACAAATGCATATTAAAAGGTTGTATAATGCTTTATTGGAAATAGATTCTGAGACGGAACTGGTTAAAGACTGTATGATTAAATGGGCACAAAATTTTCAAGAGCCAGTAATGATGGGGACTTGGGAAAAAATTTGGATTAGAAATGTGAAATTTACACAAGCACAAAATTTAAGAGAAAACTTTTATAAAATGTTTTACAGATGGCACTTAGATCCCAAAAAATTATCATGTATGTATCCTAATGTGCAAGCTAAATGTTGGAGATGTGACTGTGATGATGCAACTTATTATCATATATGGTGGACTTGTAGAAAAATCAAAGCATTTTGGATAAAGATTTGGTGAGTGATGCAGAATATTCTAAAAAAAAGACTGAAATTTACTCCACAGTTGTTTTTACTGGGTATAACTACGGACTGTACAGTTGCAGAGACTAAACTGATCTTGAACTTGATAACAGCAGCAAGATTGCTGATAGCACAACACTGGAAGAAGGATTTTTTGCCTACTATTGATGACTGGATATTGAAAGTAACTAATTTAGCTGAAATGGCTAAAATTTCAGCATATTTGAAGGATCATACACAAGAAAGGTATATACAGGACTGGAGAAGATGGATTGATTATATTCAAAATAAGTATCAGACCAAAAAATATCAAATAGCTTATGAATGATTTCTTTTAACTGTATAAGCGTTATATAAGTGATATTAGAAGTTTTATGTCTAAGAAGTAGGATTTTATCTATGGGGGGGTTAAGAATTTTTTTTTAGGGGGTGTTAGTTTAATGATTGGTTAAGCAATTTAGTTTATTGTTAAAAGTTAATAGAAATACCTTGTATTCTGCTCTGGGAAGTCGGGGAGGGGGAGGGGGGGTTGGGGGGAGGGTTGTGGGGAAATTGTGTTTGTTTTAAAACTTTTTCAATTAAAAAAAACAAACAAACAAAAAAACCAAAGGTGGACTGGGCTGAGACTGGACCAAATTCATCCAGCTAGTTTTTCATGCCTAAAACAGAACTATAACTCACCGTCTGATGGCTTCTAACCTTCACCACTAGACCAAACTGGCTTTCAGGTTTTATTAACTTGAACCCCAGAACTATGATTTAAACTCCTGAACTTTATACATCTGTCCATCAACTTTAGTTCTCTTTTAGTTTTCAAAATAGATGATTACATTATAATACACTTTACACTTTCCTATCTCTCTTGAGAGTAGGTGTGAGACTGAATCGATTTGTAGTACAGAATGATATCCCAAGCCAGCAGTTCAACATCAATGTTACAAACAAAACAAGCAAGCAAGCAAGCAAATAGAATGCTGTGCAAGTACCTTAAACCAATACCAAAAATACTTAATGTGATAGAGACACACTCAAGCAACAGAAAAGTATAATTTTAACACAGAGAAGTTTAATGTTATGTAGTACAGATAGAAGGCAATAGCTGAAAGACAGTAGCTTGGTTCAAGAAACCAGGTTAATTTATTACAATAGCAAGCACTGAATCACAAATCTTCACAGTAAGTATCTCAGCCACCGCACTATGTTCAATATTAACCATAGCATAATTAAAATCCTTTCACTAATATTCATATGCTGCCCAATAACAATGAGGTTCTTTCGATTGCACACACTATTTTTGAAACAGACACGATGACCCAGATACTTACGTCATCCATTTTCATACAAGTACCAAAATCTGCCAGCTTCAGATGTCCGTATTTATCCAAAAGCATATTATCAGGTTTCACATCTCTGTGTATCAAGCCCATGGAATGAATTGCATCGAGAGCAAGGACCACTTCAGCTGTGTAAAATTTGGCCCACTTCTCAGGCACATCATAATTGCTCATGAGGTTGACAAGATCACCACCTGGCATGTATTCCATTACCATGTATAGGTATCGGTCATCTTGAAAGGCACTAAAAAGCTGTTTCCAAAAGAATAAAGTATCAATAGGTTTTTTCCCTCTATGTGAAGCAATAACTACAACTATCATTGGCTAGGATGGAAAGTGATAGCCATTTAGAGAATTATTAGATAAGAATCTGTATTATAATTATAGCTTTCAGTGTTATGTTGTAATACAAGGTTCTTGTTAATAGCAAAAACATTAAATTTCTGCTAGTTCCAAGCCTTATTTTCTCCTTTTCTAAGAAAAAATGTCTCTTTATTTCATGGGCTACTATAAATCACCTTGGTATGGTTTTTGAATGGGTAGGAAATTCCTAAATCCTAGGACTTGGGTAAACAAATGGAAGGACTCTTTCAAAAACTAACAATGCACAGAAAGGGGCGTTGGTCTTACCTGATACGCCCTAGGCAAAAGCACGTCTGTCTTTAGCTAGGACTGAGTCAAAAGCTGGGGACCGTTGGGGTAGGCGTGTCCTCACAGCTTTGACAGACTCAGTTCTATTGGCTAGCAGACGAGGACAACCCATTCCTGGATGCTATCTCCACTTCAAGGGAGAATGTGTGTATTTTAAATCAAGGAATTATATGAGCAGCTTACAATATATTTATATCAAATTCTAAACCCATCAGGTATCAAAACATAAAAATTGCTATTTCACCTATTTATATTTTCCCCATTTATTTACATTTCCCTTAAATTACCACCGAACTTTGTACACAAGAAATATCCATACCTGAACTACCCATGGACTATTGGCAAAGGCCATTATATCTCTCTCTTCCCAGAAGAAAGCTGAATCTGACCTTTTTAACATCTCAAATTTACTTAGCAGCTTCATGGCATATGCTTTCTGTGTTATTTTATGGCGAACCTGTAAAAAAAAAAATCAGGATTTAAATAATATAGAAAGTTGGATATGGAGAACCAATAATAAATACCAAAGAACAATCCTCTAAGCTTATCTGAACACTGAAAAGCAATAGCCTTCAAGAAATAGAATTAAAAGACCAGAAACCTGAAGGGTAAAACTATTAGAAAGAAAATATTAAATCAACAGCCAAAGGGAATACATTTTTACAGGATGGTCAGCCACATACACACCCCTTCTTTATTTTAAAAAAACAGTTATTACAAAACAAAATAAATATCCATAATGGGACAATCAGCGCTGGTACCATCATCAAGAAGTTGAGGAGAGATCTAACATCCAATTGGCACAGAAACAAAAATTATCTTTTTGGCAATTCCTTCCATCCCTCCTTAAGCAGAAAAGATTAGAAAGAGACAAAAAGACCTTCTAGAAAAAAGCCCATTCTTCAAGCCATTTATTATACAATCACTGAAATGTTTCACACTTGTCCGTGTTGCATATAGACGTTTATAATTCCCAAGCACCAACAACTGTGTTAGCACCATCTTTAGAACAGAAACACTTCTGATGTTAATAGTCAGAATTTGGCTCTTTCCTATGAACTGATTAAATTAAAGCCCCAAAACAGCTTCAATACATATGCATCTTTCAGACCCATGATAAAACATGTGCTTCATTCTGAAGAATTCTGGCAATAACTGTGTAGTATTCATGTCTCAAAAATCTGTTACATCTAATAATAACACTCTGATTTGCCAATCTTCTACAAAAAATATAAAACATCCTTGCTGAATTTGACCACAAACCTCTACTATCCAACAGTGTTTTTCCATAATGGCCAACAAAATGCCAACAGGAACCACAAAACAAAACAGAAACGCACAAACACACTAATACTCTCTCATAACTGGAATCAATAAATCAATACTTCCATTACTGGAGATAATATGCAATCATCATGGCAACAGGCCACTAATTCCCTCATCATCCCACATCCAATATAGCAAGGTAGTTGACCGTCCTTAAATTTTGTAACAGATTCCATGTCAATGCACTACATAAAGTCATACTTTCTTTTATCTGCCTATCTAATTATCTAGAAATGTTTGTTTCTTTTTAAAAAATGGCCATCCACTATTCTGTAATCTTCACAAACTTTCTATTAACCCACTGTTAACCCATAATTAATTCATACTTATCAGTGTAAATTAAATATGCACTTCTGCTCCAAAGCACATTATTTATATTTGCTTATGTTTTAATTTACTTTATTTATTCATAACTTTAAATTATTCTGAGATTACCCACTAACCCAAGAAACCTAATGTGTGGCCATAAAGAAAAACACTATTCTTAAGAGAATTAATGGAAACCCAAATGTTTTATGATGATATTAGGTTCTTACCAGCTGTACCACACCAAATGCACCTCTTCCAATCACTTTAACAACATCATAATCTTCTACTTTCATTTGAAGATCACGCATTTTTTGTACAATTTTTTCGTCTGAAAAAGTTTAAAGAAAAATATTTGTGCTATTAAAATAATATCCACGAAGGATAATACACATTAAGCCACTAACAATACAGAAATTTAAGACTAGTAATTACAAATGGCATAGACCATTTAATCTGCAATGTCAGGTTGTATTTTCAGTGCAATGCACAAAAAAAACAGATCCTTTAAAGAAGTACAGTGCAAAGTATTATCTTTGTAAAATAAGAAAAAGCAGGCCTTAAATCCATAAATACAGGTAGTCCTCAACTTATAACCATAATTGACCCCAAAATTTATTCTGTAAGCAAGACAGTTATTAAGTAAATCGTGCCCCATTTTGCCACCTTTTTTGACAGGATTGTTAAGTGAATCATGTGGATGTAAAATGAATCTGGCTTCCCCACTGACTTTGCTTGTCAGAAGCTTCCTAAGAAAGTTGCAAATGAGAATCCCAGAATCCTGGGATGCTGCAACTATCGTAAATATATGCCAATTGCCAAGCACCCAAAGTTTTATCATACGACTATGAGAATATTGCAATAGTCATAAGCGTGAAAACTGGGTCATGTCACATTTTCTGTGCTGTTGTCATCCTGAATGGTCATTAAATCAATGGCTGTAAATCAAGGACTACCTGTCTACATAAATAGCAAAACAAAATAAAACTATGTTTGTTAAAACAGCATTAGTTGTTAACTTTACCCACCATAATCAGGAATACTTTAACTATGAAATTTAATTATAAGATGTTAAAGTACCTTTAAATATCATATTTTAACTTTTTTTTATCATTGACCCTTGAAATCAAATCATACTATTTTGGATTCTCTCCACACACACCTCCACCTGCTTCAAGTTAGTCTGGACTCCTGGCAATCTCCTGGACAAGTCCATGCAGCTTTCTAGGCAAGATTATCTTTCAGAAGTGATTTGTCACTGTCTGTTTTTCAGAGCTGAGTGTGTCTGGTAGCCCAAAGTCACCCAGCTAGCTTTGTGCTCGAGGCAAGACCAGAACTCACAATCTCCTGATTTCTAGCGTAATACCTTTAATCACCACACCAACTGGTTCTCCCATTTTGTTGAGAACTAAATATGTAGTTTCAGAGTTCCAGAATATGATATTTACTATTAAATTACTATTGACAGTCTATTATCATAATATCGTGACAGCAAATCTCTTTTAGAAACGAGGGGCAAGTTTATGTGGATTAAGCAAATAAAAATGTTATATAATACATATAAAAATATTCTTCATCTACATAGGGATATATTATACATAAGAAAAACTTACATCTGTTAAGAAAATTATCTATGTTTTTGTTCTTCCTCAGTGCTGGATAATCCAGATCAAGGACTAAGGACTTTAAACCATCCTAGAAAAAAAGAAAAAAGGGAGAAAAGGGAAAAAACAAAGGAAGATTATTTTAGAAATTTCACCTTTCCTTACTCCATGAATATTTGAACATATATAGAACCATGAGATTCCAAACACACAAGCTTTCCATTTGCATATGATGTTTATCCATATTTTAGGAACAAATCTTTCAGAATGGAATTTATCTTCTTATATTTTACACAGTTGTATGTTCTACATTTCACTTACTATAGTTCATATTATACATACTTTAGGCTATCAAAAAGCAAAATTAGTCAACTTCTGCTTGCACAGCAAGACATTTCTATTGCTGCACCTTTTCAATACTACCTCTGATGTATTCTGGCACAGATTTTGAAGGGCACTGGATGGGAATTGGGAATCAAATCTGCTGATGGATATCATTTCACTGCTAAATAGATACCATCGGATATATTGTCATATTTGCAATTCCTATAACATTCAATGGGATTTATTCTAAGGTAAATACAGGTTTGTAATTAAGAAAATATATTCCCGCTGTAGACCCTACTGGGTTTTAGTTCTTTAAATCCTTAAAAGACTTGACTCTTAATCTGGGGCTGATCCCCAATGTATGCAGAAACTTGGTTTTTTAAAAACAAATTAGTGATTATAATATATGATATTTTCTCTGGTGCTATGTATTTTAATTTTTGTATTATTGTATTGATTTTACTTTATTTTTAATTTTTTCACTACCCAGAGTCGCTTGTGGACATGGGGAGTGGGGTCACACAAATGGAATGAATGAATAAATCAATAAATTTACTGCCATGTTTTCATTGCGACCCATTTCCAGTTAATGAGATTGTTTCAGGTTATGAAAACTTCAAAATCCATCCCACTTATTTCAGAGACACAGCTCAAGACTGTCTACATCGTTTTGAATCTTCTCACTTTCACCTAAACTATCAGCCACTTTTCAAGGTTTGTTCATCTGTATATTTTATAAGCCTTTCCAACAACTCCCAACATTTGCATCACTAATAAAAAATATATATGAAAAGTACAGTGTCTTCTGCCACTCCATGATGTCTGGATCATTTGAACAGTGCTGGCACTCAAATACCTATCATGAACTTGTTTTGTAGGAGAACACCTTTCTTCATTACATTCTAGACTTCCCTTCCCAAAAGGAAAATAAAGATCCTTTTTGACAGCATCATTATCACTAGACACCAGTGCAATGTGCTGTTTCTCTACTCAGGCAACAGGAAGTTGATCCTAGTTCTTTTAAACCTGGATGTGAAATCATGCTGTTCATTACAAAGTCCACAGTTTTTTCCCCTCCAAAATATCTAGCGGATTCGCACACGTAAAGGTAGGGGGGAAAAAGAGTAGTAAAAGCAATATAAATTGATTAAAGTATTTTTAGTTATGATATTTGTCATCTTCATCATGAACCGTAACAAATATTCTTCTAATCTCAGGTAAATACATTTACTACTCTGATATAACACACAAAAAAGGGAAGCAAGTATCACCCAAACCAATCATTCTAAAATGGTTTAGAATGCGCAGAAATTTGCGAAGACTTTCCAGAAACAGGAGGGTACCCATATTAGTCTTTCAAAGCAAAAACAAACAACCAAAAAAAGCATTTTAAATATTATCAATTAATTTTAATATAAATTTTCATTCATAACCAAACACTTAATGAATACCTGGGAACATTACAAACCTCTCCCCTACAAGACTATGCATTCTTCTAATACTTGCACTTCTTTCCCGCAAATGAGCCATAACATGAAATAAAATTTCAAGTTCCACCTCCACAAAGAGCAAGATATTCAGAGTTTCGTTAATAAAGTATATTGAAAGAGAATAGGATAAAATGACAGAAATGTCAGCAACTGGATTTTCCCTTTAGAAGGGCCTTCCTCGGCCACTCAGCTCCTGGGAAAACTAGTGAGGAGGCTATTTTCTTAACAGGTAACAAAAGAATACCCAAGAGAGTCAAGGATGAGAATCTCTCACAATTACAGAACACAATTGCTCACAAACAAATAATTGTAGAAACAGAATATTTAAAGTCATGGACATTCTAATTTGCTGTTTTGTGTTGCTCCTGTATGTCTATTGCCCATTTTGTGAGTCTTTACAATTGATTAATATCATTAGGAAAAAAACCAAGGAAGTCCACCTAACAGCATACAACTGAAATGGTCATGTAATATATCTTCCATTCATTTCTGTAATATTTTGGAGCTGTTATTGTAAAGAAAGAAATTAATTCTAATCAATCTTACAAGATGTTTAACAGACTGTATCCATGAACTACTTGGAGTGCTATATCAAGAACTAGTTTGTTAATAATTTGCAATTAAATAATGAAGAAATTGATAGATCTATTCTATTACAAGAAAGATTACCAATATGAGATCAAAACCTTGAATATCTGATAACTATCCTAAAGCCTATTTCAATGGTCTAACCAACTTACAGAAAAATAACTATTTTAGTTCTGATGCTGTTGAAATTTGGGGTGAATTGAGCACATCCTCAAAACGACAAATAACACAAATTACACTACAAAACAAATTCAGCAAACTTTGTCTCCAGCTTTTTTTCTTGCCAACGTTCTCAGTTAAACAATCAGTATCATGGTGAATTCTGAACTGCTAAGATACAGGGGTTAGTTAGTTTAAACCAGCCTATGAACAATCATCCTTCAAATATATCAAATATTTTTTATCTGTCTTTTTATTCCACTGATATACTACCTTCTCAATCACAGACTCAGGGCAGTTTACAGTAACAATCAACAATAAAATAGCCACTAAATGCAAGTAATAGAGGTAGTCCTCGACTTACGATCACAACTGAGCCCAAAATTTCCATTTGTAAGCAAGACAAGTTGGACGTTGGTCTTACCTGATACGTCCGTTCTCGCTATGGAGGAAACGGCAGTCAGATTGGGAATGACACCTCTATGCAGCATAGGACCGAGTCTGCTAAATTTGCCTGGCTCCGCCCTCCTGGCCCAGTGTTTCGGCAAGGGCGCTGTCGCAGACCGACGTGTCTTCCTGTAACGAGAGAGAATTAATAGCCACCCACCCCATCGACCCATCTGGGCCGGACCCAGAAGGGTGGGGCTGACTGCCATTTCCTCCATAGTGAGAACGGACGTACCAGGTAAGACCAACATCCATTCTCCGCATAGGAGGGAAACGGCAGTCAGATTGGGGACATACCAAAACTGAATGTCCTCCAGGGCGTGAGAGCTCTGGCCCGGAATAGTCAAGGTTGGTGTACCGCCTGCAAAACTCAACGGCGAAGGCCGCATCCGCCGATGCGAATAAGTCCACCCAGTAGCGGCGGATGAAGGGAGTGAGGGTTGTCCAAGTGGCCACCTGGCAGACCTCTTCCAAGGGAGCCCGGATGGCCCAGGCCGCAGACGTGGCTGCACTCCATGTTGAGTGCACTGTTATTTGTGGAGGCACCGGGAGATGAAGTTGTTGGTACGCTGTAGCAATGGTGGCCCTAACCCAGTGTCCCAGGGTGGGGCCTGTGACCCGTGTGCACTTGGAAAGATACGAAGAGAGCTTGTAAATGTAAATCTTAATGGCTCTACGTACATCAAGAGTGTGCCAGGAGCACTCCAGTCTGTGAACGGGGCGAGGGCAAAAATCTGGAAGAACCAGCTCCTGCGCCCAGTGGAAGATCGAATTCACCTTAGGTAAAAAGGCTGGGTCAAGGCGGAGGACGATCCTGTCAGTATGGAAAATACACAGATCCTGGCGGATGGAGAGAGCCGCCAACTCCGATATACGACGAGCCAAGATGATTGCGATTAGGAAAGACACCTTGAAGAACAAGAAGTACAGGGAAACTTGGCGAAGAGGTTCGAAGGGTGCTGCTGTAAGGGCCCGTAGGACTTTGTTCAAGTTCCAAGTTGGAAACCGGTGTACAACCGGCGGTCTCAGATTTGTCGCTCCTCGAAGGAAATTGTGGAGGAAAGGATGTCGGGCGAGCGAGTCCATGAAGCCGCAGGACAACACCGTCGAGATAACCGCCAACTGGCGACGCAGAGTGTTAGGGGCCAGGCCCGCATCAAAACCCTCCTGAAGGAAGGTAAGTATATTACCTTCCTTCAGGAGGCAGCAGAGAAGCAGCGACCGGATCAATATTGGCCCGGCCGCACCAGGCCGAGAAGGAAGCCCAAGTGGCCTCGTAGATCCGGTGAGTCGAGGGACGGCGAGCCACTTGCATAGTTGAAATGACCCGGGCTGTGATTCAGGCTGCTGTTAGGAGGCTCCGCTCAGCCACCAAGCGGTTAATTGGAGGCTCGAGGGGTCCGGATGGAGAAGGGCGCCCTGAGTAAGAACCAGGTTGGAGAGCGGAATGCGCCAATGGGCTGCCACTAACAAGATTTTCAGGTCCGCGTACCACGGCTGCCGGGGCCAGTGAGAGGCCAGAAGAATGAGTTCCGCCCTCTCATCCAGCATCTTCCGAATGCATTTGGCGATCAGAGGAAGGGGGGGAAGGCGTAGAGAAGGCCAAGGGCTGTGCAAGGCGTTCGTGGCTTCTGCCCTGGGATCCGGGTACCTGGAGAAGTACCGGGGTACATGGTGATTGGACGAAGAGGCGAATAAGCCGACCAAGGGAGTCCCGAAGCATTCCGCAATCGCCTGAGAGGCTGTTGGATGCTCCATTTGCCTTGGTCCACCCAGTGATGGCTGAGGGCATCCGCCTGGATGTTCGAGCCCCGGAAATGTAGTCCGCTTTGATGGATTACAGATGTTGCTTGGCCCATAGACCCAGACGCAGGGACTCCGAGAGAAGCAGCTGCGAGTGGGTGCCCCCAAATTTGTTGATGTGGGCCTTTGTGGACACATTGTCCGTGAGGACAAGGATATCCTTCCCCTCCACCAGAGTCTGGAACTGAAGGAGGGCCAACCTGACGGCTCGCAACTTCAGGAAATTGATGTTGTTCTGATGTTCCTGAGCTGACCACAGGCCCTGAGCCATATGATGGTCGAGGTGCGCACCCCAGCCGGACAGGCTGGCGTCTGTGACCAGGGACAGGCGAGGAGGCTCCCGAAAACAGGTGCCCCGAGTTATGGCATGCGATGTCCACCACCGGAGAGACGAAAGGACTTGGGGCATCAGCCGAAGGCGAACCAGTGACGAACCCTGACCGGCCCGCTGATGCGGGAGCAGAAACCATTGGAGCTGCCTGCTATGCAAGCGAGACCAAGGTACTATTCCGAAAGTGGACACCATAATAATAATAATAATAATAATAATAATAATAATAATAATAATAATAATAATAATAATAATAATAATAATAATTTTATTTCTATATCGCCCTTCTCCCGAAGGACTCAGGGCGGTGTACAGCCTATTTAAAAACACAAAACAAAACAACGATTAAAATTTAAAATCATTAAATAGATTAGGCTCAAATTAAAATCCCAGAAATTTAAAATACCCCAATTTAAAATTATTATGTTGATAGCCTGGCCTTCCCCAACAGACGGGATAATTTCAGGGTACAGACTGAACCTTCCGACCTACACTGAGAGGCCAGAACCCTAATGCTATCCTGACGATCAGGAGAGAGGGATACCATCGAAGGGACCCAGGGCAAGGTGGCTCTTAGCCCAATTTATAGAAAAACCATGACTCTGCAAAAGGTAGAGATCTCTAGACAAGTCCTGGTGAGCATCAGGGAGGGAAGGCGAGAGGACCAAAATATCATCTAAATAAAATTGTAGACGGACGGGAAGAGTCCGGATATGTCCAATTAGAGCGGCCATAACCTTGGTAAATACCCTAGGGGCTGAGGAGAGGCTGAAGGGCAAAGCCCGGTATTGGTAATGCTCGCCTAGGAAACTAAATCAGAGATACTGGCGGTGGGGGCGGGCGATGGGGATGTGGAGATAAGCCTCTGTTAGATCTATGGAGGATAGAAAATCCCCCGGACGCACACACTCGAGGATGGTAAACAGAGTGTGCATTTTGAACCATCGATAGGTTATGTAACGGTTCAAGGCTTTTAAGTCAAGAATGGCCCACCATTCCCCCGAGGCTTTCCTGACAACGAATAGACAGGAATAGAACCCCAGGCCCCATTGCCCCCGAGGCACCCGTTGGATTGCCCTGATATCCAACAGGTGAGAGATGGTTGAAACTATCAGTTCCCTCTTGATCCTGTCCTGTGAGACCGGACAAGCGAGGAAAATGGGTGGGGGGAGGGAGTGGAATTCTAAATAAAGCCCTGATCTGATAGTGGACAAAACCCAGGCATCAGAAGTAGACACCTCCCACTGGTGGAAGAAGAGGGAAAGGCGGCCCCCAATGGGAGGGTCCACGTGGGGACTAGCGGGATCTCCTTAGGAAAAGACCCCTCCCTCCCCAGAAGGAGCGTTTGGAGAGGAACTTGCCTCCCTGTCTGACCTGGGAATCCAGTTGCTGGGGCCTGGATGGAAAGGGACGTTGGTATCGTGGCTGGTAAGTATCAGACTCGGGAGCTCGAAAGGACTGGAACCGAGGAAGGGCGGAAAAGCGGGAATCGGATCGCCTGGTGACAGAGGGAAGAATCTTGTGACTGTCTCTTGGCTCGACGAATAGAGGTTCCAGGTAAGGACCAAAGAGACGTCCGGATGGAAAAGGAGTGGATGCCAGTTGCCATTTGCTGCGCAGATCAGCATTCCAGTTCCTGAGCCAGAGGAGGCGGTGAGAAGTCACACTGGATCCAAGGGCCTTAGCTGCAAACCTAGTGGGGTTCAATGTCACATCCGCCAAGTATTCAAGGGCTGCAGAAATTTTGTTCAAGTCCTGACAAGATCGAGAATCAGAAGGAGAGATACGGTCCTGAAGTTGTTTGATCCAGAGGACAGCGGCCCTATTAAAGAAGGAGTTGAGGACCTGATGGCCCACGCAGCTGCTTGATGACCCTTGAGCAAGGTTTTCTCAGCTCGCCTATCCTCCGGGCGAAGAGAGTCCTCCGGAGGACCAGTAGGATGGGAAGCGTTGCAAAGGGCCACAATAGGAGGATCCATAGATGGATGTCTGAAAGAGCGGGTGCAGAACTGTAAAGGCGTTTGTCGAGCCTGTTGGGGCTAGGTCCTGCCCCCGGGATAGCCCACTGACGGTGAAGCATATCCAGAAATAGCTTGGGAGCAGGAATGGTCTCTGGGTCAACAGTGGGCTCTGCAAACATGGCAGAAGCAGGATCCGAAGAGGTAGTCGATGCAGGATCAGCGGCAACAGTTCCTAAACAAGTAGTAGCTATAGCTTTATGCAGTAAGGAACGAAAGACTTGAGGCCGAGAAAGGCCAATAAATGGAGGTTGGTCAGGGATCAGACCCTCATCGTCAGAGAGAGCAGAGTCTGGCACATCATCAGCCTTGGAAACAGAGGCTTGATCAGCAGAAACTGGGGGATCCGCAAGGTCCTGCTCAGATATGGAATCCTCCATTTGCGCAGGTTGCTGTGTATGAGACACAGCTGTTGAGTCAGTCAGTAAATTGCCCTGCTGCATGCATTGGGCCAGGCCTAATCTGATGGCCCTAGCCAGGATGATCTCAAAGGCCTCAGGTAGCTGAGGTGGAGGAACAGATGGAGCAGGTGCAGGAGCCTGGGCCTCCCCTTGTACTTCATGAGGCCCCTCAGGAGCAGGCAAGGTTTGAAATAGGGGCTCTGTCCCTGGGCAAGGGTTAGGGCCATTGGCTGCCAGTACATCTGGAGAGAGCTCCCTAACTGAGCTGCCAGCCTGGGATTGAACAGGAGACCTGGCCCTGGGAGGAACATCCTGAGGCATGGATGGGATAACAGGAACCACCTGGGATTGGGCCCTGCTAAAGGCCTTCTCTAAAGCTTTATGGCGGCACTGGTCCACCTTGGAGGAAGAAGCTAACGAGGATGAGGAGACCTTAGTGGTCTCAGTGCGTTGAAGGCCAGAGGAACCCTCCATTGGATTATCCTGTGCTTGCCGTTTCCCAGAGGAGCTGGCACTGGTTGAGGCCTTGGGCCGCCTGGCATCCGCCATTTTGGAGAGGCGCACTGGAGTGCAAAATGGCTGCCAGGAGCGCGAAGAAAGGTGCGAAAGGGATCAGAGGAGGGCTCACCTCACAGGACCGCTGCGGCCAAGCAAATCGCCCAGAAGAAGCCGCTCCAAGGATTGTGACAACGGGCGAATAAAGGGGAGTTCAGATCGCTAGCCAAGGGGCTATTACTGCGATTGCCGCTGACAGGAGAGCCGTTGACAGCTGAGCTGCCTCCCAAGCGAAGAATCAAGCCGCCAGCCATCCGGCTGTTACCGCGGCAACGAGGACTTCAGAAAAATACGCCGCCGATCCTGACCGCAAAGGCGCTGGATCACCAGCCGTCAGCTGTGAATGCGATCGCTGGGACCTGACAGTCCGACTGCAGGTCTGTAAAGCTGCTAGGACAAGGCTGTCAAAACGCAGCTCGGCTCCCCCGATGGTCGGGGAGCGCAGATGGTGGAGTTCGCAGCTCGTAAAAATCAGCTGTCAGCAAAGGGGCTCAGCAAAAAAATAGATTCAAAACAAAATAGCCCCTAAGAGCAGAAAACTGTCTAGTTAAGCCAGAAATTCCGAGATTGACATGGCTAAGCTGGGAAGACACGTCTGTCCAGCATAGACCGAGTCGAAACACTGGGCCAGGAGGGCGGAGCCAGGCAAATTTAGCAGACTCGGTCCTATGCTGCATAGAGGTGTCATTCCCAATCTGACTGCCGTTTCCCTCCTATGCGGAGAATAAGTGACTTTCGCCCCATCACTGCAGTTGTTAATAACATGGTTGTTAGGTGAATCTGGCTTCCCCACTGACTTTGCTTGTCAGACGGTCACAAAAGGGGATCACTGCAACTGTCATAAATACATGCCAGTTGCCAAGTATCCAAATTCTGATCACATGACCACGGAGATGCTACAACGGTGGTTAAGGGAAAACGGTTGTAAGTCACTTTTTTCAGTCCCCTTGTCACTTCAGTTACTAAACAACAGAAAATCAGCCATCTTGTGGCTTTAATTCCTCTGAGTTTATAGAAGTACAACAAGCAACCTTCTGGGATGAACATAATGAACAGGGTGATCTGGTAGGAGAAGCAGGTCTTGTAAGCATCCAGGTGTCAAGCCAGATATGCCTTTATAAGTGAAAACCATCACGGTGAATTATATCCAGAAACCAAGTGGTGACTAATGTAGGGCACTGAAATACAGGTGTAACATGCTCTTGGCTGGTTATGCCTGCCAGGAATCAGACTGTTGTGTTTTATACCAGTTGCAGTTTTCAAAAACGTTCCTCAAATTTCAGAGCCATGGGGAAAAATTGAAACCTTTAAACAAAATTACAAAGGAAGTCACGTCCCACCTTTAACAGCAATACCATGGTATAAAAGGAGTGTTTCTTATTTGCAGTAAGTAAATTAATACAATATTACAGATTTGGGAACCGATAAAACAGGAAAGCCTGTCTTTGCTTTTCAGCTATGAAAAAATTATGAAGATTGAACTGACCAGCTACCCAATGCTTTCTTTTTTTGTACTGTCTTGACTGAAATTACATATCTTTAATTTAACAAGTTTAAAACCGAGTAAATTGAAAATGCATACCCTTGTTTTTTGTAAAGATAACTACTTTTTGCTCTAAGAAAACTACCATAACAAAACAATATTAATACTATTTAAAAATAGCACTTGTTGTTCTAACACATCATGGTAAAAAAATATTTTCCAAACCATCCTCAACAATTAATTAAATTGGAGCTGATTTTATAACTGTCAACCTATTTCCTTAGTACTAAAATCATTATTCCATTTTTTGTTAGATTTACTTGGGGGGGGGGGGGACTAACATATTGCTTTATATGTTATATATTTTTCAAAACTGAACTTTCTCTTTCTCTTGAAGTACCACAAAGTATATATTCAGGTTATAATAAACAACAAGAATGCATTTAGAAATTATTATAGAAGCTTCGTCACTAGTGCATAAATCACTATTTAAATTGAACAGAAAAGAACAGAGCAACAGAGCTGGAACTGCTCGGGTAGGAAACTCTATACCCGTTCAGACAAATGGTTATCCAATCTCTTCTTAAACACTTCCCAGAGTTGGAGCATTTACAACTTCTGTAGGTAAGTCGTTCCACTGATTAATTGTTCTGTCAGGAAATTTCTCCTTAGTTCTAGGTTGGTTCTCTCCTTGATTAGTTTCCATCCATTGCTTCTTGAAATCAAAATTAAAATTAGATTTAAATAGTTAAATTTTGAAGGCCAGAAAATCAGATATATCCCACTATAAATAGAGAACTATGTTTTTATTTTTATTTATTTATTTATATTTAAATTTATATACCGCCCTTCTCCTGAAGGACTCAGGGCGGTGAACAGCAAAAGGTAAAAACACAAAATACAAAATTTAAAAACAATTTAAAATAAATTAAATAATTTGGCCCAACAGTTTAAATACCCCATTAAAATTCAGATTAAAATTAAACAATTTAAAAATTAGGCCAGCCCGGCTTGGTGAAATAAGAAAGTCTTTAGGGCCCGGCGGAAAGTTCGTAAGTCCGGGATCATCCGTATCTCTGGGGAGAGCTCGTTCCAGAGGGCAGGTGCTCCCACAGAGAAAGCTCTCCCCCTGGGGCCGCCAATCGACATTGTTTGACCGACGGCACCCCGAGGAGCCCCTCTCTGTGGGAGCGTACTGGCCGGTGGGAGGCTCTCGGCGGCAGAAGGCGGTCTCGTAGATATCCAGGTCCTAAGCCATGGAGCGCTCTGAAGGTGGTAGCCAACACCTTGAATCGCACCCGAAAGACCACCGGAAGCCAGTGCAGCTCGCGCAGGAGAGATGTTACATGGGAGCGCCATGACGCTCCCATAATCACCCGCGCGGCCGCATTCTGGACCAGTTGGAGCCTCTGGGTGCTCTTCAAGGGGAGCCCCTTGTAGAGAGCATTACAGTAGTTATTGTGTGGTTAATAATAGTTATATGTTGTGGTCAAAGCAATGATACAGCAGGGAAATCAGGAAAAAAAGTGCCCTTATTTGAGTAATCTGGGCAGTATTTTGTTCCCAGAACACAATACATGGTGTCTTCAAAGTTATAAATGGATTGAGGTCTGGGACTGAGGTATCTTGTAGATCATTTTCTCTTCTGTGTCTATCATCATATGATCTATTCATCATTTAAGGCCCTGTTCCAAATTCCTCAGATGTCAGAGGCTTGATGGGCAGCAACAACTACAGCCTTTCCATAGGAAACACCCTATGGAATAACATTCGTCATAGCCTGACAAAGACAACACTGTTTCTGTTTCCAACTGTGATCTATTATTTGGCTGGGGTTTTTTGTATTTGGTGTGGGATGGAGTTTGGGGTTTTGTTTTGTTTTTCAGGGGATGTTAAGTATTTAAAAGCCTTTAAAATAATAACGGGATGAATGATGAAACATTCAAAACGATGCTAACATAACTCCATCATTAGCAAGAAGCAGGAAACCGTTCCACTTAAAATTGTATATCATACAACGTATGTCATTTTATAATTGCAGTCAAGATTACAGCCCACTTCTTTGCATGTTAATCAGGAAGGTTCTGGGTGGTTCGTATTATTCAAAAGACACTCTGCAAAGTGCCTTTGAACAAATTGACTGAAATTGCCTACTGCTCCTCCCTGAAACAGACACATCCTTTCCCAGAGGCAGTGTGGCTACCTCAAAGGCTTTCCCAGGTTGTTCGCACATGTGTATAAATGCACAGGCGGTGCTTTCTGCCAGGACAAAATGAAGCAGCCTTATAGGAACACACATACACAAATGAACTCTTGAAGCAACCATGCTGAGCAACCTGAAATGTGGCTGCCTCAAAAAAAGAAACACTGCACACTCACCAGCATACTTTGCAAGTACCTTAAGAAAGCTCTAATAAGACTCTTCCCCCCCCCACCGCCATTTTTATTTTCAGGTTGGATGTCCTATCTTTCTCTGGGCCATACAATCATACTCAGATACTATTGTACAACTTCCTTAAAAGAAGGAAGTGTTCATTCCTTCTGCATACTTCTTGCTTAAATCCTATTCAATTTGGATTTGATATCTATTTAAATATCAAATGGATATCTAGAAGAATTTATGTGGTAAAAATGAATATATTACTCAGAATAATGTTTTTGTTTAAAACTATACCTGTTTTAAAAAATGATGCACCTTTTAAGCAATGGTTGAAAAGTTACTTTTTCATCACTGTTGTAACTGTGAAATGAGTTAGTTAAATGAGCAACTGCTAAATGAGGACTGCCTGTTACTTTAAGTAGATATCTTAACAAATATTAAACAAAATTTCCCCCTTATTTACTGCTACTTTTTTTCAGCAGAGAATGCATGGCCAACAAGTTAAATTTAAATCTAGTCCCTCCTGGAAAAGATTTGATCAATCAGTATTAGCTATATAGTTGTTGCTTAAGAATCTCTAAGATTGCCATATTCCCTCGACACCCCAAGCAGTAAAAGAGAAAGTAAAGAAGACTCGAAACCATAATCATATACATCTTTTTCACATGTTTACATGACACTTAGTCCCATGTTACAACTCATAGTAGGGAAAGCGGTCATACTCTCCCATTAAAAATAATCAAAGACCACAAAGAAATAGCTGGCATGCCCATTAGCCATTCAGCAACGGTGTGGCAACAGCGATGGAGTTTTGGCAAGGCCTGAAAGCACTGGAGTTGCTTGGCAATGTGTCTTTGGGGAGAAGCAGCTATGAAAAACTAGGTGGTGGCGGCAGATCAGTGGTGGTATTCAAATTTTTTCCCTACCGGTTCTGAGGGCATGGCTTGGTGGGCAGGTCATGGGACTGAGGGGTGAAAACTTGCTGTGAGTGACAATTAATTGGCTATGTTCAATCAGTCACATGACCCCCACCAAGCCACAATCACAGAACCCAGTAGGAAAAAAATTTGAATTAATACAATATTTTTCCTTAACATCACCCATTATCCAAGGCCCTGGAGCTTACACCCACTCTCCTTTAAGTGCAATGCATCACCCCATTTTGGAATGCTTGCCCAGGAAAGTTCCTCCAGCGGAGCAGCAGCAGGCAATGGAGTGCACTTGCGCAGCCGGCATATAGAACAGGGCGGCGATAGCAGTGGCGCATTTGATCTGGAGGTTAATAATTTTCGCTGCAAGAAGCCTGCAGCAGCTGCCTCTTTTTTTCCAGCTGCACCGAAAAAAAGAGGCGGCGGCTGCAGGCATCTTGTGACAAGGAGGGCGAGATGCAGGCTGGCGGGGAGCCCAGCGATGATGGATCAGCCAGCCACGGGAGGAAGGTAAGGTCGCAGCTGTGGGATGAAGGAAGAGGCAGTCGTGGGGAAGGAAGCGGGGAGATTAAGGACCGGTGACTCTGAAGGAGGGGAAATGGGGTGACATGTTGCGCTTAAGAAAGAGCGGGCAGCGAGCGGACGGAGGCTCCAGGGCAAGGCCAGAGCCGGGGAATGACACATTCCCCAACCCGGTCAAGGTGGACAGTGAGCAGATGGCAGCTCCGGCGCCTCAGGGAATGGCATGTCCCTGGGCCCCGGCCCAAGGCGAAGGGCAAGCAGGCAGCATGCATTGCTTACCTTTGGTGAGCTGAGCAGAGTGGGCAAGGCAATTAGCGAGGCAATTAGCTGGGCCGCGTGGCGAAGACAACATATATAGGGCGGGGATGGGTAAGTGGGGCAAGCAGCCAGAAGGGGCAAGCGACGAGCGTGGTCGGGGCCAGGCAGAGGTGGTATTTACCAGTTCGGCGAACCAGGTCAAATTGCTGCTACTGGTTCCCCCAAACCAGTTGAATACCACCTCTGCAGCAGATCTTTTCTAATAGCAGTGATATTTGGTGACAATCGATTGCTGAGTTTTCAAAAAATGCGGATGAACCACACAGCGCTGTATGGTGGGCCACATGCAACCTACAAGTTGTGTAGGCATGTTATGATGTATTTAAAATTACTGCCAAAACTTAGAAAGCAACTATTTTAGGAATATGGCTCCTTCTGTACTAGAGTTCTGAACCCCTGATGAATGAAGGGGATGGGGGAGAGAGTATACACCATAACAGGCCATCAATATGGAAGATAACTAATCCAGGAAATGACATATTCTCTGTCTAGGCCTCATAGATAGAAAACACTTCACGTAGAAAATATGTTATTAAAGTGATTTCACTGTTGACTTCCTCTTATCCCTTTTTGCAGTAGTTTGAAGTCTGCCAAAACTAAAAATAGCTTTATCTAACAAAACACATCCACAGGGTCAGCACAATTATATGCACAAGAATGTCCTTAGACCTCTCAGCCAAGGTATCTTTTTTTTTTTATCCCCACAATATCTGAGATATTCTAGATATTCTGTTTATTTACAGTATACTGCTGGAATCCCCTGTGTTTGGGAGAGAAACTTTACTAGGTTTAGCCACAGTGCAAAAATATTTGCTGCAATTTAACAGCCCCAAGGGAGGGCCTACCCTAAATATTAAATGTTTCCAGAAAAATCTCCAGGTCATTAGAATGTTCACAAGGAACAAAAATCTGCAACCATCCTTCTCTCCGGCTCAATGTAAATTTTGGAAATGACTAAACCAGTAATAAATTAACTGAAAGTTTATGGTGGAAAGACTGTCAGGCATTTCAAGTTCAGATTTTAAAAATGATAAGAGTTAAGCTACTTGCCATCTTAGTAGATTCAGGGCCATCTATAATTTTGATTTGTTGCCTAATTAACCTTATCTTATACTGAAATAGAGAGACATATAGACAGACCCAAGCACACCCCCTAGTATGAAGGATATCTGTTTCAACTTCCATGCTAGTAATATATAAAAAATATTAAATTAGGGTATGAACTTCTTGAAAGCTGCAGCCTAAAACTGGAAAATACTTCACATAGTGTATTTAATATTTAAATGTATGTTGAATATATACTTATTTAGCCTCCCATCTGTGAATCTGGGGACGGGATGAGAGGAACCATACATACAAATATTAAAAACTCTAAAATACTCAAACATAACTAAATAAGAGATGAAACATTAAAAAACTCAATTAGTGAGAAAACAATTATCATACCACCACTTTGCTGGGATTCTCAGAATTGATGGGAAAAATGCATGTTAAGGGCTTTCCAGAAGGCAAGCAGGGATGGGGTCTATCTCACCTCCGAATTGAATAAACCAGACAATTTTGCAAGAATGTAATCCATAGTTGGCTGGCAAAACTCCCATCTGTTGCAGAATTACATAAAAGTAGAATCTCAACATACTTCTATTCCTATAGGCAACTGACTCAACCTACATTCCAACTGTGAGTTCCATAAATCTCTTAACCAATAACTGTGGGTGGGGGGGGGGGGAGGCTGATGGAAATTGTTCAGAGCTATGTTGGTTCTCAAATTGCTAATCAGGACACTGTTATCTTCAAGGCAGTAAGAAGTCAATCATTCTTCATAATTTTCTTTCTGTAAAACTAATTGCCAAGTTCAGAAAACATTTTAACAAATGTATCCATTTGTTGAGAAATACTGGATAACAAGCTTATTAACTCTATAATAAAATACCAGTGATAATTTTAATGTAACTATATATGTAAGTAGAAATAATTCTTGAGATTTTAAGTGTCTTCATTTCTCACATCCCACAGTCCATCTGCTGTCTTTTTTCTTTTCACAGTTAAGAAGCGTATGACATATTTTCTGTCTATGCTGCAGTAGTCACAAAGACTTAATTAGCTAATGTAATTTGTTCCAAGAAGCAAGTAACTATTTACAGATTCTCTGACTGTTTTTAATATTTCAAACCGTTTATTGTAAAATAAAAAGAGAAATAATTCCAAAAGAATTGCCCTAATTACCTGAAGTTTGAGATCTTGCGCTTAAAAAAATAGATTGGGAAGAACTGTATGGAGAATTATATTTTGTTTTGAAAGATGAAATATTTTTCTCCCATTTACTACATTTCTCAAGAAGCCACATCTTACTTATTAAGGATGGTCTTGCAGATCTGTATTCACTCTTCTTCAGTAAAATATGGGAAATAAATAATTTATGCCTAAAAAGTAGTTATATTCATCAAAGGTAGAACATGTTGTAATTGTCTGCTTACCGTGCCAAGATTCAGAATTCTCTCTTTAGGGATATATACAAAATCTATCACAGATTTCTTACAAAGTCTTATTCATTAGTTCTGACTGTCATGGCACTGAAAGTTGTAAACGTGCAATCCATGGTATCTCTTGTTCTTTTTTGCAAGTTTCTATTCTAAATAGCATATATCCGGGAAAATTCTAAATACATTAAGAAATATGCAAGCAAGAGAAATCCACAATGTGTCCTATACAAACATACTATCTTGCTCTTTTCCAAAACAGAACTGCAAAACGACGCCAACAATAATCTGCTGATATATCTCTGGATTCCTGTAATGGAAAATCAAGATGTCAACAACTCAAGTTATAGACATGATGTGGGGTGCAAATCTGACTCTACTTAGCATGAATCTGCAAGAAACCATACTGAGTCTTCTATGATTCTGACAGGAGAGTCAGTAGGAATCAAGATTATAAGGTAAATAGCATATCCTGGCAGTCAATGAACCCAAATTCCAAAAGAGCTCTCTCTCTCTCTCTCTCTTTCTCTTTCTCTCATTAGCCACCCTCTCTTCTCATGTAGACTGCACATGGGGCAATCATGGTGAAGCTTCTCTCTTCCTTTCAGAAGAAAGAGGGAAAATCTTTATATCTGTTTCACTCTGCCACAAAGCCGGGAACTTTTTTAAAAAAATGAAGGCAAGTGAGAGAAAGCAAAGCAGGCAAGACCCTCTTTTCCCCTGACCCTAGCAAGGACAAACAACTAACAAAGAGATAAGTGTGACAAGGGAGTTATGCGGGACAGCAGATGGAAGAGTATGTGCTGGGTAGAACAATTGGTGGCAATGGTGAGAAAATGCAGACGGATGGGGCATAAAGGAAGAAGCACCCACGAGCAAGAATGAAAAAACTTCCTCTCCAAATGTGACAAGGCTTCCTTGCACAAGCACAATTCTATTTACAGCTGCAACTTATCAAATAGAGGCTGTTCGCACTTGCCTCCAAAATACCTTTCTTGACCTCTTTGGCTGCGCAGGACAAGTCTGGCCAAGGACAGGTCCTCCCTGCCCAACCTATGGGAACATTTTCAGTGATGCCTCCAAAATTCAGCAAGAAATGCAATGGCTTTGGAAGCAATATCCAAGTGCCCTGGGAAGATGTTTTCTGATAAATTAATCCATGTTCCTCCTTTTTCTGGAAACACCATTAGTTGTACTTAAGTTTTAAATCTAGTGTTAAGGTTTTTAAAATCAATTGAAGCATATTCCCATTTCCATAATGCCAGGAGGACATCAGGAAAGAACAGAATTTTAGCTCATTGATTTGTACCCAGTGTTTATTTCATCTTAGAAGAAATGCTGTTTCATAACTTTGTGGCCTTTCATTACTGTAATTTTTAAACACAAAAGTTTATTTAGAGACAATGTTACACAGTATACACTTTTTTTATTAGAAGGTTACAAAAGTTATCACATGACCCCAGGACTATGCAACCATCATAAAACTGAACCAGTTGCCAAGCATCCAAAGTTTGATCACGTGACCATGGGGACGCTGCAACGATTGTAAATGTGAAAAATGGTCATATATCACTTTTTTTTCAGTGCCGTTGTAACTTCAAACAATCACTAAATGAACTGTTGTAAGTTGAGGACTACCTGCATTTACTATCACTTTACAATTTCATCTGGCAGTAGCAGAAAATAAAATAAAATTCCTCCTGCTAATATTTCTTATATACCTATTTCCTACCACCTTTCCTATTACTTTTAATGAAAGTGACAAACTGAGACATAATTGTTTAGAATTATAAATCAGAACCCTACAGCAATTCATTTAAAACCTGTGGAAATATCAGTTTCACATACATTCAACCATCCTGAACTGGGAAAAATGGTTTTAGCGACTGGCAGTCAGGAAAGAATACATCTATCCTTGCAGATTTAAAGCTGAGTTTACTACTACTATATATAAAATTAGCGTACTCATCATTTGCTAAAAATATAAGCACAAGTATTCTGCAGCATATCTTAGTGATTAAAAAGTCACATCTTATTTTGGCAGCATATATTTAATCCAAAATACATTTGTAATCAACTATTTTAGATCATATAACCTTAGTATAAATCCTCCTCCTGATCCTTAAATAGGATTTCTAGAAATAAGTAATTAAACTGACTCATAACCTGAACTTATAACCTGAATCCTTCTTTGAAAGCACATATCTATTTCAATCACGGAGTCATGATACAAGAATTTGATTTTTATCATCCAAAACTCAGAACATTTTGTTTCAAAAACATCTACTTCACCTATCTTCAGTCATCAAAATGTGTAAGATAACTATAATTATCAATTTACCATAGGGGTTGCTTTGCTGATTTTTAAGCTGTTTTAATTTATACAGGTTGTTTGTGAGCTTGTGCACTGAAAACTTTATACTGCCTAGCTAGCTAAATCCCTTAAGAGGAGACTTGGGACTTTCATGCCTTCAAAATTTGCAGCTCCCCTTGTACCTTTAGAACAGAATTATTCACTAACATAGAAAAGAATAAATTATTTTGATTTTATAAATATTCCTACTACAAAGGGATAATACATTTTATGATTAGATGATTTTATGATCCTCTTTTTATTAACTAAGAACAAAAAATTATTTAAAAAGATCAATATTTACATAAATCAGTAAAGTGAAGTGAAGCCATGATTCATTAATTTTGATAAACTCATACTAGATGATTTGAATTACTGAAAAGGAAAAGTCACCTTTGAATTGTGCTTATTCTTGGCGACTTCATCAATATGCCCATGCAATTGTCATGTTTTTTCTGCTATTCTGCTAGTCTACAATTGTGGGATTTCTTAGTGGTCTCCTATCCAAATTCTAAGCAGGTACAACTCTGTTGCCTAGTCCTGTTAAAGGCCCATTACCTCAGCACCATAAAACTTGATCTACTGGCATAGGAAACTTCAGAGAACAATAGGGACATTCCCACCCCACCCCCCAATAGATACCCAATCTGTTTCTAAAAGACAGGAATACAACTCTAAAATAGCAGGGTTCACACAACTAATGTTACAGTAGTTCTTCATACATTTCCAATTGCTTGCATCCTAAGAAGAGAATACCTACTGAATGAGTTTTCTTGTACTCACCTCTTCACTACAGCCTCCTCCTATATCACCAAAAAAAAAAAAAAAAAAAACGCCCCACCACTCAAGAGTTATTGGACATTGGAAGTAGCAGTAGAAGAAGTTTTTGCAAGTGGCAGAAACACAGCAAACTACAAAATTTAAGAAAAGTCCTGCTGGATTAGATCAAAGTCACTGCAGACCGATGACCAGAATATGTCTTTAGGAAGCCCACCAATAGCATATGATGTCTTCTTCTCCAGTTCAGAGGCCACCTGCTACTTGTCTGCAGGTGGCATGCAGTCACAAAGATGACTTTGTGTAAACAGATGTGCTCTCTACTTCATTATAGGAAAATCCTGAGATACAAACCTCTGTTTGCTTAGGGATAACTTAAACTGCAAGACCCAGAAGAGATTCTCATGCAGCATTCTCAAATATTTTTTTAAAAATGTTTAAATGTCTCTGGATTTGCATTTCAAGTTTAACGTATGCAGGATTTCACAAGAAAACCTGGCACTGAATATATGGATTTTCTTTCAAAATATAGCCAGTTTGTTTAAAGTGGATTTGTGTGTGTGTGTGTGTGTGTGTGTGTAGAAGAGGTCTCTTGACTTTCCCGCAACTAATCTCTGAAAGTATTTCTCAACTGAAGATCTTCCGTGGGAAAAGGCTACGTGGCAGCTATTGTTTTCATTTGTTCATGTTTTATTTGCACAACAAATACAGTACTGTAATATTACTTTTATGTATTCACACCTCACCCATCTGTACAAATCATAAAGTATAATCATAAAAAGATTGTTTAAAATATCATCTTCTACATAATAGAACAGTAATTTCAATAAATAAGTAATTTATTATATATTTGGATGGTGATAAAAGAAATGGAATGATTATTGATAATTAAATGTGGATTCCTGCTTTAAATGTTCTGGAAAGGAACTTAAATTAAAATATTGTTTGATGGTGATATCAGAAGAGCTTTAGGACTTTACTTAGTAAGGCATTTAGCTGTTCATCTCTAACACATTTTCCAAATTTCTCAAGCAATTAGAACAACAATCCAAAAGAAGAACTTGTTCTGAAGTCTGCATACTCTATTCTTGGGATAAAATGTAGCTTTTATCAGTAATCTGATCCCTAACAGAACACTTTAAAAATATCTTGATTCAATTTCCTTCTGTCTAAAGTTTTAAATACCTAAAAACTTTCAGGAATGGAATCTGCCTTAAACAAAGAGCTAAATACCATTAAATAACCCATGTTTTTCAAACTCATAAAATTGTAGACATTCCTATGCCCACCCCCAGCACCCCACCCCCAATTCTATATAGTGGGAAATACAGTTGAAGTTCTTAGTCTTCATTAATAGATGTAATGGAAAATATTTTTTGCATTAGATACCAAAGTTAACTCACAGTCCCAATTTCAGAAAGGAAGTTTGTCATTCCAATACTTTTAACACAAGCTGATCATTTTTAGAGCAAATGACTCCTTTCTTCTTAAATAGAAATATTTGTGGCTGGAAAGATGAACTATTTATATCACAGCAAGTCTCCAAAAACCTATACCTAATTCTAACAATTAAGCCTCGTTGTTTTCATTTATCTCAAGGATATAACTTATGAAATTGTGATTACAGTACATTTCTTGATTACACACATAGATGCACACATGCACACTGAAAGCGAGATAGTGCCTTTCAGTCAGGCAGTTCAGTTTTGGGAGACTGCTTAGCTAGTTCCTAAAGTTTTCTTGGCAACCTTTTCTGAAGTGTTTGCCCTTGCTTCCTAGGGCTGAGAGAGAAGATAGGCCCAAGCTCACCCAGATGGCTTTTCACCTAAAGTAGGATTAGAAGTCATGGTCTCCCAGTTTCTAATCTGCTGCCTAAACTACTACACCACCTTTTTTTTGGTCACACAATCACAGGATTTAGCAATCTTTTTTGTAGCCATAAGCTATATCTTTTAAAGAGCTCCAAGAGGAAGGATGGTTGAAAAAAGTCATCACAAAGGCCAGAGCCACCATTTTTTTGTGCTGAGGGATAAGATAAAAACAGGACGGGACAACTCGCCACAGCCAACTCGCCATGGACATCTTGCCATGGCTCCACATCCATTTGCACCACTCAGGTGACCTTGACGACAGAGATAAACCTCTAGGTGGCCTCAATGACTCGCTAAAAGAATGCAAATGACCAGCTAAACAGCAAGGAGTATAGGTCCTTCCATTTCTCACCATCCAGTCAGAGCTGAAAAAGCTTCTTGGATGAGAAGCGAAACGTCTTCAAAGAAAAAACAATAAAGTCCAGTTGCCCCTTGAAAAAAAGCACCTTTGGATCAACCATGACCTGGACGATTGAGAATCTCCATAGACATTCACAGTTTTGTTGTTCAATCGCTAAGATGTGTCCAACTCTTTGCGACCCTATGCACCACAGCATGCCAGCCCCCACCCCCATCCTCCAATGTCTCCCACAGCTTGCCCAAAATTTTCATTGCTTCAATAACATTGTCTAACCATCTCATCCTCTGCTATCCCCTTCCCCTTTTGTCTTCAATCTTTCCCAGGGTGTTTTCCAATGAGTCTTCTCTTTTCATTAGGTGGCCATTAAGTATTTGAGCTTCAAGCTTCAGTATCTGTCCTTCCAAAGAACAGTCAGGGTTTATTTCTTTTAGGATTGACTGATTTGATCTCCTTGCAGTCCAAAGGACTCTCAAGAGTCTTTTCCAACACCACAATTAAAAAACATTAATGCTTTGGCCCTCAGTCTTCTCTATGGTCAAACTCTCACAGCTTCTCAACTTCCTACTTTAGCATTCCAATCCCCTATGATGAAACCATTCACAGAAGGTATTGCCAATAGCCTTAAGTGCTATATGCAATGTAGTCAGTTTGCAGATAAATCAATTGCAACATACTACAGCATTTATTTGACATGCTCAAATTGAAAAGAGGTAACATAAAATGTGCCTTGTTTTTCAAATGGTTTGCCTTTCTCTGGTATCCACTCAGCAAAGCTGCACCAAACTCTGGATTTTTGTTATTGTTATTAATAACAAAATACTTTTCCAAGTCTACAGCCTAAGTACTGTATCTTAATTTTAACCTTCCAGTTTATTTATCCCAACTAAATGCTAATAGTTTCACTTTGAGAGTACCAATATTATCACAATTTCGTAATATTTTATTGTCCTTTAGATCAAAAGATGTATTTAAGGTGTGTTAGACTCTCCAAATAATGTATCTGAAAGAATGGATATCAGATTTTTTTATTGGAAGTATAAAAATTGACCCATATCATGTGGGCATGGGATCATTTAGTACATGCAAAACTAGTATATTAATGTACATAAGCAAATTATGGGAAAACCTTTCAATGTGAAATGTGTTAAAATAATGTTGAATTATATGTCAAAGATTTGGAATTTGGCTGTTTATCAGGTATTATGGTTGAATTGGGGGAGAGCGGGAGGAAACGGGACAAATACATTTAACTGAAAATCTACTTTCTTAAGCTTCAAATCTAAAGTTTAAAATGTTTTTAAGTACTTTGATACTGCTTGCTAATTAATTGCATACTTTAAAATCCCCAAACTGATATCACCTTTGTTTGAACTGCTATAAACTTTCAGTAATCAACTACCAATATTTGGTTGACTTAAGTTCTGGGAGAGCTGTTTTCAAGGGGAAAGCAAACTACAAGTGGTTTATTTTTGTGTTTTCCTGCCATAAGACTCAGCAACAAGCAGAAGGGAGAAAACTAAAAAAAGTCACATCCTGAAGCAGAATGAACAAATAAGGCTTTCTGGTTTTCTCAGACTTTCTCACATCACAACTGGAAGTACTCCAACAGTTTACACATAAATTTAAAGTCAATATTCTTCTTATCCAACTCAGAATGAAATAAGCATAATATATCATGGTAAAGAATCAATGCCCTGTATCTAACTTAAAAGGAGTATTAATTATTTACTTAAAAGTTCAAGAGCTATGTCAAGAAAATGTTTTCTGCACATTAAAAAATATTTGGTAGTGCAAAGTCACATGAATCAATCACAGATAATTTCTGCATGATTTTTGCAATCAGAACACCATTTTTTAAAAGAGCCAACCATGGAAATCATTGCTAGATGATAGGAGTACTAATTGTCATTACTTCTGTTACTTCACAAAGGAACTCTGAGAATATTTTGCATTTGCCCATTGCACAAACTATGGGAGGATCAAATGTCAGCCACCTACCACTCTGTAAGTCACACTGCTAAAACTGTCTTAGTTTATTTTTGCTTTAAAATAGACTTTCAGGGTTTGATTCCAACAGTGCTTACACAAAGATTACCTTTAAACATAAATACCAAATTAATTCTTTTAATTAAGTTACTAATAGCACATTGCTAACAAAGCAAATTAAAGTAGATTTTCTCACCAGTCATATTTTTTTTAAAAAAAGAGGAGGCTTGGATTGCCATGTGAATAGTTATTAATAAGCTTTTGTTTCCATAGGAGTCAATAAATAGAGTATTTGTTTGCTTTATGTTCTATTTTATTGAAGAAGACAGGTCAATTAGGACAGGTCATTATCAAATCATATTCTTGGTTCAGCAATATAATTATCGTCTGGTGCAATGCAAAATAATTGAATTCCAACTTTCATCTCATTATATCTTCATTATGTTCAAGTGGTAAAACTTTTCCTAATTCTACCACTAAAGAAGGAGGGGTAGGAAAAGAAAGGGAGGGAGGGAGGGAGGAAGGAAGGAATCTTGACTACCCTTATTCCAAATATGGTACTTTAGATTTTGTTACCTTTAGAGATATTTCACTTCCAGAGCAACTGCACCTATAAGGTTTGTTTTTAACCTTAAGTGCCCTTAGAGAATACAAAATAAATTGTGTTTCATGTATGAATAGAACTGAGTAACTGAAAAACTTGGGGAAAGAGCACTTTTCATTCTCCTATTATGACGTAGACAGGCAGAAAATAAAACTTTAAAAAGGTATCTTTATTCTTGCTTTCTATGGCAAATTATTGGGTTACAAATGGCAAATATCTTTATGCAACTGAATAAACTGTTCTTATTCTAAAGTTGAAAAATGCAGCCATGCCTGTAACTGCCTTAATTCTAGGCTGTATTTGGGACAAAGGCTTTCTTTGAGACCAAACATACAAGTTTTCTGCATACAACTAATTGCACAATATGCAGGCTTCACACAGCAACTTTGTTTTTAGCAGAAATTCATAAAGAATACCCATGCGGCATCCCCAGCCCAACCTCACTCTGGTAGCAACTCCTCTCTCTTTAATTCTGGCAGTGTGTCTTGCTGGAAAGAATGGCAAAAGCATTGTGAGGCTTAAACCAACAACTGTTTCACTCATCACTGCTGTTTGTCCATGCTTGCCATGTGGATGCTATGGAATGTGAATAGCACTTTGCTTAATCAGCTGATATAAAGCAAGGTCACTCAGCTATCTGGTAGCAAAGGGAGTCTGACACAAACCACCTGGAGAACAGAGAGAAAAATCCAGTGCTGGACTAATTCATACTTTTTCCTTGAAAATAAAACAAAATATGATAGCATTCTGAATACACTTCTGAAGTTGGCCTCCAAAATCTTGGGTAGCTTTCGACCAGGAAGCGAATGGGGACAAGATACGGTATTCAGCCCTTTCCATTCCTGCCCTCCATACATTCATTCATTTGAACGTTTGGGAAAAAAGTGTTCTTGCATTGAAATTCAAGTATAGATCTCTGCAAAATCTGGATCACATGGAACATTATATTGTAAACTATTGTAAACTAATATAAACATTATTGCTTATTTTCAGACTTCAGGCTAAATGTACTAATCAAGTAGATAGAGCAGGGGTCACCAACCTTTCGAACCTCAGGGACCACTAAATTAAAAATTTTAAATCCTGTGGACTACTAATATGAATCCAGCACGCTGCTTGTTGAAGCACTTGGACTCCCAGTGACGGGATGGGGTCCTTTAGGCACTTAGTTTGGCCATCTGTTTATGCAACCTTAAACACTCAAAGAGCCATTTGGACCTGTTTCCCACAGAAAACAAAACACAGGGATCTCTCATTTCTCCCCCCCTCTCTTTGTCTCTCTCTCATCTCTCTCCCTCTCTGTCTCTCCCCTTTCTCTGTCTATCTCTCTCTCATCTCTCTCCTTCTTTCTTTCTCTCACCCACCTCTTTCTCTCTCATCTCTCTCTCCCCCTCTTTCTCTCTCTCCGTCTCTCTCATCTCTCCCCCTCTTTCACACTCTGTCTGTCTCTCATCTCTTTCTCTCTCATCTCTCTTCCTCTCTCTCTCTCTCTCTCTCTCTCTCTCTCTCTCTCTCTCATCCTGATTCTCCGGCTCTCTCTGCGTCTCATGGGTGCTTCTTTGGCCTTTGTTGGTGCTGGATGCATCTCGGTCCCTCGGGGAGATGCAAACCTGCTCTCCACCCCGATACACTTGCCCGACCTGGCTGCAGCCGATGCTCTATGTTGTAATGGGCTCCAGGAGAAGAAGGGAATGCCGTCTCCCCCATTGTGAAGCGCGCTAAATTTAACTGCGCTGTGAGAGCAGCAGGCAGGCTATGGAGGCGCCAACAGCAGCGGTGGAGAGAAACGGCCGGGCCAGGCCAGGCCAGGGTCTCATGGCTAAGAGGAAGTTGCACGTTTCCCCAGGAGACTGAGGTGTGCGGAACACCAACAAGGGCTGGAAGAAACGCTCACAAGACGCAGCAACAGATGAAGCTTCACTCCCGCTCTGGAATATGAAAAGAATCTCCATCTCCCACCCTTCCCTTCTCAGGCCAGGCGAGGAGTGATGGTAGCAAAAAAGGCACTTTATTTTTATTTATTTTATTTAGGAATGCAAGTCAAAATAAAAAAGAAAATGGTAAAACAATGCCTATCACTCTAAATGAATTCAAATCATCAAGACCAGATGGATTATACCCCAAAATTCTGAAGGAACTGGCAGATATGATCTCAGAACCACTGATCCATATCTTTTGAAGATCTGGAAGCCCTGGGGAACTACCAGATAACAGGAAAAGGGCTGATGTAGTTCCCATCTACAAAAAAGGGGGGAAAATGGATCCAGAAAATATAGACCTATCAACCTGACATCAATACCTAGGAAGATTCTGGAAAAGATAATCAAGCAAAAAATCTGCAATTAGATTTTGCCTCTAATTAGAGTTTGCCTCTACATGTAGAGGCAAACAACGTCATAAGCCAACATGTGTTTGTCAAAAAGATCATGCCAGACAAATCTTACTGCATTATTTGACAAAGTGACAAAATCGGTGAACTGGAGGAACACTATGGATATAATTTACTTGGATTTCAGTATGGCATTTGATAAAGTAAACCATAACCTAGTACAGTGATGGCTAACCTTTTTGCCGTTGCATGCCAAAAACGGGAGGAGTGCGGGGGGTTTGTGTGCCTGCATGCCCACACCCATAATTCAATGCACCCCACCCCCGCACATGGACACATTACCCCCCCCTGTGCTCCCCCCGCTTTTGGCATGTGATGGCATGGTAGGCCCGTTTTTTACCCTCCCCAGGCTCCAGAGGCTTTCTTGGAGCCTGGGGAGGGCGAAAACAGTTTCCCCACCCCTCCAGAGGCCCTCTGGAGGCCAGAAATGGCCTGTTTCCCAACTTCCAGTGGGCCCAGAAGGCCCATTTTTTGCCCTCCCCAGGCTCCAGAGGCTTTCTTGGAGCCTGGGGAGGGCGAAAACTGCCTTCCCAACCCCTGGAAACAGACCATTTCCTGACTTCTGTTGGGCCCGGAAGGGCCGAAAATCAAGTGGGCGGCACATGCATGTGTGCTGGAGCTGAGCTAGGGCAACGCTCGCGGATACGGCTCCGCGTGCCACAGATACGGCTCCGCATGCCACCTGTGGCACACGTGCCATAGGTTCGCCATCTCGAACCTAGTACTTGATAAGATAGAAAACTATGGGTTAGACAGCATCATCACCAGATGGATTCGTATGTGTCTGACCAATCGTACTCAACGTGTAGTCCTTAACAGAACGGCCTCTACATGGAGGGAAGTATGTAGTGGGGTACATCAAAGCTCTGTCTTAGGCCCAGTATTCTTCAATATTTTCATCAATGATTTAGACGAGGGGATAGAAGGGGAACTCATGAAATTTGCAGACAACATCAAGCTGGCAGGAATAGCTAACACTCCAGAAGATAGGCTCAAGATACAGAAGGATCTTGACAGACATAAACGCTGGGCCCTATCTAACAAAATGGAACCCAATGGTAAAAAAACCAAGATTCTACATTTAGGCAAGAAAAAACAAATGGAGGTATAGAATAGGTGGCACCTGGCTGAATAGTAGTAAGCAACAGGGTCTTGGAATCCTAGTAGACAATCACTTAAATATAAGCCAGCAGTGTGGTTGGGGGAAAAAAAAAACCAGTCCAAGGCTGCATTAACAGAGGGGTAGAATCAAGATCACATGAAGTGTTAATACCACTTTATAATGCCTTGGTAAGACCACCTTGGAATGTTGTATCCAAAGTTGGTCACCAAAATGTACAGGTAAAAAGATGTTGAGATTCTAGAAAGAATGAAGAGAGAGCAACAAAAATGATATGGGGACTGGAGATTAAAACATATGAAGAATGGTTGGAGGAATTGGATATATCTAGTTTAATGAAAAGAAGGACTAGGGGCGACATGATGTCAGTGTTTCAATATCTAAGGGGCTGCCACAAAGAAGAGAGGATCAACCTATTTTCCAAAGCACCAGAAGGCAGGACAAGAAGCAATAGATAGAAACTAATCAGGGAGATAGAACTAAGGAGAAATTTCCTGACAGTTAGAACAATTCATTAGCGGAACAACTTGCCTCCAGAAGTTGTGGGTGCTCCGACACTGGAGGTTTTTAAGAAGAAATTGAACAACAATTTGTCTGAAATGGTATAGGATTTTCTACTTGAGCATTTTCTACTTGACCAAGGATAGGCAAATGTGGCCCTTTTACAACCTGTGGACTTCAACTCCCAAAATTCCTGAGACAGCCAAGCTGGCTCAGGAAGTCTGGGAGTTGAAGTCCACAGGTCATAAAGGGGCCATATTTGCCCACCCCTGGACTAGAAGACTTCCAAGGTCCGTTCCAACTCATTATTCTGTTTGTTCTAGAAACCCTTCTTTCTCATGAGGCAATGAGACATTCTGCACCTAAAAACAAGAGCACAAAGCATGTGGCTAATTCCTATTGGCATATTCTTCTATTAATGGATACTGACTTAACCACAGCAGGTGAACACATTGCAGCCTAAGTTTTTTAAAACTTTTAACAAGAGGAAACAGAAGCAACAGGTTTTTTAGGACATCTTGATTCTATTTTTATTCTAATCTGACCATACTAACACTACTGATTTATCCACTTTAGCAGACTCTCAATATTCCTGTAGCCTTAAACGTTTGACACAGTTAGACCTTGTTACTATTCAGATGAGAGAATCAAGGAATGCTAAAGTTGCAGACAAAGGTAAAAAGCTGAAAAATATTCCAGAACATGGCACTATCAAACCTTTCCCATACTGGTGGTAAGAAAACTACATGGAAATCATATAGAAGTCAAGCACAATTAAAATGAGATTTTCCCATTAATTCAGCAAGTGGTAGCACCAAGCTAACCTTGGTTGTTGGTTGTTCTCAAATGCTAGGTAGGTTTAGTCTGGTTAATATCTAGAGGAGAGACTACCAGGAAATCCCAGGGTTCTAGCTTAGACTGGGAAATCAAAACATAGCCTGAAGAAAGCAGTGTCAAAGCATATCCATAAAGTTGCAAAGAAAACTACATGGAACTATCCAAGAAATAATCAGGAACCAGGCTGAGCTTGAAGTAAATTTTATCTTCATCATCATGGGAACAGTATTCATCAAGTACAATTAAAAACTAATCCCTATTGTTTTAAAAGCATTAACCATTGTATAATAAATAAGGCACTATTAGCTCTACTTTATATACATCCTAAACTATTACTTTATATACATCACAAACTATGATTTACTAAGTACAATGACTACATTCAGATCATAAGCTAAGCCAAAACTGAATGTCATATTAGGAAGTAGTGTGATGTGTACACCAGTCCATTGTATCTTATTGCTCATGCTTTTATGCATTGGTGGCTATAGGACGAGATTAAAAGATAGGGCTTTCATTCAGATTTGCCCTCTGGTAAAGCCTTAACAAATATCATACTGTAGTTGTTATTGCCTTTTACATTTGTAAATACTATGAATTACTAATAACTGTAGTGCACTAAGCCCACTGGGAATATGAAATATGCCACATTCTATCACTGCTTGGCATGTTCTTTGTCTGAGGTTCCAAGATTATGTTTATTTCTCTTCTGTCAGTGATCCAAAGCCCTAATGGAGAAAAAGATGGTATTCTTATCCCCAAGGCACGTTACCTTTCATTATCTCAAACATAAAAGAATTGACCTTAAATATATCCACATTTCCAAGGAATTTTAAAAAAATATAGTAGAAAGCCACTGTTTCTTCAAAATCGGAACTGTTTTGTTCAATTGAGTTTTCCAAAATTCTCAACATGATATACGTGGAACTTTAAATAAACACAGATCTATACATATCCCAGTGGGACGCGGTGACTCAGTGGCTAAGACGCTGAGCTTGTCGATCAGAAAGGTAAGTTCAGTGGTTCGAATCCCTAGTGCCACATAACGAAGTGAGCTCCCGTTAATTATCCCAGCTTCTGCCAACTATGACACTAACCACTGTGCGCTTCAAAGTGCTCTTAATGTTATGAAAATTGGACTTCTGAATTCTGAAGGTTCATTGCATAATATATTTGACTAAAGATTTCATGCACTGTTTACTAACTCAAATCCAGCTAGAAAACACCCTTCTTTCAAGCCTTACTAAAACAAATATTTATCCTGAAACAACTTTAACTCTAGCACTATGTTTTCATGAGGTAAATCAAGATCACAATTTCATCTTTTGCACTAGGACAACAGCAGTCCAGCACTAATGCATAATTTGAGAAAACTTCTCACTTACTATGTCAGTAAAAATTATAGAAAAATCCCATAGAATACAGCAAATGTTAAAATAGATATCACCAACCTGCTGTCCTCTTGATTCCCTAGACTAAATTATTTTATCAATTCTAACCTGCCTGTTTCTGGCCTTTCTGGTTACCCTGGACTGGCACAGAAGCAGGCTGTAGTTCAACATTTAGCCAATAGATAGAATGTAAGGTCTTATTTTTTTCCTATCTATGTACCACTACAAAGGTTAGAAAAAATACTGAATAGAAGGCATAGAAAGAATGCCTTCTAAAAAGGTATTTAACATTTAAGTAGCCATATCACACTGCTGACTCATATTCAGTTTGCGATGACTATTATCACAAAATCTTTTTCACAATCTCAACTATTCCATATTCTACACTAGCATGTTTGAGTTTTCCTATGCATTTCTATTGACTTTTAAACAGTCAGCTTCCTTAACATCTCATAATAAATAATTTTCAATTGTTAGCCATCCCAGTTTTACGTTATTTGCAAATATGAAAAGCAGTATTTCTATTCCTTTCTGTATATTGTTAATGAAAACGTTACAAGAAGCACTTGACCCAGGAGTGAATATTGTAGCATTCCATCCCTCATTCCAGATTAATAAAGAGTGATGAGGAGTCTTTACAAACCATATTGGCTGTACCGATGTATCATTCTAACCCAAAAAACAGTTTATCACATCATGGCTAAGTATGAAATAAACACTTCTAAAAAAACAAATGGAGGTATTTTCTCCCCCCCTTTTGTTGCTATCCTGTTACTGACAACAAAAACTTTAAATATGGCTGGGGTTGCACAACACACACTTTAGCCTAACAAATCAGCCTGTGTGATGAGTTTATGGCTCAACGTGTTATGTAAATCTAGAAAATTGGACTGAGTAAGTCACAATGAAATGAAACAGTTAGCTTATAATGCAAATGTAGTTTAACATATTGAGTAGAACAGTGTTCTAATCAAAAAGTAATCAGGTTATACACAGAATAAGACAGGCAACCCATAAACTGCCATTTACATGATCACTAGAAATAAGTATTATGGGCCATCAGTATTTGTAAGGCCCTGACAAATCAGGCCCTGTTGTGCAAGGCTGTGGTTGTGGGGATAAAAGTGGAACAAGAAATCCTAAGTGTTTTACTTCAAACTTCTGGAGAAAAGGCAGGATATAAGCCTACTTATCAGCACTTTGATAAATAAATACTGTTTCAGAGAGGCACAGATGCTGATAGAATTATTATTCCATCCTGCTCTGCCAGAGGTGCCTTTGCTTTATCTTTAACAGAAGACAGAATAAAGGCAACCACTAAACTGGAACAATCCACAGAGTTTTAAAGTGTTAGATTTGAGCATAACCTTTTACGTGTTTAACCACTCTGACTAATAACCATATATAATAGCAATAAATGACAAAGGAAAAGGGAAGTCACATTACATATAAGGAAAAAGTATATATTCCCTGTAACACTCCTGTAAGTAATTATTGTGAAGTTTTAGATCTTAAATCATTAAAAATACACAAAATAATCACCATTAATTTACTCCATTCTTGAAAGTGCAAGCAGAACTAAATGCTGAATACTATTATTTCCAGCATTCTAATGATGTTCAGCAGAAAAATATTCTCCTTCAACTTCTGAACCAATTGATTAACTGGTTGTTATTAAAACATATGGAGAAATCGGTAAAATTCTTCCTATTAAGGAAACTGCTTTGGACAGAGCTCATTCATTAATTCCTCAACAAATGTGGATAAATACATATATAGGAAAAACCCTGTTTCCCTTTAAACAAAATTCTATTTGCTGTTTTCATATTAACAATAACTAAACTGTATATAATTTACAACTATTATTAAACATACCAAGCTATTTATTAATCATGACTGTTATCACTACCCACTTTGTTGTAAAAACTGCTAATCTCAATGAAATTTGAAATCTATCAACTTTTACAAATCTTTCACACATTGAATTGTCAAGTAATAACAATGAAGGCTCTTTACTTTCTGGAGTCTGAGTAAAAAGATACATTTAATTGTATCATAATATCCATACTTAATCCATTTATTTTATATAGACTATGGGGACTCTCCATGCACCCCTCACCTGCCTTGCTTCATGGTGCCAACCCACTTCTTCTCCCAGCACTGGCGTGGCACTGGAGCAGGAGGTACTGGTGTCACGACTGCAAGGCAAGGCAGTTGTTGGGGCTGGATAGTCTGGCTGCGGGGCCCCCGAGGTAAGCCGGTGCGTGTGTGGGGGCAGCCCACCCTGCCTCGTGGCTGCGGCATTGGCACGTTGCTCAGCCTCCTGCTGGTGTGCCACGCCAGTGCTGGAAGAAGTGGGCCAACTGCCACATGAGCTCCTGCTGCACATGGCTGCCATTGCGAAACAGTTGTCAAGGCATGGATGGCCTGGGGACCCTGGGAGCCCTGAGGTAAGCTGGTGTGCGCATGCAGTTCCACTCCTCCTTGCCTCACTCCATGTCGGAGGCACCACAAGCAACCAGATGGATGGGCGGGCGGGCAGCTGCGCAGATGCTTAAATGGGGCTTATTTTGGGGTTAGGGTTTATATTAGATGCACACGCAGAAAACATGCTAGGTCTTATTTTCAGGATAGGTCTTATTTTCAGGGAAACACGGTATTAACTAAGTGAACTAGAATTTACAGAAAAACTGAATAATTTTATTCAGCAGTTATCACAACTTTTGCAAGGTAATACATCGCTCTTCCCAAATGTAATAAGAATTTCATAAATTGAACTATTACTATTACTCCTCCTTCTCCACATCCCAAAAACACACAACACAAAAGATAAAACTTAAGAGCTGAATAAGAATTCATTTTACTAAACCTTACTGACACTGCAATCTTTTTATAAAAACAAAACTGAATTGTTTCTCAATTTCTATTCTAATTACATGAATGAAATATCACTAAGATACATCAAACATGAAATTATTGTTGTAAAAGATACGTTCTTATGACCAAGATTGCAATAAAAATGAAAGTTCTTGAAATTTTCCTTAAAAAACAGTGGTTTTATTTCAAGTAGATATTTATCATGTCTTCTGTCCTATTCAAAGAACTCAGTCATAAAAAAATTAATCTATTTTATTTAAACAAGAGTTGTGCAATCATGCCATCTGCTACAAAATCACGTAGTAAACAGCAAAGTATATTTTTCACAAAAGCAGAAAAAAATCTGACACACTACCAGCTTTTCTTGGTGAAATTACTTCAAATCAATTGTACAGTACTAATGTAAATAAAAGCACAATTGTGCACAGTTAAAAAAGGTTCAAAATAAATATTTCAGACTTTGTGCGAGCATGGCATTTCTGCTAATCATTAAAAAGCTTTTTTTAAAGTCCGAAATCAGTCCAAAAACAATACCTCTGCTTTAAAGATCCAACTCTTAAAGCAGCTACAACTTTTTAGAGACTTATGCAGAGGCCTGAATAAAATCAAACTGCTTTAAAAAGCAGAAAAGACTTGCCATGTTAATGAGAAGTCATTCAAAGCTACAATTTTTATTACAGAAGAACTGAAAAGAAACATCATATCAGAATAAAGTATTTGCCTGGTTTTTTTGTTATCTACTATATTTATTCTAGATACTCTTTCCTTCAAAAGCTAAAATGTAATAATGCTGGTAACAGGGATATTTTCTTCTGGATACAAGCACTGAAATGTTTTGAAATATTTCTAACAATTATCCCTAGCAAAATTCTCCAATCTCATGTCTTCTAAGACTACCTAATTAGTTTTCCCAATCAAGATGATAACTTGGCTATAATGTAAGAAATGGTAAACCAAATCTAGGAAGAAGACAGCACGGTTGTCTTGCACTGTTTGGGAAATTGTGTAATTCAAGATGAGTCCTCCAAAGCCAATCCTAATAAAGAAAAAAAGAGGTCAAATTATTGGGGGAAAAAGCATGATAATAAGGGAAGAGAAGCATCAATATTACTATTAGAGGAGGATTATATCTCCAAAACAGATTGAAGAGAAATGATAAAATCCTAAATTGAAACAGAATTGGATAGTTAAATATCAACAGATAGAAACAATGCTCAAGGATATGAAAATAACAAAAAACTGGATGAATTCTTTGTCTCTATTCTATAATAGAAAGATACCCCCGTCAGTCTGTATTAACGTTCTCAGAGAAAAATTTGTACTGAGAAAATTGAGTAACAGTCAACAGTATCTTGAGAGATGACACAATAATAAATCACCAGGTCATGATTGCATCCATCTGGGAGTTTTTAAAAACTCAAAAGGTGAAATTGCTGATAGATAAAATATGCAACTTGTCTCTCAATCACTTAGTGCAAAATTGTATCCAATATGACGTACAACTTTTAAAAAGATGATCCAAGGGAGATTTGGGAAATTATAGACCAGTCCACTTAAGATCTGTTTCATTCAAATAGACAGAAATGATAAACAAAATACAAAATGGAAGAATATGCTGTGTGCAGATATAATTGCTAATATATTCTGTAAGTAAATATACAAAATAATTAATTAAAAAAATAGAAATTAAGAGTAAAAATGCATAATTTTTTCAATGAAGCAAAATAAGGAGTCATTTAAGTACTTTGTCTGTAATAATGCTTTATAATGTCATATTATTCACAAGTAATCTTGACATAAAAGTATATTAGCTGTCAAATTTCCAGGCAGGTGGTAAAATCCAAAAGTGACTGTTCCAGAAAGAGCTCTTTCAACTGGCAGAATAGTGAACCTAACAGTAAATGCAGTTCAATTAAATTAAGTTGAACTAATGTGATGCATTCTAGTGCCCAAAACGCTTAACTCCATATATTCACTTATGTGGTTTGAACTGTCTGTAACTATCCAGGAAAAGGATGCTAAGGTCACAGACAATAATTCAATGAAGTGTTGACTCATCTCATGGTAGGGATCATGCTAGGGATCATTAGCAAAGCAACTGAAAATAAAATTGCCAACGCTGCAATGTCTTTATACAAATGTATGTTATACCCACATCTAGAATATTGTATGTGGTTCTGCTTGCTGACTTTAAAAAAAATAATTAACAGAGTTTTAAAAAATGCAAATAGAGGGTTTTATAACAGCTTCCTTTTGAAATAAACACATAGTATCTAGAGTTTAGCTTGGAAAAAGAGTGACTGAGCAGGGCTAGTAATCAAAGCATGTAAAGTGATATTTGACATGCATAAAGTGGAAGATTTTTTTCCTCTTTTAAAATTCTAGGGCCAGGTATTATCCAGTAAAGCTGAATAAAAGGATATTAAAACAGGCAAGAAAATGTTTTTTTTATACAGCACAAAATTAAGCTGTGTAAATCAGTACCACAAGACATGGTGAGGGCTATAAGTTTAGATGATTTTAAGGGGGGGGTTGGATAAATTCATGCAGGACAAATCAATCAAGCCTTAGATCTTAAAGAGCCAATTTCAACTCTACATTGGGAAAATATGCCTCTAAATGCCAAATGCAAGAAAACAAGGGGTGGGAGACTCAATTCTTCTGCTTCTAAGCACCCCAAAGTCATTTGAGTGGCCACTGTAGAATAGAATAGAATAGAATAGAATTATTTATTGGCCAAGTGTGATTGGACACACAAGGAATTTCTCTTGGTGCACATGCTCTCGGTGTACATAAAATAAAAGATACATTAGTCAAGAATCATAAGGTACAACACTTATGTTGTAGAAAAGAAAATCCCTGGCCCACAATCATAGTATACTCTATTGCTGAATACTGCACACCTGTATGGGGAAGTTGTCATACTAACAAGATTGATGTTTACTTTAATGACACCATGAGAACGATATCTGGAATCTTTACATCCACACTCCTCTCATGGCTAAATGTTCTTTTTAATATTGCCCCTCCTGATCTCAGGTAACAACATAAAGTCCAAGAATGGAATAAGATAAATACGTCATTGACTCCTAGAGATCTTCCAATACATAAAATATTAGACTATCTCTCACCAGGCTTAAGTCTAGAAAACCAATTTGGGATAACATACCAGTCTTAGATCTAGATGAGGAATGGCGATTAAGATGGGCAACTTTTAATAACCATAACCAAACAAACCATGCAGATCCAACAGACTAATTCCAGGAATACAGCTGCCCTGAAAAATATGGAGCCCACTGAAGAGAATCAGGACAGGCCATGGCATAACTAAGGCAAAACTCTTTAAGCGGGGAATGGCCGAGAGCCCACAGTGTGACTGTGATGCTCTGGAACCAACTATAACATATATAGTTCAAGAATGTCTCCTCAGGAGATTTCAAAGCACCTGTGATGATCTCATCACAGCCACACCAGAAACAGTTAAAACCTTAGATACTGAATTATAACATCTATCCCAGTGCAATTCTATAGCCCCATATTATGTTTATTTTATTATGGTTTTATCACAATTTTTATTCCTCTATTATATTATCCACATATCAGTGGATATGTCAGTGATTGCATGGCCTCTGTAGATGTAATATGATAAATAAATAAACCCTAATCCAGCATGGCTCTTCTTAAAATGAGGCAGACACTAGAGAAAAGAACCAGATTGAAGAGTCTGTAGTAAGCATGTATTGCTGTAGCACAGAGATGCCCATATTGTTTAGTCAGTTCCTGTATTTTGGCCAAATAGAACTGAGTCATTCTTACAGATGGCTCCAGCTGCTTCCCCCCCCCCAAAAAAATGCCTGCAGGATAAAACTCTGGGGGGGGGGACAATTCTTTTTCTGCAACCTTGGTGTGAGGTCACTGCTATCTCAAAATATAGACAGCATACTGACTCTACAGCTCACTATTTCATATTCAGTACTGGAAGAATTTCAAATGGTATTCCTTAATAAGCTTTATAGCCGAAATGAAGTGTTCTTTTAAACAAACGTTTGTCATAAGTTTCTCTTTTTTTTTTTGCAGCTAATAAAGTTAATCATTCCTCCTGAATCTACCTTCCCAAGATACACAGTTTCATTAAGTATTACCATAATTTCTAAAGTGCCTTCACAGAGCATGCAACAAGTCAATATTAGTTCCCCATTAACAGAAATCAAATTCACTACAGCATCACTGAAAAACAAGAATCTGAACTGAAAAGTTAGTGGCAAAGACTAGACCTCTCAATACAAGCAGCTTAAACATGGACAATGTCTAAATAATTGAACAAAAACATCAACGATCAAAAGTAAACTTTAAGACTCTTAAAAAGACTGCTGGGTTTTGACTCCCAAATCGCAAAATTCTGGGAAGAGGCAAGGGACACCCCTCCACAACCCTACACCATGCAAATCATTATTTTTCACCACACACAACGTTTTTGTTCCAGAAATCTTATTTATCCTCTCACTGGGACTTTATTTCAGGGATGGGGAGGGAAGGGGCAGAATCCTTCAATAGGACCACCCCTTCCCCTTTTCATCCTGTCAACACACTTCCGTGAGAAAAAAAAAAGTGTTCTTCATCGTTGCCTCGTCCACTCAATCCAGACTCTCAAATAAAAATTCCTTCAGTGTTGAGCGTTTCCGAGCGCAGGGAGGGGGCAGAGCACAGGACGGGCATTGTATTTTAGACACAAACGTCCACTAAACAGTTAAGTCTCTCCGGCCCTCCAGTCAGAAGTATTCAAAACTCTCCATATTGAGAAACTGTACTGGTGTACAGTACATCTTCCTCTCCCCGCCCAGCGCTTCCAAAGCAAAAAGTGGGAGCAGGCTCCGGTCTTCCCATCCAAGTCCTAAGCTATTCTCGCCTCTTTTCCCCAATCACGGAAAACGCGGGAGGTGTGGATTCTTCCAAGCATAACGTTGCTTTAAAGCACCCCAAAGGAGATACAGCTCTGCCTGCATCCTTGCTTGCCCTCAATCTCAGATCTTTTTTTTTTTTTTGCACCTTTCTCTAATCATATACACAGACACAGACACAGACAGCCGCCATCAATTGAACTCACCAACAAACTTTCCACATTGACCGGAGATCTGGGGTCCCGGATCATGGATTCCAACTTCCTTTGCCGGCTCGCCAAATGCCCTTCCCCGGATACCGGCGGCGGGGAGGCAGACATTTTCGTTACCTGTCTCGGCTGCTGGTGGTTCATTTTCACGTTCGCGGCGGATCTCTCACCGCTTTTTTGTCCCTCTGGGTTCTCGGGCGCCAAAGCAGACCCGGAGACCGTCGCTTGTTTGGAAACGGAGGAGGCGGCAGCGGCGGCGGCAGGAGCGGGCGGAGACTCCCTGCCGTCTCCAGCCCCGCCGATTGCTCTCCACTTCGGGGCCTGCCGAGTTTGGGGTGAAGGAAGCAAACAATCCGCCGGGCGGAGAAAAACGGGGCTCAGTCCCAGCCTCACCCGGCCAGGCCTCTCTCCGGAGGAGCAGCCAAAGAGGTGCAAGCGGACGACCTCCTCCTCCTCCTCGCCTCCCGATTGGGGCGGGCACTGCTGCCGCTGCTCCACCCGCCCGCTTCCCAGGCATGAACAACCCAGAAAGGGGGAAGGTGGGCGCCTGGAAGGAGAAGGGAAAGGGAAGCCGCCTCGGGAAGCCCCGCCGCGGCCTTCCTGTTTCTCTCCTTGGTCTCTTCTTCTGCAGCGACGAGGCGGGAAAGGAAGGCAAGTTATGACCGAGCCCCCCACGCTGCCTCGGCCATTTTGCACCAGGTCACTCACTACCCGTCGGGGAGAAGACAAGGGAGGGAGGGAGGGAAAGCGGCGGCGGCGGCGCCCGACTTCCTCCCTCCTCCTCTTCCTCTGTGGCTAGAAGGATGGGAGGGAGGCGGCTGGGCCCGCCTCGCTGGGTCTTTCTCTCTCTGGAGGCGTTTCTCTCAAGGGAGTGGGCTGCCCCGCGCTGACCTCTGCTAGTTGCCGCTTCGTCGGCCGAACGAGTGATTGAAGCTTCTGCCTCCTTCTCCTCCTCCCCCCCCCTTTAATTGCAATTACAAGCTTAATTATTTTAGCAGCGGCGGCGGCATGATTACTACTACAGCGATGGCTTCCTCCTCGTTACCCACAAGCCTTCGCTGGTAGAAGGATCCCCACCAAGAGGCAGGCAAGCGAGGAGCAGCAGCGGGAAAGAGAGACCAGTACGGGGGAAGCTCTCTCCTCGGGACTCGCTAATATAAGTCCCTGAGCTCAGGCGTGAAAGGTTGTGCAATTGGTGCGGCAGGGCTGGTGCTTATTCGCTTAGTTTCCCACCCACCCTTCAAGGGACTTGTTGACTGAGCTCCAGGAATGGCACGCGCGACGATAGGCACAGACGTATATAGGTGCGTGCCTTCCTCGAGATATAAGCTGCCCTCAGGCCATCCAAAATAAGCGGGTGACTCCCTGCATGCCGCTCTTCTCTCGCCCAGCCACCTTCCGCCTCCAATCGGCTGATAGCAAAGGCGGGGAGGGAAAACAACGCGATAGCAACCGAAGTGGAGCGATTAGCCTCAAGAGGCGGACCGGCCGGTGATGCTTGCGGGATGGCACGCAGACCATATAAAGCTCTGAGGGCGACTGAAAGGGAGGGGGGATGGGCTTAAAACTCCCGGCAGCATCCCTTGAATCAGCTCGCCGGTTGTTTTGGGGGAGGGGGGGATTTGGCCATGGAAGGGGGGGAAAAGCCGGCTTGGGTTTGTCACGACAACAGCTAAGGTGCATGTGCGGCATCCCCATGAAGCGAAGCGCTAAGCCAGGGAAAGCTATCCTTAGCTGAAGTGACGCCATCAAGTTCTATCCTGATGAGGAAAGCCAATATTTATGACCTTTGTTATGGTAGACAAACGCTTTATGAAGAAGCAGGGGAAACCTTCTGCCTTGAATATCCAAACCAATAGGACCGCAGTACCTCTAGACAAAAATATTCATTCCCGTTATGTCTTCTGGCTTGGGTGGAGTTTGATTTGGTGGTGGTGGTTTTTTCTAATCGATTTTGCAGAACTGTGGCACACCATTCACAGTTCATGCCTGTTACTTTGATGGCAAACTAGCCTCTGTCCATCACCCCCACCAACATAATATACCGTGTTTGGATTTCAAAACGTCTTCCTTTCTGCACATAGCAAAGGATGGTTGTGAGCATGCATAGAATGTTTTATTCACCTACAGAAGGGCCCCCTCCTAAAAAACCTACCCCCTAATTAGAATTAATGGCATTCTGAAATTAAAAAGGACACACACAGTGTTTTGGATAAGGAAAGATTACCTGTTAGCTCCACAGCAGGAAGCTGGTTCTGATCCAGTGGGTGTACTTTCTGCCCCAAAGCCTTTTTCAAGCCAGATGATACTAAAAGAGATTTGGAGAAAGGAAGTCTCACCTTACCTTCTCAGACATGACATTTCTTTCTTCAGCTATGTAGACCTGTATTTTTCAAACGTGGCATGTTCAGGTTGTGTGAAGTTCAACCCCGGAATTCCCCAGGTAGCATGTTGGCTGGGAAATTTTGATATTTAAAGTCCATGCATCTTAAAATAATTGCTAAATGTGAAAAATACTGATATAGACTCAAGAGCTCTCCAGAATAAAAGCTGTAAATGTCCAGCACAAACGGATTTCCTGCCTTTCCTGACAGTTTATGAAGAAACTACAGCGTGGCAGCAGCTAGAAGCTAGTTTTGGTTTGAAGTGATTCCAGAAGATTTGTTTTAAAAATCAGAGCCTGGATACCAAAAGAATGGAAGATGCTCTGGAGCTATAGCGTGATGCTTCAGATAACACCTTTTGGGAATTTTGCAGCAAACTAACTAACGCAATAATCTGTAACACTGTTTTCCATACATGTAAACATGTTATATTGAAATAATGCAATGCAATGCATTTAATACTAGATAAGGTCTAGTTAAATTTTCAAGGATAACATTATATGCAGATACGGCCTAAAAGAGCTCACATGGAAATGGTGCATTGAAATTGTTATCATCCTATCTTTTTCATCTGCTTTCAAGTCTTGCCTATTTAATATCATGTAAGAACATGCTTTCTCATTAAAAGTTCCTGAAAACTAAAACAGCACTGTAGTAAAGATTCCTCATCAAGTATTAATAGCATTGCCCCTCAAGTACCAGCTATGCCATCTTTCCTTTTATATGAAAAAAAAGAAAAATATTAATATCAGAAGCCAAGAGAAATTTAAATTAAGTTTTAAATTTTCAGAAACCTGTATTTATTGAAATCAATGTGATAGAAAACATGAAGGCATTGAATGTGGAACAATCAAATGAGAGAGATGATCTCATTGCTAGTTTTATTGTGCAAAATAATAGGAGGGGGAAAAAATCCTGATTTCAAATTACCACTAAATGAGGCCAGCATTTAGCAATAACTACATGTACTAATTTCCCAGACAGCCTTTTAAAATAGTGGTTTTAAATGGATAAGCGGGCCTAACTATTAAAATTAAATATTGTCTGAAGTATAGTGTTTATTTCATTATAAACTATCAAGCTGATAAAAGAAAGTATAGTAGGAAACAGTTTCACTCTTATATTTACTTAGGCCAATTAATCTCTTACTTCTCTATTAATAAAGTATAGACTGGAGCCAACTTGAATGAGGACCTCCCAGTTCTTGCTTTAGTCAGGAAAGAAATTGCATGAAAAGCATCCAAACAATAGGTCAAACCAAGCAAATCTAATGACATCTACTGGCACATCAAGTCAAAACAACCAGCATAATAAATAAACAGCAGGCTTTATATCATGTTTAGCAATCTTCTAAGGGGATGTTTCCAGTTTTGGAGATGTAAGAGTCTCTTATTTAATGATACCATTCTATCAAGCTACCAGCTTTCCTTCTCAAACCTTCAGTTTTATATCGACGTACAACAATCATCCCTGCTGCCCTTCATTCTCCTATTGAGCTGGCCAGCACTTCCAAGCACATACCACGCCAAAAGCACCCCAAATGACAGCCACATATCACTCCACCATTGCCCTCATTCTTCCTTTATCAGCTTGATTTCTTCAGGGAGCAAGAGTTGGGCTGGGAAAATAACCAAGAGGAAGGATAGTAGCAAGATGCCACCGCATGTTGACAACAGGAGGGGAGAAATGCCAAAAGTTAGGAGGCAGAACAAGACAGGAGTTTCCATCAATAGGTTTTGCAGTTCCAAAGCTGTCACCACTGCATTTCTTCTGGAGGAGGAGATGAGCCAATGGTTAATCAAATTAACTTCCAAGCCTTGTAGTGCTGCATCCATCACAGCGCTGCATTAATTGCATGTGAAAAGATGTCAAATAGCATGTTAGAGGACTGATGTATTTTTGAAGCAATCCATTATTGAATTCTGACTGTAAACTCAACTGTGGTTGTAAGATAACATGAATCGCTTTACCCAAAGTTATTGTGTCTCAGAGGAGATATCTCCTTGCCATGGATATGTATGTTTTATGGTGGCTTACAGCAATATTACCTCATCTTGGTGAGAAGAAAGTTCATTCTATTAGGTCCTGCTTATGCCTGGACATCTGAAATGAAAAAAAAAAAAGGCTGATTCCTTAACCTACATGCCACTGCAATTAAATTTCTCATAACAATAAAAAAAACCTTATATGGCACTGCATTTTAGGCAGTGCAGGGAAGAGATGGTAAACCCAGAAATGTTGTACAAACTCCACGCTATATCTCCATGCAAATGTTGGCCGGATCTAAAATCTCATATATTTATAGCTTGTTATCACTGTGCATATTTTCCCCATCTTAAAGGGAGTTCAGAGCCTTTATAACTCCCAAAGACTGCAATTCTTAAACAGCCTGTGGTTTTCTTAAGAGGCAAATCTTGCAGTGTTCTCTGCTCCATTTCCTTTCCTCCAAAATTTCAAGGCTTTTTAAACAGGAAGGTCAAGTGTGGTGCAGAGGAAGGATTGCTCTTCTATACCTACTCTTGCCCCAGATTTTCACACAAAGAAGGTGGTTACTCACTGTTCTCTTTTCTTGTTAATTTCTGGAGATAGATCTGCCAAAAGAAGACATTTTGAACACCTGAGGGAAACCAATTAGATGAGGAGAGTACACTAACTATTACAAATGGCAGTATAAGTACAAGCTGTACTGTCTCAAGACTCATTTAGGATTTCAAAATAATATCTGAAGAACATTTACTTTTCAGATTCATGGGCATAATTTGAAATACCAAACTGCCTTTGTCTCTTCTTGACATTTCCTAGTGTTGAATTGCTCTTTATAAAGCTCTTTATAAAGCTTTCTAACAACTCTAAAATTTATTCCCCAAAAGAGCAATTAGATATAATTTATAATAATAGTGTAAAACAGAGTTGTATGTATTACCTCATAGGTGAATTTTCTAACAAAATAGAAAATTCAGACATCACAATAATATAGCAATCACTTTTATCAAAACTGAAAAAAAAATAATTTAAAACTCCTGATTTGGAAAAGAAAAATTACCAGAGACAAACATTTACCAAGTTCTTAGTTGTCAATTCCAATAACAGAAAGATAAAAGTAAGTTCATCTACCTTCCAAAACTATTGAGCAAGCATGATGTCACACAATATTTACAAAGAGAAAGTCCATTTGTGATGGAGTGCTTGAAGTCTCGGGGCACTATAAACTTTGTAATCAAAATAACTGCTTTGTAAGAACAGCAGACATGGGAGTGTGGAACAGTGTAACCAAGTGACCAGATAAACAACATGGCAAGTTTTTGTTCCTTTAAAAGAAAACTGATCTGCAGAAATCTACCCATTTGTTCTTGGTATGAATTAAACTCATTCTTGAACTCTATATCAAATTTATTAAACACAAAAGCTACAAGACCGTTCCCCCCCCCTCCCAAAAAAAGACAACAGATCCCTGTAAAACATTTGTCTGCATGAGCATAATGTGAAAGCATGAACACAGGTCAAACTTATTGTCTAGTGCCCTTCATGAGCCAAAATCATCAGGTTATGATGTGCCATCCTGCCTGCCTGCCTACTGTATCTACCAAAAAGATTTTATATTCATCTAATTAACATTCTCTCAATACAAGTTCCTCAATGAAAGATACAAGCCTACTTCAAGAATTCCACCAAAGGAAAACTCACCACCTTCTTTGGGATTCCACTCTTATGCTATTTTTATCATTAGAAAGTTTCTCCTAAATTTGCCAAAACCAGCAGCTTTGCAGTCTCAACTCATTTACTATAATCCAGCCCTTTGGAAATCTTCTCCTTTTTCTGCTACTATCCTGCATATTTGAAAGCAGCTGTCAAGTCTTTTCTTAATCTTCTCCAAGCTACATATATGCAACTTAACGTTTTTCCATAGAAGTTTGAAAGAGACAGATAATGATGGAGACAGCATTATTCTTGGCTGGTGTCAAACCCATTGCAATATGTTTGGGCTGCATTCTGCCCATTTGCTGTAAAGTACTTCACAGTACAAGTAGTCCTTGACAACTCGTTTAGTGACTGTTCAAAGTTACAACAGCACTGAAAAAAGTAACTTATGACCGTTTTTCGGTTATGATCTTTCCAGCATCCCCATGGTTCATGTGATCAAAATTCAGATGCTTGGTAACTGGTTCATATTTATGATTGTTCACCCCACCCATCCCTCCAGGACACACAGCACTTGGGCCTGATCCTCACACACCCTTCACACTTACCTTTTGAAGTTTCTGGGCTCCATGTTGGGGAAAGAGGGCAGGCCACGTGTCCCTGGCCCATGCAGCAGTGACCACAACCCAGCCACCATTTTCTCCCACCCATTTTTGGGCAGGGAGGAAATGGCAGGTCTCAAACTGTTTTGTGTTGCTGCTTAACAAGGTCTGCACAGTGCTGTGTAGACCTCATCAAGGCAGCAAATCAAAGCTGTTTGTCTCTTGGCCATACAGCGGTGACCCGAATGAGGCCACATTTTGGGGGGTGGGATAAAATGGGGGCTGCTTCTGGAATCGCCCCATTCAATCACACAAAGAAACAATCCATTGCAGCAATCTGGAAGACCTCAGAGGACTTCAAAGACAAGTGAGGAGGGTGTTTGGTCGGGGGGGGGGGGGAATTAAGCCTATGGTAAGAACCTGGTGGGAGTGAGAAAAGGCCTGTGGGGACCCAAGGGCCAGGAAGCAGAACAAGGGATGTCTTCTGGTGTGGGGAACACAGGGGGGCCGGGCAGGCGGGCCTGAGCCCATCCTACAGCTCTAAGGGCCCCCCACCCCACCCGAGCAGAACTGGGTTTCAGCAGGTTCTGACCAGTTCTGGAAAACCGGTAGCGGAAATTTAGTTTGGAGAACTGGTAAATACCACCTCTGACTGGCCCTGCCCCCATTTATTCTCTGCCTCCCAAGTCCCAGCTGATGGGGAGGAAATGGGGATTTTGCAGAAACCTTCCCCTGGATTGGGGAGAGAATGGAGATTTTACAGTATCCTTCCCCTGCCATGCCCACCAAGCCACATCCACCAAGTCATGCCATGCCCACCAAGCCACACCCACAGAACTGGTAGCAAAAAAATTTGAAATCCACCACTGCACCCGAGGCATCCCATACTTCATTTAATGACTAGCACATGCATTTACCGATTCATTGGGGAGACCAGGCAAGTGAGAATGTCTCCCCTAAGGACTGTTGCAACATGCAGTCTTAATGAGCAGGCTCCATTACAGTCGTATCTCGAGAACTACCTGCATTGCATCCTTGTGATAGCGTAACTCTTCCTAGTGCAGTCAGTTTCCTATCATCTAGCCGGGTGGAAAGAAACCCATGTGTCTGCCATTTTGCTTGGGGTGCTCCTTTTGTATGACTGCTGTTGAGAAATCAGGATGCTGACAATAGAGTAAAAGGTATGTAAAGCAAAGAAATCATTTTTTTCCTGTTCTTTCCTTCCCATTTTTGGCTCTGTCTGTTTTTTTCCATTGGGGACTTTGCAATTTTCCTCTTTCCTTTGTTATTTGTCTATTTTTCTTTGGTTCTTCCTCATTTTTTTTCATACTGCCCTCCTTGCCATGTGTCTTTTTACTTTCCCCTCATTTTAAAATCTTTTTTTTTCCTTGTCCATCCTCACCTTTTTTGGAGAGGGGGACCTGGCAACACCTGGCTGATCTTTTCTAGACTGAAGACCAAGCAGAATTGGACGAGAGATATCATACCAGAGTTGTTTGCTTGACTGAGCAATAAAAATAGAAAGAGAAATTTCGGAAGACAGCAGCAAGCCATTTCTGTACTGTTGCCATGAAAACTATATGGATGTATCTGTGACACCCAATTGAAGGATAAATGATTTTTATTTAAATCTGAGGGTTCTCTTACTCCTTGAGGTAGCAGAATAGTTGTATCAGCCCAGGAGCAAAAATGAGTGAGGACAAAGCAATTCTATTTAGATCTACTCAGATGTATCCCTGAATTGAGTGGAACTTAATCCCAGGAAAATATTCATAAAATTGCAATTCTAAGAATTGGGGGAAGGGGGTGAGAGAAAGTCAGGACTCACTCTAGCATTCTAAATTAAAATATTTAATAAAGGTGGGATATAAATTTTAAAAATTGCTTTCAGTTGCCCACTCAAGCAGCAAAATATCTTGGATTGGTAAACTAACCCCTTATTCCTCACCTCTTCCACTTGGGATAGTGAACATTGGGCCTGTTTTGAGCCATTATGATAAGAGTGCAGTGGCAAGGCAAAAATCCAGGTAGTCCTCAACTAATGACTACAATTGGTACTGGAACTTCCATCACTAAGCAATGCAATCATTAAGTAAGCCCCTGAACTTATGACCTTTCTGCTGCTGTCATTAAATGAATTAAGTGTTTGTTAAGTGAGTCCACCTTCCCCCATTGATTTTACCTGGAAGCCCCCTGGGAAGTTCACAAATGAAGGTCATATGACTCTGCAATGCTGCAACCATCGTAAAAACCTGCCAGTTGCCAAATGCCCAAATTTTGTTCACATGACTTTGCAACACTGCAATGGTTCCAAGTCAGTTTTTTCTGTGCTGTTGTAACTTTGAATGGTTGTTAAATGAATGGTTGTAAATGGAGGACTACCTATGGCCTAAATACATGGCCTGCTGCTGAACTTTCTTAGGGCATCTCCAAAGTTAATGTACAGTTGGGATTTTATGCTTTTTATTATTGTTATTGCCATTCTTGAAGAAGGGGTTTGGTTTTTTGAATTTATGGATTGGCACCATTTTCCTAATATAGGATCAGGAAAGGCCCATCTGCAGAAGTGCAGAAACAAAAAGGTGAAAGTCTTCAAGGAAATCAGGAGGGCACTTCTAATAGACGCAAGGACTGGGGACAGTTTTGTTCCTGCACATATGATGCACGTGGCTCAACATTGGCAACTTTGAAGACTTGGGTGCTTGCTTTTTAATATTCTCGGTCAAGATGTGCTTTTTCAATGTTTATCTGCTGTGGAATTATCTATTGGCTGTCCCATATGGCGCTGAGCAAGTCAGGTGGTAATATATTCTGCACAGAACATGGAAATTAAAGACAAGGGCACTGATTTTTTGGCTGGAACTTCTATCAGGAATACCATACCAGTTAAATTTCAAACTGCACTTCTGTGGAGTTTTATTTGCCAGGATAGCAATTTAATTAATGTATTCTTGTGCTTGATCAGATTCCACTCACAAAAGAATCAGATGGAGATATATATGACCCCCCAAATTTAGTGCCACTAACTAATGGAGATGGAGGGAGGGAGAGAGGGAGAGAAACTGTCTAATGACTAGACGGTGACGCAGTGGTTAAGAGTGCAGTACTGCAGGCTACTTCTGCTGACTGCTGGCTGACTGCAATTTGCCAGTTCAAATCTCACCAGCTCAAGGTTGACTCAGCCTTCCATCCTTCTGAGGTGGGTAAAATAAGGACCCAGATTGTTGGGGCCTCCAGTTCAGGCAATCCCTTGACACTGGGAGGAAAGGGCTTGTGGCAACAGAGTTGGGGACAAGAACTTGCTTAGTTCCAGTTGGTCAGACAGGTCTGTTGTGGGATCGTCCCTTTCTGTCTGGTTCTGGGGCTTGGCACCTGTTCTGCGAGACGGGCTGGTGGCAAGGAAGACTAGCTTTTACAGTCACCTTGTCCTTTTTAACTGGGTTGGTTGACTCCTTCACAGGTGACCTAGAAATGGACCTTGCTCATCTCTGGTTTAGAGATTGTAATTAGTAATGCAATTGAAAGGAGTCAGTCCTTGCATTTTCCTGCATAGCGGGAAATTCCCTTCACAGTCACCTTGATCCTCACTTCATGTCTTAATATAATGTTCATAGGATAATGTATAGCTGTGGGGTCATTGGTGCTCTCTGAGCGTAGTGATTTTCTTGCAGACGTTTCATTATAGCACAATCCTTCCTCTGTTTCCAACTCTTCAACAAGACAGGTTAAAAATTAGCAGCTAGCTCTGAATCTTTTGCACTTCTTTTATTGTAATCATTAAATGATTTCAACAGCTTTTCTTCTTTTGTGCTAGCATTGATGCTTTATTTTGTTGTTTTGAATGTGGATTAACTGCCAAGAAAAGTGAATATACGTAAAAGAGGCTTGGATAGTCTTCTATTTCACTGCAATGAGGCTGTATAGTACTATTCCAAGTTTAAGATCCTCATATTTTCTAAACATCCCATATCATCAAATAGAACAGCTCACCACCCAACAAGTCTCAACCTTTAAATACCTAGGGGCGGTTTCACAAGCTTTCGGAGCCCAAAATGCCTATCAGGATTATGTATCCCAAAGGGCACAGAAGTCAGCCTCAGCAATGAAGTTTTTTTTATCTTAATCCAGATACACAGTTCATTCCAGCTGTTCTTAAGTTATTTACAGTTTTGCCTAGTTCAATTAGATTTCTACCATGAGATGGCAACATGAATTCAGAAGAGCTTTATCCTTGGCTCATTTTAACCACAAGTACACAGTTAGGAGGGAAGTACAAGAAAATCTGGTCAAACCGTGGTGTCTTTATGAGGCAGGTGCAAAATTTTATGATTCTGTTATTTAAGAAAACCTACAGCCTGTGTTTTGTTATGCAGCCAGTTCTACAGGAACATGCCTTTGCAATTGATTTTCCTCCTTTTCTCAAAATTCCCAGGGTATTCTTACTCATTTTACTTACATCACCTATTAAGCAACACAGACATGTTTTCTTTAAGTGCTGCTGAGTTTTGTTATGTGGCATGTAAACTCCACCTACTATGAGTCTTAATGGTTAATGGTTATGTACTGCTTAATCATATACTTTTTTTTTCTGACTGTGACTGTAATGAAGTCTAGCCTAATATAATCCTAGGATAATGGTAATCTAAACATGTTTTAAGCAAATTTATTTAAAGATATGATTAATGTTTATAGTTACATCACACATATGTGTCTTTCCAGTTGCAGCCCTGAATTGTAAGAGGAACATGCTAGAAAGAGAAACACGGTCTCTCCAGCTATCTACTAGAAGGAAAGAGAAGAGGACGATTAGCAGCAAGATGGAAGCTCAGTTACAGTGGCGAGAAGTACATCATTGGAGACTTGGAGTAGGGATAGGTTGTCATAGTTCAGAGTGTTTCCTTCTTTTTATGTTGTGCTAATATACCTCCTTTCTTTCAATTCCTGCCAAATTCCACTTTTCTTCTCATATGTGGGCCCTGAATATGGAATTAAATGTAAGAAAGGAGCAAATATTTGTTTAATGGAAAATTATTGCATTATTCTCAGCAGATGGTTAGATGCTTCCCTGGAGGTTTAAACAAATATATTCAGTTATATTAATAGAATGCTCATGCTATAAATATCAGAAAGAAATATGCTACATGTATGGCAGAATTTCCCTGCTATAGAAAAGAATGATTACAGATAGCAATGTAAATAAATTTAACAGGAACAGAAGTTCCATGGATCCCATATGCTAATTTTGTTGAGCTATTGGAAATGAATAAAATCAGATTCAGACTTGAATCTCTTACTATTTCAAGAGTCTCCAAAATCAGATGCACTGGAGTTGCACTTGCATATTAAGAACCCCAGCCTCTCTATGTCTGCACTGAGTTCCCGTATGGGGAGCTAATTTCCAGGTAAGAACAAAGAGTACTGTGTCTAAAATCAGTGCATCTACAAAATTATGCTATTCTTTCCTTGAAGCTCTATTACTGTATCACAGAAAGATCACTTGCAGTAGATCAAGGGCATACATGCTATTTGATGGGCAACCAGCCAAGACTAAGTAAAAATAGAACAAAAATTAAATTTTGATTTAATTTAAATTAAACGCCACGGTGGCGCAGTGGTTAGAGTGCACTACTGCAGGCTACTTCTGCTGGCTGCCTGTAATTTAGCAGTTCAAATCTCACCAGGCTCAAGGTATTTAGCCTTCCATCCTTCCAAGGTGGGTAAAATGAGGACCCAGATTTTTGGGGGCAATATGCTGACTCCAAGCAATATGCTTGGAGAGGGCTGTAAAGCACTGTGTATATTTTTTTTATTTTTTTAAAATTTTATTTCAAATTTATATACTGCACCTTCTCTCGAGAAACTCAGGGCGGTGTACAGCCAGATTAAAAACATACAATACAAACATTAAAAAACAATTAAAAGGATATATATTAATTTGGCCCCAATTTAAGATAACAAACCAATTAAAAATTAAAAATATGTTAAAAAATATGTTAAGCCAGCCCGGCTTGCTGAAAAGAGAAAGTTTTAAGGGCACGGCGGAAGGCACCGAGGTCTTGGATTCTCCTTATCTCTGGGGGCAGCTGATTCCAGAGGGTAGGTGCCCCCACAGAGAAGGCCCTCCCCCTGGGGGTCACCAGCCTACATTGTTTGGCTGATGGCACCCTGAGGAGGCCCTCTCTGTGGGAGCGCACAGGTCGGTGGGAGGTCATCGGTAGCAGCAGGTGGTCTCAAAGATAACTAGGTCCTATGCCATGGAGCACTTTAAAGGTGGTAACCAACACCTTGAAGCGCACCCGGAAGACCACTGAGAGCCAGTGCAGCTCACGCAGGAGTGGTGTTATGTGGGAGCGCCAGGCGGCTCCCGTGATTACCTGCGCAGCCGCGTTCTGGACCAGTTGGAGCCTCTGGGTGCTCCTCAAGGGGAGCCCCATGTAGAGAGCGTTGCAGTAGTCCAGGCGCGAGGTGACGAGGGCGTGAGTGACTGTGCATAGGGAATCCTGATCAAGAAAGGGCCGCAACTGGTGAATCAGGCGAACCTGACAGAAGGTCCCCCTGGCTACAGCCGTCAGATGTTCCTCCAAGGACAGCTGCGTATCCAGGAGGACTCCCAGATTGCGTGTCCTCTCTGCGGGGGCCAAAGACTCGCCTGTGATAGTCAGTGATGGAGTCAACCGACTATATCGGGATGCCGGGAACCACAGCCACTCACTCTTGGAAGGGTTGAGCTTGAACCTGTTCCTCCCCATCCAGATCCGCACAGCCTCCAGGCACTGGGACATCACTTCAAGGGCATCGTTGGGGTGGCCTGGGGTGGAGATGTACAGCTGGGTGTCATCAGCGTTCTGATGATACTTCAGCCCAAAGCCACGGATGATCTCACCCAGCGGCTTCACATAAATGTTGAACAGAAGGGGCGAGAGGACCGACCCCTGAGGCACTCCACATATAAGAGGCCTCGAGGTCGATCTCTGCCCCCCTGCCAACACGAACTGCGACTGGTCTGAGAGAAAGGTGGAGAACCACCGTAGCACGGTGCCCCCTATCCCCAACTCTTCCAACCGGTGCAGCATGATACTATGGTCGATGGTATCAAAAGCCGCTGAGAGGTCTAACAGGGCCAGAACAGAGGAATAACCCCTGTCCCGAGCCCTCCAGAGATCATCGACCAATGCGACCAATGCCGTTTCCATGCTGTGCCCGGGCCTGAAACCCGACTGGAATGGATCTAGATAAGACGTTTCCTCCAGGTACTGCAGAAACTGTCGCGTGACCACACTCTCAACAACCTTCGCCACGAAGCGAAGGTTGGAGACAGGACGATAGTTGGCTAACACTGCCGGGTCCAGGGAAGGCTTCTTGAGGAGAGGCCTCACCACTGCCTCTTTCAAGGCCGTGGGGAAGTAACCCTCACTCAACGAAGCGTTAATAATTCCCTGGAGCCAGCCTCGTGTAACCTCTCGGGAAGCCAGTACTAACCAGGAGGGACACGAATCCAGTAAACATGTGGCCGCACTAAGTCTCCCCAGAATCCTGTCCACGTCATCAGGGGTAACAGAGTCAAACTCTTCCCAGATAACATTCTCAAGACTATTCCTCGCCACTCTGCCCGAATCTACCCAGTCAGAGTCCAAATCCCCCTGGATCTGAGTGATTTTGTCATACAGATATTGTCCGAAATCCTCGGCCCTGCCTTCCAGGGGGTCCTCCCGCGCTTCCGGGTGGAGCAGGGAGTGGGTCACCCTGAACAGGGCAGCTGGACGATTCTCTGATGATGCAATAAGAGCGGAAAAGTAATTAAACTTTGCTGCCTTTATCATCACTAGGTAGGTCTTAATATGCGACCTTACCAGTGTTCGGTCAGATTCAGCAAGACTGGCCCTCCAACTACTCTCCAGGCATCTTTTCCAGCGCTTCATCTCCCTCAGCTCCTCGGTAAACCAGGGAGCCTTGAGGGATCGGCACCGGGTCAGAGGCCGCAAAGGCACGACTCGATCCAAGGCCCCACCAGCCGCCCGATCCCAGGCAGCCACCAGGTCTTCAGCCGAGTCGTGTACCAGATCCTCAGGAAATGGCCCAAGCTCCATCTGGAACCTATCAGGATCCATCAGGCGCCTGGGACGGACCCATCTAATTGGCTCCGCCTCCCTGTGGCGGGGTGTCGTGGTTAAAAGGTCCAGACGAAGGAGTGAGTGATCTGACCATGACAAGGGTTTCATGTCTATATCCCCTATAACAAGACCACTCAACCACTGGCCAGAGACAAAAATCAAGTCCAGTGTGTGTCCCCCCCTATGAGTGGGCCATGAACTAACTGGGTCAGGTCCATGGCCGTCATGGAAGCCATGATATCCCAAGTCATCTCCGACGTCTCACCAATGGACGGCAAGTTGAAATCACCCATGACCATAAGTCTGGGTGTATCAACTGCCACCGTGGCTATCACATCAAGTAGCTCAGGCAGGGCTGTTGCCACGCGGCAGGGAGCCAGGTACGTAAACAACAAGCCCATCTGAACCCCATGACCCCATCTCACAAAGAAGGACTCACATCTGGCAATCTGTGGCACAGTGGTCTCCCTCGGACCGAGACCTTCTTTAATAATAACCGCCATCCCCCCGCCCCTCCCCTGGGCCCTCGGCTGATGGAATGCTCTGAAGCCTGGTGGGCACATCTCAACTAGAGGGACCCCTCCCTCCGGGCCCAACCAGGTCTCCGTAATACCCGCAAGGTCCACTCCCCCCTCTTGAATAAGATTGTAAATGAGGGGGGCCTTATTTACCACGGACCTGGCGTTGCACAGCATCAGCCGGATGCCCAGGTCCTGAGTAACTGTGCCACCTAGTATCCGAGAGGAGCCTTGGGGACCGGGGCGCGCAATTGCTCTCAAGTAGCGAGTGTGCACCCCCGACACATGATATGGTCCCCTGCTCCCGCCATATCTGCCCCTCCCATCCACCGTGCTGATGGTACATCCCTCATTAAGATAGCCCGCCATCCCCTCCCCAATCCCTCGTCCAGCACCCTCCAAACCGTTACCCTGTGTCGGGCTCGGCCCCAACCTTGGTGGATTACCCTCCCCCATCCTCCTTGGTCACCCTCCCAGTTCCTCTTAAAAAATTATTAAAAGCCCTAATTAAAAAACCCCTCAATTCCCGCTTTGAAACATGCTATCTCTCCGGGTCCCAAAACCCGTCCTTGAGGTAGGCCCTCAATAATGTGGAGGGCCACGTCTGCGAGAGGGGGGCATCTCGCAGTGCAGTTAGCTTAGCTGCCAAATACATCCACTAAGAAGACCAAATGGAACTGGAATCCAGGTGGGGTCCAATAAAGTTCTATAATAAAGATGGTAAAGGAGATGGTAGAACCATGTGGAAAGAACAGCTGGTCTCCACTGTTCTCTCACCACAGTGGGAGGAGTCCCAGGCCTTTGAGCACCTCTGCAGGATCAATGTCCCAATCACCCTCTAAATGCTATGCTATTGCTATTAATGTGACTCCTCTGTGTTTTAATGTACTGATCTCACATTAAAAATTATAGTTTTGTGAGACCCCAGTTTTTGTGAACTTGCAGGTTCAGTGGTAATTTCTCATTCTGGGTAATTTTTAATTGTAATAGAGAGGAAGTGGCAATGAAACAAACCTCTAATTTTGATTGCCTCAATGCTATCACTGACAGAAGTAATATCCATACATATGAACATTGTATATATCGTGATCATTAAACTCATTTCCCTGGTTCAGATCCCTGGGCCCCAACATTGTATATACCGCATAGCACTGTATCCTGATTCATCTAAGGCCTTTCAACTCCATGGTCCATAAGTTGTGATTAAGAACCAGAAAGCATATGCAGATGCATGTGTCCATAATGCTATATAATATATACATGAACACCTCAAGGAGAGACAGTGGGAGGGAGGGAGGAAGGAAAAGAATGAGTGATGAACCTAGCTTTCCCAACCTCTCAACAATTCTGCCTCCAGACTTCAAGTTTCCCATGGTGGGTGACCCTGATGTCACCATGCCAAGAACAAGCATTACAGACAGATGTTTGTAATTCAGTCATTTCTGGGGGATACAAAACCAAAATTACGGCCACTGAGTAATTTCCCAGTCAACACACATGATATTTGGAGAAGTAATAAATATTGAGATGCTAGTCTATAAGACTTGCACAGCTATAACTATCTGCTTTTATAGGAAAAAGAATCAAAGTACAATCTCAAGGAGCATTTGTTAGGAGATGAGCTCAGAAGAATGCAAAACCAAGGCCATGTCAATAATAGCAAAATCGTAGATAATAGGACATTGATATATAAGGAAACAGTGATTCTTACCTTTTGGGATGGAGTGAGTTACTTACTATCCCATTCAACATAAATGTGTTTATTGAAGTTTTTTTTTCTAGATCTGAATTTATTATTCAACTTAACTACACTTCTACTTTGTTCAATGTGCCACCCCAAGAATTATCTTGTGCATAAAACAGAAACATTTAGAAGTCTGAGAGAGAAAAAATAGCACAAGTCTGCCACCTGGAGTGACACAGTAAAGTTTTCAATATAGCCAAACAATGACTGTGATATCATGCTATGGGATGTATGACACACCTTGCCACGTAAATCAAAATCCTATGATATATCTACGGGCAAATCACATGGAAGCCAATGGATCTTTCCCTCAAGAATTTTGCAAAGAAGAAAAGGGGGGTAAATGTAGGACTTATCTCTGCACAAAAGAAGGGATAGATGAAGTGAGTACTGTCTTAAAGGAAAACAACTATTAAATATTTCTTTTATATTCAGAGGAGTTGTTCAATTTAACAATGTATTTGGCGTTGGCGCTGTTCGGTCACCTTTCTGAGAAGGCAAACAAGATTCTACTTTGATGTTTTTGAAGGAGCTTTTTAGCAAGGGCTTCCTTGTAAATTAGATATCTTTGAAGCTGCCACCAGTTCCTGTCAAATATGGATTCTTTTTTTTTTTTTTGGTCCTGTCCTGAGCTCATGCAAAATTCAGGGCTGACCGGAAATCAGTTAGTGCATCCCATGCGAAGCTCATGTGAGTTTTGGGAAGATGAACTTATTAATTAACACTAAGACTACTCTATTTTTTCTGGATGTACTGTTTTCCATTGGAAGGAGGCCCCTCCTCACACCTCCTGGAATTTTCTCCTCCTTCCTGTAGTGAAAGAGTCCTCCATTTTTTTACGAAGCAGCTATGCTGCTTCCTCTGCACAGTGGCTATAGGCAGTCCTCCATTTATAACCATTTATTTAATGACCCAAGTTACAATGGTTGGCCAATGTCTTCTTTCAGATTTATTTTGAGAAAAAGTAAAGGAGGCATTTCTAGGAAATTATATTTCCAAGGATTTTCTTCACATTGACTTTTACTATTAATCCTGTAAGCACTAAATAGATTTTTTAAATCAATATTAATCTTGTGTCTAATCCCTATAATTCTTCTAAGATTAGTTATGATCTCTCAAAGCTATGATCTGGAAGAAACTATATTAAATTTTTATTTGAATTCTAAATATTAATCAATTTCTGGAAAAGTTGGTCCTTGGAAATAATCATAGCACAGGCCAAGAAAATCGCTGGGATATACGTTAGTGAAAATGGTTCATTTTTACCTGCTCTGACTCTGCAGCTAGCAGCACATAATAGATTGCTTTCTGTAAAGTTAAATCAGGCTGATAAGATAAGAACTAAAACTAAATTTCCTGGGGATTCTATTTATTTCTGTGTTCATTTATGGCAGGGAGGGGCATGTCTGTGTTGAAGTCAGTGTAAGAGAAATATAGCAGATTTCCAAAGGCTACACCAATTGCCAAATTGAATGCATTTTTAAAGTATATTATTTCTAACGCTCTACGTCAGTGATGGCTAACTTTTTTGTCGTCGTGTGCCGAAAGCATGTGCGCATCCACACCCATAATGCAATGTGCGTGCGACCCCCCGGCAGTCTATCACCCTTGTACATATGTGCGCAATCTTCCCCTGCCCCTGCGCATGCCCGCGTGACTCCCCCACGCTTCCCCCGCCCCCCCCATGCATGCATACATGACACTCAGCGTTCCCCCGCCCTCCGTGCATGCACGTGCAACCCCACGCATGAGCATGCAGCCCCCACCCCATGCGCATGTGCGCATGTATCCCTCATGCACCCCACCCCCGCCCCCTCTGTGCAGCAGAGACCTGAAAATCAGCTGGCCGGTGGGAAGTGCACACGCATGCACGGTGGAGCTGAACTGGGGCGACGGCTCACATGCCATAGGTTCGTCATCACAGCTCTACATGATAGTTTAAAAAGTGGTACTCTAAGTAATAATCCTGGAATTTCTTTTCAATTTCCAATACTGCATATATTGAAAATGGTGAAGTCCACATGTTAAGGGACCAAAGTCCTGGGGTTAGGATTTCAAAGCAACTGGTTGTCTTTGCTTATTTGCTTTGCCATCTTTCCAGAAGTCAAATTCACTAAAAATCAACATAACTCCTCATTGATGTAAAACAAAATGTTTCAGATTTGAACATAACAGACTGTATCTGTATAACCAAACAAGAAGAACTAGCAGCACATCCTGTCTCTGGCCTTCACCAAACACATCAACACTGAGGACAGATGCATTAAGTTCACAAGGGAAGATATTAAGGAAAACAGTCTGGCTTTCCTGGAGAGATCAGTATTTATATTTTGATTCTCACCACCCACTGGAGCACAAAATGGGAGTGATCAGCCCTACATAACTGGGCTGAAAGTTTGTCTACCAGTAAAGAGGGAAAAGAAAAAGTACTAAAATATGTCAAGGAATCTTTCAGAACTTGTGATTATCCTGAGTCCTCATCAAATAAAAAATAAAAATAAAAAAAAAGACCCAGCAGAAGCTCCTCCATTACAGACAAGAGAACAACAAATGTAGCAACATTGTCATTTCATATATATTGCAGGAATATCTGAAAAGCTCAGTAGCATTTTCCAACTTTAAACCCAAGAATATACAAGTCAGAAGCTTGTCCACACCAAGGGTGAAACACCCAGACACAAAGTGAGCAATGTGATATATGCAATACAACAGGGAGACATATGCAGATTTGTACATTGGTGAAACAAAACAACCACTTCACAAGCCCATGCCACAACATAGGACACCAAATCCAAATAAACAGATAAGAAGGTAAATCCCCAAGTGTCCTCAAGGGCTCTCAGAGAGTGTGTTAACAACCAGTGACTGCAAAGAGATACAATCCTTCCATCTCTCCTCCCACCGCTGAGACGAGATTCAGTGTGGCATTTCATGCTAAGAAATGGTGCTGCTTTTTGTTTTTAAAAATTGAGGGTTTTTTAGTTCACAGGGAGAAAATTTGTGATGCCAAGGTAGGCAAAAAATAAATTCAACCCAAAAGCAAAAAATGGACACTGGGATGAGATTCAGGATGGAATTTCATGTTTAAAAATGGTATTGCTTGCTGTTTTTAAAAATCAAGGTTTTTTGGTGCCTGGGGAAGAAAAATCCAGGGTGTGCCCAGGAGCTCAATTTTTTTTCAACCCGAATGCAAAAACTGAAGCTGGGATGAGATTCGGGGTGACATTTCATGCTAAAAAATTGTGCTGCTTTCTGTTTTGAAAAATCGTGGGTTTTTTCGGTGTCTGGGAAACAAAATTCGTGACACCCGAATAAGGGACTTGTGTGCACAGGAAGACAATTTGTTTTTTCAACCCAAATGAAAAATGGGATGCTGGGACCAGATACAGGGTGGAATTTCATGCTTAAAAATGTTGTTTCTTGATGTTTTTAAAAATCAAGGGTTTTGGTGCCTGAGCAAGAAAACTTGTGATGGCGCGATTACACACACACACACACACACACACACACACACACACACACACACACACAGCTATTTAAGTCAGGCTTAAATTAGATTTTATAAAAGTGGTGTAGGTTTGTCTTCTTATGTAGGATTCATGAGTCTGTGTAGTAGCTGCTATAAACCATTTCATGTCTGTAAGTGGCCTCTTTTGCAGCGCAATGAATAAAAGTGAATTCAACATTAGGTTATCTTTCCTGCTCTTTCAAAAGATAGCTGTTTGAATAGATTTCTTCAATAAGAATGAAGTAATGTATTTTATTTTAAAGTGTATTTTACTTCATGCTCAATATATGGAGAGAAAATGTTTTGTACAAGAAAACAAGTGCAGGAAATAAGGCTATAAAACCTTTGCTCTTTGCTTTGTTGACATTTATTATAATACAGGTAGTCCTCGATTTATAACTTTAACTGACCCCAGAGCTACAGTGGTAAGTCGTGGCATTTGTTAAGCAGGTCACATACTCCTCCCCGATTTTACAAATATGCAAAATGACTTACATGCCTGAAGAAATTTCTTGGGCCCAATTTATTCATTCATTCATTCATTCATTCATTCATTCATTCATTCATTCAATTTCTGTAGCCACCCATCTACCAACTAATGGTTTGTATGCATCATGGTTAAAGGGTTGCTGATTAAAATTTAGGAGACAGAGCTGTATTCCTGCATCAGAACAGATTAAGGAATGGACATGCAACTTGACATGCTTCCTTGAGTGAGGTGTCTTTCCCGCCGCCTTGAAGGAGGCGGTGGTGAGGCCTCTCCTCAAGAAGCCTTCCCTGGACCCAGCAGAGTTGGCTAATTATTGTCCAGTCTCCAACCTTCGCTTTGTTGCGAAGGTTGTTGAGAGTGTGGTAGCGCGACAGCTTCCTCAGTACCTGGATGAATCGGCTTATCTAGATCTATTCCAGTCGGGCTTTAGGCCTGGATACAGCATGGAAACGGCATTGGTCGCATTGGTTGATGATCTCTGGAGGGCTTGGGACAGGTGTTGCTCCTCTGTCCTGGTCCTATTAGACCTCTCAGCGGCTTTTGATACCATCGACCATGGTATCATGCTGCACCGGTTGGAAGAGTTAGGGGTGGGGGACACCGTGTTGCGGTGGTTCTCCTCCTTTCTCTCCAACCGGTCACAGTCTGTATTGACAGGGGGGCAGAGGTCGACCCCGAGGCCCCTTGTATGTGGGGTGCCACAGGGGTTGGTCCTCTCGCCCCTTCTGTTCGACATTTATGTGAAGCCGCTGGATGAGATCATCCGTGGTTTCGGGGTGAAGTACCATCAGTACGCTGATGACACTCGGATGTACATCTCCATCCTGGATCACCCCAATGATGCCCTTGAAGTGATGTCCCAGTGCCTGGAGGCCGTACAGATCTGGATGGGGAGAAACAGACTCAGGCTCAACCCATCCAAGATGAGTGGCTGTGGTTTCTGACATCCCTATATAGTCAGTTGGTGCCATCACTGACTATTGGGGGCGAGTCGTTGGCCCCCACGGAGAGGGCTTGCAACTTGGGTGTCCGCCTGGACTCATGGCTGTCTTTAGAAGAGCATTTGACGGCTGTGGGCGGGAGGACTTTCTATCAGGTTCGCCTGATCTGCCAGTTGCGTCCCTTTCTGGATCGGGACTTGTTACGTACGGTCACTCATGCCCTCGTAACTTTGAAGACACCGTGTATTGTGTTCTGGGAACAAAATACTGCCCAGATTACTCAAATGAGGGCATTTTTTTTCCTGATTTCCCTGCTATATCATTGCTTTGACTACAACATATAACTATTATTGACCACACAATAACTACTGTAATGCTCTCTACATGGGGCTCCCCTTGAAGAGCACCCGGAGGCTCCAACTGGTCCCGATTGCGGCCGCGTGGGTGATTATGGAAGCGTCATGGCGCTCCCATGTAACATCTCTCCTGCGCGAGCTGCACTGGCTTCCAGTGGTCTTCCGGGTGCACTTCAAGGTTTTGGTTACCACCTTTAGAGTGCTCCATGGCTTAGGACCGGGGTACCTACGAGACCGCCTTCTGCCACCAGTAGCCTCTCACCAACCAGTACGCTCCCATAGAGAGGGTCTTCTCAGGGTGCTGTCGGCCAAACAATGTCGACTGGCGGCCCCCGGGGGGAGAGCCTTCTCTGTGGGGGCACCTGCCATCTGGAATGAGCTGCCCCCGGAGATACGGAGGATCCTGGATTTGCGCACTTTCCGCCGTGCCCTCAAAACATTCTTATTCCAGCAGGCTGGTCTGGCCTAACCTCCCTTTTAAATTGTTTTAAATTTGTTTTATAAATTGGGGTGTTTTAAATTTGTTTGTGGGCCAAAGTATTTAATGTATTTTTAAATGGTTTTTTAACGTTTGTACTATGTGTATTTTATCTCTTGGCTGTTCACCGCCCTGAGTCCTTCGGGAGTAGGGAGGTATATAAATTTAATAAATAAATAATAATAAATAAATAAAAAGCAATGGAAAGCAATATAAGCTTCTTTTCTCAGCTGAGATGCATTTGTAAGCGGGCCTGGTGAATTGTATTTGCACACAATATAGCTTACATATAAGATGGAATAGGCCTTTATTTATGCTTTTCACACAAGGTTTTGTTAGAAAAGGAATCCAGTCAGATTTAAAATCAACACATCCCTGGTATAGAATTCTGAAGAATTTGAAAATCTTGGAAAAATTCAGATTTTTTTTCTTCACTTTTTTTGCATGACTCCTGTGTAACTCTCCTATGAAACAACTGCCGTTCAATATAATTATTTCAGGTTTGTTCAATAAACAGGGCATCTCATCTTTGTCTATGTTATATTTGGTTAAACATTTTTGAATAGATATATCCTGGGAGTATCATTGGACTCCCAACTGCTTGTCTTTCTCTTTTCTCGATTTCGCTGTTGTAGCAGAAGTACAAATAGCAAAACTATAAGTTAACCATGAAACACTCCAATATGAAATCTTAATTCAGCAACATTTCTTAAAGTTTTTCTTTCTATTTTTTTATCTATTGTGCACAGCCTGGTGTCACTTTGGGTGAGATAGGAAGGTGTATAAATTTGTTAAATAAGTAACTAGGTAAATAAATAATTTTTTAATGTCGCTTGAAGTACCACATAAATTAGGGCATTTTGCTTTCCTTTTCCCTTTCTACTCCATTCTTTTCTGAATTCATTACAGTATATTGTAAGCCTGAACCCCATTTTTGTTTCATTTTGGTTTTTGCTTGTTTTTGCTGTTCACCTCGAGAAGCTCCAGAACAGATACTCTAAATATGAAGTCTGGTCACGCTTGGGCATGATACCAGTAAATGACAATATACAGTATGTAGGTCAAAGTTGAGCTACAAAGTTCTTGATGCTCTCTGAAGTTGGTTACTTGCTTGCAGACAGTTCCTTACCTGAATAGGTAACATCTCCATTGCTAGAAGGGGTTTTACTCCCTGTTTATGTACAGCATCTTATCCTGCCAGTGTTGGTGGGGCTGCAGTTGTTTTTGGCAGTTCTTGGATTAGGGTATTCTTTTCTAATTGGATGAGCTTATCCTATAGACATGCTAGCCATATAATCAAAGAAGAGAATGCTGGCTTCCCTCAATGAGGAAACGGAGATGAGCACTTACCTAGTTAGGGTAATGAAACGTTTGCAAGAAAACAACCAAGCTCAGAGAGCACCAAGCACCTTCATTTCAACACTTGAGCTACAAACGTTCTTCTTTATTCACAAGTCTTTTGATTCCAAGCCCACTTTCTTTACCCAAAAGTTAAAATAACACAGCGTCCCCAATAACAAATAAGTTCGTTTCAAAGCATCATTTGTTGTCGAAAAGTTTATAACCTTTATTAACTTATTTATTTATTATTAACTTGGTCTGTTGTGTGGATGTTTGGGTGGTTTAGGGGTGGGGAATTTGTGGTGGGTAGGAGTGTGTTTCGGGATTGTTATGTGTGTTGGACCTGGTCTTTGGGTGTTGTGAATTTTGTTGTATGGGTATACTGTGGGTATACTGTGTATACAGGTACAATGACAATGAAGTTGTTGTTGTTGTTATTATTATTATCGCTTTTACTCATTAAACATGAAAGTCAGTCAATTTAACATTTAAAAATATGTCACAAATACGATTGACTGGTGCTAATGATTGATACGGGCTGCCGCCAGCGTCCTAGGTATCAACCAATTATTATTATTTACTTTATTCATTAAACATGAAACTCAGTCAATTGAACATTCAAAAATGAATCACAAATACCATTGACTGGTTCTAATGGTTGATACGGGTTGCTGCCAGCGTCCTAGATATTAATATTAATATTATTATTATTAATAATAATAATAATAATAATAATAATAATAATAATAATAATAATAATAATATTGGTTAAGACATGCAAGCAAAAAAAAAAAGAATTGCACGTACATATTTAAAGAATTTCTTAAAAAATTAAATTAAGAAGCAAAACAAACCAAAAGAACTTTAAAACATAATAAAGAGAGCATTCTTAGAAGCAGTTGTCCCTGGAGAAACCTTGAAAACCCCTAACTTGGAGATGAACACATTTCCCGTAGGCAAGGCGGGGAGGCGGTGGCGGTGGCAGCCCCGGTCCCCGAGCCGGATCCCACCCGCCCATCGCAGAGCAAGCCTGAGCGGCTCCTCGACGCCGCCTGATCCGAAAACCAAGGTCGGAAGAGGCGCCTTCAACTCCTCTCGCTTTGCCCTGAGGCAGACGGAGGTTCTGCTCCGCTCGGGGGGGGTGGGGGGGGTTAAAGCTCCCGCTCGGGAATCCCGCAAACGGCCCGGCCCAAGGAAAGCGCTATGAAGCAGCAGCCGAAGCATCTCTCCGGAGGAGGAGGCGGAGAAGCAGAAAGCGGGCGGCGCTTTGCTGTCTCTCCCCCTTTCGCCGCCTCTTCCTCCCCATCCATCCCCCCCCACCTCTATTGAGGCGGAGAAAGGCCAGGGGCGCCGCCGAGGGAGAGGCTGGGCCAAGATGGCCGCCCTGGCGTTGGGCCGGAGCCCCGGCCGCGAGTAAGGAGCAGCAGCTGCGGCTCCCGTCGCCTTCCTTGGACTTGCTGCCAGTGAGTGAGGCAGCGGGTGGGCCAAAGCAACCCGCGGGGCTTCTGAAGGCCTCTCTCGCCTTGCGCGGATAGGAGAAAGGACGGAGATGGACTGGCTTGGCCGGGCTGGGTGGGTGGTTGCCAACTCGGCGAGTTAGGGGAGTCCAGCGGGGCTGAGGAAGGAATAGAATAGAGTCCCCCCATCCGTGAGGAGGATCGGAGAAGGGAGGGAAAGAGGAAGGAAGGGCCGGAGGAAGGCGCTTTTGAAGGCGGCTCCTTCGGCTTCTCTTAAAGGGGCCTTGAGAATGAGATTAGGACCGGGCGAGGGGAAGGGAAGGGAGGGGAGTTCCCGGGCTTCGTCTGAACCCCGTTTGCGTTTTCTGGGGGTTCCCCAGTTCGTCTCGAACTTCGTCGTAGCCTGCGAGTCTTGGGGGTTCTCGGGGCCTGGTGGGATAGGGACAGCTGTCGCCCTTGGGGGTCGGCCTCAGAAAGATTACCGGTGTGTGAAAGGCATGAGGCATCAACCTTTTGCGTTATTAGCCAGGTTTAGTTCCTAGAGGTCCAAAAACGCTGGGCTTCTTGCTACAGTACAGGCGGTCCTCGACTTAACGACGGTTCGTTTAGTGACCGTTCAAAGTTACACCGGTGCTGAAAAAGAGTGACTTACGATCGTTGTAGACACTTAACAGACCGTTGCAGCATTTTGATGACGGTCACACCAGAGGTGGGTTTCAGCAGGTTCTGACCAGTTCTGGAGAACTGGTAGCGGAAATTTTGAGTAGTTCGGTGAACCGGTAAATGTCACCTCTGATTGGCTCCACCCCATCTATTCTCTGCCTCCTGAGTCCCAGTTGATTGGGAGAAAATGGGGATTTTGCAATAATCTTCCCCTGGAGTGGGGTGGGAATGGAGATTTTACAGTAACCTTCCCCTGCCACGCCCACCAAGCCACACCCAACAGAACCAGTAGTAAAAAAAAATGAAACCCACCACTGGGTCACATGATCAAAATTGGGACGCTTGACAGCTGATTTGTATTTATGACGGTTGCAGTTGTCCCGGAGTCCGGTGATCCCCTTTTTTGCTACCTTCCGACAAGCAAAATTCAATGGGAAAGCCAGATTCATTAAGCCACACTGTTACTAACTTAACCACTGTAATGGCTCACTTAGCAACTGTGGCAAGAAAGGTTCGTAAAAGGGGCAAAACTAATATAACAAACGTCTCACTTAGCAACATAAATTTTGGGCTTATTGTGGTCGTAAGTTGAGGACTACCTGTATTGGCTGCCAGGGTCCAGAATTTTGTGACTGCAGAGTTGCTGTAATAGTTGTAAATCCAAGGACTGGTCGTAAGTCTTTTTTTTTTTCAGTGCTGTGGTAACTATTGTAATGCTATTGTGGAGCCTTTTAATGAATTGAACGGTTTGTGGGTGGTTTGTTTTTAACTTCCATTTAAATCTTTTAACACAGAGAGATGCTCAGAGATGAGATCCTTTTCGTTTTTTTACTCCAACCCCAATTTTTACTGAGTTGCCATCAAGAGGTCAGCATTTTGTGTTGAGGTTAATCTAAGATCTGCAAACCAATGCCTTTTTTGTTTTTATTTTCTTGAATAATTCCTTTAATAATACATTTATATGGTTGATCACCTTACTGGACATGACTCTGGGCAGTGTACAAAACCAACAACTTATTGCTTATATCATATCTTTCTGTAAGTGATTCAGTTAGGAAGTAGAAACAAAATGCATGAATGGGAGTGGTAATCTTTTGAGGGACATTAGATATGTAATCATGTAGTGTTTTGAAGGGATGTTGGAGGACCTATTTTGAGCTAATAGGATAATTATGTCAAGGGAAAATGTTGTGCTTTTTTCTTTAAAATCTCTCTTATCTACCAAACACATCACATTTGCTGTAAGATTATTCACATAGCCAGACTATCACAAGATCAGCAGTGTTTATTGAATTTGCACACTGCATCATTCTTTTTTACTCTTAAATACAGTGCTAGACACTCCATAGGCACGTACAAAAATTGAAAATGAAGGTGGTGAACAGTTGATTTCTGGTAGCCATAAAACAATGAAGGTGGAGCCTTTACAAAACTTAAAAATTCTTATTTTCTCATTAACATTTTATATTGATACGCGTGTAAATATAAAGTTTTTAAAAACAACTAATGCAAAGTAATTATAAGGAAAGAAAAAATCAAAGAAAGCTAAAACTGCAAGAAAGAAAGAAAAGCTAAAGGAAAAATAGAAAAAAAAGATACAGTACAAAGAAGTGGTTTCCAATCTTCTTTATAGCATTTATAAGTACAATTATAAATTTATCTCTTTCTTTAAAGTTATCTCATGACTCTACCCTATCTAATAATCAAAATCATAAATCATACATTTATTTTTTCTCTTTTATGCAAAAAGTCCATCAGGGTTTCCAATCGGCAATAAATGTAGGTATTGTTTTTTCTCTCATCAAACAGGTGAATTTGGCTATCTCACTTAGGGATGACAAGTCATGATGTCATACTATGGCAATACTGGATCAGTAAACAGCGCCTGTTGATAAAACAGCACAGCACAAGTTCATGTTTGCCAATAATTGAAATATATCTATATATAGTTCCATATGAATTTGAGCTTTTTTAAATCTGAAAGGTAATGTGTTTTTGCTTAAGGTATGAACTTTTTAGAGGCAATGCAAATATGTTTTATTATTGAACTGGTGCCTGTTAATCTGTACTTTTATTTAACCCTATGCAGAATCAATGAAAGGCAGAAAGCCCCGTTATGATGGATCTCTGGTTCAGCTGACCAGAAGATTCATGGATCTTGTCAAAGCTGCTCCAGAAGGAGTCCTGGATTTGAATGAAGTATCTCGTTTGCTAGGAGTACGGAAGCGAAGAGTATATGATATTACAAATGTGTTGGATGGAATACATCTTGTTCAGAAAAGATCCAAGAATCATATTCAATGGGTGTAAGTTGGCTCTTTTTTTCTAACTTTTATACTTGAGATCCTGGATATTTAAATATGATGTGGCACATTATTTCAAACTATTACTTATTAAGAGTGTGATACAACTTGGAAGGCTTCTTGGACACAAATTCATTATTTTAAATTAATAGCCTTGTTCGCTACCTCTACTACGGATAAAAGGATACAGGATTGACCTAAGGATTTCTCCAATTATATATTTAAATATTTGAGTTTGGTCTATGTTCTAAGCATCATAATACTGTAATTGAGCATCAAACTATTGAGATGGAGAAACCTCCTTGCTTCAGCTCTTACCGCAATACAATCTCAAGTGGAAAGAATCTCCAATAATGATGCAGAACTTCTTATATATAAATATTATTAATGTAAGACTTGTAAAGATCTTGGATTGTGTAAAAATGTACACAACAGTATTTATACAATTTACACAACCTGATCTAATAAGAATATCAGTGAGTTTACAGGGTTAAGTCTGCACAGGAATAGACTATTAGTATGTATGTATGTATGTAGTCCCATAAAATGTGTAGCAGCTAGTGATACCTGATTTTAGAAGTTTAGACAACCTGTGCCCTGTTGGGTCATCGTTTAAGAGATATTTCATTACCTAAACAGCAAAATGACCAAGGTAAGGCAAAAAGCAGCAGGAGCAGGAATGACTGATGGCTTTCCCATTGTCCTTGTGGGAAGTTGGCATGAAGCACTGGAAACTTCCCTTCCCTTCCCCCTCCTCCTTTCTTTTCCTTATGTCTTTTCTTCCCTGCCATTGTTTTCTTTCTTCCCTTCTTCCCTCTGTACCTAGAATTCCTGCTTGTTTCCCCATTTACTTTATTTGTGAGAATTTTGCAGTGAGAAAGTAGGGAAGCCAGCAGGAAGTTGCAAGGCCAAGGCCAATAGACAGATAAGTGGTTGCTACCACGTAGGGAAGAAGCAAGGGAATGCACAGGGATGAAGGTTGGGAATGATAGGGGGGGATGTGAGAGGTGCTGTGCAAACCAGGGAGGGTGCGCAAAGGGAAACAATAAGTCAAGAAAGTGCCTGGGGGTCGCAGGGATGTGCAAGAGTTGCTGATGGGTTGGGAAAGGTGATTGGGAGGGCAGTTGGGGCCAAGAAGGATATGTGGAGTTCATTCCTCATTGTTCCTCCCTCCCTTTCCTACTTCTTTTCCCAGAAGGCAGGTATGTAGATTCTGCTGACTGTGGGAGGGAGCAAGGGATTGCATGAGTGTCACCAAATGTTGAAAATGAGGATTATGTGACTCCAGCAGCTGGCAGCACTGAAGCAGCCATAGCTTTCCCAAATTTCATTTCCTCAGGAGTAAAGAGTCCCAGCATAAGATATCCCATTTGAGGTATCTTTGTTGACAAAGTTTTGATATACCATTTTGCCCAGTTCAAGGTTACAGACACTAGAGTTTTAGTAGTATATAGATATTTTTATGCTCTCATTAAATATGATTTTGGTATTGATAAAATGATGCATTGCTACCTATACCTTTAAGCTTAAACCTTCTATAATTTTTTTAAAAAATTATCTTAGGGGTTCAGATATTAAGCATATTACTAAACGAACACCGGAGCAACAGAAGTTAAGAGATGAACTCTGTGATTTGACAACAATGGAAGAAGCATTGGATGAATTAATCAAAGATTGTGCTCATCAGTTGTTTGACTTAACAGACGATAAAGAAAATGCAAAATATCCTTTTTCCTTAACATTGACAAATGTTCAGAATTGCTGGATTTGAACAATATTAGGTTTTTGTGTAATTATAATACTTTAATAATTATATTGTATACATTAAAAGTAAACAATAGTTTCTGCTACTGCTGTTAAAATTTCTTAACTGTTGCATACATTAGCTTATGTGACCTATCAAGATATCAATAACATTCAGACATTTCAAGAACAGATTATTATTGCAATTAAGGCTCCAGAAGGAACCAGGATGGAAGTACCCCCTCCTAAAAAAGTAGGTACTTCTTGACTTGATTTGAATTACTGGGATTTGATTGGATGGATAGCTGTACAAAAGATCTACCTACAAAGACCAACAGTGAAGTTTTCATTTTTATTTTAAATGTCACAGAAGGAGATTTGCCTCATATGTTTGTAAATTAACATACTTGTTGAAAATTTAACTATAGCTTAGGCTGCCAGCTTCTACATGGAAATGAAATTACACACATTTTTGGTTTCTTACTCTAAAGTACCTCATTCTGAAGTTTCAAAGGTATCTGAGCTGATTTCATTAGGATCAAACTGTAATGATTTGAAATTAAAATGATTTTGTCCCACTGATCTTAAGCAAAAACCCTTAATGAGAAGCTTGTGAAGAGAATGGGAGACACATACATATCCATTGCTAGTTTCAGAGTTCGAAGCAATACGTAAATCAGCAGCGTAAGGTATTTGGGATCTTTCCTGAACTGCTTACCTGGAAATTCTTGTTACATTCTCGGTAATTAGAACTCTTTCCTGTGAATATGCTGGCACACTTTGAGTTTTGAAATACAATGAAATTTATGCACCCTTCATCTATTAAAAGATTTGTCATACTGTAATTTGTTATTTAATCTTGAAAACATATTGGTCTTTTTCAGGACTGCATAGAAGTACACGTTAGAAGCACAAAAGGCCCCATTGACATTTACTTATGTGAGGTGTCGTTAGATAATCCAGATGTTAAAGCTTCTGAAAATACAGATGAACTTTCATGCGAAAGCAAATAGGCTGATTTGCTGGAGGTAAAGTACTGAACTGAAAAGAGATAGCAGAGATGTGTGAAAAGAACTAAGCTCAAGATGAGTCTAATGTCAAGAAATAAGAATAGGTACAATCGAACCCCCCTTTTTTAGTTAAATGATTAAGATGGGATTGACATTTTGACAGAAGTCCTACAAACAAGTAAAATGTTTATATAAACTATTCATGACTAAAGCATTTTGCTTTTTTCTTGAGACTGTTAGAATTGCATGTTGCAATCTGATAGCATTGGGTCAGGATAAAAAAAATCCAAATTGGAAACAAAGGTTGAGTGAACTTTCTAGCACTAGTTATTTATAACCTTATTACAAAAAAGATAACACTATATAATTTACATCAGTGGTTCTCAACCTGTGATCCACAAACCCCTGGGGACCCTCCAATGTCCTCATAGGGGGTCTGTGAAGTCTTGAAGAAATGTTATGATTTAAATCTTGAGTTAAGTCTTGGGGGTCTGTGGTCATAATCCGTGGCCACAAAAGGTATTTAAAGGGGATCCATGGTGAAGAAAAGGTTGATAACCACTGATTTATATGATACCATTAGGTTATCAATAGATCTCCCCAAGGACTGTTGTTAAGGGAGGGTGGAAAGTTTGCGTTCTTGAATAGGTAGTCCTCGACTTACAACAGTGGTGGATACAGGCCAGTTCTTGAGTATCTGAAATGCAGTCACAAGTCCGCAGGGAAGGCAGTCAATCAGAGCTAGATCATAAATGTCTTTTGAAGGATCTGTCATAACTGAACAGTCACTAAAAGACTGGTTATAAATTGAGACTACCTGTTTTGGTGTTGAGTTTTGGTGCTTCAAGTAGATAAATTTTATCGGACATTAACTCTACAAATGAACTTGCTTTCTCTCATTCCCACATAAGAGAAGAGTATCTTTATTATTGAATATTGAATTTGTAATCATCACATTAAAGGTTTTAGTCATAAACCTAGAGATTTGTTTGCTTGAAAGCATATGATACAGTTTAGTTGTATGTTCATTGTCCATGCACATTATTTTAGTTGTACCTAAAGTAAGTAAATATATGTATACAATTTTAGAGGTAAACATTGTGTGTAATAGTAGCTTCTTCAAAAGAGTGAGAGTAGGTTATCAGGAGAAATATCAAAGGAAGTTGAATGCAATGGGAATGAGATCCTTAAATAAAACAAAAAGATAGAATATAAAATGAATGGAGAGTGAATGAATGAATGAATTAAGATTATGTACAAAACTGAGTGACCAAAAGTTGTCTGGTCATGTAGAGTGAATGAATGTGAATTGGATCACCCACCTAGATTTGTTCAGATGAGATAGGCAGTCATAGAAATTGAATTGATGATAATCACAGAAGAAGCAGAAACAGAATATTTTCATTTTTTTTGGTTTATTTTTGTTAAAATTTCCTGCCTTTTTCTTACAACTTCCCACCTTGTTTTGTACTTCCATAACTTTGCTTACCTAAGCAGAAGTACCATGATACATATGCATGCATTGATATTATTGCATTGCTGTGGTTAAAGGGCTTGGTGGCTCAGCAGACTGATAGCATTGTGATTAACTCCAGCTGTCTGCAATTACTGTAAGTTCGAATCTCACCAGGCTCAAGGTTGACTCAGCCTTCCATCCTTTCTAAGGTAGGTAAATTGAGGACCCAGTTTGTGGGGGCAATAAGCTGACTTTGTATAAATATACAAAATATGAAGGCTAGCTTAACGCATTGTAAACTGCCCTGAGTCTCCGGAGAAGGGCGGCATATAAATCAAAAAAATTTTTAAAAAATTTTAAAAAAATACTTCTCCAGTATATGATCCTATTCTAAAATAGTATGTGTCTTAATTTTAACTTTTGCAGTGAATCATATGAAGAGTGGAAGAAAAAGTGAAGGATTTGATTTCTAAACTTCAGATTCAAGGATTTTCCAAGATTTAAATCACTATGGACCAATGCAGAGATAACAGGTGTTTCTCTTAATTTTTTTTTTTTTTTTTTAAAGAATGAAATTGTGGACACCTCACCTGAGAACTTGCTTCCTGTTTCAGGAATTCATAATGGCATAAAAGAGAAGAATTAAATGAACATATATCCTTTAACTCTCTATATCAGATCCAAGGTTTATTTACACTGGAAAAGTGACAGTTAACACAACACAAATGCAGAGACATACACTAAGGAATACACTTAAGCAAGTCAGGCTTAAGTTTTACAAAAGTGGCTTAGGTTTGTCTTCTGATACAAGGTTCATAAGTCCACATACTACCTGCCGTAATTTATTTCATGTAAGTGGCTTCTTTTGCAGTTCAATGAATAGTAGCATTTGGATTACTTTTACTGCTCTTTCGAAAGATAGCTCTTTGAAACTGAAGAAATGTATTAACGCTTGCTTGCACAACAGTTGCTCCAAGGTTGTTTTGAACATGGAATGAAATATAAAAATCCAAAAGAGGAAATGTTTTATACAAGAAAACTAGAGTAGAAAAAATAAGGTTTTAAAAAACAAGTCTGAAGAAATTGAAATTGCGTGGACCCAGCTTGTATGCATCATGTTTAAATGGTCATTAAATAAAATTTGGGAGGCAGAACTGCACTCCTGAATCTGTACAGCAAATAATAATAAAAGTGTAAATATGGAAAAAATGGACTTCTTTTGTCTTCTGTAATTGAATGGAACTTTAAAGTAAAAACTTTTGTATTTACAGTACATCTATGCCGCAATCTTACTATTTATTAGCATTAAAGTTGAACTGAATTACCAACTCAGTTGTGAATATCCATGCAGCTGCTGAAATCTTGGCTGTCTGGAGCAGGGGTCACCAACCTTTTGGACCTCAGGGACCACTAACTTCATAATTAGCGGACCACTAATATGATCTGCCTAATGACCGGCTGGGTGGGCGTGGCTAGGTGGTCATGTGATTGGGTGGGTGTGGCCAACTCAATGTCACTCATGTTGAGGGGCATCTCGCCAGCCTCTACTCGCTTCTCCCCTCCCAGCCACTCCTCGTCTCCCTGCCCGGGCTCCTTAGGGCCCCCAACAGGAAGCAGTTGTTGGAGCTAAGCAGCCACCACAAGAAAGAGTTGGCAACTCTTCAAATTGGATCTGACCGAGAAGGAGGGTCAGTAGAAGTACTTCACCGAGGACTAAAAGCATAGGTTTCCCAAGCAGAGGGAAGACCTGCAGGAGTGCAAGGCCAGATACCAGCGTCTAGAGGCTCAGCGGGCTGAGATGGTCAGCCAGTTCCAGGCCATGATACAGTCCCACTGGAACAAGGCCCTCTGGCTCTTCGCCACCAGCACCGCTTCCCTCCAGCCTTCGCCCAAAGCACCACACCAGGAGGCTGAAGCAGACCCCAAATTTGAATTTCTGTCCCCCTCCGACCCATACAAAAAGACCCCGAAGGGGGGAGACTGCAGCAACACAAATGTTCATTGCATGTATCTGGCCCAGGGGCCGTAGTTTAAGGACCTCTGATTTAGTGCAATATAAAAAATGCAAATAATTTTTCTGCGGACCGCCAAAATTTTCTCGTGGACCATCAGTGGTCCACAGACCACCAGTTAGTGACCGCTGGTCTGGAGTGTCAAAATTATAGAGTAAAGAAAGGCTATTGAATCCAACCCCTGCTTAATGCAGAAATCCAAAGACACTCTGGGACTCGACACATCTAATAAAGGAGAATGCATTATCTGTGTGGAAGTGATTCCACTGTGAACTGCTCTTGCAGGTCAGACATTTGTTCATTTGTTTTCCTAATAAGTCATAATTTGCCATTATTCTAGATCTGGCACTCTGGAATTAGTGGGACCATGTTTTGTTTTTCCATCTGACATCTTTTCAAGGATTTGAAGAATGTTGCCATAATTCTACAGATTTTCAAAATTCATTATGCAGTAATATATTTAATACAGTTTATTAAAAATGATACTAAACTACTGAATACAGTTTGTTAAAAACGACACAAAAGAAAACCTGCACCACAAAAAAATTAAATATAAAACTTTTTAAGTAGCAGTATAAATAAGCTATAATCGTGGATCCATCTTCCTCTTCCATGTCCACTTCCTGCAACTGCTTCTCTTTTCTTGGATTTGACTTTTGGTTCAACACCAACCAGCAGAGTATTAAAGGGGAAACTGTTAGAATAAAATGTATAATGATATACCCTTGAATGCTCAAAATCTCCAATTGGACAGGCTATCTTTTCTGCAAATTCATTTTTACAACTTTTAAGACGGGTATTGAAAAAACAGCTGGGTGTCTTTGAGCCATTTGCTCAATTTCAATCCAGCCCACTTCACAAGTTTGTGGGGAAATGAGGAGGAAAAAGTATTAGATACATTACTTATGAAAAAAAACAACGGAAGAGTAAAATAAACAAAATCGATGCTGGCATCCATTCCTGTTCAATGTATCCGTTCAATTTATCAATTCAATGGTCTCATGTTCATGACTTTCATAAGAAATTGCACAAGTTTCATGGTGGCAAAGTAAACAGGCTCAACTTAAAAGTGGCTAAAGCAGAGAGTGCTGGCCTTGACAATGAGAAGCCAAAGGTACCAGGGGTGGGTTTTAATTTTTTTTACTACCGGTTCTGTGGGCGTGGCTTATTTTGTGGGCGTGGTTTGATGGTCATGTGACAATTCTTTAGGATTTAGCAGAGGTACTGCTCTACCAGGCTTTTAACTGCTTGCAGAGCCGTACCAATCTACCCATTTGTTTTTGGAGTGTTCCGGTCTACCTATTTGTTTTTGGAGCGCACTGGTCTACCACCACACTGCCTTTTACTGCTGATCAGTTGTAGAGCGGCCCTTTGAAGCGCCGCGGCAAGAGTTTAAACAGGTTTTTTCCCTTCTAGCCGATCAGCTGGGACTCGGGAGGCAGTGAATAGATTGGGGGTGAGGCCAGGCAGAGGTGGTATTTACCGGTTCTTCGAACTACTCAAAATTTCCACTACTGGTTCGCAAGAACTGGGGAGAACCGGTAGCAACCCACCACTGAAAGGTACGTAAGGAAAGAATAATAAAAAATTGAGCTTGGCACAGCAGCTTTTCATAATGGAAGCAGGTAGGCTGCTTCCATTATGAAGAGAGGCTACTGACATGTTGACAGAATGCTCAGTGAGTGGCCGGAAGCACTGTTGGAATGTGTAACACACTACACTTTCTTAGAATATTCGGAAACGTTGCATTTCCATGTTCAATTGAGGCCAGCAGTAAAAGAATGATGTATCTATTCTGAAATAATTGGTAACAGGATGAAATCTGATTTCCATCCTGACAGTTTGTCGTAAATAGTTGCTGGTTGTACCTACTTCATAATTGTTAGGAATGGCATTATTTTAATTTTCATTTCCCACTAGAGGGCAGTGATTACATTCCCTAACAACATCTCAGTTCCTTATAGGGGAATCATAGACCTGTTCACTTGCAATCTCAACGTGTCAATTGACATCTGTATTTCACTGAGCTCAGTAGATCCTATTCCCCAGTAGGTCCCAACCGACTTGCTGCACTAATTTAAACATTTCCTCCCCTGAATGACTTAGAAATCCTATTCAATTCAAGGGTGGCATAAGCCATATAAATGCTATTTGTAAAGCATCATATTGACCCCAACAAAAACATTTTTCTCATACCAAAAGTAGACAAAATTGTTCCTTAGAAGGATTCTGGACACGAAAGAGTGTTTTATTAGTCTCTTGTAGAACATAACAATCCAGAAAAAAATGAACTATTACAAATGCTGTTTTAAAAAATCCATTTTATAATCACATTGAGGAAATATCAAAATAACTTATCAAAATAATACACCAACTGAATCAAGATCCTAGCTTTTGTCTTCTTTATTACCTCAAGGGTTGACGTTCTCAGATCCAGTTACAGGAGATGCAGCAAGCCATTCAGATATAAGATTTAAGTTTTTGGCCTTGTACATTTCCGATGAGTTTTTATGCTGATCTATGACTCTAATAAAGATTGGATTTCATCTGGTTAGTTTTAACTGAAATGAGCTGGTATCTGAGCATGGCAGTTTTGGAGCAGGGTGGCATTCCATGGATGAAATTAGATGTGGAGCTTCCAATTGAACTTCCAGCGCCTTCGGTGCGAGATCTGCAACCTCTGCGGGTCCATTCCGAGCTCTCTGTCAGGGGCTTCACTAGAAGCCATAGCCACCTTGGAGGGGTGGTGAAGCAAAGGGGGACTGCCTTGCAGATCGAGGAGAGCCTCATCTCCCCTCCCTGACTTGGAAAACCCCCTCATCCGAAGACTAGGAGAAGCGGCAGACAAAATGGCTGACATGAAGCCGAGGAACAGCCAGAACCATAAGTTTGTGCAGGAGTAGAGAAATGCTGAATGGTGTGTCGTCTGGGTAAGAAAAGATTTATAGCTGAAGTTGGACCCCACAAAAAATTTAAGGGGAATTCCTTTTAGAACAATTTGCTACAGCGGCGTGCAACTATTGTGTGAAAAAAAAGCATATTGGAAATTTAAAGAAGTAACTATCTGTTTAAAAAGAAAATTAAGTGGGAAATGGAATCCCCAAAATAAAAGGCATGATATTAAAAAGGCATATTAAGATGCTGGAACTATAAACCTACCTTTTCTTCAAATAACGGAACTATAAGATAAACTATGCAAGAGAAATAAACTGGGTGTGACAAAATAAAAATACAACAGGAGCAGAGTCACAATAAAAGCAGAGGAAGCAAAGTGAAGAGCACGATCCTGTTGCAAACTGGTAGTAAAGGTAAGTAGAACCCACCTCTGGTGTACAGGAGAAAAGAAAACAGATGGACAATTTTGTATTTTTTTTTCTTGAGGGTTATACTATTGAAACTATAATGGAAGATAATATGGATGCTAAAGCACATCAGTTTAGATGTTATTGCATACTAGTTAATATTTATATGAAAATTAAAATTTTGTGTAAAAGGTAAGAGTAAATAATATGAAATAAGGAAAATGGAATGTAAGGAATATGTTTTTTAAAAAAATAATATTTATTGAATTTTCAAACATTAAAATACACAATACAAAAAATAGAAAAGAGCAAAAAATAGAAAACTATAACACACAACAAAAACAAACAGACAAAAACAAACACATCAAAGCTTAAACACTAATAACAGCTTTTCTACATCAGTATCTCTATCCTAATTAACTTCCATACACAAATTCTACTTCTATCTATCACTATCTTACTTTACATCCTTATCTAAGTTGTACTAACTTCTATTCACAATTCGGTTTCATAACGTAATATTGCTTATTTTTTAACTTTACTCTCCAGCCAGGTATACCATCTATTCCAAATTAAGTAATATTCAGTGTCTTCCCTTTCCTTAATTTCCATAGATAATCTGTCCATTTCTGCGCATTCATATATTTTTAAAATTATGATTTGGTCTGGGGGGGATATCCAGTTGTTTCCAATTTTGTGCTATGACGATCCTACTCGCAGTTAGTATGTATAATATGATATATTGTAAAAATGTTTCCATTTTCTCTTCCAAAATACTCAGGAGGAATAGTTCCGGTTTTCTTTCTATCTTCCGCCCAGTTAGCTCTTCCAGCCATTTTTTAATCTTCCACCAAAATTTCCTAATCTTAGGGCAGTCCACCACATATGGTAGAACGTCCCTTGCTTATGGCCGCACATCCAACATTCCGGGGACCTGTTTGGGAACATCCTAGCCAATCTTGCTGGTGGCACATGCCATCGGTAAAACATCGGTAAGAGCCTTGATGGTACAGTGGTTAATGTACCCTGTTATTAACACAGCTGCCTGCAATTTCTGCTGGTTTGAATCTCTCCAAGGCTCAAGGTTGACTCAGCCTTCCATCCTTTCTAAGGTAGGTGAAATGAGGACCCAGTTTGTGGGGGCAATAAGCTGACTTTGTATAAAAATATACAAAAGAATGAAGGCTATTGCTTAACGCATTGTAAGCCGCCCTGAGTCTCCGGAGAAGGGCGGCATATAAATCAAATAAAAAATAAAAAATAAAAATAAAAATAAATCTTGTAAAGATTCTCCTTGTAAGCAGCTGACATTGTTAGCCTGTAGTTTCTTTCCCATAATTTATCCCATTGATCCAAATGAATGTTGTATCCAAAATTTCTTGCCCAACTAATTATCGTTTCCTTCACGGTTTCATCTTCCATTTTAAATTTTACCAAGAAATTATACATTTTTGTAATCATTTTTTGCCCCGGTCCTAATAATATCTTATCCAATTCCAATTGTTCTCTGTATATACCATATTGTTCTCTGTCTTTTTTATATTTTGTCTTAATTTGCTGATATGGCCACCAGTCAATTTTTACTCCTTGTTTTTTAGATCCTGTTCTGTTTTTAAATTTCCAAATTCATCTAATAGTTCCGAATATATTACAATTTTATTTAGGTCCAGGACACTTGATAAATTATGGCCTCCATCATCGATATCCAAACTGGAACTTTCATATAATGATTTTTTTTTTCTTATAGTATCCCAAATGTTTATCAGAGCACTTCTCCCCAGATGTCTCTGGAAATATGTATGCATCTTGATTTTCCCTTCCCAGAGGAACGCATGCCATCCCAATTGAAGGTCATGGCCTTCCAGTATTAATATTCTCTTGTTTCTTAAAAGGAATATGTTTATATGTATTGAAATGTATGATACTCAAACATTGCGCCATTCACACATTCATACATTCGCATGTATAAATTAAAAAAATAATAAAAAAAACTTGATTTTAAAAAAAAAGAAATTAGATGTGTTAAATCTGGGGAAAATGTAACATATCTGTTATTTTTATTTTTGACCAGAAGTCAGTCAGTCAAACAGTCTCTCTCTCTCTCTCTCTGTGTCTCTGTCTCACAAACAATTACTGATACGGATGTTTTGCTGCTGTATTTTAGCAACACAGTCTCAACAAAATCATAAAAAAGAGATGACAAAGAGGTAAACACAATTAGCTGCTTGCCCATCCTTGTTAACAACAATTTGCTCAGGCAAACAAAATGATTGGCTTATAAATGATTAGTCTATCTGACTATGTTTATTGGTCTTCACAAATCAGGATTGTTGGTAGTTCTGGCTTCACATTTATACAAATGTGGCTTTTGTTTTGACTACACATCAGTGCAGGATAACAATGATGCATTTGTAGCTAGACTGTTTACAGACATTTGCAGAATGTTATTTTGGGCTGGAAACTCATCATTTTTCCCAATTGTCTGATGCAGTTTTCTAAGTTTGGGGGAAAAAAAACCTCCTGATTATCCATCATTTGTTTTACATCAGGACTTCAGCAAACCTTCAAAATTAGAGGGGAATGCCCCTCCAATTAGTGGTATGTTTATCTCTGGGGCAGGGGTAGGTTCTACTTACCTTTACTACCGATTCACAACGGGGCTGCACGTACGTGCTTGCTTCGCTCGTGCAGAAGCATTCTGATGATGTCGGGGTCAGTGGGTGGAGCCTCCCGCCAGTTTTACTACCGGTTCTATAGAACCGGTGCGAACCGGGGGCAACCCACCACTGCTCTGGGGTAACTGAGGACAAATTTTAAGCAATTTAAAAATTAAAATGTAGGAGAAGACTGAAGAAATTTAGGAGAGACTATCCACCCCCACTACTTCTCCCTGGCAAGATGCTCACTATATAGATGTTGTCTTTTGCAGTGTTTTGTTTCATTAGAATAACATTTTACTGGTTTCCTTTTTCCATTTAATTTGAGCATCCAGAATAGGATAAAATAGTTATTTATAGGCATTGAAAATGAATGAACAATACTGTATATTCTCCAAATGCATACTTGAATGAATGAATGATGCACAATTTACCTTCTAATTTATTACCAGCCATGACATATTTATGAGAATTGAGTATGATTTAGAAAGCCCACAAATGGCTTCAGGATTGATGGTTCACCATCAATAAGTAAGGTTGACATTCATTTAAAATAAAGAGCAAGTAAAAATAAACATCTGTTCACTATTAAGATACTAATAATAGTACATCCAGAAATCTCTATTTTATCACTGGAAGAAGAAAAAAATTACAGGCATTTGAAAGCATCATTTAGCCTTGGGAATTACAAAATGTGAATCAGAAATTCATTCTAAATAAACTTTTCCCACTATTGTAATATATTGAGCACTTTTCATCCTTAACTTTTCCTTTCACACTGTGAGGAAAAATAGTGATGTAGCTTATTGGATTGTTGGAAGCCACATTGAGCAATATTCTTATAATTTCACCTTTTCCAACAATAGTAAAAACAGTCTGACTATTGGGATGCCTGAAGGCAGAGGCGCTATGCCACAAAATAGCATATGAGAATTCCAGATAGTCAGAGGCATTGGTACAAGAAGCAGATTGACAGAAATCACAGTGATAGTAGATGCTAGAAGGCCAAGTGTCTTTTTTTAGGGCTGTGCAGTGCTTTGGAGTAAAAGGCATCCCCCCCCAAACCCCACTTTAAAGCATCTGCATGTTTTTCTGAGAGGATCTGGCTCCCCTTTGCAATAGCAGATCAATTTGACGGGCTTGGTTTAAAGAGTTGCACTCAGGTGTGGCATTTACTTGTGTCCATGTATTCCAAAGCACCTTTGCTTTCAAATCCAAAGTGCTGAAGACTTTTTTATTTTTTTGCTTTTGGTCTCCTCATCTGCTCTCATCTGAATAAGGCTCCAGAAGCTTTCGTCTCAGACTCTTAGAGCCCTTGTAATTATTTCTCCTCCACAGCTGTTTTGGTCTTTCCTATGGCATTTACAGGTAGTCCTTGATTACCAACAGTAACTGGAACCAGAATTTCTGTTACTAAGTGACACAGTCATAAAGTGCAATGTCACGTAACTTAGCTATGGCAATTCCAGCCCTTTTGGTTGCCATTGTTAAGCGAATCCCATGCCACCGTTAAGCACAACATGATGCAGTCTCCATTTACAATCTCCTCTGGGATTACACATTGACTTTGCTTGTCCAACATTGGCGGTGAAGGCTGCAAATGGCAATCATATCATTGCAGGATGTTGCAATGTAGTAATTGTGAGCTGGTAATCGAGTGCCCAGATTGCAATCACGTGATTGCAGTGACACTGTAACAGCTGGAACTTTGATGGATATTTGAAATGCAAAACTATAAACAAATAGCATTAAAAAGCAAATTTGATATCAGACTCATTCTAAATAATGGATAGAACCTAATGTACCCAAGAGCATCATGATTTCTCAGAATTTTAAATGGACATTAGACATGATGTAACAGTTTTTCAAACGGCCATTGTTAGAGAATTAATTCCTATGCCATATTATGTAGAAATGTTTAGAGGAAAAATGAAAAATTGGGGGCGGGGGACCTCTGTGTGCTTTCCAAATAATATAAGAATATTAAAATGGAATTACTAATATTGATACAACATTAATGTTTTTGTTCTCCATTCTGAAATAATGCTAAGCCAATTAGCTGTTACACTTGATGTATTCAATTTACATAGCGTAATTCCACAGTAGGACAGGTTCAAGGCAGCTGAAGGATATCACATGTCAAGAGACTGGAGTACATAATTATGGAGAAATTTGAAAATATGAAGGACTGCAAATCTTTTAAAGTATTCTGCTATCATACCACTAAAAGGGGTACAGATAAGCTACTTAAAAATAAATGCTTATAGATATTGTAAATGATTGTCAGGCTGCATAAGACAGTAGAACCAAGGAAACCAGGCTTTGAACTATCACGTTAGCAATGGACAATCCTGAATAGGATTTGCACCTCACATGATGTCTGCTGGGACTCTGTATAAATGGGGCATAGTATCCTCCCCTCTATGTGACTGCAGGGTCCCACATCAAACTGTAGATCATATCTTGATCGCTGTAAACTGACAGCATATATATATCATCAGCTAGCCATACCTTTACTCAGATTTGAATTTGTGCTTCCTGCATGTTAGGCAGTTGAATTAACCTCTGAGCCACAAGTTTTCCTCCCTTCATCAGCTTGAGCCAGGGGAAAGATTAAGTGTTTTTCTATCGAGACACCTGGTCTATCCCAACATGTGGGAGGGGGCATTCTGCTCCCTTTCCCCTTTCAGCTCCAATCCAGGAGCCCTCAAGCAGTTACATTCTCAACAAACCATTTTATCCCAAATTTATATTTTGCTGATAAAGAAATAAAGGGAGACTAGTATAAATCTGTTTCAAGCTATTTAGCTCTCATCAGCTAGCCATACCCTTACTCGGATTCAAACTTGGGCTTCCTGTGTGTGTATGTACACACACACACACACACACACACACACACACACACACACACACACACGATTTTTAAAATATATAAATGATGCTTGCTTCAATGGTTAGATGCCTAGGTATTGGTATTTGAACATAGATATTTTTAACATTTATATTTTATTGTGTTTTACTAATCTAGGTGAAATGTTAATATATGCTAATCCATGTATGATACACCATACACTAAATAAATAAGAGCCTGGTGGTGCAGTGGACTAAACTACTGTTAAAGTAGTATTTAGCTGCCAGCTGCCTGCAATTACTGCGAGTTCAATTCTCACCAGGCTCAAGGTTGACTCAGCCTTCCATCCTTCCGAGGTAGGTAAAATGAGGACCTGGTTTGTGGGGGTAATAAGCTGACTTTGTATAAAATAGAACACCGCTTGGGGGGGGGGCCAAAAGCCCTACTAAGTAGGTATATACAAAAGTATGAAGGCTATTGCTTAAAAGCATTGTAAGCCGCCCTGAGTCTCCAGAGAAGGGTGGCATATAAATCAAACTAATAAATAAATAAATAAATAATAAATAATCAAGGAAACATTGCATTCAATGTCTATATTAAATTGTGCTCATATGCCAATCAATGCATTGAGATAGTGTCAGCCCTGGAGGCCATCTTTTCTTTTGGATCTTCAAGGATGCCACACTTAGTGCTGTGAGAAACTGGGAGGGGGGTTGTATGGAGTTGGTAGAGGTATTTAGCCATAACAACATTCTTTTCTCTGAGAGTCAAGGATGTTCAGCCTGCACCTGGAGATTTATGACTGGGAGGCATCTCCAGTTGGGATGGTGGATTGATTGGATCATGTGATGAATGTCAAGTTTCGAGGTCTCCTCAAACCGGGCTTGTAGTAGTTGTAAGAACCCATCTGCGTCTTGCAGTTGGGGGGCCCTGTTCTTGTAGAGGGCTGCTGACCACCTCCTTGCTTCTCCCTCCAACCCTTCTGAAATGGCACTCACTAGGACTCTGGGAAATGGGTAGAGGTGTCCATAGCGCTCGATGTAGATCTCAGCTGTGTCGAGGAATTGCGCTAGCTGGTCTGGATCGCCATCGAACTTCCCTCTGAAACGGGGTGGGTCCTCCCTTTCTGCATTAGGTTCCTGAGCTCGTCCTCCACACAGGGGTCCTCCTCTGCCTCCTCGAACCGACCCAGGATTTCCTGTTTACCATACAGGTAAATGAAGCTTGAAGTGCTGACAATGAACATGTGGGTGCAGGGGAAGGGACTTTGACTTTCCTTTGGGTGGGGAAAACCTGGGAGCTTTCAGATTTGAGTTTTCCCAGATATGCCAATATGACATCTCTAATAAAATGAACTTTGAGGAATTGCCTGCCTTGGAGTCTTCTTTGGTGGGGGATGTTATTTGGAACCCTGACAGATAGTTTTTATTTTTTCACTCTTCAATCTATTTAGCTGCTCTGAAGATACATGGGATGTTTAAGAGCCCTTCCTTCTTGGATTGCAGTTAGCACAATTTGCCTTCTGAACATCAGAAATCAGCCAAAAACAAACCAGCTCTCAAGAGTTGTGGAAGGTTGCCTTCATATATTAAGAATTCCTCTGAGTAGGTGAGAATTCAGCAGACACATTAGGGATTCTACCTCCTTAGAAATGGCATAAATGCTCTCTGCATTGTTATTGGAGAATTACAGGCATTAACATTGGCACAGAAGGCTTTGTATAGGGACTTGGGACTTTCAGCCTCCATGACAACAATAGAGTTGCGTCAGTAGGGTTGACAAGCCAGTACATTTTGGAGAACTTGTATTTAAGCTCCTAAAGGTCCAAACTTGGAGACATTTGATTTTATGGCATCTGCCATGTTATTACACTCATTTGCAATCAAAAACAACCTCTGCTTCTCACTTTTTGTAGTACTGTCTGACTAAGCAAGATTACAGATACGGGTTGCACGGCAAATAATTTTGAAGAAGGTCAAGATGCCCTCAAATCAAGCTTGACATCTGTTGATTGAATCTTTCTCTTGGCAGTGTTAGAGATGTTTGCTATTGTCTTTTCCCAGATTGTTTCTTCTCCTTTCCCAATCTGGCGGACACCCTGGAATTTCCAGGCAGTCCTAAACAAGGCTCTCCCTACTGAGTTACCAACATTGCCAAGGTCAGTTGGGAGTTGACACTTGCCAATACAGCATTAAAAAAAAATTAATATTGCTGATATTGTCCGCAGTTATCACCCGAAATACACCATAACTTCATTCTTGGACTCATATGCGTGTTTATTAAAAAATACTATAGAATGGACTCATATCCATGTTTTATTCACATATAATTCTTGTTGCTTAGCTCTAGGAAAACTGGCATAAGAAAATGGTGGTTCTCAACCTTTTCACCAGAACAACTAGACACAAGAACAGTTCCCCCCCCCGCCATCATTCTGCTAAACAAATAATTCCCTCAACACTGTCAAACTAGTTACTAAGTCTGCATTACTATTAATCTTCTCATCGTTCTCATCACCCATCTCCTCCCACTTATGACTGTATAACTGTAACCTTGTTGCTGGTATTCTTAAGACTTATATTGACTGTTTCCCTATGACTATCATTAAGTGTTGTACCTTATGATTCTTGACGAATGTATCTTTTTTTTATGTATTCCGAGAGCGTATGCACCAAGACAAATTCCTTGTGTGTCCAATCACACTTGGCCAATAAAGAATTCTATTCTGTTCTATTCTATTCACTATGGATCCCCTTTAAATATCTTTTGTGGCCACGAATCATGGCCACGGACCGCCAAGACTTAACTCAAGATTTAAATCATAGCATTTCTTCAAGCTTTTGCAGACCCCATGTGACGACATCAGGTTGAGAATCACGGCTAGAAAAACAAAAAAGCATTTTCCAGAAAGTTGATGGGGGGGGGGGACTCAGCTTGAAAGCCACAAAGAAATCAGAATATGTAAATAAGTTGATTTCAGATCCATTCAGGAAGCTCTATTACCCAGTCATTACTACACAAGATTCTAACAGCCTTCTGCTGTGATGGCACAGAGCCTCAGTATCACAGCAAGAAGCATGGAGGTGAAAAGAGCCCCTTCCAAGTCAATTCTTGCCTATTTCTAGAGTCTGGAGAACCCCTGAGAAAGCCAAGCTGACAAAAAGTGCTGAATGTGAATAATGCCACTTGGATGGTTCAAAATAAGGATCAGATCTAACATGATTCCCAAACGAAAATTATAATCACGAAAGGAGGAAGGCAAGCCCGCTCCAAACGTCTCCTCCTACCCCGCTTGGTCAGAATCCATGATTTTTCCCCCCAAGCCAAGTCTTCATCCCATCTCCATTAACGCTTCTTCAATCGATTAGCCTTCATCTTGCCTCATGATCCGCCAGCCCTGAAATCCACTGGCAGGAAATCGTTCGGAAAGTGGAGCTTTGAGATCCACTCCAAGCGGACCGAAAAGGCCGCTGCCGGTTGGAAAACCGACAGGAGCGGGCACCGGAGGCCTCGTGGGAAATTTGATCCCATGACCCAGAGGGCTCGGACTGACATTTTGCCCTCCCGAGGGAGGGGGGGGGAATTCCTAGGAGGGTCTTGCTGTGAGAGATAAGCAAGGAAACAAACAAACAAACGTCCAGAGGTAACAGTTCAAACGGCTGCGTGAGGCAGGCAGACTCTGGGCGAGCGGGCCCGTCCCCGCGTGTCAGGGTTTCTCTGGATGCTGTTGTAGCGTGGAGAGCGCGAGAGCCCGCAAAGTTGCGCGGGTTTGAAAGCGGGAGATCAATGGTAGTGACTTAGAGCAGAAGGTCAGCCTGCGCTTTCTTTCAGAGGATGGGTGGGAGGGAGTTGTGGAGTAGCAGGAGGAGGAGGAGGAGGAGGAGGGTCGGAGAGGTGGGAGGCGTGAGCATCCTTCTCCTTTTCTTTAGAGCACGCTGCTTTTAGGGAAAAGGAGGCGAATGCTTCCCTAACTAATTGTCATCCTTTCGGGCAACAAAGGCAGCCCTCCGAGGTAAGATTTCTCTCCTTCCTCTTCCCTTAGGAAAATTCCGATTCTCCCCCCCGCCCCCCCCCCCCCCCCACACACACTTTGCAAATCCTAAGGAAGCGAAGGAGAAGCTAGAGCCACAAAGGTGAAAGAAATCAGAATATCCAGGAAACAGTGGGAACTGGAGTTCGTCTCCTCTGAACGGAGACTGAGCACCATCCATCCTGGACCAGCAAGAAAAGAATCTAGATTAGTGGGGGGGGGGGGGAGGAGAAAGAAAAAGAAAAGAAGTAGATGTTATCATCTCCAATAAGTTCCCAGCAGAAAATATCATCACCACCCAATGATTTGGCACTTCCAGAAGAAAAACGAATTAGCCCCATGGCTGTGGGGCTGACCTTCGTTTGGAAGGGAGTTGGCTGGCTCCCCTTAACTTTGTCATACTGAAGTGTAAACTCTTAGGGACCCATCCCCCACCCCCCACCCCGTTTGTTGTTTTTTTTTCCAGCAACCTTTGGCAGCTATCACTATTTGAACATTACTTGATGGAAAGCTTGAGCATCCATTAAGGGATTTGGGTAGAGTGAGCGGAGAAGGGTCTACAAGTAGAATGAATCATGCAATGGTCTTTGTTTCTTTTGGAACAAAGTTGTGAGCAGAATTCGTATTCTTTTGCTCAGAAGAGTTTTTACTCCAAAACCAAACCTTGAAAAAGATGGGAACTTCCATTGGGTAGGGGAGGCATTTTCAAATTTCCAGGGGTAATGCGGCAAGTCAAGTGGTAGAAGGCAGTTGTGGTTCAGCAGGCAAGGTTTTTTGTAGCATTTAGGGTTTCAGAAGCTTTGTGGACCTTTTAGGTCCTGAGACCTTGTCTTTTTCTTTTTTTTACAGGAGAAAAACATCTAAAGCAACTGCTGTTATTTAATGCATGCATAATTTGTGTCAGAGTGTGTATTGGTTTTATTTCATTATGAATCTTTTCCAGTCGTGTGTGAGCATCCTTAAAGAAATATAGGAGTGCTTCCTTTCACTTGCTTTTTTTTCTTCTCCTTGCAAGTTTTTTCTTACATTAGTTATGGCAGGGCTAAGGTCATTGCCTCATTTTATGAAACCAGTGAGAGTTTTGAATTCATTCTGTTTAAGAACAAGTCATAAAACCAAGATAAAATATTGGCTTCCTCCTTATTCAACATTAATGTGTCCTACTTTATCATATTTTGCTTATTTTGTAAGTATAGGTAACTCAAAGACATTTTATTTTCCTGCTTCAAATTATTTTTCCATGGAAGTGTGTGTGTGTGTGTAATTTTACATAGAGTGAAAATAAATGACGGAAGGAGTGCCAGTTAATCTGAATTTGGTTTTTCTTTGTATTATTAATTTGAACACTAAGATAACCTACCCATCTCCCTCTATTAAAAATAACCTTGCCGGCTACTTTATTGTAAGGCTAACATTATTCCCAAGAAAGCTTTGATAACTATTTCATTATTGCAGATAATACTCTAATCCTAAATTCTGGTGCAAGTATCTCCATAAGAGTTCCATGTTGTATTCTTATCATTTATTACATTTGTGACATCAATCCTATGTAATGTTTCTACATACCAGATGAACTTCATAGCAAGGCTCTGGAGAAGCTAAGTCATTAGTTGTTAGTGTGGCTATAGTGAGAGGTATTTGCAAGCTGAAATAAAAAATCGTGTCACTTCAGCCTGACTCTGATACTCTGTTGGTCATGCTCTTTGAATTTAGGCCTGAAAATTGTTTTAATCTCAACTGCAGTCTTGTCACAAGCCTGGCTTGTACAACAGCCTTTTATGCAACTAGTACTTTGAAAGAAGACGGGCACAATTTGTTCTTGCTGTGTTCTTTTTCTTGTGCAATTCTGTTTGGAATTTACTGAGAACCTTCTTTGGAGGCAGGAACAGGGATGACAGTCTGTCTTTTCTCTGTATGTAAATGATTCTGCCTCTCTAGTTTATATAGTAGAGTACCAGTTCTGAAATACCAATTATTGTGAGAATTTGTGATATAACTTTGCTTTTTTTAAATATAGGGGCCTATCCAGTAGGGGAAAACATAAGAATAATATATATTCAAAATCATCATAAATACTGCTGAAGTTATAAAAACACATAGCAGCACCATTTTGCTTGCCATACTTCAGTTCTTAAAAGCTCTGGGGGATGGAAAACTCTTCCTTTGATGGCAAAAAGCACTCAGAGAGAGCTATACATCTCTCTTGCTTCATAATAAAAAATGCAAATAGGTGTGCCTTTGGTGTATAGGCATGCTGGCCAAATGACCACAGAAATTATCTTTGGACAATCCTGGCTCCCTCGGCCAAGAAATGTAGATGAGCACAGCGTCCTAGAGTGAGACATGACTGACAGGGAAACATGTACCTTTAAAGATGTCACCATAGAAAGGGTCCTCCAGAGCTAATTTCATTTTACTTCTGTTAAACGGGAAGCATGAAACAAGGATGCATATTTAAGAACTTCTTGAAATGTTCAGAGTCCAGAATAACTAGTAAATAAGACTTATCAGCCTTAAAATATGCTTTCCAGAAGGTTAGCTGATAAACAGTTAAACTGATATTCACTTGGCAACCCATCTTAAACTGGATCCTCCCTACTAGTAAGGAACATTATATGGGATTTAAAGTCAACAATAATTGTTTTATTATGGTGCCCTTAATCTGGGTTGTGATGTCAAAAAAATAAATACATTTATTTATTACTTTTACCAGGATGTTGTCCAATATAATCCCCTTTGAATGAAAGGAGGGGAACAAAAACATGAAAAATCTTTAAAAACATGAAAAATCTTTAATTCAGTGGTGCTTGAAAGGTTATCAGTAACCTTTATAGTGAACCTTGGTCTTCCTTTTTTATTAATCTTTAGTCTTCTTTCTTTTAGTTCCGTGGTTAGCTCTTCTGCAGTCTCATTAATTTAAATTATATAGAAAACATGATTTTTGAATCCAAACTATATATACTGGTATCTATATCTATTTTCACTGGTAAATTTTCAGTTACTGTCTTGAGCGTCTTAATGTTTGAGCTCTTCTATGAAATTTCAAATTCCTAATGTAAAATAAAAAGCATCCAAATATTCCAATCAAAACACATATCACTGTAAAACAAAACATGCTAAATCACAATTCTAATCACAGGTAAAACTACTGTATATAGTGAGTAAATATATTGTGGTCTCGAACTACATCTATGCTTGGCATTTTGCAAGATCCTCTTGAAACAAAAAAAAAACAACTTCAGATAAAGAAACTGGTAAACTTGTAAAGACAGCGCTGTTATTGTAGTAGGCAAAAGATTTGGAAGCAAAGTCATTGCTTTACTGATATGTTTTGTCTTCAAGGCACCTTAACTTCTTTATGTTGCTTTTGCTCCAGTAGATTAAAGGGGTCACTTTTCAAGAATTTACACCTTTGAAAAGTGAGACTTTAAAATGCTTTCCAAGCAGCAGTGCTAGTGACTCAAAATGCCTGAGGAGCTAAACCAAAGGGACAAAGGATTGTCCTAGCTGTGAGGCTGTGAGAAAGGAACTAACAATTTAGTGCCGTTATAGAGCCTTCATTCTTGCAGGTAAAATGTGAATAGCTAGAATGGACAATTTGTCTTCAAGAGATTAATTGTCTAGTAGTGCATTAGTGACAGAAATAAGTATCATTTTCTAATTTGTCCTCTTTCTGTTTGGAATGAGCCCAAGTGATGCACATGCATTGAATGGGTTCAACCTTCACTCTTTTTGCTGAAAAGGAGTTCAGATTCAAGGATGAGAAAGACCTGCACTTCAGCTCTTGGAGCTGTTAATGAACATGATAGTTCTTGGCCTCTATGAATCAACAAATGTTGCAAGGCCGTGACCTTGATCTTTTCCTTAGGAACAAAGGAATTGAGATTTTATTTTAACCCCTTTGAGAACTTTTGTTTCATAAACTGAGCCTCCTGTTCTCCAGACCACATTTATGAGCTGTAAACCAATAGGTTATATTCTGTATTCCTTCAAACATTGTTAGCTTCTGTTTTCTATCCCTTGGCTTCTATGCTCTACCTCCTTGCAATGGCTAGGCTCACATGTAAATCTTAACTGTGGTTAGTGTAGGTAGCCAACATGAACAAATGAATGTTATGCTAAGTCACAAATCATCAGTAACAAACCAGTCTAGCTGAGCATTCACATCTCTTTAAGTCAAGTATGGTTGAATCAAATGAAATATGATTCCAAATTCTGATGGATTCATTAGATGCCTCCAAAGAAGCTGATCTGAAAGCAACCTCAATGGCCACCGCACCCCTAAAACCTCATGGATCTATTTTCCTTTCTCTGCCTTGCCTTCTCCTTTAGCTCAGCCTAGCAGAGGACGGATCAAGGGGGCCATGAAATGCCACTTACTCACTGCCATCCCAAGAAAAGGCAGCATTAAATGATGCTCTGGGCCTCAGCTGAGGGATAACAACATGGTCTCTGCACTTAAAAGTATTCAGCTATAATTCCCCCCCCACCCCCCCCAAGAAACTGTTGATACTTCCTTATCAGACTTTATTTATTGGAAGCTCTAACTGGCTGGGTCAACGGTGTCAAAACTGATTAATAGAAGAATGGAAGATTACAGCTGAATGGGGTTTTTTTTAATAAAATGAGATTATTTTGAAGAAACAGCAGGAGCAGCATTTTAACCTAAATTTATGGCTAAATGGTAGAAATCCGCTGACTAATGAAGCTCAGGCAAAGTGTTTTTTTACTGTTACTTCGTGTGTTTTTGGAAATTTTAAACATCATTTTTGTAACTCCAGATGTTTATTTTCTAAAGTATAAAAATAAAGTTTATAAAGTGAGTCAAGGGAGACACAGAAGCGGGAGGTAGCTGTTTATTCTCACCCAGCTCTAATTTTGGGTATCTTCAGATATGATTTTCAAATCATACCACACGGTGAATTTGATGAAATTGTCATTGCATTAGAGGAGACTGATACACTGTCATGATTTTATCATGTCAAAAATAACGAGGTCATCTCTGTGTTTTTAAATGGATACAGAAATGTAAAGACAAAACTCCAGAATTATAGAGTTGAAGTTAGGGGGGAAAGCAAATGAGGAACTCAGTAGCAAATCCAGGATAGTTCCACATAAAGGAACCATATTTTTTAGAATCAGGAAACAGTGGGCAGCTATTTGTTCTTTGCCTCCTTAATGGATTTTCTGTGGTAAAAGGAGTGGGAGCACATCCGTTCCATTCCCTCTTCACCTTTAAAATGAATAAAAAATGAATAAAAACTGCTAGTAGAAAAGTGGCAGATAGTGTGTAGTCTGTTTTAAGGACTGAATGTTTGTCCAAAGAAATGAAAATGACTATCTATGTAGTGAGTGTCTGCCCACTTTGTTAAAAAGAAGTAGGAACTGGGTAAATCAGGAGACACATAAAAATAAGTTGAATGCAGTGGAAATGGAGTTTGCGTGAAGAAGCAAAAAGAGACAGGGTCGAGAACAAATGAGGATTCAATCCAATCTTTTTTCACCAGTACAAAAGAAATGCAGGTAGTCCTCAATTTACAACAGTTCATTTAGTGATCATTCAAAGTTACAACAGCAGTGAAAAAAGTGACTTATGACCATTTTTCACACTTAACGACCATGGCATTATCCCTATAGTCACATGATCAAAATTCGGATGCTCGGCAACTGGCTCATATTTATGACATTGGCAATGTCCCGGGGTCAGGTGGTAAAATCTTCTGACCTTCTGATAAGCAAAGTCAATGGGGAAGCCAAAGTCACTTTACAACTGTGTTGTAAACAACGGTAGCGATTCACTAAACAACTGGGGCAAGAAAAGTTGTAAAATGAGGCAAACGCACTAAACAACTGTCTGGCTTAGCAACAGACATTTTGGGCTCAATTGTGGTCATAAGTCAAGGACTAATTGTACACTATGTTGTATGCAGTGATGAAATCCAAACCTATTTGCTACTGGTTTGCTGGCTGCGCATATACGCCACGTGCCAAACATGCGCTGCATGCATATGTGCAGTGTGCACCAAAAGGAGGCTTGGGAAGATAAGTAGAACAGCGAGGGGGGGATCAGCTGTGCCGTGTGATTTAGCTTTGCTAGAAAGCAGGATTTCCTGCTTTCTATCAAAGCTAAACCCCGTAGCACAGCTGATCGTCGGAAATACCAGTTTGGAGGAACCCGTAGCTTTAACTACAGATTCACCCAAACCGGTAGCTTTTTAAATTGCCGGTTTACCTGAACTGGTAGCTAACTACCGGTTCACCCAAACCAGTAGCTTTTTTTTACTACCGGTTTGGGTGAACTGGTAGTTTTTATCACTACTGGTTCTCACGAACCGGAGTGAATTGGTGGCATTTCACCCCTGGTTGTATGGTGATTATAGAAAAGATAAACGAAAACCAAACCGCAAAACCAATATATGAAGGCAGAATGAATGTGTTGAGAGGAAGCAGAAGATTGAGAAAAAACTGTTGGTTTTGAGGAGCTGGATGGAGTTAAAGAGATGCTCAAAAAAGATGAGAATTTACATGCAGCATATGAAGCAACATACAGGAGGGGTAAAAGGAAAGATGACTTTGCAAGGATAGAAAGTTATGGAAAAGTACCATGAATGCTGTTGGTAGAAAGTAAGAACATAGAGCATAGAATCAAAGGGACTTCGGAGGTCTTCTAGTTCAACTCCCACCTTATAGTGTCCTGGTTAAATGGTTGTCCAATCTGTTTTTGAACGAAAATTTGATTTTAGTTCAATTTCTTATTTCCCATGTTTTGTATTCAATTCATTTAGTCCACTCCTTTTCTGTGGTTTGAATTGTGTTCCCTAAAAGACCATAGTGTGATAGTCATTTATGTATGTAGGTATGTACTGAATATCCACTACTAGTATGGATGATCTTTGTTAGAGGTCTCAGTTGTTTCTGCAGCTGACACATATTTAAAAGACTGGCCATTTATAGTTAGACTGGCCAACTACAGTATAGTTATAGTCCACAAGAAGCTTGGCATACATGAACCCATTTTTTCTTCCACCTCTTTATGAAATAGATGTTGAACAGTAGCAACTCATCTGAGCTCATCAAATATGGAGAAAGATCAAAAGAGTACCTCGTGTTTCTATAGCACATTGATCCCCAAAGTCAAGGTTAATTTGACCTTCCTTTCCTTTGTTTCTTGGGCTGCTTTAAATTAAATGAGACCCCTGGGAACATTCCTCCCTTCCCCAGTTTTCCTCCAAAGAAACCTTTGTTCTTTTGCAGCTGCAACTTTTACAACTAGGAGTTGTCAGTTGTCATAGCCAAGAAAGCATTAAAATCCTTCCCTGAATCCTTCCCAGCTCTTCTTATGAATTGGCACATAACCAGCCTGCCTGTTCTCCTGCTACTACTTTGGCAATTATTTAAATAAATGTTATTGATTAATAGTTTAATAAAGTTCAGAATTGATTCTTGTCTGTGGGAAATGATTGGTATGCAAATTGAAACAAGAAAATTGTACAACATCCAGGTTGGGTGGTGCTTATGCAGTAGAAAGATGAGCCAGAAATTTGTGCATGCTGCATAATGTATTTAGACTAGAATGTTTGATTGCATAATGTGTCATTAATGTATAAAGAAGGAAGTCCTATATGATTAAAAGCTCTAAGGAATAGATGCAGTTGTTGATTGCATATGGAAAGAAAAGAAAAAGAAAGGAAGATAGGAAGGAAGGAGAGAGAGAGAAAGAAAAAAGAAAGGGAGAGAGAGAAAGGGAAGGAAGGAAAGAATGAAAGAAGGAAGGAAGGAAGGAAGGAAGAAAAAAGAAAGAAAGAAAGAAAGAAAGAAAGAAAGAAAGAAAGAAAGAAAGAAAGAAAGAAAGAAAGAAAAAGATTTTGAAACCAAATAGCATCTTAAAAAAGAGTAGCAGTGTGAGAAAAGTAAATAAATCCTTTGCTGGGTAGCTAGATTTGGAAATAAGATCTTTGTGTCTAAGAGCAGAGGTCAGGGTATAGGATGCTTTGGAATATCAAAAGCTGGTGAGAAGAATGACAGGATTCCCAGCAACCCAAGAGCTTCTTTTGTATTCCTTGGTCAGTTGCTGAGGATGGTGCCTGTGGACATCAAAGTAATAGCTAAACGCTGTTATCTCATCCTCATCCTTTGCCCCCTGCCATGTAATTGGTCTCTTTTCAGGAGGAAAAAAAAATCCTGGGTAAAGCTGAGAAAGTTTCTTGGGAGTGTGACATTGTCCTCTTAATTTTTATAAGGAAGCAGATAATAACATTTCTCCTCCCCAATAAAATAGTCTCTGTCCTTGTGAAGCCATTAAATCAAGGGAGTCTCTGTGTGCAAATAGACAATATAATTTATTTATTTTATTTATTAGGCTTCTATGACTATGCTTACAAATAATTCAAGACAGCAAACACAGACAATACTCTCCTTTCCTCCTATTTTCCCCACAACAACCACCACCCTGTGAGGTGGATTGGGCTGAGAGAGAATGACTCACCCAAATTCACCCAACTGACTTTCATACCTAAAACAGGACTAGAACTCACGATCTCCAAGTTTCTAGGCCAACACCTTCACCATTACACCATAATGATTCTATTCTACCTGCATCCTATTGCAACACTGTGAAAGGTTATATTTGCAAATTATTTAATCTAGTTTTCTTCTACTCCACCTGAAATGGCAAGTAGCTGGTGGACTAAGAATCATTGTCATTGAGTTAGATTCCTCTTCAGATTTAGTCTGATAATTTTAAACACTTCTACTTGAATGGACAGCCAGCAGTCTGGGCATATCCAAGCACAACCTTCTCCTTTTTGTGTGATGTGTCATGTATACAAGGCACAAGATTTGTTCTGCAATGTGGGAGTCTGACCTCCTCCCCTCCTCCCTGTGCCCCCCCCAGCCCCCAGGGCAGGTGCTGCTTCACAGCAGGATAATCCTGTCTGAACTGCAAAAACGCAGAGGTCTATTAGAGGGCACCAAGAAGACTGACAAAAGTATAACTTTTTTTTACTGCTGCCTAGTGCTTGTCCTGGTTTTTGCAATCCAAAACTGGTAGCTTTAGATACAGGGATGATTGTCCCATGATATTCTGCTACTTGAGGCATGGGGCAAGTTGCCATCTCTCTCATTACACATCCGGAATGGTCTTAATCTAGCTTCTTCAGCCATGACTGAGTGGAAGTCAGATGTTACTTTCAGCACTGGTGCCAGTGCAGGACTGAGTGTTTGCCTCTCTGTGCTTAATCATTCTTTCTCATCTTTCCTATTATCTATTCCTTTAGCACCTTATGACTATCACTGTGTTGTATCTTGTTATGATTTATGTTGAATGCTTTTATTTAGTATCCTATGGCTATCACAGTGTTGTATCTTGTTATGATTTATGATAACTGTATTTTTATGGTCGTTGATCTATGACCTATCACTTTGCTGTTTGTATGTACGCTGAGAGCTTATGCACCGGAGACAAATTCCTTGCGTGTCCAATCACACTTGGCCAACAAATTCTATTCTAAAAGCCACATTTGATAACGTGCTACTCCTAAATTGCATTATCTGCTATGCACAGGACAGCATTGTGAAACAAAAAGTGGCCAGCCACATAGATATTCAGTGTATTCAGACAATCCACATCCTGTAAGCTAGGACTCTAAAGTTTGTTGTGTACGGTATGTGGCATTTTCCTGGCAGATTGGCTGGAACAAGCATACACTGTCATTATGAAGATCAGCACTTGTCTTCTTCCCAGATTTGTGTGGTTTACATTTTTTGCAGTCTATCCACTTGGCTACCTTGGTAGATTCTTATTATTTAAGGTCAACCTAACCCTTCCCATAAATGATACAGTGATAAATTTTTAAAATACCAATGGGTTTATGAGCGCCTCTTTCTAGATGGATGTGAATTATCTGAGAATAAGCATTGTTCAGTTAGTTGGAAAGGGTGGGTAGGAAAACCAATATATATTTTAATTAATTAATAATGTCTATGAAGCATTATTATTCATACACATTGGATGTGCATGAAGGCCAACATTAGCTAATGAACTGGGAGTTGGGATTTTACATTGTTGTGCATATAATAATAATAAAAGACTGCATATTCACTGCCTGCCACCTGACTAGAAAAATAGTTTGGAAATGAGAAGAAACAAAGGATACTGTGGTCACTAATGTCAGGCCAACATCATACTGTGTCCTATTGCCAGCCCTTCGAGATAGACAGACTAGGAAACCAAACGTATGAAAAATTCCATTCCCCACCATCCAGTCAGAGCTGAAGAAGCTTCTTGGATGAGAAGCGAAATGTCTTTAAAGAAAAACAAGAAAGTCCAGTTGCCTCTTGAAAAAGCACCTTTGGGACAATCTTGGCCTGGATGACTGAGAATCTCCATAGACAAATGTATAAAAGCTAATACTACATTTATTATAAGGTTCAGTAAGAATATTTTGCAAGTCTTAGTGCACGTCCCCCACTTTTCTCTATGAGAACTAAGGAGGGTCAAGTCTGAAGCGCTTTCACAAACTACCGTATTTTTCAGAGTATAAGACGCACCTTTCCCTCCCCTAAAAGGGGGTGAAAATTTAGGTGCGTCTTATACACCGAATGTGCCCCCACCCTTTGGCCTCTGCCTCGCAGTAGTTACCTCCTTGCAAGCAAATAGCAAGAAAAAAACAGCTCCTTTCAGCTTCAGCACAACCTAATTAGCACAAGTTGATTGGATCGGCCTCCCGACTCTCAGCTGATTTGCTCTCAGCTGTTTTGTGCAGGGCTCTGCTGCTTGCTGCAAAGAGGTAAATTGCTGGAGCAGAGTTTTTTTTCCCCTTGTGCTAATCAAGCTATGCTGAAAATGAAAATGAAATTAAAGCAGGCTGTTGCTGTTTGCTGCAACGAGGCAAAATTGTTCAGAGGCAGAGGGGGATTTCTTTTTCTTCTTTTCCTCATCAAAAAAGGTAGGTGCGTCTTATACTCCGGTGCGTCTTATACTCCGAAAAATACGGTACCTTTCTGTCTGAGACTCAAATTTCTTTTATCTGACCACTGTCTTGGTTGTGGCTCTTCTCTTCCCCCAGTTTATTCTTACAAAACATTACACAGATCCAAATGTTGATATTAAACCAATTGGATCCCACCATCTGTCAGTCCCTGGGTGTCTATTTACCTCTGGCCTGTGGGGTGCTGGGCTTCAGTCCCAAGGTCCAATCCTGGGAGGGCCATTATAAAATCAGAGGAAAGTTTGATCTGAGTTAGGAAACACTCTGCAGTGGGCGGAAAAGAATCTTTTGTCAGTTTTGGAAGATTTCAGAATGATAGATAATTACCCAATCTGACTCCTGGAGATTATTTGTTCCCTTCATATTGGGTCTTTATCCACAGGTAGGAAAGACTACAAAAACTCAAATGACACAAGAAGATATCAGCAAGGAGATAGAGAAAACGTTTCATTTATTTTTATGTTATTTGCTTATATACTGCCTTTATTATTTTTATAAATAACTCAAAGTGATGAACATACCCAATACTCTTCTCTCTTCCTATTTTCTTCACAAAAACAACAATTCTGTGAGGTAGGTTGGACTGAGAGAAAGTGACTGGCCCAAGGTCACCCAGCCAGTTTTTGTGCCTAAGGCAGGACTAGAACTCATATTCTCCTGATTTATAGCCTGATGCCTTAACCAGTAGAGTCTAGACCAAACTGGCTCTTCTACCTTTTATTTTTTTCTTTTGTCTGTTTTAACTTTCCTAACTCAGGAGTATGGCCAGCTCAAGCTCATGCTTGTGGTTTTCTTTCAGCCCATGCTCTGTGAGATTCCCCTCATTCAGAATGGCATTTTCTTCTTTTTTTTGTTGAAATCTGAAACTCTGTAGTCGGTACTCTTGCTAATGGACAGGATGAAGTGCTAAGCTTCAGTGTGCAAGGCAACGCACTGTGCTGTACATGTTGTCTCTCCATAACTCAATTTTGTTCTTACCTCACACTGCTTTCTTCTTGTATCCAAGAGACTGTTCTTCCCTAATTTGCTTCTCAGGCACAAGAAGTTTCCGTTAAAATAAATGCTGTGGGGAATTTGAAGGCTTTCTTCAAGTTACTCTTCAGTGACAATGTAACTGTTCCTTCATTAAGAGAAGCCCAGGTCTTGAGGTCTCTGGTTGAGAATGCCGACGTGTCAGTAAGACAAATTCTGAAAACGGACAACAAAAAGATGGGGCAAGAATGACAAATCTGGGATTCAAGCCTGGAATTTAGGAAATCTTATTGAAGTGATTATCAAAGTTCCTTGTGAAGCTTTTGCATCTTATTGATTTACTACATTCACATGTTATTATACCGTGTTTCCCCGAAAATAAGACCCTGTCTTATATTTTTTGAACCCCGAAATAAGTGCTTGACCTTATTTCCATGCGCTCAAAAGGCTGATTGGGCTTATTATCAGGGGATGTCTTATTTTGGAGAAAACAGGGTAACAATCATGCCTTACATGTACTAACCTGAAAGAAAAAGAATTTAAGATCTTCCCATCCTCCAAAAGAGAAAAGTAGAAAAAATATATATCTTCTCGTTACTATATTCTGAGAAAATCTAAGACTGCCCTCAGATTTTAGAGATAATTTATTAGAGAAAATCTCCTAACTACTGAAGTAATAAATACAATTGACATATTGATACACATTTTAAAAATGGCTCATTCCTTACAATGTGTTGAACAATCAGAGCTGTCAAGCAAGTTAATGATGCCTGGCATATTTAACTGTATGAATTTGATTAGATTAAGGGATTACATTCATATGTCAACAAAAATAGTAAATTTCAATGAAAAAGGCATGCCTTATTTGCTTTTGTAACTTTTAAAAAAGTGATTAATCTTATGTACATTTAGATAAGTATTAACCCAGAGAATATAAATGGAATTATTTCTAAGCAAACATATACAATTATACAATTATATACAATAGGGTTGCAGAGGTTTTATCACAAGATACCATTAAAATTTACGTGCTGTTACCTACAGGTTCACAATGAAATTATATTTTTGCTTTTTCTATGACTCATAGCTAAAACAATTGTAGGATGGGAGGAAGACAGCAAGCATCATCTGCCAGTGGGAGAAAAAAACCTGTCTGTTGTACTTCTTAATGTGGGCTGGGGACTAGGGGTTGGTTGAGTATAGGTAAATGCTTGAAATGAAGTGTTTGGCCCCCTGGTTAGGCTGCAGGAGCAGATTCCATCCCCTAATTGCATCACCAACCACATTGGTGATGAAAAATGCTAGATCATCTCCATAGCAAACATTGAGTTGGAAAAGTTGCTTTGGAACAGCTAAAAACGACTTAAAGCAACCTCATCTCTGGGCTGGGGGTGACATTGGCAATGCCATGAAGGCAGGTCATTTGAAAAAGACCACCAGTGCATTTAAGTGGGGCAGTTCAAAAAAGGTGAGGAAGAGCTAGGTGAATGTCTGAGTTCTTCTGCTATACAAGTAAGTCCTCAGCTCACAACAGTTTATTTAGTGACTGTTCAAAGTTACAACATCACTGAAAAAAAGGAGTTATGACCATTTTTCACAATTATGACCGTTGTAGCATCCCCATGATCACACGATTTACATTCGGATGTTTGACAACTGACTCCCATTTATGATGGTTGCAGTGATTATGTGGTTATGTGATTTTGTGACCTTCAGACAAACAAAGTCAATGGGGAAGCCAGGTTCACTTAACAACTGTGCTGCTAACTTAACAACTGCAATTATTCACTTAACAACCGTGGCAAGAAAGATCATAAAATGGAGCAAAATTCACTTAATATATGTCTCATTTAACACCAGAAATTTTGGGCTCCATTGTGGTCATAAATCAAGAGCTACCTGTATAAGATGATCATCTTTCTTGTCCCCATGGCTGCACGCAGATAGGGGCCTGAATATTTTGGGTAAATCAATCTTTCCTCTTCTACTGGTCTCAAAACAGCTGAGATTTTAACTGCAGAAGAGAAACAGGAATGCCAAACCACACTCCTTTAACCTTCCCTCTCCATTGATCTTAACTACATCAGGTTGGTCAGAGAATGAAGATTAAACCTTCAAAATCCCACTAGCCTTCTAATTTCAGTACAGCTGAGATTACTAGGAGTGGAAACTTCAGGTTTTTGTTTGCAGCAATCTTGGATGCATTCAGTTGTTGAAGGTGATGGATTAAAGTGTTGAAAGGAAATTAAGCATTGATAGGAATGTCACTGAGATGGGTTTTTCAGTTTATCAAGGGGACGAACTGGAAGGGTTGATTTTTAGTCTTAAATAACAGAGGTTCCAGCTGAATTTGGCGCAAAAAAGCAAGATAATGTTTAGAGAAATTTAAAAAGGAAATAGAAAAAGTGCAAATGGAGGTGATAGTAGGGACTAAGCAAGAACCTCAACAAGAAATTGAAGAAGAGTCTCATGCTTGATGCTACAGCTATTGACTTTTCTAATTTTTTTTAGCATAACAATGGACTTTAAATGCCTAACATGTGGCATAAAGACTGAGAGCTGCTGGTTGTTCACTCCTGATTTACATACGATGGGAATAGTACAGAGTTTTAATGAAAGATTATGTGATTTGTGCAGTGGTGGGATTCAAATAATTTAACAACCGGTTCTCTGCCCTAATGAACTGCTCAGAAAGTTAACAACCGGTTCTCCCGAAGTGGTGCAAACTGGCTCCCACCACTGGATCTGTGGCATTTGCTATACATTTGCTTAGTAATTAAAATCATAATATACCACTGTGCTACTAATGCTTTTCTGTGGCTTCTTGTCAGTCCCAATGCTTATGAGGAGTACACAAATGAAACTTAAACCAAAAAGACAATAGCACTCTGAATTACAGATCAGATTAAACATACTGTATGTTGAAACTAGCTGTGATTTTTTGGTAATAGTGGGGAAACCAATTTGCAGATGTCAAAAACAACTTGCTTTTGTAGGGGGAAAATATTCTATTGTAAATATGGTCTTGAAAACAGGTTTTAGTATTTTGCCCACAGGATTGGTATATGTATTTTATTTCTCTCTTGCTGAGCCATACTCCTACTCCTAATTTTTAGCAATGTAGCAAATTTATGAGAGGCATATTCTTAATCTTGTGACTGAAATGGCATTGTATTTTTAAGTTGTTGTTAATGATGCAAACAGGGACGTGGTGGCTCAGTGGCTAAAGACGCTGAGCTTGTTGATCAAAAGGTCGGTAGTTCAGCAGTTCGAATCCCTAGTGCCGCATAACAGGGTGAGCTCCCATTACTTGTCCCAGCTTCTGCCAATCTAACAGTTCGAAAGAACGTAAAAAATGCAAGTAGAAAAATAGGGACCACCTTTGGTGGGAAGGTAGCAGCGTTTCATGCGCCTTTGGCGTTTAGTTATGCCAGCCATATGACCATGGAGATGTCTTCGGATAGTGCTGGCTCTTCGGCATAGAAACGGAGATGAGCACCACCCTCTAGAGTCGGGAACAACTAGCATATATGTGAGAGGGGAACCTTTACCTTTTTTAATGATGCAAACTTTACACGAGTGTAACATGGGTGTCTGTGGGGAAGCAAGGATAGAGGGAGGCACCAGCTCAAGGTTGACTCAGCCTTCCATCCTTCCGAGGTTGGTAAAATGAGGACCCAGATTGTTGGGGGCAATATGCTGACCCTGTAAACCGCTTAGAGAGGGCTATAAAGCACTGTGAAGCGGTATATAAGTCTAAGTGCTATTGCTATTTTGCAATGCACACTTGTATAAGTTATGACCACAATTGAGTCCAAAATTTATGTTGCTAAGTGAGAAATTTGTTAAGTAAATTTTGCCCCATTTTATGATTTTTCTTGCCACATTTGTTAAGTGAATCACTGCAGTTGTTAAATTAGCAACACGGTTGTTAAGTGAATCTGGTTTCCCCATTGAGTTTCCTTGTCTGAAGGTTGCAAAAGGGGATCACATGACCCCGGGACACTGCAACCATCATAAATGTAGTCAGTTGTCAAACATCTGAATGTAAATCACGTGACTGTGCGGATGCTGCAACGGTCATAACTGTGAAAAATGGTCCTAAGTCACTTTTTTCAGTGCCATTGTAACGTCGAACGATTAACTAAGCAAACTGTTGTAAGTCGAGGACTACCTGTAGTGTGTGAAGCTTAAAGCAAGTATGTTGTGAATGGAATTTGTGTTGTGATATGATATATATCATTCATCTCAGCTTGCTGCAAAATTCTCAGGAATGAAATGCTTGCTGGCAGCAGTATCAGGAGCAATGAAATTGTCTTGGCATAATAACCAGATGGTTTTTTTGTAAGCATAATTATACCATGGACTTTGGCTAGCCATGATCTCATTTTCATGTCACAATAAGGGAGCAATCATCAGAATAACCAAGCAGACAAATCACAGTTCATATAAGTGCTGAGACTACAGTGAACATTTTATTTAAAAATTGTTTCTCCAAAAACTTTCCTGTGCATTTTTTTATAAAATATCAACAAGAAAAAGGGAGAGGAGGAGGAGGAAGAAAGAATGTTTTATGTACCTTATAATAGACAAAACAGATACGGTGCCAAAGGTTTAAGAATGTTGATAGGGTCCTGGCAGAGAGAAATAACATTATTTTCCTTATCTCTGATGGTTTGAGGCTACTTTCCAATTAACTACTATGTGTTTAGTAAAAGCACATATATTGATTATCTAATGTGCTAGTTTAACCTTGAGTGTAATTTATTAGTCATTGGGTGCAAATGTCTGCAACAGCAGTCTATATCTCTCTGTTATTTCTTATCTAGAAGCCATAATTCCACAAAGACCTTAGGAATGCAAATACACTCTTGAGTGCAGAAAAGTATGGAGTAGTCGCATTTCAGTAACTAGATGCATATATGGGTTCACAGTTTTTCACCCTGCAAAGTTAGCTTGCGTGATGGATAGATTAATTGATTTGTAGCTGCTAAATTGATGCATGCCTTGATTAAAGTTACCTATATTATTATCTTACATTTATTTGGAAGAAATTTCAATTGGTTTAAAATACACATAATTGTAAAATATTTTCTTTTAAATAATTTTTATTAAGATCTACAGAAACAAGAATTAAAAAACTAATACAAACTAGGAAAAAGAAAAAATGCAGAAGAAAGAGAATGTTTTAGAGAAGTAAAAATGTAACAAAGAAAATGTAACACAAGAACAAAGAAAAAAGGTATATAAAGAAACAATTTCCTCCTTTATTAAGATACGTATAACACTTTCAATAACTTATCATGTTTTCTGATACCACAACAAAGATTTTTTTCTTCCCGTATCTCATGTCTTATCTATAAAGAAATGTTCAAGCCTTGTCATTCTGTGCTACTCAGCAAAGCCCATTAAAAGTTATCAGAAATAACAACACACATATTTTAACCTTAATCAAAGAAATCAACTGTATTTCTTTCATTTTTTAAATAAAATAATTTATAACTTTACAACAAGAGATCTCTTCTTCCCATATCTTTTTTATAAACAAATCTTTAAAGCCTCATCATTCAGTCTTCATCAAGAAGTTATCAGATGCATACACACATGCATACACGTATGCGTATGCGTATACATATACATATAAATCTTGATCAAATAAACCAATTTTGTGTTCCTTCCCTTTACTTTTAAGAATTTTGATCTTTAATATCTTTAAATAGTGTGCCAAAACTTGATTTCTTTTGGTTTTCCCTTTTTCTCTTCTCAGAAACTCCTTCATAAATTTAAAACGTCCCTTATAAATCCACTATAAGAAAGTTATCCAAATCACTTTCTGCATTGTTATTTGTATACTAGTTGTAATTATTAACAGTTGGTTTCTTGGAAATCCAATGCAACATTTTTTCAATATCATTCTTGTAGTTTGTCATTTTTAAATCCATATTCAAAACGGCCTTGGGGTCAGTCTTGTCCTCATCTATCACTTCTTTTAAATCCATTTTTTCAAAACTTTGTTTTTCCCCAAATGTCTTTGAATTCTTCCCAAGTCAAACTATTTTGCTCCATTCTGTTATTCATTCCAAAAACATGGCTAAGATCATCTTAACTCTAGGGAGATCAGACCATGTGATTCTCCAATTCTTATAGGAAGAACAATCATACGATCTTGTTGACACTCAAGATTTTGCAGTTGCACAAGGAATATTGGATACAGAACATTTTATACATGTCAGATTTATCTTGTAGCCACTTATTGTCAGGCCCAAAATAAAAAATGATACATTACAGTTCTTCCAAGTTGAGTTCTGTATTGTTTCACATGTATAGACAAAATCTTGCCAGAGTAAAGATTCTACTATCTGCATCTAAAATATACTCTGTAAACTATTTGGGGGGACAGGATTGTTTTCTTCCTCTTTCTCTCACACATCTGGACTGAGTTGCCTCTTACTCCTTTGAAATGTACCCATCTGTCCTGGGAATCCACCTCTCATTCCATTCCATCATACTTATGCTGGAAATGGAGTGGTGTAGTGTTTGTTGTAGTGTTGAAGGCATCAGGCTAGAAACTAGGAGACTGTGACTTCTAGTCCCACCTTAGACATAAAGCCATAAAGCCAGTGGTCTAGTCACTATCTCTTAACCCTAGGAAGGAGGCAATCGCAAACCACTTGTGAAAAACATTGCCAAAATAATTGCAGGGATTTATCCAAGTACATTCTAAGAATCAGATATGGTTGAATGGAAGAAAAACAACAACTGGACATAGTCAGTGGTGGGATTCAAGTAATTTAACAACTGGTTCTCTGCCCTAATGATTTCTTCCAACGACCAGTTTGCCAAACTGCTCAGAAAGTTAACAACCGGTTCTCCCGAAGTGGTGCGAACTGGCTGAATCCCACCACTGGACATAGTTAATCCTAGAATGATTCGAACAGTAATTTTATTTATTAAGTAGGTTAATTGCACAAGAGTTTTAGGGAGCACCCGATATCAAATGCAAAGCTTATATTTGGATAAAATGGAGAATATTCTGTTTCTTTTAATATGTGCTTTATATATATATATATATATATATATATATATATATATATATATATAGGTCTTTGGTTATTCGGGTCTTCTCCCACGTAAAATTGGAAGTGTCTTGGCGACGTTTCGACGAAGTCTCATTCGTCATCTTCAGGCTGGTGTTCTCGGCTTCGTGCTTCCAGGAGCAATGTGAGATCGCAGCTGTCTCTTCCTTTTAACTGCTAGTGGGGGTGTGAGCTGATTGGGTGGGAACTTGGCTGTGCTCTGATTGGATGGGGGGTTGGTTGTGCTCTGATTGGCTGGGGGTGTGTTCTGTTTGGGTGGGGGCTTGGTTGTGCTCAGCTTAGTCTGAGTTGCAGGGGGATTTGAGCTGGTGAGCTGCGTTGTTGTTTTACAGACTAAGCTGAGCACAACCAAGCCCCCACCCAAACAGAACACACCCCCAGCCAATCAGAGCACAACCAACCCCCCATCCAATCAGAGCACAGCCAAGTTCCCACCCAATCAGCTCACACCCCCACTAGCAGTTAAAAGGAAGAGACAGCTGCGATCTCACATTGCTCCTGGAAGCACGAAGCCGAGAACACCAGCCTGAAGATGACGAATGAGACTTCATCGAAACGTCGCCAAGACACTTCCAATTTTACGTGGGAGAAGACCCGAATAACCAAAGACCTACATACAAACACCCGCGAAAACCTGAGAAAATATATATATATATATATATATATATATATATATATATATATATATATATATATATATATATATATATATATAAAGTGTTATTTTTGAGGGGGAAAGAGGGCCAGTCTGTATGTGTTAATTGTTCTGGAAATTGCTAGTAGAAGTCTGATCAACCTGAGAATTAACTTTCATACTACTATAAATATTTAAATTTGCACATGGTATAACTATACTCCTGTATATTGAATTGATGATAGGAACATTCCATCATGAACTTAACAGTTTTCAGAGAATTTCAGTATCTCTCTATATTTTTTGACAATTGTGCTTACTTTTGGAATATGTAATTTTGTTTATGTTTCAATTAATTTTGTTTTATGTATGTTTTAAAATCTTCAGACCTTTGCTGTTCCTGGTGTACATTGAGGTATACATAGATTTATTTGGATTTATTAGAAACATCAGATTGTACTGAAATACTTGTATCCCACCTATAAATATTTAAATATATGGTTAATTTTAAAACAATAAGATTAACAGATAAAAGATGCCCTTGGCAACAACGAGTGTTGTCACTGTGCTTTAGAAGTAGAATTGAAAATAACCTCATTTCCCATTCTGCAATCCTGTTAATGTTTCCAGATGAGGAATTGTATAATTGTCCTGTCTGTTTCATCGAATTTCCAAATAATTCTGTTTTTCTACTGGTAATTTTCCAGTGTTTATTCAGCACTTTTTAAAAACCATCTTTCTTTCCAGAAAAAATAGAGAAGGCTTTGTCTTGAAGCAAAAAGAGATCACTGCTAAATTCTATTTTGGAAGAACAGATCAAGTTAATTCTTTTATTATTGGTATGTTCATAGTTCTAGTTATACTTCTGCTCTTTAGTTGAGTTGCTTGTGGGATTTTTTTTTATTTTTTTTTGCTGGTGCCGAAATATCTCAGACAGTTTGAAGGGGAAAATATGGAGATAAAATCTAACGGAGCATAATGCCTTTTGGCTTCTAGCCTTATTATTCACCACTACAGCACAAATAATTCCATTTTTTGCAAAATTCTAAATAGATCTTTATTTGGACTATTGGTATGTGAGGTTCACAAAGTGAAGGATGAGCTTATGACATATACACAAATTATAAAAAAATGAACAAAAAGAAAAAAAGAAACAGGAAAAATGTTAACACAATATTCTGTGGCTTGTTTCCCGTCAAGATAGTATCTTGCAGACAAATCAATTAGGCTGAACTTTACCATGTGTGAAGGAGTTCATGTTACACAGAAGCAAGAACAGAAAAGCAAATAAAGGATTTTTTTTCAAGGGAGGAATAAACAGAGAGAGAGAAAGGGAGAGGGAGGGAGGGAGGGAGAAAGAAAGGGAGAGAGAGGGAGGGAAGAAGAGAGAGAGAGAGAGAGAGAGAGAGAGAGAGAGAGAGAGAGAGAGAGAGAGAGAGAGAGAGAGAGAGGCACCTAAATTACTTTCAGGATAATTTCTTCTGATACAATTGAAAGAATGACCTTATACTGTACTAAGGCAAGTTGGAATACTGATAGGCTCAAAGTAGTTTTGAGGGTTTTCTATTTTTGATCTTACTTTTTTTTGTTGGCAGCCATCTCTCCAGATAGTTCTTAATTTTAAGAAATCTGTGACTGAATCCAGAACTTTTTCCAAATTACGTAACAGGTAGACCTTGACTTACAACAATTCATTTAGTGATAGTTCGAAATTACAACAGCACTGAAAAAGTGACTTATGACCCTTTTTACACTTATGACCACTGCAGCATCCCCATGGTCATGTGGTAAAAATTTGGATGCTTGGCAACTTACTCATATTTATGACGGTTGCAGTGTCCCAGGGTCATGGAATCCCTTTTTATGATCTTCTGACAAGCAAAGTCAATGAGAAAGCCAGATTCATTTAACACCATATTACTAACTTGACAACTGCAGTGATTCACTTAACAACTGTCACAGGAAAGGTCATAAAATGGGGCAAAACCCACTTAACAAATGACTCACTTAGCAACAAATTTTTTTGGCTCAATTGAGGTCATACGTTGAGTACTACCTGTATTTAGTGCTATTTTGAGGCATCTTTTTCATTAACAAAAGCCATCTGGGTCTATCTTGAGATTAACTATGACACAATTTATACCTGGGGAAAAAAAAGAAGGCCAGGTATCAGAAAAATCCTGTCAGTCTTAAAATCCTTGGATTTGAGGCAAGCACTGTGGAGTGTATTTCAGATCCTGAACCAAAGGAAAGGAGAGGATTTGAGTAGAAAAAAGCAAAAGGAACTGGCTTTGCTAGCTAGAAATTACTGAAGTCCAACAATTTGGTGAGCACCAACCTAGTCTTATTCCTACATGTGACGTTAAACTGTCACAGTAGTGTCTTCACTTTGGTATATAACCTTGTTCAGTTTAAAAGTGAACATCTTTTTTTCAAGTAATTTGTTTTGTAATGAATGTAGGTGTGGATGGGGAGAACAAGTCCCATTTCTGTTCTTGGCCTCCATTTTCCCACCAGATTTTCCAAACTAGACACCTAATAGTGATGGTGTGCGCATTGGTTCACCTACAGAACTTCCATCAGTTTCACTCAACATCCAACTTTATCAAGGGTCAGAAGTTAAGCAAGGCTGGCTGGTCAAACATGGATGGGAGACCACCAGGGATCTCTAGGGTTGGAAGTTAAATGGGAAAATTGTAAAATCATTCAGGAAGAAGCAATAGCAAGCCACTTTCACACTGTTACCAAGACTGGGTGGGTCCCTGTAATCACCAGAAGTTTGAATTTAATTCAGGCCTTGGCCTGATGCATCCAATATGTTTTCTCAGGAAAATATGCTCTGTTTTCCTGGCAAAGGCCCACTTCATTTGTGAAATAATCTGCCTAATTAATATTGCATGCTATTGGAAAAGAGAAAGCTTGCTTAAGTATGATTCATTCTGATCAGCTACCATAATTGCAATTTTTTTTTGTTCCTAGGTCGAACTGACCTTGTATACATTTTTAAAATTAGCACTCAAATGTTCTGCCGAGAGTTTGAGTAATGGATTTAACGAACAAACAATACTTATATTTTGTAGACGTATGCCATAGCCTACATTATTGTCTTCCAGGTGTCTTTTTCCATGATTTTGCAGTTGCCATTAGGGCCAGGCATTTCTACAATAAACTTTAATAGATACTTTAAGTTACTTTAACTCCTCCACAATGAGATCCTAACTGAAATGGTTGGTTGGCAGAGGGCTATAGGCAAGTATGGAACTTCTGTTTCACTCAATGTTCCCATGAGGTTGGACTGGACACAATTGGTGGTATATGTTTCCATGCTTATGATTCCCTCTTGCTCTTCCTGTTAATATAAACCACAGACCCTAAATGGGTCTGGAAGGGGAAGGAGATTGAACTTGACAGGTTGGGCTGACTGACCTTGTTTTTCTACAAAGCAGAATTCCAGAAAGGTACTCCTCAATTTACAGCTGTAATTGAGCCTGGAATTACAATTGTTAAGTCATGCTGATTGTTAAGGGAGTCATCCTGTGACTGACTAGCTTTTATAATTTCTTTTTTTGTGACAGACATTAAGCAAACAATGAAGCAAACTAGGGTTGCCAGGTGTCCACTATTTGAGCGGACAGTCCACTTTTTTCACATTATGTTCACTATTTTTTTTCACAAAATAGTGGACTTTTTTTTATTCAAAAGCTTTATGATGAAATGGTACATAATCTAAAGCTGTACAGTCTAAGAGAATAAGGATAGGAGAATCGCGATTTGTCTTTTTTTTCATAAGTTAGAATGAGACAAAGATCGAATGCTCATTGCAATAATCACATTTTACACAACAGTGCAAAAAATGCATTAAAGCAGTTTTGATATTGAAAATGTAGTGCTAAAGGTTTTTGCCGAATTTTCGAATTCTGCGATGAAACGAGAAGAGTTGAAATCATTTTTTGAGTTTTACGAGTCAGAATTTCATGAAGTTTTGTGCCATGTTCCAACACGTTGGTTAAGTTTGTTTAAAGCGGTCGAAAGACTTCTTTTAAACTGAATACCTCTAAAATTGTATTTTATTTCTCTTGGATCTGATGAGTGCCATAAGGTTATCTGGAACCTTATTTTGGATCAGGAAAATGAACTCGCAAAGGACGATGAACCAACAATTTCAGAATTGTATTTATATTTTACGCACTTCTTCATGTCAATAATGCAAGACACCCTACTGAAGCTGGAAAGCAAGAAAATTCTTGCATGTGATCTTCACATTATCATGTGTAAGCTGCGTGATTCTTTGCAAAAAAAAATACGATGAGCAGTTTTTTGGAATGAAGTTTTATTTGCCTTACATAAAAAACATTTGCCTAAGAATGCCGTGCAAAAGTTCAAGAAAGAAGCCATCAACGGGTATCAAAGAGTCATTGCGTACCTAGAAAAGTGGTATAATTTCACCGATTCAGTGTATGAGACGCTAAGTTGTTTCAATCTAATTGATTGCAATAATCCTTCAACTTTAGAAGAAATGACGAACATCTGCTTATTATCACCATGGCGAGAAGAACTTCCACCCAACACTCTCTTCGATGAAATTTCTGCCTTAGAAGAAGTTTATGTTCATCTGCAGGGCGATTCATCCCTTGATAAGTGGACATACTTTTTCAAGAAAGAGCCAGCTCCGAGTTTACTGAAACTGTTCCAGTATTGTGCATCAATTCCGGTATCAAATGCAAATGTTGAACGAATTTTCAGCGTCATGGGAAATTTGTGGACTGACAAACATAACCGACTGCTTGTATCAGTTCGAAGTGAACTTTGTATATTTTTTAATATTTCTCAACGTTGTACTGAAATTAAAGAATTATTCCTTAAACACAAAGAATTGATCAAAGCTGTGCAGTCAAATAAAAAATACACACGACAGCAAAGTAAAATGTAATTTAATATTTTACATATTATTATAATATATTTGATGTTTTGAATTTTAAGTAAAGTTTTGAAGTGATTATTTTAATACGTGTTAAAATGTTTGTAAGAAAATATATAATTTAATTGTAATTTTTTTTTTATTTTTTTACTACTTAACACCCCCCCCCCCCCCCCCCGCTTGTCCGCTATTTTCTGGAAGCAGACCTGGCAACCCTAAAGCAAACCCATTCTTCATAATGGGCATTTTTTTTTGCTGAAAGCCAGAAGTAAACAACAGTTTTCAGCCCCCCAAAAAATTGTCATAAATCATAATAACGTGCCTGAGGGATGCTACAAACAGCCATTAATACAGGCCGATTACTGAATAACAAAAATGTGATCATATGATCATGGGGGAGGGGGATGTTGAAACTCTAAATCCAGGTTGTAAGTACCTTCTGGGGGAGGTTCATCATAACTTCGAATGAGTCAGTAAGCAAGGATTACCTGTATGGCATAATCTGTTCTGGTAGTCTTTTAATTTGCTGTATAAGGCCTTAAATCTTTCAATTAAATATTGGCCAATCATTTTTCCACATCTGAATTATAACTATATATAGTTATAGGATATAATTAGTCTTTATTATAACCTCTCTTTCTCGCTTTGGTGGCCTATTTATCACTAGGGAAGCTCATCTTTATAGCTAGTCTATCTCTTCCAGCAGAGCAGTGGTGAGTTGCTACCGGTTCGCTCCAGTTCAGGCAAACCTGTAGCAGCGGCGGTGGGAGGCTCCACCCACCTGCCCGGACATCATCAAATATGCTCTGCGCATGCAAGCGAACCGGTAACAAAGATAAGTGAAACCCACCACTGCAGCAGAGGCTCTGCATCAGAAGTGGACAACTTTGAGAAAAGGCCATCTTTAATATTGGAAAACCATTTGTAGACTGAGGCCTTAGCGAGAGTTGAGGGAGAGTCTTTGGTTTTTGTTTGTAATAATTTTGTAGGGATTTCTGTTCAGGTTCATGCATTTCCAAGTCAAAACGGGAGGAAAACAGTTCTGTACGTTTTCAGCAGTTATGGATAGAAAGGTTCTAGTCTAATCTGCTTGCTTTTCTTTTGGCTTCCAAGTGTTGCTATGATTTTGAAAAGATTGAAAATAGTATTAATACTGTAATTGCTGTGACATAAACTTTACACTAAAGTGAGGGTGAAAGTGAGAATTCAAAAGATGAGATTTAATATACTGATTAAGAAAAATAAAAAAGGAGGAAAAAAGTGTAAGAAAAAGCTTTCAAGCAGCCCCCTTTTTGTTGTTGTTTTTCTTAATTCTACCTCCCTGCACCCATCCATTAACTGCTACCTCAGTATTTTTATAGTACCGTATGCTTTGAATTTCTAAATCTTACAATGGATGCATTTCAAGACCTCTTCAGACCCAAAATCTCAACTTGAATTGTACAGGGATGGGTAGGAATTCTCTGAAGTCAGTCTTTGCATAGAGCGTCCAGAGCTCTCCAAAATCTTTGCTGCTGTATAATTTTTCGTGACAGATAAAACAAATATATAGGAACATCACACAAAGGAAGTGGTGCGATCACTTTCTGTGGAGGGGATGAATAGCTCTTCTCAGGAAAGTCTTTACATGGATTCCTGTGCTAAACACGAAATTGATTTCAAAGGCCCCCTTCCAATTCTATGATAATTTTAAATTAATTAACATAAAAGGCTAGGCTCGCTTTTTGGTGGGCAGCCCCAAACATGCCATTCAAGGACCAAATAGCAGGCTCTTCCACTTTGTTCCATTCTGTTTGGTTTACCTCCTCTGTCTCCTTCTGACTTGTTTAAAACAGGCACACTTCCAGCTAAGGGAGACCTTTAGCAAAATCCATAGGTTGCAAAGCATAGCCTTCTTCCTTCTTCCATCCAAGAGGCTGTAGGGAGCTGGGAGTGGTTGATATTAACGGTGGGTTTAGACTGGTAAGCACCTGACTAGGAACAAGATGACCCAGTGCAACACTTCAGTGTTAATAAGAATTAAGCTGAGGTAAGGAAGTGTGGGTGTGGGAAGGGGGGACATTGCTCTTTATTATCCAGCCCATCTTGCACCAAAATTATCTGAAACCAAATTACTGAGTTGTGGCGCAGGCCTTATTTTGTTTCCGTTGCAAACAGAGATAACTGAATCCTTCCTCTGTTGTGCTGTCACAGAAGAATGTTTGTGTCAGGGTGACCTGACCAACACTTGCTGTTTCCAGAGGCTTACTCAGTCAGGCTGACAGCCTTCTCTGCTCTGAATCAAAGAAAGACAAACTCAGTGAAGCTAATGTTGGCACGGAAAGCAGCAGCAGCAGCAGCTGGGATTAGCCACCTTTGCAAAAGGCTAACTGGCAAGACTTTGCTTGCTTGTAACGATACAAGCACAGGATTGACTTGCAAGGGGTAAATCGGAAGCTTCGCCTCTATAAGGTATAGTACAACTTTGTTCTGTGCAAGACAAACCCGTTAAGGTGCCACTATCGTGTTTCCCCAAAAATAAGACTCTGTCTTATATTTTTTTGAACCCTGAAATAAGTGCTTGGCCTTATTACCATGCCCTCAAAAGCCCGATTGGGCTTATTATCAGGGGATGTCTTATTTTGGGAGAAACAGGGTAGTATTTTCAGATCCAGCAAAGAACAAAGCTACGAGGCCTAGAAGTAGACTAAATCAAGCTATGCTCATCACTATTAATCTTCACTAAACTGCCTGCAGGTCCAATTTTTTTTTTTTGAGTGTGCATGTTGATTATTATGTAGTTATCTTATTATTTAGAGGTCTTAAGCATGCTCTCTCAGTTTGAGAAAGTAAATATTTGGAAGGAAAAGTCTGTCAAGCCTTTTGTACTTTGCAAGACGTTGAGCTATCAGCAAGTTATAGGAAGTGTACTGCAAATTTTCTAGTGACCTACAAATAGATCGGGGTCTATTTTTCCCAATCTTGACTTTAATAGGACTACAATAGTTCAAAATGCACAGGCATTGTTCTGCTGGCACAAGAAGCAGCATATTATTTGATTCTCCAACAATTTATTTCGAAGATCTGTTATTAACAGTATTCATTTCACAATTACTCACAGAAACTTTAGTTTCTTGCTTGGCTATATATAGTAGGGAAAACCCGCAACATTTTAAGTCACAGGGCACTCCATTGTACTCAAAAAGGAATGTTTTTACATTATATATATATAAAAAAACACACCTCATCCTTTTCTTTCATCCTGTGATTTAGTGGTTTAGATCCATTTAAAAACAGATGAAATAAAATTAAGGAAGATTTTCCCCCCACCCTCTTTTTCTTCATACGGTTTTATCTGCAGGTTGTCTGTATTAAATAATATTGAATCTGTGTGCAGACATCTTTTTTTCCCCACATTTAAAACTCTACTTTCAGGAGAAATTTGCATAGTTTATACCTCTGTGGTTCTGATAATTTATTTTTTCAGTTGATAATTTGTCTTTTTGCTTACAGGGCACAGCAGGATTTAATATTATGACTTCCTTACAAATTTAAATTTACTTTTCCTGGCCCTTTACATATATTCTTTCTCAAAATTGAAGCCCCTTGGGTCTTTGGAACCACAGAATTACAATTCCCATTTAAAATGTGTGTTCATGGGAAATTGTGATAGGTAATTTCAAACTGGTATTTTTATATTTTCCATGGGCTCTTTGAGTATTTGTGTGAAAAATTCAACAGACAAGCTAATGCACCTAGGTCAAATTCATTTTATGTAGAAGACGTTGTGCCAGTTGGATCTTTAGCACACTTGTTCTATGCTAAAAATATAAGTAGTAATAAAGACAGCCTATGAGTACAAATTACGTTAATATCAGCATGTTTCTCATTTTGAATTATTTTTGTCTGTATGAAAGATTAGTTAAATGTAAGGAGAAAAAAGACCAAAAAGCACCCAAATGTGAGAAAGTCTATGATATACCAAATGAAGCATCTTATGAATGTTACATTTTATTTATAGCAGAATAATATTTTAATATTTTTTATTAGATCAGGGTTTTTTATTTAAACAATTCTGTTTGCTGCGACTGCATTTAAATTTTGCTTCCCATAAGTGCATTATGGTTGTAATCTAAATATTGATTGTAAGTCAGTTTCCTTTGCCTCAAGAATATAGAAACTCAACAAGATAATTAAAAATGCCCGCATTTGAAATCTCAGTATTTAAAACTATGTCATAGCTTGTTGTAATTGTATACTTTATTGATAATTTTCTTTTGGAGCCATCTTTTTCTAGTTAGTGTAATATGTTATGCTATAACACAGTTTATTTGGTCTATTACTTTGCATTTTATGTTAACCCAGCTAATTGTGGCTTTATTTAATAAACCATAAAGTAAACCACCACACCACATAGTGTGTTATGTAAAATTTGTTTAATTATAATGCCTCTTACTTGGTTTTAGCTGATTTGCGTTAAGCAAAACTTACTCATGGATAAATAAATGTAGGATTGAAGTCTCATCCCACCCTGTTTAACCTTGTTTATAAATTGAAGACAATTCTGATGGGGCTCAATCTAAAATGGTTTGTACAATTATAATTACTATAGTGCATTCCTGGGTATAAAATACATTCTTGCAATATCCCCGTAAGGCAGATCATTGGCATTCTTCCATTTTAAAAAAAAAGTCAGTCTAAGAGATTCAGATTGAGAGGGACCTAAAAAACCCCACCAGAGTTTACATAGACTATGGGAAAGCAATATTTGAAGGCATGTTGAAGTCTGCATAAACAAACCTGATAGCTCAGAGTTAAAATCACTGTACTATTGTATCTTTTAGTGCAGAAAAGCACCATCATACAGGAGAAAGGAATTGGAAATGCTGTGTGAGAGATCATCAAAACTTTCTTGTGTGATCTTGATTGCTTTTTGTCATATAGGGCTAGAAAAATACCAGGGTTTTCTGTTGGAGAATGGTTCAAAAGTTCTGCCCAGAAGACTTGTATTTAAACTTAAATCTAAATTGTTATCTGTTAAAGCTAAGTACACTTAGGTTGCATTAGATTCTATGGACAAACTTTGAATGTGACACACTTTAAATTGCCCTGTTTTTTTCAAAAGCAGGCTGGACACTTTTCAAAGTGATACTAAATCTTGTCAGTAAAGAGGAGACAGTGATGTAAATGCCATGGAAAGAGTTAAGACCACCTCTCATCCTATGTATACAAATATATGTTTTATAACTTCCTTAAGTCCTTCCTTTCCAGATGTTTATTTGCCATGATTTTAGAAAGCAGTGCTGATGGGAATTGTCCTCTGATACATCTGGAAAGTCACCAGTTTAGAAAGACTACTGATTAATATAGAGATGGATTCGTCTTTTATTTGCAATGAAGGAAAAAGAGAAGCTTAAGAAGATCTGCCTATGAAAACAACTTTGGGTTTAAATTCATATGGAATGCAGTCCTTTGGTTAGTACACAATGGATATATCTGAGAGAGCCAAAGCATTTTTCATTTTCTAAAATGGATTTAAAGTTTATGACTTCAGCTATTTCTTCTTTGTCTTTATTGGCTATCATTTTCTACCCTGCTTAGGATTTCCATAACTACTTCATAGTCTTTAAAGTGCGCTGAGACTTTTAAATATAATTTGAGGATAAATTTATTTAAATCAGAAGTTGTTAATTTAATAAAAAAACCCACAGCATGATGGACAAGGTCAAAATAATATCCCAGGATGGAAAATCCAGTTTGTGAATCTGGATTAACTAGATGCTATTGACTCATGAACAGCAAACCATAGTAATTGAAGTTACACCTGCAGCTTTTATGAGATCCTGTAAGAAAAACCTATAAATCTGCATTAAAATACATTGTTTCCTGTAGGTGTGGAAAGACAAGACCCTTACAGGATGTAATTCTTCTGTCTAATGTATTTATTGCCACATCGTATATTACACTGTGGGCCACAGTGGTGTTTCACTACTTAATGGCCGATTGATTTGAAAATTGTTCTCCAGAGCTGAAGGGATAAAATAAAGAACAAAGGCTAATATTAGAATGTCAGTGCTCATTTCTCAACAAAATTAATGGCTCAGCCTAGTTCAGCAATGCTTCTTACTGAAAATGTAATCTAGAATGGGATACTGTTGAAAAAAATGTCTCTGGACTGTTTTTTTTCCTTTCTGTAAGGGAAAGCAAATAGGAATTTTCTCTTACTGAAGCTTCCCAGCAGCCTTAACACATACATTTTCTTTTGAAAATCAACATTTGGTGACATTTCACTTGGTCAAAATGTCTTTTAATCTGCAAGTGTCTCCAGTATAGTAGCTCTTCTGAGTTTCATAATCCTCAAATCTGGAGTGTTTTTAATTTCTAGATTGTTTAATGGAGACCTAATTTTCATTGTTAACAGTGGAGTAGACTATTGTCATCACTTTGTATTTTGTTTCTCTCTGCTAGTCCAGTTGATGTTTACTGATTCATCTCCATATAGAGCAGAAAACTGAGCTATGGAGCGCTATATGATTTATTGATCTCTCCCACAATCATTGAGAGGTATCCTAATGCCTAATACATTTATTCCTGCCTTCTGCTTCAATTGCACTGCTGAATCAAATAATTAACTTAAAACACATTTAACAATTGAACAATTTTTGTCTAAGCATGTTTGCCATGATGTGAATGGTAGTGAACTGGGGTGCCAGTTTCTTTGATTTAGATCACCATATAAAACACAATTGACAAGTTAAGCACAAAAGACATGCCTTGCAAACATAATATTCTAGCTCCAAACTGAATAAATATTACTATGGATTAGCACAATGAGTGAATGTAGCCACAGAATATAAATTAGAAAGTTCCTGACAGAAATCAGCCACAGACTTGTTAAGTGTCCATAGACAAGCAGCCTTCAGCCTTAACTTTTATAAACCCCATTTGCAACATGGGAGAATTAGCGCTCATCTATACTACAATAAAGATTTTACTGATACTATGAAGCATTTTGAGTACTTACCTATGTACAAGATATGTGTTATACAGGCTATTCATTAGATAGTGCAGGGGTGTCAAACTCAATTTCATTGAGGGCTGCATCAGGGCTGTGGTTGACCTTGGGGGGCTGGTAGGCATGACCAACTGGGTGGGCATGGCACCTTGATGCCACTCACTGGGCATGGCTGACTGGGTGGGTGTGGCCATCTTGACGCCACTCCCCAAACTGCTGGCATGTTTCCACTTTGCATTGGGTAGACCGGGCTGAAGCCACGCTGGCCCAATGTTTGCTCTTCGCACTGGGTATTCCGGGTCAAAGCCATGTGGGCTGACCCCTTACATTTTCCAGGACAGCCCCACAGGCTGGATCCGACCACATTGCGGGCCGGATCCGACCACATCGCAGGCTGGATCTGACCTGTGGGCCTTGTGTTTGATAACCCTGGTGTAGTGGCATTGAAAATGCTGTTGTAACATCCTAATGTCAAATGGCTGCAAATGTATAAAAGATAAGCAATAATGAACCAATGTAGATGATCCCTTAGTTTTATTTATGGTGAAAGTAAGCATTTGAAATGGCAGCTTCTTAAATATAGAGGCTGTTTCATTTAATAGTAATTCTGTTTTATATATTAAAGTGATTAATGTGAATATTATTCTGGAACTTCAGACTATTAGAAGTTTGATTCCTATTACTAAAGGGCTGTTTTATCTGGTTCAAATATTATCAATGTTTTTCAGCAATATCTTATACCTGTCTGCACTCAGACCAGAATGTCCAAGATCTCAACCTTAAAAGAGTTATACTGATTCAATCATTTTTTTGCATAGGATTGTAAGAATGTCCCTAATACTTAACATTGTATGCATGAAATAAGCAAAGATGCCTCTTGCTTTGCTTATTTTATGCATACTATATTTCAAATGGCATCTAACTTTCAGCATTTTGTACAAGTGTATCTATAAGAATGCTACAAGTAAACAATTTATGTTATTGCAGATGTACACTATATTCCCTTTATAGTAATTGAGCCTAATCATCTATAGCTTCTTTTTTAAAAATCTCAATCCTCAATATTGTAGATGTTTGCACAGTTTATCCTGGTGTGCATATTAAAGCAATATTGTGTGAAATTGAACAAACTAATGTTGCACAGGTCACTTAGATGTCAGTACCTAGCCAATCTTGGCTGATCTCAAAAAGCTAAGAGGAAATGGACTTGGTTAATATAGCTGACCTTCTGAAACAGGAAATCTTTCCTGGCAGATCTCAGGAAATGCCAGTCCTTTAAGCTAGACACGGAAGTTGAAAAAAATCCTTGTAGAAGAACGCGGTGTCAAACCATTTCTGTATTGATGCAAAAGTAATAATATGGACATGTACAGAAGTCAAGTTCAACTAAAAGAAAATTTTCTCTCTATCTCTTTGAAAGCCAGTGTGCTGCAGGGATTTGGGTGTTGAAACTAGGAGCAGGGAAAGCCAGGTTTTAGTCAATCTTTCAGCATAGAAGCCAGTGGGGTGAGTTGGTAACTCTCTCAACACTAAATTAAAAAAAAAAAAAATGCCCCACCCCCCCCACCCTAGTAGTTTACAGTCCATTACTGAAGCTTCACATAGAGTTGCCATCATTCTATAGCTGCATGAACATTGATGTGTTTTGAGGTTTTTCCTTTTGGCAATATTCCCAAAATAATCTGGTTTTTTTTTTTTTTTTTGCCAGTTTGTGGATTTGCCCCCAAGCCTGCCAATGTTTCCCTCTTGTCAACTAGTGGTTGTTTGGGCTGCATAAAGAACAGAATATTTTGCTTAAACATTTGCAAGAGAAGGAATGAATTTACTTATAGCATTTTTCATTGTGGCTCCATCACCCATTCAGGATCAGGCCCACCAGCCATGCCACTAACATTCATATGTCCACTGCAGGGGTGGGTTCTACTTACCTTTACCACCGGTTCGCAACGGGATAGCGCGCGCATGCGAGCGAAGCGAGGGCAACCCACCACTAGTCCATTGACCCCACTCTGTTTAGAAATGTGAAATGGGCATGTGTATTTTGGGGTTTTTCAATCCATCAGGAAATAAAACCTTCCAGTCCTATATACCAGGGGTCTCCAACAGTGGCAACCTGGAGGACTTCAGCTCCCAGAATTCCCCAGCCAGCTTTGCTTTGTTGGCTGGGGAATTCTGGGAGTTGAAGTCCTCCAGGCTTAAATTCGCTAAGGTTGGAGACCCCTGGTACAGGGGTGAAATCCAGCAGGTTCTAACAGGTTCTAGAGAACTGGTAGCGGAAATTTTGAGTAGTTCGGAGAACCAGAAAATACCACCTCTGGCTGGCCTTAGAGTGGGGTGGGAATGGAGATTTTTTTTTTTTTAAATTTGATTTATATGCCACCCTTCTCCGGAGACTTAGGGCGGCTTACAATGCATTAAGCAATAGCCTTCATACTTCTGTATATTTTTTTACAAAGTCAGCTTATTGCCCCCACAAACTGGGTCCTCAATTTACCTACCTTAGAAAGGATGGAAGGCTGAGTCAACCTTGAGCCTGGCGGGATTCGATCTTACTTTAATTGCAGACAGCTGGAGTTAAATTACAATGCATTAGTCTGCTGAGCTATCCAGGCTCCTATTTTGCAATATCCTTCCCCTGCCACGCCCACCAAGCCACGCCCACAGAACTGGTAGGGAAAAATTTTGGATTTCACCCCTGCCCTGGTATATACAGATAACTACGTCCTTGCAGTGATCTTTCTTGTTCACATATGTGAAGATGCTAGAGATACGAGCTCAAGCCTGCCCTTGCTTATATTTGGTGAATGTGTGTTTATTTGGGGCAAAGTAGAAAAGAGATCTAAATAGCACTTTTGAAACCCAAACTGTAAGAGTAGTTCTCTCTTTCATCTGATGTTAACGTGTACTTTGGGTGTTTTTATATTGAATAGGAATGGAACTGCTGTTTCCTTTATACAAGTTTTTAATCACATGAAGATTTTTAGCCCACTTATCTTAGAGGAATTGAGAAGAGCAAGCTTGCTTTTTCACTCCCAGTTTGGTTAGTTCAGGTTACACAGGGAAGCCATTACATTTTAAACTGCAGAGGATTAAGCAACGAGAAATTAAGTTGCTCACCCCCACATGAAAAGTTTCCTTTTCTAACTTGAATAAAAATGAGCAGGGTGCTGTGTTTTTTTGTTTAATCCAGATTTCTTTCCCACTGGCTATGGCAGTTTTATGAGGCTGTACAAAGGTGGGATCCACATAGTTCCCCTTCAAAAACCAAATTGAGTTGGCTAAGAGCTGTGGTGGCTGAACTTGAATTTGACTTCCATGCCTCAGTAGAAGCAGAGCCACCATCACCACGGTGACTCGCTTCTCTTTATCATCTGTTTCTTCACATTGCAGACCATAAACACGGGGCCACAATAAACTAAATTTGCTGGAGTCTGCTTCTCTCTACCTCACAAAATTCTAATTTGGGCATGAAAGAAAAAGAAAGGACAACAGTTGGTGTTTTCCCAATATGATAGACTAATAGCTTGGTAATTTCCTGTGAATGGGTTGTAGCCAAAATCATCTGAAAAAAATCATCACAGTTGGGAAAAACCGATCACCATATTTGTAAATTGCCATTCTGTAATCCTGGTATATTCTTCAACACTGCATCGCCACTACCTTCAGCAGGGATCAACTCTAGTGTGGCTTTCTTCTCCCTACCTTTTTATGATTGTGAAGTATTAGAAATATACTTCGTGTTCTTCTTAGCCGAAGTTTATAGAATTCCTCCATGTTTGTCCTGCAGCAAGTAGTAAAGTGCTGGGATTCCTTTCATCCACTGCTATGGGGAGATCAGCCTTTCTCTTGTCCCCACTTCCGGCTGGCTGGAGTTTTTTGAATAGAGATAGTCAGTTCTGATCATTGTTTGGAATTTCACAGACATTTGAAACAGCTTCCCCCACCTCCGCTTGTGTCTGAGAGCTCCTAAAAGACATAAATCTGATACAGAGTTCAATAGCGCAAGAAAATGAGGCCCATCGGCCTGCCAAACTTCTGGGTGCCATTTTATGACCTAGCTGGCACATTCATGGCCACCAACATATATCTTTCTGCCTCTTGGACTGTTAAACAAGAGTTGTCCCAAATTTTTATATCGTGGAAGTGCAGGCAAGTGCTTTGATGTTGTCATTAACACGGTTTGTGCTCCAGCCGGCTGCTTCCTGGGCCTGAAGTAGATGCAGACGATGTTGGATAATTACTGTGTCTGGAATTTATTTTTATTAGGGCCTTCTCCAAGCTTGGAAATGGTAAAAGATGAAATGAATCCAATGAGCTCTTTATATCTAAGGGCTGCTCTGCACACATTGGTTGCCTGATTGTCTTCCAACATCTCATTTATGGGTTATGAACTTGAATGTGAATGTGGTAAATGGGTTTCATTGGCAAACATGTTTGGGAAAAGGTTACCAAATGCCTTGAGGGAGGGTAGATATTTCTGAAATTTAGAGATAAATTTCAGAAATACATTTGCTTGCTTACTTGGTGTTGGTGCGATGATGATGTACAAGGCCAGAAACTCATGGTTCTAGATCCATGAGTTCTAATCCTCTCTTAAAAGCTAGGAGTGAGTCACATTCTCTCAGTCATACCCACCTCATCTGGTGATTGTTGTGGAAAAATGTAAGGAGGAAGTAGTACTATCCAGGCTGCCTTGGGTTTTATTTTTAAAGATGAGCTATAAATCTAATAAATAAGTTTGCTTTTCCTCTAGGATACAGAGTGGCATGCCAACCCTTCCTTGCCATAACAACATTCCTGTGAGATAGGTTAGGATGAAAGTGACTGATGTGAAGTGAACCTCCAAGGTTGTGGCTGGCTTTGAACCTGTGTCTGCTTAGTTCTAGTCCAGCACCTTAACCACCCTGGCTCAGTATTTAAAATAGATGATACCCTGTGAACTTGAGACCACATGAACAACACCTCTGTGTTAAGCAGATTGCCTCGAAAGTCTTTCCAGAGGCTTTTTCCACTTGAATACACCTTTGACCCTTCAACAAGAAACAGTGTTGTTGTGCTGCTGTGAGGAGCTTGGCAAGTGCCTCACCTTTACGTGCAGAAGGTGGCTAGGGCTTGTCCAACTGGCCAAAGCATGATCTAGCTGTGGCCATGCCCTTTCTTTATTCTCTCATTGTGCTTATTGGTCACTGCAAGAAAAAAAAGTAAGTCACAAACAGGCTGTCCATTCATAGCTTGGCAAAGATGCCTTTCACAACACCTGGAAAATAAATGGGGGGGGGGAGGATGGTGGCCAAGTACCACAATGCCTTTACTTCAGGAGGGAAGGGCAACCCTCCAAAGGGTAAGAGAACGGTGATGCTGTGATTTCCACAATGGAAACTGACTTTGCAGTGGTTCCTCTAAGCCAGTGATGGGCTCAGTGTGTCAAAAATTCAGAAAATGCCTAACTTGACTCTGCTGGGATGTCCCTCTGTCCCTTCCTTCCTTCCTTCCTTCCTTCCTTCCTTCCTTCCTTCCTTCCTTCCTTCCTTCCTTCTTTCCTTCCTTCCTTCCTTCCTTCCTTCCTTCCTTCCTCCTTCCTTCCTTGCCATTGCCAAGAAACTCTTATATGTTCATTTATTTTTAAAAAATACAGTCCAAAACCTGTATGGTGCTATATATAATATAAAGAAATGTCAAATAATTACAAAAAATAAAATGTGAGTAAAACAAACTTATTTTCAGAGGCCATGCAAGAGCAGACCCCAGTCTCAAACGGCTTCTGCAGCCTCCAAAAATCACCTCAGAACAGGGTGCGTTTTTGAGAATAATTGTATTGGTGAATGCTAGCGTGTCACTCAAAACATCAACGTCATAGGTTCATCATCACTGCTCTAAGCTGATGATCTTCTGAAGATCAGTGGCAAAGGGTGTGAAGTGCGTTGAAAGTGCGTTGTCTGTGTTGTACAGATGGGCAAGAATGATTCTAATCCTCAGCATGGAAGATATATTGTCTTTAAGTAGAAGATGTAATGTCTAAGGTGATATTTTAAAAGTATCAGTCACATATCCCCATCAGCTAAGGCTAGGCAGGTGATAACCAGGGAGACATCCTTCTTCATGACACTAGCTGTAGAAATTGTCCCTCATAGAAATTTGTCTTATATTGATGGAGTTATCTTTCTGATGCCAAGGAAGAATTTATTTTAAACAAAACTTTCCAAAGTTACCTGTTTGCTTTCTGTTTAACCTTACAGTCGTTCAGATGTATACTCTTGTTCATTTCATATTTTAATATATTGTCTTGTTATGACTGTTGCTTTATGTGAATTAACCTAGAAATGTGTTTGGAGGGCAGTATTTAAAATTAAATGTATATTACCGAGGTACAGGAGATAATGGACATAATCATTTAATTTGATAGATAGTAAGCAACATCATATAATGCTTAAAAAAAACTGCTTTAAGAAGTGATTTCCCCAATGCCTAATGGTAGATCAACAGTTTGTTTTTGTCAATATTAAGAATGCCTCTCTGATGAATTACAGAAACCTATTATCATAAGTTCCTCGCATGTATTGAGGAACTGTATAATTCATGCTGTCAGCTTTGCATCATTTTTTACTGGGTCAATTCACTTTTTTTCTTAGAAGAAACAATTCCTTTGAAATTTCTTGTGTTTCCAAATTTTATTAAAGCAAATGTTGATCAAGTCCCCTCTATCTTTTCTTGTTTAGGTGGAATAATTATAATTCACCCCTTCTGATTCATTCTTCAAGAAGATGGGAAATTCTTATGCGGGGCAACTTAACTCAACACGTTTTGAAGAAGTGTTGCATAATTCTATTGAAGCTTCTCTCCGATCCAGTAATTTAGTCCCAAGGCCCATTTTTTCACAGTTATACTTAGAAGCCGAGCGGCAGCTTTCATCTCTAGAAGGTAAGAAGTGCTCCTTTAGAAATATTTGTAGATCGGGGTTGGGTCCTTGGTATGCTCTGAGCGTGGTCGTTTTCTTGCAGATATTTCATTACCATCTAGGATTGATGATGTTACTTAGTTGGGTAATGAAATGTCTGCAAGAAAGCAACCAAGCTTAGGCAGCACCAAGGACCTCAAACTACTCTTTTGCTATGGCTACTTAAAAAAAACACCAGTTCTCAAGGTGATGGGCATCATCCAACAGTATGTCAGTTGATTTTCACTCACAGAATGGAATGTTCCCTCTCTCTGTTCATCCTTCCACTTTTATGGAATGTGTCCCAATCCTCCAAAATAGATTTAGATATGGATAAAGGTGTAAAATGGGCCTCCTAGTGAATATTTATTCATGAAATATCACTTTTGCTTGTACACAGATTAGTATACAGAGATTAAAACTTATAAAGAACCATTCTTCCAGAAATAATTAGTGTGTTCTTACTTCTCTGATTCTTTTGCTGATCCGGGATTAGAATGAGTTTTGCTCTCAACTAGTGAGAGCCAGGGGAAAAAAATGTAATAAATAAAAGAGGGAAAAGTTTACATGACCCATCAGTAAGGCAAAAGCAAAGCCTCACCTCTATTTCCAAAGGTTCTTGTTTTTGTGATTACTGAACACATGGGAGCCTAGCCAATTTCAATTGGTCTCATCAGTACTGTTCATTAATTCACTGTATAGAAAGAGCTTCTGATGCAGTATTAGATTTAAACTCCTCATTTGTATGAAGCCTGCAAATGTTATTGTTCAGAGTCTTTGAAATATGTCAGGGAGAAAGGATTCTATTCCTGTATCTAGACCAGGGGTGTCAAACTCAAGACCCGGGGGATGGATCTGGCCTGCTAGGTGCTTTGCTGGAAACAGTGAAGGACCAGACCACAGTGCCTGTGCCAGTGAAAAAGGAGCTGGGGGGGGGGCGCAGGCAGAGGGTTGCAGGAGGCCATCACAGCTGATAATGGGGCCTGGGAAGGCTCAGCAAAGCCCCCCCCCAGCTCCGTTTTCGGTGGCAGAGGGCTGTAGGAGGCTGTCGCAGCTGAAAACTGAGCTCGGGAGCCCGTTTTCACTGTCAGAGTGCTCGGGCCATCACAGGCGCCCCTGACATGAGTGATGTCAAGCTGGCCATGCCCACCTCGGCCTCCCAAGGTCAATCACAACTCTGATGTGGCTCTCAATTAAATTGAGTTTGACATCCCTGATCTAGACCTTTCCAACTACCTAAAAACTACTAGTTTAAAAAAAAAAAACTCCCACAAATTTAAATGGGACTTATGCTCTATTGAGTGTATATCAGCTCACAGCTTTTTGAAATTTGTAAATTTGATTTAGTGTAATGAACTGGAAAGAAATACTGCATTTGTGACTGGGATACCAGCTGTGCAATGGTAAAAATGAGCATAATTGAAACAAACAGAATTTAATACAATGAAATAAATAGCAAACTAACTAATCAGTATTTCTAACAGCAATATGAATAATATTGATTAAAAGTTGACAGTATTCTTATATTTAAACAGCATTTTTATACTTCCTCACTTTGAACAACAATATTGGGTTCTGGTTAAAGTTCAACCTGTGAACTTCAGAAACATTAGAATAGCTTAAAGTAACAGAAAATATATCATTTTATTTTATCGTGATAGACAGCATTTTTAATATAATATTTTGGGTCTTGTTATTTTCTTGTATTGCTTCCTGGGAGGTGAAAAACTTAAGGTACAATGTTCCCTTTCCCAAGCAAATTCACTGATTTTTTTTTTTCAGAATACACCGATTTCTTAATAGACTTTAGAAAATCCTACAGTTTTGATCATCACTATGGAAATGTTCCCTTCAATTCATTTCTGTTTTCCTTTACCAATTTAGGGAGTACTTCCTTATGTCCATTTGACATGTGCCTGTGATCTTCCAAATTATTGAAAGAATAAGTAGTACCCTTGTTTTAGCATCCACTTATTTGTTTTGTGTATTCTCAGTGTGGAATACACAAAATACTCAGTGCGCACCTTCCGCCGCTCTCTCAAGACCTTTTTATTCCACCAGGCAGGCCTGGCCTAATCTTTTCCCTTTTTCTTTTAATATGAAAATTTTAACCTGTTTTTAAATGATTGGGGTGTTTTAAATCTGTCTGGGCCAAATTGTTTAATTTGATTTTATTCTGTTTTTAAATTTTGTATTTATGTATTTTATCGTTTGGCTGTTCACCGCCCTGAGTCCTTCCGGAGTAGGGCGGTATATAAATCAAATAAAGATAAAGATAAAGAAGATAAAGAATATCTGTGATCATGGAACTTTGCCCCAACAATAAAATAAAGCAAATTGTGATGTCAAGTGGGAAAAGTCTATTTCTGCGATTATTCCAAGATGATGGGCTTGTCTCCTTTTATATGTGTGTGATATTCATTCATTCGTTCGTTTGTTCGTTCATTTTATTTGTTCAGTTTTCTTATCATTGAATCAAAACAGACTCAGAGCAGTTTACACAATAGTCAACACTTAAAAAATACATACAAATATTCATGGTACATATAACAAAAATTAAAATTATATAAAATATACATGGAGTCACAAATCTGCTCCTATCAAAATTTTAAAAATCTACAGAAAATAAAAAAAATCTTGGCAGCAGTATGAAAGTGGTTTGTCACTGCATTCTTCTGGATGTTGTTTAGATAGCCCAGTCTAGCCTGTTTCCCAGGAATTAAAACAAACAAACAAATAAACAATGTCTTGGGGTCTTCCATCCAAGTACTTACTAGGCCTAACCCTACTTATTTTACAAGCTCAGACAAGCAAATGAGGTGTCAAGTTCTTATTGGATAAATCAAACATCTGGAAAAAGTCCAGACAATAAAATCATTAGGGAACACGATTTTCTTTCATGGTCTGTAGGGTAAATGAAATTCTTTGTCTATTGATTGAAATACAATTTTTCTTAGGTGCCTAATTCTGGTTTAGCATGCTAAATATGCAATAGGAGAAATACTAAATATTATCTGGGATTTTACCATTTGATCATTTTATAACTATCATGACTTCCAGTTTATTTATATGCCCAATTCAAAGTGCTGGCTTTGATAGTAAAAGCTCTTAGTGTTTGAAACTACGACTTGGAAAGATGCTTTTCTCTATAAATACCCATATGGACCTTGAGATTAATCCCAGAAGCCCTTATTCATATGCCTTCATAAATCCCAGTAGGATTACTAGGAAAAGGATCTTGACATTTCAGTTGTGCAACCTTTACCTAGGTAGGTGAATTAATAAAAATACATTTGTTTCATTGATTTCCCTTGTTAACCTGAGGATTGACTACCATATATTGATTTTATTTTCTATGGCTCAAGTATCCACACAATTCTTTGCATCAGTGGCTTATCCATAATTAAAGAACATTTCATACAATTATTAGAAAATTTATTTGAATTTATAATGATTGATATTTATTTTCTGGGTTTTACCTGGAGAGAGTTCACTCATGAATGTTTGTTACTCAATCATTGAAGCTTTCTTCCATGTGTGAAGCAGCTGTCAGGATTTGGAAGTTGTCCCAGGAGTCTATATAGCTATGGAGGTTCTGTGGTGTTTTGAGTGATGTATGAATCAGGTGATATGATTGCTGCATATTGATCCTGCCTATAAACTTGTACAGATTGCTCTCAAAATGTCCATCCCATGCAGCGGTGAAATCCACTTACTTTTGCTACCAGTTCGGGAACGGAAGCACGCAGGAGCGTGCGCACGCCTCTTCTGCACATGCACATAACCTTCTGTGCATGTACAGATGGTAAAAAACCGGATGTAATGATATCTTGGCGGGTGGGCGGAGCCTCCCACCACTGGCGCTACCGGTTCGGTGAGCCGGATAGAACGGGGGATTTCACCGCTGATCCCATGTATGCATTTTGTGCATTGTATGGCATTCCCACTGTGCCATAACATCTGAAATTCTATTCAGTTTGATCTTCCATAATCAAGTTCCCTCAAAATATATAGGTCTGCAGTTTTCATTGATTCCAGCTGGTATATATATATATATATATATATATATATATATATATATATATGTATAATTCTGCATGTTTGGAAGGCATCAGACTAGTAAATAGCAATAGCACTTAGGCTTATACAGTATACCGCTTCACAGTGCTTTACAGCCCTTACTAAGTGGTTTACAGTGTCAGCATATTGCCCCCAACAATATGGGTCCTCATTTTCCCGACCTCGGAATGTTGAGTTTGCTCATGAAACGAATAGAAATGCATACCTCTATCTCTATCTATCTCTATCATCTCTATCTCTATCTCCATCATCTCTATCTCTATCTAATCTATATCTCCATAGTTGTCTTACCTTGTCCTGTCCGTCTGCCCATCCATCCATCCATCCATCCATCCATCCATCCATCCATCTATCTACCTATCTATCTATCTTATCTATCTATGTCTCTCTCTCTCTCTCTTACAAATAAACAACGGCTGTAAATATGGAACAGCTGTTACTAATAAAGTTATCTTGCTTGCTGAGCCTAAAGTGCAATTTATCTGAGTTCCAGTGATAGTGCTTGTGATCTCTTTAGCAGGCAATAGGTTAGATAATGAGGAAGAGGAGGAGGAGGAAGATGATGATGATGATGAAGGTTCAGAAACAAGTAGCCCTCCTGTTACTTATCAGATGAAACCACCACCTGAAGGTTGTTGCACTACCGATGGTAAGGCGTTAATGTTGTTTGGATGGTTAATTTACAGGCATGCAATAGACTAGCATTTCCCAACCATCACTTCCAGGGCTTAGTTCCAAATGGGCTGCGGCCTGGCACCAGGCCCTAGACTCAGGGTTGGGGATTCCTGTTATAGACAGTTAAGATATATATTTTTTATATCAACAACATGGACTTATTTCTTTAGCATAAAATGGAACCAAATTGTAAAATCCAGACAGAGCTTGATTTTACATGTAAAAATACATAATACTGATAAGGAACGAGTCCCTTTCACTGTTTCCATAAAATGTAAGACCTGGTTTTAAGTTTTATTATGCTGCTGGTAAAATTGTATATTGCAGCATCCTAAGTGGTCCATATGTTTTCTGTACACCAATTACCATATTATTTTAAAATATATATGGCAAAATAGATACTGGAGACTGATTATAAGCTGACCTTTTTCCTACATTCCAATTTTTTTCCATTGTGAGGGAGTACAATATATTTTCATTACTATCTCAGTTTTCACATAGCAGAGTGTGTGTACTTTTTAAATGGTGGATCAGTCATTAAGGAGCTCAGACTGAAATTTTCCACTTCGATAAAATTTATCCTTAATCAAAAGCTTTTATATATTATGTCCACATATTTTATATTTTTATTTATATACAATATGTGAAAATGTCAGTATATATTAAAAAACCATGGGATTTGAAAAATAGAATTTAGATCAAGTTTAATATATACCGGTAATCTATCTCCTCCCACATATTTGTTATGCCAGGTATAAAAATGTTTTGTTAAATTATTGATTACAATCAAAATTCTTTAATTTAATTTGTAAATTAAAAATATTGAGGTATAACTGTAAGAAAAGAAGAATGTATATTGGCAGAATATATTCTACATCATCTGTAAATGGCATCGTTCATAGAAAGCATATATCCAAGTTTAAAAATTGAACCAGTTCCCATGATAGATTTTAAGATCAAGTTTAGTGAATGACTGCGTGCTAATATTGTTTGATATGAAGTTCTTTATATTGATCAACTACATTATTTTTTTAAACCTGGACATTATTTGAAATAGGTAATTCTTGAGATTTATTATATGCTGCTACACTGCATTTTTTAAATGTAAAGCATTGTTTTCTGTTTGGAAATGACATGTTGGCTCTTCTGGTGCCAGCATTAGCTTTAGGCATTAAAAATAATCCTATTTGTCACATTCTGTCACAGTCTATTGTATAGTACATCTTCTAACAAGCCCAGGCTGTCCAGGACATTAGGAGACTGTAATATATAGCTTTATACTAAGAAAGTTGGCAAGGCATCGGAGTCTGAATGTGGTATATGACTTAGCCTTCCATCCTTCCGAAGTTGGTAAAATGAGGACTGAGATTGTTATTGGGGGCAACAGGCTGACTCTGTAAAGCGCCTAGAGAGGACTGTAAAGCACTGTGAAGCGGTATATAAGTTTAAGTGCTATTGCTATATACTCAGGAAGACTTAGTGGTGTTCCTGCAATTTCATAAATTGCATCATATAAGACTATATAAAACAAAGAGCTTTTGAAGGTTTTTATGTATGCTGAATGTGACCATGACAGAATCAAGTAATCATTCCTTACTGAGGAACAGAAGTTTGTTATCAAATTTGTATCGTCTGCCCAATAAATGAAAAAGTTGTTTCAAAAAAGAAAATATCATGCTTATGTAAAAAGAGCCTTGGTGGCACAGCAGACTAAAGTGCTGTTAAGTAGCACCAGCTGCCTGCAATTATTGCAAGTTCAAATCTCACCAGGCTCAAGGTTGACTCAGCCTTCCATCCTTTCGAGGTAGGTAAAATGAGGACCCGGTTTGTAGGGGCAATAAGCTGACTTTGTATAAAAAAGAATACCGCTTGGGGGGCCCCCGAAAACCCTACTAAGCAGGTATATACAAAAGTATGAAGGCTATTGCTTAACGCATTGTAAGCTGTCCTGAGTCTCCGGAGAAGGGTGGCATATAAATCGAACCAATAAATGAATAAATAAATAAATAAATGTGTTTCAAATAATAGGTAAGTGCTTGACTTACAACCATTCACTTAGTGACCATTCGAAGTTACGACAGCACTGAAAAAAGTGACTTATGACCGTTTTCCACACTTACGACCATTGCAGCATCCCCGTAGTCACGTGATCAGATTTCGGACACTTGGCAACTGGTTTATATTTATCTTGGCTGCGGTGTCCCAGCGACCTCTTTTGCAGCCTTCTGACAAGCAAAGTCAATGGGGAAGCCAGATTCGTTTATCAACCGTTTGCTAACTTAACAACTGTAGTGATTCACTTAACAACAATGGCAAGAAAGGTCGTAAAATGTGTTAAAACTCATTTAACAACTGCCTTGCTTAGCAACAGAAATTTTGGGTTCAATTATGATCGTAGGTCGAGGACCAAAATTCTGTGAATTGGAACCTATTTGTCCCACCTATTTGCTAATGTTGCCAATTGCTGAAAAGAATATATAAAACATGTAGGGGATAATTTTCTCAGAAAATTGCACATTGCACTCTTTGCACATGGGATATAATAAAACAATGACAATGCAATATTTGAAGAGCAAATCTACACTCCTATGAACATACGAACACAAATACTCTCTTATCCACTAAAAATGTTTTGACTCCAATCCAAGGTTAAAATGATAGCTAGGTCATTTTGGCTTACCAGTGCTTGAACTATACCTTGAATTACTGGGTTATTTTTACACATTTCCACTGCCAGTTTTTTTAAAAAAAAGTTTATCAGGGCTTTGCCAATACATCCTGATTATCAGTATTTGAATTAAGGAGTTTTGCCTGAAGGTTAAAGAAAAATAAATAGTTTTGAGCAAGTAAGTGAACTTGCTTAGTTGGGGGTGGGGTGGGGGACGAAATGCAAAGGTTGATTAAAATATAAATTCTGAGTCTTCCCCTCTCCCTATTTTTTAAATGTTACTTTTTTGTTTGTGCAGTTTTAAAAATGGTAAGCAGAACTCTTGATAATGAAATGAGGGGAAAAATTCCAAGCTGAATTTCCCTTCCCTTTTATCTTCCCACTTTAAAGCAGATTTCATCATAACTAGCTATTTGTTATCTTTTCTTTGTTATTACTTATTCTTCTGTTTACATTTTTTGGGTAAACTTTCTGTGCAAACGTTTTCCAAACTGCTGGTTTCTTTTGCCCCTTTATGTTCATGCGTCTTCTTAATATATGCTGCTGCATCTTTCATTGTAGAATCTTACATCAATCTAATTAGGTGCGTCTTATAGATGATGAGCTATTCATACTCCCCAACTTTAACTTTGTTTTTCTGACAAGCTTGATGAAGAATCTTTCTCTTCCTCTCCAGGTTTCTGTCAGACGGGTAAAGACCTCAGGCTAGCATCCATTTTGAATGAACCAATTGAAGTGCCTTCAGGATTTTTACTGGTTGGTGCAAAGTCACCAACCTTACCTGATCACCTTTTGGTGTGTGCTGTGGATAAGCGATTCTTGCCTGATGACTATGGCCACAATGCTTTACTAGGTGAGTGGGATTGGTAATTTGTTGTCATTCAGCAACATTAGCTGAACAATCTCATCGTCTGCAGTTTGCTCTCTTCTCCTCGAAAAAGTACAATATGAGCATGAATACCAGTACAAAGGTTTTGACTCTAGTCTACACTTAAAAACATAGTAAGGTCATTTTGGCTTACTGATGCGTGGATTATTTTTGCACATTTCCGCTGCCATTTTTTTTAAAGTTTAAAAAAGTTTAAAAGTTTTTAAAAGTTTCCTTTCTTTTGCCTTGGAATGCTTTTATTTTAAGATATGAGGTCTGTAAACTAGAATGGAATGGAATGGAGTGGAATGGAATGGAATGGAATGGAACGGAACGGAACGGAACAGAACAGAACAGAACAGAACAGAATAGAATAGAATAGAATAACAGAGTTAAAAGGGACCTTGGAAGTCTTCTAGCCCAACCCCCTGCTTAGGCAAGAAACCCTTTCAGACAAATGGTTGTCCAATCTCTTCTTAAAAACTTCTAGTGTTGAAGCATTCACAACTTCTTGAGGCAAGTTGTTCCACTGATTAATTGTTCTAATTGTCAGGAAATTTCTCCTTAGATTAATATTTCCAAATCAAACTTATTTACGATCATTTTAAGATGTATTCATAAACCTTGTCCTTGTTACATAAATCTACCTTGCAAGTTGCCATTTGTGTATCTGACCTTGGAAGTTTAGTCAATCTGATAGGAGGCAGTGGTTGTAGATCTTGGACTTGGACTTGGACTTGGACAGGAAAAAGAAGGCTGACCTAGGTCTAATCTGTCTCTTTTGCTCTTCTAGCTTGTTTTAGTTACAGAACTGCTGACTGGCAGGGGGAAAAATGGGATAAATCAGTCTCAAAAGAATGCAAAATAAAGATGGGATGTATAGATAGATGTTAGTGAAATTAATTTTGTGAGTGGAAGAAGATGTCAATCCAGAGTAAGCTCTGAAAGAAACTAGGTTGGTGCTAAACAAATCCATTAATAAGACTTTTAACAGCTACAGCTCAGATTTAGTGTATAACTTCAACGAAAACACAATTACTTCTCAAGTATATTTTGAAACTTTTGTTAGAAAGCTATTTTCCATACTGTATATATTTCATCCTTTTACTGGACAGGAAAAGTGTTTGATGTTTGAGTGGCTGTTAGTTGTATTACTAGGCAACAAAGATCTACAGAGGCCTGCCAATAAAAATCAAAGGAAAACCACGTGAACCCATACAAATAAATTTAAGATTTCAGTTTATAGCCAGCTCTGTGGGAAGGGGCAGAGTAGATAACTTTGTCAAGCAATAATATGTTTTGCTGTAAGATCTTGCTGTCTTTGATGGGTTACAATACAATTGGGCTGCAATAGTAAAGGAATTAAAGGGGCTATAAATTAGCAATGTGTTGTCATTTTAAAGATACAGGGAGTAGTGTTGAACCACTCAGCCCATTCATTGCTCCTGCTATTAACAGTTTAAAGTTCCTAGGGTTGTTAAATCAGAGGAAGTAGTATATGTGTTAATTGCATGCTAAACTACAGGAGAAAAGGATAGTAAGAAACATTTGGTAATAATAACTAATGCTACATTTGTACGTACATTTCTGAGTATGTTAAATTGAACACCGTGTTCCAGTAATTATACATATCAACATTCTTCTTTACATTATGTACATATTCTTTACATTGTTTACCCAGTGACCATTTTGAGTTCCCTTCAATTCAGTCTCTTTCTAAGCTTTTGAATCTGTGACATCTGCAGCAAACCAAAACAACAACACTTACGCAGTGATGTTTTATTAGTGTTGCCCTGCATCTGATGTCTGATGAAAATTGTATTACTTGCATGATGAAGCAGTCCCATGTTTTTCATCATTTCCTGCTAGCTCTGTCAATGCCCATGATTTAAAGAATTTGAAGCAGAAGTTTATTTATTTACTTACAAGATTTGGTGGTGGTGGGGCATTCTAATTAGATGTCTCTGAGACACATTCAATTCTCCAATCCATAACAGGAATTAAAACACTACAAAATCCAGTTTAAAAATAAATATCTTATAATAAATAATATCATAAAACTGGAAGACATACTCAGTTCCTTCTTAAGATTGATAGGTGTAGCAAATTGGTCCCCATGGCTTGATGGAACAAATTTTTACTAATTTGTTGAAAGCCAAGAGGCAGGGGACTGTGCAAATGTTGGGGTTAATACTGTTCCATGCAGGGGATTGGTAACTGCTTCTGTGGTCTATGAGGATGGCAGTCTCTGAATGAGGAGACATATAAAGAGTTCCTCCCCTTTATTGGGTGGACAGTTGTTATTGGGAAACATTGGTTTTGCAGATGCTTAAGTCTGACCATGTAGCACTTTAAAGATGTCAGCCTTGAACGGCACCCCAAAACCAACTGGCAACCAGTGCAACTCTCAGAGTAGAAGTGATACATGGGTGCTGTGAGGTGCACCCAAAACAATTCAAGCTGCCACATTCTGGATCACTTGTAACTTCTGAATGCTTTGGAGTAGTCCAGTTGAGAGGTAGCCAATGAAAAAAAAAGTCTTAGTTTCTGGTGTTTTCCAAAGCACCAGAAGGCAAGACAAGAAACAATGGATGGAAACTAATCAAGGAGAGAAGCAATTTCTACTAATAAATGTTCTGTCCTACACATTGGCAATAAAAATCAGAACATCAAATACAAGTTGGGTGGAAATGATCTCATAGATGACACTCACTCTGTCAAGGACTTAGAAGTACTCATCTCAAACGATCTAAGCCCCAGAGCTCACTGTAACAGCATTGCCAAAAGGGCGCTAAGAGTTGTTAACCTAATTTTGCAAAGTTTCTTCTCCTGTAATATTGTATTGCTAACTAAGGCATACAAAACCTTTGCCAGACCAATTCTTGAATACAGCCCTTCCTCCTGGAACCCACACACTTTATTTCGGACATTAACATGATTGAGCGGGCTCAGAGTATTTCACGAGAAGGGTACTCCACTCCTCTACTCACAATAGAATTCCCTATGCCACCAGGCTTAAAATTTTGGGCTTGGACAATCTGGAATTGCGCAGTTTGAGGTTCGATTTAAGCATAGTACACAAAATTGTCTGCTCCAATGTCTTGTCTGTCAACGACTTCTTCAGTTTTAACCAAACAGTTTTAACATGGGCAAACAATCGATACAAACTCAAGGTAAACCACTTCAAACTCGATTGCAGGAAATACGATTTCAGCAACAGAGAGGTCAATGCCTGGAATGCTCTACCCGACTCCATTGTTACAGCCTCAAACCCTCACAGTATCAATTTCAATTTCAAACTGTTTACCGTAGACCTCACTCCCTTTTTAAGAGGTCTGTAAAGGGGGCATGCATAAGCGCACCAGCATTCCTACCGTCCCTGTCTTACTTTGTATTTACTTCCTTTGTTTATGTTTATGTTCATACCTATACTTGTCATCTTGAACATGTTTGACAAATAAATAAATATATAAACAAACAAACAAACAAACAAACAAACAAACAAACAAACAAACAAACCTGGAATTAACTTCCTAACAGTGAGAACAATTAACCAGTGGAACAGCTTGCCTTCAGAAGTTGAAGGTGCTCCATCACTGGAGGTTTTAAAGAAGAGACTGTACAGCCACCTATCTGAAATGGTATAGGGTCTCCTCCTGGAGCAGGGGATTGGACTAGAAGACCTCCAAGGTTCCTTTCCAGCTCTATTTTGATTGATTGATTGATTGATTGATTGATTGATTGATTGATTGATTGGATGATCAACATCAGTAGCACTTCCCATTCCCAGCAGGGTTGCAAATACCACACAAGATGAAGTTGTGCAAAAGCTCTCTTGGCCACAGCTCCAAGAGCTGTGAATCCGAGAGGACCCCTAAGTTGAGAACCATTTCGTTCAGGGGAATACAGTCCCTTCCAGTACTAAACCTAGAATCCAGTAGAATCTGACTAGCATTAGTAGGCCTTTAAAACTATGTTTCTTTATCTTACTAAGATTGAGTTTTAGCTTGTTCCTCCCTACCCAGTGTCAGACAATCTTTGGGTACTTAGACAGCACTTTCACAGCATCTCATACTGAGCCAGGGGTTGAGATATAATGTTGGCCGACTTAGACTTCCGGAAGTGGGGTGGAATGGAGAACAGATACATTTCTGAGCAGTGGAGACCTGTCTGAGGCAGAGACTAGTGACAGGGTGTCAGAGGAGGACAGTGGAGTCTCTACATGAGAAGCTAGATTATCCACATGTGCTCTGAAGGACTTGGGAGTTAGTAACTTTGGAGTAAGCAAGCGCAAGCAACTTGGGAGTAAGAATGCTGGGAGCCATGGGGGAAAAAAATCATGCTCAGCCTGAGCAGAGCCTATTTAAGGATACTAGGTTTCCCAAATTTTTAAAGCACATTTGAAATATCACAACTTCAAAAACTATAGAGGTCTTCTGAATAATAGAATTATACCAGTTGATGAGTGATCCTTGTGCCAGGATTAAAATTTAAAGGTAAAATCAAAGAAAGAAATACAAGGATTTAAAAATAATTAAAACCAAAAGACTGGCTAAGAAATTAGGAAATTAAGAAAGTTTAAAACTAACTAGAGAGACAATTGAATTTGGAAATTAAAGTGTTTTTGAAATAATTAAGTAAATAATATAAATCTCCACAGGAAAGAGGATTGGTTAGATGTGACAGAAACATTACAACAACAGTAAAAAAAAATATTTAGACAATGTGATATTGCTGGATTTAAAAGAGAAACAACTTTGCTTGAGATTAGCTACAGAACAACCTGACAAAGACAATAAGGTTGCTGAAACCTTTAAAAATTAGATTAGGAGGAATATCACATGAATACAGAAGTGGACAGGTTATACAGATTCAGTGCAAGAAATAAAAAGTCAATACATGTACCAAGAAATTTATTTGTGCACCTTGTCAGGAAGAAGACAAGAAACCAGGTGCCACAATAGTATCTTAGAGTTTCTCCTCATCTCATGCCAGCAACAAAAGTCTAAGGCCATGATGGCAAACTTATGGCATGCGTGCCATAGGTGGCACATGGAGCCATATCATGCCATATCTGGGCATGCGAACGTTGCCCTAGCTCAGCTCCAGCGCGCATCCGTGCTCTGGCCAGCTGATTTTCGGGCCTTTCAGGCACACCGGAAGTCGGGAAACGGGCTGTTTCCGGCCTCCGGAGGGCCTTCAGGGGGGGAAGGTTGAAAACGGCCTTCCCCACACCCCCGGAGACTCTCCGGAGGCCGGAAATGGCCCGTTTCCCAACCTCCTGTGGGCCTGGATGGCCTGTTTTTTGCTTTCCCCAGGCTCCAGAGGCTTTCTAGGAACCTAGGGAGGCCGAAAAACGGGCCTTCCAGGCCCACCGGAAGTTGGGAAACAAGCCGTTTCCAGCCTCCAGAGGGCCTCCCGCGGAGTGGAGAAGGCTGTTTTCACCCTCCCCAGGCTCCAAGAAAGTCTCTGCAGCTGGGGAGGATGAAAAACAGGCCTACCATGCCCCCCTTGCCATCACATGCCAAAAGCAGGGGAAGCATTGGGGGGAGGTCACACGCGCATGCGCGGGGTGTGTGTGCATTGAATTATGGGTGTGGTCACGCACGTGCACAACCCCCTTCATGGTCCCCCGCTTTTGGCATGCAATGGCAAAAAGGTTAGCCATCACCGGTCTAAGGTGTCTTTTTGTTTGCTTCACTCCCTGGAGCTAGACTTGGAAAATGACTTGTTTTAGTAATAGAACTGAATGGTCACTTCTGTTTAACAGTCATTTGTATAGAACTTGTGTAGAATTGCCACATATTCTTTTGCAGCTCCATCAGTGAAGGTTTTTTTTTTTTACTCGCTGAAAACAGTATCCACATCCCCGAACAGAATTTAGTTCTGCGTAATCCTAAGGACATGGCTAGGGCAGCTTTAGAGCCAACTTAAAAGTGATTTTGCCCAAACGTTTCATAAGTAAATTACTTTAAGTGATGTTGAGATGGGGGTCACATTTTCCTATCTCCTTCGGACTCTTATTTTCAATATCAACATGCATGTTTCCTGAGGGCATTCTGCTTATTTTCTCTGGTTGAAAGCTTTGAGGGATGATATTTGCAGTAGGAAACTACTAGGTTAGCCGAAAAAGATCTTTGGAGCATTTGTTAATTGATTGCACTTTTGATGGTGGGTGTGCCTGGAGGCATCCAGGAGCTCACAAGCAAAATGACTGTGCATTAAGTAATTTCTTGAGCAATTTTTTTGTCTTCCGGTACCTATTCATGATAAGCAGTGATGTGTCTGGAGGGCATAAATAAGGTTCATTTATTGCTTTTGTTTAAAAAGATTGCTTTTGGTTCCAGTTCACTGCCTCTGTGACTTGCACTGGTCATACTTCTCTCTCTCTATCTCTCTCTTTCTGTGTATGTATGTTCAAATAACTATTCTGGAGTCGGCTCTTTTGTTAGGCAAACCACATCCTGTACTATTTTGTCTCTGAATTAATGCAATGAAGTAGGAAAAGCACTGCAGTACATGAAATTGGAATCTGTCAAATGGCCTTTGTACACACCTCTTAAAATCAGAACAATTAACAGAAATAAAGTTTTGGAGTTCCGCCTGTAGCATTTAAGATGTCAGCATCACTTGTTTTCTTTATGTGTCATCTTACAGTTTACTTAACTCATTCATTTTGCTGCTGGGACTCAAACATAGGCATTTAAAACTTTTTAATATAATAAAAATAGCAACAAAAGAAGCAAGATAACATGTCAAATCAATAGTATATGACATTTGCTATAAAAACCAGCTGAAGCATTAGAAGAAACATGACTGGAAATAATGGTCTTAAACAGCTGCCTGAATAAAGCTCATATTAATAGTTTTCTCACCTATGCCTACCATCAGTGATGATGCCCCATTAATAGAAGAGTTTTTCTTGACCTGTGGAAGTCTTCCAATTTCTCTTCAGTGTTTTTTTCCCTTTGTTTTTTTTTCCTTCCAGTTAGATTCCCCCACACCCCAATCCAAAAAGCTTCATTTTGACAGTTAATCTCCATTCTTAAGAAGAATTTCCTTCTTTCTGGGTTCAATGAGTAGTTGTCTGCTGCGAACTCCTCATAGGCGTAGGGAAGGGAATCCTGCCAGTACACTCAATTCCAATCAGTTACCCCAACATCACCCTGAAGCAAGGGGTTGCAGAGTCATTAAAAAAACCCTGATAAAGCCAAATTTTGAAATAGTTCTCCAAACGACACTTAAGTTTGTTCACATATGCAGAGAATCCTTCACACTGTTGTACAACTGCTTCTCCAGGGTTGAACTATTTGGTTTTTAGAACATAAGATCCTAGTTTTAATGTCTTCTATTGTTGTCAGGGCTGCCTCCAATCAATTCCTAGGAAAGAAAACCCTTGACTCCATAGATTCAGAGAAAATGTACTTTTCCTAAGAATGAACTGAAAGCAGCAAAAGTCAGGCAAGGTCTGAAGCAAATGCACATGGAAAAGACAAATTGAAAATTATCCCAGAGCCCACTCCCTAGTACTCGGGCAGACAGAGTCCAATCATTAGCCAGGATGATGTTTTGAGAATGTCTCTGGTCCAGGTGCTCCACGCCTCCTTGTGCATGCCATTCCCAGGACGGTTGGCCTTGAAGATGTTAAACAACCCAAGCTGGCCTCTCGTGAGTCCAAACCTCCCCATCAGTTCCCAACAATTCAGCTCTCACACCATCTGCACGTTTCCCCTCCCAAATGCCCATTGCTCCCTCGCTTCCCTTTTCCATGGCAGCTGGCAACAAGCTTGAAGGAGAGTGATGATGGCAAGACTGACAATTGTTTTCCTGTTCATTTCAGAAGAGCATAAGTACCAAAAGGAAGACTCTCTTATAGTGCCTGGCAGTATCATAGGAACCCAATATTTTGTTGCAAAATTCAGCAGGGCAGTGAAATAATAAAGGAGTCTGGGCACAGGTGGAGTACATCTAAAACTAAAAGACTTATTTGGGTCTTTGGCCCTGCCTTGAAAGGTCACAGCACTAAGAGGAATCATAGCACCTCAGATGTGGTCTGCCAGAATTGGCCAAATAAAATTAACAGACTACTCAACCTTTGGTCAGGGTTGATATGGGCTAGTTTTGAACCGATGACCTTGAGGTGAAAGGCCTTTATCAATTGGACTACAAATATTGATTTCTAGCCATCTTGAGGTCTCAGCCATATGACAGAGATAAATTGGAGCACCTTCTGGTTGGTTTGGCTTCAGTGACCTCTAATTTAACTACAATGCACATGGAAAATCTTTTTATTTAATTTGTTTACAAGACGAGGCTATTTGTCCTGCCCTGTGCTAGGTCCTGTTGCTTGTATAACTGGGCGTTACTTGCGATTCACGTTTACTTACTGAATTGCTTGAAAATGTCATGCCAGAACAATTTGACCGTATGATCATTTTAGAAAGCCTCTCCTAAATATGGAAAATTCAGAAGTATTTTTATTCTGCATGCAAGTTTGCAAAATAACAATCCAACTGTGGGGAAAAAATATTGTCCCCTTATAGGAATTTTGGAAATGTACAGCATAATTCCACTTAGTTCTGCCTTTTAAGGGTTCTTTTAGGTCAGTGATGGCTAACCTTTTTTCCTTCGGGTGCCAAAAGTATGCGTGCGCATGCTATCGTGCACACACATGTGCCCACACCCATAATGCAATGCCTCCCCGCATGCCCCCACCCCTCTGCACATGCGCACGACCCCAGCATGCGCACACGACCCCTACATGAGCGTACACACATCCCCTTTTGGCCTCACATCCTAAAACAGTACTGGGGAGGAGGGAAAGCCTTTGCCTCCCAAAACGGATGGGGGGGAGGGAAAAAAAGCCTTTGCCTCCCAAAACAGCTGGGGGGGGGAAAGCTTCTTAAAAGGTTGGGAGTGGGGGGGGAAGCTTCCAAAACGGCTGGGGGGGAGGGAAAAAAAGCCTTTGCCTCCCAAAACGGATGGGGGGGGGAGGAGAAAGCTTCCAAAACGGCTGCGAGTGGGGGGGGAAAAGCCTTTGCCTCCCAAAATGGCTGGGGGGGAGGGAAAAAAAAGCCTTTGCCTCCCAAAACAGCTGGGGGGGGAAGCTTCCAAAACGGCTGGGAGATGGGGGGGAAGCCTTTGCCTCCCAAAACGGATGGGCGGAGGAGAAAGCTTCTTAAAAGGCTGGGAGTGGGGGGGGGGGAAAGCTTCCAAAACGGCTGGGAGTGGGGGGGAAGCTTCCAAAATGGCTGGGAGTGGGGGGGAAAAGCCTTTTCCTCCCAAAACAGCTGGGGGGGAGCTTCCAAAACGGCTGGGGGGGAGCCTTTGCCTCCCAAAATGGATGGGCGGAGGAGAAAGCTTCTTAAACGGCTGGGAGTGGGTGGAAAAAGCCTTTGCCTCCCAAAACGGCTGGGGGGGAGGGAAAAAAAGCCTTTGCCTCCCAAAACGGATGGGGGGGGGAGGAGAAAGCTTCCAAAACGGCTGCGAGTGGGGGGGGAAAAGCCTTTGCCTCCCAAAATGGCTGGGGGGGAGGGAAAAAAAGCCTTTGCCTCCCAAAACAGCTGGGGGGGGAAGCTTCCAAAACGGCTGGGAGATGGGGGGGAAGCCTTTGCCTCCCAAAACGGATGGGCGGAGGAGAAAGCTTCTTAAAAGGCTGGGAGTGGGGGGGGGGGAAAGCTTCCAAAACGGCTGGGAGTGGGGGGGAAGCTTCCAAAATGGCTGGGAGTGGGGGGGAAAAGCCTTTTCCTCCCAAAACAGCTGGGGGGGAGCTTCCAAAACGGCTGGGGGGGAGCCTTTGCCTCCCAAAATGGATGGGCGGAGGAGAAAGCTTCTTAAACGGCTGGGAGTGGGTGGAAAAAGCCTTTGCCTCCCAAAACGGCTGGGGGGGAGGGAAAAAAAGCCTTTGCCTCCCAAAACAGCTGGGGGGGGGGGAAGCTTCCAAAACGGCTGGGAGGGGGAGAAAAAGCGTTTGCCTCCCAAAACATTGCTGGGAGGGGAATCTCCGGAGATCTGGGAAGGCGCAGGCAGAAAGTGAGCTGAAAGGTAGGACTCCCCAAGCATGCCGCTTGCAAGGCAGACCCGAAAATCAGCTGGCCGGCGGGATGCGCATGCGCAGTGGACCTGAGCTAGGCGACGGCTTGAGTGCCTGTAGAGAGGGCTCCGTGTGCCACCTGTGGCACGCGTGCCATAGGTTAGCCATCCCTGTTTTAGGTGAACATTTTATAGGCTTTTACATTTGTTCTCATTAATTAAAAAAACAAACAAACTAGGTTCTTTGTGACATTTCCTGACCGCCAGCCAGTCAGCTTTATTCATAATCCGTCCTCTTGTACAAACTTGCTTTCAAAATCTCTGAGCTTGTACTGTAGGTGGTAAACAGATAAAATACCTGTAGTTAAGCATAGAATCTATTTATCATGGAAATTATTTTAAATTGCTCCTGAACTCTGTTTAGTAGATGCATATAGAGTATAGCAGGCAAGAAAATTATTTTTAGTTTTTGGCTGCAATTGGATGTCTTAGAGTGTAAAAAAAATTCAAATAAATTAATTTCAAATCCAAGTATTAAAAGACTCCTTCAGTTGTTTTATTTAGTAGTTTGTCTTATAGCAAGTCAAATGCTCAACGCACGTTATTTTTTATTTTTTGTAAACTGGTGGCATTAGAATCTGTTCTTAGTATGGAAGAAGATACATTGCTATTTTTCTGCGTTGTGGAGCAGCTGTATTTAGAGGTGGGTTTCAGCAGGTTCTGACCAGTTCTGGAGAACCGGTAGTAGAAATTTTGAGTAGTTCGGAGAACCAGTAGTAAAAATTCTGACTGCCCCCATTCCATCTATTCTCTGCCTTCCAAGTCCCAGCTGATAGGGAGGAAATGGGGATTTTGCAGTAACCTTCCCCTGGATTGGGGAGGGAATGGAGATTTTACAGTATCCTTCCCCTGGAGTGGGGTGGGAATGGAGATTTTACAGTATCCTTCCCCTGCCATGCCCACCAAGCCACGCCCACCAAGCCATGCCACACCCACCAAGCCATACCCACAGAACCGTAGTAAAAAATTTTGAAACCCACCACTAGCTGTATTGCTGTGGCTGTGTGCCAAAGTCTTATAAAAGATAATTCTCAAATTATCTAGGTCATAAACATCTAAAAAGTGTAATCAAACTTGTAGCTTTTCTGTGATACTAATTTCTTTCCTTTTTCCCTTATTCTAATCATCTGAGAGAAACATCTGAGTTTTCATTAAAATCTAAATGAAAGAAATAAGATAGGTATTAAAGAGAGGTTTTTAAATTATTTTTGAAAAATCTGGTGTCTGTGTATGTCTCTTCATGTGTTCAGAGCTAGCGTTCCTTTTGTTAAAGCCACACCAAGCCGACTGAAGCACATTGTATGGATGATTTGATTTATTTTACTACATCTTTGTTTCTGTTTATTTCATCAGGTTTCTCTGGAAACTGCGTTGGCTGTGGCAAGAAAGGATTCTGCTACTTTACTGAGTTTTCTAATCATATCAATCTAAAGCTGACCTCTCAGCCCAAGAAACAGAAACACTTAAAGTATTATCTGGTCCGGAATGCACAAGGCACACTTACCAAAGGCTCTGCAATCTGCTGGAAGGGGGCAGGTGAGCTAATGTAGCGGTCCTTTTAAAAGGTCTGGAATATCTCTGGAAAGTTTAGAAGTTACTGACACAGAACTCCTTAGAAATAAATCTAAGATGCCAAAGTTCATTGGCATTTTGTTAAAAGCCCAATAAAACACTTCTAAAAAGTATAAGTTATCTACTATAAAGTCTCCTTTTTAAAAGGGTCTTAATAGATAGTTGGGAAGTCATAAACACCTACAGACTCCCAGTATGCCTTCAATATAAGACTGAACCACAATGTATGAGTAGATGGTCTTCTCCCATTCAGTCTTCTCCCATTCCTAGAGGAGACAAGATTGGGCAAAATATTTTATTGGTATGAAGACAAATTATATGAAATAAATGATTCAAATGGCATTTTTCAGAAATGAATAATAATTTATGAGTTTCTTCTTTGAAGCAATAATGTAGGCATGTCTGCTTGTGTTGACGTGTAAAATTCAATTTTTGTAGAAAAGGTTTGCAAAAACAACGTGAACTGTTCTCATTGGATAACAAACATCTTGGATTTTTTTAGAATTCAGAAACCGGCAATCCTCCTCCAACTCTTCTTCCCATACGTTGTTTCAGCCTCCAGAGAATACAGTTTCTTCAGCAACTGTTATGAATGAACCATTTCTACCAGCACATCCAGTAGGTCAAGCTGTAATTCATCAAACAAGTAAGTATTAAGTTTTTTCTCAAATGTTCCAATCTGGATTTTCCATTTGCTTGGTATGTCAAATCAACTTGGATGGATTGAAAGAATAGCATGGCTTTAGCATTTCGTAGGAACTAAATCACTTGGGGTAATACATGCACCTTGCCTATTATTTATCACTGCTGATTGAATGAATCTGACACCGAGTTACCGGTAATCCATTTTGGCAGCTTTGCAAAACATATTAAATCGTAAAATAATCAAACTGGCTAGATTTGCACTTTAGGCAAGGGCAGAAATGAATAAATAAAACTAATCAAGATTAACTGAGGCTAGTGTGCTATGCCATATGCAGCTGTTGGTTCTTTAACTTAACCTAATTTAGCATGTTATCTGAACACAAACTAGAAGTGTTAAGAGGGTCAAACACCTGTGATGCAGCATGGATGCATAATTCAGATTTCTGCTTCAGATGGTACTTACTGCCAAGAATAGCCTGATATGCAATGATTTCTTTGAAATGTGAAATATAGTTCCACATATTCTTTGACAGTTGGAAAGCAGTTGTTGATCTCTTTGGTCTTACAATATGAACAAAGTTAGAGAGTTGAGTTAACTTATTTCTAGGTCAAGCGTGCTATATTTGAAACTGCTATAAAGCCAGGGCTTTTAACATGCGTATAAGTAAGGAAATGCTGTGACTTAGACTTTAAATCACCTCACAGCTTCATCTGACAGGAAGAAAAAGCCAAGCTAAACTAAGGCTTTGTAGGGTTGGTCCTATATTGAAGAGATGGGGATTAATTATATCTAAATGAAAAAGAATTTTGTTCATTTTTTAAAATTTGGATCACCTTGACAAAATCTTGGCTAGTGGATTCTTTGATTTGAAGAATGATAATGGTGGTTGAGTATCATCTCTATAATTTCATAGCCATAAAAGCCGGTTAGGTGATTTTGAGCCAGTCGTTCTCTCTCAGCCCAACCCACTTCACAGGGTAGTTGTTGTGGGGGGAAATAGGAGGGGGAAGGAGTTTTGGGTGTTTTTGCCACCTTGAATTATTTGTAAAAATAATAAAAGTGAGAAATAAAGAAATCAATTTTAAAATTTTATTAAAATAAAAAAGTTTCCACCAATGCTACAGTAAGTCTCTCTGTATCTGCACAGTGAATTGCCAATCGCAGGACCGCCAGCTAAGAATTCTGGAAATGACAATTCCAGGTTGCCAGGTTAGAAAAGGTGTTATCAAATTTATATGGCACTGGTTGATAAAGACCACTTGGTTACTGCCTAACAATGGGAATAATTATGGTGCAAACACTATAAGACTTTCCACTGCATTCATTTTGGTTGATGGGGCCTTTTCTAGATAGCTACTTCAATTCTTAAAATAACATTTTAAGTCTTTATTCAGTTCTCAGAAAAGTCTCCTGCCCTAGTAGGAGGTGCTTTCTTAGGGAATTAAAATAATCCTTGTTCATTCAGAAGTAAGCCTCATAAAATTCAATGAGACCCTCTCACAAAATTATTGAATAGAAATGCAAGCCAAACCTTGATTGTGCTTTTACTTAATTCATTCACTAAAATATGATATTTAGACTTCATTATACCAATTGTGTTAAAGTTTAGAGAGTGGATTAAATAAAATAACACTTTTCCTATTTAGTAGTTTAGTAGTATTCAGGAGCTTGGGGAGATACCTGACTCCCTTGTCCACAGTCCGGCTGAGTCCCTGGTGGCTGCCTGGAATAGGGCGGCATCTGGGGCACTGGACCGGATTGTGCCTTTGCGACCTCTCCATGGCAGTGGATCCAGGAAAGCTCCCTGGTTTACCGAGGAGCTCCGGGAGATGAAGCGCCAGAAGAGACGTCTGGAGTGATGCTGGAGGACCAGTAACTCCGAATCTGACCGAACACTCTTAAGAGCCTTTATTAGGACTTATTTAGTGGTGATACGGGCGGCAAAATGCTCGCATTTTTCTGCACTTATTGCATCCATTGATTCGCACCCAGCCACCCTATTTAGGGTGACTCGCTCCCTCCTTAATGTAGGGGAAGTGGAGGAGCCCTTGCAGGGTAGAACTGAGGAGTTTGTGCAGTTTCTGTCAGATAAAGTTGCTGAGATTCGGATGGACCTGGACTCTGATTGGGCAATTCCAACCGAGATGACGGGGGCAGGTCTTAGTCCCATTGTGTGGGATGAGTTTGAGCCTGTGACTCCTGAGGAAGTGGACAAGGCTGTAGGAGCGATGAGTTCCTCCACTTTTTTGTTGGACCCGTGCCCCTCCTGGCTGGTTTTGGCCAGCAGGGAGGTGACACAAGGCTGGCTCCAGGCTTTAGTTAACATGTCCTTGAGGGAAGGGGCCTTCCTGCAATCATTAAAGGAAGTGGTTGTAAGGCCTCTTCTCAAGAAGCCTTCCCTGGATCCAGCAGAATTGAAGAACTTTTGTCCAGTACCCAACCTATCCTTTGTGGGAAAGGTTGTAGAGAAAGTGGTGGCATTTCAGCTCCTGTGGTCATTGGAGGAAACAGATTATCTAGACCCTTTTTAGTCTGGCTTCAGGCCTGGCTACAGCATGGAAACTGCTTTGGTCACACTGATGGATGATCTCTGGCGAGTCCGAAATGGGGGTCATTCCTCCATCTTGGTGCTACTTGACCTCTCAGCAGCTTTCGATACCATTGGCCATGGTATCCTTCTGGGACGACTAAGGGAGCTGGGAGTGGGAGGCACCATGTTATGGTGGTTCTCCTCCTATCTCTCTGGTCGGTCACAGTTGGTGTTGGTAGGAGGACAGAGGTCGACCCCTAGGCCCCTCGTTTGTGGGGTGCCTCAGGGCTTGGTCCTATCTCCCCTCCTATTTAACATCTACATGAAGCCGCTGGGTGAAATCATCCAACAACACGGGGTGAGATATCAGCAATACGCAGATGATACCCAGCTGTATATCTCTACCCCGCGTCAATTCAGTGATGCGGTGGATGTGATATGTTGGTGTCTGGAGGCTGTGAGGGTCTGGATGTGAGTCAACAGGCTCAGACTTAACCTAGAGAAGACCGAGTGGCTATGGGTATTGCCTCCTAAAGACTATGTCGATTGTCCATCCTTGGTTCTGGGGGGGGGAGAGAAATTGTCCCCCTCAGTACGGGCTCACAACTTGGGTGTCCTCCTAGATTCACAGCTAAGATTAGAGCAACATTTGACTGCTGTGGCTAGGGGGACCTTTGCACAGGTTCGTCTGGTGCACCAATTGCGACCCTACTTGGATCAGGAGGCTCTCCTCACAGTCACTCATGCCCTTGTCACCTCATGGTTAGATTATTGCAATGTGCTCTACATGGGGCTACCCTTGAAAAGTGTTCGGAGACTACAATTGATCCAGAACGCAGCCGCGCGAGCTGTCATGGGTGCACCTAGGTACACCCACATTACACCAATTCTCCGCGAGCTGCACTGGCTTCCTATTGGTCTCCGGTCACAATTCAAGGTGTTGGTTATTACCTTTAAAGCCCTACATGGCTCAGGGCCAGGTTATCTTCGAGACCGCCTTCTGCCGCATAGCTCCCAGTGACCGGTAAGATCCCACAGAGTTGGTCTCCTCCAGGTCCCGTCAGCTAAACAATGTTGGCTGGCGGGCCGGCGGGGGAGGGCCTTCTCTGTGGCTGCCCCAGCTCTCTGGAACCAGTTACCTCCTGAGGTCCGGACCATCCCCACCCTATTGGCCTTCCGAAACGCAGTGAAGACCTGGCTTTTCCGGCAGGCCTGCGGCTATTGATCTCGCTGTTGTGATCTGGCGAGATCTGGCCATGAATGGTGTGAATGAGTTTTTAATGTTTTTAATGTTTTTTAATTTTTCAACATCTTTTTATAATGATTTTTTAAATGTATTGTGAGCCACCCTGAGTCTTCGGAGAGGGGCGGCATATAAATTTAATTAATTAAATTAAATTAAATTAATTTTTTTTTGAGAAATTTGCAAATGTGAGAAAGTGCATGGTACACTTGTTTATTTATGAAAAGTGTATGATATTAAAATACAAAATAGTCTGCATCACTGTGGAATTAATGTTCTGTACTAAATGCAATAAAAACAGCATATAACAGAAGTGGAAACATCTGTGAGAATAAATTGGTTGCTTAGTGAATGATTAACATTGGACAGAGAATGAACAAGAATGTAGGATGTGCTCTTGGTTTTTTAATGGATTTACTAATAAAAAGTGGCATTGTTAAAAATTTATTGACTGGGTACATGAATGTTTATGTACCTTTGCAGGCAAATGCTTCATACGTTGTCTGAGAAACCTAATGATTTTCAGTGAAATAAAATTGTGTAATGCTGGAAGGAATATAAATCTGAGTAAACATAAAAAATAAGTTAAATGCAGCATGAATGGATTATTAAGATGCGTTTTAAAACAAAAATGAGGGCTAAGGAGTGAACCTTGGATTGAATTCAAAAAGTGAATCATTAACATGGAAGAAATACATTAGTGATAGAATGGAAAAAGAAAATAAATATGGAGGAAGAATGAAAGAGCTGGGAAGAAAAGAAAATCTGGAAAAATCATCCCTCATAAAAGAGAGATATGAGAAAATTAAAGAACAAGAGACAATATTTGAATCATGTACCAAACTGATGGAAACTAGAATACTTTTTGAAGCTAGAGAAATATAGAAATATAGTCAGGTACGGTGAATGGTGCAGTATAGATTTAGCTACATTTCTCTTCCCTTTCTTTTATTTCACATTTTTAATTCTGTGGCTTACTGTTTATCACATCTGTGATTTGTATAATATTTTTACCCTAACAGGGAATGTGGCAAGTAATTATAATGAAAAAAAACCCTGAAGTTAGATATTAAAGATGGCTAAAATTAACCAAACTAACTAACGCTTACTCTTACAAAATAAAATAACTCCCCATCTGTGGTTGTGGCCATTTAAAAAAAATTTTTTATCAGTTTTATTGTAATTTCTTTGATTATTGTGAGCCTCCTAGAGTTGTTGGGAGTCAGTTGGCATATAGGTTTAATAAAATATTATTATTAACTAGCAGATTGTTATTGCTAATAAGAAGGAAGATCTTATCTTCTGCTACTTTTCTGAGTTCGCAGGAGCAATGAGCATTTCTAAAAGCTCTAAAACGTGAAGGTGAAAGTGCCATACATTATGTTGAAGTCTTAGTTATGTACACATGTTCATTAGCTATATGGGCATATAGTAGTGGTTCCCTCAGCCAACTCACATTTCTTAGACGCCCCTATTTTATCATCTGGAATTCTGAATATCTGTTTAACATATACAACTTTAGTGAATTTAGTACAAATGCACCTTTGCATATTATTATTCATGAAAGCATTACAAAAGCTGGTAGTCATAGGAAGGATTTCCTTTGATACAAGAGATAAAATAATTTTGATGAAAATGTGGTCAACAAAAATAAAAGGAGCTAAGTGAATCTTGTGGTGAGTTGACCACAGCAAATTGGCCTCGGCGAGTTGGCCATGTGAGTTCTCCAATTCTGACTTGATATAGGAAAAAGCACCACCCTGCTGACTGTTTTCTTTCCTTCACATTGATCCAGCTCCTGACCACCTCCCATCAGCTGCTTGCCATCCAGCCTACAATGGGAAAGACGCTTCCTATCAACACTCACTTAAAAGCAATTTACCTTCCGTGACGAAACCATCAGCATTAGGTATCTTATTTTGTTTGTGCAATAACATGCTTGTGTATTCCAGTCCAAGTGTGGACACTGTGCATTCACACAGTGGAATTTAGCCTTGCTGTTGGAAGAAGAGGAAAAGCTATTTCTTCACCAGGTTTTTTTTTTTCACCAGGAGACAAATATCATTGGACTTAGTATATAAGTACTGTATATAAAAATGATTCTGCTAGCCATCTGTTTTCAAGCACAGTTCAACTGGAGCTTGCTTTTAAGGCCCTATATAAATTGAGGCCATGGGACTTGAAGTATTTGCAGTATAAACCTGCCAGTGTATGGAAAACTTCTCCTCTGGGTCTGCCTGAAGAGAGGCAAGTATTGATGTGAGTTAGGAGCTTCCTGGTAAAAATAGCTCATCTATTGGATACTATGGCTTTCAAAAAGTTTATTTCGCACTTGCTTTCATGACATTTGGCATCAAAGCAAAAGCTTTTTCTTACTGTACTTTGTCTCTCCCTCCACATATGCATAGGTCTATGTACATGAGTATTTGTAGGACTGCCTCTCCTTGAAGATGTCTGCCCTTCCTGCTAGTTTAGATAGGGTAGGTGTGTTTCAGGTCCCCTCCCTTAAATGTTCCCACCTGATGAGACTTTGGAGGGGCACCTTCTTGGTGGCTGCCCTAGGCCTTTGAAATAGTCGTCCACTGAGGAATTTCTACCTTTTAGCTTTTTTTATGGCTGTGAAGATGTGGCTCTTTTCCCAAGCATTGGGCTAGGCTGGAGAATTGAGCTGCAAGAAAGTTCGGTCCAATGCTGAAGAGAATTGATGAATTCCAATGCTTTTAACTACAGTGTTTCCCTGAAAATAAGACCTCCCCAGATAATAAGCCCAATCGGGCTTTTGAGCACATGAGCTAAAATAAGCCCCACCTGAAAATAAACCCTCCCTGAAAATAAGCCCTCCCTGAACATATTTAACTGCATGCACAGCCAGTCCCCACCATTTCTTCTGGTTAGCGTTAGGAAGACAGAGCTGGAAATCAGGTAAGATGGCAAGAGGAGCCCCATCTTGCTCCACGTGCCCCAAAATAATAAGACCTTCCCGAAAATAAGGCCAAGCACTTACTTTGGGGTTCAAAATAATATAAGAAAGGGTCTTATTTTCAGGGAAACATGGTATGTTTTAAGTATTATTGTGAGCTGCCTAGAGTCATTGTATGAGAAAGGCAACCATATAGGTCCTACAAATAAATGAATGAATTAATGAAAAAAACGATGTACACTGTAAAAAAAAAGAAACAATAGACAGTGTAAGGTCCGTATATTCAAATGTTAAACGCAAATATCAAAACTGCTCATCTTATATTCATGTTGGCAGTTAATCTCATGTAACTAACTCAGAAGTTTCTAAAAACTTGCTACTCAACATTAAAACAGTTCTCGCTGCCTTTGATTTTGTTTTCTTTTTGGAGGTGGGAGGGAGGGACGCTGTTCACTTCTAATTCTAGCCTACTCTCCTGGGATTTCCTGTCTTCCAAATCCAACAGATCCAACTAAAAAAAAAAGTTCTAGGCAGATTAGGGCAATACACCGAAGGGCCATTTTTTACCAGAAAGCTCTATTTCATTTCCTTGCCTGCTCAGCCGTAGGTGCAAACAAAACTTTGGTTTACTTGAAAACTCCTCTCGGAGCATTTTACTCTTGAGCAAAAGGTTTTATGGAAACTTGTTGCTTCTAAAATATGTGAACTTTTTCTGGCTTTTCTCTGTGAGTTTGCCAGAGAAAGGCAAATGACCAGATGAATTACAATATAAATAGTGTATGCTGCCCTCCTGAGGAACAGTTGTGAAATGCAGGGAGCAAAACAACTGTGATGGAAGGTGTAATCTCATGCTTTCTTCCCATTTAAATCAGAGGCTGGCAAATTAAATGATCCACCCAGCATCCTATTTGTGGCCTGAAGGTTTCTTGAATGGATGTGGTCAAAAGTTTTGGAAACCTGCTGCTACTGCAAACTTTGGGCTGAAAGTTTCAGCCTCATGATGCCATGACCTGACTGGCTGTGTCCCTTGTGGGTTCCAGGCAGGGGACAACCCAAAATGATACTTCCATATCAAAAAGTGATTGCTTCAGAAGTTCCAGATTGAACAGGATGTGCTTGAGCATTTTACAAAATAGTTCTGGAAAGGCTGTAAAGTAGCCAAGGTGAAATTATTTGCAACATTTAAAAGCATGATTACACAAAATCTTCTCAGCTCTCTTTCCTTGAGATTTGTGCTTGCAAAGCAGACATCAAAAGAGAAAAAGCTAGACTGCCCACCTGATGCTCAATAAGGCATTGTCACTGTTGTAACATAGTTCTGAAACAATATTGCCCATATTATCAGTCCAAAGGCATTGTTTTTCTATTGAGAAAAGATAGAAGGAACAGTGAAAAATAAAAGATGATTAGAGATTGAAAGTGATGTTTTTTGGACTCCAATTAACATTACAGCAGGGGTGGGTTCTAAATTTTTTTACTACCGGTTATGTGGGCGTGGCTTATTTTGTGGGTGTGGCTTGGAAGTCATGTAACTAGGTGGGCGTGGCTAGCTGGTCAGTCATTTCTGGAAGGTCCTCGCACTTACGACCAAGTCCTCGCACTTACGACCCAACTCATTTATTTGCTTTTAACACTGATCAGCTGTAGGGCGGCCCTTTGAAGCCCCGCGGCAAGAGTTTAAACAGTTTTTTCCCTCTAGTCATCAGCTGGGACTCAGGAGGCAGCAATAGATTGGGGGTGGGACCAAATAAAAGGTAAGAATAACATGGGGGGGGAGAACCGGTTCGGTGACTTCATATCGTCACCGCTACCCACTCGGCCGAACTGGACCGAACCAGGAGGAACCCACCACTGCATTACAGGAATATATTTGGACAATTAAACCTCACTGGAAGCAACCTTATACTCAGAATGAGGTAAAAATGGACTCCTATGTATGAAACAGGATATATTTAAGAAGTATTACAGCCTCTGTTATTCAGTTATTTATTATGGCTCTTCTTTACTGCTGAACCAATATAAACTCTATACCATTTTGATAACAAAAAACCTTCTATTAAAAATAGTACGATACAATCACTGCGCAGAATTTTTACATCTAGTTCTAATATATGTTTGTAAATGATCTTTTCTTTCTAGTATTTAAACTGTTTAAAATTGCTTAGTAGTCTGTTGAATTGATATTGATTTTGTCTTTAATGTACAATTGTTTTTTTTTTAATACACTCTCTTGTGCTTGTTGCAAAAGAGCCAAGTGCAAGTATGACATGCAAATTTTCAGGTATGTGCTTTCACCAAGGAAACAAAGAAATAGTTTTGGTATTCTTATTGTTATCTAGGCACTTTAACAAACCCAGGACCTCCCAAAAAACGCCACAAAGGATGGTCACCAGAGTCTCCCTCCTCCAATGAAGCCTGGAATATGCAGTCCAGCTCACAAATCCCAACTAGAAATAAAAATGGTAATCAAAGATATATTTTAGGGTTAAGATTCTACCACATAGATTTTTATTGGATGCCTGTTTGAAAGTTAGCAAATTGTTCTGTATAGCTTCTGTATAGCTGTAAACTCTTTCTAATATAATAGGCTGTTTCTACTATATAGTCTCTGAATGTGGATGAATAAAGAAATGCATACCCATACTGTTGAGTTGAAGTTCACTGAATTCACTCTGCAGTCCTTAGCCGAAAAATGCATTATGTATCCATTGCTTCTTAAAACTGAGCAAATGTCAGACTTCATTACAGGTAGTCCTTTACTTACAACCATTCATTTAGTAACCATTCCAAGTTAACAAAAGTAGTTAAAAAAAGTGACTTTTGACCGTTGCAGTGTCCACATAGTCATGTGATCATGATCTGGGCACTTGACAACCAACGGTCACATGGTTCACCAATTGCACCCTTCCCAGCCAGCTTCCAACATGCAGTGCCAATAAGGAAGTCAGCAGAAAAAGTCACCCGTCACAGTCACATGACCACCACCACTTAACAATGAATTTTCCTATCCCAGTGGTGGTTGTAAATCGAGGACCACCTGTAAATGATACCTCAGGTAATTATCAGACTGTCCCAGGTATTATCATATGTGATTTTTAAAAAAACAAGTTATTATTAGTAAAATAATGTAATCATAATTAAAATACATCAACTTTGTCTGCTCCTTGTGGTTGTTTCTCATCTTTTATTGGGATAGAGGCTGAAGATGAATGAATGCTATGTTAGGAGATCAGAGTTGGGACTGAAGGCTGGACAGCAATAGCAATAGTACTTAGACATATATTCCACTTCATAGTGCTTTTACAGCCCACTCTAAGCAGTTTGCAAAGTCAGCATATTGCCCCCAACAATCTGGCTCCTCGTTTTACCCACCTCGGAAGGATGGAAGGTGAGATTTGAACTGCCAAATTGCAGTCAGCCGGCAGTCAGCAGAAGTAGTCTGCAATACTGCACTCTAACCACTGCGCCAGCGTGGCTCAATAGAAGCAATATGGAATTGCTTGACTGATATTTAAGAACAGGAGGAATGTAGTAGAGACAGGAGGGAAGGTGGAAGAAAATAGATCACTGGGATCAAAGCTAGTGACAAAGGCCTTAATTCTGTATCCTCAATATGTGTGGGAACTGCATCTTCCCAGACGATTCTAGTGCATGAATTCTAGAAAAGTTAAAATACTTTATCTTTCCTCTCCTTGCTGGTTTATTATTATTATTATTATTTTTGCTTATTTTTTTAAAATCAAAATTTAAACTGATTTTCAGATGGCGGAGGAGGGCTCTCCAGTTTACCTCATGCTACTTTGGTAGGACCAGCATCTTCTCCAATAGTGGCTTCTGGGGAACCAGTTTCGGTTCCTGAAAATTTGCTTAAAATATATAAAGCAAAACCAGTCATATTTAAAGGTAAAACAATTATATGAAAAGACCAACATCTTTAATGCAAGTATATCTGGTTATTTAAAAAACAACAACAACCTTGTAACACATTTATGCCTCTTTATATTGTGCACTTGGGATCCACTTTGTTATGTTTTGCTTCAACAGGGCATGGGAACTTCCCTTACCTTTGTGGGAACCTTAATGATGTCATAGTGAGCCCTCTTTTGTATACATGTTATAAGAATGCACAGTCTCTGTCTAGGTCTTATGAACAATATGGAGCCTCCACTGTACAGCCAATTTCAGAGGAAATGCAGCTCTTGTTAACAGTGTACTACCTTGTTCAGCTTGGTGAGTTTATTCAATCAACATCCTATTTCAGATGTTCTTAGAATTGTCCGTTCAAATTGTTATTGAAAAGGTGATTTCATAAACTGGAATAGAAACCTTTTTTAAAAAATTATTTGAGTTGGGTGCACATATAATGAGCAGCCTCCCTGTGCATGTACACTGATTGAATGCCTTTGTCACATTCCGGTGTCCCGTGTATGAAAAGCCAGCAACACAAGTTGATATTGGATTTTTTATCTGGAAACGCGGACCCGGCACGAAGCGACCATCCAAAAGGAATCAAAGTTTGTGCTACTGTGGTTAGTTCACCCACCCCTTATATGTGCTCCACTCCCTTGTGTGTCCACCCCACCTCTCCCACCAACTGCTTGCTGCTAATACAGCCACCACAGTCACCCATCCCAGCCCATCCCGCTTGGTTTCCTGCTTCCTCCCACGCTCTGACGATCAGCTGTTTCCACAAGCTGAAAATCAGCTGTTTTGCAAGTAGCTAGTTACAGTCAAGGCCCTGCTGGGCAGGCAGTAGCCCCGTGGATGCTGGAGCGATCAGCCAGGTAAGTCCAGGCCCCTCTAGCCATGTGGCAGCCCCGTGGATGCAGGAGTGAGATGATGCAGGCCGTAGGCGTGTGTCTCAGGCGGCGGCTTCTCCCTGCCAAGATGCCATGGCGGCATGGCCGTTGATGCCCATGTTCGTGCGTCCACTCCTCCCTCACCCAAATGGTGGCCCTGGGCCGTCTGGTGGTCTGGGGCTGACACCCTTATCATTTCCTTTGATTTCCTGTCTTCTGCATGCATAATATTTTGCTTTAAAGTGTTGTGAAAATATGTAATTTATGGACTGTAATCTCATATTTTAAAAATTTAGTGGGGTTTCCTTACTTAAGGAAAAAAACATTCTGGGAAAATGTGACCATGGAGATTCTCAATCATCCAGGTCATTGTTGTCCCATAGGTGTTTTTTTTTTCCAAAAGGCAACTGGACTTTCTCGGTTTTTTTCCTTTGAAAACATTTAACTTCTCGTCCAATATGGCTCTTCAGTCTGGGAAAATGTAGGAAAAAGTAATTTAATCAGTTTGAAGGACCATTTACACAGTTCAAATGTCAGTAGAGAACAAATTTGCACACAAATGTGCTTCATTTATTGTGTATTATATAATAAATATCATTTCATGGTAAGACTAAAATAATCTTTTTATAACAATAGTGTCTAATGTGAGACTTGAAATACCTGCTCCTATAACTTCTGGAGATAAACAAGAAGTGTTTTCTCCAATGGTAAATGTTCAAATTAAAAATGCAGTAATGCATTTATATTGAACACAAATTTATTTTTTATGACACTAGCCTTTTGCATGAGCAGTTTCTCCTTTTTTATTTTGCAATATTTGTGTCTTTAATTTGACTTTTTTGGATGTAATTTTAAGACTGTCAGTGTTTTGACCATATATAAAAACTACAACAATCTGCTGTTTGGAATGAGTTTAATGTAACCGGAGGAGAAGTGAGTATCATAGCTTGGATAGCAGATGAATCTCTCCTATTCATCATCATTTTTCGCTTTCTGATTTTTCCCTAGCTTCAGACCAGGTACCTTTGATTGAGGATTTGGAACAGATCTTCATGCGTTCATGGCGGGAGATGTACCTCTCTGAAATCCGTCAGTATCAGCAGGCCATTCCCCAAGCTTTTCCTCACATTCTTGGCCCCATTGCCCCAGTCACATCAGCTCAGCTCCCCTGGCTAGCAGGCTTGGCAGCCAGCTCATGCAACGACAGCGTCCACATCATTGAGTGCAGCTATTCGTTGGCTGAAGGGCTTTCAGAAATGTTCAAGATGCTCCTTGAAGGAAAGCTGGCAAAGACCAATTATGTGGTGATCATCTGTGCTTGTAGAAACAGAACCATAGACTCTTGCATTGTGGTTACAGGTGAGCAAGTGTGAAACATGCAAGTGTTGTTGTTTTTTTTCTCCCTTCTGAGACCAGTGAAATGCTTACTTTGTCCTATTTCCTACTTGGCAATGAATAAGGCACACACGCTGAGTTTGTCGATTGAAAGGTCAGCAGTTCAGCAGCCCTAGTGCCACATAACGGGGTGAGCTCTCATTACGTATCCCAGCTTCTGCCAACCTAGCAGTTCGAAAGCACGTAAAAAATGCAAGTAGAAAAACAGGGACCACCTTTGGTGGGAAGGTAACAGCGTTCCGTGCACCTTTGGCGTTTAGTCATGCCGGCCACATGACCACGGAGACGTCTTCGGACAGCGCTGGCTCTTTGGCTTTGAAACGGAGATGAGCACCGCCCCCTAGAGTCAGGAGCGACTAGCACATATGTGCGAGGGGAACCTTTACCTTTACTTTATCATCCCTTCTTTTTTTTTACTTTACATATAACTTCTTCAATCAGAGAACTTCAGCTACATTTCCATCAAGCTATGCAGAGCAACCTGCTTCAAGTGCACTCTGTCTTCTTGCCTTGAATTTCAATGTTTGTCCTCTGTCTCGATAAAAATAGCTATGACCTTTGAACAGTAGCTGTGGAGGGATTCCATCCTTATTACATTGGTTATGGAGACACAGGCCGATCTATACACAATATCAATTTTTTTCTATTTTAGATAAACGCAATCCTGCAAGAATATCCTGTTTATCTCTTACAATTGCCCCACCTTCTCCTATAGCTGCATCTGGAGGCTCTTGCTACTTTCCACAAATGATGTTGTGCAGCGTTGTGGTTCAAGCTGTGTCTCTTATCATTAGATGCATATGCAGTGTCACAATATACACAGAAAATGGACAGGGCTTGCATCAGAGTTCTCCCTAGCTTAGCTTATCCCCCCCACCCCTTTTTATGAGAGGGTATTGGTGCTCTCTCATAAAAAGGTCTTGGAAGCATTAGCAGACAATTGGTTCTCCTAAGATTCGTATCGGAAGAGCTACAGAATGTAAATTTTCATCATGGACAGCCAACGACTGGCTTTTTATTGAAAGAGCCATATTAAGTCTCTTAGTGGTATTTCTTTTCTGGATAATTTGTCATGTTGTGAAATCTCATTAAGATACATGCTAACAAATGGGACATATTATTTGATGGCTTTTTCATAACATGAATTATTGACTGCATATTCACTTCGTAAGATTAGCATGGCCAGAAGGTCATGCTACATACATACCTGAACATTGGAGTTCTTCCAAGGCGGAAATTTATCATGTCATCTTCTGGCTGCATTGATAATATTTTATGAGATTCTAGTCAATATTATTTATGATCCTTCTTTGTTTTTCTCTGTAACCTCTTCTGTTTTTCTTCTTCTTCTTCTTCTTTCTTTCTTGGGTAAAATCTCTTAAAAAAAGGAAGATGCACCTTTACATCCAGGCTTTTGGGTTTTTAGATGATTTACTGCTTGGTGATTTGAATATGTTTGGCTTTCATAACATTATTTATAGTATTTTATAGATTTTTTAAAAATATGATTTTTCCAAAGAACGCTGTAAATACAATAAATATGTAAATGAGTCATTCTTGCCAGATGCTGCATGCTAATATTGCTCCATCTAGTTGCATTTATTTATTTATTAAATAGATATGCTACCCATCTCACCGTCAAGTGACTCTGGGTGGCTTAAAACCTCATGAAAAGGTTCAAACTTTAAAACATTAAATATTAAATACAGAAATTAAATAAGTTAAAACCAGAATATTCTGGGGTGGAAGTAGGATCTTGTTTTTAATTATGTGGTTAGGTAATTATTATATAATTAGGGCAAAAGCAAGTTATTTAAACCAGTGGTGAAATCCATTTTTTTTTAGTTCTGTGATGGGCATGGTGAGGCTTGGTGGGCATGGCTTGGTGGGTGTGGCAGGGGAAGGATACTGCAAAATCTCCATTCCCACCCCAGTCCAGGGGAAGGATATTGCAAAATCTCCATTCCCACCCCACTCTGGGGCCAGCCAGAGGTGGTATTTGCTGATTCTCCGAACTACTCAAAATTTCTGCAACTGATTCTCCAGAACCTGTCAGAACCTGCTGGATTTCACCCCTGATTTAAACTTAACAATAAATTGTTAAGGACTAAATAAATGGCATTTTTTTTATATTCACCAAACAAATTAGATCCTAGGCTCATTTTTAGAAGCATAAAAATTGGTTCAGGAACGGAGCAAACTGAGTAACACCATGAAGTAAAATATTTTTGTAAATGTACTGTTCCAAAATTAAACTGCAGATCTAAAGATTCTTTTTTGCTTTGAATATTCTTGGGCCTTGACTAGCATAAATACTGCTGAGTCAAAAGTTATTGAGAAAAAGAGCTAGATTATTATCTGCAATATAATCTGCCTTTCTTTCTTGGAACTTTCATATTTCTGGTTTCTATTCCAATATCAACCATATCCAATCTATCTATCATCTGCATTTTTTCAAATTTCATTAGTTTTTTTATTCCCCAAACTAGTATCCCTCCACTGCTTTTGATGACAATTTTGATTCTTACATATGATAATATGGAGCTTATTCTCAGATCTAGAGCAGGTGTGAAATCCAACAGGTTCTGACAGGTTCTGGAGAACCGGTAGCGGAAATTTTGAGCAGTTCGGAGAACCGGTAGCGGAAATTTTGAGTAGTTCAGAGAACCGGCAAATACCACTTCTGGCTGTCCCCAGAGTGGGGTGGGAATGGGGATTTTGCAATATCCTTCCCATGCCATGCCCACCAAGCCACGCCCACAGAACCGGTAGTAAAAAAAATTTGGATTTCACCACTGATCTGGAGGTTTTCTGATTGCAGAAGGATATTTCACGCTCTTGGATCTGAGAAAAATAATCCTGACTTTGATTTAATGGAATTGTGATTCAGAGATTTCTCTTCATCTTTTAGGGAAATATCAAGCAAGAATACTCTCTGAAAGCATGCTCACTCCAGCAGAATATCAGAAAGAAGTTAGCTATGAGCTAGTTACTGGGAAAGGAGAAGTTCTTGGAGCATTTTTCAGTTCTCTCTGCCCAGGTAGGCCATAGGATCTTTACAGTGTGTTTGGAGGTGGGTTTTTTTTTTTCATGGTAAAAAGCAAGTGTGTTAAGAAAGAACAAAAGTAGATCTGGGGCACTAATTGGCTGGCATTTTTTCACATTTCCCATTAGCTGGTTGCAGGGGACACTGACCAAGACAAAGTATAGCACTGGATTGTGGCACATACAAATTTAAACTTGCCAAGAATTGCAAGTTTAAGGCCAGTGGTGGGAAATGGCCTATGCAGATTCATATTCAGTTCTTTGGTGGGGGTTCCCCCCCACAGTTCACATTAATATTCTGCTTACTGTCAGATAATATTATTTATTTGCCAACTGATAGGCAGGTGATAGTAAAATCTGAAAGCACTTTATTTTTAATTGCCATTTACAGGGCATTAGATTAAATGCCAAATAGCCCTTTATATTAAATGCCAAGTTGTCTGTCAGATGAAATGTCTGTCTTAAATGGATGTATTTTCTTTTAAAATTCCTCCTTCCTTCCTTCCTTCCTTCCTTCCTTCCTTCCTTCCTTCCTTCCTTCCCTCCCTCCCTCCCTCCCTCCCTCCCTTCCTACAATTGTTAGAACCAATTTGAAAGCATAAAATTAAAAATAAAATGATTTTCTTCATGCAACATCCTAAGATAAATACTGGTATCTGAATTTCAAATATTATACCCAGAAGCACCATTTTGTAATTGTAAACTATAGCATCTTTCTTCCTCAAGAGTTGGAATATTCCTGAATATCCCACAGCTTTAATGCAACTTTACTATTCCCAAAGCTCTATTACGGATCCTCATAGCTTTAACACAAAAGAATAAGATCATTTTTATTTTGTTAGATGGTGACCTCGATGTTTTGTTGGATAAATATTATCAAGAAAATAGAACCCACATATCATCATCTCTTTCTGCTTCTGCAAATAAACCGGCAACCCTGGATGTAACAGGAGCAGCTGTGTGTACAAGTATGTGTGGTGTGTATGTGACAAACAGAGATATCTTTTTCATATATTTGTATCCTTTCTGCTCTTTTTCCCAAGAGTCTTGTCATTGAATGTTCTCCTCACAATTTTTGGAATCTAAGTAAATAAAGAATTACGTTTTTTTTCTCACCATCTTTCTGCTTTTTTCTCACTAGGTTATAACCTTGAGAGGCATCAGATCCGCCCTTTCCAGCTCACTGTGGCCCAGAAATTGCTCTCTCATGTTTGCTCCATTGCAGATTCCAGCACCCAAAACCTTGACCTGGGCTCCTTTGAGAAAATTGATTTCCTGATATGTGTGCCTCCTTCAGAAGTGACATATCAGCAAACCCTCTTCCACCTCTGGCATTCAGGTGCTGATTGGTGTCAATAGATAGAAAAGAACCGCAACGCAAATTCATTTCAGTTAGCTGACACCCAGTATCTTTCTTTAGGTGTTTTATTGGAGCTTGGCTTGGAGAAGGAACATCTGACAAAAGAGCGGGTGGAACAATATGTTGTAAAGCTTGATGCTGATGCCCAGTTAAAGTTTAAAGCTTTCTTGCAGAACTCTTTGCAGAATCCGCACACTCTGTTTGTACTCATCCATGACCACGCTCACCGGGACCTTGTAAGGTAAGAAAACTTGCACTTCTTAGTGAACGACAGTGCTGTTGTGGCTGAGCGGTAGAGAACTGCTATGCTATGCAAGCTTCTTAAATATATCAATAAACACCCCTTCTGCACTGTTTGTATTAGCTCAACTAGAAGCAGCTGGGTAGAAGCATATGGGTAAATAATATTTAAAAAAATAAGGAGGTAGCCAAGCCTTCCTACCTGCATAATGGCCTTAAGAGAGGCAGCAAGTTTAAGAATCAATTGCTAGAGAATAGAGCTATTATCTCTTGTACAATTTGGTAGCTTTTTGGATGCAGTTGGCATTCGACTACAGGTAATCCTCAACTCATATTCATTTGGTGATCGTTTAAAGTTACAAAGGCCCTGAAAAAAGTGACTTACAATCAGTCCTCGCCAGTGACGGGTTTCAAATTTTTTTACTCCTGGTTCTGTGGGTGTGGCTTGCTGGGCGTGGCATGACATGGCTTGCTGGGCGTGGCTTGCTGGGCATGGCAGGGGAAGGATATGGCAAAATTTCCATTCCGTCCCCACTCCAGGGGAAGGTTACTGCAAAATCCCCATTTCCTCCTGATCAGCTGGGACTCGGGAGGCACAGAATAGATGGGGGTGGGGCCAGTCAGAGGTGGTATTTACCGGTTCTCTGAACTACTCAAAATTTCCGCTACCGGTTCTCCAGAACTGGTCAGAACCTGCTGAAACTCACCTCTGGTCCTTGCACTTACAACCATCATTGCATTCCCACGGTCACTTGATCAAAATTCAGCACTTGGCAATCTGTATGTATTTTCGACAGTTGCAGTATCCTGGGATCATGTGATCACTATTTACAATCTCATAAATAGATATATCTCATATATAAATATCTCATACATATCATATTTAAATGTGTAAATAACAGATGGACATGCATCTATCACTGTTCATACAGTGTTTATATTTACTTTGTACTTAACACATAGAATGTCAACCCTTGACTGCACACATTCTCTCTTTTACAGTGCAGTTCATAGCCTGTACCCTCACTCAGATCCAGCTGTGGGACTCGTGGACAGACTGCTGAATTGTAGAGAGGTGAAGGAAGCTCCCAACATCATCACTCTTCATGTGACTTCCTTTCCTTATGCATTGCAGACCCAATACACCCGCATTAGCCCTTATAATGAAATTCACTGGCCTTCGCTATACAACAATGTAAGAAAATAACTTTTAGGATCAACATAAGCTTCTTTTTTTTTACATTTAGTATGTATGACATGACAATGATCGCATGACAGTTTAACAAAACATATTTTCTTCTTGGTTCATCCATTAGATTCTCCTATCCGATTTTGCTTACTTGTTTGCATGCGGGGTACGCAATACGGCTGTGCTAGAATAAATCTGCTCAAAGTGGGTGGATGTGAGCAAACCCCAACTGTTGAGGCAAAAGGTTCTGCTTCAAAAAAATTTCCAAGTTGTCACTACACATTGCACATGTATGCAAGCTTCCATTTGCCAGTAGTCACAGTGACAAGGTTGTCTATGCATACATATCCATATGCAAACCATTCGGGAAAGCTCTTGAAGGGACCACATTGAGCCTTCCAGAGGCTGTGGCTGCTTTAAGACCTTGAGAAGGCATTCTTTATTTGTAACAACATGATTTGCCAATTTCTGTTTCATATACTTGTGCAGAAACCTAACAAACAACCATATTTTCAGGCAAAAGTCCACACCTTACCATTCCGTTGTTTATTGGTGCCTTTATTTCAGGAGAAGTGAAATGGATGGGGTAAAAACATAGTCTATGCATGATTTGATAAAATTCAATTAATTTATTTCATTGAACACCAGTAATACAGCACTACTAATACATACTAATGCAATTTTCCATTTATTACGTTAACATTTACAATTCAGTTGCAACTTTGGGAAAACCTAAAGAAGATGAGCCCCACATGGTTTCAGGGTACATGGAAGCGGTACACATTTACTTGAGAGATCCTTTGATCTCGATTCTTTTTCTCTTGACTTTTCTTCCTACCAAAGAAGTAAATAGTGAAGGTCAAACTTAAAAAGTTTTTGAAAGCTATCTATGAATACTAGATTGTGCAAAGTCTTCCGAAGAGATACTTTGCACCAGATGGGAAAAGTGGAAAGCAGAGTTGTTGTAGAGTCTGTATATATGCAGACAGTGGTGGGATCCTTGGTTTAACAATGTGTTCGGTGATGGCGCGCTTCGCTGCGTGTGTATGCGCAGTTCAACAAAAAAATCACCTTCCGTGTTAGTGCTAGGGAATTAAAACAGCTGAGACACGGCAATCCCTCTGCCGCGCTAATCAGCTCCTAACATAAAAGCAAGTAAAGCATGAGGGCGGGTGGGCAGGCCCAGCTGACCATCAGAGCGAACCGGTTCGCTTCCAGCTGATCGTCAAAGCTACTGGTTCGCCCAAACTGGTCTGAACCGGTAGAATCCCACCTGTGTATGCAGAGATGGCAATTTTGAAGCAGCTGGGTGAGCTTAGAAAAAGAGGTGGGTGCTTTAACTGTGAAAAGAGCTACTCTATGCACCTTCCTGTGATTTTCAAAAAACCTCTTTCAAGAGACTGTACAGCCCTAATGACCTCCATCTGTTGACAGGAAGAACAAAGTGTCCCCATTTGAACTGGGGGTGGGGGCGACACTTGTGTTTCTGCATGCACAAATTCATTTGTGTTCATGTGGTCATTTGTTTCTAAAGCTATTGAACAATTAACTGAATACTTGAATAGTTATGATAGTAATGATCATAAATGACTCAATACTGTAATCCATCTCATTTATTTTAGGGCATGGACTTATATCATGAAAACAAGAAGTACTATGGATTGCATGAATTCATTGAGTCCACCCTTTCTGGACACAGTCTTCCATTGCTTCGTTATGACAGCTCTTTTGAAGCAATGGTCATGGCTTTGGGGAAAAGGTAGAGTGAATGCAGTTGAATAATGTTTAGCATTAAGCAGAATTTGGAACTGCAGTGTTCCTGTAAACTGAAGGTTGGGTTTTTATTATTGGCTTTTTTTTAAAAAAAAAAAAAGAATAATATTCTTTTAGACTTACATATTTCCATATACCTGAAGCCCTCCTCAAATACACAAAAACTGTTATTTTCTCTCTGGATCATGATGATAACTGCAGAAAAATTCCATCCTCCATTGGAGTCAGATCTTTGTTTCCCACGGAAGTTGACAGAATTCAGCAACATCCATAGATGGTGGGAGAAGTAATTTGACTTTTGAGGAAGGAGTGGTACCTGAAGATTTTGTGTGTGTTTTTTAAAAAAGAAATCTATGTAAAGAAAGATTTCCATAATTTGGCTAAAAACATAGATGAACCCTGAATTATATGTTTTGTAGTGTGTGTGTGTGTGTGTGTGTTGATATACATTTGAAATGGCATTCTGTAAACACAGAATGCCATTTCAAATGCCTGTTATTCCTGGCCATTCTGAGCAATTTTGAATATCTGTATATATTGACAATTCTCATTCTCTCCCTCTCCCTCTCTCTCTCTCTCTCTCTCTCACACACACACACACACTAATCAATCATGTTTCACATGTTTTACTGTATTTTTTGTTGGACTTAAGAGAGCCAGTTTGCTGTAGTATTAAGGACCTGAGGAGACCTAGTTCTCTCTTAGCCAGCTGGGTGACTGGTATAGTCATTTGTTTCTCTAGACTGGGAATTGAAAAATATCTTGGAAGAAGGCATTGGCAAACCCAGGATTTAGGTATCTAAAGTATCCTCGTAAGATCATCTTGCTTTTTGTGTCCTTTCAGGTTTCCTCGGCTGCATAGTGCAGTGATAAGGACATTTGTTCTTGTCCAGCACTACTCCGCAGCCATGATGGCAGTCTGCGGCTTATCTCAGATGAAAAATTACACCACTGTTGAAACTTTAGAGATCACGCAGAACCTCATCAACTCTTCCCAGCAGTGTCCCAGTGGACATGGGCTGATGGTAGTCTTAAGGATCCCTTGCATGCCGTTGGCTACGGTGGCTTATGAACGCCTCAACCACGTGAGGGAAAGGCTTGCTTTGGAAGGGCGTTTTGAAATCATCCTGGGGAATCCCAACTCCGGAATCAATGTAGGGAAGCACTTTGTGGAACAACTCAAGGTACTTTGTGATGAAATCTTGGCTGCTGTAGCCTGGGTGGATGACATCTGGTTAATGCAGTCTGTAGGAACAAAGAATATTTACAGGATCCAATCTGGGTCTGTCAAATGGGGCAAAACCAGTGGTGAAATCCAAAAATTTTCCCTACCAATTCTGTGGGTGTGGCTTGGTAGGCGTGGCTTGGTAGGGGTGTCATGTAACTGGGTGGGTGTGGCCAACTTTTCTTTTTTATTTTTTAAAGATTTTTTTACTACCTATTCGACTGAACTGGTAGTAAAAAAATGCTTTAAAAAAGGAAGAAAAAAGTTCCAACTATCACGCGACACAGCTGATTGTCACACCTGATCAACGGAACCTATTTTTTTTTATTTTTTTAAAGCATTTTTTACTACCGGTCTGGGAGAACCAGCCCGAACTGGTAGCATTTCACCCCTGGGCAAAACTCACTTGACAAATTTCTCACTTAGCAACATAAATTTAGGGCTCAGTGGTGGTCATAAGTTGAGGACTACCTGTATGTTTGTGGCCTTGTTATAGATGTACGTGTGTGTGTGTGTACACAATCACTGTGTAAAGTATGCTAACATTTATTTATTTACTTATTTACTTACTTATATCCTACCTTTTTTATTTTTATACTTATACCTAACTCAAGGCAGCAAACATAACTTCTCCTCCTCCTATTTTCTCCACAACAATAACAGTATGAGATAGGTTGGGCTGAGAGGGAGTGACTGGCCCAACACTTAACTTCCCCCCCTCCTTGATTGGCTGGATATATTCTAATTAATTGCCTTAAATATGACTGACAGAACTGGCAGAAAATTGAAGATGCTGATTGGAAACCCCAGACATATTTGGAACTGGAGGGTCTACCTTGCATTTTGATTTTCAGTGGAATGGATCCTCAAGGAGAATCCCTGCCAAGGTAATGAGTGTTATTAAAAACAACCCCCACCCCAAAAAAACAACCCAACCATAAAATAAAGCCTAGAAGCTTGTATTGACAATCTTTTCTTATTTGTGCAATAGTAATATGAAAATTACTGCATCTTACAGTCCCTTTTCAACAATTTGTGTGCTTGTATTCTAAGCGCTGGGTATAAATTTTAGAACGTCACTAAACCATTGCAATGTTTTATATTTAATTCTTGGGAAGTCAAGACCCAAAACCTTACTTGCTTTGTCAATTGTGTTCACCATGGTCACTGGCACAAAATAGCTCACTGTACCCATAGGAGCAGAAGCAGTGGTGAAATCCAATTTTTTTTACTACCGGTTCTGTGGGCGTGGCTTGGTGGGCGTGGTGTGGCTTGGTGGGCGTGGCTTGGTGGGCATGGCAGAGGAAGGATATTGCAAAATCTCCATTTCCACCCCACTCTGAGGCCAGCCAGAGGTGGTATTTGCCAGTTCTCCGAACAGCTCAAAATTTCTGCTACCAGTTCTCCAGAACCTGTCAGAACCTGCTGGATTTCACCCCTGAGCAGAAGGACTGAAGCACAGTGCCTCTGTTCAGTCAAATAATTCAACAAAATATCGTACTTGATGGCATCAAAAATCACCAGGAGCCCTCTGAAGGATCATTGGAAGGAAGGATGTTCCTCAACCCTTGGCAAACGTTAAATAGCTAGAAAATAGGGATCTGAACTAGGTTGGTGCTTTGGATCTGATGTATGTGTGCTTGCTCTATGCAGTCTCTAACAGGTGCAGCAAGTAGCCTCATGCTGGATCTGAACCATCTTTCCTGTTTTGGGCCAAATATTTGCACATCCCTATTAGGAAAAAATATGTTGGGAACAGTACCTTTCTTTCTGGAACCTGATATTATCTAGAAACAAATATGAGAATTTCCTATTATTATCTACCAGCAAAAGAGTTGCATTAAAGATTGGGTCAGGAATACCTACTGGTTTGATAACTTTCACATTTGAGATCGGTCTTGATAATATATCTCAGGCTGAATGTTGGCACAAATTAAGCCCCACTTGTATGCCAAATATCAAGGAAAAGCAATGCATAACTAACTTTTCACAACCTTAGCAACTTTGAGATGTGTGGACTTTAAGTCCCAGAATTGCAACACCCACAAAGTAGTTGAAATGCAGTTATTTGAAATGCAATTCTCCATTAATGTATGTTGTAGGCCAAAAATAGAAAGGGTAGGAGTAGGGTGGTGAATGGAATTTTTTTTACTTAATATTACTGGCATCTTTAATTTGTTCATTTGTTTCCTATCTCCCTATCCAAGATCCTTGAGATACTGTGATCTACGGTTGATAAACTCCTCATGCCTGGTGAGAACAGCTTTGGAACAAGAGCTTGGCTTGGCAGCCTATTTTGTCAATTCTGAAAGTACAGTAGAGAAAGGAGGAACCACAAATGATGTCTTGGAGAGTGACCCAGAAAAACTGAGCAGTACTGATAATGAGGATGAAGAAATAGTAACAGAAGGTAAAGGAACATCCTTTGGACCACAGCATTAAACCAGCTTTCCCCACCCATGTCCTTCCAATGTATTGAATACAATCCATTTTAATTGGTAATCCTGCTTCCTGTAGGATTAATCCTATCTTGAGTAGGATCAAGAGCAGACAAGGGCAGAAGTTCCTTCAAATCAGTGTAATATTGATAAATTTCGGTCATTGTTTTCTTTTAAACATTTTTTATAGTTGAATATACTCCTGAATTTAGGAGGAAGAATGGGACCTAAATAAATACATGTTTCCAACACCTCTCCTTGCCACAATCTGTGGCAATCCTCACCCAGATTTCCCCTTTATGACATATTAAATGCACATACCTTCTTCTCCTCTTCCCCACTTTTCTTTGGTCAGGAAGCATGACAATCTGTGATGGGCACTGTTCCAAATTAAAGCAATGGAACTGTTCTGCTTCATATTAGAACTTCATGGTGTCATGGGATGGAGTGTGTGAAGAAGTCGGTAACCCAAAGAGAAAGACAAGCAGGCCCTCTTTGGGGGAAGGAATCAATTCAGGGATACAGGGGTTGAGGTTCATTATTTATTTATTAAATTTATATGCTGCCAACATCTCACTAACAAGTGACTCTGGGAGGCTTGCAAACATATAACCAGAGGTACAAATATTAGAAGATGAAATATTAAATAAATGGGGAAAAAAACCACGTTTCTCAGTTTACTTTATTGATTAGCCCTTGGGCCATACCAAAGTGCAGAGTTCCAGACACAAATTACTACTAAAATCTGATAAAAACAATTTGAAATGAAATTGGAATAAAATACAAGTAAAAACAAGTAAAAAACCAGAATATTATGGGGTGGAGGTGTTGGATCTTCTTCCACTAGCCCAGTGATGGAATTCAAATTTTTTCACTACCGGTTCTGTGGGTGTGGCTTGGTGGGCGTGGTGTGGTGTGGCTTGGTGGGCATGGCAGGGAAAGGATACTGCAAAATCCCCATTTCCTCCCCACTCTGGGGCCAGCCAGAGGAGGTATTTGCCGGTTCTCCAAACTACTCAAAATTTCCGCTACCAGTTCTCCAGAACCTGTCACAACCTGCTGAATAGCACCCCTGCACTAGCCCCTTCCAATATAGAACACTCCCACTGGGGCCTCTGGCCCATTGGTTTTGAAGCTCTTATGGAAGGACAAAAGGGTGTGTGTGTGCAGATTTCAAGGGGCATAAAGTTCCAGAGGGTGGGAGCTATGGCACAAAAGGCCTTTCTCCAGGAACCCACCAGCTAGAATTCCTCGACCAACGGAGTATGCATGATGTCCCTTTTGCTGGTATGGGTGGGTCAAGCCAATCCCATTGGGGTGAGACAATTTCTCAGGTAATATTTGCCTTATCCTATCAATTTTGTGTTTGTGTATATGTACAGTATATGTATAAATGTATATAAGTGTATACATACATATGTATATATGGAAATAAATGGTTTATGGCTTATCCACTTGATCAGAACGACAAAAATATAATATCTATCATTTTATTATGTATTTTTGTGCGAATTGCTGAGAGGAACACTGATATCAATGTAAGAGTCTATTTCTTCACCCCCTCTGTATTTTGTTAGATCATATGATGCCTATAAAAATATTAAATAAGATTTCCCTTCAATTATGGAGCAGGCTCAGCTTCCGAAAGAAGAAGCCCTGTGAATAGGGAGAGATCTGGCTCTCGTGATTCTGCCGATTCTTCTGTCTCTTCAAAAGCATCAAGTAAGACTTCTCAGTTCAGCGTTTCTTTGTTTTCTTTGAATGTTGGAATGTTATTTTATTTACCCTTTATATCTCCCTTGTCTTCCATAGCAGTGTTCCTCAGCCTCAGCAACTTTATGATGAGTAGACTTCAAATCCCAGAATTCCCCAGCCAAGTGTGGGGAATTTCCTGTGGGACTTCCAGATTCAGACAGGTACTAGCCAATCAACCATGGTAGCAGACAGCAGTGGTGATAGATGTAGTGGTGCCAAGTGACAGCAACATTAGGAAGAAGGATGTGGGGAACTGGAGGAGTATTGAGAGGAATGAGGAGCTGAAGAATTCTGGGAAATGAAGTCTACATATCTCAAAAGTTCTTGAGTTGTCAAACATTGCTCTAGCATTTTAGCCCATGGTTTAATCCATGCTGCTGTTGTTCTTAGGAAAAAGAGAACAAAAAGTCCATGTAAACTTTTAAAACCTATCTTTATAGAATTAGGTATGGTTTTACAATTTCTGATAGGAAAATACTTTCAACCAGTGCTGTTAAGAGTTTCTATAATTCAGTTTGTTGGAATTAATCATTTGTAACGTAGAAAGATATTTGGGCATGGAGATCTAAGCATGAACCTAGGCAAAAATCTTATGCTGAATTAGATTATCTTTTTATCTCAGACTTCCCTTCTTTACCTACTACCAGTCAGTTATTATTAGAAAATATTACATGCTGTTAGAAGCGAGAAAATGTAATAACTTAAATTACCATAAACCATATAATTTTTTAACATCTTATTACAAAGCAGCATTTCAATCTACTACAGTATATAAGGAGAATTCTTGTCTGATAATTATATATCATGAAGGAATTTAAATTTTGACTTATTTTTAAATGTGTTGCAGTAGTATTCATTGCCATAATAAGTATAATCACCTTTTGTAGAATTAAAATGAACAACACAGAGACAAACACATACTCATAATTTGGAAAGTGGAAAGGAAATACAAATTCGGTCAGAATACTTCCTCAATTTCCCAGCCCATGCACTCATGGGGAAAATAAACATTTGTATCACATTTCACAAGTGATGACACACAGATTAATTATCCTAATACACAAATACCCTTTCTTATAAGAAAGATCTGGAGGTGACTCTTAATCTTTGTTCCTCAAGGACTTCAGTAGGAGTTTAAATTAAACCATGACCCTTTTATGTGTATAGTAGAACCTCTGGTCATGACCATAATTTGTTCTATAACTTTGGTCGCAAACCAATTTGGTTGTGACCCGAACCTAATTTTGGAAATTTGGCACTTACCAAAAAAAAAAAAAAAAAAAGGCACAGAAGGAGAAATTGGCTGTGAAAAAAAAAATGTGAATTTTTTGGTCAGAACCCGATTTGGTCGTGGTCAGAAGCATTCGTGACCAGAGATTCTACTGTATATATATTTCATGGTGAGAGTTTGTGTATTGTAGAACTAGATTTGCATATTGAATTTGTGCTGAGGCAACTCCTTTTTTCTGCTTACATGAAAAACTGTTATTCATCACTGCACATTCAGTCAAGATTTTAGGATGCTTTTGGCAATATGATAAACTGAAATTTAGACATATTTCAATCAAATGATCCATTTAAATTCCGGCTCATCTCTCATCAAGACATCATGATTCCACCCCCATTTAACAGTGCCAATGTCAAGGTCTCGGCCTTGCTTGTCTATTTCTACCTAATTTATTGTACCCCAGAAATGATTTATGGTGATGTTCTTATATGTGTGTGGGGAAGGGAGTAATATGAGAGTATGGAGCTGCCACTAACCATCACTGTTTCATTACTAAACTATAGATTTTATTCACAGGCGTGCCGTTTTGCAGTGATGCATCTACAGGGGAGGTAGGAAAAAAGTCACCTCAGCAGATGTTAAACATCAGTAATGAAGAGAGTGTGAACAGCGCTGAAAAGCCAAGACCCAAAGTGGAGAAAGAGCCTAAACAGACCATGAAAGCTGCTCAGGCTTCCATCTCTTCATCGTCACCCTCTCCTTTCTCAACTTCCTTGGCTTCTTCTCTCCCCACCCATAGTTCCTTGCCTCTGCAGGGCTCTCAGTGTTCCATGACCAAAACATCCCAGCAACCTCCCATCGTTTACCTTCCCAAACTGATGTATGATATTGTGACCTCTGCAGACAGCACAGGTCTTCCCAAATCCTCCTCCCTCCTGCCTTACCATTCAGTAATGTGGGCAAGCTCTTTTCGCCCTCTCATGAATAAAATGATGACCTCCACAGAGCAGTCCCTCTATTATCGCCAGTGGACAATTCCCAAGCCAATCCACATGGACTACAACAATAGAAATGAAGGGAGGATGGACACTTTTCATCCGAGGAGACTGTTACTGAATGGGCCACCCCAGGTATGTAACAGGACCGAAGTAATTACTTCTAATATCCTCTATCGATCATTTCCATCACCTTCTCATTTTAAGAAAACAATTGCCTTGTAGGACAAAACTACCAAATAGTTCTTGACTTAGTACAGTACTGGTTGTTTAATGACCTTCTGAATGATGATTATGACTTCAAAAAAGTTACTTTATGATCTGTCCTCAAAATTATGCACCATCCCCATGGTCAAGCGATTGCATTTCAGTTGCTGGCTCTCATTGATGACAAATTGCTGCATTTCATGGTTATGTGACTGTGTTTTGAGATGGTTTTCATCGTTTTCCAGCAAAACATACCCACTGGATAAGATGGATTCGGACTTAGAATCCTGTGATTCATGTAATGAGCACTCTGACCTACTTAATGATTGTCATAAAATCGAGTTCAGTGATATGATGACTTATGAGCAAAATTTTGGGCTCAATTGTGGTCATAACCCTATAATATGATTAGCATCATTAGTCACAAATTTAACATATAGCTCCAACTTCAACTCAAAGGCTCTCAAGATGGCCTTAAAATGCACTCCAATCTCTGCAGTCCTTTGAAATAATTTTTCTCCTTCAGCCCCTGGACATGTAAATAATTGAAATAATTCTCCTTCAACCCTGCCTTAGATATTTGCAGGTTAATATTCTGAGTGCAGTAATATGCGAGCTATGAAAAACAGAAACTAAGTATATGCTTCTTCTCATGTTTCCAAATTATAACTCTCAATTAGAGAGGTTTCAGATTCACTTCAGATTAAGTGGCAATCATCATTTTTATTGGTGGATTATAAAATACACTATTTGAATCAAACATTGTTTACTATTCTGATATATGTATTTCCAGATAGGAAAGACTGGTGCTTATCTGCAGTTTCTTAGCATTTTATCTCGAATGTTGATTCGGCTGACAGAAGTGGATGTTTATGATGAAGAGGAGATCAATGTTGGTATGTCTCCCATATTTATTCTTTGGGAAACAATATTTAATATTATTTGATTTTCTTTTTCTCATATTCTTAAGCCTTATGTTCCTTTTTTCAGTATTTTACAAACCCCTCTTTTTATTTTTTCTAAGTTTTTCAAATTTACCATATTTTGTTTTTCCATCTTTAATAACTATTGGTTTCCCTTTGCCTTCTTTGCTGATTAAATGGTAGAGTTGGAAATAGCTCAATAAAATATTACCTGTGGGAATATTCTTTTGAAACATTAATTTAGAAATGGACTTTTTCCTGTTGTTTGGAAGCTAAGACATGCTTTTCAATTAATTAAAAGCGTCTCCAGTGCTTGGAGGGATGTGGTGGCTCAGTGGCTAAGTTGCTGAGCTTGTCGATTGAAAGGTCAGCTGCTCAGTGGTTCGAATCCCTAAGTGCCGCATAACGGGGTGAGCTCCTGTTACTTGTTCCAGCTTCTGCCAATCTAGCAGTTCTAAAACACATAAAAAATGCAAGTAGAAAAATAGGGACGGTGGGAAGGTAACAGCATTCCGTGCGCCTTTGGCGTTTAGTCATGCCGGCCACATGACCACGGAGACGTCTTTGGACAGCACTCGCTCTTCGGCTTTGAAACGAGATGAGCACCGCCCCCTAGAGTCGGGAACGACTAGCACATGTGTGCGAGGGGAACCTTTACCTTTATCTTTACCTTTTACCAGTGCTTGGGGAGCTTTCCATCATACCTGTACACCATTTTGGAGATTATTATCTGGATGTATCCTAATTTCTACTACCTTTTTTGTATACTGTAGAAAAGACATGTACAAGTAGTCCTCATTTAGCGACTGTTTGCAGTTAGAACAGGGATGAAAAAGTAACTGTGTGACCAGTCTTTGCATTCAATGATCTTCACAGATCTGTAAAGGAAAGGAAATCTGAAGTAAGATAATAGAGCTACAATTTTACTTAGTGACTATTTAACTTAATGACTAAATTGCTAGTTCCAGTTGTGGTCAGTAAAAGAGAACTGCCTATGTCCTAAAATTTCAGTTATAATTTCAATTATAACTTCCATTGTAGTAAGATCCAATGAGGTCATTTATCAGAGAACTTTCCCTGACTTTCCAAATTTATGACTTTGGAAGTTCTCAACTTTTTATTTCAGCTGAGTTAATTTATTGTTCCAATACTAAAACTTCTGAAGGGCTCAGAATCCATTATTTCTCTCTTTTCAAACAAAAGATAGGAACCACAAAGCTAATTTCCATCTGGCTTAATTCTTTTGATGACAAAAGTTTATGTTTTGTTTACAGCCATCAAACAGATGGATGCTCTTCCTTCCACTGCAAGGATAATGACCTATAGAAGGAGGATAAAAAAAATAACTGTTAATTAGTTTGAACTAATCAATATATGCGTTTCAGCAGGGGCTGCCCTGTGATTGCAGTGAGATATAGTTCAGGATGTTAAAAAGTCGTACATGCTGAACATCCCTAAAATATTTGATTCTTAAGTTGTAACTAGGCTGGATAGTGCTTGGAGTTGTTCATGCAAAAAGGGGGGTTGGTCCCATTCTTCCTTCTACATTGAATAATTCATCATAAATGCCCACATTCATTAAATGTGAAAAAGAGGTACATTAGTTGCATAGCATGAGTTTCTTCTGAAATCTAGCTTACCACCTGTCTGTGTTTATATTTTTGGATTTCCTTTTCGTTGATAATACCACAGATCTGAAAGAAAATTCAGAACAATATTATCATCAGCCAGGAGACGTGTGGCCTGATTTAGAAACATTTAAACAGATGCCTTTTGATCATACAATCCACGATCCAAAATATGAAGATGCAAGTCTCATTTGTTCAACAGTGCAGAAGACAAAGAGTGACGGTCAGAATACCTGTTTCCTTTATTTGAGCAACTTATTTTGGTACAATTTTTATAGAATAAAGAATTGCAGGAGAAATTGTTGCTCAGAACCTTGTTTTACATTCCAGTCTTGGGAAGAAATTTGGGTATATACAAATACAGTTATTTGTATTCTGAATTAAATAATGGTTAGCTTTATTGACATAATTCATCTCTTGACTTTAATTCAATCTGACTTTGAGCATTGTACTCACACAACTAATAGATGCTGTGTGTGAAAGACTGGGACCAAGAAAGAAGAAAAATAGCCTGAAATTTTTGTTCATAGTTACTACTGAACTACTAAACCATACATAATTACTTGCAACTAGCAAGTATTAGCTGAACCTGACACTCATCTAAATAAAACTGCATTATTTTAGCTCAGTCTTGGCAAATGTATCCAGTATTTGGACATGTTGAAATAATATTCTGAACACCCCTGAAAAATACCAGGTTGGATAACTATTCAGAACTATATTCTAAAAAGGGCTTAGTAATAGCATTAACAGAAGGCAATATTTTGACAGAATCCCTCTACTCCCATAAGGAAAATCCTTGTTTTGGTTGTAAGCTAGTATAGTTTTTCAGGGGCTAATGAACAAAATGTACTCATCTACCCACTCTACCCACTTGGTAGATGTGGACATGCCTTTTAGCTGATACAGTCAAAATGCATTTGTGCAGATAGATCAATAAAGAGAAAACCAGAGGATCTCTACATGCGCCGTCAGACAACTCGGATGAGATTATCCAAATATGCTGCTTACAACACTTACCATCATTGTGAACAGTGTCATCAATATATGGGCTTTAATCCCAGGTATCAGGTAAGATTTATAGAATCTGCAATAGAAAATTCATTACATTTCAAGGACAGCAGAAATTATTGAAGTATTTATCAGATTAAAAAACTGGGAAAGGACAAAGCATGGTCCTATGCAACATTATATTGAATAGGCTGGTCCATGTCCTTTTTTTAGGATACAATATTATACCCACTTTGCCAAAAATGTAGGCGTCAGCCTCACTAAACCAAATTATTTAGCAGTAATATGGAAATTGAAGTTTTTTTCAACTTCACAATGTAAGTCTAGAGTGAAACATCAGATTTCCTGCTGGTATCCTCTTAAATTACTAATTCAGTTCAGCCCTCCCAAACTTTTTAAAATACTGTATCTACCAACTTGGTCCTGCCATCAACTGGACTCATGAAACAGAAAGTATTTCTAAATAAATCCCTATATACTGTATATACCGGTAGCTAGTTTTTTTTTTTAAGAGCTCATTGCTCAACTCATTGCATAAATTTTAAAATGCAGCAGATTCAGAAATGTATCTACTATGACACTAGCTGAAGTTTGTCGATACTCCATTTTATATCTTAAATATCATCACTTTAATTAAGCGTATCTTGTCTGTATCTATTAAAGATTGTGGGGGGTTGGACATAAAAATCTATTAGTTAATGCAACCTGTTTACTGTATTAAGATGTGGTTTGCTTTTTTGCCACCGTTTTAATAGTGAACAGTGTGTATCAATGTCAGAGCTGTGAAAAAGAGCAAATGTGGTACATTACATTTGTATCCTTTTCTTTTCACAGCTTTATGAATCCACCTTGCATGCTTTTGCCTTTTCCTATTCAATGCTTGGAGAAGAAATTCAGCTACACTTCATTATCCCTAAATCGAAGGAGCACCATTTTGTCTTTAGCCATCCAGGAAGGCAGCTGGAAAGTATGAGATTGCCTCTTGTCACAGATCAGGTAGATAAAGAGCAATTTGCAAAACTCTTCTTCTAGAGGATTAGGATTTCAACCATTGGACTCTGCTTCCAGGTGATAGTATAGATGGATTGATTGATTTCCATATTACAGAAGATAGCCCCCAAGCTATCCAGTAAGGAAACAGAGTTAAACAGAGATTTAAAATGGCATTTCCACATTTTTCACCATGTTTGGAAAGACATACACTCTGGGTTTCTCTTAAATAGTACAAGAACCCTACATTGCATCCATTAAAATGTCTTTGAAGCTCACTTTTCATTTAAAATAATTCTTACAGCAAATACTCTTTTATCAAACAGAATGAACTTATATACTTTGACAGAGAAATCAGATCTGATTTTATTTAGGTTAAACATAGAAATACACAGCTGACCTACGTTTTAACAAGATGCACACTTGGTTTATTGAACTCAGTACTGTTGATTGCCTGTGGCTCTCCAAGGTTTTAGGCAGATATTTTCTGCTTTTCCTGTATCTGGAGAGCCTATGCCTTCAACCTGAAAAGCATGTGCTCTGTCACTGAGTCCTTTCCCACCCTTAAATTTACCATTATACACTTTTATAGTCGAACTATAAAACAGTGTGTGTGTGTGTGTATGTGTCTGTCTGTCTGTCTATCTATCTATATTTGTGTATGTATGTATGTGTGTGCATGTGTATATGTGTGTGTATGTATATATGTATTCATGTATGTGTCTGTGTGCGTACAGTATGCATACACACACACTTGTCAAATACAGGCCAATTATAGAAGGAGCTCAATTCTATTCAGCAATGGAAAGGTCTTTCGGAAACATGTTAAAATTATTGTTGCTCTTAGAACAACTTGCAGAGTTTACTGTTGTTGCCAGAAAGCTAGGGGACAGCTTCTATCTGTGTCTGTAGTTAATTGGCTAAGATATGAATGTGAGGATAATTGTGTGGTTATTCATTGTTTTAATGCCGAATTAACAAAGATGCCTGTATGTTCACTTATGGGTTTCCATCCCCATATCTTGTATGTTTGTCTTATATCTTGTATGTTTGTCTTATAGTGGCTAGTAGCAAATGCAATTCAGTAGGTAGTTTTAATTATCCTCTTTATTTTTTTGTTTCAGTTCTCATTCTCACAAAGGAGAATTAGTTGCAATTACCACTTTCTAACTGAATAATTAATTGAAGCAGGCTTTTTCTCCCTTACCTAAAACATTTCTAATGGTTTCACTGTAAACTTTAGACATAGTAGACATTTAGCTTGATAGAGATTGGTGGAAGTATGGGGCCCTGTCTCTTTCTTCCTTTACGGTTTCACATGGTTCTTTGTCTTCGAGTAGAATAGCAGTGGTACTTTTTCCTTTTCCTCCTCTTCTTTCTAGTCATCTTCCTATACTATTTATACTATTAGATTTACAATATGTTTGATTATATTGTATTATATCATACAAATTCCTAATTTTTACAGAGCCAGGACTACATAAAGAGCCCTACTTTTACTCCTACGACAGGACGCCATGAACATGGACTTTTTAATCTTTATCATGCAATGGATGGAGCCAACCATTTGCATGTTTTGGTTGTCAAAGAGTATGAAATGGCAATATATAAAAAATATTGGCCCAATCACATCATGCTTGTTCTGCCAAGTATTTTCAATAGTGCAGGAGTGGGTAGGTACATATTTTATTAGTTATTTGTGTGACTAAAACAAGGCTACCAACTTTAGTTGGCAACACTGATAGAATAATTAAAGCAGGAAGGGCAACTCTGGGGAATATGTAATCTTGCTTAAGCCTCATTTTTATGGCCTCCAAAAACATCCCACAATTGTGCTGCTGATTTGTATAAAGCAGCCAAATAATTCGCTCTTTCCAATGATGTAATTTCAGCTTATTCTCTACTGCAGCCCTAGGTCACTGCTGTCAATAAATCAATAAAATACAGTTCTTGCCTATAAAACGATTGAACTGCTCCTTGTATAAACGGTTGATTAATTGGTGAGGATCAATCTTAATCTGATTATGTACCATCAAGTCAGTGTTGACTCTTAATGACTTCATGAATAATTTTCTCCAAGATGATCTATCTTCAACCTTACCTATTAGGTCATCACCTATAGTGATGCCTGGTGCCATTACCATTGTAAATGAGTCCATCCATTTTGCTGCTTTCAATCTACTGTAAAGCGTCTTCCATTCCATTCAGTATAGAATGACCAATAACAAATGAAGCCAAACAGTTTTTATTTGTAGGCTTGGCGGCCATGATATTATAACAGGCTGAATAAAAAAGATGTTGTAAACATGTATTTGAAAATTATGATTATGAATGATTTTATGACTTCAATTCAATGCACAACACACAAAAGATTATTTTGATTTTGTTATTGTATAAATGAAGTCATGTATAGTAGATCTCATTGATGTATCTGTTACAATTCAGGTGAACAACCATCTAAATATTTTGAGCAGCCCAAGAAAATTTTGATTGTATAGCTAAAGGCATTGAGCTAAAATGAAACTTCCACTTTCCCTTATTGGTAGCTCACTCTGCTTCTCTGGCTTGGTTGTAGGAGCTGCTCACTTCCTAATAAAAGAACTGTCTTACCATAATTTGGAGCTGGAACGAAATCGGCAGGAAGAGCTTGGCATTAAGCCTCAAGATGTTTGGCCTTTCATTGTCATCTCTGATGATTCCTGTGTGATGTGGAATGCTGTTGAAATTGATTGTTCTGGTGACAGAAAAAGGTAAATGGCTATTTTCTGTGGTGATGAAAACTTTTTTTTAATTTAAAAAAAAACCTAATTTGATTTGAAATTATTTCCTGATCTCTTGCAGTGAATACACCTGGAGAGAAAAGAATATTTCCCTAAAGCAAATTCTTCAGCACATTGAATCAACTCCCAATGTCACCCACTATGCCTTGATTAGCATGAGGAAATGGTCCAGTAAAACTAGGAGTGGAGATATCAAGGAGCCATTCTCATGTTGCCATGTGCATGACTTCATCATGCTGAATGTGGACCTGACCCAGAATGTCCAGTATAACCAGAACAGGTGAGCCAAGTCTGATTAAGGGAGCCAGCTCTTCCTAACCAGGTGCCGTATAGATTTATTGAGATTACAGTTTCTAGCATTTGCAGCCAGCATAACTGATGAACCCAATGGTTGGGTAACTTTAAGGGCAGCTTTAATACATCCAGAGCAGTGGTGGGTTGCTCCCGATTCTGTCTGGTTCTTGAGAACCAGTAGTAAAACCCTAACCCTAACCCACCCGCCCTGATGTCATATTTGGTGATCCGCGCATGCGCAGAAGCTTCTGTGCATGCGCACAGGTGCTCCTGTTGTGAACCGGTAGTAAAGGTAGTAAAGGTAAGTAGAACCCACCCCTGATCCAGAGGACAGCAGATTGGAAGAAACCAAGTTATATTGTGGTAGCTCATTCCATTATGCTTACTGATTCAAAAGGATGCTGAATATTTTTCATTTTATGATTCTTCTTTGTTTTAGGGTCAAATCTTACAACGTACTAAGGACATATTTGTATCTGCAAATATGCATTTTTTAAAAAGAAATAAAAATAAGTCAAGAAAAACGTGGAATTAGCACATTATTTTCCTGTTAAAAATAGCTCCAATGAAATGGTAGTTCGGATCTGTAAGAAACTCTATGAACCATTTAATATCATGAAAAAAAATTTTTTAGACTTATCCCTATGATGTCAGACCATCAGTTCCCTTGGACAAATATCAATGTCATGCTTTTTAAACAGGTCCTGTTGCCGTCGGTGCCAATCTTGGCCCATACAGTACAGTATTTCTATTGTATTCATAAGGGCTTTCTATCAAAATTACAGGAATCCACACTGTTCTTTAAAAGTCAAATCTTCTGTTCTTCCCAACAGATTTGTTTGTGATGATGTGGATTTCAATCTACGCGTCCACAGTGCAGGCTTGAGAATCTGCCGATTCAATCGATTTAGTGTCATGAAGAAACAAATAGCAGTTGGAGGTCAAAGGTCCTTTCATATCAAATCAAAGGTGAGACTTCAGGAACAGAGTACCTACTAACTCCCAAGTTACACATAGATACTAGATTCTGAGGTTAAGCAAATGGGGTGATTTAAACCGAGTTCCAATTTTAGGATCAGGTCTTGCCTCCAAATCTACAACATGATCCAGGTGAACAGCAGTTTCGTGAAGGGAGTTCCTGTCAGCTCTTGCTCAAAGAGCAGGTGGCAGCTGTAGCTAGGCTAGCCTTGCACAACTGCAGCTTGTCTACCAGTTCCACCTATTCCTGGTTTGGGAGGCTTTGGCTACGGACATTTATGGCTTAGCTGCCTTCTAATGGGACTATTGCAACACTCTATTGTGGGGTATCAAACTCATGTCGCCATGGCGGCATCACGTGACATATTGGGACTTTTCCCCCCTTCATTAAATCGGGCGTGGGCATGGCCAGTGCATGACGCATTTGGCCTGTGGGCTGGGAGTTTGACAACTCTGCTCTATTGTACAGCCATGTGAAATTTGGTTCTGAATGCAGCGGTATGGGTAGTTATAGGTCCGTGATGGCGAACCTATGGCAAACTTGCCACAGGTGGCATGCAGAGCCATATCTCTGGGCACATGAACGTTGCCCTAGCTCAGCTCCAGCGCACTGGCCAGCTGATTTTTGGGCCTTTCGGGCCCACCGGAAGTCGGGAAATGGACTGTTTTCGGCCTCCGGAGGGCCTCCGGGTGGGGGAGAGGGCAAAAACGGCATTCCCCATCCCACCGGAGGCCCTCTGGAGGCTGGAAATGGCCCGCTTCCCAACTTCTGATCGGCCTGGAAGGCCTGTTTTTCACTCTCCCCAGGCTCCAGAGGCTTTCTAGGAACCTGGGGAGGGCAAAAAACAGGCCTACGGGGCCCTCTGTGCCATCACGTGCCAAAAACAGGGGGAACATGGGAGGGGTTGCGCACGCATACGCATGGGGGGGAGGTGGGTGCATTGAATTCTGCTCCCAATAGATTTCCAGGAGAGATTCAAGGTGCTGATTACCACTTTTAAAGCCCTCCATGGCAAAAGACTGGGAACTTGCAGAACTGCCTTATTTCAAGAACATCTGCCCACCTCACACACTCTCACAATGCTTAGGTTCCCTCTTTTGAAATTTGCCATCTCATGCAACCTAGAAGTATGTGTCTTTTTGGTTGCTGTCCCTCTGCTCTGATCTCATCTCCCCCCCTCCCCAGCTCCCAGATCTACACCAAACTTCAACTCTATTTGTCTTTAGAAAAACTGTTAAGACTTGTCTTTTGGGGGGGGGGATTCAATTAAATTGAGTCCCTTTTGGTTATCTAATTATCCTGTTTGGTCATCATTTTATATTTTGGATACATTTTTTTAATATTACATGGATTTTTTAAATTTGTTATTTGTTTTTTTGTGCACAGCACCCAAAGCCACATTGAGCTGGGGAGTCCGATAAATCAATTAAAGGGTACCCGTGCTTTGGAACACCATATCTTCAAGATTAGGTTGATCCCAATCCTGCAGAGCTTTTGTAAAACACTGAAGGTCTCTTTAGAAGTTTTGGTTATTATTTTGGTTTGGGTTATCCTTGGTGATCATTGTAGGTTTTATTTCTTTGTTAATATTATTTTTTATTGTTCTAACTGGATGTGTAAGTCACATTCGCGAGATGAGTGGCCAATAAATAAATAAATAAATAAATAAATAGTTAAAAAGATTTTTTTTTTATTTTGGAAGCAAGTGATCAAAAGGCCCAATCACAATCATGTCCATATGTCAAAGTGATATCTAAGCTCTCAACACGCTTCTGAAAATGTGTGTTTGTGTGTCTTCATATTTGTATCTATGTGCGTGTTTAAATACATACTCTCAAATAAGTGAGACATCTGAAAATTTTTCTCCCTCAGTTATGTGATTTTGTTCAGCTACATGTATTTTTTAACCTTATTTCAAAAAGTCACTGCTTAAAAAGAAATCACTATCACCGTCATTGTTTTCTTTTCAGGTGTCAGATAATTTAATGAGTATTGGTCCAGCTCAATATATATGTGCCCCTGACAGCAAGCATACATTCTTGGCAGCTCCTGCTCAGTTATTGCTTGAAAAATATCTCCAGTATCACAGCCATCGCTTCTTCCCTCTTTCACTGAAGAATTATAACCAGCCAGTGCTATCTGTGGATTGTTACCTTAATTTAGGACCACAGGTAATCAACTTCTGTATTAATTAAAATACTGTATATAAATATAAAAATAAAATATATGTACGTACTGGAGAAAGCAATTATGTTTGGAAGAGTTAGAAGTAAAAGGAAACCAGGCTGTCAAAGAACACAGTGGCTGGATACCATCAAAGCTGACACCTGCCAGAGCATAGAAAAACTCAAAGAAGTAGTACAAGATGAAAGATGTGGAGAGATCTGGCCCATAAAATCATCAGGAATCAGACATGACTGAATGGAAACATCATCATCATCATCATCACCACATGTGCACAAGCCCTTCAAATGTAGCTGAACCTCAACTCCCAGCATTCATTATTGCTCATCCTGCTTCTAGAATTGTTATTTAACAGTACCTGGAGGCAGGGGTGAAATGCTACCGGTTCAGGCCATTTTTTTCGGGATTTTTTTTTTTTTTTTTACTTTTAAAGCATTTTTTTATTACCGGTTCCAGAGAAACTTCTTATTATCTGAGGCTATCACTCTCTGAATTTATTTATTTATCAAATGTATATTCTGCCATAGTCACAAAAGTATCTTGGCAGCTCACAAAGATAAGCAAATATTGTAACAAGACAAGAACACCTTATAAATACAATTTCTCCCTCCCCGCTTCCTTCAATACATTCTATGGGCCCCCAAAACCTTCTACAAATGTCCTGTTTTCAACATGTTCCAGAAGATAGATAATATTGGAGACAAACAAATCTTCAAGAGGAGGCCATTCCAAAAGATTGGTCCAAATGCTCCTGGGTTTTGGACTTCTTCACCTCTCAGAAATGGAGAGGAACCAATTGTTTTTCCTGACATGATTGAAATGGTTGGGCTTTGCCCCTTTTTTTCAGAAAAAGCAAGTGTGCCATGCCAAGATGAATAGCTGAGTGGCGGTACCAGTGCAGCTACCTGCTGTGGTGGATTTTTCCAGCTTTGTCAGAATGAGACAGCAACTGAATGTCTCTACAAGTGTTATCGAGTAACTTAACTATGGGTGCACTGGGACAGATTCCTTGCCAGAGACAAATGTTTGCTGCAGAGGAAACAATAAAATAAGAGAAAGGAAGTGGCAAAAAGGAAAAGGAGATGCTATTGTTTTAGTTACACATGATTAGGGATGAGGCCAAGCTCCTAGGAGAGCCAGCATCTGCAGTTTAGTTAACGTGTTATTAAATGAGAGAGAATTTATATAACCTCTCTTTAAAGGCCATTCAGTGATGAAATGACTACATAAATGTAAGAAAAAATAACTTATCACTAACTGTAGCATGCCAAATTATTTATAAAATAAAAAGATATGTACTAGCTGTAAGAGAACTCTGCTGAGAACAAGCATTTGCTACACATTTGGTACATCTGGAAAAATATATTTATTCATTTTATCTGCTATAAATGGATTCCATGATACCCAGCACAATCTGAATCTGATGTCAATGTTTCTGTGGCCATAACTGTTCAATAATGCTACTAACCTGAATTGTCTCTGGATGGAGAGTAAACCATTCTTGCTGTTTTGTTCCTCTTGCAAACAGATTGCAGTTTGTTATGTTAGTTCCCGGCCTCATTCTCTGAATGTCAGCTGCTCTGAGATGATATTCAGTGGACTCTTGCTGTATCTCTGTGATTCCTTTGTTGTAGCCAGCTTCTTGAAGAAATTCCACTTTTTGAAAGGTAAGAGGTTGCTGCTGACACATAGAGTGACTTGACATCTTTGAAGCAGGCAGGCAGGACAAAAGCATCTGAGTCTCTGATACTTGAACTTTCCTACTTGAAAAACTACTCAGGGGGGAAAAAAAAGAACCTTCCAGGAAGAAACATCTATTCAGTGCAGAAACAGATTAGCTGCCTGGGAATAAGGAACCTGGTCTGCTTCTAAAATAGCATTTTGATGAATCTAATTGCCAAGAAGGAAGCTAAATGTTTTATAAGGAATAATGTCATATACCCTAATTGTTCTGATGGATCCTTCCTTCCTTCCTTCCTTCCTTCCTTCCTTCCTTCCTTCCTTCCTTCCTTCCTTCCTTCCTTCCTTCCTTCCTTCCTTCCTTCCTTCCTTCCTTCCCTTCCCTCCCCTCCCCTCCCCTCCCCTCCCCTCCCTCCCTAAGGTTTACTCTATTACTCCATGGATAACTTTAAAAGTTCAATTGGTTTGCTACCACCCAAAAAAATCTTTCTTGTATTGGAAATTGTTTTGGTTTTCTTCTCTTTTCTTTGTTTCAATAAGAAGCTGAATAAATATTTAATAATAATTTAAAATTGGTTGGAACCAGGTTCCTTTAATATTACCACATATCTATGATTGTCAATCCCTGCTTCCTTGGTGCCAAATATGTGACCTTTTCCTGACAAGCAGAGGTTATTTTAGAGCTAAGACTATGACTTTTCCTCAGATCTCTCTTTTCACTTACATCTCCCAAATCTTTCTCCCCTTAGTTTCGTACATCTCCCCACTTCCCTGGAATATAAACTGCAGGAGGTGCCCTGCACCATCATGTTTGATTGACTGCTCTAATGCCCACTTATTCTAAATACTATATTCAGCAAGTGGAAGGAGATATGAATTATTTTGCCACCTATGAAAGGTATCCTATGACACAGGGAGGAAAAGAAGGCAGGAGACAAGCATATTTCTAAGAGATTGCTTGGTGTTCTTGATTGCTAAAATGGTTGTCCTTTCAGTGTTTCTCCTTTTGACAGATAATGTCTTTTAAGCTATTCCACAATTGAGAGCTGGGATTTGGGTGCCGGCTGTTGTGTATGATTTTTGTTTTTAGTTCAGAGAGTTATGTATCTGAGGGGTCCTTGGTGCTCTCCGAACTTGGGTTGTTTTCTTGAAAATGTTTCACTACCCAGCTAGGTAATATCAATGATACAAGGAGTGGGATTTGCTCTCTGTGTACGTGGTTTATGGCTGGCCCTATCTGTGATGGTGGGAGTGTTCTTAGTGGTTCCTTGATTTCGTTCCATAATTAAGAACATCCTCACCAATACTGACTGGGCAAGCCTCTAGTATATAAAAAGAGAACAAACCCCATTTCCTTCTAGCACTGATGATATTACCTAGTTGGGTAATAAAACGTCTGCAAGAAAACAACTAAGGTCAGATATTACTAAGGACCCCACCGTTCAACCCTGAGCTACAATATTCTTTTCTATTAGTTATGTATATGTAATACAAATGTTAATAATAATAATTTCCACAGGTGCCACCTTATGTGTCATTTGCCAAGATAGAAACTCCCTTCGCCAAACTGTTGTCCGGCTGGAACTGGAAGATGAGTGGCAATTCCGGCTAAGAGATGAGTTTCAAACTGCCAATGCCAAAGAAGACAAGCCCCTCTTTTTTTTGACAGGACGGCATATTTAATAAGAAATTATCTGACAACTTCAAGGAGGTCTTTCAACCAAAAATAAGTTGTGAAAATAGTTGGGGAACCTAAATGTTCAGCTGAACTTTTTTTTAAAAAAACCATAATGTAGACAAAAATGTAGGCAAATTTGAAATAACTGTATTATAATTCTATTTTATTTGACACATTTGTGTTTATAATTTCAGACTGTGTCAGTACCTTTTATAATTTAAGATGTTTAAACTGTTCCTTTTGTGTCAGGAGCAGGGTGGAATTACTGCTTGTTGTAGTTGAATTGTTTATAGGCTCTCTTTGTCTTTGTTTTGGTTGTATAAATTATAGATATTATTTTGTCAGACAATATTTGGGGTGGTATGATTCAACATTTAGACATAGATTCCCTTCTTAACCTTTTCTTGAATTAGAAGTCAGTAGGCAGAAAATGCTCCATTCTTAGTATATAGTGCAGCTGGTAAGTGAACAGCTATTGTGAAAAAGATTTGGGTAGAGCACTAGAGGCAAAAAGGAACTGGGCAGTTGTCCCATTCACGAAGAGCAGTGTGTATCAGATTTAGTGGGAATTGCAGAAAACAACTGTCCAAGGGATTGAGCCTTATATTTCCATTTTAATGAAAATAGACACTTAGGCCTTTACCCTACTAGTAATTTTGAGCATCTTCCACAATCACCTCTTTCCATTGCTGGGGTGATTCAAAGCCCGTCCTCATTACATTGGATAGGCCACAACACTGGGCGGATGATTCTAGAAGATGCTACTGTAATGAATTCCCTCGTCCTAATCTCAGAACCATTGTTTGTTCTAGATAATTTTTAAAGTGGAAGCATTTATAGGACCCTGATAAGAAGATAGTTCCTGTCCAGTTTCCTCAATGCCTTCAACAATAACAGAGCTTTTAATATCTAATTGAGGGGTGAAATCCAGCAGGTTCTGACAGGTTCTGGAGAACCGGTAGCGGAAATTTTGAGTAGTTCGGAGAACCGGCAAATACCACCTCTGGCTGGCCCCAGAGTGGGGTGGGAATGTAGATTTTGCAATATCCTTCCCCCAGGAGTGGGGAGGGAATGGGGATTTTGCAATATCCTTCTCCTGCCACGCCCACAGAACCGGTAGGGAAAAATTTTGAATTTTGCCCCTGATCTAATCTCATTGGAAAAGAGAGAGTGGGAAATATTGAGGGAGATATTCAGAGATGTATCGCCTTGAAAGTAGCCCATATTGAACTGTTTATCACAAATATTGAGAGTTGACCACAGGACATGTTCTATGACATTTTGTATCATGTCACTAACGTTTTATGATAACTTTTATGTATAAAGTGTTTTATAAAATTTCAAGCCCACAGGAGTCACGGGTTCTGGATTTTGAATATATTTTGTAAATTAGCCCTTTTTGAAGTACCTTCATTCAATAACTGTTGCCTACAATACACTGTTTCATCCAGCTAAAGATTATACACAGACAGAGTTTTAATAGTATGTTAGACAACCCATGACCCATTGGGTCATTGTTTCAAAGACATTTCCTTTCCAGATTCCCTAAAACCTTCAACCATAGTAGAACTTCTAATGTAATGGAAAAGTTTTTAAAAATTCAGTGACATATTCAGAGATGTATCTGCCTTGAAAGTAGCCCATTTTTGGACTGTGCAGCACAAACATCAGCAGTTGACCACAGGGAATGTTCTCTGACATTTTGTATTATGTCAGAAAAAAAAAGACATTTTTTCCTAGGGTCAAACCAGAAGAGGGGAACTCCGTCCACAGACCAGAGGCCTGCTTCAGTGCAATTCATTTTCTACTTATAACAGTATTTACAGCTATCAGCACTGGAATGGGGATAAGGAATCATCAGATGGTTAAACGCTGGAAAACTTCATCTGTCAAAGGACTTGGCAATAAATCACCACAGGAAAAGGACAAATTGATTGTCCTTTCTAACTCCTTGATGGGGAACCAGTTCTTCATTTCTTTAATTTTAATTAAAATTAAAATGTCTAATTTTCAGGAACATTCTTGTAAAGAGACATGACACTGCTTGTAATTCAATTTCTCCAGTGGCAAAAAGTGTTAAGCACTTCATCTATATGGGCTGTGATCTATTCAGAGCTAAGCACTTTTAAATTCCACTATTTTTTTTTAAAAAAAATCTATGCCTCGACTATTGAAATTAAGGAGTCTGGTCATTGGTGTTTGTTCGTTTTTATCAGAGCCCACACTGGTTGTACACCATGACCTCAAGATACACTTAAGATACACTTGCTCAGAAGAAGATGGTGGATTTTCTCTCCCCCCCCCCCCCCGGTAGTGAAATAAAATAAAATCCAGATGCAATTTCCCATATTTGATCATTTGGAGAATCCAATTATTTCTTTGGGGAACAAAATCATGAGAGCTTCGAACAGTGTTAAAAAATAAATCGATGACAGTAAGCTACAATTGTGCAACCATAAAATAGCTAATAGCATCATATCTGAAACAACTTGTCACACAAGAAAGTTGGTTTGCTGCTGTTATTATTTTTAGTGGGTCAGGGCTGTAAGAAACACATCTGGATATCCCGTGCTAAACAGGGTATTTTTGCCAACTTCCATAACCAGATTCACATGACCTCCAAATGGCTTCTGCTGCCCTCTAGTTTATAAGGTTCATCTTGGATGAATAATCATATTTTTAAATACTAGGAGTTTTATCATAGTCTAGCAGAACCCCAGTGGATTTTTTTCTTTGAACAACACTAACAGTTATCAACTTCCATCTTGCCCTACATCCCCTTCCTCACTCTTAATGGAAGAATAAATCTCTGAATTGTTCATCCCGATGCAAAAGGTTGGTAGTTATTTTTCTCTAGACACGTAAACACCTTTTTACAGGAGGCTTATGACTTAACAGGGCTACTTGAGGAGTCAGCTGCCAAGCCAGCGGGTACCAGATTACAGAGCTCATGTTTCTCTTCCAGGCTAAGGTTCCAAAAACATGAGCAGGCTAAACTAGCAAGCAAACAGAATCGCTGGGAAATTATTCTGTCTGCATCTTTGTTGTCAACGACCCATTGCTTTAAGGCAGGGTGTTTGTTTCAGGTTGAAACTTAAATCAGTGTTAACGTCCTTGGCAGCATTAGCCCTCTGGCAATGGAGGAAAAGAATCATCTCAAGATGCCATCTGAAGATACTGAGTCGCCTTGGTCCTGGGTAAGGCCTCCTGATCTAGAGCAGAAATTAGATGTCGGAATTAGAGGACACCTTGGCTTTTGCAGATTACAGGCTCAGGGCACAGTCCTGGTCATATTGATTCAAATTGCAAAGCTGTGTTGAATTGGTGCAAATGGGTAGAGAGGTTTCTTTGGTTCCTTTAGTTTTCAGCTTGGCAAAAAGAATAGAAATAGGGCAGAGAAGGGACGAAAGATGCATCTTTTATATTGCATGCAGTTTAAATAGTATATATTGTTTTGTTTTGTTTTGTTTTCTTTCAAATTGTTATTGGGTGCCATTCTAATGGACAAGCCCGTCTCTTGAAAAACTATTTCCCCCATTTTAACATTGTTGGACTATAGAGAAACATTGCTTTTTGGGCATATTTGGCTAGCTAAAATTTAATTTCATTCTGAGTTTTGCAATTTTTGTATATCTAAAAGAGCAAAAAATTTTAAAGACTGCTCTGAGATGGATCTTGCTTTCTGAAAAATGTGAACTACTACTGTTTTTGAAAAACAGCAGTAGGGAGATCGGATGTTGCAAGCTTTATTCTGTATCATTCCTGCAAACTTTCATATTAGGGGAGAGGCAGGAAGGTTGGGACCACATTTGAAACAGTTGCAAAACCTTGCAAGGTTTTCTGACTCCCGGTGGTCTAATAATAGCAACTCTTAAAAAGCCTAGCCTCACTCCTAAATGCAATTGTTGGAGAGGGCACTATAGCAAGGATTGGATTTTTGCATGAGAAGAACTTGCAAATTTGCTTTTTGGATCCATCACAAATTTCTGGGATGGTTAAAAAGCACACTGAACCTTAATTCTTCCTGGGCTTTTGTCTGTCTGAGTCACAGCTTTCCATTTAACTCAGTTGATTAAGCCTCTGATAAATGAAATAGACTTTGCAAGTGGGTCTCAGTTCTCTGCTTCTATTAAGATTTATAAAGGGGAGGTAGATACATGTAGGAATATTTCTCTCATTAGGAAATGCTTTTTCAGTATTTCTTGATGGGTCTGACTGAGCAGTACAATCCATGATAGACAAAGAAGACTTTTTCTGCAGATAGTGATATTTAGTTTAGTTTAGTTTATTCATACTTATATGCCGCCCTTCTCCCGAAGGACTCGGGGCGGCTCACAAAGATAAAACAACGGAACAATAAAATTAATACTAAAATAATCCAATTAAAATCCCCAAGAGTTAAAACTAAGACTCCCAGCAGATCAGGCAATTTGTTGGAAAAGCCATGTCTTCAGGTCACCGTGGAAAGAGCGTGAATTTGACACTCTCAGTGTATGTGGAATATGAATAAAAGGATGGCAAAGTTCTGTAATGCTCATTTTCAGGTGGTAAATAAGTGATTCAGAACAAAAATAGTTTTGAGTCTTCCATTGGAATTAGTCTTGCTAAATGTCTTAATAATGGAAGTTATACCTAAAGAAGAACAATAAGGGTATGGTGAAGATATAAGATTAACATTTTACCTTTGTGTGGTTCAGTAGGTGAAAACACTAAATACACAATATCTTTAAAGGTAAAGATACAGAAATATGATAGATATGAATGAATGAAAAAGAAATATCTTATTCTCTCTTTCTCTCTCCCTCTCTCCCCCCCTCCCTCCCTCCCTCTCTCTTATTTTTGGAACTACCTCATAGAGGCATTCTGGGTGGTGTACAGTAAAATATTAGAACAGAAAAGAAAAGTTAAAATTTAAATAGAAGCAAGGATGATTAAAAACAATGTTAAAAATTAATTAAAAGACAAGGGGGGGGGGCTTTCAGGGCCCACCACCAGTCTGATGGCTGCATTCTCCTCTGCACTTCCCAAGCAAGGCCGCAGTGTCGTATTTTCATTCCTTTCAGGAAGGCCAGCTCCCAATTTGACAGCAAAAAAGAACTTTCAACAGAGAATACAGGTAATCCTCAATTTACAACCACGATTGAACCAAAAAATGTATGTTGTTAAGTGAGTTTCCCCCCTTTTTACGACCTTTCTTACCACATTTGTGAAGTGAATCCCTGCAGTTGCTAAGTTAGTAACACGGTTGTTAAGCAAATCCGTTGACTTTGCTTGCCAGAAGCTCTCAAAAGGTGATCACATGCCCCAGGGACACTGCAAGCATCATAAATGTGAGTCAGCGGTCAAACATCTGAATGTAACTCACGTGACTATGGGGATGCTGCAGTGGTCATAAGTGTGACAAATGGTCATAAGTTCCTTTTTTCAGTGCTGTTGTAACTTCGAATGGTCACTAAGTGAACTGTTGTAAGTCAAGGTCTACATTTATCTGAAGCTCAGGGTGTTCTGACCCAGCCTTCTTATCCAAGAAATCTGTCTGCCTCTCCCTATGAGCTGGCTTACTGCTTTTCTTTGCTCTCCTCTCCTCTCTATGCATACACACATCTGGGATGGGCCCCATCTGTTCCTCCCCCTCACTCAGATCAGGCCCTGAAGACAGCTGCCTCGCCATCTGAGGGAGGACAGAAGGCCCCAGCTCTGCCTCTGCCTCTGATGCTGTTTCCTTATCAGAAAGGCTCCGAAACTGGGCCAGACTCACCCTCCACCTACTCCTCATCTGACTCTGCAGCTAGCTCTGCTGGCAGCCGATGGGCCACAAAAACAGGGTTGAAATATGGTGTTGCTCTCTGAGCTGGGTGTTTGCTGGCAGACGTTTCATTACCCAATTAGGTAGCCTTAGCAGTGTGCTTGCATAGTGTCAGAGGATTCTGGGAGATTGAAGAGCAGTTTACCACAGGCTGCTGAGAACTTGGGCTCCATCTCATTGGATCAAGCTAGTGGCTAGAAATTGTTTTGCATACCACCAGAGGATTCTGGGAGGCTGAGGAGGAGCTCACCATGATTAACAGAGAAGTGGAGCTTTCCCTCATTGGCTCAAACTAGGAAAGTATAAACAGTCCCAATGAGGAGATTTGTGTAATGTCAGAACATTCTGGGAAACTAAAGAGGAATTTAGTGTTACTCATTATGTGTGTTGGTTTGGGGTTATTGCATCTTTTTATTTATTTAACGTGGTTTTGAGGGCTTTTGTTCATTTGTATTCCTTGGTTGTTACTGGGGTGTATTCAGAGGTAGGCTGCTGAGGGTTCGCAGGGGTTCGAGAGAACCTCTAGCTAAGATTCTGTGCAGTTTGGAGAACCCCCAAATCCCACTCCTGGCTGGCCCATCCCACCCCACCCTTCCCAGGAGTCCCTATGCGGTCCATTTTGGATGCAGGTAAGTGCAGGGCGCGCGCAGAGGCTCGGGGAGGGTGAAAAACGGGTCTACCGGAAGTTTGGGAAGGCCAGAAGCGGGCCCGTTTCTGGTTTCCAGAGCCTGAAGAGGCCGTTTTCACCCTCCCAGAGGTTCAAACAAAGCCTCCGGAGCCCAGGGAGGACAAAAACACCCCCTTGCTGTAGTGCAGGAGGCCGACTAGGCCATGCCCACGATGGCCATGCCCATCCAGCAACCGGGCAGAGAACCCCTTGCTAAAATTTTTGAAGCCCACCCCTGGGTGTATTTTGATACAGGGTTGTGATATCCTTTTCAGAACTTGTGTTGTAGTGAGTTACATTCATTCCCTCCCCTCCCCCCCCATACACATACACTCAATAGCCTTGATGTTATCTAGTAAGGCAAGGAAATGTATGCAAACAACCAAGCTCAGAGAGCAACACACACACACACACACACACACACACACACACACACACACACACAACACACGAAGCACAGCACTTCAGATGTTCTTTGGATTGGGCACTATAAAGGTAAATATAAGACAGAAATGCAAATAATACTGGGGTTTGCCAAAATGGAGTTGATGGGTCAAGTGAATCCTAATTTATGGCAGGAAATTGATATTTTCAATAATCATATGGAATAGATAACCTTGACCATCATGACTGTAGATGGCCTGTGTCATTTTAGTGTATGTGACTCAGAATGGCAAACAGAAGGAAAATTCCAATGATACTGTTATGACATTGAACGTTATAATCATAACCTCAATAACCGGTGACTTGCTATCTTTGGTATCTCAGACTGACAGCTGTGTCATAATATATTTAGCCCATTCACTTGCTTTTCACTGAAAGCCTGCATTTAATCTACTGTCTCCCCTTCGTGTTTTATCTCAAACGTCAACAGGGGTGATCACAGTAGCATCTGTTGCTGTATGTTTTATTTCAGTGACTTTTTAAGAATAGGGAATGCCACATTGTTAGATATTGCTTTGAGCTTTCCTTTCCTTTTGACACCTTTTTGAAAAACAAACCTTAGAATAATTCCAAAACATAAAAATAATAGACAATATATAATGTATTAGTACACAAAATGCAATTTGCGAAACATTTTCTTAAAAAAAAATACGAGTAAGAAAAGATATTTTCCTTGGGAAGGACAGTAAATCCTTCCAGTGGAAAGCTTAAATAACATCTTTCAGAAGTCTGCCGGTCTTGAATTACTGTGACAGGGGAATTAAATTATTCCTTCAGACTTGGGCTTCATCAGGTGATTCAAGGGCACATGATGGAGTGTGGATTTGGCTGCCTGGACTCTGCAAACTTGATATGGATCAGTAAATTCCCTGGAATAATTTTTGGAAGCAGATTTTCTTCTACTCTATTGAAACCCTGTTAGACAGGACAAATATCCTTAAAGCAGTGGTGAAATCCAAGTTTTTTTACTACTGGTTTGGTAGGCGTGGCTTGGTGGGCATGGCTTGGTGGGCATGGCAGGGGAAAGATACTGCAATATCTCCATTCCCACCCCACTTCAGGGGAAGGAGTACTGAGAAATCCCCATTCCCTCCTCACTCCTGGGGGAAGGATATTGCAAAATCTCCATTCCCAACCCACTCTGGGGCCAGCCAAAGGTAGTATTTGCTGGTTCTCCGAACTACTCAAAATTTCTGCTACCGGTTCTCCAGAACCTGTCAGAACCTGCTGGATTTCACAACTGCCTTAAAGGCAGCGCAATATTGGACAAAGTGAACGAACCTCTAATTCCTTCTATATCTATGCATGCACACAAATCTCTGAGTTGCTGGATGGAACAATGGTAAACAGGTGTCATTTCACAATTTAGCAGGTCTAAGAAAAAATTGTTTGGGTTGGGGTCTAGTTTCACAGCAACACTCAAGATCCTGTTCTAGAGGTCATCAAACAAACAAAAAGAAGCAGTTTATTAATTATTAATAAATATTTTATCTATTGCATAGTGTAAAAGTACCATCTACAGCCCTTCAAAAAGCAGTTTGAAATTCATCTTTCTTTCTGCCAACCTCAATAGGCAGCAAACATTTTTTCATGACAATTTTTTTGCCTTCTGATCAATATTCCAATCAATGGTTTACTCCCTGAGCTACTATCAGCCATGCAGTAAAGAAAGTGTGTGTATCTATCTATATCTATATCTATATCTATATCTATATCTATATCTATATCTATATCTATATCTATATCTATATCTATATCTATATCTATCTATCTATCTATCATCTATCTATCTATCTATCTCAAACTCTTTCAAAGGTTTCTCAGCCATCTTGGAATACTTCTGTTGCATTGAATTGTGAATTGTGGACACAAAACAATGCCATTTTAGTAGTTTTGTGACTAGACATTCATTGTCTAATCTGAGAGCATTTAAAACTTATAAAGAGGAAAGATTTATTATGAAGAAGGTGCAACTGAACAAAAACATTCAGTGCTTGACAGTCAGCCAAGTAATTTAATTGATACTTTGCTGAGTCAAGGTTACTTAACACAATTCTCTCAAAGAGACATACACTATAATTTCCCTTTTGCGTAATCACATAAATATTTGTAATAAATAACTCTCGTATGGTTAATAAAGTTCACAACAGCAGAAGACATAGACATTAATACCAGAAAGGAGCCAGGGAATCATCAGTTTTTAATCCACTATACATGACCTCCCTCTCTTCCCAAAGGATATTGCTTCTGAATTGTGCTGGCAAAGGATGAAAGTCTCTCATAGGATGTCCCAGTGTGGAAATGCTTGGTTATTTGCTTGTAGACATGCCATTACCCAATTAGGTAGCTTCACTGGAGTACTTGCATAATGTCAGAGGATTCTGGGAAATTGAAGAGAAGCTCACCACAAGACACAGAGAAGTGGGACTTTCTCTTATTGGATCAAGTTGTGGCCTGGGAACTGCTTCACTGGGAACTTTTGCCTACCACCAGGAGACAGTGAATTCTAGTCCCACTTAAGGCATGAAAACCAGCTGGGTGACTCTGGCCAATCACCAGGAGACAGTGAATTCTAATCCCACCTTAGGCCTGAAAGTTAAGTGGGTGACTCTGGCTTGATGTTCACTAACTATAATACCCAAAGGCTGTATCCAAGCTCCTTAAGCATAGGTACTAGGGAGCATAATTCTCACTTTGTACAGGTAGTCCTCATTTAGCAACCATATTTGGGACCAGCAACTCAGTTATTAAATGAAATGGTGACAAGTGAAACTGTGACTGTGTTTATGCTTATGCTTTTGCTTCAGCTTTGCTTTGCTTTACAGATCTGTGAAAGTTGTAAATGGGAGGACTGGTTGCAAAGTTACTTTCTCATCAATGTTATAACTGCTATAACTGTGAATGGTCTCTATCTATCTATCTATCTATCTATCTATCTATCTATCTATCTATCTATCATCTATTTATTTATTTATTTATTTATTTATTTATTTATTTATTTATTTATTTATTTATTTATTTATTTAATTTATATACCGTCCTACTCCTGAAGGACTCAGGGCAGTAAACAGCCAAAAGATAAAATACACATAGTACAAATGTTAAAAAACCACTTAAAATACATTAAATACTTTGGCCCAAAACAAATTTAAAACACCCCAATTTATAAGACAAATTTAAAAAGCAATTTAAAAGGGAAGTTAGGCCAGGCCAGCCTGCTGGAATAAAAATGTTTTGAGGGCACGGCGGAAAGTGCACAGATCTGGGATCCTCCGTATCTCTGGGGGGAGCTCGTTCCAGATGGCAGGTGCCCCCACAGAGAAGGCTCTCCCCCTGGGGGCCGCCAGTCGACATTGTTTGACCGATGGCACCCTGAGAAGCCCCTCTCTATGGGAGCGTACTGGTCGGTGAGAGGCTACTGGTGGCAGAAAGCGGTCTCGTAGATACCACTAAACAAAGCAGTTGCTAAATGTATATTTCAAGGCCTTCAGTTCTGAATAACACTAATCCTAACAGGACACCGAAAAAAAAGCCCAACTCTATGGTTGATGAAGACCCAGTATATATCTAGAACCATAGACTTCAGCCTTAGCATGCTAGGGACCCCTTCAACGGATGGAAATGTGTTGAGTTCCATGAGCATGCAGGTTAAAACCAACGAGAGAGTTGAGCCAAGACTTGAAACAATTGCTGCCTGGTTGTCATACATTTCCTTAGTCACTAGGTGGCTGACCGATCCTAGTTTAAGGTTCATAATAGTGTGCAGAGGATCAAAAGGCGGAATGACTAGAACTGAGAACAATTATAGCATTTAAGGTGTGGAAGGAGGCAAAGGGTTGCTTAATAATAGAAGGCAGATTTTGCTGTACCAGTAGTTCATGAGGCTCAGAAGCAATGCCAGATCAAGTTTCTGATTCAGTTCCAGTGGCACATGCTCAAGGGGTAATAGGTCAGAAGGGAGGGAAGGGAACAATTTGTCCTACAGAGTCACTCTTTGTAAGGGAATAATCTTAGAGCGCAGTTCCAAACCTTAAACCCAATTAAGTCGAAAGGACAAACAAGGGGCAGTCAGCGATAAATCTAAATTGATACATTGATAAATCTAAATTTCAGAATGCAATATTTAAACCAAAAGAATCTTGCCATTTCGGCTTTTTAAGGCTGTAACTTTCAATGCATCTTTGTGTTTCTACTCAGAAGTAAATTGCAGCGGGTTCAGTGGTTCTATTCCTAAGGAAGGGTGCACAAGAGTACATCCTTACTATTTAATGTGTATTGTTTATAGTTTTGCACCAAAACAAAATCTAGAAGAAAGATTACCGTAGGAACAGCACGTGTGTCTTGCAAAAATATTGTCAAGTTGTGTTTAATTAGATCTACACAAAGCAAATGATATTATAAGAAAAGAAGCTGTGATGATACAAAGAGTACCTAAGGCAATGCAAACAACAGCTGTGCTGTCCATCTCTCCTTCCCACTCACTTAAGCAGTGTTTGGGATATGCAGTTCCCTATAATACATTGGGCATTTGTTTCTAAGACTGCCTGTGCACCATTAAAACTATGATGCTTTTTATGCTGATTTTAAACTCTGGTTGTTTGATTGGTCAAAAGTGAAGGCTATGGTTTATCTAAGTGCCACATTGTTCATATTCCTGCCAAAATTGTGTTTGTATCTGGATCTCAATATTTACCATGGGGAAAAACCAATTTTATCTTTCCAGCTCAGATAATAGACTACTCTGCAAAGACTACTGTTCTGAAACTCACCCAAGAGACTGTAGTATAAACTCATGACTGACCCAGTTAAAGGCAGCTGTTTTCGGGAACCTTCTCATGGGTCTTATAAATCAGCTTACATCATTTGCCCTTCTTGTCTCCTCTGCAGAGGCCACCACACATGCATCTTTCTTCTGTGTATGTGCTCACAAGTAAACAAAAGCTTCAATTGAAGTTCTCGTCACAGTATGTGTAAATCCTCAAAAGTGAATCTCACTTAACCTTTTATGGCTTATTACAAGGGAAGCATTTGTAAAAGTGCATCTTCTAGATCAGGGGTGTAAAACTCATGTCGTCACGGCGGCAGTAGTGAAATACAATTTTTTTTACTACCAATTCTGTTGGGGTGGCTTGGTGGGCATGTTATGGCTTGGTGGGTGTGGCAGGGGAAGGATACTGCAAAATCTCCATTCCCACCTCACTCCAGGGGAAGGATACTGCAAAATCTCCATTCCCACCTCACTCCAGGGGAAGGATACTGCAAAATCTCCATTTATTTACTTACTTACTTACTTACTTACTTACTTACTTACTTATTTATTTATTTATTTATTTATTTATTTATTTATTTATTTATTTATTTATTTATTTATTGGTTCGATTTATCTGCTGTCCTTCTCCGGAGACTCAGGGTGGCTTACAATGCATTAAGCAATAGCCTTCATACTTTTATATATACCTGCTTAGTAGGACTTTCGCCCCCCCCAAGCGGTGTTCTTTTTATACAAAGTCAGTTTATTGCCCCCACAATCTGGGTCCTCATTTACCTACCTCGAAAGGATGGAAGGCTGAGTTAACCTTGAGCCTGGTGAGATTTGAACTTGCAGTAATTGCAGGCAGCTGGTGCTACTTAACAGCACTTTAGTCTGCTACGCCACCAAGGCTCTTCATTCCCACCCCACTCCAGGGGAAGGATACTACAAAATCTCCATTCCCACCCCACTCTGGGGCCAGCCAAAGGTGGTATTTGCAGTTCTGTGAACTACTCAAAATTTCCGCTACCGGTTCTCCAGAATCTGTCAGAACCTGCTGGATTTCACTCCTGCACGGCAGCATCATGCGACGTATTGGGACTTTTTTCCCCTTCGCTAAACTGGGCGTGGACGTGGCCAGGCTGGGAGTTTGACAGGCCTGTTCTAGATAGAGACTTAAACCGTAAACTCATCCCCACAGCAATTCCTTCTAACTCCTTTCTCTTTCTCCCCCCCCCCCCAGGCCAATATAAAATCATCTATGGAAGCTATTGTGTTTCTGTCAAATGCAATCAAATGCAGTGTTTTCTAGAGATGAAAGAGGAACAAATGATTTATTTCTAGGTTTCCTTTTTTTAAGGAGATCATTTAACTGGTAGATAATCAGGATATGCCGGAGTTACAATCTAAATTGGAAAGAAGGCAATGGCCATACTATACCACATATCATACACCAAACTCCATACAATATGACACCACGCAACACAAGCCATATACAATATTGTTATTGTTGACAGGACAATTAAAGACTTGTCCAGAAAGCTATTAAAAGTTATACTTGATTCAGAGGAACTTCTTTTAATTTTACTTTGTATTATCAATATATTATAGGTTCGCCTGTAACTATTCCGATGCTTTTTCAATCTACCAGTTTTGTTCGTCCGTAGCTTTAGTATTACAAATTCAAAATCTGGAGTGGGGGAGTACCTTTGGTAGGATAAACCAAAACATTACAAGTATACTTGTACAGGTAGTCCTCGACTTATGACCACAGTTGAGCTCAAAATTTCTATTGTTAAGTGAGACATTTGCTAAGTGAGTTTTGCCCCATATTACGATCTTCCTTGTCACATTTGTTACTGTAGTTGATAAGTTAGTAACCTGGTTGTTAAGTGAATCTGGCTTCCCCGTTGACTTTGCCTGTCAAAAGGTTGCAGAAAGGGATCACATGACCTTGGGACAGAGCAATGGGGACCCAGTTGCCAAGCGTCTGAATTTTGATCAAATTGATCATATCTAAGTCGCAAGTATTTACTCTCACTGTATTTTCCCATCTGCGTCTAATTATTGCACCAATATAGCCTGGCAACCTTTTTTTTCTGTTGGGTCCCCTGGAAATTGCTTTTATCTCATCTCCCCTTCCGGGGTGAAACATCTTTAAGTTACCCACATCAGTATGACTGTTATAGTATTTTCGTCTTACTCCAATGCCATGCAAGGGCCATTTCAAAATGTTTCTAGGAATTTGTTAGGTTTTGTTTCTAAGAATTTGTTAGGAAGTGATTGCAAAGAACAGAGGAAAGAGAGGGAGGGAAGGAGAAAGACCAGCAATGATCTATCACCAAATCAATGTTATCCTAGTCCTAGTAATAGCTTCTGCCAACTCAAAGATTCTCAGAAAACTCTTCAACTCAGCAACTCAGCAATTAAGACTCCCAAAACCAACATAGAGAAAGGGACCCCTTGCAAACCAGTTCTGTGAATGTTCTTATAAATCAAAGGTAACCAAAAAACGAAGCATTGTTGGAATAATTTCAGGACAAAGTGATCATCAGATAAGAAACCCGAAAATATTTGCTATGGAACCACTGCAAATTGAATGACGTAGGATGTCGTCTCAGCCATGTTTACTTCAGCCCTCCTATCCCATCCCGGAGATCAGTGGAATTTCAACCCCAAACATCCACCTTTCTGCATTTGCAGCTTTGCGTGTGTGAACTTTCTTCCAAAGTGTTTTCGAAAAAGGCAGCCTCAAGGTGGGCGTGTAAGCAGACAGAGCAAAAAATACACAGTGCAGAGGGACAGGCAGGCTTCCCTGCTCTATTTCAAATAGCTTAGCAAAGCTGTGGTGTGTTTTGATTGGTTGGTGTGGGCCACCTCCCACTTCTCAGAAGCTGGTCCTTGTAATCTGCAGATACATGGAAAGGATATACAAAATGTGCCTGGAAGATATCAAGTGGAGAGCTTTTGTTTCCACCAGGAACTGGGCGTGAAAGGGCAGAGTGCCAACACCCAATAACAGCCCTCCGTAAAAACATCTACTTATTTAAATGGCAGGAAAAACAAGCACTGTTTCAAAACCACGCTCTTGTTATTCACAGATTCTTGGAAAGTAGGCAAGTTTGTTTTCTCCTCTCTTTCTTGCATTGTTAAAAACAAACTTTTAAAAACTCGACCTGAGCAAGAACAGAACTACAACCATCAAGATTAGGAAAAGGAAAAGGGGCCTGGTAGCTCAGCAGACTAAAAGCATTGTGATTAACACCAGCTGTCTGCAATTACTGTAAGTTCAAATCTCACCAGGCTCAAGGTTGACTCAGCCTTCCATCCTTTCTAAGGTAGGTTAAATGAGGACCCAGTTTGTGGGGGCAATAAGCTGACTTTGTATAAATATACAAAAGTATGAAGGCTATTGCTTAATGCATTGGAAGCCGCCCTGAGTCTCCGGAGAAGGGCGGCATATAAATCAAATTAAAAAAAAAAGTGTTTTTTTTTTTTAAAAACTATTAAATAAAGTCAGAGGTAATCCCAGACATTTTGATGCTTGAACTGTAGTACCAACTGTGCTCATGGTGTCATGGTGTGATTAAGAGCAGCCAAATTGTTTTAGGGCTTGAAGCAGAAAGCCTGCAAACACTTCTCCCTTTGCAAATTAAATAAATTAAGGAACAATTAGTTGCCCCCTCATGCCACCCATGTAATGAATTGACAAAGTGGACCACAACATTTTGCCTAATAGTACTTTGGTTTTGGTTTTTTAAGCTCTCATGGTATTTCAGGGACGTCTCTTAGCAAATGGCATGTGTATATAAAGCTGGGTAGTGAAGGGAATGCTAAAGGGACAATTTAGGATGAAACCACTTTATTAATACAATTGTAATTATTGTATTATTACAATCATTGTAATACAATCATTGTAAAAAGACAGGGATGTGGTGGCTCAGTAGCTAAGATGCTGAGCTTGTCGATCGAAAGGTCGGCAGTTCAGCGGTTCAAATCCCTAGTGCCGTGTAACGGGATGAGCTCCTGTTACTTGTCCCAGCTTCTGCCAACTTAGCAGTTCGAAAGCACGTAAAAAATGCAAGTATAAAAATAGGGACCACCTTTGGTGGGAAGGTAACAGCGTTCTGTGCGCCTTTGGCGTTTAGTCATGCCGGCCACATGACCACAGAGATGTCTTCGGACAGCACTGGCTCTTTGGCTTTGAAACGGAGATGAGCACCGCCCCCTAGAGTCAGGAACAACCAGCACATACGAGGGGAATCTTTACCTTTACCTTACTAATGATTATGGAAACGGTGTATTTGTCACTTACAGAGTAACATAAGCAATATATTCCTGAAGGAGAAATCTGCATGGGGGTCCATTCATCCAACTATCCTCAACACCACCCTATTAAATAGACCTATTACTTTCAGTCTATGGTTGAACTTGGCGGGGAAAAGGATGGCAAGAATGTTATTGTTGTAGAGGAGGAATATATGAAGAGGAGAAAAGAACAGTCCCTTTTGAATGGGAAAAATGAACGTGTGATTTTGTTTCAGGAAGGCTGAAGACCCAGAATTTAGAAGATTCTGAAATGAGATTTGAAGGAGAGAAAAACATCACCCACACAGAGGGTATTACACTGGCATTCTTACCAAGAAGATTTTTAGAGTACAAAGGGAAGGTGGGGAGAAAAATAATGTACCGGTAGTTACTGAAAGGTGGCTCACTGCTAAGCCCCATTCTCCTCTTTCATCCCTGTTCTTCCAGTTTTTTTGTGGGGTACCTTTGAGTCAGTCTTGACTCTTAGTGACTGCCTGGGTAAGTCTCTGTAGTTTTCTTGGCAAGGTTTATCAGAAGTGGTTTGTTTTTGTTAGCTGTTTCGTTCCTAAGGTAGGATTAGAACTCCCAGTCTCCCAGTTTCTAGCCTGGTGTTTTAACCACTGCAGCAAACTAGCTCTAAGGAAAAGTGCAAAAGGAAAATACAATTTACAGCTCTTTGAATGTTGTTAGGCTCCAACTCCTATCTGCCCAGGCAACAGATTAGTCTGTTCTTTAATTCATAAAGAACAGACTAGCAAATGCTAGTCATCATCTAGGACCATGATGGCAAACCTATGGCAGAGCCATATCTGTGGGCATGTGAGCGTTGCCCTAGCTCAGCTCCAGCATGCATGTGCGCTCTGGCCACCTGATTTTCGGCCCTTCTGGGCCCACTGGAAGTCGGAAAATGGGCCATTTCTGGCCTCCAGAGGGCCTCTGGGGGGGGGGTGGGGAAGGCCATTTTCGCCCTCCCCAGGCTCCAAGAAAGCCTCTGGAGTCTGGGGAGGGCAAAAAAACGGGCCTACCGGGCCCACTGTCCCATCATGTGCCAAAAGCGGGGGGGGAGCACGGGGGGGGGGGTCACACATGCATGCGCGGGAGGTGAGGCGTATTGAATTAGGGCTGTGGGCATGCACACGCGTAATCCTCCCCCGCTTCCCCCGCTTTTGGCATGCGATGGCAAAAAGGTTAGCCATCACTGATCTAGGATCTTCTAACTGGTGATTATCGCAGTGATAGTTCTCAAGTGCCACCTTTCCTACCAGACATAAAGCCAGCAATGATATTGTTTTTGTTGCTAGTGACTCAACAAATGTCACCTGATTCTTGATATCCTGCTTAGCTTCAAATCTGAGTAATTACATTTTCTCTTCTTTCCACTTCTCGTGACAACATACAATTTTGCAATATTTGCAAAACTTTTTCTACTACATTTCCTTTGTAGTATTCATTTGTGAGTAAGCATTTCTGGTGGGCTAAAGGAAAATAAAATTATAACAAGGTCATTGAGGTCAGAATTTGTTCTAATCAAGTGGCATGGTTTGAGGTGTACCTTATGATAGCATAGTCTATTGATGCAGCAAGAATTCTTTTCCTCTTCAGGTCAGAGAGTAGAGTAGAGTAGAGTAGAGTAGAGTAGAGTAGAGTAGAATAGAATAGAATAGAATAGAATAGAATAGAATAGAATAGAATAGAATAGAATCATGGGGCTGGATAGAATAAAATAGAGTATACACACACACACACACACACACACACACACACACACACACACTATTCACTGTAACTTCTGCTTCCAAGGAGAATGGAAAAATAAATTAAATTATAAAGATTTTACATAGATAAATATTTTATGTTTTTATATTTGTATGTATATATTAAAGTAAAAAGGCAAAATGAATTTTTCTGGGCTAGTATAGCTTTAATATGCTGTTTCTCCTTACAGCTTCTGATTTCCTGTCATGGGGGTGAGATCAACAGTAGACAGTTTTAGGTTAAAGTTTTGGAGGTTTTGGGATAAGACCACATAGTCTGGTAGTGCATTCCAGGCATTAACAATTCTGTTACTGAAGTCATATTTTCTGCAATCGAGTCTGGAGCACACTTTAAGTTTGTATCTATTGTGTGCTCATGTATTGTAGTGGTTGAAGCTGAAGTAGTCATTGACAGGTAGGACATTGTAGCAGATGATTTTGTGAGCTATGCTTAGGTCATACCGAAGGCAGCATAGTTCTAAATTTTCTAAATCCAGAATTTCAAGTCTGGTGGCATAAGGTATTTTGTTGCGAGCAGAGGAGTGGAGGACTCTTCTTGTGAAAGATTTCTGGACGTACTCAATTGTATTAATGTCCGATATGCAGCGCGGGTTCCAGACAGATGAGCTGTATTCGAGAATTGGTCTAGCAAATGTTTTGTATGCTCTGGTTAGTAGTGTAATATTACCGGAGAAGAAACTACGCAAGATTAGGTTTACAACCTTGAGTGCCTTTTTGGCGATGTTGCTACAGTGGGCTTTTGGCACTTAGATCATTTGATATGAGTACTCCAAGGTCCTTGACAGAGTGAGGGTCATCTACAAGGGCATGTCCACTTAGCTTGTATTTAGTGTTCTGATTCTTTTTGCCAATGTATAAGACAGAGCATTTGTTGGTTGGGATTTGGAGGGTTTTTTTTTTTTTTTTTTTTTTAAATTTGATTTATATGCCGCCCTTCTCTGAAGACTCAGGGCGGCTTACAATGTGCTCAGCAATAGCCTTCATCCTTTTGTATATTTATACAAAGTCAGCTTATTGCCCCCACAACTGGGTCCTCAATTTACCTACCTTAGAAAGGAGGGAAGGCTGAGTCAACCTTGAGCCTTGGCGAGATTCGAACCCTGCAGTAATTGCAGGCAGCTGGTCTTAATAACCAGCTTAATAACAGGGTGCCTTAAACCCCTGTACTACCAAGGCTCTTGGTAGTTGCCAATTATTTGACCATTCCGACACAAAGTCAAGGTCTTTTTGAAAGGTAGCAGCATTGTTGGTAGTGTTAAATAGTTTAACATGATCAGCGAAGAGAACAATATACTAATTTATATACTAAATGTATACTAATTTATATAATAAAGTATACTTCCTTAAACTCAGGAAGAAATTTAGGAAGGACCCAGCCTAATGCGCCTAGCATCTAAAAGTGGTGGGAAGGAAGTTTATGCTCTCAGATTTGCAAGAATCTGTTAATGTAGCCTTATAGTAAAGAAGATTTCACTCATCTAGTTGTGTTTCCTGTCTGTTTCATTCACCCCATAAGGCTGACAGGAAGGAGCTCTACAGTAATTCTAAACTGCAGTGATTAGTTTCTCATGGTGGTTGTAAAACTGTATTCAGATTTCAAATTATGGAAGGTTGGTCACATAAGGAATGCTCTCCTACTTGAAAACTCTGCGCAATCAGTAGGTTTGCCATAGTAGGAATAATTTTGTTCAGGTTCTTTTATGTGATTTTGCTATGAGCAGTATAGAAAGAAGAGAGCCAGTTGGATTTAATGATTAAGGCACAAGGTTAGAAACCAGGAGATTGTGAGACGAAGCTAGCTGGGTGAACCTGAACCAGTCTCTCAGCCCTGGGAAGGATGCAATGGAAAGAGGCATCAACCCTCAAAAGGACCAGGAAAGACAGCTATTGGTAGTCTGTAAAAAAACAGGCTTCACTTGTCATTTATGGAGCAAAGGTTGCTAGAGATGTTGCAAGAAAATGCCCACCAAACTGGTTTAAAACTGTAAGAGGAACTTCAAATTCAAAGCAGATAATCACATGTTAAAAAAGAATTATTAATTCGAACTTTGTTCCTTTAGAAGATGACCCTAGAAATGATGGTCAGGTGATCATTTTGGAACGAACTACTACTGAACAGGAGACGGCAGAGTCAGAAGCTGCAAGGAGAAACAGTATATTAAACTATATTAGCCAGAAAAACTCTGAACTTCATTTTATCTATTTACCCTGGAGCTGTAACTAGGTTTTAAGTTATGAAGTTACCTCGAAAAAATGGAAGGACAGCAAAATTGATAATTTCAGACTGAACAAGCTATTGGAGAAGTAATTTCCATAATGACCTTTAAGGTAAAGGTAAAGTTCTCCTCGCACATATGTGCTAGTCGTTCCCGACTCTAGGGGGCAGTGTTTATCTCTGTTTCAAAGCCGAAGAGCCAGCACTGTCAGAAGACATCTCCATGATCATGTGGCTGGCATGACTAAATGTCAAAGGCACGCAGAACACTGTTACCTTCCCACCAAAGGTGGTCCCTATTTTTCTAGTTGCATTTTTATGACCTTTACTGACACTTAATTATTGAGAGCAGGGCTTCAAAATGTATGGCTTGGAGCCAGAAGTGTTCCCCAGTATCCCTTCTGAGACCTTCTTCAGAGGGGGTCGAGGCAATGTATGGGGGTTTTTGTAGTTTTTTATGTCTGAGTGGAGCTTAAGGAGCAAAAGGTGTACCTTAAAACTTGTAGGTGTTTAAGGATTCTTTTCTTTTCTTGAAAATTCCTCCCAAAGTAAGTTCTGCTTCTGAATGCCAACTGGTGGCAGTTGTGCACTCCTAAAATAGCTAGTCACATTTTTGCCACATATCAATTACATTTTAAGCTGTATAGGATCTACTAAAAGTATAGATCATTATAACCTGATTATTTTGAAAGATATCCCTATATTTATTAAATCAGTCTAGTCCTAATTTCTGGAACATAGTCCCTCTCAAGATTTAAATGGGCCTCCCTCTGCTGTTGTTTAAAAGAGACTTCTACTGTGGTCTTTGCCTTGGGAGAGTGAGATCCCTTGCTTCAGCATACCTGCCATCTTTTACAATGTTTTTACTTTTTGCTGTCAGATCTATGTTGTGTGTAAGTCATTTGCCTTATGGATGATTTTAGATGTTCAGAATTTCATGGATGGATTATTGTCTCTGTGGTGCTAACAACTATGCAGTTACGCTCATGAAATGAATTCTACAAACAGCCTTTCTAAAAGTTCAAATACCATAGAATATGTCGGTTTAAGTTCTGAATCTGAAGTCTCAGAGTGCTGCTTCTCTGTATTTTTCCTTTCTTTACTTCCTCACCTACTTGTGCCTACTTGGGGTTGAATGGTTTGGAGTCTGGGCTGGCTATTTCTAGCAGTCGCTACTCTTTTATGGCCCATTCCCAGTCCCTTCAGTGACATCCCTGCTAAGGCAGTTTTCAAACACATTCTCTAGGGACATTAAGCTCTTTTCATGTTTTTTTGGCCTCAGGCAAGGATATTCCTCTTCTCTCAGGCACTGCTGTAATTCTGTTTGGTTTTTTTCCCAGTGTCCATCCTACATTGGAAAAATGAATTTATACTATGTTGTTTACTAGCTGCATTTCACAACTTGTTTTATTATTGTTCTTTGAAAATGGTTCTAGATATACTGAATTTTAAAATAACAGTGCAAGTCATTCAGAGAAATTTGATGATTGGGCAAATTAAAAATGTAAACAATAATTATCTTTGTCATCACTACTATACATTCTTAGGTGGACAGAATTTCAAAGCCATTCAAAGTGACTTTGAAGAAGAAATCAGACCCAGATAACTACTTTTCCCTGCCATTAAATCTGCAAGATCTCATTAATTTGCTTGATGTCAGGTCTACTGCCAAACATATATGGACGGAAACACCTTACTGTGTATGTTCCTAGAACAGGGGTGTCAAACTCGATTTCATTGAGGGCCACAACAGGGTTGTGTTTGACCTCCGGGGGCCAGGGTGGTCATGGCCAGCATGACATCACTTGTGGTGGGGTGCGCCTGTGATGGCCCAAGTGCTCTGTCGGCAAAAACGGGTTCTAAGGCCTCGTTTTCGGCCACGATGGCCTCCTGCAGCTCTCTGTCAGCAAAAATGGAAGTCGGGGGGGCACAGGCACCCCCCAAGCTCCGTTTCTGCTGACAGAGGGCTGCAGGAGGCCAACACGGCCAAAAAATGAAGCCTGGGATGGCTGTCTGTGGCCCTCCCAAGCTCTGTTTTTGCTGGCAGAGGCACTGAGAGCCGGTCCTTCACTGTTTCCAGGGCAGCCCCACAGGCAGATCTAAGCACCCTGTAGGCCGGATTCAGCCCATGGACCTTGAATTTGACACCCCTGTCCTAGAACAAGACAAATAGAGCACTGACATTGACATGATATATGCATTTGTTCTGATGCCTGGAGCTGTTATATGTCTAGTTTCACATCTTAAATCCATTTCCCAAAGCTTGTAAACATGAAAACTAACCTGCGGCGAGTTCAGCTGTTGGGTTTATTTGCCTGGTATGTATGTGCCTGGGCTACATGGTACAAGTGTTATTTAGTGCAAACTCATCCATGGTGTAAGAACTGATTTAGTCTAAACATTGGCTCATATAAATTCATGGTATTAATAAGCAGCAAAGGAAGGGTAGCATATAAAGAAGGAAAACTACAGTGCAGCATAGTGCATGCATCTGTGTAGAAGCATGTAATGGTGGAGGCAGTCGTTCCCATAAATTCATAAACCACATTACTTTTGTGGAGTTCTTGATCAAGAATAAGCAGAAGATTCTCAGAGCTTTCATTGATCAATACACGTATGCATGTGTTTGCTTGTATGCTTGTGAAGCTTCAGGAATTGAAGACAAAAACAAGAAGGAATAAATATTTTTCTTCAATCAGATCAGAAGTGGGTTTCAGCAGGTTCTGACCAGTTCTGGAGAACCGATAGCAGAAATTTTGAGTAGTTCGGAGAACCGGTAAATACCACCTCTGACTGGCCCCGCCCCCATCTATTCTCTGCCTCCTGAGTCCCAGCTGATCTGGAGAAAATGGGGATTTTGCAGTAACCTTCCCCTGGAGTGGGGAGGGAATGGAGATTTTACAGTATCCTTCCCCTGCCATGCCCACCAAGCCACACCCGTAGAACCAGTAGTAAAAAATTTTGAAACCCACCACTGAATCAGATGTATTGTAACTTCGAATTGAGGAGGAACTTTCTGTTTTTGTCTAAGTTTAAAGCAGAGTTTTTCAACCTTGGCAATTTGAAGTTATTTGGATTTTAACTCCCAGAATTCCCCAGCCAGCATAGCTGACTGGGAAATTCTGGGAGTTGAAGACCACACATCTTCAAGTTTCCAAGGTTGAGAAATGCTGGTCTAAAGGCTTTAGGATTTAATTCTCTTCCCCTCCCTGTAAAAGGAAGTCTTCAATAGTCTTCTATACAACATTCACTCTATTCCTTAAAAAAACAAAACAAAACACCAAGCCACATTGGCTTTGTTGGTTTTACTTGCTTTCGTTAGATATACGTACTCATATGCATCTATTTCAAACCATAATGAGGAAGTGACATGTTGCAACATCACAACACATACTGCAGTCTTCTTCACTTGCATTCCAATGCAATATGTAAATTATGGGTGGCAATGTGGTTCAGGGAGTACATATGCTCCCTTTTATCTTCCTTAAGTATAGCATGCACGTAGTAAACAAAATACAGTAAAAAGCAAAATGAGAATACAATTGTCAAACTGCCTGGTTTCCTTTTGGGCAGTTGCCAACCTGATAACTTAGGAGTTCACATGATTTGATCCAAGGTATAGAACAGTCCAACCTACCTCTTGAGATATGTATTTTTTTAAATAGAAGGGAAAAACTATCAGTGCAAGTTTCAATTTCAGTTTCAGTTTTAGTCAATGGTTAATTACAGCAGGCTAGCCAGTCAAATCAAATTCCTTTCTTCTGCTTTCTTGCCCAGAAGTGGTAATAAATCCATAATTCAAGATAAAATCAGCAGAAAATAGACTATTTTACACAATGTTTGTGAAGCACTTTTTAGTAAAATGAAGTCCCTCATTTCTGGCAATGCCTATTACCTGGTGATGGTTATGTTTGTGTTTCAGAGTATTGATTAAATATGAACATTGCTGACTCTATATCTTCCCCCTGTTTTCTTTACAAATTGTAAAGGTCTTTTCTTTCCCAGATTGTCACTTCATTGGCAGACTAATTGAACATGTTCATCCCTGTCTTGTCTTCTTAAGCTTTCTGTAAAAGACATCTGCATTGGGTAGATTTATCCTAAGGTGGTCTTTTTTTTCCTACAATGGATCTTCAAATCCTTCCCCACTTATGACTATTTCCAGGAAATCATGGACAACAACCAATTCTGCATAGAGTTTCTATTGGTCTATCGGCCATGAAATCCCCTCCTCGTCCTCCTCCTTTTAAAAATCCTTTTAAATCCAACACACTCCCCTCCTTCTTTTGTTTGCTAGGTAACAGCTTCCTCCTTTTCTATGGGAAATTTGTGAAAACTTACGCTATTTCTTCTCTGCTCAGGATCTTTGTCAGCTAAAAAGAACAAATCTAGCAGGGTGTATAGATGACTGGATGCTAAAGAACTGTGTCTGGTCCCAAGCTGTCACAGCAACTGTAGAAAATAATTGTCCGAAAAGTTTGTCTTAGTTGAGTATGATTCTATACATTACTTATTTCAGACAACCTAATCTGTTTGTGTCTGTTTACTGTGTCAGATGTATAAAGTGAATACACATGGTGAGTTTTGGTCAAGAATCAGAACTTCAACAAGTATGATTTTTTTCTGATATATGTAATAATTTATCTTTCCATCATATTAAAATTATAATTTTATAGCCATTCAGAAACTTTTTATAGACATTTCCCAGGCATTCAGTGGCCTTGAATACTTCTAGCCATTTAGGTAAATAAATGGGTATGAACTGGCCCAGAATGATAATAGAATTTGTGAATGTGAATTTGTGATAAAGAATGTGAATGGACTGGGAGGGCCATAGTATGGGTAGTGATTAGGTGTTGATCTATTTTACTTCAAATGCTTGCTAAATACAGTTTACTATATCGGCAATGACAAATGAAGTGGTTTACTCTGTAGACATGTGTCACCATGCAGTCCTTACATCATTCTAAATTAAATCAAGTGCATCATGAATCTTTCATTGAAAGAACGTTATTATGCAATGATATCACTCCTGTTGCTAAGGGAAAAGTCTATTACCTGGAGTCCATTGTTCATGAATTTTAAACTTAATCTCATTTGGCATGTGGACATTCCAGGTTGCTAATTCTGCAGCTTCTGTTATTACAGCACCCTTATGTAAGGGCAAGCTATTTCCAAATGGGCGTGGAAGATTTTATTCATTCTCTTATCTTGTGATGAAGCGAGCTAAAATATCACATTTATTCTAGTCTCCCTCCCTCCCTCCCTCTCTTTCCCCTCAAGAATCTCATTGGTGTTATAAAATACTGTTTTATAAGATGTTCAGACATATAAAGGTGCTTAAATATACTTCTACAAGACAGCAAAAGCCCACTTTTCTCATATTAGGTTTGCCTCCAAAATGCTATTGGACCCAAAGTTCCTTTCTGTTTCTTCCTATAGTTGAAACATTCCCTTTTTTTCTTCTTATAGAGAAGGTTTATTGTCTCTTCTTTAGATAGAAATCTGAGTGAGTCATATTTCCCATCACCTAGCTTTCTATGGCAGGACTATCCAAAGTTTCTCTATGACAGAGATGGAAGATTTCTAAATCTGATATATGGGTAGTCCTTGACTTACAATTCATTTAGTGACCATTCGAAGTTACAAAGGTACTGAAAAAAATGACTTATGACTGTTTTTCACACTTACGACTGTTGCAACATCCCGATGGTCACGTGACCAAAATTCAGACGGTTGGCAAGTGACTCATTTCTAACAGTTGTAGTGGCCTAGAGTTATGTGATCACCTTTTGCAACCTTCTGACAAGCAAAGTAAAATGGGAAAGCCAGATTCACTTGACAACCATGTTACTAACTTAACAACTGCAATGATTCATTTAACAACTATGGCAAGAAAGGTCATCAAATGGGGCAAAATCCATTGACCAATGAAGGAGAATATTTGTAGCTCAGGTTTGAACTGCAGGGTCCTTGGTGGTCTCTTGCTTGTTTTATTGCAGAAGTTTCATTATCCAAACTAGGTAATATCATGGGGGCTAGTAAGGAGTGTGGTTTGCTATCAAAATTCATTTAGCAACTGTCTTGCTTAGCAACAGAAATTTTGGGCTCCATTGTGGTCATCAGTCAAGGACTATCATGTTTCCCCGAAAATAAGATCTTGTCTTATATTTTTTTGAACCCTGAAATAAGCGCTTGGCCTCATTGCCATGTGCTCAAAAAGCCTGATTGGGCTTATTATCAGGGGATGTCTTATTTTGGGGGAAACAGGGTATCTGTATAAGTAAATATAAACTTATATCTGAAGTAGAACATTGCAGGCTACTCTATTTGTTAAGGCCAAATAGAACAGGGATAGACAATTTCAGGGCAGGATGAACAGCTTTTATCGATGGCCACATTCTTTTAGGGATAATTTGCCTAAAAGGGATCCACCCACCCGGGATCCATATCCCTGGTGGGTGGTGCTGAAGGAAGCAGTGGGCAAATATGAATAAGGCCATACACTCTATTTGAACATTCCATCTTTCTCTCAGAGATGCTTATTCCTCCTTCTCCATTTTTTCAAAATTTATTCACCTTTTTTTCTAAGTCAGTTTTTTAGACTGGATGGCACAGTTTATCCTAATAATTTCAGTCCATTATTCTATGTTGCCCATAAATAAACCTTTGTATTCTCTTCGATTCTTGATTATATAAGTCTACTGAACATCTGTGAGGAAGCTTCTGATTTCCTTTATAAAAATGATCTGCTACTCTATTAAAACGTTCGATATTCCAGGTTCATATGTGGCTCTGTGGATCTATCTCTGAAAGAAAGACTATTAGGCTGTTATTTTTAACTTTGCAGGGTAAAAAAGTGCTTGCATTCAACTCTGCCCTCGAATTCTTGGCAAGGGGCCCAGCCTGTCACAGGCTGATTATATCACTGCATGAAGAAAGTTGTTTTTGAGACTGAGTGTACGGTTTTGTTTTCCCAGAATCAATATCTTTATGTCTTATGTTATTTGAAACATCTGCACGATTGCCTCATTTATTGTGAAACACCAGTATTGTTGTCATCCTCAGACAGAAGGTGTTGTGTGCAATCACAGTTCCTGATTGTGGCCTTTAGAAATATGTACTGCAAGTGAGGAATGCAGGCCCTGCTTCAGGATGTAATGTCTTTAAACAAGACCTAGGACTCTACAGTCTCAGCAGAAGCAGTTGTGAGGCCTCCTTGAGACTTCTTCTAAATATTGTCACTCCTGATGATCTTGGTTGCCTCTCTGAAGATAAGGCCTCTTTAAGAAATAGACTCCAGGAACAACTAGAAATGCTGTAGGACAGGGTTATTGGTATCTGAGCTGTAAAAATCTGGAAAATCACTAGAAGGAGGCAAAAATCTTAAGAGGTTCTTTGTATCTCTTTAGTCTCATCTAGTGTTTTTCAGGATTCTTGAGAGCTAGACTTAACAACCTCTCCTTTAGAGACAAGAATGACTCCAAATAGTTAAGAGATGGACTGAAAAAAGAATAGGTTGGAGCTAAATCAAGATGGAATTGACACAGAGGAAAAAGTGCTTTGGAATTCAAAGCCACTCTTTTCATCACTTGTTTCCTGCAGCATCCATGCTGAACACTGTGGAAAATGAAAATGGTAGTTCCCAGCAATTGGATCCTTGCTGCCGAATTGCTGTGATTTCCCATAAACAAGGAGACCACTAGATGACACTTTGCTTTGAAGACCCTTAAAACAGGGGTCCCCAACTCCCAGGCTGGTGCCTGTTGGGTACCAGGCTGCCAAAGTGGCGTGCGGATGTGCCAAGCTTCATTTGCACATGCATGGAATTTAGGTAGGGAAGGAAACCATTCCTTTCCCATCACCAAGACCACCAAAGCTTCTGCCAGTCCACAGAATCAAAAAGGTTGGAGATCCTTGCCTTAAAAGAAGAATTATGAGCCACGGTGGCGCAGTGGTTAGAATGCAGTACTGCCGGCTACTTTTGTTCATTACTGGCTGCCTGCAATTTGGCAGTTCAAATCTCACCAGGTTCAAGGTTGACTCATCCTTCCATCCTTCGGAGTTCTGTAAAATGAGGACCTAGATTGTTGGGGGGCAATATGCTGATTCTGTAAACCGCTTAGAGAGGGCTGTCAAGCACTGTGAAGCGGTATATAAGTCTAAGTGCTACTGCTATTATAGAGTACTACTGTATGTTTGCTTTTTAATATTCCTTGCGTAAGAATGAGGCCTTTTAGTACCTCTTACATAAGGCAAAGAATGATGCTGACTGAGCACAGGTAAGAGCCTATATTAGGCTCTAATATATATTGTGGCAATAGAAGTATAATTATTTCTCCACCCTTACTGCATCTCCAAATAGTCGACCAGCAGCCCAGGTTCAGGTAACCATGTCCTTCTTGGGTAAGATGGAGCTGGGTAAACAAGGAGGATCGCTATGGGGAATATTCTCAGCATCTGTCAGAGTTGGACTCTGGCTGGGCAGAACCCCCCCACCTGATGTGATGGAAACACAGTATTGGGCCCTCCCGAATTCATGGCTCCTACTAGAGGAGCAGGTAGCTAGGAGACCCTTTGCAGTTTCATCTAGTGTGCACCAATTGTGCCTTTTCCTGGACCGGGAGGCCTTGCTCACAGTCACTCATGCCTTGGTCATTTCCTGTTTGGATTACTGCAATGCACTCTACATGGGGCTGTCTTTGAAGACCACCCCAAAACGTCAACTGGTCTAGAATGCAGCAGCATACACAGTAAAAAAGGCCCCCTAGACAGAGGTGGGTTTCAGCAGGTTCTGACCAGTTCTGGAGAACTGGTAGCGGAAATTTTGAGTAGTTTGGAGAACCGGTAGTAAAAATTCTGACTGGCCATGAGTCCCAGCTCATTGGGAGGAAATGTGGATTTTTGCAGTATCCTTCCCCCAGGAGTAGGGTCGGAATGGAGATTTTACAGTATCCTTCCCCTCAGTGGTGGGTTCCTCCTGATTCCGCTGAGCTGGTAGCAGTGACGATATGATGTCACCGAACTGGTTCTGCCTCCCCACCCCCCCACATAATTCTTACCTTTTATTTGGCCTCATCCCCAATCTATTGCTGCCTCCTGAGTCCCAGCTGATGGGCTATAAGGAAAAAAACTTAAACTCTTGCCATGGGGCTTCAAAGGGCCGCTCTACAGCTGATCAGTGGTAAAAGGCAGTTTGGTGGTAGATGGGTGCCTCCAAAAACAAATGAGTAGACCAGTGCCTGCAAAAATAAATGGGTAGTCCAGTGCCTGCAAAAATACATGAGTAGACCAGTGCCTGCAAAAATAAATGAGTAGACCAGTACAGCTCTGCAAGCAGTTAAAACCCTGGTAGACCAGTACCTCTGCTAAATCCTAAAGAATTGTCACATGACCATCAAGCCATGCCCACAAAATAAGCCACACCCATAGAACCGGTAGTAAAAAGTTTTAGAACCCACCCCTGCTTTACCTGCCACGCCCACCAAGCCACGCCCACCAAGCCATGCCACGCCCACCAAGCCACACCCACAGAACACAGTAAAAAAAATTGAAACCCACCACTGCCCCTAGATTTGCCCATGAAACACCCCTATTGCATGATTGCGTTGACTTCCAGCTTTTTTCTGGGTGCAATTCAATTCACCATTAAAGCCCTGTATGGCACGGGGCCAGGTTATCTTCAGGCATCTACAGGACATTTACCTGTCCTAATTGGTCAGATAGGATGGGCATGCTTCTGATTCCTTCCCTTAAAAATTGCCATTCAGTGGGAGCAAAAATGCCTTTTCCATGGCAGCCCCTACCCTATGGAATACCCCAGGGGTGAAATGCTACCGGTTCGCACTGGTTTGGGTGAACTGGTAGCGGCGGTGACGGGTGGTTTGGTGAACCGGTAGCGGCAGCAGCGCGAGGCTCTGCCCACCCACCCGGATGTCATTACTTCCTGGTTTTAACCAGGAGGTAACCTGTTTTTAACCCTCTGCGCATGCACAGAGGGTCCAAATCACATGTGACACGTGCATGCGCATACTTCCTAACCGGTAGGGAAGACAAGTAGATTTCACCCCTGGAACACCCTGCACCATGAAGTTAGGCAGCCTTCTATCCTCCCAGACCTTTCCATAAAGCTTTGAAAATCTGGTTTTATTTCCTCCAAGTGCTAAGGTACGATTAAGTGAATGCACAACATAAGCTAGACCTGGAGCCAGGTATTTTTTTTTCTTCAGTGTCGTAGTTTTACAGTTTTATTACCGTTTTTTATTGTTCTTACTTTTGATTGGGAGCTGCCAAGAGTTCGTTATGGTGGCTGTTTATATAAATGTTATAAATAAAATAAATAAATAAATAAATATGTTCTTGCTGAAACATATTGTAGAGATTCAGTTGATAGTTAGGGTTAGCTATTGCCATATTTAGCTTTGGTGAATGAATATTGGATGATGAAAGAACTATCTCTAGTTAGGGAGCCAACTATTATTTGAGGGCAGGAGCAGATAACATCACTTTTCACACTCCTCTCCCATTGCAGAAGGGAGGTTCAGGCCCATTTTCCTGCTGCAAGGATTGTTTTCTTCTTATGTTGTTTTTCTTGCCTTGGCAGGCAGCATTTTCCATCTTTACAGGTTAACCCAAGCAGAGGATAGAATAGTCTTCATTTTCCATGTCTTTCTTCTAAGAGGACTTTCGTTACCTCTCTGATTTATTTATTTATTCAATTTCTATACCGCCCTTCTCCCGAAGGACTCAGGGCGGTGAACAGTTAAAATAACATACATATAAAATGATCTCCGTGGCACAGAGGTTACGATGCTTGTTTCACATAGAGAACATCTCTGGTCTCAAAGCCAAAAGAAATTAATTGCTCTTTTTCATTTCTTAACTCTTATTTTCTCCTGGGCTTTTTTTTTTTTTAACTCCAGGCATTTCTTTTACCGTTTCCCAGTGATTTAATTTGCCAATCACCTGAGGTAAAAGCAGTGGTGAAATGTAAAATTTATTACTACTGGTTCTGTGGGCGTGGCTTGGTGGGGGGTAATGTGACTGGGTGGGCATGGCCAACTTTAAAAAAAAAAAAATTTAAAAGCATTTTTTCTACAACCTCTTTGGCCGAAGAGGTTGTTAAAAAAAAATGCTTTTAAAAGGCTCTGACGATCAGGCAACTTAGCTGGGATCGTCAGAGCTTTTTAAAAGCATTTTTTCCTCTTTTCGGCCGAAGAGGTTGTAGAAAAAATGCTTTTAAAAGTTAAAAAAAAAAAAAGCCTCTGATGATCGTGCGCCTCAGCTGGGCATGGGTGGGGGGCAGGGATTTTTGCTACCAGTTCCCCGAACTACCCGCCATCATCGCTACCGAATTGGGCGATCCGATCCAAACCGGCAGCATTTCACCCCTAGGTAAAAGTGACTGCAGACTCAGGTGACTGAAAAATAGAGAGGCCAGGGGAAAAAAATAGTAATTTTTTTTAAAAAAGTTTTTTGCTTGTTTTTGAATGGCGATTATTTTGAATGCAAAACAGGTATTTTAATTACTGATTCACCAAAAATAACATGTCAGTCTGGGCATCAAGAGATTTTCATGAAGAAATACTTTGGAAATGTAAAAAAGAAATTCTATTTTAATCTGGTTATTGTGCTTCTGGGTATGGACATTTTGATGTTTTATATTTGTGTATTTAAACATAACTTTGAATAGTTACATACTGCATACATGTAATCCTCAGTTTACAAACTGTTCATTTAGTGACGGTTCAAAGTTACAACCGCACTGAAAAAGGTGACTTATGGCCGTTTTTCACACCTGACTGCTGCAGCATCCCCATGGTCATGTGATCAAAATTCAGACTCTGGTGACTGACTCCTATTTATGATGGTTGCGGTGTCCTGGGGTTATACGATCACCTTTTTGCGATTTTCTGACAAGCGAAGTCAATGGGGAAGCCAGATCCACTTAACGACCGTGTTACTAACTTAACAACTGCAGTGATTCACTTAACAACTATAGCAAGAAAGGCTGTAAAATGGGGCAAAACCAGGGGTGAAATCCAGCAGGTTCTGACAGGTTCTGGAGAACCGGTAGAGGAAATTTTGAGCAGTTTGGAGAACCTGCAAATACCACTTCTGGCTGGCCCCAGAGTGGGGTGGGAATGGAGATTTTGCAGTATCCTTCCCCTGCCATGCCCACCAAGCCACACCCACAGAACCAGTAGTAAAAAAAATTGGATTTCACCACTGAGCAAAACTCTTATTTAGCAACATACATTTTGGACTCAATTGTACTTTATAGACAGGTATTTATGCATACCACCAACACAGAAAGGAAAGTGATTAGTCATTGGGTAGAAAGATGGGAAGGTCCAGCAGAAGAGAATTGCCCAGTGGGTGGACATGGTAGCCAGCTCCTTTTCAAGGTGTAGCCAAACCATCTTAATCCAAACAGATTTTTCTAAATAGAGTTTAGATTTAAGCTATCATGATTTTAGGACAGGATCAGCTGACAAGTACAGTTTGGATATGCCCTAAATCTGAAGACAGCAATGCAGATTAGGGCATAATCCCTTTGCATACTTATTTGGAAGTATGCATATACTTTCAAATAAAGCCTCATGTAAGAAAATGGCACTAAAGGTAATCCTTGCTTAATGATGGCAATTGGGACCGGCGACTCTGTTGCAAAGTGATGCAATCATAAAACGTAATGTCACATCACCATGCCAACTTATGACAGCAGTTGTGCTTGACAGGCATCTGTTAGATGAATTCTGTGTGGTCACAGCATCCCGTGGTCATATGATCACCATTTATGGCATCCTGACAATTTTCCCATTGAATTTGTTTGTTGGAAGCCAGCAGTGAGGGCTGCAAATGAGGATCGCTGCATTTCTGTGACAGCAGCAACTAAAAGGAGTGGTCATCAGTCCTCTGGTTCAGTGCTGTCATGACTTTGAATGTCACTGAATGAGGATTGCCTGTATTTAAAACAGTAAAGGAGAACAGATTTTGCAAGTCATTATCATGATGCTAAATGTGTTGTGGCTATACGTTAAATATATGTTTGTGTTTTGTAAGGAGCTAATAATACTTAGTTATTACCAATGGCGCATTTTGAAACCCGGGTGGCATGGTAACAGTGCTTCCACTCCCTGCTTTAATTATTTTCTTGCTTACATTTGTTCTTTCCATCTTAACCTATTGGGCTATTTTCTGAGTATTCCAAGTCACATTTGGAAGTTATCAGACAGATGCTTTTAGGAGGTGGATGAGGTAGTGCAAAATCTCTCTCCAATCTATCAGTTGGCAGGCTTAAATCCAGGAAACCCTCTCTGGCACTCGCTGAACAGCTGTCCAACAACTTTGACATCAACTCACAGTGAAAAGCCAAATGGGCTGCTGAACGCCCAGGTGATCATAGATGATCCTACACAAAAGGTGCCAGGTTTTGACCTTCCTCCCCAGCATTGGTCACCTCTGAACAGGATCCGTACCCAACATGGTGTCTGCCAGGACACCATTGTTTAAGTGGGGTCTTGTCTCTACTTATCAGTGTGACTGTGATGCTCCTCGACAAAATATCCACCACATTGTGTCTGTATGTCCATCAAGAGCTTACACTGGCCCAATGTCTGATTTTTTTCAACATAGACCACCCTGTCCTTGAATGGCTGAGCGGACTGGACAGTAATATTTGAACCACTATAAGTCCATGTATTTGCCATACGCTAAATAAATAAATAAGTCTCTTTCCATAACTAGATACATTTATTTCATACTGTGATTGCATTCTAGAAGATTTGAGAAGAAGCATGTCCCTTTGGGATTTTTGATGGCAGCTATCATCATTTCTCCCTGGAGTCCTGCAGGTTCCTGCCCTTTTAAATTTTCTGTTCTGATCTAGGCTTCCTGAGTCATTAAAACACACGAGTAGTCCCAAAACCCTCTTTTATTACAACAGCTGTGAATTCTGTTCATTCACTGATGAGTCCCAATTAGTTATAAAGAGTCTACTACCTTTATCTCCCTTGACATGCTGCCAAAGACCTAATTGGCAAAGCCATACGGAGTCCAGAATCAAACAGAGCTTCAGGCTTTAAGCTGAACCAAATGAACAAACGTTGCTTCCTGCAAAGGCCCAAGTGCCTTTGCTTCTCTTTTAAGTCTTATGGGAGGGGCCAATCATCTCCCAGCCTACTCCCAAGTCGTCCCTTTTGTTTTAGCTGTTCTTGCCTTCTGGCAGCTCTGCACATGCACGCACTGGGAACAGGCTCCCCTTGTTCCTCTGCCTCACTGAGGTCTGACTCTGGAGGCTCCAGAGGCAGCACGTACCTCCCAGATGGCCCTTTCTCTGCCTCTGACGCAGAGCCCTCGTCCGAGCCTTCCCCAGACTCCAGGACTGGCCCATGGTCCTCCCCAGCCTCCTCACTGTCTGACTCTGCTGCCAGCTCCACAGGCTGATGGTGGACCACAACACTTTCCCGAAAGCTATAAAGGAGGTCTTTCCCCCACCCCCCAGGCTCTGGGATAGTAAGGTTTGAATCTTGGGACTGTTTGGGTCAGTGTTTCTTAAACTTTTTCTCTCAGAGCTCTTCCTACTTTTAAAACCTATGGATGGCATCAAAGAACTTCTGCGGACCTGGCAGGTATTACGGAGACCTGGTTGGGCCAGGAGGGGGGGGTTCCCCTCGTTGAAATGTGCCCGCCAGGTTTCCAAGCATTCCATCAGCCGAGGTCACAGGGGAGGGGCGGGGGGGGGGGTAGCGGTTATCATTAAAGAAGATCTGAGACCGAGGGAGGCCACTGTTCCTCAGACGGCCGGCTGTGAATCCCTTTTTGTGAAATGGGGTCATGGGGTTCAGATGGGTTTGCTGATCACGTACCTGGCTCCCTGCCACATGGCAACAGCCCTGCCCGAGCTACTCAACGTCATCGCCGCGGTGGTGGTTGATACCCCTAAGCTTATGGTCATGGGGGATTTCAACCTGCCGTCCGTGGGTGAGACGTCAGAGATGGCTCGGGAGTTCACGGCTTCCATGACAGCTATGGACCTGACCCAGTTAATTCATGGCCCTACCCACACAGGGGGAAACACGCTGGATCTGGTTTTTGTCTCTGGACAGTGGCTGAGGGATCTTGATATAGGGGATATAGTTACTGAACCCTTGTCATGGTCAGATCACTCTCTCCTTCGTCTCGACTTTCGAATCGCTGCACCCCGCCACAGGGAGGCGGAGCCGGTAAGATGGTTCCGCCCCAGGCGTCTGATGGAACCTGACAGATTCCAGACGGAGCTTGGGCCATTTCCTGAGGTTCTGGCACACGCCTCGACTGGAGACCTGGTGGCCGCCTGGGATAGGGCGGCTGCTGGTGCTCTGGATCGGGTCGTGCCTTTGCGGCCTCTGACCCGGCGCCGATCTCAATTGGCTCCTTGGTTTACCGAGGAGCTGAGGGAGTTGAAGCGCCGGAAAAGACGCCTAGAGAGTAGTTGGAGGGCCAGTCTTCTTGAATCTGACCGGACACTAGTAAGATCCCACATTAGGAATTACTTAGTGGCGATAAAAGCAGCGAAATGTAGTTATTTTGCTGCTCTTATTGCGTCATCAGATAATCGCCCGGCCGCCCTCTTTAGGGTGACCCGCTCCCTTCTCCACCAGGAAGCGCGGGAGGACCCCTTGGAGGGTAGAGCCGAGGATTTTGTTCAGTATCTGTATGACAAAATCACTCAGATTCGGGAAGATTTGGACTCCGACTGGGTAGTCTCAGGGGGAGAGACAGGGGCAGGTCTTGAGAATGTTATCTGGGATGAGTTTGATCCTGTGACCCCTGAGGAGGTGGACAGGATTCTGGGTAGACTGAATGCGACCACTTGTTTATTGGACCCGTGTCCTTCCTGGTTAGTACTGGCTTCCCGGGAAGTGACACGAGGCTGGCTCCAGGGGATTATAAACGCTTCGCTGAGTGAGGGTGACTTTCCCGCCGCCTTGAAAGAGGCGGTGGTGAGGCCTCTCCTCAAGAAGCCTTCCCTGGACCCGGCAATGTTGGTAAATTATCGTCCGGTCTCCAACCAAGAGCCTTGGTACTACAGTGGTTTAAAGCACCCTGTTATTAACACAGCTGCCTGCAATTTACTGCTGGTTCGAATCTCTCCAAGGCTCAAGGTTGACTCAGCCTTCCATCCTTTCTAAGGTAGGTTAAATGAGGACCCAGTTTGTGGGGGCAATAAGCTGACTTTGTATAAATATACAAAAGTATGAAGGCTATTGCTTAACGCACTGTAAGCCGCCCTGAGTCTCCGGAGAAGGGCGGCATATAAATCAAATTAAAAAAAAAAAAAAAAAAAAAAAAAACCTTCGCTTTATTGCGAAGGTTGTTGAGAGTGTGGTCGCACAACAGCTCCCCCAGCACCTGGATGAAACGACGTATCTGGATCCGTTCCAGTCGGGCTTCAGGCCCGGGTACAGCACGGAAACGGCATTGGTCGCGTTGGTTGATGATCTCTCGAGGGCTCGGGACAGGGGGTGCTCCTCTGTCCTGGTCCTGTTAGATCTCTCAGCGGCTTTTGATACCATCGACCATGGTATCATGCTGCACCGGTTGGAAGAGTTGGGGGTGGGAGGCACTGTGTTGCGGTGGTTCTCCTCCTTTCTCTCTGACCGGTCGCAGTCTGTGTTGACAGGGGGACAGAGGTCGACCCCGAGGCCCCTCATATGTGGGGTGCCGCAAGGGTCGGTCCTCTCGCCTCTCCTGTTCAACATTTATGTGAAGCCGCTGGGCGAGATCATCCGTGGTTTCGGGGTGGAGTACCATCAGTACGCTGACGACACCCAGCTGTACATCTCCACCCCGGATCACCCCAACGATGCCTTTGAAGTGATGTCCCGGTGCCTGGAGGCCGTACGGATCTGGATGGGGAGGAACAGGCTCAGGCTCAACCCATCCAAGACTGAGTGGCTGTGGTTTCCGACGTCCCGATATAGTCAGTTGACGCCATCACTGACTATTGGGGGCGAATCATTGGCCCCCACGGAGAGGGCTCGCAACTTGGGCGTCCTCCTGGATTCACGGCTGTCTTTAGAAGAGCACTTGACGGCCGTGACCGGGAGGATTTTTTATCAGGTTCGCCTGATTCGCCAGTTGCGTCCCTTTCTGGATCGGGACTCGTTACGCACGGTCACTCATGCCCTTGTCACCTCCCGCCTGGACTATTGCAACGCTCTCTACATGGGGCTCCCCTTGAGGAGCACCCGGAGGCTCCAACTGGCGCAGAGTGCGGCCGCGCGGGTGGTTATGGGAGCGACATGGCATTCCCATGTAACACCTCTCCTGCGCGAGCTGCACTGGCTCCCGGTGGTCTTCCGGGTGCGCTTCAAGGTTTTGGTTACCACCTTTAAAGCGCTCCATGGCTTAGGACCCGGGTACTTGCGGGACCGCCTACTACCACCAATAGCCTCCCACCGGCCGGTACGCTCCCATAGAGAGGGGCTCCTCCGGGTGCCGTCAGCCAAACAATGCCGACTGGCGGCCCCCAGGGGGAGAGCCTTCTCTGTGGGGGCACCTACTATCTGGAACGAGCTCCCCCCAGAGATACGGAGGATCCCGGATCTGCGCACCTTCTGCCGCGCCTTAAAGACCTTACTATTTCACCAGGCCGGCCTGGCCTAAATTTCCCCCTCTTTTATAAAAGATTTTTAAAATTTTAAATATCTTTTAGTATTTATATATTCAATTTTAAATTGGTTTTAAAAGTTTGGGGTTTTAAATTTGTCGGGGCCAAAATTATTTAATTTGATTTTATTCTATTTTTAAATTTTGTATTGTATGTGTTTTTATTGTTTGGCTGTGCACCGCCCTGAGTCCTTAGGGAGTAGGGCGGTATAGAAATCTAATAAAATGAAAATGAAATGAAATGCATGGAGTATATTTATCAATATTTACCATATTTAAAATTAAAGATTATGCATTTGCTGCTCCTACTGCTTCTCACAACGGTTTGATGGGATTTTAATATTGTATATTATTTTTCAACATGAGGTGATATATAATTTTGATTTTGTGGACCCCTGAGCGGGTCTTAGGAGATCCCAAAGGGTCCTTGAAGCAGACTTTTAAGTAATAATGGTATGGATGGAGACGATGGGTTAGATGCCTGGTTTTCCTTATGGTTTTTTGTTTCTTTGTTTTTACTGTTTGTGATTTTATTGTTGTTGTGAGCTGCTCAGGGTTGTGTTTTACCAGATGGACAGGCGTATAAATCTTTTAGATCAATCAATTAGTCAATCAATCAATTTAATCCAATCCATGTTCTATGCTATTTTAAAGAACTGTCCTGTCTGTTATTTTATTTGCTTTGTTTGTTTTATGAAATTTTTATTGTTACATGCTTTATAAAGTGAACATAATGAGGTTGGAAGAAAATGTGAGTGGCTAGTTTGACTAAAGACATTTTTGGGCCATTAGGTACATAAAGCAGGGCCTTATGTTTCTTATATCACTGTCTTTTATTTTATGGATAGTGCAATATGACAGGCTATCCAAAAAAGGAGAGAAAAATATAATGAATACGCCATGATTATTCATTCTTGCTAAAGAGAGCCACGCCCGTCTCTCTGTAACATACAGCATATGTATATTTAAAACAATCTTTTTACAATACAAATCTTCATCTGATTAAGAGATAAAGGAAGAAGAGAACCACCATGTTTACATAGATTTTGTTTAAAAGATTTATTTGTTGATTGTATGGTTATGTTAAATTAGCCAGGAGACTACAAAGCTAATACAGAGTAGTTATTGGGCTACCTAACACTGCTAGCCCATTAAGTTCATGCTCGCGTGCTATCCATGGTGCACCACATGAGGCGAGCTAGTTCGGCACAGAAAGAAAGACGAACGGTATCCTGCAGCATCATCCTGGGCTTTCTCCCTCCACCAAAAACACATCACAAACGAGCATGACATCCAGGAAGGTCCAACACCGGTAGGGTTCTGACTATCCACACTAAGCACTGGTTTGTCTTCCCACCAAAGTGGTACCTATTTATCTACCTGCATATAACATGCTTTCAAACTGCTAGGTGGGTAGAAGCTAAGGCGAATGATAGGAGCTCATCCCTCCATGCAGTGCCAGGACTTGAACTGCTGGAGCAAAGACTGTCTCCAGCATCATTGAGCCACCACGCCGCCTCTGTGGAGAAGGGATTTTAATATAGTTCCCCTCCGCCAGCTTTGCTGTGCTAATTCTTTGTGGTAGTGGTGGCGGTTGGTGTGTTTAGTATTGGATTTTTTTTCTTATAATTTTATTTATTTATTTATTTATATTTGAATTTATATATCACCCTTCTCCCCCTAGGGACTCAGGGTGGTTTACAGCCGAAATTAAAATACATACAATATAAAAGTTAAGATAGCTAAAATAAATTAAATCAATCGGCCCCCAATTTAAAACCCCAAAGCTATACAATTAAAAACTAACCCATAAAAAACCTAATTAGGCTAGGCCGGCTTGCTGAAATAAAAACGTCTTCAGGGCCTTACGGAAAGTGCGGAGACCTGGGATCAGTCGTATTCCGGGAGGAAGCTCATTCCAGAGGGCGGGTGCCCCCACAGAGAAGGCTCTCCCCCTGGGGGCCGCCAGCCGACATTGCTTGACCGACGGCACCCTCTCTCTCTGTGAGAGAGTATTTATTTATTTATTTATTTATTGATTGATTGATTGATTGATTGATTGATTGATTGCGATTTATATGCCGCCTTTCTCCCTAGGGACTCAAGGCGGCTTACAAAATGACAACTTCAATACAAATCACAATACAATACAAAATTAAAATCAGTAACCCAATTAAAAACGATTTAAAATTATACCAGTGTACCCCCCAAACGGATCAATTTAATTGGTGGAAGAGCCACGTCTTCAGCTCGCGATGGAAGGAAAGAAGGTCGGGGGCTGTCCTGAGCTCAGTGGGCAATCCATTCCAGAGGGTCGGGGCTCCCACAAAGAACGCCCTCCCCCTGGGGGTCATCAGCCGACATTGTTTGGCCGACGTCACCCTGAGGAGGCCGACCCTGTATTGGCCGGTGGGAGGTTATCGGTAGCAGAAGGCGGTCTTGTAAATACCCTAGCCCTAAGCCATGGTATTTACCATGGCCCTATCTAAAGTAGTATAACTGTTGATGAGAAGCTAAAAGAGCCATGGTGATGTAGTGGTTAGAATGCAGTACTGCAGTCTACTTCTGCTGCCTGCCAGCTGCCTGCAGTTCTGTAGTTCGAGTCTCACCAGGCTCAAGGTTGACTCAACCTCCCACCCTTCTGAGGTCAGTAAAATGAGGACCCAGATTATTGGGGGCAATAGGCTGACTCTGTAAACTGCTTAGAGAGGGCTGCAAAGCACTATATAACGGTGTAGAAGTCTAAATGCTATTACTGTTGCTTAAAAGGTTGTAATGAGCAACAGTGATGCCATTTTAGGGGAAGGCTAGCTCTGTCTTGGATAAGTGAGCATGTCACAAAAGTTGTGTTCAAGGAAGATTAAGGATTTAGGTGTTGTTGTTGTTTACTGCAGACACTCTATTGTTGTGGCCCGTATGCGGCCTGTGCGGCTGGTGGCTGATTCGGCCAGCAGCCTGTGCAGCTGGCATTCAAGTTGGACAATGAGAAGGCTGGAGAAGATGTGGTGCCAGAGGCGGGGATTCAGCCAGGGCCTTCAGAACCTCCAGAAGCTCCCTTAAGTGAAGAGGACGAACAGGAGGAGCCTCTTCTCGATGCACGGGTGCACAGAGCTGCCAAAAGGCAGGAGTGGCTCCTCAGGAGGAGGTCTCCTCGAGAGTAAGGCTTGGGGCTAATTGGCCACTCCCTTAGCCTATTTAAGGAGGAACGCTGACTGAAGCAATTTGCAGGCAACAACTTCGTTCACTCTCCTTCGTGCCTTGATCTTAGTTCTCTGCAAATTGTTTCTGGGCTTTCTGCCAACCATAGTAAGATTAAGATTATTTATTCTTTGGATTCTTGTAGGCTATTAAGAAAGTTAATTAACAGCCTTTGTTTGAAAAAAACCCCCCTGATTTAATTTAGTAAACTAAGGTTTATACAGACTTTGTGTGTGCTATGTTCTTTGGGGTCTGTAGCTGGGGCAGAACATCTATAGTCATTTTGGCTAACTGTAGATAAGAAGGGAGAGGAAATGCACATGAGGCTCCATGTTCAGGAAGTATAAACAGAGAATTGGCTAATGCCGTATACCCTCATTGTTTATTATTGGCTTAAACTTTTCAATTAGTGAGAGAGGTGGTGAGGAATGTCCGGATTGGCCACTGCCCATCTCTGCCTACTTTCTGATTTGGGCTCTATGATAATAAATAATTTTCTCAACCCCCCACAAGTTTTTTTTAATTATAACCCAGCTTTAAATGAGCTTAATTCCTAATGTTGGGAGAGAGGAGCAAAAAATGCTCAGGAATATACACCAAGACTACATTACTCTTTACAAATTGTTGTCTCATGTCGTTTTCTTAATCTGCTTTGGGATTAATCCTTAAATTGGTATGGGCCAACTGTTGAAAGCAATAGTGAAGAAATTGGATAGAAAAAGTATGTAAGCTATTATTATTGTTATAATCACTGTTATTTAAATTTATTTTGAAGTTGGTATTACAGAAGATTCCTGAGAATACCATGGATAGCCAAGAACACAAGCAAATGGATTATAAAACAAATCAATCCAGAATCTTTAGTGAAATCCCAAATGACTAAGTTAAATGTTTATTTTGTACACATTAAACAAAGACCTAGCTGCCTTGAGAGATCCATAAAGCTGGGAAAAATGGAAAAAAATAGAAGAAGAGAAAGACCTGCAACAAGAGCCTTGGTAGTACAGGGGTTTAAGGCACCCTGTTATTAAGCTGGTTATTAAGACCAGCTGCCTGCAATTACTGCAGGGTTCGAATCTCGCCAAGGCTCATGGTTGACTCAGCCTTCCATCATTTCTAAGGTAGGTGAAATGAGGACCCAGTTTGTGGGGGCAATAAGCTGACTTTGTATAAATATACAAAAGGATGAAGGCTATTGCTTAGCGCATTGTAAGCCGCCCTGAGTCTTCAGAGAAGGGCGGCATATAAATCAAAATTAAAAAAAAAAAAAAGATTGATGGAGTCAATTACCACATTGATTGGTGGGCTTTTGGGAGCCTGAAAGGACAGATTGTGGGCAGATCATCCTGGAGAAGGTCTATCTTGCTAAACATCAATACTGACTTGAAGGCACATAAGCAAAGAATCAATGAATCAAGTAGCACCGTGTTTCCCCGATAATAAGGCCCTGTCTTATATTTTTTTGAACCCTGAAATAAGTGCTTGGCCTTATAGCCACGTGCTCAAAAGCCCGATTGGGCTTTTTATCAGGGGATGTCTTATTTTGGGAGAAACGGTATATAAATTTGGTACTAAGTTGTAAGAAAATATTGGAAGAAAAAGTGAATGTCAACCCATTGGGGCATTAGTGCTGATTTGAATATATGTTACACCTTTCCGTCTAGATGGGCTGTATCACATTCAGAGTTGTCTATGGACATGTACAAGGGAGGCAGAGTTTGCCCTGTAAAATCATAATGCAGACATCTCTGCTAACTTTAAGGTAACAATTTGACTTAGGTCAATTGCTTTTTCTTTAGATTTTTATCCTGCCTTTTTTATATACAACTCAAGGTGGCAAACATATCAATACTCCTTCCTCCTCGTAATATCCCCACAACAACAACAACAACCCAGTAAGGGTTGGGCTAAGAGAGAGTGACTGGTCCAAAGTCACCCAACTGGTTTTTTTTTTTTATGCCTACTAGAACTCACAATCTCCTGGACTCTTGCCTGGTGTCTTAATCACTATACCAAACTGACTCTCATGTCACTGGTTTTATTTAAATAATATATACTCATCGGCCAAGCATATGCTAAATGGTTGTTCTTACTTGACCTTAGCTGATTCTGAAAAGAAGCGTTGGATGTGATTATTATTTGGGAAATCATCAAAATAATAATAATGTAGAGCTGTATACGAAACAAGGAAGGGAGGAAAAAGAGTGAGTGAGGGAGAAGAAAATACCTTTGCTTGGTATGGCAATGATAAATCAATTTTGATTTATTGTTATGAAAATAAAATGGACACCTGGAGTCTAGTTCAATTTAAGGGACTGTTTAATGTCTGGGCATGAAATCAATAGGATTGAAAAATGATTCATTTGTCAAACAATCCAGTGGTTAGGGTGCAGTACTGCAGCTACTTCAGCTGACTGCTAGTTCAGCAGATCAGCGGATCAAATCTCACCGGCTCAAGGTTGACTCAGCCTTCCATCCTTCTGAGGTGGGTAAAATGAGGACCCAGATTGTTAGGGGGCAATAATGCTATTTAGTATACTGTCTTTGGTGTAAGCCGCCCAGAGTTCTCGGAGAGTGGGCGGCATAGAAATATGACTAATAAAATAAATAAATAAATAGTATGGGAGAGGTGCAGCAGGTATCTGTCACAAACACAAGCTTGTCAAACCTATGCCTGAATCACTATCCTTACACTCTCCCAACTGAGTTCAGAAGTACAGTATTCCAGGGGTGAAATTCATCAGGTTCTGACAGGTTCTGGAGAACCGGTAGCGGAAATTTTGAGCAGTTTGGAGAACCGGCAAATACCACCTCTGGCTGGCCTCAGAGTGGGGTGGGAATGGAGATTTTGCAATATCCTTCCCCCAGGAGTGGGGAGGTAATGGGGATTTTGCAGTATCCTTTCCCTGGAGTGGGGTGGGAATGGAGATTTTGCAGTATCATTCCATTGCCATGCCCATCAAGCCACACCACACCCACCAAGCCACGCCCACAGAACCCGTAATAAAAAAAATTGGATTTCACCACTGCAGTATTCCCGAGTGAAAGTATTGCAATCTGAAAGGGAGTTACAGTACCTGATGATCTGATTTTGAACAGGGAGAACTGGAAATCTGCTTTCCTCAGGAATAAGTTTTCAAATAAATAGCCCATTTTTTTTTCTTTTAATCAGAATAGCCAAACCCAAAGGACTTTGGAATGTATGATACTAGGAAAAGACCAATTAATGGTCTTTTCGGATTAATCCGAAAAGAAAGGATCTTTATTTTAAGAAGGCAAGCAAGGATTTGTTTTAGAAATATGTCATCTGTTTTAAGATACATGAGGCTGAGAACTGCCTATTAAAACTAATTATCATTAATTTGAGCAAGCAAAATAAAGGAGGACAGAGGAAGGAAGAGTACAGATTAATGCTACGCCAGAGAACACAAGCAGCACCCAGAAGAAATAAGAAATCATTTAGACATCGGTCTATACTTTCCCTGCCAAATTTATCTTACTGGTTTCAATCCCCTCAGGATTTCTAGGTATTGGGCTTAAATTTCTAGGCCTAGTTAGACAAATATATATTTCCTAGCCAAGGCTCCCTGAGAACCTTCTCACTTCCTTTCCCCTCATTTGTCTTCCCCTGGAAAGGAGGCAATGGCTATCTTTGCAGAATATTTAAAAGTCCCCAGCTAGCCAGAAGATGACCTATTACAGATAGTCCTTGACTTACAACCACAATTGAGCCCAAAGTGTCCGCTGCTAAGCAAGGCAATTGTTAAGTGAGTTTTGCCCCATTTTATGACTTTTTTGCCACCACGGTTAAGTGAATCACAGCAGTTGTTAAGTAAATCATGCAGCCATTAAGTGAATTTGGCTTACCCCATTGGTTTTGCTTGTCAGAAGCTGGCTGGGAAGGTTACAAATGGCGACAACATGACCCCAGGACACATGCCAGTTGCCAGGCAACCGAATTTTGATCACATGACCATGGGAATACTGCAACAGTCATAAGTGGGAAAACCTGGTCATAAGCAGGAGTGAAATCCACTTACCTTCGCTACCGGTTCGCAAATGGGAGCACGACACCTCTGCGCATGCACAGGACCTTCTGTGCATGCGCAGAGTGTCAAAAACAGGACATGATGATGTCCGGGTGGATGGGAGGAGCCTCCTGCTGCCGGCACTACCGGTTCGCCTGAGCCGGATAGAACCAGCTGCATTTCACCACTGGTCATAAATCACTTTTTCCAATGCTGTTGTAACTTCAAACTGTCACTAAACAAATAAAAGTAAGTGGAGGACTGGAAGCCCCTGGCCTATTATGGTGACCCATTGATACTTCTGTCTCTACAGATTGTTGATACTAATTCAGTATTTTAGCTTGTATATTTTAGTACAGCCTTGATAGTCCTGCAGAATGGCTCCCAGTAGTCTCTCATACTGTCCTTGTATTGCTGTAGGATGGTTAATTAAAGGATGTTCAGATCAAATTACTTCCTGAGTGTACTGTACACTATTAAGGCAGTAATCTCACATTGTGCTTACTTAAGGCTCTTAATTATAAATATAGATTAGCAAATGCTTCGAAGATTGTGAAACTGTTACACCAATATTAAAATGTACTGTATATGTAATGGCTAAGGTGCTGGCCTAGAAATTAGGAAATTGTGTGTTCTAGTTCTGCCTTAGACATGAAAGTTGGCTGAGTGACTTTGAACTGGTTACTCTCTCAGCTCAGCTCAGCTCAGCTCAACTCACAGGGTTCTTATTGTGGGGAAAATAAGGGGAGAAAGGATTATCTACCCTGAGTTACTTATAAAATAATATAGGTGGGATAAACATGTAATAAATAAATAAATCAGCCCTGGAAGCCTCTGCAAAAAGTTATTGATAATGGCACCTTTAACCAGAATTCATTCTATTCTATGATAATTTAGAAGGGCTCATTTTCTTTCTTCTATTTTATAGTATAGAATAACATACACATGATGTACACTCAGCTTCTGGATATCAACAGAACTTTATCATAAAAGTTATGATGGGGTGTAGTCCAGAGTTGCAGGAGGGAGGGGCTCTTTCTCAGGGACCAAAGACACAACATAGCTCAGAATCCTTGGTATGTAGGAAGATGGTGTAGGCCAGAGGTGGACAATTGTGGCTATTTTACAACCTGTGGACTTCAACTCCCAGAATTCCTGAGACAGCTTGGCTGTAAAAGAGCCACAATTGCCCACCCCTGGTGTAGGCCGACACCCCCTAGTTGTTTATTGAGTATATTTAATAGTTATGTAGATAAGTGCTTTAGTTTGGCAAGATTCTGTTTGTAGGTGAACAACAATAAAAACGTCTTGAAGTAACTTGGTTCTTGGGTCTGACAAATTCGATCTCTATTTAATACAAGATGTAAGACAACACTTTATTCTTTATGCAAACGATGTAGCTGACACAGTATGGATAACAATGTCCAGCATATGGATAGAAATGTCATGAATGTAGAATAAAAATATATGAATCTAAAAGTCATATATTGAGGGCTCATTGGCTACACGGGATGGTGGTGGGGTCACTGTGAAATGGAAGGGCAATCCATGTGATATAAAAACATTTGTAGTATTAACTCTGCAGAAAACCACCTTGGAAGGTTACAAATAGTCAGCTGTGCTGACTCAGTCAATATAGAACTATCACAAGGGAAAAATAAAACCCCAGGTCCATGCTTATGCAGATATGTCATGGTACTGGCTTATTATGTGTATATAAACTTCAGATGTTGCATTGCTTCCATTTCTTTTTTCTTTCTAAAGCATCTCTCTGTGCTATCTCCCAACTGATTTGCCAGTTCTCAGAAATCACTCTCAAAAGCACAGGAGATTGCAAAAGACATGGAAGATTGCCAAAATAGGGGTGCTCCCTCTTAAGTCAGCAAAACTACTTCTTTTTTTAATCCAGTGGGACACCTCTATTGGCCAAGTAGAGAAAGGAGACAATTCTGCTGCCCGCCCCTCTATATTTTGAATAGCAAGATCCTTGTTGAAAGTGACTTTGGAGTTCCAAATAGAAGAAAGCCATTAAATAATTCACTGGAAAAAAATTGCAACCAACTCAATGGTCTCATAGAGACGAACTGAAAGGTATGACAGTCATCTCAGGAAATCTACTTCAGTAGATTTTCACATGGAAACCAATGAAGAGGTGCACATGTAGCTGTGGTAGAGATGTAAAACTTCACACTACCACAGATAAGAGTGCTGTCCCTTTTAAATAATTACTATGTCACTATGGTTGTGGGAAGAAATATCCATCTAGTTCAGTTCCAAGGGGGGGGGGGAAAGACACTGGAAACATGGAGGCTGATTAGAAAGATGGTTTATTGAGGAAGCAGAACCACATGGGTTGTGGTTCTGGGCATCTGACAAAATGGAGCTGAGAGTGGGGTTTTTTTTATACCTTTTCTGGGCTTTGTATTTGAGCTTCCTATTCCTATGCAAGAACTTGTATTCTATTGGCTGTTGTCAGATTCCTATGGGGTCATGTGGCGGTTATGTAGGGGTCATAGCTGACTCTATAGGCAAAAAGAGGAAATGCAAATCCTAGGTGCTTGTCTGAGCTAATCTGGTTTACCTCTGGTTTATTGTTTATCTGAGCTCCCAGGTGAAGTTTGAACTGCTCTGGGATGGTGCAATGAAGGGATTTGTGTTCTGAAACGGTATTGAGCAGTTCCTATTGTGTCTTAATGGCTTTTGTCCTGTTTTGGATCTTGAGTGAATGGGCTTGCTTCTAATCCTACCATTCTGCCTTTGTTCAGACTTTGCTGCAGGGAATTTCAAAATATCCTGTCTTGAATGGATTTCTGCCTGCAGTGTTTATTTTGCCTATGAACAGAGCTATCTAGATACTTATCTTTCAATAAGCTCTTTATCTCTTAAATGCTGACATCTGCTGTGGGCTATTAAGGAAAGTGGAGGCTGCTTTCTGCCTCTAAAACAATGTTTCTCCATTTCTCATATAGGGAAATATAATATTCTGTCTTTTTAATATTCCTCAAAAATGTTCATTTGTCGGGGGGGGGGCACCGACTTTCAACATGGTGTTAATTAAATATTTATCTTGAATTGTAGATTCCACTGATGAAAGATCCTGGCTGGATCAGAGATGTCTGGACTCGTAATGTCAATGTAAGTATGTTTGTATTTACTTCAAACGTAAAAAAAAGAAAAAAAGTCCCTGCGGAGGTTGCCGACTATAGGAGGTGAGGCTCATCTCCATTTCAAAGCCATTGCACCAGCACTGTCCGAAGACATTTCCATGGTCATGTCTCCAGCATGACATCATGGAACACTGTTAACCTTCCCATGAAATGGTACCTATTTATCTATTTGCATTTACATGCTTTCAAATTGCTAGGTTGGCAGGAGCTGGGGCGAGGACAGGAGCTCACCAAGTCACGTGGCACTCGGATCTTGAACCTGGGCTGCCAGCTTTCCATATGACAAGCCTGGAATCTTAACTGTTGAGCCACTGCACTGCCTCTTCTCGTTTCTTGGCCTTTTGGCTAAGATCATGTGTAGTATCTGTTCTTATCAGTTTAATATCTGACTTCAAATGTAGATATTCAAAAAATCATGGTGGAAGGATTTTACAATACTCATCATGCCTGGAGTGTCCTGATTTTCACAAAACTTCTCACAACTTGTCCTGCAATGTCATCATGTCACCTTCATAAAAAAGGGAGATCAAAATCCGAAAATCACATTGAGAAAACCATGAGTCTCACAGTCTCCTTCTCCTTCAACAGGTCAAAGTTATCTAAATGATTCATCTTAGTCACCTGATTTGATTCCTGTACAGGTTGATTAGTTCATCAGCACAACCACAATTGTTTTGTCATGGCTCAGAAATGAAGGCTTTCAAAGGCTAGCAACATCTATTCTTACGTTACATACTTCATCCTGAAGTTCAGCCATAAAGATTTATGTCAATAAGTCCATAGCTGATGTTGAGGTCCACACATTGTAACATTGTTGAAGTGGAGAAATACTGATGTATACATCAGAAAGGAAAAAGTTTATATGTCAGTAAATTTGTGCCTGTCTTAAAAGATTAGAAGTCAACAATAATATTTTGAAAGAATCTGCTGGATCAGGCTTTAATTTATATGTGAAGATTTATATTACAAGGTAGTGAAAGAGAATTATCAGCAAGCAAAATTAGATTAGATTTACTCTGGCTTTTTCTTAAAAACTCAAAAGGGTTGGAATAAACCGGACTTGTTTTATCTCCACAACAACAACCCTTGAGGTAGGTTGAGCTAAGACAAAATAACTACCCGAAAGTCACCCAGTAAATCTCCATGCTTAAAAGTGGAGTTAAATGTGGGCCTAGTATCTTAATAGCAGTACCACACTGCATCTCATGGGTAACTTTTGACCATCATTGTTTAGTACCAGTAATAATTCTTCATCTTCAATATTGACTTCACCCAATATTTCACCCTATGGCTGCCAAATCTTTGCTGGACTTCTAAAAGATGCCCTCACCCATACCAACATTACTGAAATCTCACAGGATTTAGCAGTCTTCTTTCTGAATAGGGATTTGGGGGAGTGGAGAATCAAACAAAAGGCCCATTCCTTTAATAGCAACAGTAACTGAATAGTAACTGAAATTGAATGCTCTTGCTTAAAATAGTAAGAGATTAGAACAGGCTGTCAAAATAGGAGACTAACTGCAATCCGGATTCATTTATGCGGAATTGGATTTGAAAAGACAGAACTCTAATATCATATTGTGTTTATTTTTCTGAGGAAACTTTACAATGAATGAGACATAAGGGTTGAATTTGGAAAAACAGAGCGGTTTGGAATAAGAAGGGGAATGAAACAAGCAGGAATTTTGTCTCTATGTTTAATTTACACAGAGAATACATTATAAGAAAGGCAGGAGTGAAGACTCAAGAATCAAACAGACCAAAATGCTAAGTTTCAGATATACAGAAAGTGCTTAAAGTGGGGAAAAAAGGAGAGATTGTGAAAATAAAAATGGACATTGAACAATTCAGGTGAATGTTAAACATTAAGATAAGAATAACGTCAACTAGCACAAAACTTGCAATAGAAGAAGCGGATGATGGCTTTGAGTTCTTGAACTCAAACAGGAAATTAATCCTAATTTAGTGCCATGTCCTTTAAGTGGTAGCAGCTCTTCGGTGTCTCAAATTGAAAATATGCAAAGTAGCCATTTTAATGTGCAACCAAACCAGGAGGCCAGAAGTCACCTTTCTGCGGGCTTTTTTTTTTTTCTGAAGTAAAGGCTGGTAGTTTAAAATCTGCTAACAGTTCTTGATAAACCAGGATAATCAAACATCCAGAGGGCTAGCAATCTAGTTAGTAATATTGTGTGAGGATGCTCATGCAGCGTAATCCTGGACAATGCTAAAGGAAGCTTTCTCTCTTCCCCCAGATGAGCAATGGGTGTGGCAATGTGACACCCTCATGACAACCTCTTGAAATGTTTGCTTGGGCATACTTAGATTAGAGAATGTGGAGGTAATGGAGGCAGAATGAAGAGGTCATCCGAGGAGCCAATATGTATACAGATATTTCCGCAGATTTCTGGGTAGGACTTGTGTATTCTTTTGCTAAATGGGTTTACTCTTGAGAATGTGAATGGGTAGTAGCAAACTGGGGTGGAGTTGTGTGAAGTTTCTATTGATCTTAAACTTGCAAGGCTATTTAAAAGGTTGGATTTGGATCAGAGAGACTTATGTAAAACTCCCACTCAGAATGAAGTTCACTGAGTGATCTTGGCTACTGATCTTCTGCCAGTATAATCTATGCCTGAGGATTGCTGTGATGATAAAATGGTAGAAGAAAGGAAGAACCTTGTAGATAGTCTTTAATTCTTTGGAAGTGAGAGGTAGCGAAGGTATCTGTTGCTTGCCAATTTGTTACCATGGGTACAGTATACTGGAAATGCCTGCTTACCACTTTAGGATAGGCTTTTAAAATCTTAAGGTAACATTCTACAGAGTTTTAAATATATATATATAACTTTATTAAGAAAGCTGTGAACAGAATACAAACAACACAGACTTTGAATTGAAGAAAAAAAGAATAGAAAAAAGCACTATAGAAAGTGAAAAAGAAAGCCCAAATTCTTATTTGCAAAGCTCTTTACCTACACAGGCCTAGTGGTCTTGCGCAAGATCTTTAGGCAGGTATAAACAAATGATGCAACTGACAAACACCTTGCATGCCAGTGGAATGCTCTCTGAAATGCAGAGCTTCCCTGAATCAACTACTTTTACGCACAGTATATCGAAGAGATGCCCAAGAACAAGAAGAACAAGAATGAAGTCCATAGATCTAGAAACTCATTTCTGAGGCAGAGGTAAAATATCTGGAGAGAACAAATTATGCGAACATAATTTTGTGCAACCTTATGAAGTAGCAAAAAGCATGTTAAACCAGTTTATGTTTGTATCCTATCGATCTCTTAATGAATTCTGAACATTCTCTCTTATTTAGGATTCTGAATTCTCACTGAATTCTATGGGATATTTTCAGGGAAATGTGTACAGGACCCCTGTAACTATAATTTATTTAAATGTTAGCTATTACCACTTCGATTATATTAATAGATAACTTTTATTTGTTGTAATTTTAAATATATCACACAATATAATTTTAGCATTTACATTAAAATTTAATTTAACATAGACTGCATCCTGGGTTTCACAGATTAAAGCTAGTTAGATTATTTTACAGATATATTTTAACTCTTGACTTAAATTTTATTTAGTATCTGTACTTGTCTTTTACCTCAATAAATTGAACTGAATTATTGATTGATATACATATGATTATATCACAAAGCTGGAATAAATCCTCTGCACTCTCAGAAGTACTAGGCTTGAAATTGTGTTTCTAATCTTTGTGCTTTAGATGCTTTGAAAATATGATTGTGTTATTATCATTGCAACAAGAATGCAAAAGATAATTGATGGGTGATTTTGAGTACATATATAGATTTTCTTGCAGTAAGTATGGTTGGGGAAAACACAGTATAGGGAGTGTCAAAATCTTTGTACATTTTATTTTCACTGTATCCCAAGTAACATAAATAACAAAAGATAAGTGACAACCAAGTTGTTATGAATGATCTGAATAAGCACCAGTATCCAATCCATACTTCCTTGGAAGTGAATCCTACTAAACTAAGTAAGCCCTGCTTCCAAACTACTATAATATAGGAACTGACAACCTCTCTCTTTTCCAAAAAACACTTCAACTATTCTTGAATTGGTGTTAAATATATAAGTAAATGAATCTTTAAGTAAAACTGGGGTATCCAAGTAAATTAAATGGTATTCCTATGAATAAACTGCACCACTAGGAGATATATTCAGGAATTAACAACTATTATATTCAGGAATATAATAATTGGTTGAAATGGAGGACATAAAAGGAAAAGGAATTTATAATAATATTTCTGAGACATTTCAATGGCTTTAAAATATTTTTTCCTATTCTGGATTTTATTTATTTACTAGACAATTTCGTTCCCAGATACTTCAATACTTTCAAAATGGCAGCACTTCTGATATACTTGAATAGTTCTTAAAAATTCAGGAAGATATAACACAATCAAACATCAGGAATTGATCACAGCAAATATTTTAAAATATTTTGTATTATGTCATAAAAATGCTCTTTATGATAATTTTATGTCATAAAATGTTTTACAAAATTTGCCAAATTTCAATTCCATGGGAGTTGGAATTTTGAGCACATTTGTTAAGTTAACCCATTTGAAGTACCCTGTTTGAAAAAGTTTTGCCCTGTGATGTACTTTTTGCCCAGTTAAAGTTACAGAAAGAAGAGTTTTAGTACCGTAGTATATATGGATAGATTTAAAACATTTGTTTTAATTATTGTACGCTGAATATAACAGAACAGAAGCCTGACAAAGTTAGATCAAAGATATTGCACTGATGCTTCTGATCATGTTTCGTTTATAAGTGATAACTTTGATGTTTGATGAAAGGCTTATTAGAAGCTCAAAGTCAACTTCAAGGCTTTAAAAAGGATGGAAAAAGTTTTGCTTGGCAGATATTCTTGAAATCCCTCATTTCCTTTCCTCTCTTTGCTGTTGTGGTATGCCTTTTACCTAAGAAAACAAACAAATCCAAATCCAAATCTATATGCAGATGATAGAATGATGTAATTTGACTGATGAAAAATCTCATTGGACAGAACTGCTATAAATTCCCAATGTTAAAATATTTCACGGTAATATTTCAGTTTTAACCAGAGTTAGAAGTATATCCAGAGGTGGGTTTCAGCTGGTTCTGACCAGTTCTGGAGAACCGGTAGCGGAAATTTTGAGTAGTTTGGAGAACTGGTAGTAAAAATTCTGACTGGCCACGCCCCCATTTATTCTCTGCCTCCCAAGTCCCAGCTGATTGGGAGGAAATGGTGATTTTGCAGTAACATTCCCCTGGAGTGGGGAGGGAATGGAGATTTTACAGTATCCTTCCCCCGGAGGGGGGTGGGAATGGAGATTTTACAGTATCCTTCCCTTGGAGTGGGATGGGAATGGAGATTTTAGTATCCTTCCCCTGCATGCCCACCAAGCCAAGCCATGCCCACCAAGCCACGTCCACAGAACCGGTAGTAAAAATTTTTGAAACCCACCACTGAGTATATCGCAGCATTTTATTAATCATATGAACATTATGGACCTCTCTTTTGATGGATATAGCTTGGCCAAATCATTAAAAAAAGTATAATATATTAAACCAAGCCTTACTTATTAAGCAATCAGATATAGGGCCTTGGTTTTGTTTTGTTTTTTTAAGCATGAACATTGAGCAGCTCTCAATATATTTTTTTTATTGGAAAGTGGGATTATAATGAATCTCCATTGCTTCATCACTCATAAAATACAGTGGCCCTCGCTTAACAATCACTTATTGAGTGACCATCTGAACTTGTGACAGTGTTGAAGGAGTGGTATGATTGGTCCTCAAAATTCCAACCACTGCAGTGCTCCACAGTCACATGGTCACCATTTGTAGCCTTCTTTGCTGGCTTCTTACAAGCAAAGTCAGTGGGGAAGCCAGCAGGAGGTCTCAAGTGGAGATCAGATGACATCCTTGCTTAACAACCCATGATGATTTGCTTAGCAATGGAAGTCTGATGTCTCAAATCAGCTGTTGCTAAGTGATGCACATCATTGTGTTTTACTACTGTTAGGTTAGGTATGGAAATTCCAATCCCAATTGTCATTAACCGAGAACTACCTGTAAAATATTTCTATAAACCGAACAAGGGAATATTTGGGTTACTCACTGCATGCCTGCCAAACCCCAGAGTCAATCTTGATGAGGGCCTAACACAAAAAGGAAGAACAGAGTAGCTGGAAACCAGTACTTGCCTACCTAATAATATACTCTCCTAATTCTACTTTGTCAAGAAAACTGCAGGAACTAGTCAGGAGTCAATAACTGACTTGAAGGCATACACATACAAATTGTCCCTAAACATATGGGAACATTACTGATTTTTGCTCTTACTTGACTGAAGGCATTGTGTGCATTTTCAATCTTAGGAAATGTTGGAGGCGAATTATGTACCAATGCTGAATCAGGATGTAAACTATGACTCATGTAGCTAGTACCACTGTTGTATGACCACCTTTTCTATTTTTTTATTTCTATTTCTACCATTTTTATTTGATACACTGACATTAAAACCATATGCACCTAAATGCAATAGTGGTTTTAACAAACCCTATAATCTGTTGCCATTGTACAGGTAGTCCTTGATTTATGATCACAACTGAGACCAGAATTTCTGTTGTAAGTTGCTGCGGTTGTAGGTCGAATTGGATCTGATTTTATGACAATCTTTACAGCAGTTATTTAGTGAAACCCAGCTCCCCCAATGGCATTTTTGTTACATTTTTTTTGTCAGAAATTGGTAAAAAAGATCACTAATTGTGAGAATTCTGCAACTGGTCATAAATGCGAGCCAGTTGCCAAGCGCCCCAATTACGATTACTGTGGGAGGAGTGTGAGGGTAGGAAGTGCAAATACAGGTCATTAGTCACTCATCATCATAACTTTAAACCATTATTAAACAAATGGTTGTATGTCATATTGCTTGTATAATACTACTTTATTTAGTTTATAAGGCTGCCCATTTCTCACCATCCTTTGAGTAGCCTACAGACATTAAGAATTCAATATTTACAAACAATAACTAATAATGCCCGAGGTAGATAATACAAATCAATCATAAAGCCACATCAACAATAAGAGGCTAACCTATGAGCCCAAGCGGCTGGAAAAACAGCTAAGTCTTCAGAGCTTAACAAGGTGGAGTCATCTAGATCTCTGGGAGGATTCTGTTCCCCAAGGCATTGCTACAGAGAAGACCCAACTCCTTGGTCCAACAAGATCTCATTGTTTAATAAGAGCGGATGCAGGACATGCCAACTCTGCTAGATTTGATGGGGTGAGCAAAAACTATGAGAGAAAGACCATTCCACTAGAAGTGTGCCCCCCTGCCATGCAGAGCTTTATAGATGAAAACTAACACTTTTAATTGCTCCAAATTGGCCTATTTTGACACTGCACACCAAACAACCAGACACAAAGACAGTGCTCGATAGTATAGCAACAATACTATCACTCTGCTTAACAATTAATTACCACAACACTATCTTATGCCCCGAGATGTCAAACCAGTAGGGCTGTATTACTATTACCCTTTTCATCTTTCCTATTATCTATTTCCTAGCTTCTTATGACTATAACATTGTTGTTTGTATCTCATGATTTATGTTGCTTTTATTTAGTATCCCATTATGATTTATGTTAATTATTTAGTATCCTATAGCTATCATTGAGTGTTGTATCTTATGATTTATGATTGCACTTTATGATGATTTATCACTTGTGCTTGTATGTACACTGAAAGCTTATGCACCAGAGACAAATTCCTTATGTATCCAATCACACTTAGCTAATAAAAGAATTCTATTCTATTTTATGAAGCAAAAGCGTTATAAGGGTATAGTGAGATATGTCAAAAACTACCCATGCCTCCGCATTCCGGAGCAGTTGCAGAAGTCCTACCTCCAAAACCAGCAAGGGGTGATCCGTTTATAAGGGATTGATGGTAACTCCACGCCACTCCTCTTCCAACTCTATATCACATTGGCCTGGCTGTTGGATAAAAACAAAGTCTAATGTGTGGCCGTGGTTTGGGCCAGAGATAACTTGGATCAAGGTTACCATGAACTCACCAGATGCCTTTCAGTTTTATTTATGCCACCCACCTGACTACCCAAAGTGACCCATGAATAGCTGATTGAAGTCCCCAGAAGCTGGGGAATTAACCCCACTACCAATCTTGGCACAGATTCAAGCAGCTTAGGTAGAGAGGTTGCTATGCAGCCAGGAAACTTTTAACATATGGTAAGTAAGTTTGTTCTGATTCCATCAGCTCAAATTCAGAAACAAGGCCTCATATCCAGTTCCTCTGGATTTATTGAATAACACCTGCCTGGACCATCATGTTAATGCCACACTTTTTTTTTTTTAAATTTGATTTATATGCCGCCCTTCTCCGGAGACTCAGGGCGGCTTATAATGCGCTAAGCAATAGCCTTCATCCTTTTTGTATATTTATACAAAGTCAGCTTATTGCCCCCACAACTGGGTCCTCATTTTACCTACCTTAGAAAGGATGGAAGGCTGAGTCAACATTGAGCCTGGTGAGATTCGAACCTGCAGTAATTGCAGGCAGCTGGTCTTAATAACAGGGTGCTTTAGACCACTGTACTACCAAGGCTCTTGAATACTAGCTTGGGAAACCTCAAAGAGGGAAAGTCCCCCCAGGCCCAGTCCAATTTCAGTAATGCAACAAGGGCCGCCGTCTTATTCCCTATTAAGTCATGGACAAGGGCAGCTTTGTTAAGGCTGATTGGACAGTACGCAGCAGCTGCTAGAAATCAAGTTCTGTGGAGCCCTGGTTACCAGACTTTGGGATAGAGTCCAAAGGATTGGAAAGCAACAGTGATATTAAAGATTGAGGCCATCTTCCCTGAAAGTGGTCCATCCTCATCACCACCCTAATAGGTTTGCCTGTCCATTATCCCCAGCCCATTTGAAAGCAGCTTTCAAAAACAGACTGGACAACCATTTGTCTGAAATGATATAGGGTCTCCTGCTTGAGCAGGGGGTTGGACTAGAAGACCTCCAAGGTCCCTTCCAACTCTATTATTCTATTCTATTCTGTTCTGTTCCATTCTACAGGTAGTCCTCGACTTATGACCGCAAGTGAGCCCAAACTTTCTGTGAGCTTTGCTCCATTTTATATAATCTTTCTTGTCATGGTTGTTAAGTGAATCACTGCAGGTATTAAATTAGTAACACAACTGTTGAGTGAATCGAGCTTCCCCATGGACTTCGCTTGTCAGAAGGTCGCAAAGGGTGATCCTATGACTCATGACACTGCAACTGTCATGAGTCAGCTGCCAAGCATCTGAATTTGGATCACGTGACCAACAGGATGCTGCAATGGTTGTAAGTGTTAAAAGTGGTCATAAGTCACTTTTTTGAGTGCCGCTGTAACTTCGAACAGTCACTAAGGAAGTGTTGTAAGTCGAGGACATTCTTATTCTTGTTCTGTTGTTCTGTTCTGTTCTGTTCTGTTCTGTTCTACTCTACTCTACTCTACTCTACTCTACTCTACTCTACTCCTATTCCTATTCTATTCCTAATTTATTTATTTATTTATATCTTGCCTTTCTTGTTTTTATAAATAACTCAACATACAAACATATCTAATATTTCTTCCTCCTCCTATTTTCCCCCAAAACAGCAGCCTCGTGAGGTGGGTGGGCTGAGAGAGAGGGGTTGGTCCGGGGTCACCCAATCAGCTTTCATACTTAAGGTGGGACTGGAACTTGCAGTCTCCTGGTTTCTAGCCTGGTGCTTTTGCCACTTGACCAAACTGGTAAAATGCCTCTAATGGAGCAACTGAGTGAGGAAAAGCTTGCCAAAAGGACAGCCTGAATCCTTGATAACTTCGGAACATTCTGTCTTCAGACAGTGACAGCCACTGATCAGGGTGAAGGAGTGGAATAGTTTGGACCAATCTGGTCATTTTAATTTGTCAAGGTGTGGGTGGAAACCCCACCCGAGCTGTGGCTTAGGTTGCACACAACTGACACAGGTGGTTTTCAAAAGTCTGTTGTGAAAAAAGCAACTCTGCTGCCTGTTGTTTGCTTCTTTTCACTGACCTCTGCATCTATAAATAAAACTCATATGAAAAGGTTACTGTAAATCATCAGTGCTGACTCATTTGAAGGAAACTAAACCCTGTAACATTACCCTGGGAATTTGTCACCTTTTGAGGAAGCAAAGAGCCAACTAATGCAATCTCTTACTCTCAATCCTTTAGCTATTCTTACTTGATAATTTCTCTACCCTTTAACTGGAGCAGGAGTTAAAATTGAGTCCATCCAACCAAACCGTTGTTTTTTTCTTTCTTCTTTTCTTGTCCTCTTGTAATTCAATACTTTTGATATTATCAGAGTCTACCTGGGAATGACAGCCTTTCCCCAAAACATAGGAAGTCAGGACTGGTGGAAGGAAATCCAGTTCTTGCGATTTAAGGAGAAATATGTGGGAACCAAGGGAAGAATGTACTTCCTCTCAATGACTACTTCAGCTTCAACCACAACAATACACGAGCAAATAATAGATACAAACTCAAGGTAAACCGTTCCAAACTCGATTGCAGAAAATATGACTTCAGTAACAGAGAGGTCAATGCCTGGCATGCACTATCTGACTCTGTAGTTTCTTCCCCAAACTCCCCAAACTTTAACCTTAAACTGTCTACTGTTGACCTCACCCCATTCCTAAGAGGTCTGTAAGGGGCATGCATAAGTACACCAGTGTGCCTACCGTCCCTGTCCTAATATTCCTTTTTACTTACTCTTTTCATGTATTCAAATTAGGTTTATACTTTTACCTGTTATCTTATATATGCTTGACAAAATAAACTTATGTAACTTATGAAGAACATTAACTATCTGAAAACAGGATCATCCCACAAATGGGAAAAACTTCAGTAGATAACTCAGTGAGTCAGTAATACACAGACAGGGTGGATAAAAATCAATGATTTTTTAAAAAAAAATCAAAAAAATCAGATTTTTTGATTTAAATCGGATTTTTTTGATTTTTATTGAATTTATTTTAATAAAAAACTTTTGGGGTAAAAATCTATCGTAAGATAGTTTTCTATTTAAGATACATAAATAATTTAGTTTATTCAGCATGAAATGGAGCTTAGTTATGTAGCATGAAGCTGTATATTCTGCAACACTGGGACTATCGGTGAGTCAACAGTGGGCCAAAGGAGTAGCAGAGATGACAGTTGCTCTTTAAAAATTATGATTTAAATCGAGTTGATTTAAATCAAGCCTTTTTACTAGTGATTTAAATCATGATTTAAATTGTGATTTAAATCAACTAGATTTAAATCAAATCCACCCTGCACACAGACACGCCATGATTTTAAATAAAGACAAGCCCAACCAATTAACCAGTCTGCAGTAGGAATTCCAGGAAGAAATTAATACTTCAACGAAATATGGACTAAGGAATACCTACTATTCGTAAGATTCCCACCTAAGGAATCAGGCGAGAGCACTATTGTATTTAAATATGTTTATACGTCCTCTTTTATTTTTATAATAAGCAAATCAAGATAGCTTTGGGAAATATGTGGGAGACTGAATTTGTTTTCTGGATTTAAATGATTTGCAAGTGAAACTGGATAGGCCAATTACGAAACGGCGAAGAACTAAGTGCATTTGCATCCTGTTTAGCTAAGGCTGACCATGTATTTCAATGTATTGAAAAGCTTCCTTTTTAAAACCCTATTATGTGAAAATGGTGATACAGGTAGTCCTTGACTTACGACCACAACCGAGCCCAAATTTTCCATTGTTAAAAAGAGTTTTGCCCTATTTCACTATTTTTTTTCGTTACAATTGTTAAGCAAATATTGCAGTTGTTAAGTGAACCATGCAGTCATTAAGTGAATTTGGCTTCTCCCATTGACTTTGCTTGTGGGAAGCTGGCTGGGAAGGTTATATAAATCGTGATGACATGACCCCAGGATATCATAATGCCAGTTGCCAAGTGCCTGAATTTTTCTTACGTGACCATGGGGATGCTGCAATGGTCGCAAGTGTGAAAACCTATCATAAGTCACTTTTTTTTTTCAGTGCTGCTGTAACTTCATATGGTCACTAAATGAATGTTTGTAAGTCGAGGGCTGCCTGTACAAAATGTTATCATGCATGCTATAAATCCTGAATTGTTAAAGGGTTTAATATTTAAGAATATTCCCAGAACCATAGGAGGATGTTACTTAAGATCCTGATTTTTTTTTTAATGGGTTCACTCAATTCCTGCCCATTCTCTTCCTGCAATAACATGCCAGCAATAGGTTTTGTTGCTTTTTACTTGTTTCTTCTTCTTCTGCTGCAATCCATCAATAACAGGAAGAATCAGATTAAGAAACCACTTTCCTGAGTTAACAGCAGGAACCATACAAAACATGTGATCAGAGCTACACCAAATCTATAGAGCTAGAACTGCTAAACTGGGGCGAGAAGTATATTTACCAATCCTAACTTACCTTGAAAAGTAAAATTTTAAATTGGAGTTATGCTTACTAAAGTGTATTAATGTATTCAAGGCTTAATGGGTATTTTTGGCAATTAAGTAAACATGAATTCTGGATGGTCAGAGTGATGCTTAAATTAAAGTACGTGTATAGACCTTAAACTGAATAAGCAGGCATAGTATGTTGTCTCAGTATCATGTTTTCAGGATATTCAAATTTTTAAACTATAGGCTGGAATTATGATACAGAAAGTGTTCTTCAGAGCTGAAGAAGCTTCTTGGATGAGAAGCGAAACGTCTTCAAAGAAAAACAAGAAAGTCCAGTTGCCTCTAAAAATAGTGGTCCTGCAGGTTTTGATGGACTTCAGTTTCCATCTGCTTGGCCGGTATGACTTCTCATTGGGAATTAGTCATTATGAACTTGAATCAGATTCTTGTAGAAGGTCTGAGACAGACATTCGCTATCTTATGAAGCTTCTAGAGTTCCTATCAAGATAGACATGAATGGTCTCATGTAGTAAGGACATATAAAACCAGTGAATCACTCTTGAAAGGCCATGACTTTTGCAGCAGGAAAAATAAGTAATTATTGATTGTACGTGCAGATAAAGAAACTTCCCTTAGGCACTGGGGCACAGAGGCTCTGGTGTGGGCGTGTCCCACAGACCGAGAATGACGTAGACTTAGAATAACTTTACTGTCACTTTGAATGTACACTAATCAGGTCTCCACCTCTAATATACGCTACATAAACATGGCAAAATAAATAAATAAATACAAAATTATGCATACACCCCCACATATGTTATATGATACAGAGAAACAACACAGGCTAATTCGGATCTATACACGTACATGGTGAGAGAAATGAATCTTGCGAGTTTGCCAGACGGATGGCATAGGGAACAAATGAGATTGTGCCAGAGACCTAGAGTTCATGGCCTAGAGTTCCTCCTGCCAATTATTGAACACAATTTCAAGAGTGGATTATATACATAGGAGTGTCCTAAAAGGCAGCTATTTTTTCCTGTTGTGAAACACAGAACTTTTCTGAGACACACCTGAACATATCATAAGCAAAAACTTTGTGAAAACAGGCAATACATAAATTTATAAGAGAGAATTGCTTTCTCTTATAATCCATCCAGTTGTTGTCTAATATATTAAGGGCAACTTTTTTTTTCCATCTTGCTTTCGACCTAGAGATGTTCGATTCTTCCGCGTTCGTTTTTATCACTGAGGTGATAAACCAGTTTATCTAAAATTGCTTTTTCGACCAAGGTTAGTTTTCTAGGAGTATCTGATGCCAGACAACCGAAAAAGGGCCTTTGGTTTGCTTCCTTTTTTACATCAGACTAAAGACAGCGATTGCTCAAGCAAACAATAGCAGGATTTTTAACACTTGGGGGGGAAGAGAAGCCTTGTTAAAATTATCAATTGATTACAATCAGAATAGAGCTGGAAGGGACCTTGGAGGTCTTCTAGTCCAGCCCACTATTCAAGCAGGAGATCCTATACCATTTCAGACAAGTAACCATCCAGTCTCTTCTTAAAAACAGATCCACAACATTTCTTCTGCCCAAATTTGGTGCACTTCTACAAAAACGACTCAACAGATTTGAAAAAAATCCGGATACAAAACTGCAGAGTATGTAGACACGTTTTATGAGAGGCTAAGGGTATAAAAGATCGGCTTCAACAAGGCAGATCTCCATACTCTCACCCGGGAATAATAAGCCTTTATTAAATTGAAAATGTAGAGAAGCCTGCCCCCCAGGCAGGATGGAGGAATTCATTTGCTATTTTTTTTAAAGGTATGGCGGTTTTCTTTTCTTTTTTTTTCCGGGCAGCGCAAATAATTTAATTAATTATGTAATAATTTTAATAATTTTAATTAGAAGGGCTAATAAATCACCTCGTTTTCTAACGCGTGCGTATATATATATATATGTAAATATATAAAATCCTCTGAGTTCCGCGCCTGCTCATTAAACCAGCGCCTCCGACGATCCCAGCGATGTTTTTTCACGCCGGCCTCCGGATAATGATGTTTACACGACACGTGCCCGAAAGGCTCCGGCAAACAACATTCCAAAAGCGCCACCCAAATACTCACGTTTCGCCGACCCCGCCTCTTTCCTGCCAAGCTGAGTGTTCGGCTGAGGCCAGGCGAGCTCTCTGATTGGCCGGAGGGATCACCTCAGTTCTCCTCCTCCTGGCGCCGTGTCACAATGCAACGGCCAAGCGCAGAGCAACTTCAAAAGCAAAGGGCCCTGCCGAGGGGGGGATCCCGACGGCCGAACGGGACCCGCCGAATTAAAATCAGGTAGCTCCTCTCCTTCCTTTCGCCTTACCATTCCTCTTTAGTAGCCCTTCGCCCTTTGCAAAGGGTCCTCTGCAAAATTAGGTGGGTGCGGGTTTAGCGAAACTGGCATAAACTCAGACCTAGGTGGGTGCATCTTATATAGGCAACAGGATTTGTGCCTCGCCATTGATTAGCCAGGTCCGTTTCCAGTATTCAGAAGGGTTGTGCAAAGAAAGAGAGGTAAAAAGGGTATTAAAAATGTTGTTTTTATAAAAGACCTGCGATGTTGTCCCAGGAAGCCTTGTTTTGGGGAAATGTATTCTTCCAGCAGCATTTAAAACGAACAATCTCTTTTTTGCTGCTGCTAGCTATGGAGAAAAAAAAGAAGGACCAAATAAGATTATATTTTCATTCTAATTGAACGAAATTCTGAAATATTACACGGACATGTCTGTAGGTATATAAAATCTGAGCCTAGTATTCAAGATTACCACCCAGTAGTTTGGAAATAATGAGTGTTCTTTTCTTCCCAGGCATAAAATTGCCTGGCATCTTGGAAAACCGAAGCATTTTTGTCCTGATCACACTTGTTATGTACATTGTACTGTATGTATGAATTGTACAGAAGGGGCTAATTTGTGTGTGTATGCTGAGACAGGTATTTCTACTCCATTGCGTTTGAATGTGCAGGGCTGATTTTGTGACTATTTGAGACAGACCAGATTGTTCGAATCATTCGCAATGGTGTATCGTACCACTTTGTGTAACTTAATTCAGTTCAACCAGTGGCAAAAATTCTATTCATGGAGACATTCTTTTTCATCATTTGGATGCATATTTCATCAAGTTACCTTGAAGATTTCCATCCAGATACAGAAAAATTAATTTATGTATTCCAGAAAATAGCACCACAGGGCCTGGAAGCTAAGGAGGGGTTAGATCTGGTTGATACTTGAATGGGAGGCTGTCATTGGATGTATTCTTGACATTTGTTTTATTAGTGGTTTATCCCTCCTCTATTTTTTTGTCAGTTCCAAGTGTGATGCATACCTAACGCTCCCACTTCTTATTTTCCCCATAAGAACAATCCTGGGAGATGGGCTGGACTGAGTGAAAGTGACATTGCCAAAAGCATCCAGCCACCATTCATCCCTAAGGGAAGACTGGAATTAAAGTCTCCTTGTTTCTATCCCAGCACTTTAGCTACTACTGATTCTTGAGTTGCTTGGAATTGAGCTTTACTTGAAATAAACTTTACCATATCAATGGATCCCCATCTTATTAATTTACCTCTGAGATTTTGGCCCCTCTTAATTTTGAATAAGATGACCACTTTCCAGGTTTTACAGGACTCTGATGACATGCAATGCACCCCCTTGTCTCAGCAGCCAATGACGTTTGTACCTTCCCTCGATCCATCTTTAGTGATTCCATCTTTAGTGATTCGTAGCTCTGACCTACATCTGTAGAACAGAGCAATCAGAGAGGCAGGAATAGCTAAAGGAGAGCCCCACCATTAATCCTGTACCTCCCTTTGTAACCTCCATTTGAGTCATTCCCCTTAATTCCCCCGTTTGGCCTCCTGTCTGTTTTTGCTTAGCTCCCTCCTCCAGGGCGGGTCCCAAGCAGTGATGTGGGATGAATTGACATCCCTGCAGTAGCCTCTGTAGACACAGAAGCGAACACAGCGCAGCGCTGGCCCTGAGCTACTGTGCCTCCTTTGCTATAGCCCGCTCTGCAGTCATTCATTGCTCTGGAGTAAGATAGCCGCGGGAGAGACAGCTGCTTTTTGCTTCCCTGGGAGAAATTGCCGATGTGTTCTACAGTGGAGAAGAGAAATCACGCAAGGTACGAAATAGCTGGAAGACTGATTGGGCAGCAGGTCATAGCAGAGATGGAATGTCAAAGAAGTCAGAGATTGCTGAATTTTTCCCTCTCAGTTTAAAATGCTTACAGTGTTTATCTTAAGGCAAGAGTATAGCTTTGCTTTGGGTCTAAGTTAGGGCTTTTTTTGTTTTTAACCTGGATAAGCATTTCATATACTTTCTAGAAGAACACTGAACCTCAGTGTCCCTGGCTGCCACCATACGGATCCAAAGATAAGCTGTGTTTTAATGATAGCTGGTGACACTGCTGAGGGTGGAGAATCATGTCTTTTTCCTGGATTTCTCTAGTTGATTTTAGAAGCATATTGTGGGGAAGATAGGCAGCAAAGGTTGTGATAGCTGGGCCTAGGTGGTAACAAAAGGAAAAGGTTTGTGGGCCTGTGGTAAAGTTACATGTACTCATTTTTGTCTGTAAGAGATGTTTTGAGATAAGAAGAAAGCACTTTATTGGGTTCTCAAGGTTACAAGAAATGATAGCCATTTTAGATGCTTTATTTAGATGTTTTGGAGAGAGTTGAACTTTTCTTGGATCTTCTGCATCTGTCCATGTAGTATTTTCTGTTTGATTGCACAGTTGCCTAATGTGTGATGAGAAATGGTCCTTTGATACTGCTAGATATATGTAGATTGTGTCAATAGCTCAAATAGTGAGTTCTGTATCTCCCGATGACATATTTACATCAATTAACATTTTAAATAATGTTTCTATTGCCTAATACTCCCCTGTGGGGGAACCAGGCTTTATTGGCATGGAAGAGAAAGCACAATTAAAACCATTTTAGCTTCTACCTAAGGTATTGTTGTTCTCATTTCTGGTATACAGCCAGATAGAATGGGTGTGAGCTAAAACTGTTCCAGAAATTTCAACAGGCAAACATTAAATGTAGTAGAATTCTGCCTGTAAAATGTATAGGGTTTTTCAAAAGGTGTATTTTCTTTCATTGGAATAATCCCTTTGCTTAGGGAAATCAGTGTAAACTCTCAGGATGATTGAAATTGTATTAACATAGTATGCATTTCTCTGAATTCATCTTGATTATACGCATGTGGTAGAAAAAATCATGCAATGTTATTTGAATTGAAGCCTCTACATTATGATATTTATGTGTGTTTTTTGCATTTTGAAGCCCTCATGTGGTGTGCTTGATTTTACTGAGAGTTTCATATCTCTGCTCAGTCACAAAGCACACTGGAGAATATTGGTCTATAACTTTTGTAATAGTTTTGTTGTAAGGATTAAAGGGGAAGTATTATATATGTTGCCCTTGAATGAAATATAGGATATAGCATAATCAAAAAATGTTATTAGATTTAAGTATAAAGAATTTTGTACTCAAAACTACATGGCATTCAAACAGATCATGTTTCTTTTGTGATGCCCAATAATTCCATTAAATTTAAGGTTAAAAAAAGTGTGCATTCAATTACAAACTTATTATGAAAGCACATTTTGAAGCTAGAATTCATAGCTTTTAAAATTCTGTACAGTTGGGCCATACAAGTCTTTCCTCAAAGCTGGAAATCAAACACAAGTCAAATCCCCTAAGCGGTTTTTGGACTTCAAAATGGCTTGCTGGATGGGGAATTTTAGGAACTATATTCTCCAGATATGTAATTGGAGGGCATCTGATTGGAGATAGTTACAAAACATGTATGTGTCTAAAATACTACTACTACTAATAAAAATTACATCTCCCTATCCCACGTTCTTGGGAAGGAGTTCATAAGTGAATAAAAATGTCAAATATAGTCTGACTGATTGTGTGAACAACATAATTCTAGATGAGATGTGATGAGATGCAGTAATTCACTCTCTCAATAGCTATGATTCAGTAATGGTTTACATTTGATTTCATCAGCATCAGTGGAATGATTCAGGTCAAGCCTGAAACCTAGCCATCATTTTTGCAAAGTGCTTTCAGACCCAGAAAATAAATTTATATTCTAAATGGAGATTCTCATAGCTAGTTCACTGGGTGGACTTTTAAAGCATTCCTGCAGACACGTTTATGGACTGTGTATTGAATTTCCACTTTCAGTGCATTTGCAACTCTTCTGGTTTTGGAACCCTTGGTTTTCAAGCCTTCTTTGTGCAATTAAACAGGACAAAATATTTTCCCAAACCTATTAGAAGCAGTTAGGAGAATTTATAATGATAGCAGTCCCAAGCATGCCTGTACACATTAGCATTTGCTTTTCTTCCATAAACAAAGATTAAGTATTTAACAAGGCTGTTCTGGTTTGGTAAGTTATGTTAGTTTAAAAAGTGGGTCAATACAGAAGTGATCAAGACTTTTTGCAACACTACATTGGTGTAGCTGAAATATTCAGTTATACTCAAAGCTATTCTATGCCATAAACTCTGGGAATCCTCCAATTTTCTGCTGAGTGTTATCTTTAGACCATGCTGGAAAAACTTGACTTCCTTGGTGCTGAACTTTTAAAGCTGTATAACAGTGAAATGGCCCTTCTTCCCATGAATGAATATAGAAACTTATGCATGCTTATTTATACTGATCAAAGATGTTAGAAAAGTGGATGTGGTAAAAGACAGAGCAAAGGACAAGGGCATGAAGAGTTTCTTCTTGGTGGTTATTCCATGAGTTATGCTTTTTTAAGACAAGGCTTATCTCCTTCTCCAGAGCTTGGTGGTCATGGTAGTTAAAAGGATATTGACTCAGCAATAAAAAGGGATGAATTCCTAGATGGTCAAAGCTAGAAATTAGACTGAAGACAACTCATGCTCTAGTTCCCCACACCCCAAATAGCACTTATTCTGTATAAGAATTAGGTTTGGGTCCCCCTCCCCCAAGGGTACAATAGCAATAGCACTTAGGCTTATATACCGCTTCACAGTGCTTTTACAGCCCTCTCTAAGGGGTTTACAGAGTCAGCATATTGCCCCCAACAATCTGGATCCTCATTTTACTCACCTCGGAAGGATGGAAGGCTGAGTCAACCTTGAGTCGGTGAGATTTGAACTGCTGAATTGCAGCTAGCAGTCAGCTGAACTAGCCTGCAGTACTGCACTCTAACCACTGCGCCACCTCGGCTCTTTCCTGCGCCACAAAAGATCGAAATGAATGGCCTTTCTACTTATAATAATACAGGCAGTCCTTGACTTAACGATCACAATTGAGCCAAAATTTCTTGTTAAGTGAGGTATTTGTGAATTTTGCCTCATTTTACGACCTTTCTTGCCACAGTTGTTAAGTGAAACATTGCAGCTGATAAGTTATTAACCCAGTTGTTAATTGAATCTGGCTTCCCCATTGACTTTGCAAAAGGGGATCACATGACCTTGGGACACAGCAATGGTCATAAATATGAACCAGTTGCCAGGCATCTGAATCTTGATCACATGATCATGGGGATGCTGCAAAGGTTGTAACTTTGAAAAACAGCCATAAGTCACAATTTTCTGTGCCATTGTAATTTTGAATGGTCACTAAACGAACTGTTGTAAGTCGAAGACAATCTGTTCTTCTAATTCTTGGTAGGCATGTGCCTTGCATCCTTGGCTTTGAGAAAATTAATGGTTTACTTTTGCATAACTAAGGCTAAGTTTTTGGACCTGAAAGAGGCAGGGTTGTTTTTATAGCTATGTGAAGCTTCAGTTTGGGTATTCAAGTTGAAAACAATTTGATTAGATCTCTAATCCGTATTATTTTTATGCTTCTGTACATGTGCAGAAATGGGGTTTTTCTCATTTGATTTTGAGAAAACAGGATTGAACAGAGGATCTAATAGTTTGCACCAAACTATTTTATTTTGAATTATTGAACTGGATTACTTTTCGGAATCAAGGTTCTGATTCTAATAGGCTCAGTGCTGATTTGATAATCCTAATTTGTGATTGTGGGCGAGAAGGTCAATAAGCATTGCTGTTATTCCCTTAAGGAAGAATCAGGCTGATGTTTCTCCATTAAGCAGCTTCTCCGTTCATTCTCTAAAATCTTTAAAAAATGTGGTTAAAGGTTTCTCCCTCCCCCTCTTGTAAAACGAAAGAATCTAGATTACTTTTCAGTAGTAAAAAGTTTGGGATAATACTTTTGTGTCTCCTAATTTTTCTTTTCTTTTTTTTTCTACCCAGTTTGGCAGTTAATATACTAGAGTAGAAACTGGGAGGCTGCAAGTTCTAGTTACCCTTTAGACACGGACTATTTGGGGTCTATTACTCTCTTTCAATTTACTTCACGTACCCAGTTGTTGTTGAGAGGAAAATAAGGGGGAGCATTATGCATGATGGTTTGAGTTGCGCAAAATAAAAGTAAGATATAAATCAAATTAAATAAATTTACTTTGGGTATTTTATAGGATAAAGGCAAAGAAAGAAAGAAAGAAAGAAAGAATACATGAACTTTTTCACACCCACTCATTGCTTTCCATTACATGATATCTATTAGTCAGTGCATTAGAACCAGAATTATAAACATGGTTTGCAAGACTAGGTATGACAGCAAACAATTATCTGTACCAATAGATAAACAAACATAGAGAGGAATTGATTTTGGGCTTTTATAAACTGCAGTTTGCTGCCACATAACATATGAAAAATAGGGAAAAAAAATTTGGGGGGGAAATGACCTACAACGTACACCCATAATTGAGTATGGAATTAGGATTGTAAGTCATTGTGGTTGTAAATCGAGGCATTATGTGACCTGATTCAAAGTTACAATTGTTCTTATGATGGTTATTAGCAATAGCAATAGCACTTAGACTTATATACCGCTTTACAGTGCTTTACAGCCCTCTCTAAGTGGTTTACAGAGTCAGCATATTGCCCCCAACAATCTGGATCCTCCTTTTACTGACCTCAGAAGGATGGAAGGCTGAGTCAACCTTGAGCCTGGTAAGCAAACACAGCAGTCATTAAGTGAATCCATTTTTCCAAATGGGTATCTTTTTGCCAGAAACCAGAAGTAAACACCGGAAACTGGGAAAAACTGTAGCAAATTGTGGCCATGACTGTAGGATGCTGCAAAGGTCTGCAAAATGAGCCAGTTGCCATGTGCCCAAAATGTGATCACATGATCCCCAGAGTATGCTGCTGTCATAATTCTGAAAACATGTTTAGGTAGCTCTGGAGATGTCAATTGTAATTTGGAACGGGCGTTAAAACAAACAGTCATTAAGCAACCAGTCATAAATCTAGGACTACCTAAATACATCTGTAGTAAAGTGCATGCAGATCTTCAGCAGATTCAAATCTGTGCTGTTTTAGTTAAATGATTTGCTAAGCAGGATATTAAACAATAGGCTTCTGTATGAGACTTATATCTGCTGCCATTTCTGTGAATAATACAATACAGTAGTTAGAAAAGAGTTATTGATTTCTTTGCTAAACGAGAATTAGCAGTTTTGCAAAGTAGATCCGTGCATTTTCCAAAATAGAATCTGCCTGACTTCCTCTTGCACTTTTCAAAAGTAGCTTTACTTTTTATCCCACTGCAATTCTTTGAAACGAGTAGCATATTTTATTTAGTTGTATACTGTGGAAATCAATTTCTCAAAAGCTTGGTTGCAATCTTAATTTTTGACAGCAAGGCCTTTTCTTTTGATATCGTTCAGTCTCTGTTGTGCAATTTCGTTTAAGGGGTTCAGTTTGTTTAGCTTTTAGTGCATTGTATTATTTAGATTATGTTAGGTTTTTAAATAAAGATATAAGCTAGTTTGAAGGCGGTGGTTAGATTCAGGAACTTATCTTTGTAGATAAGTTTTGTAAACTTTTTCTGATTACCCTGTGACGTTTCTTCTAAAATGTGAGAAAGTGGGAAGCCATAAAAGAGAATCCTGAAAATGAAACTGAAATTGTATTCAGCTGGTTTTCATTTTATTAAATTAGAGGAACTGGAGGAGTTCAATATAGTATCAAGTTAAAAAGGCTCTCAGTTTTCGTATTGTACTCAAATATTGAAGACTAAGTCATGCTTGTGGTCTTTTTGATTTGTTTTAATAACTATACCCACTAGAGATGTGGGTTGCATTTCAGTAATAAAACTTTTCCAATAACCTGTTTTCAACTCTGTACATTGAATTATTCAGTTGAGGATTCTTTCCAGAAATCTTTAAATCATTGTTTTGAAAATAATTATCCAGGTTGTGACCAAAATGAAATGTTCTCCTCTCTTCTGCATATCTTTCTCTGCTTGATAGCTTTATGGTTTATCATCCGTTGGCAAAGAAAAGCCTATGGGAAAATGCCATTTCATAGGCTTGTATAGCACTTCCTAATCAATAATGCAAGCAATATTGATTTTGTGGAAAGAAAACTGAGAAAGGAAATCAAAGGCAGGCACAGATGATCACTCTTGCTTCTTCCCACGAAGCTAAATCTGTGCCCAGTTTCATAAGGTGGACTTCTTAGGACATCCTAGCCATACCATGAAAAGTGGAGTACAGGAGGTGATATTCCAAGATGTTTATCTATTTATAATTTCAGTGTCTAACGCTGCCCTTTTGAGAATTAATCTATTGTAGAGTACCTCAATCCTCTCCTCCTTTCTGGTTCTTGTGTTTGCATCATATGTTATGTGGGATTGGTCATGTTGAAAATGCTGTAATCTCTTTTAGTTTAATCTGTTGCCAGTGAGAGAGGGATACTGGTAGTCCTCAATTTACAACTATTCATTTGGCAACTCTTCGAAATTACAATGACACTGAAAAAAAAATGATTTACGATTGTCGGTCCTTGCCTTACAATCATTGCAGCATCCCCACAGTCACATGGTCAAAATCCAGGTGCATGGCAACCAGTATTGATACTGTCTCAGGGTCATGTGATGATCATTTTACAACCTTGCCAGCTGGCTTCCGACAAGCAAAGTCAACGGAGGATTCATGTAATGACCACATGAGTCACTTAAAAACTGCAGTGATTTGCTTAACAACCATGGCAAAAAGGTTGTCAGACAACCACTTTATTTAGCAACAGACATTCTGGTCTCAATTGTAGTTATAAGACAAAGGCTACTTATATGTACCATATAATTAACTTTCTTTTCCCTTCTTCACTCTCAGGTAGTGTCTTATACTAGGTGGACATGAAAGTATCTTAAGAATTATCGGAAAGGGTTCCCTAATCATTCTAGTCAACTTTTGTTCTTGAATCTGAGGAAGGGAAAGTGCCATCTTGTTAGTCCCCTCAGGTAGCAACATACAGTATTTTGGAATTGGAAGTCTACTTTTAGTGCTGCTTCAGGACACTTTGTACTCAAGAAGTCTATGATAGAAACATAGGAGCTCTTCAGTAGATTTTAGAAGACTTCTATGTTCTTTCAGCCTATTTCCTGCTTCTTAGTATTGTAGAAGGCCTGGCTGTGAGACGCTTGACACTGGCTTGGCAGGATGTTTTCTGCTGCATCCTGGCTGGAGGAGGTGGTGGTGGCAGAAGAGGTCACGCCGAAGAGGAAAAGTGGAAATAACTAAAGATAGCTTTGTGGCTGAAGATAGCTTTTCTACTGTTTGTCTTTTTCCCCTCTGGCCCTCCCTGTCTGTTTTGAATGATATGAAAGAAATCTCCTTTCTTGTCCAGGAGGGCTTTTTCCAGTTGACCTCTGTTATTGTTACCCGTTGTGCCGATGCTCTGCAGTTTTTGAATCCAGTTTATACTTGTTTTTTGTTTGCAGCAGCTGTATCCCCACTCACATGCAGATATATGGTACAAATGGAAGAAAAAGCAGCTTTCAGTCCAAGAATTTGTGAAACACAGGAGAAGCAAACTTACACATCATTTCAATCAAAATCTACTCTTGGTTTTCTCCCAGGCATTCTTGATTAACAATCTGATGAGGAAGTTAACAGACAAATTTTGAATTATTGCCGTTATTATTTAGTTTAAACAACTAATGCTTCTTCTGATCTACTGTAGATTACTCAGGCATCAGTCAATAGGTCCTGATTTACCCCCCTGCCCTTCCTTCTTCTAATCCTTTTTATAAGATAGTCACAACTCTTTCTGCTCCTTTACTGTAATCCCCATCATCACTGATTTTGGTTGTTGTGAGAATTAGTTTTCACACAGTCGTACATAAACGCAAAAGAACAGGCCGCTACCAAAACAAGGAGCAAGTACATCTTCTGTCAACAAAAAAGATAATTGCTTTTAGACTTGTGTGTAGAGCAGGCAGAAGCAAGCAGTACAAGAAACTGAACATTGGCTGTTGTATAAACAGAGCTTGCAGTCACTGGAATTCTTTCATAAATGGTTTCATAGTTTGGCTACCACAAGCCATCCTATCTGAGCCTTCACGTCCCGCAAAATATATTCGTGGTGGAATTTTGCTTTGCCAGATGAGAGAATCCCGTTAGTTGTTTTCAGCATGGAGATTTACTTACAGTACAGTACATGCAGGCTGGGGAATTCTGGGAATTGAAGTCCATATATCTTAAGGTTGCCACACTGATTTAAAGAGAAGACTTTCAAGCACTTTTATAAACTGTAGCAATTACCTCAGTTGTTATGTCAGAGGAAAGGCCAAGGGATCATTATACTGTATTTGTGTGTCACTGTTCCTCCATAAAGGAATCAAAAGCAGCATTGATAAATATATTATCCCACTCTCAAGTGAGAGAGTGAGGAGTTAAGTTTTATTATTGTAGTATCCTTCTTCTTTCCCCCCTCATTTTCTTCTTGAAGGCCAGGTCATATCCTTTATTTGGTTAAATCTGGCCTGAAGAAATGTGGTAAATTCTACTGAAGACTGATTTTTTTTAAATGCAAAGAATTATTTGCTCTTCTGCTCTGGCTTGGCAGGTGTTTTCTGCAGCTGTTGTAGGGATGCAAATCAGCAATCACCTAATGATAATTTTCTTCGGTTTTTCATCTCCAGGCACAAACCATGAATTACGTTGGACAGTTAGCAGGGCAAGTCTTTGTGACAGTGAAGGAGCTCTATAAAGGATTAAATCCGGCCACATTGTCTGGATGCATTGATATCATTGTTATCCGCCAGCCTAATGGAAACCTCCAATGTTCACCTTTTCACGTACGCTTTGGAAAGATGGGAGTTCTACGTTCTAAGGAAAAAGTGGTAAGGAACAAAAAACTTCAGCTTGATTTGCATTTGTTAAATTGGTAAGATGTTGAATGTCAGTCCACATATGGGCACAAGGATTGGAAAAGTCGAAATCTTTTCTTTCTACCCAAAGGCACTTTTTTAAAAGGCAACTGGACTTGTTCCTTGAAGATGTTTTGCTTCTGGAAAAGGCAAACTTTGAACCATCTTCAAGGGAAAAAAAACAAAACCCAGTTGCCTTTTAAAAAAGTGCCTTTGGGACAACCATGACCTGGATGACTGAGACTCTCAGTAGACTTTCTACCATTTCCCTGAAAAGCTCCCACTTTCCTATTCTTCCCAAAGGGAATGGTAGTTGCAGCCATAAATAGCAACTTCTCATCCCAGCCTATGGCAGTCTGGAGGAGAGCTCAGGTGCGTGTCTGACAGCCATTTAATTTTTTTTAAAAATGCAGTTGATCCTACACCTATAACACTTGTAGGAAATCAAATGACAATGAGTCCAAATAAAGAGACACTGCCTGGGGATTTCTTTAAAAAAAAAGTCATCAACATTTTCAGTAAGTGACAAAACTATGTGAGTTATAACTGCTGTGAGTCAGACTGATTGTATACTCAGGAATCATTTGTTGCACATAAGGGCTTTCATTACCTATCTAGCAATGAAAGCTTATCTAGTTACTCACCTCAGCCTCTCCCTCGATTAATGACTGCTTTAAGCTCTTTTATGAACTTTATATAATGTGGTTTTAACCACATACTCCAGAACTTGTATTGGAATTGTATTGAGATTTAAAAGACCTTAAATCAGATGTCACCTGAGGTAAGTAAATAGTTCTTAATTTTTGCTAAATTATGGCCTTTACTCCTAATGTTACTTGGTGTAGTATAATGACTAATAACATCTGGGAAGTTCTGGATTCAGACATTATTATCTATGAGTCTTTTACAGAACTTAAGGTAGCTTTTTTCATTTTTAAAGGTATAATCAGTCATAATAGAAATTGCTGATGTAATGTGAAGTGCTTTAACCACTTGGACCCTGTTGCTGTAAAATGGGAAAAAAGTTCTTTCATTTAAGGAATGAACATGTCATATTTTCTTGAGGTTTTTTTTTAATCTATATCTTTTTTTATTCTGTTTCTCTCAAGGTTGACATAGAAATTAATGGAGAATCTGTGGATTTGCACATGAAATTAGGAGACAATGGAGAAGCATTTTTTGTAGAGGAAACAGATGACAAAGAGGTGAGACCAGCCCGCGATATGTATTTTGTTTGTCATAGTGTGCAAGGGGACATAGAAATCAATAACAAAACAAGGGATTGATGTTTGTTTTAAGAAATCAGTTGTAGTAGGATTATCTACTATATTAAGCTTTTTTTCCTCATCACATTTTATTTGTCATGTAGGACTAGATTTATGTCTAAAATAGCCGCTAGTTGTGAATTTTTTGTGAATTTTGTGAATTCAAATTATTTCAAAGAACTATGTCAAATACTAGCTAGACATTATGGAAGAAAATGAGGGCTTTTTACCATTTTGTCTAGGTACGGATAAGCTATTAGAGAAAAACTAGCATAGAATATAATGTATGCATACATACAATGAATACATTAAATCATTAGTTTGCAAAGTGGTTAGCATTTATAATCAAGGATTATTAGGGCTCACTTCCTGGCAAGCCACAGCTCTTAAATTTGAGATGTTTTCTTCACTTGCACATTTTGCTGAGTTTGCCTTTTCCAGAAGAGTCTGTCAAGACAGCTTTTGGAAAGGATGGATACGTGTGTGTATGCGTGTATTTGTAGTATTTAGGTGTGTGTTTATATTCACATACACATATTCTGCTGGCCTTGAAAGATTCACTGGTGTAGAACAGATTTGGAGCATGCAGATTCACTATCGTTACATTTGAGTTGACAGATACCAGGTATCAACAGGCTTGTGTTTCCTTTCTTTAAGGAGGCAATTCCATACCACTTGGCTACATCCCCTATTTTGTCTGAGGGATCTTCTCTCATGGAAATACAGCTGAAGAGAAATTCTGTGGATAGGTTAAGGAGCATGGACACTGCTGGTCCTTCACAGTTACCAATCCCTACTTCTCCTTCTGCCACTGAATCCATTACTGCAATTTGTTCTGTCAAGAAAAGGAGGAAGAGGAGACGAAAATCTGCCCATAAAATAGACACTTCAAAAAGAGACGAAAATGCCGATACTACTGAAGAAGAAAACATGTTCCCGATAGAAATGAGTTCCGATGAAGAAAATGAGCTGCTAGATACTACTTCCAGGTATTAATCCAGAGGGTCTAATTTATTCAGTGTTACTTTTTAATTTCAAGTCAAACAATAGTTTAACAGTTAAATGTTTTAAATAGATGGTTTTTTTCTGCTTTTTTTTGTACTACAAGAACTATAGAATATTCATCCATCGTAGTTTTTAATTTGATTAAAGTTACAGGATTACAGTGTTACGGTTACCTTGTGAAGTTTAGTTTAAAAGTGAAAGGTTATGTTTAAATGCAAGCTGTCATTTATGTTGTATTGTTTTTTAAAAATGGGGTGTACATGAATTTGCAGCATAGCATCCAAACAATTTATTGCTGTGATTTTTGTAATTAAATCAACTTTCCTCATAGATATGTTATACCTATAGACTGCCTTGTAGTTGTCCTTACTAGTGCAGATTCCTAGCCTTCCTCTGTTTACTACTGTCCTTTATTTCATAAAATAGAACCAAGAAAAGAAAAAAAATAAAGCAATTATGAAAAAAATAAAGGGAATTATTTTTCCTGTCCTGTGAAAACACTCATTCATCTTCTGTGGCTCTATTTTCTGACATTTGTGTTTTGTAACAGTGAAGGGAACTAATATTTGCAAAAAGGTCTTGAGTAAAGAGATTCATGAGATCAGATAAAGCTGATGAATGTGTAAAAATATTGTGCCTAGAGAACAGTGGATGACTATATGTATATAAAATACATATTTGCATATAGATGAGAATAGGCAGAACATAGTTGCTTGATACATGTTTCTTCAGAATTAATCTCACTCTTTCTCTACACACAAACACACACACACACACACATACACACACACACACACACACACACACACAGAGAGAGAGAGAGAGAGAGAGAGAGAGAGAGAGAGAGAGAGAGAGAGAGAGAGGTGTGCAATTTATCAATAGGTAAAGCATTTATTTTACACTGCCGAGAAAAGAAAGGCAAAGGCACAGATGAATTTATAATATTTCAAAATTCTATTTAAAAAGAAAAAAAATTGCATGCACGTATGATCAAAATGTCTATTCTTTAAACCCCTTCACAGCTGATTGTGTTGTGGTATATCTGTAATTGTGAAGCATTATACTGCTGTACTCTTTCAAAATAAATTATTGTATCCTCATTAACTGAAAACAAGATAACCCACCCCCAGCAAATAAGATAATAACACCATCTGTTTGCTCCATTGAATTTGTAATGAACAATTACTAGAACATTTTAAAGAGTCCATCTGGAAAGAACTTCAGATATGATATATGGTATGATATGATACGTTGTAATGTAATAATAGGTTTTACCAAAAATTCCTAACTCAGGTGGTTATGAAAAATTTAGAAAACATATTTTTGCCAGAAAATAGAATCCAATTTTTAAAAAATTTGCACGTGTTCTGAAAGTATCTAGAATCTTTAACAATAGCATCCATGGGTTTAAAATGTGTTAATTTTTATATGTTTTTGTTGTACCACTAATACTGCATGCAGTGCTAGATATGGGCATTTAAAACAAAATCCCTTCTTTTTCTGTGTATTGTTTATGTTCAGAACATCTGTCCCTGATTTGTCCAGAGATGAAGACATCGAGACAGTTTGTTCTATAAATGTGCTTGCTCATCCCCACTCAGATGGAGAATGGACACCCAGACAGAGGTACAATGCATGTTACCAGGATAAATCAAATAATCTCCATGATGAACCCTTTTCATGAACTCCTTCCTTTTCAGACTTATTCAGCAATTAAAGGAAGGACAAGACTTTTCATGCTTCTGGCCTTAATGCTATGAGTATCTCTCTCTGGTTTCAACTCCATTTTGGCCATTTAAACTCCATTTCAACACTTCCAGTTTCAGTCACACATTCAAGGCTCAGCTATATGTTACATATGAATGTGTGTAAGCAAATGTCTTTCATTTCAAAGCTGTGGGAAGATGAATTGTTTGGAACAGTTTTTAAGTTGGGAGCTGAGAAGGATTAGTTCAAGCTTTGTCCTTCTAATAGAATACAGATTTTCTATATATTTCATATATAACAGGAATGGTTTGATCTCTTACCTTGTTAGGCTTAATCTCAGAAAGCTGTTGGCCTTAAGTATCCATTTTTAGTTATCATGTTCTTTTTGTTGGTATAAACATATGCAAAGCCTTTATGTCTCTTTAGGATTGAGTGCTGCTTGTTTTGAGGTGATTATGTTGCCACAAAGTGTAATGGTGCCTATTCTGTTTGCAGCTTCTTGTTAAGCATTTGTGTAGAGTGGTTGAGTGGTTTCTTGAACTCTATTCTGCCTTCCTGTGTCTTGCTTAGAGCAGTTCTAGATCTTGTCATTTAGAAACACCCTTTTGTTTAATCCAATTTGGCTGTTTTCCAAGAGGCAGATGACAGCCTCAACAACAGGGGTTGATTTGAAACATATTGCAGGATAATGTGGCCTAATCTTTCTCTTTTTTTTTTCCTCCCCTCCTGCTATATTATACTATCCAGTAAACCTAGAACTTGCATAGGGAGGTCCTTCCATCTCAATGTTCCAGCAGAGGGAAACTTATCTAGTTCTTGTCCTGACCGGACCTCTCACTGTCCTGCTGCAGACAGGTAGAACAGCCAATTGCATTTTTGGATTGGTGATTAACCTTTTAATACTGTTAACGGTATACAAGATTGGCGGATCTTTTCAAATTGATATTGTTTACTAACTCATGGCAGGAAACTGGGAAGTCATTCATAAAATTTTTGTCTGGGATTTTTAAGTCATAATATTAATTGTACAAAAGTATAAATCTCCCATCAAACAGTGTCTGTCTGTCTGCCTGTCTATCTGCCTGTCTGTCTCTCTCTCTATCATCTATTTATCACAGTGGTCGGTTTCAAATTTTTGTACTTCCGGTTCTGTGGGTGTGGCTTGGTGGGCATGGCATGGCTTGGTGGGCATGGCAAGGGAAAGATACTGTAAAATCTCCATTCACACCCCACTCCAGGGAAAGGATACTGCAAAATCCCCATTTCCTCCCAATCAGCTGGGACTTGGGCGGCAGAGAATAGATAAGGACGGGGCCAGTCAGAATTTTTACTACCAGTCTCCAAACTACTTAAAATGTCCGCTACCGGTTCTCCAGAACTGGTCAGAACCTGCTGAAACCCACCTCTGATCTATCACATAGATCACATGGCACTCGTATGACTCCTTTTTCTTTCTTCAGATTTTTTTTTAATATCCTTCCTTTCACCCTGCTGGCCTTAGAATTCATTGATTACTGCCTTACATTCTTGGTTTTTCTGTCTTTCCAAAGTTGGGTTTTTAAATTCCGGGTTCCTGATTGCTAGTCCAGCCCTCTGTCCTAGCAGAGAAGAAGGTAGTTTTTGATAGCAAGTCATAAGATTTCCTCAGTGTTGCATAACCAATTTGATATTGTATTTTTCTAATCGTACTATATTTTATTATAGTGTATGTCTCCAATCATACTTGCCAACACAGGGATTTGGGTGCAGAAATGAAACTTTTCTGGTTCTGAGGGCTTTTTTATTCCTTCAGTGAAAAGAACCAATTTTGCACATACGATTTTCATGCCAGAAGAACTATTGACAAGGAAGTACAGTAGATCGCTCTTCGCTAGGAAAATGCCTGGATCTACTCCCTATATTTACATTAAAACCAATCTAATTCAGAATATCTTTCTTACAGTAACAGGTTCTGACAGTTTAACAGTTCTTAAAAAAAATGTATGCATCCAGTTTATAAGTTTATGAATATATCTAGTAATAGATTATTCTAAACCTCCAAAACAGCTGGGTGACTTTGAACCGGCCATTCTCATTCCCAGCTTATCTCATAGGACTGTTTGTGTGTGTGTGTGTGTGTGGGGGGGGGGAAATAGGAGTATTGCATATCTTTGCTGCCTTGAGTTATTTATTAAAAAAAAAAAAACAAGACAGATGAAATAGGTGATATAATTCTAGGATAAGAATCCATTTCAAAGGAAAGTTAATTGAAAAGTGATTCACGGTTGTGCAAGACAAGACTGTACCACAGCCCCCTGAGACTTCCCTCAAATGCAAACTATAGCTATAGCTATCACTTTCAACGAAGAACAGTTTAGCTTGCTCTTGCAGCTCCTGGTTGTTCTGGATGTTTTTCCATCTCCTGAAGCTTACTGTCCCAAATACGTTTTAAGGAAACCAAAAGTAAGTTATATAGGTTTGCATGAAAAAAAAAAGTGTATAAAGTGGTGATCAGCAATCAGAAACCGAAATTGTTCTGAAGCAAGAGAAATCCATGGGGGTGGGGGGGGATTGTCAGTCCCCTTGTTAATGGCTTACATCCCTTTTAGGGCGTGGGAAATCTGTAGACTGGCTGACAGCCTCTGTCACAAGGAGGTTTTGCGGCTTGGGGTTTCCTTTAACGCTTACTGGCTGGTGTGCTTTTATAGATTCATAACTTCCTTTGGAGATCATTTGCTTGTGCTTTTTTTTTTTTTTTTTTTTGCCTGTGTCTGATGAGGAAAAAAATTACACTTCCCATTTCTGTAGTTGTTGAGTTTCTTATCAGGAGTGACATTTGAGAGCAACCAGTCATCAGCTTCCTGAATAGGTTTCTTTATCCTTTGTTATTGCATCAGATGCATCCATACGTGCACAAGCTGTTCATCCATATGTTTTCCACATTATGAAACAAGTTATATCCATCCTTAAATATAAAAAGAAATAAAGAAGATTCGAATAAGATTATGCTTTAATCCATATTTACACCAAGGCTGCTATAATTTAAATGCTTATTTTAATGATATAATTCTATATTCTGAAAGATCAGTGCATTTCACAACCAGGAAAGTTTCTGTAATTTTCTGATTGTATCTAGTGTTTGTAAAAGTAAAACCCAAGTTATAATAAAAGTCTGTTTTTCTTCTTCTCTAGCTAGAGAAGGAGGAAAACATTCTAGTTATTTAAAAAATTATTTTGCTTGCAATTCAAATTCAGGGGTGAAATCCAGCAGGTTCTGACATGTTCTGGAGAACCGGTAGCGGAAATTTTGAGTAGTTTGGAGAACCTGCAGATACCCCTCTGGCTGGTCCCAGAGTGGGATGGGAATGGAGATTTTGCAATATCCTTCCCCAGGAGTGGGGAGGGAATGGAGATTTTGCAGTATCCTTTCCCTGCCATGCCCACCAAGCCATGCCCACAAAACCAGTAATAATTTTTTTTTAATTTCACCACTGTTCAAATTATGATTTTTTTGAAAGCAGTTTTTAAAAATCTAGCACTGATGATGTTACCTACTTTGGGTAATGAATTGTCTGCAAGAAAACAACCAAGCTCAGAGAGCATCAAGGGCCCTTCAGCATTTGTTCTAAAGTAGCCTGCATGAAAGGGATAGCTTTCTTCCTGGGGATTATTATTGCAACAGAAATGAATGGAGCCTGTAAATAAATATTTACAGCATGCTTTCAGTTAGGGGTCTACACTTTCCAAATTTTATTTTTTGTTTTTGTATGGTTTTTTCTGAATTGGGATAATGGGATAATTGCTTAGCCTACTCCCAGTTACCCTAAGATTTTTTTTATTTTAGTCATGCCATTGATTTCAATGAGCAGTTTCCATTCTTCCCCCTGGGTCATTTTATAGTGATTTTCCAGGATATCTAGCTAATGAAGTTATTTTTTCTGTTTTTCTTTCTTGTTGACAATTATATACCTCTGGATATCAGATTTCTCCCACCTTAACTTATCCATACTATGTGCCATTGAATCACCATCATACTTTATTTGGAAATAGAGATCAATGTTTGTAAAGCCCTTGTTTCTTATGTATGGATGATATAATTTTGACTACATTTCTACTAGCCTTCCTTCCTTCCTTCCTTCCTTCCTTCCTTCCTTCCTTCCTTCCTTCCTTCCTTCCTTCCTTCCTTCCTTCCTTCCTTCCTGTTGTGCCATGTTATCTTTGTGTGCACACTCTAAGAATTAAATGTAGGCACCAATGTCTTCTTTCCTCCTCAATAATTGATTAATGGTGCCATAACTGAGCAGTGCCAAAATTATATATACTTTAAATGTGTAATTTATTTACTCAACTTGCTCTTTGTACTGCAAGACCTCTGCTATGGTGCCAGTCACATTAGTTATTCAAACGGATCATTTTGTGTCAGCAATTTTATTCCTAAGGGGGAAAACTACCCCTACTGAGTGAAGGGTTCTGCATGGATTTCAACAGGGAGATCAACATGTTTTGATTTTGAAAACAGTTTGTGCTTAAAACACCCCATTTCAAGTTCAGACCAGGGGTGAAATGCTACTGGTTCGGACCGGTTTGGCTGAACCGGTAGAGATGGCGGCAGGTGGTTCAGAGAACCAGTAGCGATGGCAGCGTGAGGCTCCGCCCACCCAGCCGGTTGTCATTACTTTCTGGTTTTAACCTGTTTTTTACCATCTGTGCATGCACAGAAGGGTTTGCGCATGCACAGAAGGTCTGTGCGTGCACATGATGCGTGTGCATGCGCTCGAGTGAAGTGTTTGCGCGTGGCACCTGCACTTCCGAACCAGTAGGGAAGGTAAGTAGATTTCACCCCTGGTTCAGACTGATTGTATGGTGTTGAAATGTGTTTTTTAAACAAAACCAGTGGTATTCTGAACTTGAAACAAGTTTCTTTTGATCTCAGAAACCTGTTTCAAACTTGAGATAAAGCTGTTTGGTGTTCTGAATGTTCCAGTAAGATTCCGACAGCGTGTTTCAAATTTGAATCACCTGTCTGGAATTTAAAATGGGCATTTTGAGCTTGAAACCTTTTGCACAGTTATCCAAAGCCCTGTGCAATTCTGAGTTTAAGAGGATAAAATTCAAGATATGCCGACCTGTGTGCTGTTTTTCCTGTTTCAGGCGCCACTGTCACTGTTTGTGCACATTGCACTTCCCATATGTGTCTTCCTTTGCGTGGGCATATACAATAATAGTCAGAATTATCTTTTGTTGACCTTGTTCTGTCAAACAAAGAATGAGAAGAAACCTTTCTGTTTTTTTCTGGAGGGTAGAGCAGGTCCTAAAGCTTTTATTTTGCTGTGATCTCTGGCAACATCCTTTAAAGGGTGCATCCTGTTGAAACGAATACAATTTACCTTTGTATAACACTGATTACTTGAAAACATGTCGTGTACACCATTTGGCAAATCATCTGTTAAAAAGGGAAAAGCACAGTGAGTTTACTGTTTGTTCACTTATACATGTTTCAGTGACTATGGTGCGGTCATATGTGCGGTTGACTTCCCAAAGGAAATATTTGGAAGTCTCTTTTCTTTGTCAAACAGAAGAACGGGATTATTACCTCTTTGTTTAGCTTCAGAATGTTGAATCTCACTTTAGTTTAACATCATCTTAATCTCCTCCTCTGGCCAGCAGTTTGGGTTGCCTCTTGATCAAGGCTTATATCCAAATTGATTTAGTAGCCTTAAGTCCATACAGTGTCGGCACTCAGAATAGAAAATTGAGCAGCCTGCTCGATCTCATGCTCTTCCTGATTCTTCCCTGTTCTTCCTGCAGCCCTTCAGATTCGCGACCTCTCACTCCTAAAAGTGATTCTGAATTAGTCAGTAAGCCTCTGGAAAGAAGTGTTGCGAACAATAATCCTCAGATGCATTGGGACTGGGGTGAACTACCTCAAGCCACAAAGGTATGTGAAAAGAAACAAGAATCAGACATTACATATATTTTTTTAATAGAACACTTGAGGTTTCTCATCTGCCTGAATGGGATATAGAACTCTGAAGTGACTAATAGATACTGAGGGAAGATGTAGCTATTACCTGATAACCATAGTTTATCATTACTGTAATGTTAGGAATATTGGACTCTTAGCCCAGTCTTCTACCTGGTGTTTAGCCATGGCTTTGTAGAGAGAGCAAGAATCTATTTCTCTTTTAGACACCTTATACAGTAGTTAGCTTTAATTGTGGTTTGTCCAAACAACCAAATACTGTATTTTTCAAAGTATAAGATGCACCGGGCTATAAGATGCACCTACCTTTTTTGGTGAGGAAAACAAGAAAAAGAAATCTGCCTCTGCCTCTGCCTCCCAGCAATTTTGCCTTGTTGCAACAAACAGCAAACAGCCTGCTTTACTTTCATTTTCGTTTTTAGCATAGCTTGATTAGCATAAGGAAAAAAAAAATCTGCTCCAGCAAGTTACCTCCTTGCAGCAAGCAGCAGAGGCCCACGCAAAACAGCTGAGAGGAAAACAGCTGCGAGTTGGGAGGCCGATCCAATCAACTTGTGCTAATTAGGTTGTGCTGAAGCTGAAAGGAATTGCTGCTTGCTGCAAGGAGGTAAACTGCTGGGAGGCAGAGGCCAAAGGGTGGGGGCCAGTGGGTGGGCGGGGCTACATTTGGTGTATAAGATGCACCTAAATTTTCATCCCCTTTTAGCGGGGGGGGGGGGAAAGGTGCATCTTATACTCTGAAAAATACGGTATTGATCATGGTTTAGATACTTGCTTGTTCAGTTAAGCTAGAGTTAAAACCAAGAACAATTTCTGGTTGATGCAAAAAGGATGAAGCGTAGCTCAGAAGCTGATGGTGATGCTTCCTTATGTTTTCTTAGCACCTAGGGAGATGATACAGGTGGGAATCAAATATATGCTTGCAAAACTAATGCATGGTACTGTATTTGCATCATTGTCATTTGTCCTCTCACTTTCTGGAAAACACAATAATTGAATATGTGGAAGGAAGCAAAATTGTTGCCTGGTCTGTGGCCTTTAACTTACCAGTGGGTTTTTGACTGATTTCCAACATCTCAATACTGAGCAGAATTTGAGATACTGAATTCACTTTAAACAATTCTACACTTATTTAGGAGCGTTCCTTTGACCAGGATTCCTGATTATGACTAAATAACTGTAAAACCTGGGTTTCTAGAATTGTTCCTACACTTCTGGTGTTACAAATGTGGATTGAATTACAAGCAGAGGATTGGGTCTCTGTAATAAAGAAATATAATCCCTTACTCTACTTTTTAATTATTTCATACACAGTCCAGAGGAAGGCGCTGAAGTTACGTTGGGTTTCAGATCCTGACAATGATGCTGTCATCTTCTCAATAAGAACTGGGTTTTCTCAGTATTGTTCCTTCATAGAATTCAGTATAAAGGTGATCCCCTAGTGGCCTTCCATCCTGCTGCCGCCCAGACTAACGTTATGTAGTTCTGTCAAGATCATGTCATCATGAGACTGTACCAGTGGTGAAATCCAATTTTTTTTACTACTGGTTCTGCTGGTGTGGCTTGGTAGGGGAAGGATACTGCAAAATCTCCATTCCCACCCCACTCCAGGGGAAGGATACTGCAAAATTCCCATTCCTTCCCACTCCTGGGGGAAGGATATTGCAAAATCTCCATTCCCACCCCACTCTGAGGCCAGCCAGAGGTGGTATTTGCCAGTTCTCTGAACTGCTCAAAATTTCTGCTACCGGTTCTCCAGAACCTGCTGAATTTCATCCCTGGACTGAACCCCAGGATATAGTGGTCCAACAAAAGTCTGAAAGCATCACACCAGAAAGCAAGGCTGCCTCTGTCTCTTTGAAGAATATACTTGCAGGCAAATCCAGATTTGTTTCAGTGCACTTTATGAAATAATCCTAACCGTTAAGAGGGATTTGCCCTACGATATATGAGTGCAACAAGGTTGCTTTTGTTTCTCACGCTTTGTGTCACTTTTTGTTCTTTTTTTCGGGAACCTTTTTTGAATGATGCCCTTTTCTTTTTTCTTTCTAGACTGCCATCTCACACAAGCCAAAAGAATCCAGCACCTCAGTGACTGTGAATCCTTCTGGAAGCACTCACTTTCGAGTCATCCAGAGTACTGATATGGAAGAGGTTCAGCACTTCTCTTCCCTGGCTGACCTCGGACAGGAGGAGACTGTGCTGGTTGTGGAAGAAGCGGAGCTCCTGGCACCTGAAACATCCCAAACGGATATAGAGACTTTAGGGGCAGCAACCCTTCCACTTCCGGCCGGTGAAGAATTAAAGCCAGCCACAACGTGCTTGATGCAGCCAGCCGGCAAAACAGATTCTCCCTCGAAAAGAAAGGGTACATATATATATAGCAACTTTTGCAACCAAGCATTATTGTCAACAACTTGTTCCCAGTGAAATTAACTGGCCTTTCCAAGAAATGAGCTAATGAGGGGAAAGAGAAAGCAATCTGCCTCCTGAGTCAACAAAAGAGGCTTTTCATACTTTCCCTTCTTCAAATGGGGGCAGCAGATTCCTTAAGACACGGGGAGCAAGAGCAAAAGATGAGCGCTCAGTTAACAGTGCAGTTTTCTAATCCTTCAAATGGAAAAAAAGGATACAGGTAGTCCTCGACCTACGACCACAATTGAGCCCCAGGTTTTTGTTGCTAACTGGTTTGAGTGAATTTCACCCCATTTTGCAACCTTTTGTACTGCAGTTGTTAAGTGAATCACTACAGATGTTAAGTTAGTAACACGGTTGTTAAGTGAACCGTGTTGACTTCGCTTGTGAGAAGGTTACCAAAGTGGATAACATGACCCTGGGACACTGCAATTGTCATGAATATGAGTCTGTTTGCCAAGCATCCAAATTTGGATCACATGACTATGGGGATACTGCAACGGTCGTAAGTGTGAAAAACAGTCATAAATCACTTTTTTTCAGTGCCATTGAAACTTTGAATGGTCACTAGGTGAACTGTTGTAAGTTGAGGACCACCTGTAAACTGTACTATGAACCATAGGTTTGCTGTAATGGAGAAAAGCATAAATAAGAAAGCAGCCACAAATTTCCATGCTTGAGATACAACTTCAGCTACTTAATCTCATCTGCCTATCCATTTCTGCACCCACAAAAACTTATTCCAACCTGAGTCTGTTATACCACTGTGATTCTGTGCTACGAATTTTATTTTCCTATATACTTTTAAATGGATCAAAAGAAGTTCTTACGCATTTTTGTTCCTTCAAAGGAGAAAAATGTATCTGCTTAAAGCACTGTGCAATAATAAGATTTTGCATTTTGCAGATAAACGGAGCCGACATCTTGGTGCTGATGGTGTATATTTAGATGATCTGACTGACATGGAGCCAGAGGTTGCTGCACTCTATTTTCCTAAAAAGTATGCATGCTATAAACTGACATTATTACCATTTATGGAAATAGCTTTCTTGTGTCCTCATGTACAAAATTCTGTCCTTTGTGCTTTTTGAAGGAAATCTGTACTTCGATGAAGTGTGTCTGAAATTACCAAGCCAAAACTTGTTTTTTCTCTTATTAAGACAAATTCATTTTTTAAAAAAGTGACAAATTGAAGAAATAAAATGAAAGGATAATGTTGCTGGAACATTACCCTGTTTCCCCCCAAATAAGACATCCTCTGATAATAAGCCCAATCAGGCTTTTGAGCGCATAGCAATAAGGCCAAGCGCTTATTTCAGGGTTCAAAAAAATATAAGACAGGATCTTATTTTCAGGGAAATACGGTATCATACCTCTTCAGCTCTGGTGCTAAAAGGGCATCTTTTTTGAACAAACATCAAACATAAAACTCCCAGTGCTGTTATTTATTATAAAAATTAGTGCCCATCCAAAAGAAGCACAGGGAAACTTTGAACTGTACATTGGCTGTTAAAAAAAATATGTCTAAAGTAAGACTAGAAGCATGCATTGGGAGTGATTTCCCCCCTCTACCTGTCCAAATCACTCTACCTCTACCTGTTCAAAACCTGGAAGCGCTTTTGTTTGAAGACTTTAATAAGTCTTTGAAGGCTTTTAAATCATTCAACTAGAGAGATTCCCTGTAGCGATTGCTTAACCTACCAAGGCTGAGAAGTAGGCTAGATGAGTCAGATGATGAAATTCATGAGTCCTCTGGCTTTGGGAGGAGTGGAGATCATTAAATTCTTCTTCTCTTTTCAGCGGTGATCATATTCCCCTCTCGAAGAACACGAGTGAAAACAGTCCCCGCTCAGCCAATCAATCCCCTCAATCAGTCGGAAGCTCAGGGGTGGACAGCGGTGTTGAGAGCACTTCGGATGGAATCCGAGACTTGCCCTCCATTGCCATTTCACTTTGTGGCGGACTGAGCGACAATAAAGAAATATCCAAAGGTACGCTCAACACATCCACTTTGTTGTTGTTAGTTGTGAAGTCGTGTCCGACCCATCGCGAACCCATGGACAATGTTCCTCCAGGCCTTCCTGTCCTCTACCATCCCCTGGAGTCCATTTAAGCTCATGCCTACTGCTTCAATGACTCCATCCAGCCACCTCATTCTCTGCCAACCCTTCTTCTTTTGCCCTCAGTCTCTCCCAGCATTAGGCTCTTCTCCAGTGAGTCCTTCCTTCTCATTAGGTGGCCAAAGTATTTGAGTTTCATTTTCAGGATCTGCCCTTCTAAAGAGAAGTCAGGGTTGATCTCCTCTAGGACTGACCAATTTGATTGCCTTGCAGTCCAAGGGACTCGCAGGAGTCTTCTCCAACACCATAGTTCAAAGTCCTCAATTCTTTGGTGCTCAGCCTTCCTTACGGTCCAACTTTCAGAGCCATACATTGCAACTGGGAAAACCATAGCCTTGACTATACACACTTTTGTTGGCAGGGTGATGTCTCTGCTTTTTAATATGCTGTCTAGATTTGCCATAGCTTTCCTCCCCGGGAGCAAGCGTCTTTTAATTTCTTGACTGCAGTCCCCTTCTGCGGCGATATAGGAGCCCAGGAAAATAAAATCTGTCACTACCTCTACTACTCCTATTGTAAAATACTGTAATGCCTGGTTTGAACGCTCCTACCCTCTTTGAAAAAGTGTATAGTGACCTCTTGTGGATATTGCGTGGTAAGGCATGTGTGACAGAAAGTATACAAACACCCTTCCTTTAAAGAATTTGTACATAACATGGTGTTCTTCATTACAAGTATTCCACGGCTTATGACCGTTAATTCAGCAACTGTTAAAAATTGTGTCAATCCTGAATGGAGGGATTTACTTATGACCCATTCCTGAAGTTACGGGTGTTGCAGCATCCCTGAAATCAGAATAATGAAGATAACGAATCAGATAATGAAAATGTGGATGCTTGGCAGTCCACCTGCCCTTATGACTAACTGTAGGGGCGCTTCAGCTCCTCCCACCTCCTATCTCCCCCATCTATGTCTGTAAACTCCAGGGAAGCTCCAAAAGCCAGTGTGAAGCTGCTACCCCTCCCCACAAAGGGCCAAATGTCTGGGAAATCCCAGCCCAGCCTTGCTCTAAGGTTACGCAAGAGGCACCACTGCCAGCAACCTGGGGACAGGAAGGCAGGAAGAAGGCAGGCCACATCTTCTTCTGATAAATTGCTTATTAAAATGGATGTTACCCAAGATAAATTATCTATTTCAAATAGCACCAATTGAAATTTGTGAAAAAACTTTACAAGGATGGCAAGACGCTGTCAGTCAATGTGGCCTTGCCCTTCCGAATTTTAAATTGTACCATGAAGATGTACTGATGAGACTATCTAAGTGTGACAAAGGGTCTTAGTAGCTCCAGTGATGCCGAGAGTGATGATAGGACCTTTTAGTGTGGTCTCCCTGCCAGATAGGTCAAAAGGGTGGTGATGGTAGCAGTGAAGGTAACAGTAATTCTCAGTGGGGGTGAGGACAGGTGGGGCTGTGTCAGTTTGAAGGAAGCTAACACAATCCAGGAAGAGAGCCTTTTCTGTCATGATGCCCCCCCATTAGGAACATCATTCTCCCAGAGATTAATCTTGCCCTGACCTTACTAGCTTTCCATAAGGCCCTAAAGATCTGGTTCTGCTACTGAGCCAGGGATGTATGGTTGAGCCCTATGGCAATGCAAATTGAATAAAAACTCAATTAGCACAGCAGGGAGTAAGAACTTGAAAATCAAACTGGAAGAAAGCAATGAGAAACAGGGTCTATATTGTTGTAAGACCATCTCTACCCTGTTTCCCCAAAAATAAGACATCCCCTAATAATAAGCCCAATCGGGCTTTTGAGCGCATGCGCTAAAATAAGTCTCTCCCCGAAAATATTTAAACTCAGAGCTGGAAATCAGGTAAGACAGCAAGAGGAGCCCCATCTTGTTCCACATGCCCCAAAATAATAAGGCCTCCCCGAAAATAAGGCCAAGCACTTATTTCAGGGTTCAAACAAATATAAGACAGGGTCTTATTTTTGGGGAAACACAGTATTAGTTTTATGATCCTGTGAACACTAAAGTTTTACAAGTTTTATACTTACTAAAGATGCGGTGGTGGACAGCTTGAGTATTTGACAAATTATAAGAGGAGCTAATATAAGAACATTCTTATATTAGTTCTACTAATAGGCTAAGAAGTGCAAAGTATGGAGAAATGAGGGAATTTGAAATTATACTTTTACAAAACTTTGTGAAGAGAATCTCTATTTCCAGCATCTGCTTCGAGGATAAAAATAGCCTCTACACATGGACATCATCAGATACAAAACAATAGAATCATGTTAACTAGATAATAGGAAATAAAGAAGGAGAAATACAATGCGGTAAGCCAGAAATTTCTGTGTGCAGATTGTAAAACAGACCATAAACTATTGGGGCCATGTTTGCATAAATTAAATCTAGACCATGGGAGAGAACAAGATTTGATTCAGTTAATTAGAATGTAAAATCAACTTAAAGAGCAAATTCAATATGTGAAAGAGAACTAAAAGAGCTATATAAGGAATTGCAAAAAATATTCCTAAAATTTAAAAGAAAAAAAAGTTCTAAATGGCTTTTAGAGCAAGCTATTTAAATAGACAGGAAAAGTGAAGGATGAAAGTCTTGGAAGGATACATAGCAACCATTTTTGGCACGAAGCAAGAAAAAACAAGAGAAAAATCCAATCCCTTGTCAACAGCTAAGAAAAAAATCAAAAAGAAAATAAGAAGTTCAGGGAAAAAAAGCAGGAAACATATGGCTAATGTCAGAGTAAGCACAGAAGAAATCTAATAGAAGCAAAAGAAGTTATAAGAAAATGGAAGGACTACACTAATAGCTTTTATAGCTAAGATTTCAGAATGACAGAAATATTTTTTTTTAAAAAAGAATACACTCAGGAAGCTACTCCATGGAAAAGTGATCCATGGCAGGTAGTAGGAAAGTAAGTGCAGATGAAATTGCCAGTGACCAGTTTAAAATTGCAGAAGTGGCATTATAAGTGCTAAAGCGCACTTAAATATGAAACAATATTCACTTGGCTCAAAATAATACTGGAACATACCAGTATAATACCGTAACTAAATCAAAGGGGGATACAAGCACATGTTTAAATGACCAAACAATTTCAGTGATTTCTTAAATGGAAGTTTTTTTACTTAAGATCTTACAGGGAAGAATAGACCCACACGTGGAAAGAGATATGCTTGATGAGATTTTTGTAAAAGAGAAATAAGCCAAATAAGAGGAAAGGAGCAAGAGAATCCAAGAAGAAAGTTTGGCTTTTGGTTTCTCAACAGCAAAAACGGACTTGCGGCAGTTTGGTAAATCTGCTGGAAACATGTTTTATTTTTCTGAAGAATCCATCGTATATGAGAAGAGCTGAGTTTGGAGGAACAGAATAAAATAGGAATGGAAAGGCAGACTTGGAGAAAATGGTGAAGCATAAGACATTTCAATGACAGCAACCATTAGAACAGCCAAAGCAGGGGTCTCCAAACTTGGCAACTTTAAGACTTGTGGACTTCCAACTCCCAGAATTCCTCAGCCAACTTTGCTAAAGTAAAGACTCCTGAGCTAAAGTAATGATCTTCCCTATGATAAGATCAGTTGTGAAACTTGTCTGTTGAGAAACAGCAAATTATAGATTGAGAAATCATTACTAAGAGAAAAATAAACCTGAGGAGAACTAATTAATCAAATTTAGATCAAATAAAGGCCGGCAGCTCTCCTGAAGTGCTGGTCAGCTGGTCACAGAGTTTGAGCTTGTGGTATAAGAAAAAAAAAATGGGTATATGTTTGGCACAGCTGAATAAAATATGGGAAGTTGGTTAAACGGTTTAAAGGAGAGATTGCAGAACGGTTTGTAGAAAAACTGTTGTTTATTGCAGGTTGAGTTACAGGTGATTTGTCCATGCAATTACCAGGAGCATGTGACTAATCAGTTAGCAATTTACGTGCTACTCTTAAGATGTTTATCTTGGTTCTTGCCCCTAATCTTAAATCATGCTGTTAATGTTGTTTTCAGTGCTATTTTAAAGGGTACCATTCATGTTGATTCAGATTAGTATGTGCAAGATGACTTTATTTATTTATTTTTATTAATCCAGAAAAGCACAACCTAGGGGGAAGGCAGGTTTGGTTGCAACCACCATCCAGGAGTTGGTTTCAGATTAGGAAATTAATTACACATTGCAAGGAGTCTTTATCGCCAAAGCTATATGACTGACCATATAGCCTGTATATATGTATTTTTCTTTTCAAAAAAGATTCCTATTTCAGTTTTATAATTGCCCGTACACAAATTTATTCAGATCTGTGATTCAGCCTAACCCCACATTCAGACTGAGGTTTTCTCAAGACTAGTCGGGACAGACTATTCTTAACACTGAACGTGTGAGTTTATCTGCTGGAATTCCTACAAATAGAACCAAGGCAGGTAGAATCTGCTTCAAGCAATATTCTCTGCTTCGGTTTTGATGGGAATCTTCAAGTAACAGCCTTTATATTCTTTTTCTCCTAAAACTATGCTGTGCTGACTATCTGAGATTGCAGGCTCTGAAACTGCTTTTATGCTTCCGTGGTTTCCTAAAGAAGCTAATTCTACAATATATTCCAAGCACTATTTTAACCTGTTACTTGAGGTTCATTCGTGGTTTTTTCCCCCTTCCAAACAGAAAACTTTTTAGAACAAGAAGTCTCTTATCAGCAGTTTGTGGACAACCCAGCTATTATTGACGACCCTAACCTCGTGGTGAAGATTGGAAATAAGTGAGTACGTCTTAGCAGAATGAAATGTGTGCATTTTGTTAAAAAAAATAAATAACCCCACAAAACAGGAATTCTTGAGCGTGAACAGATTCAAAAAGTTCTAGGGTGCCTTGAGCAATCGGTTGAAATTAACAAGATGGAACTGAAAAGTGAGAAATTAAAGGTTCTGCACCTGGCTAAGAAATATATTGTTTTGTTCTCTTAGATACTACAACTGGACAACAGCAGCTCCACTCCTGCTGGCAATGCAGGCATTCCAGAAACCTTTGCCAAAGGTGAGATTGACCATGCCAGCTTTGTGGGCAAAAATCCTTGCTCTCTTTGTCTAGCCAGACTCTGTATGTTGTAGTGTTACCCCTCCCACCCCATCTCATCCTGGGCATCTGGTTTCTTCTGTCCCTGACTAATACACAATTGTGGCTCATTATGGGGCAATGTAACCTTTTTGCTTTCTTTTTTGTAGCAGTCTTTTTATTCTTGGTTTAAGAATGACGACAGAGTTAGAGGTTCAGACTATATATATATATATATATATTAAAAATAGCAGTTTCCAAGATAACATTTAGCCATTTCCTTCTTAGTTCAGTCATATTGGAAAGTAAAATTATGTCTCTGTGTGACATTTCTTCCAGCTTGCCTAGTTCAAAGTACATAAGAAGTATTTAGGTAGCTCAATAATTATATGAATTTTGAACTATGAACTTCATAGGCGCTTTGTAGATTTTCTAGATTTTTGCATGAATTTGCAGTTTTGTTTTCAAAGCCATTGTTTGTTGATGGATTAGATGATTTGCCTTCAGAATCATTTGTTTGAAAAGAGAAAGACAAACTGGATTGACCTGTCCCTGTCCCTATCCCTATCCCTGTCCCTGTCCCTGTCCCTGTCCCTGTCCCTATCCCTATCCCTATCCCTATCCCTATCCCTATCCCTATCCCTATCCCTATCCCTATCTCTATCTTTCTATGTCTCTACCTATCTACCTACCTATCTATCCCTGACCTGAATAAAATTAAGCTTGGAGCTGCATAATTTTTTGTTGTATGTTATCCCCATGTCTGGATATATGCTATCAGGGGAAAAGAGTTTAGTATGTCAGCCTTCCTGAGTTTAGTGTCAGCCTTCCTGACAGGAAACACAAGTAGATGATTTAAATCTACTTTATTATAAGGTTATATTAATAGAAACTTGTAAGTCTGAAAGCCCAGATCACCACTTTGACCCATCTGATCAATGAGGACAGACAGATTTTTCCTACATTCCTTTCTCTGATCATTAAACTCTTGGGGGCTGCTCCCCCTCCTCTTGTCTGATTGTTTCCTAGGCAGTATCTATTTCTTTCATCCCCCAAGGTCATCTACACATTCCATTAGGCCTAGCTCTTGCATATAAAATACCTTACCCGCTTCTGAACTAATTGATTTCATTAGACACACTTATGTCCAGTTAGAGGTCTATTGAGGTCTCTCCCTGTAGACTGACAGTGACATAAAAAAAAATCTATCCCAAGATAACCCTTAATTTGTTTAATGTTTGATGAAATAATGGACTCAGCAGCATCCTTTTGTCTCACTGCGTATTGATTGATTGATCTGCCCAGTCAGTAAAGTTGCAACAGATAAATTCAAGCCAGGATTTGCTACCTGCTTTCACTTTTTCCTTACAACATCAAACGGCATGAAAAGAGCAAAGATCATTGACAGGTCAAACCGGCTATAACAGTTTCATGCTATTTCCATTACTGGATTCAAATTCACCAGAAATTCATGCTTAGTCCTCTTCCAGACCAAGAATACCGTACAGGTAGTCCTTGCTTACTGACCATTTGTCCAGCAATCATTTGAAATTGTGATGGTGCTGAACAAGGGAAACTTACAACTGTTTGTAGAGGTTCCAGCCATCACACAGTCCCCGTGTCATGGGGTTGCGACTCGGCCACTTGGCAACCAGCTTCTATTTTCGACTGTTGCAGTGCCTGGTAGTCACATGGTCCTCATTGCAACCTTACCTGCCAGCTTCTTACAAACAAAGTCAATGGGAAGCCAACAGGGAAGGTTGCAGATGGCTCTGTTAAGTCTTCCCCAGCCTTCCTACGCTTTCATGGCACGGTACCCTGCTTCCCTTGCCTCCCTTCACTCCTGCAGCATACAAGTAGTCCTTGACTTACGACCACAATTGAGGCCAAAATGTCTGTTGTTCTGCCGAGATGTTTGTCAAGGGAGCTTTGCCCCGTTTTAACAACCGTTGTTGCCAAAGTTGTTAAGCCAAGTTCGTAACATGGTTGTTAAGTGAACCTGGCTTCCCCATTGACTTTGCATGTGAGAAGGTCGCCAAAGGGGATCTCCATGACCTTGGGGCGCAGCAACGGTCGTAAGTATGAACCAGTTGCCAAGCATCTGAATTTTGATCACATGATCGTGGGGATGCTGCAAAGGTTTAACTGTGAAAAATGATCATAAGCCACATTTTTCAGTGCCTTCGTAACTTTGAACCGTCACTAAATGAACTGTTGTAACTCGAGGACTACCTGGACTGCTTTGCCCAGCTTCCTGTGCTTAGAATAGCATCCCATCCTCTTTCTCCCAGCCTCCCTGCACTTGCAGACGTCCTCATCTGGGATTTCCGCTGCTTCCTGCTTAATGACCCACATTTCTTGAGGTTACTATGGCATCCGGGACTACCGGGATTGTTGTCGCTAAGAGATGTGGTCACTTCACATACCTTATGCCCACATCGCTTAGGGACGATAGTTCTGGTCCCAGTTGCCATTGTAACTCGAGGACTACCTGTAAGTATTTCCCCCACCCCATTGCTCACAGAGGACTGGATCTTCATATCCCTGCTATAAGCCTGAGAGCGAGACCCAGTTGCTGGTCTTCAAGCCCCATCTGCTATAGCCAGTCCTTAGAGATGATGGGATTTGCAGTCCAGCTTCTGGTTCCCCCACGGCTGCGGCCTCCATACAGAATGTGAATCTGAGCTGATTTAAAGCAGTGGCCTTTGAGGTAAAGAAGAGATATGAATTGTTGCCTTTTTTTTTTGATGGCTCATTCACCTAGATTGTAACTTTCATGAGGTAATTAAAATCCAGTGAATTATCCAAAGCGTTTTAATGCATTTTAGGATTGATCCTTGTGCATTTGAATATATTGGATGTTAATTTTATCTTGATCTAAGGAGAAAATATTGGTTTTGGTTAGAATAAGCTATCACCTGTATATATAAAATCACTGTTAAACATGTTGTGTTAAGATCGTAACTTTCTCTTCAGCAGTTTTAGCTATTGGGTTGCCGTATTAATGCTAATGTTTCATTCAACTATTATCATTTAACCCTTTTCTAATAATTATTAGAAGATAGTAAAACCATCCAGCTATTTATTATTTTTATGAAAGGCAGCCATGCTGAATTCCTTGCCAATAAAATGTCTTTTATAATTTATACTAAACAAAATTAGTGTTTCTTTCTCCCCACCTTTTGTGCATTACACTAAACTTATTATGCCCTTTTTGTTCCCATTTTTCTTTCCTATTTTTCTTTGTTGAATTTTTGAAGTGTTCTTGTTTAAGTTATTTCCGTGCACTTGTGGATACCATTAGGTTTTGCTTTAACAAGGTAGTATGTTTCCTTTGACTTGCTTTGCCTCAGTTTAAATTGTCTCTGAGGTTTTTTTGGTTGTTTTTTTTTTTTTTTGTTCCTTAAGAAAACCTTTTGTTTGCATGAATTCAATTACTTTTTCTTTCGTTCCATTATTTATGTTACCATCCATTTATCACAGGCCACTGTGGATTCTATAATGAGGGATAAGATGCCCAAAAAAGGTGGAAGATGGTGGTTTTCATGGAGAGGGAGGAATAACACTATCAAAGAGGTAAATCTGGAACTACCCTGAATTTTTCTTCTAGGCTTCTACACACACCAAGACACACACACCAAGACACACACACCAAGACACACACACACACACACACACACACACACACACACACACACACTCTTCATAAGCCCCTTGCATGAAATCTGTGACCTGTTGACTCTCCTTAAAGAATCCAGATTTAAAAAAATGAACTGCTGAATGCTAAACACTGGCATTGTTCTGCTTGTTTGTTTGGGATCCTATTTAGGTCATAAGAGAATTACAGGTAGTCCTCGACTTACGACAGTTCCTTTAGTGACTATTCAAAGTTGCAACGGCACTGAAAAAGCGACTTACGATGGTTTTTCACATTTACGACCATTGCAGCATCCCCACAATCATGTGATCAAAATTCAAATACTTGGCAATCGACTCATATTTATGACGGTTGCAGTGTCCCCATGGGACACGTATTCACCTTTTGTGAAATTCTGATAAGCAAAGTCAACGGGGAAGCCAGAGGCACTTAACAATCGTGTTACTAATTTAACAACTGTAGTGATTCACTTGACAACTGTGGCAAGACAGGTAGTAAAATGGGGTAAAATTCACTTACCAAATGTCTCACTTAGCCACAGAAATTTTGGGCTCGATGGAGGACTACCTGTATTTGCAGATTCTTAAGACACATAAGCTGCCACAACAAAGATTTACAGGAAGCTGATTATTGTAATTCTTGGTACAATATCTCACGTTCTTTCTTCAGCATCTCAAAGCTGATCAATAATATTTTCCTGAATAGTATTCAAGGTCGCCGTGAATAATTTAAAAACTCATTTGCTGGTTTGGCCCATGAGCCATCTGATTAAGCATTTTAGCTCCTGCAGGGATTGCCAAAATGGTTATGGGAGATTTTGAAGAAAGGCCTATGATTATGATGGCCAGACCCTTTTATTATTCTCTAGTAGAAAGACAGTAGTTGTAGAATGGTCCATTTAGCTAATGGTATGCAATGATTTCACAGAATACTGCAATTGCAATTCCCTTCTGTATTGCTGCCAAGGAAACCCCATGGATGTATCCATGAAGTCATCAATAAGTCGAGTTACATTCAATCTTACCTTTACTTTTTACTTATCATTAATATTCCCCATTAAACATTAGAAGTAGGTCCAAGAAGAAATGATTAATCATAATAAAGCTCCTTATGTGAATCACCTAAACAAATGTTTCCCTCATAGCTGGATAAAACAGAACTATGGAGGCCAGTAAGAATGGATTTTGCAATAGAATAGTGCCATAACTGTGTTAATTTTTTTGCTGTAGTTTGGTTTTCTTCAAAGTAGGAAGACAATGGACTGTGCAAAATGTTCACACACTATTCCTCACCCATTTACATTTTACCCACAGGAAGCAAAGCCAGCACAAGGTCTCAATGGAAAAGAAGAGAAGAGTATTGCAGACAGGTATTGGACATTGCTATCCTGATTTTTTTTAATTTTTAAAAATTATCTTATTTATATATTCAAAATGGTAAGACAACACCTTCTGAGTTTCATAACTGAATAAGATTTGAATCCAAATCTGTTAGATGTTAGTTGGTGTTTAAGTGTTATGGTGTCTCTTTCCAAATTGCTTCAAACTTATTTCACTGACAAATTTATTTGGGAGTTTTGCAAGATGAAAATCCTTTGTTAGTTCTGATAGCATAGTTGTGACGATTGACTATTTGTCTCTGCTGCTACTTTATTATTTTATTACTTTTATAGAAAGATGACAGTTCTGGGAGCTTCAACGAATATCAAATTATGAATAATCAGAGAAAAAGATAAATGACTGTGAATTATATCAGTATGATTTCAGCCTGTATGGTTTAATGAGGGAAGTAACAGATTAGGGGTTGCTGAGATTGGTGTCCATATCAGGCAGGCAACAAACTCACTGGATGATCTTGAGCCAGTCATTCTTTCTTGACCTAGCAACCCAAAGAGAGTTCAGTTGTCATAAATAAAATAATCAATAATGGCTGAGGAATAATATTTACAAATCTGTCTCCCCATTGAGTTGATACAGAAAAGAAATATGAACATTCTGTGTCTGATGTTTCAGAATCAAAGATGATTCTTCTTCAAGTGATGAAGACCACCGAACTAAAAGTGAAACCACCCACCTTCCACTGTTGTCTGGAATAGGTTATAAAAAGAGCCTTCGACTCAGTTCAGAACAGCTGGTAAGTAACATCTGTCATCAGGATTTCTCCCCATTATTATCACGGAGAATCCACCTGTGATAATAAGAGAGTTCCCAGTATCGAGTAGTAAAGGATATCCTGTGGCATCACTTGCTTACAAGAGAGGAAGAGGTCATTGATTGGTAGTCCAGCTGGCCCAGTTATGTCCATGGTAGTGGGAGAGGAAACCTGTTAACTGAACTGTAGCAGAACAAAACAGTCAGATGATATCCATTAAGAATGGAGTAAAAAGGAACAAACTGACAGGTTGAGAAAAATCAGTAAAATGTATGGGACCGTGAATACATACATTTCTTTTTCTGTCTATGGAGATTCTCAGTCATCCAGGTCATGGTTGTCCCAAAGATAGCGTTCAAAAGGCAACTGGACTTTCTTGGTTTTTTCTTTGAAAACCTTTCGCTTCTCATTCAAGAAACTTCTTCAGTTCTGAAGAAGCTTCTTGGATGAGAAGCGAAATGTTTTCAAGGAAAAAAATCAAATTCCAGCTGCCTTTTGAACAGCATTTTTAGGGTTTTTTTCTCCGGGTCCTGGGAATTTGTTTTCTTTTTCTTTGAGATATGCTTCAACATATCTTTACTTTGGTGACATATCTTTGCTATGGTGTAGGCACCTCAGCCATTAGAAACCAGAATACTTTCTTTCAAGAAAGGAAGCAGACTCTACACCAGTGTTTCCCAAACTTGGGAATTTTAAGAAGTGTGGACTTCAACTCCCAGAATTCCCCATCCAGCATGGCTGGCTGTGGGATTTTGGGAGTTGAAGTCCATACATCTTGAAGTTCCCAAGTTTGGGAAACACTGGTGTAGAGTCTGCTTCCTTTCTTGAAAGAAAGCATTCTGGTTTCTAATGGCTGAGGTGCCAGTTTCAAAGATGCCACTTTGATCTTGCCAAGAACATGCTCTGTTACTGAGCCATGGACCCTTCTGCTTTTACCAAGTTATTGGAAGATTTTGTGTAGTCACTATGCCAAAAATTTGGCACCTGAGCAAATCTTTGAGGGACCATTTGTGGAAACTTTTGCCACCTTGTGAAGCAAAATCTGGAATTTAAAATAGAATTCTTTATTGGCCAAATGTGATTGGACACACAAGGAATTTGTCTCCAGTGCATTAACTCTCAGTGTACATGCAAGCAACAAGTGATAAATCATGATCATAATCATAAATAATTTAGGCCTGTCTGAATAATTTTTGTAAAAGGAGGAAAGAGAAGCTGAGTATTTGCACTGTAATACTGACTGACAGGAAGTGATTCTTGATTGGTGGTGGACAGGGGCGAAATTTTCAGAAAGAAGGAGTCCAGTTTGAGTCTTCACATCTTTTTGACTAAGGAGGCTTCTTTGATAACACAGCATTTCATTCTGTAAGCTCAGCATTGAATACAGGTGAAGGAAGCATTTTGCTTTAACCAAAGTTGGTGTTTAAGTGTCTATAAAATGATTTTGGAAAAGCTTAACATGATTACTGTCTACATATGCCAAAATTACCTATAGCATTAATGAGGTTTTCCTGAGGGATTTTATCTATCATGGCTTTGTATCTATCATGGCTTAGTGGACTTTCACCTTGTAGATTATTTTAAGGCATAATCAAAATAATTCATTAGTTGGTGTAGAATGAAATATTTTCCTAACATTAAGTTTATCACCATAAGTTGTTAACTTGGAAGCTGTAAGTATAATAGCAGCTTCATTTGATCTACAATTCCACGTATATTTCCTTCAAAGTAAGTCTGAATTGTAGACTTGTTTTGTTTTGTTTTTTTGACAGAAAAATCTCAACCTTAAAAATGGTCCCAATGATGTCACTTTTAGTGTCACAACACAATATCAAGGAACATGTCGCTGTGAAGGCACCATTTATTTATGGAACTGGGATGACAAAGTCATTATTTCTGACATTGATGGCACCATCACAAGGTGAGTTTTTAGCCAGACACAGAATGGCACATTTCTGTTCAGGGAATACTATGTTCTGCTCTCTCTGATAAGACAAACCAATAGTGATGTTTTTACTTTAAACTGAACAGCAAATATTAAAAGGTTGGCTAGTTCATGATTTGTGAAAGAGCAAACCCAAGCCCTACAGAAACAAACATTAAAGATTTCCTTTGAAGTGTCCTTTCTGTTTAGTGTGGTGGTGTCATGTATATACATTTCACTTAAGGATCAAACTACTCCAAGCAACACATTGATGGTCCAGACTGTGCCTTACAGCATACAAAAGCATTGGGCCATTGTCAAACATCAGACAAAGTGGGGATGCCAGCTATTTGCTTCTATTATGTGATACAAGAGTGACACAAAGAAGTAATAGTGGCTTTCTGCCAATCTGGCTGAAGAGATAGGAGAACGTCTTTTCCTGTTCTTTTATGTGCCAGACAGTGGCCAGCTGCAGGAGATACTTATCCTGACCACAGTATGGGTGAAATGTTGCAGGAGGGGCAGGTAGGTGTTTCTTGGTCTTTCATAGCCCAGGAAATCAGTGGTTGCAGTTCTTCTACATCCTCTTCATTTGGTCTGTTTATTTTTAGTATTCATTTTAAAGTATTATTTAATCATTCCTATGCATTCTTTTATTGCTGAAGTCAAAGATCTGATTTTTTTCCCCTGTCATGCTTAGCCATAGTTTGTTTAAATGTGGCTCATTGAATTAAGCACAACTGGCTGAATTGACACGTCATGGTTTTTAAATGGCAGTGGATAGGTTTATACAATATGCAAAAAGAAATCCCCCCCTCCCATGCCAAAATTTAGAATGACATATGTGGGAAGTGTGAACCCAATCAAGAATTGCTACTTTTTATAGCAGGTCTTACAATGATTTTTAAAATCTACATTAACCTTAACTTTATCGTACTGCAATTATCCATGCCACCCAAATCTCAGGTTGTGTAATTGTAACTCCAAAAATCTTCTGTTTCTCAGCAGCACCCACTCTTTCATCCAAACCAAACAAGTTGCAAAATATAGTTTCTTCTTCTTTTTTGTACATTGCAACACCTTATATTTAACTTGTATTTTTCCCCCCTGTCACACAAATTTAAATATATCCTTCTGGATTGTTTAAATGGTGTATCAGTTGTCAAAACTGATGTTTTGCTTTTCCTGACACAAAAACAACATGCTAGGCAAAATCTTAATCCATCTTAATCACAAAAATTCTTCCCAGCAATAACAATTCTAGTTCACCTCACATTAACATATCCTTTCTAATTTCATTCTATGTCTTAACACAGTTATGTTGAAGTAATATATAATCCGGCCCTCTCAATTCCTGGCAAATAGATGGGGAAGAAATGGAGGTAGTGACAGATTTTATTTTCCTGAGCTCCAAGATCACCACAGATGGGAACTGCAGCCAAAAAATTAAAAGATGCTTGCTCCTGGGGAGGAAAGCTATGGCAAATCTAGATGGCTTACTAAAAAGCACCCTGCCAACAAAAGTGTGTATAGTCAAGGCGATGGTTTTCCCAGTTGCAATGTATGGCTGTGAAAGTTGGACCATAAGAAAGGCTGAGCGCCAAAGAATTGAGGCCTTTGAACTATGGTGCTGGAGAAGACTCCTTGGACTGCAAGGCAATCAAACTGGTCAGTCCCAGAGGAGATCAACCCTGACTGCTCTTTAGAAGGCCAGATCCTGAAAATGAAACTCAAATATTTTGGCCACCTAATGAGAAGGAAGGACTCACTGGAGAAGAGCCTAATGCTGGGAAAGATTGAGGGCAAAAGAAGAAGGGGACGACAGAGAACGAGGTGGCTGGATGGAGTCACTGAAGCAGTAGGCGTGAGCTTAAATGGACTCCAGAGGATGGTAGAGGACAGGAAGGCCTGGAGGAATGTTGTCCATGGGGTCAAGATGGGTCAGACACGACTTCGCAACTAACAACAACAAATACATAATCCATACTTGTCACATGATGACAAATATTTTATCTTCTCAATTTTAAAGCCTTTTATTCATCAATTCTGCTTTACCTTGTATTTTCATATTTTTCATTGCTAACTTTAGCTTCTGTATATTAATGTTAAATCCTACTAATGCATCAAATTCTGTTAGACTTGCCATACTGAGAATAAGGAATAGATACAAACCCAGATTGTGCCCTAAACACCTTTGTTGCTATTAGAACAAAAGAAGCATTTGATGGATGTGTAATAGTAAGCCAACACAAATGGCTAACTTATTGTGATTATTAGAATTCTGTCAAAGGGAATGTAAAATAAAATCAACAGAAGAACTAGTGATAAAGGGATATATTTATTTACAATTATTATAAAGTTTAAACTAGACAAAAGAATCCATGGTTCTGAACATTGTAGGACTGAATTTGAAATATAATTGTACAAATAGTAACATGTAATTGCTAAAATGTATAAACATCTATTGAAATTTTGAAGTGAAAGAATGTAAGATAAAGTGGCTGAAAATAACTGCTGCTTCTAATATATAATTTAGTCATGAAAGGATTTTGGAAATAATACTATTACCAAGTCAATAGGGTCAAAATTAGAATATTTCCAACACCTCCATTGTAAAGTGAAAATAATTCTTTGGAAAGGAAAACAAATAAATGATATTTCTAAGTATATATTCCTGCATTGCTAGAGGTCATTAAAGTAATTATGCTGACCAACAAATATATTAATGTTAACTGCCAAACATGTTCTCTGTATTCCACAAATACAGCTTGTTATTGTATATTTCATCTTAGTTTCAAATATCTTCTGTTTTTTCAGATCAGATACTTTAGGTCATATTTTGCCTACCCTTGGCAAGGACTGGACACATCAAGGCATTGCTAAATTGTATCACAAAGTGAGCCAGTAAGTATATTAATTATTCTGCAAAATCACCTCTTCTTCCTTTGTCAGTTTCCACTGCATATGCCAGTTTCCATTGCATATGAGTTGGCATATAAAAATAAATGCCAATTCTTGAGCTAGAAATATTTCAAACATTGAGAATTGAGCACCCATCCTTCAGATAGGACAGATAGGCAGCTTCCAGAAGTCATTGTGTAGCATAGAGGGTCTCCAGACTTGGCAACTTTAAGACTTGTGGACTTCAATTCCCAGAATTCTTCAGCCAGCCATGCTGACTAGGAAATTCTGGGAGTTGATGTCAACAAGTCTTGAAGTTATTAAGTTAGCATAAAAAGAAATATGTTTCAATGGCCCACCCAATTTGCCTAAGAGCCCATTTTTTTCTCCTTTAATGCATATGCAGAACTCATGGACGTGAACTGTGCTAAATTTTCTTCCGTATGTGTATTTGGACATGTATACCTTTTGGTGTCTACAGGTAGTCCTCAATTTACAACCATAATTGTAACCTGAATTTCCATTGCTAAATGAAGGGGTTGTTAAATGAGTCACACTCATTTTAATGACCTTTTTGCATAGGGGGTTTTTCAGCGAATTACTGCAGTTGTTAAATGAATCACATGTGGTTAAGCAAATCTGGTTTCCCTCACTGACTTTCCTTGTTGGAATCTGGCTGGGAAGGTTACTGATGGTTATCACATGATCCTAGGAGATTGCAACCATTGTAAATGCATAGTGGTTGCCATGTGCCCAAATTTTGATCATGTGACTGTGGCGATCATAAATGCGAGGACGAATCAGTGTTGTAATGTCAAGCATAAATACCCAGGAGCATTAATTGAGTTCAAAGCACAGAATAATTCATTATTGCTACGTCTAACATAAGAATCTAGTCAACTATTGGTCAAAGCTAAAGTGGCATTAGATAAGAGTCAACGGAATTCATGAGGGGAGGGGGCTGGAGTTGGCTCTCTTGTGGAAATTCAATGACTCCAAATGATGACACGTTTAATTTCACCTTCCAGCCCACCTCCCTTCTGCTTTTTTCCTACATATTTGATTGCTAAATGAATAGTTGCAAGACAAGGACTATCAGTATATATCTATATCTATCCAAGGTTCTTGGGAAGAACTTAATGTGTATGAAGGCCAACACCAGCTAAAGAACTGGCAGCTGCGATTTTATATTGTTGCATACATAACAGTAATAATCCCTGTAGGCTGCAAAAACAATTTCAACAAATGTGTGATGATGACGGTCTGTTTTTTTTTTTCTCTTTAAAACCACAGAAATGGATACAAGTTCCTGTACTGTTCAGCCCGTGCTATTGGGATGGCAGATATGACTCGAGGTTACTTGCATTGGGTGAACGAGCGGGGAACGGTGTTACCGCAAGGACCTGTGCTATTGAGTCCCAGCAGTTTGTTCTCAGCTTTTCACAGGTATCACAGCTCTTGGTTCTTGTAACCTTAGACCAGTGTATCTCAATCCTGGCCTTTTTAAGAGGTGTGGATATCAACTCCCAGAATTCCAGTTGAGGAATTCTGATAGTTGAAACTCACACCTCTTAAAAGGGCCACGGCTGAGAAAAACTGCTGTGAACAGGGTGTAATTTTTTTCCATCCCTGAAATGATTCAGGGGTTAGACCAGGGGTGTCAACTCACTTCGTCAGGGCGGCATCATGTGACATTTCTGAACTTTTTCCCCCTTCACTAACCCGGGTGTGGGCGTGGCCAGCACGTGACGCATCTGGCCCATGGGCCGGGAGTTTTACAGCCCTCGGTTAGACCTATTACATAATAAGATTAAGATGTCAACAGTTACATACTGTTGAAAGGAATCATATACTTGTGTAGTGACTCCACAAAATGTAGTAGCAAAATATATTGTTGTCCAGTAATGCATGTTGTTGCATTCAGTATTTATGAGTCAACTCTAGTAAAAGGTAATTATGAGATCCCAATGAAAAAGCAGTGAGATTTAAGCTATTTCTGGCAGGAATATACATGTATGGGTTTGGGACCTGTAATCAGAATTCACCTTATGCACAAAATTGCGTTTTAATGGGAAATGTATAAAAGCAGAGAATTTTCCCCACTAAATATATTCTTAATCCACTTGCTTCTTGTTTGTATTGAATAAAAATGAGCTAAAAGAAAAATGTTCGATCTTTATATTTCTAAAATATAGCAGATTGGAAAACTTTCCCTTTCTGATTTGATGTTGTTGTCCATTGAGGAAGAAGGAAATCAGATAATCATAAAATAATTATAAGGCCAATAGATTCATCAGTAAATTATACATTTTTTTTGAAGACTGAAAGTTTATCCAAATGAACCACAGCTCTCACATTGCCAAAGTCAGTAGGTTCATAGCAATGCAATTGGCCTTTTTCATGTACATAGAATGCGTTTTTGTGTTTAATTTTAAACAGCCCTATGGACCATAAAAATTTCTGAAAACCTTGAGAGATTATTAGAAGTCTTCATCAATTGAAACTGTTCACATAGCTGAAAGAAATATACTGTGTATCATTTACACATAAAGCATTGTCATCTAATAGTTCACTTTATTTTATTTATTTTTACCTAATTTTATTTTCTTCTTCTATTTCAGGGAAGTGATAGAGAAGAAGCCAGAGAAATTTAAAGTTCAATGTTTAACAGACATAAAAAACTTATTTCATCCTAACACAGAACCTTTTTATGCTGCCTTTGGCAACAGGCCTGCTGTAAGTACCAATTGTGATGATAATTCCCGAAGATTTCTTCCATAGAAGCATTGGCACTGCAGCATTCATTTTTCAGTTTAGAAAAGTATTCTCCAGATTCTGCTAAACTACAACTCCCACAGCTCCAGTTGGCCATGCTGGCTTGGGTCATTTGGATCTGTTCTTGACCACCCCAGACCCCTGATCTGATTCAGAAGGATGCCATCATTGGTGGTATCAAAAGCTGCTAAGAGATACCAGTGCTAGATATTGGTTTGAAACAAGACTAAAAGGAGTCCAGGAAACCTGTTTCCCCCAGGAATGCCCGTTGAAACTGCAGTCTTCCAGTGTTGCTGGCTCCTGCAATGTTTTTTTGAGGAAGGATCAAACCATCTCCTCCAGAGTCAATAGAACCATCCCCTCTCTCAAGGATGAATTCACCATTACATAGATCCAACCATACCACCTCCTGGGAGACCTTGTCCAACCAGAGTGGACATAGATCTGAAACACAGGTGGTCATATTTACACCCCCCCCCCTCAAAAAACCCCTGCCCCTTATCTCAGGACTAACAGGTTCAAACCCTTCCCAGATAATGTAACTAGACTGTGCCTCAATCACCTGCAAAGGACTTACATGGCTGACCTCCAGCTCAAAGTGGATCAGACCCAACAGATAATGAGAATAGCCCTCAATGACCTTGTAGGTATTCCACTGGTCCCCACTGGTTCCTCCCTGCCTAGGTATAATTGAATCATCTTAAATCTGCAGATGGGAAATCAGTAGACAAAATAACAGCAGAGAAATGCATACACTGCTCTTATCTTCTCAAGATAATCCTTAGCAAAGGCATCTTATCTGTGCTCAGATACACTCTTCTATATTGCTTCCATTCCCTAGGCAGCCAGATCAAGCATTCACTGAATGTGTCAAGGTTCCAAGTAAAACCCACAACGAACCTCGAGGCTCGAAGTTCCTCGAAGTTCCATTTTATTAGAGATGTCATATTGGCACATCTGGGAAAACCCGAATCTGAAAGCTTCCGGGTTTTCCTCACCCAAAAGAAAGTCAAAGTCCCTTCTCCTGTACCCACATTTCCATCACATGGTCCAATCAATTCACCATTAACGGGAGATGCCTCCAAGTCACGCTACTCCAGGTGCAGGGCAGAATGTCCTTAACTCTCAGAGAAAAGAATGTTGTTATGACTATATATCTTTACCGCTCCATGCTATCCCCCCTCCCAGTTACCCACAGCACCAAGTGTGGCAGCCCTGACGATCCAAAGAAAAAGATGGCCTCCCGGGTTGACAGAATGTTTGTGAAACTCTACTGCCTTTTTTTAAATGGTGATAATGACCAGGAATTTTTTTTTAAATGTTGGAAAACAACGGTGGCAAATCATTTCTGTGTTATTACTGTGAAAACTACTGTCTCAGAAGTTCAAGTTTAAGGAATCAGTTCTTGGAATATATGTTTTATAACTTAAAATGTATGAAGTGCCTCCAATATATACACCTAAAACTATTTGTGGGTTATTTTAATGTGAGTCATATATTTTTGTTATTTTATCCAGGATGTATACTCATACAAGCAAGTTGGAGTTTCACTAAACAGAATATTCACCGTTAATCCAAAAGGAGAACTAATTCAAGAACATGCTAAGACCAACATTTCATCGTGAGTATCTTTCTGCTGCTTATGTAGTTCTGATTTTTCTCCTTAAGTCCTTGATGCTGAAAGTTATAATAGGAATTAAGTGAATTGACTGGAAATAAAAAAATCTGTGATATGATGTGTATTCCTAAACATTTATTTTGGTTGTGTAGAGATTAACATCAAAAAGTAGGATTCAGCGTTTTCTTTATTTAAACAATCTCCTTGTTAAAGGACCTACACTTTTGGTTTGAAAATGCATTTGCAGTAATTTAAAAATGTCCTCTTAAGATTTCAATAAGGGGAGGGTATTTGTGCATACAACAGAATAATCAAGTAATCATTTCTAAGAAAGAATGACCAAGTCCCATTGTAGGTACAATCCATTAACAACTTTCCTCCTTTCCAAACTTTTGTTTTCGGCTCTCATAAGCTGTCTGTTTGTCTACTAAGTGGTTATGTTTGATAGGTTTTCTGAAGTTGAAATTCAGGTGGGAAAAATATTTGGAAGTGATTATAGAGGGAAATGTAACACTTGCTACAAATGGAGTTTTCTAGGGGTTAATAAATTTGATTAGGAAAAATGAGATCTTGTTGTTTTCACCTGGATCTCTATCCTGCTGTTTCCAAACTTCGAAATCTGAAGTTCAGGATAATTTCCGTTTGGCCATTGAAAGCCTTACTTTTAAAAACACCTCACATGTTCACCTGTTCATTTCTAAAAGCTGCAGGAGATGCTTTTGTAGCTGTTTTTACTTCAGTGGGTTTTGTAAATCCATTGTGACTTATTTTCTTACAAGTCTTTTGCTGTAAGACTGACTAACTGCGGTTTACAAATCTTCAAGCAGCATCCCAACTCTACTCTTCCTAGCAGTGCTTTAGAAAATCCCACTTCTATGCCTAACATTCAGAAATAAGTTAAAAGGCTGAAGGGATGTTATGTTTTTTTAATTATTTTGCCTGAGTTGTGTTCATGCAATTCCCGACATGAGTAATATAGTGAATAATGTTTTGGTTTTTACCTTTTTACTGTTTTATAAACTGTCCAAAGTTGCCTTATTGGTGAGAAGGGCAGCATAGAAATTAAATAAATAAATAAAATCGTTCACATAATATCTCAGATGTTTCTCTCTCCCCCCCCCCCACCCCCACCCATTCTCTCTTCCCTCACAGGTATGTGAGACTTTGCGAAGTGGTGGATCATGTATTTCCCTTGCTGAAAAGACGGCATTCTTCAGACTTCCCCTGTTCTGACACCTATAGTCAGTTCACATACTGGAGGGAGCCACTGCCACCTTTTGAAAATCAAGATATTCATTCTAGTTTGCCACAACTCTTTTGAAACATCTTGGCGGCATCTCAACATCTCAGCTCTTCTGTGCTTCAGTTGTTCAACTGGATTTTGCGCCTCAAACAAAATTTGGGATGCAGTGGTTTTAAAAAAAAAAACCCAGTTCAGAAATTACCTTTGTTCTTTAAAAGCATTTCTGAAGGTTGTCCATCCAGCTCTTCACCAGCATAATGCTTAAGTGGTACCCAATGCCATGTATTCTTTTGAAAGGGACAATTCCGGGTGCCGTGGTAGTGGTTATCTCAAAGTCCTCTATGGTCTTCAGTGTTTCCATGTGAGCTTTGAAAGCACAGGGATGTGCTTGCCTCTTGAAGCACTACTTCCATCCCCTACTTCTCAGGTAGAGGAAGAGGAAACAACTCTAAGCCTCCGAGGTGTAACATGTACATTTTCTATATTCCCCCCCGCCCCAAAAAAACCCAGTCATCAACAAAATACGTTGAGATCAAGTGAACAAAATTCAGTCGATTGATAAGCTTAACACAGCATTGCTGTGATCACTAGCACTGTACTAGTTTGTATTGATAGGGGTATGATTCTAACCTCCAATTCTGTCAATATTGCCAAATCGTTCTTTCAATTTCATTGTTATGATGAAAATCTTTCTTTTTTTTTTAAAGGAATTGAATGCATATTTTGATTATCATTTGCATGCGACTAGTCGGCTCTACTAAGTTTAGGCCATATTTTACCAAACGAAACCTTGAGCCTGCTACGATTACTGTACACTGTGCTTCATCTTATTTTTGCTGGAAGGTTTGGGCCCACCAGAGGTCCCACAGTGCAATATTTATATGATCATAGCTAAGAGTTTACTACTATGACATATATGCTTTTCAAATAGTGTGTCTTAGAAGGATACTTGGCAGCGGAGTCCTCTGCCTTTCCTGGTTTCTTTTCCATGAAGAGCGATGCCATTTAAGTAGAAGTGTGCTCTTCCCATCTAACATGATAATATGTAAAAGTTTCTGCTTCCAATTGCAAGGGAAACATGTCTGGAAATATTTTTAGTGAACTTTCTTGAATTGCTTCGTTGCTGGTTCAGCATATTTTATTTGCACTACGTGAATTAGATGTGAGGTGCGAAGGAGTTGGATGATTTTAAATCCTCTGAAGAGTTCTCTTTTGGTATTTCTTTTTCTTTTACCACACAATTTTGAGATTAATATAATTTGGGGTGTCCTACATTATAGACAGCCTTTACCGAGAGTTTTTCCTTTACATTTCATTTTTTTTCTTGATACAATTAGGAGAAATCATTATCTTCCTTTTTTTTTTGTTACGTTTGACTGTCTTGAGATTCAATATCATAATGAATATTTTAGATTGTTTTTGAGAGAAGCTGCTTTTTACAAGTTGCTGGCCTTCTTTAAAATGCAGATTTCCATTGTTTATACTATATATCAAATAATCTTTTAAAAAAAGAAAATCCTTGCTTTTATTAAACTATTTCCTTTTAATATTTATTGGAAGGTTGCTAGGTAATCCGTTTATATAAAGACAACAGGCCTGAGGCCTGTAAGTCTTTTTTAAAGTTAGAGACTGGGCAAAATTAATGCTGTTTGAGATGGTTAGAACTTATATTAAAATATATTTCTCACTGTGTTGAAATTTAACTCCAGTATTTTTCTCTTGCTGATCTCTGAGTAAATAATATCCCTTAGAAGAAATTGTTTGAAATCCTTCTTACATGAATTTTAGATATACCTCACTTGCCATTATATACATTCTGCTTCTTTTAAAAGGGAACTTAGAATTCTGTCTATTTGCGTTTTCATAATTGCATTCTAGCAACTCCCAAATACTGTGGCTAAATCCAGCTAAAGTTAATTATAATAAAGTTAAATTACTTTCACTTACTTGACCTAGATGTTTTTTCCCATAAATAATTACTTTGAAGTCCCAATGAAGTCATTGGGCTAACTTCTGGAAAAATATAATGGATTGCTGTGTTAGTAACCTTTGCCTTTAACTGGATTTAGGATCTAAAGCTGCAAGTCAATTTTAAGTAAGGAATTTTGTTTGCCATTAAATCAGTGGGACTTTTTCCACTGATAGTGACAATTACATTCAGTATCATAGCTTGTCACTCTTTACGTTTAATGAATTAATTTCATACTGCGTCTTAATAGTGCACATTCTGCCAAATAATTATCCCATTAGCTTTATCTGCAAATGATACACCTACTCAGAAATAAGCTCCATCAGTACAGTTGGATTTCATCGTACGTTAATTGTGTCTAAAATTTGCAATTTTAATCCTGTAAAACAGCCCACATGATTAAATCATAGGTTGTAGATTCTGTTCTCAACTTACAATCTTTGGAATGAAGATTGATTCAAATCAGGATTGTTGGTGACTATAGCCAGGGCCCATTCCAGAGCTAGAAATTGATTTTAGGTTCCCATTTAATTCCTTCTATGCTGTTAACTTTTTTGTGAATACACAACCCTTTCTGAAGCAGTATCACTGCTTCCTCTGATGACTGTTCTCGGCAGTCCAAAGCAGCATATGTAAAATAATTCAAAATAAATACAAAGGCCAATGGAGCATGTAAAACCAAAACTGCTCAAGCTCAAAAGTCACTTTGCTTGATAGGGAAGGAGAAATGGGGTTGAGATTTGAATCCATTTCTCTCCTTCAAACTCTGTGGTTCAGCTTTTTGGAAAAAAACCCTCCCGTCTCTAAAGCCCAAGCGATTAAAATTAAAGGGGAATTATGTGTGCACAGCAAATTTCTACATGTTGTTTTGCTTCAACAGGCATACAAGGATGCTCTTTTGTATTCCAATAGATGAATTAGGGCAGTGGCCCCCCAACTTTTGGCCATCAGGGACCGGTTGTGTGGAGAGAGATATTTCCGCGGACCAGAAGGGGTGTGGTTTCGCATGCTGCCCACATCCTGTGAATGGGGCTTTGCCCGGTTTCTAGCATGCTGTGACCCGATGCTGGTCCATGGACTGGGGGTGTTGGGGACCCCTGAATTAGGGTATTGATATCTGTAAGGAGATAAAACATCTCTAATGCCTGTTGCTTGCAATTGCAAAACAACAACAACAACAAATAGGACTAAATATTATGTCTCCAATCTAAATTTATGATGAAGATCCAGTAAATCAAATGGAAGTAATTTGCAGTGGCAATTCTTATCTGCAGATGGAGTTAGATGCATAGGACTAGACCAGTGGCCCCCAACCTTTTGGGCACCAGGGACCGGTTCCGTGGAGAGAGGTTTTTCCGTGAACTGGAGGGGGCGTGGATTCATGTGCTTCCTGCATCTTGCGGATGGGGCTTTACTTGTTCGTGCGGCCCGGTTACTGGCATGCCGTGGACCAGAGCAGGTCTATGAATTGGAGATTGGGGATTGGGGACCCCTGGGCTAGATCACACATTCCATTTCATTCCCTTGAACGGGATTTTGTCATTTTCCTTGTCTTTGTCAATCCTATATGTTTTACGTAGTACAATTGGACACCATACCTTGCTGGGATTAGTAAAGTGTCCCCCCAATTATTTCTGAATGTACATTGATTCCTATATATGGGCAATATCACGGGTACATAAAGAAATACAGGTACTGATCCAAAGCCAGCATCATTTTAAGGTCTTTAAATTACTAGTTGAACAACATGTAATCTACTTCTCAGGTCCAAGAACACGATTATGGATTTAGTAACATTTGATAACCCAAAAGTCTAACAGCATGGAAAAACCTGTTTCGATATTATCACTTTTGGGGCATGTATCTTTTATTGCAGAATGCTTCCCTTGCTTATTCTTCTTTCTTATGCACATTGCAGCCAGGACATGTGTATTACCATTTTGAATTTGTATTTGATTTCTCAGAACAAAACGTGCACGATCCAGCTAAGGTTAAGCAGTAGTGTTGTATAACGCTTTGAATCTTGTTTTGGTGCCGCTGCTTTACAGTCGCGGACAGATGTTCTGCCTCCTGTTTTGCTCTGAACACATTTGGGGGTATTGAATCTAAAACTCTGCCCAGTCCTATTAAACAGGTTTCATTCCCATTTACTTAAATTACAAGACGATAGCTAAGAATCAGTGGGATTCACTACTTGGTACGTGCAGATTGTTTTCTTATTGTAGTTTTTAAAGGATGAAAATGCTGCCTTATAAATGGGCTTCATTTTAAGGAATTGTTCATAAACCAACAGTAAATATTTTTCAGGAATTGGACTGTGCTACCAAAGCTAAACTGAGAATTCTTGGGTGGGTCTGTCATGATCACCCCACATGTAACTCTACTGCGTTAATACTTGAGGCAAACTCTGGATTTACATAAGAAAATGTGAATCCACTTGAGAAACCTTGGCAGATTTGTTTTGTTCTTGTTTGCTGGTTTTAATGTGCCTGGCATCAAATTAATTCTTTAAAAAACTTGCCTAAGCTTTATTACAAATGCTATTGTAGTGTTGAATGTAGTTCCTGAGAGGATTGCAGCTGATATTTATGGCATTGGTTGGGGAGGAATATTTTATAAAGCATTTTCAAGTTTTATTGTTAAAACTTACAATTAGTTGCAGATATGATTTTTAAATAGTTTTTAATTTGGCCAGGTAGTTCTGCATACATATAAATGGCATGGTTGAATTTGCACAATAAACATAGAATGGATGAATTAATTCTTTCTGTGAAAGAAAAAAAAAAGACCCTCTTTATTACTGGTGTATTGATGGTTTTCTGTTACAGAAAAGATACTCTTTTCTAAATAGAAAGCCAATATATGCTCTGTTTATACTGTCTCCCATATCTTAAAGTAGAATATGCAAGGTGGATCCCTGTTTATTTTGATACATTTTATGGCTACTTAGTTCCATATGTTGAAATTCAAATAATGGTGATGGGATTTTGAGGGCAAGTGGGAGAATTATTAACGGATATATTTGGGGAAAGTATTTTCTCTGTACATATATGCAGTAGTGCTGTGCCTCTATAAGATAACTTCATTTTGATGGTCAACAAAATGCAAATAAATATATTGTAATAAATTCAATCCATTGGAAAATGCCATGTGTGGCGCATGATTTCAAAAGATGCACACTGAACAAATTTCAGCCGAAGCTAAGCTCTTAAGAATGTTTCTGGAGGTTGGGAGGAAAGTTTAAGCACAGAGTGAAAGTCTATTTGCGTTCAATCACAACATTTGACCACGGATAATCCTCAGTAACCGCCTTTAGGGTTGCATCGTAGCTCTAGCTGGCTTGGGTCCCCAGCTTAAGTTTCCTATTTTGAGCATTGAGAAAGAAAAAATTGGAAATAAATATCAGAAGAAGGAACACAGTGTTGATTTTATTGCCCACCTAATGTAGAGGGGTCCAGCAAGGTGAGCATGAAACAACTCCTTTTGGGGAGTTGATCCCACTGTACCATTGGTTCACTTCTCTATTAGAGGAATGCTGAAACTATTTGATTTTTTTGGTGCTTCTCCTTTATATCAACCTTCCCCCATTTCCCCGCTCTTTGGCTTTTTCTATTCCAGAAACATGTACAATATTAATGGGATGCTTTGACTACATCCTCGGTGCCCCTTTATCCAAGCAGCTTTTAGCAGAACAATTGATCGGTTAAATTAACACAGGCAACAGCAACAACAATAAAAGCAGGGAGAGGAATTCCTCTTAATTCACTGACAGCTTTTGCTTGGGCATAACGGAGAAGGATGGAGGAATGGGAGAGGCAGGAGCTGTCTGAAGTTCTCCAAGAACTGAGGTCAAGGTGTTTTAAAAGTCAGCTCCATGTTGTTGAGCCTATTTATTAATTCAGGAAATCCATTTCCTCTGGCTATGATCAAGGCTTGCAAGCAAGACTTTTCAGTTAAGTAGTATTTTCTAAATGCAGCCTATCTTTTGCCTTTTGTCTGCCAGAACCTTCAAAAGGGGAGTATTATTTTCTTTGGTGATCAAAAAAGAAAGCAAATGGATTATAACAGTTTCCCTTTCCAGGCTTTTAAAAAGAACTTTGAAAGCTGAGATAGTATCGGATTGGGTTAGCTCTATATTCCAATTCTGAGAGCCAATTTAATGTTGTCGATAAGGCATCGAGGCTGGAAACTAGGAAACCGTGAGCTCTAGTTTTGCCTTAGATGTGAAACCAGCTGGGTGACCTTCATCTAGTTGCTTTCTCTCAGCCCTAGGAAGGAGCCAACAGCAAATCACTTCTGAAAAACCTTGCTAAGGATAAAAGTCAATACAAGCTAAAGAAAACAGGAAAAGGAAAGAGGAGTGAAAAAGGAAAGAAAATAAAACGGGAAAGAAAAAGTAACTTCCTCCTTGTTATATCAACAACCTCTATTCTTCTACAGTAAAGCTTATCTTTTAGGTAAAGAAAACAAAATCAAAATGCTGTGTCAATCAACCTTTGCCACCTCTGTGCTCACATGATCCAATTTAGGGGCTTGACAACCAACATGTATTTATAATGGTTCAGCATCCCAGGTTCACATGATCATCATTAGTGACCTTCCCAACGTCTTTTGTGTCCCCGATTATAGAATTCTTTATTGGGCAAGTGTGATTGGACACACACAAGGAATTTGTCTCTGGGGCAAAAGCTCTCAGTGTACATACAAGCAACAAGTGATAATCATAATCATAAAATACAATCGTCATAAATCATAGATACAATACTCAGTGATAGTCATGGGATACTAAAGCAATCAACATAAATCATAATAGGATACTACTATGATTACAGCTTCCAGAATTCCCAGACCAGATTGGGAAATGCTTGTTTTCAATGTGCTTTGAAAAAAATATATTACAAAAGATATACCGTAATCATCTGCATTGTCAAGCTTCATATTTTTTCAAAACAATGCAGACGGATAGGCTTCGTAGTAGCTCAGGAAAACTGGGTGCTCTTCATTACCTAAGCACAGTTAACTTGCCAGGAAAAAAAAAACAAAGTGTAAAATAGAATAGCCATCGAGTCAAATAAGCTCTAGCCAATAGGATGACTTAATTTGACTGCTGATGAACTTTACGTCATCCAAGATTTTCTGTTGCCAAGTAAGTAAAAATCTGAAAAGAGATTTGAGTCAGCCAGGCTTCATTACTTGTTTGGCCATGATATTTGCTCCATGGAACATTTGCCAGCTGTTCCTGTGACTTGGCTCCCAAGGTTTTAGAAATCCCAAAGCCTGTCATTTCTAAAAACAGATATCGTGCTTCGTTCATCCCAATTGTATCTAGGCGAGAGGAAAGTATTTCCAATGCCTCAATCCTTCAGGACTGCTGTATTGGTTTCTCTAGCCAAGTAGGAAGAATAAAAAGGGGCGTTTTAAACAACTACAACAACATCTGCATCCAAAGTGTGAGAGATGGTTACTATACGAGACAAAAGAGGGGATCATCAATCACATGAGCCTGGAATTAAAATCATCTGGCTTCTTTGCAACAACACCAGGTGTTAGCAGTGCAAAGACAGACTTCTTGTGTTACAACACTGTCTCAAAGCAACAAGTATGTGGCAGGCAAAGCAATGCGGAGTGGGAAATACCATTAGCTGTTGGGTGTCCATACCTATGGGGGAATGTAAGACCTGTTCTTTTTCAGTGTGTTAAACTATAGAAAGTCACAATTCCTTGTTAATATGAATAGATGCAAGTAAAGAGATCTAGCTTGAGGATTTGCTTTCCAGGCAGCAAATGAGAAGTTTGCTAAAGCTGATAGTTCACAATACTAAGTTGATACTACCAAGAGAGAATATTTGTAGTTCCAGGTTGAGCTGTGGGGTCCTTGGTGCTATCTGAGCTTGGTTGTTTTCTTGCAGATGTTTCATCACCCAACTAAGTAACTTCATCAGTGCTAGAAGGGAGGGGAGATTTGCTTTTATTTTTTTTTTAATAATGGTGACTTGCTCTGTCAATGTTAGTGGAAGTCTTCTTGGTTCGCCCAATTTCAATGGATTCTGGGTGTACAAAACTAGAAAAAATATACAAAGAGCTAAAATTGTTAAAGCAGACAGAATAAACAACATTTTGCCGTATTAGGATTTTTAGAAAAATAACCCTGGAATTGGCATGTACCTTCAACACTGCAGGTTAGTTACTTCCAGGGGTGAAATCCAGCAGGTTCTGACAGGTTCTGGAGAACCAGTAGCGGAAATTTTGAGTAGTTCGGAGAACGGCAAATACCACCTGTGGCTGGCCCCAGAGTGGGATGGGAATGGAGATTTTGTAATATCGTTCCCCTGGAGTGGGAAGGGAATGGGGATTTTGCAGTATACTTCCCCTGCCATGCCCACCAAGCTACGCCCACCAAGCCACACCATGCCCACCAAGCCACACCCTCAGAACCGGTAGTAAAAAAAAATTTGTCCCAAAAGTGCTTTTTGTCAGGCCTGGAAACCATCTTTTGTATTAGGCCTTCAGACCTGCCACATTGACTACTGTGGGAAACTGGGAGGAGGGATTGTGTGGAGTATGGGTGATACATAGTCATAATAACATTCTTTTCTCAAGAAGTCAAGGCCAACTTGCCCTGCACCTGGAAGGCTGGAACTGGGAGGCATCTCCAGTTGGGATGGTCTTTGATTGGACATGTGGGTATTGGGCAGGAACTTGAACTTTTCTTTGGGTGGGGAAAACCTGGAATCTTTCAGATTCTGGTTTTCCCAGATGTGCCAATATGACATCTCTAATAAAATGTAGCTTCGATGAATTTCAGGCCTCGGAGTTTTCTTTTTTTTTTTTTAATTGAAAAAGTTTTCAAATACAAATTTTTCCTCCTTTTTTCTCCCCCCTCCTCCCTAACCCCCCTCGCCACCCATCCCCCCCTGTGACTTCTTCACAACAAAAACCTAATTCATAAAAGATTACATAATATTTTACCATCCCCTTACTCCCTCCTCTAAATACTGACCCTTACTTACTAAAAATATTATTAATATTGTTACTTCCCCCTTTTACCATACATTTCAAAAAAAGCATTCTACTATAACATTGTATGATAACTTCTAATTTAGCATAATATTATTATAACTCCCAATTTAGCAATAATCTGCCCTTTTTCTCCTCCCTATCAAGAAATAATAAACATTTTATATCTGTATATTATTACAACATTTCAAAACAACCTTCCACTTTAAAACGATATAGTAAATCCTACTTTAACATTTAATCTTTTGTGTATATTAATGTAACATTTCAAAGCAGCCTTCCCCATAAATCCTAATTTAACATTTATTCAACTCTATCCATTTCCTCCACTCCCCTAAATATATCACTTAAACATCCCTTTTCTTAAACTAATCAATCAGTAAACTAACCTATTTCCACCCACTTTCCTACAAAATTGCCATGCACAACAATTCTTAATATCTTTAATCCACTGCCCACTCTGCTAAAACACACACACACACACACACACACACACACACACACACACACACATATATATATACAAATTCCGTTATATTAAAAAAAAAAAAAGACAATGACTTTAAATTTATAATCCATATAATATCTTCTTTGATGTCTTTCCACTGGATTGTTGAGTCCATCATCCATAATAGGGTAACATAGCATCCTGGTGCAACAGTTTGTTCAAAATCTTCAGTCATCATCTGCCCCCATCAGTAATGAATATCCTCATATATATATAAAAGTAAAAACAACCACCCGAGTGACATTATGATTATATTCCATATAGTTGTAATTGTGGCTTTCATCAGGATTATTAATTCCCATCATCCTAGTGGGTAACAACCAGATCTTCTGCATGCCCCAGCGTAGTTCTCTTGCCTTGTAGCTCAGGATAGTTATATATTTATTGATAAAAGAAAGAAATCCAAAGTAGATAATTCAAATCCAACAATTTAAGGCTCTTTTCACACCCCAAAATTACGGCATTGCAGAGGTCTGTCACTGTCCTCAGGAAAATATTAACCAATACTTCGCCTCCACTATCTTTTCACATATTCATTCATTTTTTTTTAAAATCACTGGCTTCACTGTTGCTTAATTTAGAAATTTCTATTTTTATGAGACCTGTTTCTTTTTTTCTTTTCTTTTTCTGGGTTTAATTTCCATCCTGGTTTCCTTTCTACAAGTTGTATATCAACTGATCGGTTTTCATTCTGCTTTATAACTTGATCTTGTTGGTTTTGTTTTTGTATCTCATATTTCTTTTTTGCCAATTGTATATCAGCTAATTGGTTTCATCACGTTAGAGTCAGATGCCACTTCTCTCATGTTTGTAGATAATCCAGCTGGGGTATCTAAAGAATCCAAAGGCAATTTGTCTACCGCAACCTCTGTAATTTGATGTTTTCCCTTTATTTCCAACTCCTTCTGCTTATCCTGTATTATGCCTAAAGATGTTAAGTTCGTTTTCAAAATTTTTTGATAAAATTCTTCCGCCTTTTCAACAGTATTTAGTTGGTATCTTTCTCCTTGATATCTCAATATTATACCAACTGGGGCATCCCACCTAAATGGAATATTTCTTTTTTTTAACTCAGTCACCAGAAAACCAAATTTCTTCCTCTTCCGTTGCAAGAGCCTTGGTACTACAGTGGTTTAAAGCACCCTGTTATTAACACAGCTGCCTGCAATTTACTGCTGGTTCGAATCTCTCCAAGGCTCAAGGTTGACTCAGCCTTCCATCCTTTCTAAGGTAGGTTAAATGAGGACCCAGTTTGTGGGGGCAATAAGCTGACTTTGTATAAAATATACAAAAGGATGAAGGCTATTGCTGAGCACATTGTAAGCCGCCCTGAGTCTCCGGAGAAGGGCGGCATATAAATCAAATTAAAAAAAAAAACAAAAAAAAAAAAACATCTTGGGCGGGAGCTCTTTGTAGATCCAAATCTTTCTTCCATACAATTGCAAAATAGAATTGAAGGAATTTTGCACAATATTATTCCTAATTTCTTTATCTGTAAAATAAATCACCACATCTCTAGGCAATTGCCTTTGCTTTGCAATCCAGGAGTTTATTCTGTAAACTCTGTCAATCCTACAAAACACTTCCTCAGGTTGAACCTTTAAAATCCCAGCCAGAATTTCAGAAGATATTTTCCTTAAATCATCTCTGTTATTTTCCTGCAAACCTCTCAGTCTAATTGCATATTCAGTAAAATTATATTGCATCATTAAAACTTCTCTTTCAATCCGTTGTTGTATATTTTCTGCATTACAAGTCTTTTGTTCAGCCTCCATTTTAGGTTTTTCTTCCGAGCTATTGTCTTGAATGTTTGTCAAATCATTTTCAATTTTTTGTATTCTATTGTCCAAATTGTCCTCAATTTCTTCCACTTTAGACTCTAATAAGTTAGTATTTTCATCCAACTTGATCATAAATTCTGCAAAGCCATTAGCCATTTTTATAATCTTTCGATCCAGAGTATCAAACTTTAATTGCACCAATTCTTTAATTTCCTGCTTAAATTTTTCAAAGTTCTGATTCACAATCTCATCCCTTCTTACAATCTCCTCCAAAAGAAATTCAATTATATTAAAATCAGTTTTCTGAGACTGGAGCTTTAAAACTTGTTCACGTAATTTATTAATGGGGGAATCCACCCCCACTGCTTGTTTGTTCGGCTTTGCAAGCTTTAATGCCATATTTCCACACAGACAAACTATTTTAAAAAAAAGAAAAGAGAGGCAAAAGAGAAAAAAAACTTCTTTCCAACCAAGATCAATATCAGATCTCCAGGAAGAGAAAAACACAAAAGTAGAGCTTTATTTTCAAGTGTAGCCAAAAGTATTTATTCCGCTACTTTGTATCTCAATAGGAAACGGAAGGACTCTCCCTTTCAGCCCCTTCTCAAGCCTCGGCAGTCGCCATTTTTAAAGATTCTTTTTTTCCTTTTCCTTTTCCTTCTTCAATAACTATTGTAAAATAAGTAAAATACTTGCGATTCAGGGTCACAGGTCCAGCTCATATCCTTTTTGATTGTTCTGTTAATTTTTGTAGGCTTGATCTTGTTGCCTAGCTCTGCATAAGCAGAGGTCTCCCAAAGCCCGGAGCAGCGGCAAGGGAAATAGGGAGCGTCATCTGCTTCATCCCCAAAAGTAAAAAAAAAAACTTTTGGGGCTATGCAGAGAGCTCTACCTGCCCCCGCCGGCTCTATCTCCATTTCCACATGGAAATGAAGTTTTTTCGAGCCGCCTTTCAGATGTAAAGGCGGCTCTTTACAGGCAATGGGGCGGCGATCCCAAGGGATCGTCTAGCGGCGGCAAGAAGCAAACCGGAAGTCCCCTCGGAGTTTTCTTTTGTTGGGGGTGGTACTTGGAACCCTGACACTTTTTTCAAGAGGCAACTGGACTTTCTGGTGCCAGAAAGTCCAGTTGCCTCTTGAAAAAAATGAAAAATAAAAGCCCCTCTTTAAGAGTCACACTGCCCTTAATCTGCAGACTCCTTGAAGTACCAGCATTTCTCACTTACGCAGAATCTGAAAGCTCTTAAGCTGTTTTTTATTAACTAGTGGAGAGGTATAAAACTAGCACCTACACAAGCATCCAGAACCCTTATTCTGAATCATTTCTAAAGCACAGACGGACCTTGACATTTCTATAGAAAATGACATGTTTCTCTCCTTATAGCTATCAAAAATATAGAAACTCCATCCCTCACTGCAACTGGATGCTCTCTTCATTGTCGAGAAGATGGCACTGCGCCATTGACACTTGCAATAAAATGTTACAGTCAAAAACACAGAGATGTGCATGAGAATACATTGATGTGCTTTGGTCTAATTTTGTACTGGATTGCTGTTATTAGCCTATTCAACCAACATCTCCTGAATAGGCTTACTCGGTGTTTCTTGTTGTTTTTACATCTTCAAAAACCAACAGCATAATTTTCATTTCTACAGCATAATAACGTGGCTAAAAAGAATAACAGAACAACAGAGTTGGAAGGAAACTTGAAGGTCTTCTAGTCCAACCCCTTTCTCAAGCAGAAGGCCCTATACCAGAGGTGTCAAACTTGCGTCGTCACAACGTCATCATGTGATGTATCAGGACTTTGTTTCCCTTTGCTAAACCAGGCATGGGCATGGCCAGTATGTGACACATCCGGCCCGCGGGCCAGGAGTTTGACAGCCCTGCCCTATACCATTTCAGACAAATGGTTGTCCAATCTCTTTTTTACAAACCTGTGAAAAATAACTATCAATTGTTGATAAGAAAAACAAAAAAGTCTGGATACTGGATGCTGCCGTATTTCTTGAGAGTGGAATAGAAGAGAAAGAACGGCAAAATAAATAAATAAATCACAAAATACAAAGACTCGCAAATAGAAGTAGAACGACTGTGGCAAAAGAAAGCAAAGGCAGCACCAATAGTAGGTGCCTTGAGTACAGTTCCAAAGTACCACTTGTACACCACCAGCATTGATGAAATAACCATCAGTCGGGTGCAAAAGGCAGCTTTACTTGGAACAGCTTACAACCCTCAAGGAAACCTTTAGCACCATCAGAGACCAACTTCTGCCTATCTCAGGTCCTTGTGAAAGATTAGATAGGTGGATAAAAGTGCCACAGCAGGTCAAAACATCTGGTGGACTGCAGCCATCCATAATAATACAGTAATTAACCTGTGGAAGGGCTTGCCATCAGAAGCTGTGGGTGCTTCATCGCTGGAAGTTTTTAAGAAGAGACTGGATATCCACTTGTTTGAAACGGTATAGGGTCTCCTGCTTGAGCAGGGGGTTAAACTAGGTGATTTCCAAGATCCTGTCCAGTTCTATTGATTAATTAATTTGCTGATGAAATCTCAGAAGTAATGGCCATTAAAGAATCTCAGGATGTTTTGAAGATATCCACAAATTAGCTGCATTGGCTTCCAGTGGTCTTCCGGGTGCGCTTCAAGGTGTTGGTTACCACCTTTAAAGCGCTCCATGGCATTGGACCTGGGTATTTGCGAGACCGCCTTCTGCCGCCGATAGCCTCCCACTGACCAGTATGCTCCCACAGAGAGGGACTCCTCAGGGTGCCGTCAGCCAGGCAATGTCAGTTCCCCCTTCTCTGTGGCAGCACCTGCCCTCTGGAACGATTTGCCCCCGGAGATACAAAGGATATCGGATCTCTGGATCTTTCGCCGTGCCCTAAAAACTTTTCTTTTCCATCAAGCAGCGCTGGCGTGAACCCCCCCCCCTTTTTAGCTCTTTTTTAGCTCTTTTTAGCTTTTTAAGTGTAAATTGGGTTTTAATTGGATTGTTTTAAATTGTGGGCCAAAGCTGTATAATTCTTTTAATTGATTTTAAATTTTGTATTGGTATGTTTTTTATCCTTGGCTGTGCACTGCCCTGAGTCCAATAGGAGAAGGGCAGTATATAAATTGAATAAATAAATAAATAATAATAATAATAATAATAATAATAATAATAATAATAAATAATTTATAACAATACTGTGCAGCAGATATTTCCTTTTGCCTCCCTCCCTTTTGTATTTTTTATTGTAGTTATACCCTGTGCTGTCCAGAGCTGTCCGGAGTTGGGTGACACCTAAATTGAATACATTAAATTTAAGTATTTCTGTATCACTAATTTTAAGCTGGATGGGAACATTTTCATGTATGTTAGAACTATGTATTTGCGGATTTCATTTAACCACTAGGGGCCGCTATGTAACTCACGCTGAAAGTTGTAGCATTTCTGGTCTGTTTCAGCCATCCTCCCAAGGTTGCATTATTTTTCCACACCTTCCATTTGTGTTTTTCAAGACCATTGGTCCAATCTTCTTTTGACAATGATTGTTCAGGGCAATCTAAAGAAAAGGTAAACTAAGAAAAATTCATTTGTGTAAGGCGTCTCACAGCCCAGTAATAATCTAACCAAATGACTTTAGGGAGAGTTTTGCAGTTTTCAATTTCAATTCAGAATAGAGTTGGAAGGGACTTTGGAGGTCTTCTAGTCCAACCCCCTGATCAAGCAGGAAACCCTATACCATTTCATACAAGTGGCTGTCCAGTCTCTTCTTAAAAGCCTCCAGTGATGTAGCACCCATAACTTCTGAAGGTAAGCTGTTCCACTGGTTAATTGTTCTCAGTTAGGAAACGTCTCCTTAATTCCAGATTGCTTCTGTTATTTATTAGTTTCCATCCATTGTTTTTTGTCTTGCCCTCTGGTGCTCTGGAAAATAGGTTGAACCCCTCTTCTCTGTGGCAGCTGCTCAAATACTGAAAGACTGCTATCATGTCACCCCTAGGTTTTTTTTTTTTTAATTTGATTTATATGCCGCCCTTCTCCGGAGACTCAGGGCGTCTTAAAATGCGTTAAGCAATAGCCTTCATACTTTTGTATATTTTATACAAAGTCAGCTTATTGCCCCCACAAACTGGGTCCTCAATTTACCTACCTTAGAAAGGATGGAAGGCTGAGTCAACCTTGAGCTGGCAAGATTCAAACTTACTTTAATTGCAGACAGCTGGTGTTAAATTACAGTGCTTTTAGTCTGCAGAGCTATCCAGGTTTTTCTTTTCTCTAGACTTGCCAAATCCAAATCCTGCAACCATTCTTCATATGTTTTAGTCTCTGGGCCTTTAATCATCTTTGTTGCTCTCCTCTGCACTTAGTTGCACTGTTCCACCAATAATTAAGTGGCTACTGTCACACACCCCTCAGTCGTCTCACCTCTGGCTAGCGCAGGGTTGCCCTAATAATTCTCTTTCCCCACCTTTCAGTCTTGGCCTCCATGTCCCAGTGTCAACTTGAGACATTTTGCGGTGCAAGCATCAGTACTAAATGATGCCTTGTATTCTGAAGTGTTCACGTCAAGTATTGATAATTTTGGTACTTAACTGAATAAAACCAAATTTAAAAAAGTAATCACACAGTCAATCAAGCTTTTTCATGACATCCCAAACTTAGCCTTATAGCAGGGCTCAGGCTGTATGATGTTTTATCTAACTCATATCCATTTGTAGTTTTTTGTTTTTTTTTCTTCTTTTTTCTTTTTTTTTTTCTTATTAGATTTCTATACCGCCCTACTCCCGAAGGACTCAGGGCGGTGCACAGCCAAACAATAAAAACACATGCAATACAAAATTTAAAAAATAGAATAAAATCAAATTAAATAATTTTGGCCCTGACAAATTTAAAACCCCAAACTTTTAAAACCAATTTAAAATTGAATATATAAATACTAAAAGATATTTAAAATTTTAAAAATCTTTTATAAAAGAGGGGGAAAATTAGGCCAGGCCGGCCTGGTGAAATAGTAAGGTCTTTAAGGCGCGGCAGAAGATGCGCAGATCCGGGATCCTCCGTATCTCTGGGGGGAGCTCGTTCCAGATAGTAGGTGCCCCCACAGAGAAGGCTCTCCCCCTGGGGGCCGCCAGTCGGCATTGTTTGGCTGACGGCACCCGGAGGAGCCCCTCTCTATGGGAGCGTACCGGCCGGTGGGAGGCTATTGGTGGTAGTAGGCGGTCCCGCAAGTACCCGGGTCCTAAGCCATGGAGCGCTTTAAAGGTGGTAACCAAAACCTTGAAGCGCACCCGGAAGACCACCGGGAGCCAGTGCAGCTCGCGCAGGAGAGGTGTTACATGGGAACGCCATGTCGCTCCCATTACCACCCGCGCGGCCGCACTCTGCGCCAGTTGGAGCCTCCGGGTGCTCCTCAAGGGGAGCCCCATGTAGAGAGCGTTGCAATAGTCCAGGCGGGAGGTGACAAGGGCATGAGTGACCGTGCGTAAAGAGTCCCGATCCAGAAAGGGACGCAACTGGCGAATCAGGCGAACCTGATGAAAAATCTTCCCGGTCACGGCCGTCAAGTGCTCTTCTAAAGACAGCTGTGAATCCAGGAGGACGCCCAAGTTGCGAGCCCTCTCCGTGGGGGCCAATGATTCGCCCCCAATAGTCAGTGATGGCGTCAACTGACTATATCGGGACGTCGGAAACCACAGCCACTCAGTCTTGGATGGGTTGAGCCTGAGCCTGTTCCTCCCCATCCAGATCCGTACGGCCTCCAGGCACCGGGACATCACTTCAAGGGCATCGTTGGGGTGATCCGGGGTGGAGATGTACAGCTGAGTGTCGTCAGCGTACTGATGGTACTCCACCCCGAAACCACGGATGATCTCGCCCAGCGGCTTCACATAAATGTTGAACAGGAGAGGTGAGAGGACCGACCCTTGCGGCACCCCACATATGAGGGGCCTCGGGGTCGACCTCTGTCCCCCTGTCAACACAGACTGCGACCGGTCAGAGAGAAAGGAGGAGAACCACCGCAACACAGTGCCTCCCACCCCCAACTCTTCCAACCGGTGCAGCATGATACCATGGTCGATGGTATCAAAAGCCGCTGAGAGATCTAACAGGACCAGGACAGAGGAGCACCCCCTGTCCCGAGCCCTCCAGAGATCATCAACCAACGCGACCAATGCCGTTTCCATACTGTACCCGGGCCTGAAGCCCGACTGGAACGGATCCAGATACGTCGTTTCATCCAGGTGCTGGGGGAGCTGTTGTGCGACCACACTCTCAACAACCTTCGCAACAAAGCGAAGATTGGAGACCGGACGATAATTTACCAACATTGCCGGGTCCAGGGAAGGCTTCTTGAGGAGAGGCCTCACCACCGCCTCTTTCAAGGCGGCGGGAAAGTCACCCTCACTCAGTGAAGCATTTATAATCCCCTGGAGCCAGCCTCGTGTCACTTCCCGGGAAGCCAGTACTAACCAGGAAGGACACGGGTCCAATAAACAAGTGGTCGCGTTCAGTCTACCCAGAATCCTGTCCACGTCCTCAGGGGTCACAGGATCAAACTCATCCCAGATAACATTCTCAAGACCTGCCCCTGTCCCTCCTCCTGAGACTACCCAGTCGGAGTCCAAATCTTCCCGAATCTGAGTGATTTTGTCATACAGATACTGAACAAAATCCTCGGCTCTACCCTCCAAGGGGTCCTCCCGCGCTTCCTGGTGGAGCAGGGAGCGGGTCACCCTAAAGAGGGCGGCCGGGCGATTATCTGATGACGCAATAAGAGCAGCAAAATAACTACATTTCGCTGCTTTTATCGCCACTAAGTAATTCCTAATGTGGGATCTTACTAGTGTCCGGTCAGATTCAAGAAGACTGGCCCTCCAACTACTCTCTAGGCGTCTTTTCCGGCGCTTCAACTCCCTCAGCTCCTCGGTAAACCAAGGAGCCAATTGAGATTATGATAAGCAGAGTGCAAATATTATACTGAATGGAGATATGACCAAAACTTTCCGGATTGGCAAAGGGGTAAGGCAAGGCTATCCACTCTCTCCACTCTTATTCATATTAGCCCTGGAGATATTGCTAAGGAATATTAGGCAAAATAACGAGATACGCGGATTGGAAATTAGGAACGAAACTTTCAAAATTCAAGCTTTTGCCGACAATGTAGCGTTGATTATGGAGGACCCGTTAACGACTGGGCCAAAGGTATTGAAAGAGATAGACGAGTACGGGAAGCTATCTGGATTTAAATTAAATATGACAAAAACTAAAATGTTAACAAAAAATATCTCGAAAAGAGAACAGGAAATATTAACAGAAAATTTGGGCATCCAAACAGTTAAAAAGATAAAATATTTAGGGATTTGGATTACTGCTAGATGCTCAACCCTGAAGGAGGATAATTATACACCATTACTGACAAAGATCAAGCAAGATTTGGACCGCTGGGGGAAGTTACAAATATTGTTTCTAGGTAGGATAGCCACCATTAAGATGAGTATTCTCCCCAAATTAATATACTTGTTTCAAACCACACCAGTTAGCATTGACAAAAAATATTTTTCAGGTCTAAACATGATAGTAAGGAAATTCATTTGGGGAGGGAAAAAGCCGAGAATTGCGTTACGTTCTTTGCAGGAAAAAAGAAGTAAAGGTGGATTTGGGCTTCCAGTTTGGGAGATATATCACAGAGCTGCCAATTTAGTATGGCTACAAGAGTGGGCCACATTAAGAAATAAAAGAATTCTACAATTGGAAGGGCATGACCTGCTAAGAGGCTGGCATGCCTACCTTTGGGATAAAGGAAAGGGGGCAGGGATATGTTTCCACCGACACAAAATTAGAGATACATTAATGAAGACATGGAAAGAAATTAGGTGTAAACATTACTTTAAAATCCCAAAATGGATCTCTACAATGGAGGCAATGATCTACCCAAACACAATAAGCAGAGAGAAAATGTTAACATACCAAGACATTCTGGATAACAGTGGTAATCTTAAATCTAATGAGATATTGAAAGAGCAAGGGATTCATATAGATTGGTGGCCCTATTTACAGATAAAATCCCGATATAGGAAAGATAAATAGGAAGAAGGAATAGAAGCGGGTACAAATAGTTTTGATAAGATATGGCTGGGCAATGAGAATAAACTATTAGCTAAATTATACTCCTACCTGCTTGAATATGACAGAGAAGGAGAAATACTTAAAGACCAAATGATTGCTTGGGGGAAAAATATCGACTCAAAGATAAACTTGGATGATTGGGAAGAAATATGGAACAGCAATCTTAAATTGACAAGAGCAATAAGCTATAAGGAGAATCAGTATAAAATGTTATATAGATGGCATTTAGCACCATCTAGAATTGCAAAGATTTATCCGAATGCAAGCCCCAAGTGTTGGAAATGCGGCCACCATCAAGGTACCTTCTACCACATGTGGTGGATGTGTCCGGAAGCGAGGAAATTCTGGAAAAAAATACAAAAATGGATCCAAGAAATATTAAATGAGGACATTAACTTTCTGCCTGAAATCTATCTCCTGGGAGTGCTAAAACGAAAATTTGTTAAGGAAAAGAAATATCTGATTATTCATATTGTCACAGCTGCTAGACTCTCCTATGCCAGGTGCTGGAAAGAGAAAGGATGTCCAACTGAGGAACAAATAGTCAATAAAGTATTGGATTGTGCAGAAATGTGCAGATTAACGTATGTATTAAACGGAAAGGAAGACTCAGAATTTTACACGATTTGGGATCTGTGGTATAGGTGGTTGAAAAATAAATTCAAAAGTTAACTTTTATTAGGACAATGTATAATTACTAATTAAATCTATATATTATTGTTGTATTTAATCTTATAAATTGTATAATACTTAGATAATTGATTAGATTCCATATTTGTAAATATACAAGATGACTACACATTGCCGAACCGTAGAGTTTGAAATGTAATATATTCTTTATTCAATAAAACTTCATTTAAAAAAAAAAAAGAAAGAAAAATGGTCATAACTCATTTCTTCAATGCTGTTGTAACTTGGAACCATCACTAATTGAACTGTTGTAAGTCGAGGACTACCTGTATTTTCCTCCTGGGTTATAAATCCTATAATGCTGATACCCTCAGCCACACCAAAATGTCTCCAAAGCCTAATTCAGCTTTTACTCAACATGGTGCTCTCCTCTGATGTAGAAAAATAAGTTGTTTTATCCCATTAACGTATTTGAATAGATGAGCTCCAGTTTGTTAGGAAAAGTTCTGATGATGTACCAACTAAAAAACATGGAGCTTTTAATTAGAAAATTTGAATTTGCTTAGATTCAAATATTAACTTGACTCACACACAGATTTATCACAGCAGTATCCAGAAGAGTTGAAAATGACTTGATGGCTTAAAAACCAATCAGTTCAGGAAAAGCATTAAGAAACAGGATTTTATTTATTAAGGGAAGGGGAATATCAAGAGGGGAAAGAGTGCACCTAAAGTTGAAAGCAAGCTACCATATCTAGCAAGAACATCTAAACTTCAGAAAAATAGGCTTTGTTGTTATTGAAACATATCTGCATGGTATATATTGCCAAATCACTCCCCCCGCCCCCCCCCAATGGTATAGCCAGTATACATTGAGGGAATCTCTGTAGCAATCTCACTTGCCACTGGCTGATGGAATGTGACAGGCCACATGCTGTCACTTAATATGGAGTCAAGCCTGGGAAATCCATTTTGCTCCCGTCCTGCTCTTTCCTCTCAGAGCTGAAGACCTTTGGTGGTTCTCACAGGCCTTTGGCCTGCTGGATGTTTGGTTTAAGCTTATTTTTTCCTGACTCCCTGATGTTAATCTGGATTTTGATATGAACTGCTTTTTCCTGCTGGCTGTGATGTGTGTGAGTGTATTTTAAAGTCACCTTTGATTGTTGTTATGGGTGTTTAAATAAGCCCTCTAGATTGCTTCTTTTGAGGCAGAATGTTGAGCTATAATAAAATGTTAATAAAGTCATGAATTGCAATGGAGTTTGGGCACTATACTGTATACACAAAATGTGTAAACACACAGTGATACCATTAGTGTATTGGTGTGTAGGAAGATACCTAATGATACAATCAATATACAATGACATTTGGCTGATCTTGTCTAGGATTGGAAGCTAAATAGGACTGGCTAGTAGCTGGAAGGAAGATGACCGAAGAGTCCCAGGGCTATATAAGCATTACTGTAAAATTGGGAAATCAAAAAAGCATCCCAAATTAAAGCAATAGCAAATATTGTCCAGATTGCTGTCAAAACAATCACATGCGCATGTCCACCTCAAACATCACAAGGGGCTGGGCTCAAAATGTTATATCTAAAATGACAATTAAAGTTGTTTTTTTCATTATTATTATTATTTTTACAAATGGTGCTTTTTATTTCAAGTAACAGATTGAGCTCTTGGGTTCTTTCAAATCATTTCCCTCTTATATTTTTCTCTTAAAAGCTCTGTTGGAATTGCAACATCTTGGGGCTCCCTCCCCTCAGCTCTGTTAATTCCTCTTGTCAAAAGTATTAATATTTGCCAAACTAAATGAAAAGTTGCATTTGGATTTCTTCAGGGTTAGATTTGTTTTTGTTTTTTTAAAAATATATTTTTATTTTAAATACAAATAATACAAACATAGTACATATAAATCTAAATACAAAAAAAGGAAAAAAAATACAAATATTACAGTGCACCCCCGAGACCATTTTTTCTCTTGTATTTCTTCTTCTATAACAACTAAAATATATTCAATATATTCCAATTATGCCCTTATCCCCTCCAAAACAACATATATTCTTGAGTAGGTTTATTCCCTTTGCCTTCCACCAACACTGTTTTTATAAAATCCCCCCATATTTCATTATAATTGTTTGCTTTAATCATCCCTTTTTAAAATTTAATTTCTGTTGTTAATTTATCATTTGTTGCCATACTACAAATTTCATTATACCACTCATTTCTTTGAATATCCCAATTTCGTCCCCAATATTTAGCCATCACTAATCTAGCTGCCATTATCAAATTTACAATCGATTACTTTTTTCTTTCATTTACATCCTGTTTTTCCACCAGCAACAGTAATGCAATCCTCAGTGACATACAGTATATCACAGGGGTGGGGTCTAAATTTTTTTACTACCAGTTCTGTGGGCGTGGCTTATTTTATGGGCATGGCTTGGAGGTCATGTGACTGGGTGGGCGTGGCTAGCTGGTCATGTGACCAGGTGGCCATGGCTATGTGTATAGGGACTACTCAGAGGGCTGAAAAAAGTCATTTCTGACAGGTCCTCGCACTTTTGACTGGTCCTCACACTTATGACCATCCTCACATTTATGCCCGTGCAGCATTCTTAACAACCATGTCACTCATTTCACAATTGCTTCTCTTCACCATGGTGACAACATAGAGCAAAAAACGTAAAATGTGAGGACAGTCGTAAGTTCGAGGACTGGTCAAAAGTGCGAGGACCAGTCAAAAATAATTTTTTCAGCCCTCTGAGTAGTCCATATGCACAAAAGGACTACCCATAGGGTTGAAAAAAGTGATTTCCGACAGGTCTTCGCACTTTTGACCAGTCCTCACACTTATGACTAGTCATCATTTATGCCCATTGTAGCATTCTTAACAACCGTGTCACTCATTTCACAACTGTTTCTCTTCACCATAGTGACGAGATAGGGCGAAAAACGTAAAATGTGAGGACAGTCGTAAGTTCGAGGACTGCTCAAAAGTGCAAGGACCAGTCAAAAATAATTTTTTCAGCCCTCTGAGTAATCCATATGCACAAAAGGATACAGCAATAGAGAGGGATGAAGTAAGGAGAAGAGAGGGAAGGAAGAGAAGGGAGGAAGGAAGGGAAGGGAAATTAGAGTAGAGTGAGGGTAAGAGAGGGAGGAAGAGAGGAGGAGAAGGAGAAAGGAAGAGGAAGTAGGGAGGAGAAGGGGGGAAGAGAAAGTAAGAAGGAAAGAAAAGAGAGAGATGGTAGGTTTGAGGAGAAAGATTGCTGTACAATAAAAAAGATGAAAGGGAAGAAAGGCAACCCCAAACAAATATAAAGATATTAAGATAAAGAATGAATTGTTAAACTTTAAAGAATAAAAGAGAACAAATATGAATAAATAGCAATAATTAGAAACACACATACAAACATACAATGTATTTTCTTTGAACAGAGTATTTGGCCGGTTCACAAATTTAAACAGTGTTTAGTCATTTCAATTAAATTTACAATTTCTATATTTCCTTTTTGCCATATTTATTCCTCATCTATTTTTTTAAAAAAAACCAATATTACCCTTCATCCTCATCTCTAATCTTAATCAAATTCAATTTTTCCCTTCTATTCTATATTATACCCCTTCCCATTGTCATCTATTTTTATATCCATCCTCACATTGGTTAATTATGTAATATTACAGTTGTTTAATATAAATTCAACATTTTAATATAAATCAATTAGTTATATAACTACCTTTTTTTTGTATATTAATCAATATGAACATGAATATTCCAATTATTTCCATGCAATCCAATTTCTTACAAATCAATTAATTATATTTACCAATAATAATAAACCAAATATTTTTCCCCATATATTCCTCCAAACCACAACTTAACCATTTCTGCTTTCAACACAATATACAATTAATAGTATCTCAATTATTACAATTCCCTAGTTAAATAGAGCTTTTTTTCTTTTATGTTTTAAAATCTTGAACTCTCCTCTTTTGCCCTAAATTTCCCATTGTTTGCACCTACCTTTTTTTGGTGAGGAAAAAGAATAAGAAATCTCTCTCTCTGCCTCATTTTGTCATGTTGCAGCAGAGCTTGCTTTACTTTCAGTTTCGTTTTTTCCCTAGCATAGCTACTCATTTGTTTTCTTTTAACACTGATCAGCTGTAGGGCGGCCCTTTGAAGCCCCGCGGCAAAAGTTTAAACAGTTTTTTCCCCTCTCTAGCCATCAGCTGGGACTCAGGAGGCAGCAATAGATTGGGAGTGGGGCCAAATAAAAGGTAAGAATAACGCGGGTGGTGGTGGTGGTGGAGGGGCGGGGGGGAACTGGTTCGGTGACATCATATCGTCACCGCTACCGGCTCGCGGGAACCGGTGCGAACCGGGAGCAACCCACCACTGGTATATCACAGAAATGAGTATACCCACTCATAATTTGTAAATATTTATGTTTCATGTGACAACACTGAAGAAATGACACTTGGCTACAATGTAACGTAGTGAGTATACAACTTGTATAACAGTGTAAATGTGCTGTCCCCTCAAAATAACGCAACACACAGCCATTAATGTCTAAACTGGTGGCAACAAAAATGGCTTTTTCCACTCAAATTTGACGTAACTCTGCAAGTCTAAGGCCTACTTTGGGTCTTTGCCAAACACTTTCCACACTTTTGCTGCGTTTTGACATCGAATCATCCAAAAAGGGCTCTTGACCTTTTAAGAATTTTACAGTCTATAGTCCATAAACGTCACTTCCTCCTTTGTCTTGTCCTTATCAACTTATCTCCATAAATGCAACATAATAAAACTAAATAGAGCCACTTCTGGTTTGCTCTTCGTAGCCACCAGACGGTCTCTTGGGACCGCCAGCCCCTTCGCCTGTAAAGAGCCGCCTGTACAGCGCAAAGGCGGCTCGAAAAACCCCATTTCCAGGAGGAAATGTGGGATAGAGCAGGTGAGTGCAGGTAGAGCTCTCCGTAGCCCCCAGGGGTTTTTTTTTTTACTCTTGGGGGCGGGCGGAGGAATGCTCCCTATAGCACTTGCCGCCCGCTCCGGGCGTTGGGAGACTTCTGCCTTTTTGCAGAACAAGGCTACGAAGACAAGCCTTTTAAGATATTTAACAGATTAACTAAAGATGATGAGATTTGGATTTGGATCTGTGACCCTAAATTGCAAGTATTAATACTTATTTTACAAAGGATATTCAACAAAGTAAAAAAGACCTTTTAAAATGGCGATTGCCGAAACTGGAGCAGGGAAGCTGAAAAGAGAAAGTCCTTCCGTTTCTTATTAAGTTACAAAATAGCAGAATAAATGCTCCTGGTTACATTTGAAGGGATTTGAGCTGGATCTGTGACCTCGAATTGCAAGTATTTCACTTATTTTATAACAATTATTGAAGAAGGAAAAGGAAAAGGAAAAAAGAATCTTTAAAAAGGGCGATTGCCGAGGCTTGAGAAGGGGCTGAAAGGGAGAGTCCTTCCGTTTCTTATTGAGATACAAAGTAGCTGAATAAATATTTTTGGCTACACTTTAAAATAAAGCTCTACTTTTGTGTTTTTTCTTTTCCTGGAGATTTGATATTCATCTTGGTTGGAAAGAGGTTTTTTTTTTTCTCTGCTGCCTCTCTTTTCTTTTTAAGAAAAATAGTTTGTCTGTGTTGAAACATGGCATTAAAGTTGGACAAACAAGCAATGGGGGGGGATTCCCCCATTAACAAAATACGTAACCAAGTTTTAAAGCTCCAGTCTCAGAAAACCGATTTTAATATAATTGAATTTCTTTTGGAGGAGATTGTAAGAAGGGATGAGATTGTGAATCAGAACTTTGAAAAATTTAAGCAGGAAATTAAAGAATTAGTGCAATTAAAGTTTGATATTTTGAATCGAAAGATTATTAAAATGGCTAATGATCTTGTAGGATTTATGACTAAGTTGGATGAAAATACTAACTTATTAGAGTCTAAAGTGGAAGAAATTGAGGACAATTTGGATAATAAAATACAAAAAATTGAAAATGATTTGACAAATACTCAAGACAATAGCTCAGAAGAAAAATCTAAAATGGAGGTTGAACAAAAGTCTTGTAATGTAGAAAATTTACAACAACGGATTGAAAGAGAGGTCTTAATGATGCATTATAATTTTACAGAATATGCGATCAGACTCAGAGGTTTACAGGAAAATAACAGAGATGATTTAAGGAAAATATCTTCTGAAATTCTGGCTGGGATTTTAAAGGTTCAACCTGGGGAAGTGTTTTGTAGGATTGATAGAGTGTACAGAATAAACTCCTGGATTGCAAAGCAAAGGCAATTGCCTAGAGATGTGGTGATTTATTTTACAGACAAGGAAATTAGGAATAAAATTGTGCAAAATTCCTTCAATTCTACTTTGCAATTGTATGGAAGGAAGATATGGATCTACAAAGAGCTTCCCCCCAAGATGTTAATGGAAAGGAAGAAATTTGGTTTTCTGGTGACTGAGTTAAAATACAGAAATATTCCATTTAGGTGGAATGCCCCAGTTGGCATAATATTGAGATATCAAGGAGAAAGATACCAATTAGATACTGTTGAAAAAGCGGAAGAATTTTATCAAAAAATTTTGAAAATGAACTTAACATCTATAGGCACAATACAGGATAAGCAGAAGGAGTTGGAAATAAAGGGAAAACATCGAATTACAGAGGTTGTGGTAGACAAACTGTCTTTGGATTCTCTTGATACTCCAGCTGGATTATCTACAAATATGAGAGAAGCGGCATCTGATTTCAACGTGATGATCCAACAAGATCAGTTTATAAAGCAGAATGAAAACCGATCAGTTGATATACAACTTGTAGAAAGGAAAACAGGATGGAAATCAAACCCACAAAAAGAAAAGAAAAAAAGAAATAGGTCTCATAAAAACAGAAATTTCTAAACTAAGCAACGGTGAAGCCAGTGATTTTAAAAAAAAATGAATGAATATGTGAAAAGATAGTGGAGGCGAAGTATTGGTTAATATCATCCTGAGGACAGTGACAGACCTCTGCAATGCCGTAATTTTGGGATGTGAAAAGAGCCTTAATCTGTTGGATTTGAATTATCTATTTTGGATTTCTTTTCTTGTACTGATAAATATATTATAATTATTCTGAGCTACAAGGCAAGAGAGTTACGTTGGGGCATGCAGAAGATCTGGTTGTTACCCATTACGATGATGGGAATTAATAATCCTGATGAAAGCCACAATTACAACTATATGGAATACAATTATAATGTCACTCGGGTGGTTGTTTTTATTTTTATATATATATGAGGATATTCATTACTGATGGGGGCAGATGAAGACTGAAGACTTTGAACAAACTGTTGCACCAGGATGCTATGTTACCCAATTATGGATGGGGGACTCAACAATCTAGTGGAAAGACATCAAAGAAGATATTATATGTATTATAAATTTAAAGTTATTGTCTTTTTTTTTTTAAATAACGGAATATATGTAATATGTTAGTCTACTGATGGATTAGCTTAAGAAAAGGGATGTTTAAGTGATATATTTAGGGTAGTGGAGGAAATGGACAGAGTTGAATAAATGTTAAATTAGGACTTATGTGGAAGGCTGCTTTGAAATGTTATATTAATATACACAAAGAATAAATGTTAAAGTAGGATTTATTATACAGTCTTAAAGTGGAAGGTTGTTTTGAAATGTTGTAACAATACATAGATATAAGTTTTGGGGAGGACAAAAAGGGTAGATTATTGCTAAATTGGGGGTTATAATAATATTATGCTAAACTAGAAGTTATCATACAATGTTATAGCAGACTGCTTTTTTTTTTTTTTTTTTTTTGAAATGTATGGTAAAAGGGGAAAGTAATAATATTAATAATATTTTTAGTAAGTAAGGGTCAGTATATAGAGGAGAGAGTAAGGCGATGGTAAAATATTATGTAATCTGTTATGAATTAGGTTTTTGGTGTGAAGAAGTCACGGGGGGATGGGTGGCGAGGGGGGGTTAGGGAGGAGGGGGGGAAGGAAAAAAGGGGAAAAATTTGTATTTGAAAACTTTTTCAATAAAAAAAAAAAAACTAAATAGAGCCAATGCCAACAATTAACTTTATTACACACACCTTATCAAGGCTTTGTCTTAAAAATATTTAATTCTTCCACCTTCTGCAGACCTCAACACTTTGATTGAAAGAAGGGAGTAAAGGGCCTTCACACTATATACTTATAAATCAGTTATTATCTTCTCAGCTGTACTCCTTTAAACTCTTTCCAAATTCTCTTAAATTTCATAATCTTTTGATGGGCGTTATATTTTTTAAATCCATTTTCTGTGATGGCCCGAAGGAGGCAGAAATTCAGCGTCCGTCGTCCATTCCGGCTAGCTCCACCTTACCTTCAGGGTTAGATTTGTGAAGATCACGCTGAGATCTGATCTGCTGCTTAAAGATAGCTAAATAAACCCATTATTTCTTTATTTGCAAGATTCAACATAGAGTTGGTGTTAGATCTGGAGTTGATTGAAGAGCCAGGATTCCAGCATAGTGACTTCAGCTCTTTATTGTAGTACAGGCAATACAACTCAGTCATGCTTGGCTGACAGTGCTGTCTTTTAAAGGGCTCTGTTTTGCAGCCTAGCCACTGACATCGTTTTATTTTCCCCGCTGCTCGAGTAGACCAATGAGCGGCAGCATGCTAACTCTGCTGTTTACTCGGACCGGAGTGAAGCCTTTGCTCCTGGCTTCACTCCCTATTTACATATTCAACAGTTGAGTTTGTATTCCCCTAAAAATTCTCGCATAATTCCTCTCACAGATCTATGCAAACAGTCAGTGTTATGAGCTTGTTCTAGGAAAGGCAAGAATAAAAGTTTGGTGGAAAAAGCTGTTTGGCCCATGGTCTGCTGCTAAAGGAGGGAGGGAGGGAGGGAGGGAGGAAGGGAGGAAGGAAGATAGGAAGGAAGGAGAGAAGGAAATCTCAGCTCTCTGCCCAAGTATCTTCTAAATATGGAGGATGAAGCATCACCTCAGGCAACAGGACAGTTTGGCCCAATCCTGGCTTCTCTGCAGTCACTAGTTTGATCTATGGTTAAGGTACCAGCTTAGAAAGCAGGAAACTATGTTCTCAAGACCTTAGCCATGAAATCCAGCTGGGTGACCTTGGACCAGTCAGTCACCCTCCCTCAGCCCAACCAACCTCACAGAATTGTTGTGAGGAAAATACGAGGGGGAAAGTGTGTGGGGTATGTTGAGTTATTTGTAAATACATAATAAAGGTAGGACACCAATAAATAAATACATGAATGGCTCTGTGTGTGGGGCAGCCCAGAGCTGTTCCTCAAGCCCTCCAGAAGATGGTGCCTGCTGCTAAGGAACCACCTCGCAAGCAGCCGTCATTCCTGATCCCTGGCAGAATGTCATACAGAACGCTTTGTGTCTGTCAGCACATTCCTGGAAGGTCACAGCCAATGATGAATGCTCCAGTGTAGGAGCTGGAGAAAGAGACTTTTCCCCCACTCTCCCATGAGTTGCATCACTTGGCGGCCTTTTGGCTTCCTTCCCTTGATTCCTGCGGTTAGAAACCTTTCCCAATTGTTCTTTGGCTGCTTCCTCCACAGACCTTCTGTGGCCAAAGCAGGATATTGATGACTGACTGGCCCCGGGAAAGCTTGGAGAAGCTCCAGCTCTTTTTCATACCATGGTTGCTCTCTTTCCTCCCTGCTCTTCCAGCCTCCCACCCACTCACCCCCTCCGCCTCTCCCTCCCTCCCAAAAAAAGACTGAAATAGCCCATGGTTCTGGTTAGCTCTCTCTTTCTCTCTCTCTCTCCGGATATGCCGCCACCGAAAGCATATGCATCATCATGTGATACCTACGGCTTGTTCAGCATAGCTAATTATGACAGGGGCTTTATTTAGAAGAAGACAAGTGAAGCAGCTGGCTGTGGAGTCCAGCCGTTTCTTTGACTCGATGCCTGACTCCCAAATGGAAAGAGAAAACTTCCTCTGGCAATTGCTGCAGCTAAGCTTTGCATATGTTTGAATATCCTGAATTGCAGCTTCATCTTGCAAGTTTAATTGCTATTTCTCTAATGCAGGGTTTCCCAGCGTTGGCAACTTTAAGACAAGTGGACCTCAACTCCCAGAATTCCCCAGCCAGGCTGGCTGGGGAATTCTGGGAGTTGAGATCCACGTGTCTTAAAGTTGCCAACGCTGGGAAACCCTATTCTAATGAGGTGCTCTCTGTTTATTTTTGGACCTTGTTGTGAGTTCGTCCATCCTTTTCTTTTGGTGTGGGCATAATGTGCGAACCAGCAATTTGATTTCTTTCTTTCTTTTTTTTAAAAAAACTTGTGTTCTGATCCAACAGATTGTGCCACAGGTTCAATCTTATTTACATTTGGCAGGATACTTTCTCTTCTTTTTCAGAACTGCTTTGATTGACAGCAGAGTTTCTCTCTCTTTCTCTCTCTCTCTCTCTCTCTCTCTCTCTCTCTCTGTGTGTGTGTGTGTGTGTTTGTGTGTGTGTGTGTGTGTGTGTTTGTGGTGTGTGTGTGTGTGCCTTCACATCATAGACTTCATCTTCTTTTTCCTTCCAAATCCAGGCTAAATCACCATCCCATGTGCTTGAACCGTAGATGGCCACCTATATGGATGGCCATAAATCTCTGGGCTCTCAAAGTTGAATGTTGGAATATTTCCAAGGAAACCCATTCGGAGAATCAGGAAGCATGTCCTCTTTCATCTAAGAAATAAATTAATACATCTGAGAGTTTCTTTGTTTCTGCAGATCAGCCTGGTTTTTCGCTTAGGGAACTTTTGCTCATGTTATTGCAATGAAATAAAGCAAGCCATCTATCCAATATTCCTTGAGACCAAGTATCATCTTTTGAGGGTCTGTTTGAGATACTAGAAATACTGTAAATGAAAAGCATATTGTGTAAAGGATGTGTCTCCTTCATTATGGATCTTTCATAATTATCATTTGGTTTTGCATTCCTGACAAGCTGTAAATTACTTAATGCTTTTGGTAGATTCTGGCAGATTTTTGTTGCTCATTTACACCATATTTTCTAAAGTTGTAGAAACAAATGCTATAGAATCAGACATGAAAAAACTGGGAGGGGAGGGGAGCGTTTGTGTAATTATACCCATCAGGCCAATTGTTAATATATCGCTAGAAAGAGTTTTACTCACTGGAAGCTTGCATCTAAAGTACACATTTGATGTTCCTTCAAGCTATTCTGCCAAATATAACTTGTCCAAGACCTAAGTAAAAACACATGACATATATCCTGTTTACACTCCCACAATTACAATAATTTCAAACTCTGAAGAAGAATTATGAAACAGCCTTTCCATTTTAAGACTTTAAACCATATTCACACAGATACTGTTGGTCGGTCTTTATTATTTACTGGGCCACCACTGTTCGTAAATTGTACCATGTGCTCCTTTGATGCATTGAGGAGCTTGATCAAGGATGATGCATCAAAGGCCATAAACAGACAGCTAGATCTAATGGAATACATGCCAATTAGTGGTTATAGAGGCAGTCCTCAACTTACAACAGTTCATTTAGTGAATGTTTGAAGTTTCAATGGCACTGAAAAAAAAAAAGATTTATGAATGTTTTTCACACTTACAACTGTTGTGGCATGTGATCAAAATTCAGATGCTTGGCAACAGACTCATATTTATGACAATCGGGGTGTCCCGGCATCACACAATCACCTTTTGCGACCTTCTGACAAGCAAAGTCAATGGGGAAGCCAGATTCACTTAACAACCGCATTACTAACTTAACAACTGTAGCGATTCGTTTAACAATCGCAGCAGGAAAAGTTGTAAAATGGAGTAAAATTCACTTAACAAGTGTCTCACTTAGCAACAGAAATCTTGTGCTCAATTGTGGCTGTAGGTCGAGCACTACCTGTACAGTGCTTGATTTTCACATATATTGTTCAATCTCAGATCTTCAAGCAGAAAACAACAGCAACATCTGTTTGGGACTCTGGAGAGCTATTTACAGTTTGGGTTATTTTGCTACTGTCTGAGTCTCCACTGAGATGTTTTCCCCCTTTCTCTTTGTTATTTAAGGGATTGGGGCTATGCAGTCTGACCATCCAAATTATTCAGTTAATCAAACTTCAATATACCAGCAATGAGGAAGCAGTTATTATCAAATGGTAGAGGGAGAGTTGATACTATTTATTCATGGAAATGTTCTTTTGAATCTATTTTTGCTTAAGCATATTTAAAACCTAGAAGGCTGGAATTTATGAACACAATTATTTTACATCATGACATGATTTTTCTTCTACATTTCCTGAATAAACCTTCTGACAGATAGCAAGATAAATCTCCTAATACATACCAAATTTACTTCAACTCATTTTCCCTAGAATATATGAAGCCAGAATCCAACAAATGTCACCATATTTTCTCGAAATCAAAAGGAGGTGCACTCTAAAACTAATCATTGTATCTAACTTGGAGACAAAGGAACTCCAACTATGGACATCCATGAGCCTTGGTAGTACAGTGGTCTAAAGCACCCTGTTATTAAGACCAGCTGCCTGCAATTACTGCAGGTTCGAATCTCGCCAGGCTCAAGGTTGACTCAGCCTTCCAGCCTTTCTAAGGTAGGTAAATTGAGGACCCAGTTGTGGGGGCAATAAACTGACTTTGTATAAATATACAAAAGGATGAAGGCTATTGCTTAGCACATTGTAAGCCGCCCTGACTCTCCGGAGAAGGGCGGCATATAAATCAAATAAAAAATAAAAAAGAATAGGACCACCTAAAGAAGGCTTCCTCCAATGCCATTAAGGTCTGAATCCAAAGTTAACCCACTGTATTTACTGACCTTCGGACAGTCCCATGCAAATTGTAATCTAGCTGAGATGGCGGCATTTACCACTTAATCTCCACTGAGAATAAAAATGAGCAGTTTCAGATCCAATTTATAATGTCTACTGTGAGTTCACATCCACCCAGAAAGTGAATTGAACTCTCCCACCTAACCATAAAAAAGTGTCATGATTTTCAAGCAGATCTAGTGAAATGGGAAGTATCCAGCAATGTTATTGCTTAATCTGGGGCTCAGATTGAGGAGGGGCTCAATTCACTTTCTGAGTAATATAGATCTGGTAAATATCTTTCATTATCATAGCTACATAATCTGTTATTTTTTTTGACAGAAAAAGTGAAATCTTAAGAGACAATTTAAAGAGGTGCTCCATACCTTGACACTGGTAACCAAGGAATTATTTCCAGGGACTCTATTGTATATTGATTATATTCTGCCCTCATGCACACAAACATGCTTAGACATGTAAATACACAGGCACACAACCTGCTGCTTTTCTGGGCTGAAAGCACAGGCAATTGAGTGAATCAAAACATATTCTCAACACAAGTGTGTCCCTTTTACAGAGTACATATTGGAGAACAACCATGGAGTCAAGAGGAGGGATCAAATGGGTAATTAGCATGGACTCCTTATGTAAACACAAGAGGGCAAGATCTGACTCCCCCTAGATTCTTCTGAGCCTGGTCTTTCCAAGGCAAACCTGCCTGTCTGGGAAGATTCCTGTGAAATTGGCATGAAACAATAAAGTACTGTATTTTTCGGAGTATAAGATGCACCTTTTTCTCCCCTAAAAGGGGGTGAAAATTTAGGTGCGTCTTATACACCAAATGTAGCCCCGCCCACCCACTGGCCCCCACCCTTTGGCCTCTGCTTTGCAGCAGTTACCTCCTTGCAAGCAAACAGCAAGAAAAAACAGCTCCTTTCAGCTTCAACACAGCCTAATTAGCACAAGTTGATTGGATCAGCCTCCTGACTCTCAGCTGCTTTGCTCTCAGCTGTTTTGCTAAGGGCTCTGCTGCTTGCTGCAAAGAGGTAAATAGCTAGAGCAGATTTTTTTTTCCCCTTGTGCTAATCAAGCTATGTTGAAAATGAAAATGAAAGTAAAGCAGGCTGTTGCTGTTTGGAGCAGCAGGCTCGTTGTTGTTTGCTGCAACCAAGCAAAATTGCTCAGAGGCAGAGGGAGATTTCTTTTTCTTCTTTTCCTCTCCAAAAAAGGTAGGTGCATCTTATACTCCGGTTCATCTTATACTCCGAAAAATATGGTAGGTAGTTTGAACTTTATACACGAGAGTCTGCTTGTTTGTGCCTAACAGTATCCACACGTTCCAGTGCATAGAAATAAGAGACGACCATTGGAGTTATTTCAGGGTCACATTGTATCAGTCCCATAAATCAGTGTGTTATCTTATGAATCAGCTAGAATAAATATGGCACTCAGGATAAAGTAATATCAACCTTACTTTGCCAAACTCAACATATTTCTTACCAACTCTTTTGTGCTTCTGAGAACAATCTGTATTTCCTGCACTTGGTCATTTTTCTCACTTATTTCTTAAGGCAGAAGGTTTCACGTTATTAGATCATCATGACTTTAATAGGAAGGGATAACTAATTCAAGAAAAGTACTGAATCCAGTGAAACAACCCATTGTGCTACTAGAATAGCCACATTTCCTAAATGATATGTTTCAATGGGTTGTTGTTGGCATGGCAACTTATCGGGTCTGAACCAGATAAGCTCGTATGCTTTTCCCTGCTTTTCTCTCCAAGGTATTCGCAGCAGGAATTCCTGTTCCATAACTGAAAATGCACATTATTATTGATACGTAGTGTTGGTGCCAGCTTTGATTGCACTAAGTAACACTACATTAGCATTTGCAGCTAGAAGAATGAAAATTGGGTTGATAGTTGTGCTCGAAATACACAATGACCCATTAGCATTTGTTCATGTTGAAAAATGGCCACGCTGTTTCAGAATTAAAGACACTGCCTCCACAAAACCGACATACACATTTATGATCAGCTACTATGACAATGACCTCAATATTCCCCATTCCTTCCAGTGGGGGTATTTCTTTGGAGGAATAAAAGCTCCAGACATATTCGCCATCCAAACTAAATAACTTTTCAGGTGACCCTCTGGGATCATGTATTATGCTAAAGTGAAGCTGGCGGAATTACCTCAAAGGGATTGAATCATAACAGATATTAGCCTGATTTTTTTTTCTCCTCCCTAGGAGTTAGTCCAATCCTATCCTATAAGAGTTGAGGTCAGAGGACTTGTCCTGGGAAGAGTCCTTGGTAATGAGTCTCTTTATAAAAACCCATAATAAGAATAAAAAAAACACTAGATAGGTTGCAGTTAGCTAAGTCCTATCCAAGTCTAGTTAAGTCATGGCGACCTTACTGCTGACATATACAACCAAGGCTCTTTGGCAGCTCCGTTACCTTATACAGTAGTGGCCAAAATTGTGGAAACCTTTTGAGAAAAGTGTATTTTTGAGGTTTGATGACTAATAGCACCACTTTTTTGGGGAATTTCAAGATAATCATATTCCACTGATGGAATGGCCTGGGAATAGCCCGGACCTTAACCCAATTGAAAATCTATGGAGACGACTAAAGAAACTTGTTAGTCAGAAGCGACCCAGCAATAAAACCCAGTCAATAGAAACAATCATTCAATCTTGGTTTCACATTATAACAGCTGCAGAACTAAAAGACTTGGTTCCCTCCATGGGAAGGTGTTGTAAGTCCATAATTCATGCTAAAGGTTACCCAACTAAGTATTAACTGACATGGTGATCATTTTTGTATATCTCATTTTTTCTATGGTGATCATTTTTGTATATCTTGTTTTTTCTATGTGTTTCACTTTTCTTCTTTATACTGTAACTGCTATTCTAATAGCAAATCCTTCATAAAAGTTATTGCATTACATTCTTGATTAAATTATCTTTCCATTGATATATAATTTTATGGTACTACTCCCAAAAAAAACAAACAAAAAAACTAGTTTTAGAAAATACACTTTTCCCAAAAGGTTTCCACAATTTTGGCCATTACTGTAAAGTAAGCTTAAGGTTGCAAGCAAAGGTCTGCTTGCCAATACATATATAGCCTCACGTATTCCTTTCTTTTACCTCAGCTTTTCCTTTTTCTCTCTGCTGTGAGACATTTCATTTTGTCTCTTTAAGGGCCAAGTTGGGAAGTCCTGTTAGCAAACAGTGTTAATATCTGTGTGCCTCAGAGGCCAAAGGAAGCAGTTGGTTTGGATATACTGTAGGTTAGATTCATACAACATGACCAGCTAATTTGGTTGCTCGTGGCTTTTTGTGTGAATCCAGCCACTGTTATTTTGTAAACACTGCAGGTTATTGTATGATTTGAAGCCAATTGCAGTTACAATCAGGGTGGATAAAAATAAATGATTTTTTTTTAAAAAAATCAAAAAAATCAGATTTTTTTGATTGAAATCGGATTTTTTTTTATTTAAATTGGATTTTTTTTAAATAAAATGCTTTTTGAGGAAAAGCATTACCATCCAAAGGTTATTCCATCATGAAATAAAGATTAGTTTTTTAATTATGTAGAATAAGGCTGTATATGTTTAATTTTTTTGGTAAATAAATTCCATTAATCCATTCACAATGTCATGCTCTTCCAGAGGTTTTTGTAAGATTATTGGGCAGTTTCTCTGCCTACAAGCAGTGGTGGGATTCAATTTTTTTAACAACCGGTTCTGTGGGCGTGGCTTAGTTGGGGGTGTGGCTTGGTGGTCATGTGACTGGGTGGGCATGGCTTGGCGGTCATGTGACTGGGTGGGCGTGGCTATCTGCATAGGGACTACAGAGAGCTGAAAAAAGTCATTTCTGACTGGTCCTCGCACTTTTGACTGGTCCTCGCACTTATGACCATCCTCACATTTATGCCCATTGCGTAAGGTGACCAGACGTCCCGCTTTTGAGCAATTTGTCCCGCGTCCCGCGGCGTTTCAAAAAAGTCCCGATTTTTCTTGAGCCCCAGCTGATGGCTAGAAGAAAAAAAAACTGTTTAAACTCTTGCCCGGGGCTTCAAAGGGCCGCCCTACAGGCAATCAGTGTAAAGCAGTTTTTTTTCCCCTAGCTAAGCTTCAGAAACGAAAACGAAACCAGGGTCTTTGGTGCAGCGTGACAAAATGAGGCAGAGAGAGATTTATTTTTATTTTTATTTTTCCTCCCCAAAAAAGGTAGGTGAAAAATTGCAAACAATGGGAAATTTAGGAGGAGAGTTCAAGATTTTAAAACACAAAGGAAAAAAAGCTGTATTTAACTAGGGAATTGTAATAATTGAGATACTATTAATTGTATATTGTGTTGAAAGCAGAAATGGTTAAGTTGTGGTTCGGAGGAATATATGGGAGAAATTATTTGGTTTATTATTATTGGTAAATATAATTAATTGATTTGTAAGAAATTGGATTGCATGGAAATAATTGGAATATTCATGTTCATATTGATTAATATACAAAAAAGATAGTTTTATAACTAATTGATTTATATTAAAATGTTGAATTTGTATTAAACAACTGTATTACATAATTACATAATTAAACAATGTGAGGATGGATATAAAAATAGATGACAATGGGAAGGGGTATAATATAGAATAGAAGGGAAAAATTGAATTTGATTAAGATTAGAGATGAGGATGAAGGGTAATATTGGTTTTTTTAAAAAATAGATGAGGAATAAATATGGCAAAAAGGAAATATAGAAATTGTAAATTTAATTGAAATGACTAAACGCTGTTTAAATTTGTGAACCAGCCAAATATTCTGTTCAAAGAAAATACATTGTATGTTTGTACGTGTGTTTCTAATTATTGCTATTTATTCATATTTGTTCTCTTTTATTCTTTAAAGTTTAACAATTCATTCTTTATCTTAATATCTTTATATTTGCTTGGGGTTGGCTTTCTTCCCTTTCATCTTTTTTATTGTACAGCAATCTTTCTCCTCAAACCTACCACCTCTCTCTTTTCTTTCCTTCTTACTTTCTCTTCCCCCCACCCTCTTTTTCTCCTCCCTACTTCCTCTTTCTTTCTCCTTCTCCTCCTCTCTTCCTCCTTCTCTTACCCTCACTCCTACTCTAATTTCCATTCCTTCATCCCTCTCTATTGCTGTAATCCTTTAATGCATATGGACTACTCAGAGGGCTGAAAAAGTTATTTTTGACTGGTCCTCACACTTTTGACCAGTCCTCGAACTTACGACTGTCCTCACATTTTACATTTTTGCCCTATCTTGTCACCATGTTGAAGAGAAGCAGTTGTGAAATGAGTGACATGGTTGTTAAGAATGCTGCACGGGCATAAATGTGAGGATGGTCATAAGTGTGAGGACCAGTCAAAAGTGCGAGGACCTGTCAGAAATGACTTTTTTCAGCCCTCTGGTTAGTCCTTTTGTGCATATGGACTACTCAGAGGGCTGAAAAAGTTATTTTTGACTGGTCCTCACACTTTTGACCAGTCCTCGAACTTACAACTGTCCTCACATTTTACATTTTTGCCCTATCTTGTCACCTTGTTGAAGAGAAGCAGTTGTGAAATGAGTGACATGGTTGTTAAGAATGCTGCACGGGCATAAATGTGAGGATGGTCATAAGTGTGAGGACCAGTCAAAAGTGTGAGGACCTGTCAGAAATGACTTTTCAGCCCTCTGAGTAGTCCCTATACACATAGCCATGGCCACCCGGTCACATGACCAGGTAGCCACGCCCACCCAGTCACATGGCCTCCAAGCCACGCCCACACAATAAGCCACGCCCACAATGGTGTCCTTCTTACCAATGTTAAAATCTGTTCACCTTACCCTATAGACATAGCCATGGCCACCCGGTCACATGACCAGCTAGCCACGCCCACCCAGTCACATGACCAGCTAGCTACGCCCACAAAATAAGCCACGCCCACAATGTCCCTCTTTACCAATGTTAAAATCTGGTCACCTTACCATTGCGGCATTCTTAACAACCGTGTCACTCATTTCACAACTGCTTCTCTTCATCATGGTGACAAGATAGGGCAAAAACGTAAAATGTGAGGACAGTCGTAAGTTCGAGGACTGGTCAAAAGTGCGAGGACCAGTCAAAAATAACTTTTTCAGCCCTCTGAGTAGTCCATATGCACAAAAGGACTACCCAGAGGGCTGAAAAAAGTGATTTCTGACTGGTCCTCGCACTTTTGACCGGTCTTCGCACTTATGACTGGTCATCATTTATGCCCATTGTAGCATTCTTAACAATCGTGTCACTGATTTCACAACTGCTTCTCTTCACCATGGTGACAAGATAGGGCAAAAACATAAAATGTGAGGACAGTCGTAAGTTCGAGGACTGGTCAAAAGTGCGAGGACCAGTCAGAAATAACTTTTCAAACCCTCTGAGTAGTCCATATGCATAAAAGGGTACAGCAATAGAGAAGGATGAAGGAAGGGAAATTAGAGTAGGAGTGAGGGTAAGAGAGAGAGGAAGAGAGGAGGAGAAGGAGAAAGGAAGAGGAAGTAGGGAGGAGAAGAAGAGGGGGAGGAAGAGAAAGTAAGAAGGAAAGAAAAGAGAGAGGTGGTAGGTTTGAGGGAAAAGATTGCTGTAGAATAAAAAAGATGAAAGGGAAGAAAGCCAACCCCAAACAAATATAAAGATATTAAGATAAAGAATGAATTGTTAAACTTTAAAGAATAAAAGAGAACAAATATGAATAAATAACAATAATTAGAAACACACATACAAACATACAATGTATTTTCTTTGAACAGAGTATTTGGCCAGTTCACAAATTTAAACAGTGTTTAGTCATTTCAATTAAATTTACAATTTCTATATTTCCTTTTTGCCATATTTATTCCTCATCTATTTTTGTAAAAAACCAATATTACCCTTCATCCTCATCTCTAATCTTAATCAAATTCAATTTTTCCCTTCTATTTTATATTATACACCTTCCCATTGTCATCTATTTTTATATCCATCCTCACATTGGTTAACTATGTAATATTACAGTTGTTTAATATAAATTCAACATTTTAATATAAATCAATTAGTTATATAATTATCTTTTTTGTATATTAATCAATATGAACATGAATATTCCAATTATTTCCATGCAATCCAATTTCTTACAAATCAATTATATTTACCAATAATAATAAATAATAATTTCCCCCATATATTCCTCCAAACCACAACTTAACCATTTCTGCTTTCAACACAATATACAATGAATAGTATCTCAATTATTACAATTCCCTAGTTAAATAGAGCTTTTTTTCTTTTGTGTTTTAAAATCTTGAACTCTCCTCTTTTGCCCTAAATTTCCCATTGTTTGCACCTACCTTTTTTGGTGAGGAAAAAGAAAAGAAATCTGCCTGCCTAATTTTCCAACATTGCAGCAACAGCAAAGCCAACAGCCTGCTTTACTGTCAGTTTCGTTTTTCAGCATAGCTAGGGGAAAAAAAATCTGCTCCAGCAAGCAAGCAAGCAGCAGAGCCCTCCGCAAAACAGCTGAGAGCAAATCAGCTGAGAGTCAGAGGCCGATCTAATCAAGGGGCTAATTAGCCTATGCTGAAGCTCCGCAGGCCAATAAAATTACAAAAAAACACCGAACCGTTTGTTAAATTGCTGGCTTGCCTGCCCCTCGCCCACCACTATTTATTGGCAATAAATAGTGGTGTGGAGGGGCGGGGCAAGGGGCGGGGCGAGCCAGCAATTTAACAAACGATTCGGCCGAACCCCCTAGAACTGGCAGAATCCCACCACTGCCTACAAGATATTATCACAGATTCTTGGTTTACTTTTGCAGTTCTCAAAACTGAATTTGAATTTGCCTCTTCTTCACAGCAAAAATGTTATAACATGAACAGACGTTGAGAAAAAGACCTTAATCCTATTGTTCTACAAACCTATGAATACAGAATCAACCCCTTCAGTGCTAAGTTTCAAGAAGTTCAGTGAATAGAATAGAAACAATATTTTTCTGATTGTTTGGAGTGGAATAGATCTGCACAAGAAGAAAGTGAAACTAAGTGTGAGGAGGAAGGGGCAAGCAGACAAGCAGTACAAAATGAAAGTGAAACTTTCTGAGCACAATACTGCACAGCCACAGACAGACAAGTCTTTGGATCTTTTTGTGTGTATGATCTGAGGTTTATCACATTCTTTCCTTGGAGGAAAAAACCTATAATGGCAGCAGGCCGTAAAAGAGACCCAGTTTGGCAATATTTTAATGAAGTTCCTTTACCTATCGGTAAGGCAGGCATGCGTGCAAACTGCAAACACTGCAACAAAGAAATGCAAGGCCTGGTGGCCCGAATGAGGCAACATCATGAGAAGTGCTGTGATGTAGATGACCAAAGAAACACATTTGAACAGGCAGGATCTTCAGGTTGGTAAACATTTTTATTGAATCATATTTCTAAAGACTGCCTTGAACTGTCATGTTTGAGCAAAATTATATTTCTTATTATTACTGCATGTTACTGTCATTTGGTACAGTTATGAATAAAAGCAAATATTCCTTTTGGGGCAGTGCTGTGTACAATAAGCAGAAATTGTATAAACAATAAAATAACAGCATTGACTTTTTTGTTTAGGGGAATTCATGGATTCTGGAAACTATCCACCTTCAAGATCACCATCCTCCTGTTCTACAGTTTCAGAGTTATCCATCCAGGATACTGCTTCATTAGCATCATCATCATCAGACACCCACAGCCACATATCACTATCACCTAAAAGAAAGAAAAAACCCTTCCCTCCTGGAACCACCATAGATAAGTTTGTGATAAAAACTAGCAGATTAGAAAAAGAGTTAATTGATGAAAAAATTGCCCAGTTTGTTTATGCAACAAACTCTTCTTTCCGTCTGACTGAGAACCCACATTTCATTAATATGGTTCAGTCACTGAGACCAGGATACAGTCCACCCAGCAGAGCAGATGTTGCAGGGAAACTGCTGGATAAAGTGTGTGACAGAGAAATGGAGCAATGTGCAACAGCTCTGGAGGGTAGAATTGTTAACCTAAGTAGTGGTGGGTGGAGTAATGTCCACAATGATCCTATTGTATGTGCTTGTATAACAACAGAAGAAGGGAACGTCTTCCTTGCACAAACAATTGATACGTCAGGAAATGCACACACAGCAGAATACTTACAAGAAGTGGCAGTAAAAGCTATAATAACATGTGAACAAAAATTCAAATGTCTAGTATGCAGTTTGGTCACAGACAATGCTGCAAATGTATCCAAGATGAGAAGAAATTTAGAAAAGCAGGAAGGGAATACAAAGCTAATAACATATGGTTGCAGTGCTCATTTGCTGCACCTCTTAGCCAAAGACTTAAGTGTTCCAGAAATAAAGACTAATGTTATTGAAATTGCTAAATACTTCCGTAACAATCATTTTGCTGCAGCAGCTCTGAAAAGGATGGGTGGAACCAAGCTAACGCTCCCACAAGATGTTACATGGAACTCTGTGGTGGACTGTTTTGAGCAGTATATCAAGAACTGGCCTATTCTGATGACAGTTTGTGAAGAAAATCGAGATAAAATAGATGGCACTGTCACGGCCAAAATCCTCAACATTAGGCTTAAGAGAAATGTTGAACATATGCTGAGCATCCTGAAAACCCATCTCTGAAGCTTTAAACAAAATACAGAAAAATAGCTATTTTATTGCTGATGCTGTTGAAATTTGGAAGGAACTGAGTGAACACTTAAAAACAGAACTACACATGGACAGAATTAAATTACAAGCATTAAAAAAACGAATGGGACAAGTACTGTCTCCAGCTCATTTTTTGGCAAATATTGTCAATATCCAGTATCAGGGTCAAAACTTAAGTGCTGAGGAAGAGGAGTTAGCTATGACATGGGTATCCAGCAATCATCCATCTGTAATGCCAACTATAATAAACTTCAAAGCTAAGGGGGAACCATTCAAGAAACATATGTTTGCTGAAGATATTTTAAAGAAAGTCACACCAGTGAACTGGTGGAAATCACTTAAGCACTTGGATTTAGAGACTGTTCAAGTAATGATTTCACTTTTAACAGCAGTAGCTTCTTCTGCAGGCATTGAAAGAATATTATCTTCCTTTGGACTCATTCATTCTAAATTGAGAAATCGTTTGGGACCTGATAAAGCAGGAAAGCTTGTTTTTCTTTTCCAGATTATGAACAAAGAAGAAGATGAAGATGACGAGTGAGCTACAGAGGACAGTATTTAAGTTTTTCATGTGTAGGCTGGGCTGACAGTCTAAGTTTCTTAAAATATATATATATATTGTTTAGCCAAATTAGTTAACAAACATGGATGTTTGTTTAAGCAAATAACATATGCTGTAATGTTATTGTTTCTGTTGAATAAATCTATTTAAATTGTTATTATTAAGGTAATGATTATTTTTCTCCTTCCTAAGTACAACAGCAAAGTTGTCCAATATGAATGATTAACCTATTAAACTGGGGATAAAAAAACTAATATGAAAAGTTGTTCTTCTAAAAATCTTCATCTACTTGCATATTAAAGTTATACCAGCAAGAATTAATCTTAATGTAGAAAACTATGATTTAAATCAAGCCTTACTGACTAGTGATTTAAATCGTGATTTAAATCAGTTTGATTTAAATCAAATCCACCCTGGTTACAATAGCAAGATTTTCCATGACTCCACAATCACATTTAGCAAGTTTGCATAATTTGTAATCCACCAAGATGAACAGAGTACCTCAATCATCTGAGCATAAAAAGTCTTCTGCTTTACTTCTTGCCTGAGGTCCCAGAGCCTTGGTGGCGCAGTGCTTAGAATGCAGTACTGCAGGCTACTTCTACTGACTGCCAGCTGTCAACAGTTCAGCAATTTGATCCTCACCGGCTCCAGGTCAACTCAGCCTTCCATCCTTCAAAGGTTGGTAAAATGAGGACCCAGACTGTTAGGGGCAATAGGCTGACTCTGTAAACCACTTAGAGAGGGCTGTAAAAGCAATAAGGAAGTGGTATGTAAGTCTAAGTGCTATTGCTATAGTAGGGAGCTTCTCATAAAGAAACCTCAAACATGTCTAATCACAAATACTACTAACTCAGTGGGACTCACTTCCCCACAGGTTAGGATAGAAGTACTTATTAGGATCTACTGAATGGGCAATGGACTACATTTGACTTGGAGTTATAGAAACTGTTCAGAATTATTTCAGTTACCACATCACACTGGCTGTAGTGATGTCACTTTGAGACACTTTCTTCCCCCTGCATGGGGAATTCACTTTCTAGGGATTTTTTTTTTGTCTTTGTTCCCACTCTGTACCGAGTGCAGAGAATGGCCTTGAAGGTTAATAGGAAGAGTTTCTGCCAAGGCAGTGGTCAGATAAGAGGGGCTTGTGCCTGTCTCAAGAAAATATCCTGAGAAAACATTTCAGACAAATCTACCCCAGTTCACATGAAGATAAAGTGAATGAAGGGAAGCATATTGAGACTTGCAAGATTGATGTCAGCCCAATAAGATAGATGTTTGAATGCTTGATGTCTGGATGTTTGAGACACCTTGAGAATTAAGATAATGGAGGGACAGAAAGAAAGAAAAGAAGAAGGAAGGAAGAAAAAGAAAGAGAGAAAGAAAGAAAAGAGAGGGGGGGAAGACAGACTTGGGAAATGAAAAAAGTCAAGTAGAAATAATATGTCTACTATAATGCAATACAGTACACAAACAATTTGAGATTCACCTCTACATTAATGCTTGCTCTTCTTGGCCATCTTACTGAAAAGTAATATACCTGATTCTTTTGGTACATACCAGTGTGAAATCCTCCCCGGTTTGCCACCGGTTCGCTGCCTGCGAATGCGTGGTGTGCGCCAAATGCACACTGCATGCACGCATGTGTGATGCATGCCAAATGCGCACTGCATGCACATGTGTAGTGTGCACCAAATACATGCTTCGTGCAGAAAAAGAGAGCTTGGGAAGGTAAGTAGAACAGCGAGGGGGGGGAAACAGCTGTGCCACACAATTTAGATTCGCTAGAAAGTAGGATTTCCTGCTTTCTAGTGAATTTAAATCGCGCGGCATAGCTGATTGTCGGAAATACCAGTTCGGATGTACTGGTAGCTTTTTTTAACTAATGGTTCTCCCGAACCAGTAGCTTTTATCACTACCGGTTCTCCCGAACCGGTAGCTTTTATCAGTACCGGTTCTCCTGAACCGGTGCGAACTGGTAGCATTTCACCACTGGTACATACCTAGTGTAATCTAGATTCCTGGTGAAATAGAGATAAATCAACTATTTCAGCAGAAGTCAAGTTTTTCAAATGTATGCTGGCCTTTAAAACATCCAAAATGCACCTTCCATGGAGAGGAATGTCTCTGCATGGCACTTACATATAATTGCACTTTTATGAATACGCTTCCAAAACCAGCAACCGAGATCTGGCCTAGCCCAAGGCTTTTTTGTATTCCACCAAAAATGCCTGACAGCAAAGATCTCACTAAGATATTTTGGATGTAAGCAGATATTCCACGTGGCACTAAAAAAAATACAGATTAATACCCGTGGTGAAATCCACATTTTTTACTACCGGTTCTGTGTGCATGTCTTGGTCGGCGTGGTGTGGCTTGGTAGGCGTGTCTTGATGGGTGTGTCAGGGGAAGGATACTGCAAAATCTCCATTCCCACCCCACTCCAGGGGAAGGATACTGCAAAATCTCCATTCCCACCCCACTCCAGGGGAAGGATACTGCAAAATCCCCATTCCCTCCCCACTCCTGGGGAAAGGATACTGCAAAATCTCCATTCCCACCCCACTCTGGGGCCAGCCAGGGGTGGTATTTGCCAGTTCTCCGAACTACTCAAAATTTCCACTACCGGTTCTCCAGAACCTGTCAGAACCTGTTGGATTTCACCCTTGATTAATACTCTATAAATCCTAACTGTTCACTGCCATGTCACAAAACACAAAACTCGCTGCCTGTAGGGATAGTTCAAAATGTGATGCAGGCCTAGCATGCTTCCCTGCACAGAAGCCTACATAGACCTACTGAGATGGTTTGGCATTAAATATGTGTTCTATTTCATATAGAAATTTCTGTAATTGCCGTTTGAGGTTAGCACATTTTGCTGTTTCTTATTTTAACTATTTTTCTCTACCTTGGTGCTCAACAGCACTTGGAATGCCCTGACCTTCATGTACCAAATACATCATTTTATATAAGGTTCGGAAGAAGCATGGGATTGCTCAGACTTCAACAAACTAACTGGTTTTGACAAGTAAATTTCCCCTTAAATATGTTTCAAACTTTCCCCCTATACTGGTCCCTGAGTCACTCTGACAGGTTTAATTTGTCTTGAAAAACGAATGTGTTAAACTCATTAGACATTCAGTTTGTAAAGATTGTAAGCAGTAGATTGATTACTTTTCTGTGTGCCTGCTCTATAGGATGTGCCCACAAAGGTAAGAAACACTTAGCCAGCAGAAATGCACACCACTTACGTGATGGGAAATTAATCTCAGATCAGCTTTCTTCTGCTGATTTGATGTTTCCTTGTTCTCTAATTTGTTCAAAATGCCCCTGTGAATCATTCTGATGCCCTGGGCACAACAGGGATGGCACAACCTCCTTCTTTTTGAATGAGAAAATAAGCAATATGTGAAAACTGTATTTCCTTGGTCCCTAAAGGACATCTCAGGAACTGTAGGGTATTTCAGTTCCCGGCTTTGAATCTGGAGAAAAAGCTCCAACCTCGGAGGGGAAAATGTGATGTCGGAGACCGATTCCCAAATGAATCATCTTCTAATTTATTTTTTTGTAATCCTCAGACTTGGGGAAGATTTATTCTGCAGTGCTGAAAGACCAGGAGGCATGATGGCAGAGTTTTATATCCACTAGATCCAAAGGGCTTTTTCCCCCCTCTGAAATTCTCACTAGTCAGTAGGTTTTCTATCCTAGCCATAAGGGTTCACTTCGGTGAGGGAAGATTTTCTTTTTGAAAAACAAAGTGCCCAGAGTGGGAGAAAAACAGAACAGAAAACATCTTCTCTCTCATGTCTACCTTGCCAGCAGAATCAAATGTTTGCTTTTTGCATTAATGTGCCGTACGTTCATGCTTTCTGGCAAGACAGGTTTATCATACGGACTCATTGGACTGGAGGGGACCTTGGCAGCCCAGGCCGGGTGTCTGGTGCTCCCACAAGTAAAGACTTTAATTGTCTAAACTTATGTTCTCCCCTTGTCTGGGAGCATGGATTGACTAACTTCCAAATTCTGGCTGAGCTGCTTGAAAAGATGGTAATAAACCTGTGCCATGATCATTTGCATGGATGCTGCAGTATTGAGGAAATCCTTTCTGTAAAATGGTTCCTATGTAGTGGTAGGATTCAAATAATTTAAAAACTGGTTCTCTGCCCTAATGACCAGCTGTGTGGGCATGGCTATGGTGGGCATGGCCAGGGGTGTGTGACAGGCAGCACTCGGCCTCCTGCACCCCCCTGGGAGCAAAAACAGGCCACGGGGTTGGGGGGGGCATGCTGCACCCTCCCACGTCCCATTTTGGGCCTCCTTGCAGCCTCCCTGAAGCTTCCTGGGAGCAAAAACAGGCCGCAGGAGGACTCCTGGAAGGGGCAGGGCAGGGCAAGCCAGCAATTTAATTACCAATTCCTCCAAACCGGCTGAATCCCACCATTGTTCCGATGTATTTAAGGCCCAGTCAGAAACTTTTCTTTCTGGCTGTATATCTGGATTAGAGTTTCTCCTCCTAAAAGAACAACTATGAATGAAAGACAGATTGGTCTTGAATGAACCTCATTGGTCGGATTTAGTGCTGTGTTAATCCTGTACTTCAACCAAACAACTGTGCCAATGAATTAAGGCTTAGACAAGAGGGGGCCTCAAAGTATGAAATTTAGATATTATTACTCATTTAATACAGTTTGTATTGAACATAGCCTTGAAATATTTCGGAATGTTTTCTGCTACATTGGTATAGTGGTAATTGGAGACTCAGCACTGTTTAATGGATGCATTCTGTGGTATAAATAGTGGGGAAGAAGAAGATCTACCTAGAAATTATGGAAGGATTTGGGCTCTTATTATGGCAAAGTGGTTTGCCTGCGGCTTGTATAGCACTATTTTGTAATATGAACAATGTACAAATATGCAGACACGCTAATAATTCTATTCAGTGTTTAGTAAAGTGAAAGGAAAAAAATATTTCAGCACCACTGCTCAGGAACTTTTGAAATACTTGCTATGGAAACTTTTAGAACTTCAGTCTATTTAGAATTTCTAAGGGAGGAAGGTCAGAGGAGGGAAACCATCATTTGAGGAGTATCTCAGAATATTAAGTCAAGAGAAATGGTGGTCTTTTGTGCAATAAAGAATGGAAAACATTTTCCTCCCAGAAGACATTCCTGGAGAAAAAATATTCACATATGGCAATGATTTCCTAAACATTTTGCAATATGAAACAAAGGGCAGGCCAAACATTTTGATCCTGGAGATAGAATTCCAACTGATCACCCTGGCAATCCCACTTGATGGAAACTTCATTTCAGCAATGGTACTTTGATCTGGGGACCTACAAATTTGTTTTTTTCACCCCATCATTGATTGTAGTTTATAATCCTAATGGTGATATTGTTGTTGCTTATATAGTGCATAATATTCAACAAAGCAAGCACTGGGCAGAAACTAAACCAGGCAGGCCTCCTGCTTATAATGTGACAATGAGAGAGATAAACTGGAAGGGAAAGCATGTGGTTTGTATAGAAGAGAATGCATGTTTGATTTCCACAGTCTCTAGGGAAGGTTGGGAACCTCCTGTGAGACATCCTGAAGAACCACTACAATTCATGAAGACAGAGTGGCGATACCTCCGCTCTATAGTTTCTTTCATTTTCTTTGTTGTATTAACTCTGTAGGGGTGGAGGTATTCCTTGGCCATATTATCTGGGACTCCTTTGTGCTTCTAAACTGTATGAAAATAGATAGGTGCTGTACTAGCCATTAGGAGAAGAGCAGAGGTGGGTTTCAGCAGGTTCTGATCAGTTCTGGAGAACCGGTAGTGGAAATTTTGAGTAGTTCAGAGAACCGGCAAATACCACCTCTAACTGGCCCCACCCCCATCTATTCCCTGCCTCCCGAGTCCCAGCTGATTGGGAGGAAATATGGATTTTGCAGTAACCTTCCCCTGGAATGTGGCGGGAATGGAGATTTTACAGCATCCTTCTTCTGCCACACCCACCAAGCCATGCCACACCCACCAAGCCATGTCCACAGAACCGGTAGTAAATTTTTTTGAATCCCACCACTGGAGAACCGGTAGAGAGGTGACCACTTGGATCCAGGACGATTATTCAAAATCTACAACTGGTCTAAAATATAGCGGACTGCTTACTCACTGATGTCGGGACATTGTCAATGCCTCTCTGCAGAAGGGCAAATTACTAGCAGTCTTGATGGAGATTGTGGGCAGGATAACTTCTGAGGAGGTCATCCCTGCATCCAGCAGTTTTCATTAACTATAGTCCAGTCTTTAATCTGCCCTTTTTATGGAGGCTTGTTGAAATTATGATGGTGGACTAACCCCAGAAGAAGTGGATTATTTGGATATTTTTCAGTCAGGGTTCAGATCCAAGTATAGGCCCGATCTTAGCCATTCTCTTGAGTGACCTCTGTAGGGACCTGAATTGGGGTAGTAGTATGCTTCTTCTGGTCTGTTGGACCTCTCAGTTTCAGGCAGCATCTCTGGGGAAGATGGTCCTAGTCAGATCGAGCCCAGCGTGCTTTCCTTCAAACATCTATCACCACAGATGGCTGCTCCTTCTCTTCGGCCCAGTGAAGCCACTATCTGTCTAGTCCCTGGTTTGTTTGTTTTTTTAAATTTGATTTATATGCCGCCCTTTTCCGGAGACTCAGGGCGGCTTACAATGTGCTAAGCAATAGCCTTCATCCTTTTGTATATTTATACAAAGTCAGCTTATTGCCCCACAACTGGGTCCTCAATTTACCTACCTTAGAAAGTATGGAAGGCTGAGTCAACCTTGAGCCTGGCGAGATTTGAACCTGCAGTAATTGCAGGCAGCTGGTCTTAATAACAGGGTGCTTTAGACCACTGTACTACCAAGGCTCTTTTTTGTTTATCCAAAGAGGACATTTTCCCTTTATGACAATGAAAGGGATCTGAACTGAGCCAAGCCATAGCATGGATTATGTTAGCAAGGATAAAAAAAAAAAAAGATTTTTAGGAGACTTAATGACATTGTTTTTCTATGCTGGCTAAAACCGTGAATCCACTGGCTTTCTAGAGAATAAAATGTTGGATGTTCAAGTTGCTTTCATTGCAGCATGTGTCATAATTTTGAAAACAGCATCAATATTTGCTTAATTTGCTGATCGAAACAATGCCTTCCATATGGAGCAGGGGGTGAATGGAGGGAGTTCTTCTGCTTTAATTGTTATTTAAGAGTAAAGCAAGGTCTGCTGCTTGAGTGAAATGGGTCCAAAAGGCATCAGAACTGACAGGAATAGGTCTGTCTCTTAATCTGTGTTTATAAAAGCAGTGTCGGTTAATGGAAGACGCTAACCAGGCATTTCCTATTGGTACCTTAAAAAGAGGACACAGATCTCCTACCCCTTCTCTTCTCCCCTCTTTCCCTCCCCACATCCTCACGGCAAACAGAAAGCAGATGTGTCTGAAATATGGCCAGATGAGTTTTTGTTTTGCCTTGTTCGAAAGAAGGATGAACATAACCAAGCTAATGCACACTTCCCCTTCAGCTGGCCTGCCAGCTAGTCATTCTGATGATGATAACTATGGTTTCCTGTTCTAACATTGGCAATTAAAAGCCGGTTTTAGGGAGCACTTCTCAAGTGGAGAAAGTAGTAGGAAAGAAGAGCATTCAGCCTACCGCTGGGAAGGCATCATCCTCAAATGATTTTTTTTTTTTGTTTGATTTATATGCCGCCCTTCTCCGGAGACTCAGGGCGGCTTACAATGCGTTAAGCAATAGCCTTCATACTTTTGTATATTTATACAAAGTCAGCTTATTGCCCCCACAATCTGGGTCCTCATTTTACCTACTTTAGAAAGGATGGAAGGCTGAGTCAACCTTGAGCCTGGTGAGATTTGAACTTGCAGTAATTGCAGGCAGCTGATGTTAATAACTGTGCTTTAGTCTGCTGCGCCACAAGGCTCTGATTGGCTGTGTTGCAAAACATTCCACCTTGAGGACAACTTTACGTGTTGCTGAAATGTAATGCTGGATTTGCTGTTGCTAAGGGACCACTTGGCATAGTGGTTAGAGTGCAGTACTGCAGGATACTTCTGCTGACTGCCGGCTGCCTGCAATTTGGCAGTTCAAATTTCACCAGGCTCAAGGTTGACTCAGCTTTCCATCCTTCCGAGGTGGGTAAAATGAGGACCCCGATTGTTGGGGACAATATGCTGACTCTGTAAACCGCTTAGAGAGGGCTGTAAAAGCACCGTGAAGTGGTATATAAGTCTAAGTGCTATGGCTAATGCTAAAAGAGAGCGTCTTGATATCCCATCAGAGTATTTGTCTATTTAGTTGATGCAATCCTAAATAATTCTTCTACAAACAGAGCTTGGCCTGTTCCTAGCGCAGGGAAGTTTCAGCTGTTTCAGCAGGAGGGTTCCTTTTCTCCCCAAAAGAGGTGTGCCTTCATCCTACATGTGACTAAGTAACTTGGCTAGATGGGTACTCTATACTTAACTTGAGTGGGCAATGGTGAGCGTAGAGACATTAATTACTGCATCTCATGATGCCACATTTCTGAGGTAACTCTGTTGTTAGACATACCATATTACATCTGCAAAAGAAAAAAAAATCCAGATGACTGTTAGGTAGTAGTAAAGAATGACTAGTTTTACATCTTTTGTTCCCATCTAACAACTGTCTGGAGTTTTGCTGCCCCGATATGTAGGCTTAGTTAAGCGCTAACTGGAGGTGAATCCTGGTTAGGTAGAACTAAGAGAGATTCTTGCTTGGACCCCTAAAGAACTGCGCCAGTCAAGTATAAACAATCTAACTATCATATATTATTAGTAAGTCAAAGCCAAATAAGGGGCTGTCACAAAGAAGAGGGGATCAACCTATTTTCCAAAGCACTAGAAGGCAAGGCAAGAAGCAATGGTTGGAAGCTAACCAAGGAGAGTCCCAAAGGTGCTTTTTCAATAGGCAACTGAACTTTCTGGTTTTTCTTTGAAGATGTTTCACTTCTCATCCAAAGAAGCTTCTTCAGAGCTTCTTCAGAGCAGAAGCTTCTTGGATGAGAAGCAGTGGTGGGATTCAACCGATTCGCATCACTTTAGCAGAACCGGTTGTTAAATTGCTGGCTGGTCCCTCCCTTCCACGCCCCTTCCAGAAGTCCTCATACAGCTTGTTTTTGCTCCCAGGGGGCTGCAGGGAGGCCTACTAGGCCCAAAACGGGGCACAGTGGGTGTGGCTTGCCCCCCATGGCCTGTGTTTGCTCCCAGGGGGGTGAGGAGGCCAAGTGCTACCTGTCACACCCCTGGCCACACCTACCATGGCCATGCCCACCCACCCGGTCATTAGGGTAGAGAACCGGTTGTTAAATTATTTGAATCCCACCACTGATGACAAATGAAACGTCTTCAAAGAAAAATCAGAAAGTCCTGTTGCCTCTTGAAAAAACACCTTTGGGACAACCATGATCTAGATGACTGAAAATCTCCATAAACATCTAACCAAGGGTAGAAACAACTTAGAACTAAGGAGAAATGTCTTGACAGTGAAAACAATTAACCAGTGGAACAGCTTGCCTTCAGAAGTTGTGGTGCTCCATCACCTGAGGCTTTCAGAAAGAGACTGGGCAGCCATTTGTTTGAAATAGTATAGGGTCTCCTGCTTGAGCAGGGGGTTGGACTAGAAGACCTCAAAGGACCCTTTCAACTCTTATTCAGTTAGCATTATGATTTCATGAGGCTTACCAAAACTGAGCTGCAAATATACAGATGGCCACCAGATGGCAGCATATAAGCATGAAAAACACCTAGTCTTCTGCATTGCCGCCCCCCCCCACCCCACTTCCTCCAGTTCAGATAGACCTTGCTTAACCTTAAGGTGAGGTAGCCAACTTCCAGGAGTCAAGGGAGCAATTCAGCCACCTGGTCTTTTGGAAAGCATCAGGAAGCTTTTGGAGGATGTGGTGAGGATACTGGAAGAGACAGGTCCACTTCTTAGGCTTTTGGGATGTGTGAAGGGTAGAGATGGAAGCAGAAGATCTGCAGAGACAAAAGACACCTATCTCCAGTCTTACGATGGTCCCAGCCAATTTAACAGTAATATGGCATAATTCTGGCAGGGGTGGATGGCATGGAACATAATAAAAATGAAAATCAAAGTGGATACTGAAGCTTTCCAGAGGCTTCTTTGTTCTATTCACACTGTTGTTGATTTGGGATTTTTGTGGTGAGGGGGAGAAGAATAAAATTCTACCAACAAAATTAAGTATTTTGCTAATAAGTTTCAGCAGTGCGATCCCAAGGTTGGTGGATGGCAAATGAAATGTCAGGGCCCATGCTAATCATAATTTGAAGGGTCTTTGGGGCTCTCTGAGCTTTCTGTCTTGTTTTCCTGCAGAATTTCGTTGCTCAAACTACCGGTAGGTAACATCATCAGTGCATCAGAGAGCACCAAGGACACCTCATTTCAACCCTGAGCTACAAATGTTCTCCTTTATTCAATCACAGATTTCCCATATCTGATGTTGATGGATGTGGCTTCTAATGTTTCTAGGAAAAATACAACAGTAAGAGAGGTGAAGAATTCACATTGGGCAATTTCCCCCCAATATTTTGACCACTACATGAAACCAAGCATTTAAGAGGCAGAATATTTTCCCCCCATAATAAAAATTATATTTGGAATACTAGTCATATCTATTCTTCAGTAAGAAGTAGATACCTACGTGCTAATTTTATCTTTAAAACCTTGTTCGGTATAGACTGTAAAAGGCTTTGAGTGGGAGCAGGAGAGACAGATAATAGGCTATTTCCCAGTTGCCAAGCCAACACATGTGACAAAAATACATGTTCCCTTACTTTTAAAAGTTTCAAAACTATTCTGTTTCTTTAGGATAGTCTTTAATACCACGTTTTGTGTGTATCATAAGAAGCAAAATAAATGCCTTGGTAATTCTAGGCCTTGATAATTCTAATGTTATGCTTGATGCTATTAACATAATGTTTAATTAGATAAGTGTTCATGCTTTTATGCAAATATGGCCAGTTAAGAATCACTCTGCCAAAGAAATGAATATATAAATTTGATGAGAAATTTGTGAGTGACATATTCTGAACTGGAAATAAACACGAAGACCCTCTCCGTATGCAAATGTGAGCCGTTAATTTCAGTAGCCATGTCCATGTCCAAATGAGAAGAAAATATGATTTTCAAAATGAAGCAATTGGATAATCAGTAGTCTTATTAGACTGCCACTTCAAAATTTAATGATTCAAAACGCATGATAGATTCCTTGTTCAATTACAGCGGAGATCATCCACTTACATCCTTACAGTGAAATGTACAGATTGCTAGCAAAGAAATAAGAATGAAAAACAAGGCATCCACTTTGCCTTGGAAGGGACAATTTTAGACTATTTCTTTGAATCAGGTCTAGGACAATTTGCCGTGGCCAACTCGCCCCAGCCAACTCGCCACGGAACAACTTCTGGTAGAACAAGAGTTACACTAACATTGAAGAAATGGGTGGAATAGAATCATTAAAGAAAGGCTGCCAAAGGAGAGACCAAATGAAATGTGAATGGCAAAAATTAAAATAATTTTTAAATTATTTTAAATCAAATTGAAGTATCAAATTGTCCTGCGGTGAGTTGTCCCTTGGCAAGCTAGCCATGGTGAGGTATCCAGTGGCTAGTTGGCCATGGTGATTTGGACACAATGAGTTGGCTGTGGCGAGATGGCCTTGGCGAATTGTCCCATTCTGCTTTGAATTGGGGACAAGCAATCTGTAATTCCATCAATACTACTGAATCAGCAGTCCCAGCAACACCAGCCAATATGGGCAGTAACAAAAAATGCTGGTGATAGTCATGTATTCATCAACCCTAGGAGATGCATATCTTCTCAGTTTACATGTTAAGACTTTTTTTGGTAACTGTTTCTTTCTAGTATCATTTGACATGGCAGGCCTTCCCAAGCTGATGCCATTTATGTGTAAAAAACTACACCTCAAATAAGGTTGATCAGTGCATTCAATATCCCTATAAGGTATCCTGGGATTTTGAGAAGCTATCAAGAAAGGAAAGTTGAATGATGAGCTTATGTAGCTAAAGAAAACAATAGATTTTTTTTAAAAAATTGAAGAACACATTGGATTGAAAACGAGGGGTTGATTCTTATTTGGTACATTTGAAGGAGAGACACATAACTCACTTTTCTAAGGAATTCAAAGTGTTCACTTCATTAAAATTCCTATGTAACATTTCTAACATAGGTCAGAGAGCTCCCTGCATTTTCTTAAATGCATATTAAACCCTTCCAAGATTTCATTCTCTTTTCTTCTTTCCTGCTCTAATATCATCTATCCATGATAATCAGAGCACAAGGACCAATTAAGCACAGCATGGGCCAGCAGAGAGAGGCCACGAATGCATAAATGGCAGCTATTGAAGCATTGAGTAAATTTAAATCAAGTGACAGCTTGTGGGATGTGGTTAGCTTTATACTGGCAATTGAATATGCATCAAATATATTAGGGACTGTAAATGCATGTTTATTGGGAGTACAATAGCAATTTATTGTCAACATGAGATTTCTGCCAAAATACCAAGAAAATGGTTTTAAAATCTTCAGGGGAATCTTTTCAAGAGAATCACTGTTGGTGGGACATTTGAATTAGTTATCCAATTCTTCCTAGATTTAAATGCCATCAATTCGGGAGGAATATATTTTAAAATAAATATGCTTGATTGTTGCTTAATCTTTCCATCTGTTCTGTATTTTATTGAGGTCATTAAGAGATCTTCCAGATATCCCACTTGTTTATTGACATTTAACGTGGTGTGATTGGTTTTGTTGTTTCCCCCAACAATGGTTTTAACAATTGTAATGTTATTTGCCTGATTTTTCTTGCCAGGCTGTTGTTTTAAATCTAGCGATTTATGCATTGTAAGCTACCTAAAGCTGCGATAGAGGTAGCCTGCTCAATTGATAAAATAAAATACCCATTTTACCATGTCCTACAATTCAGCGATGGGTTTCAAATTTTTTTACTACCAGTTCTGTGGGTGTGGCTTGGTGGGCATAGCAAGGGAAGGATACTGTAAAATCTCCATTCCCACCCCACTCCAGGGGAAGGATACTGCAAAATCCCCATTTCCTCCCAATCAGCTGGGACTTGGGAGGCAGAGAATAGATAGGGGTGGAGCGAGTCAGAATTTTTACTACCAGTTCTCCGAACTACTCAAAATTTTTGCTATCGGTTCTCCAGAACTGGTCAGAACCTGCTGAAACCCACCTCTGCTACAATTCCACATTTGTACAGAACTGATTGGCTGTTCTGATCCTGCCAATGTCATTCATTCATTGCTGTTTATATGTTCTTTATATTTGCAAATCCATCTAGAGATAAGTTATAAAATATTTGATTGCTCCCTCCCAAAAAAACTGTTCTGTCCCTACATGTTCCAGATGGCTTTTAGTAACACAGCATGTGCTTTTTAAACTTTACCCCGCTCTTATTTTTCCAGCTACTTTTCCTCCACTAGAATCATTGTGCTTACCATAGAAAACTAAGGGGATAGAGGCAAGGGAAACTTCTGCCTAACTATGGAAAGATGCCAATAAACCACCATTCAAAGAGGCTTCCTTTTCAATGTGACTTTGATGGCATCATAGTAAGCCTGCAAGCATAAATTCTTCTCAGGAGTAGTGGGGGTTGAGGTGAATGAGAATGAGTAGCAATAGCAATAGCACTTAGATTTATATATCGTTTTACAGTGCTTTACAGCCCTCTCTAAGCGGTTTACAGAGTCAGCATATTGCCCCCAACAATTTGGGTCCTCATTTTACCCACCTCGGAAGTATGGAAGGATGAGTCAACCCTGAGCCTTGTGAGAGGTGAACTGCCAAATCGCAGGCAGCCAGCAGTCAGCAGAAGTAGCCTGCAGTACTGCACTCTAACCACTGAACCACCACGACTCATAAGTACTTAGTAAAAACCACACGGAGGCAACAGCCCATGATTAAGACAGTAAATCTCTATTGAGCAAGGAGAAGGGTCAGTAGAATAAGAGGTCTGGTTGGTTTCAGATGAAAATAGAATTGGAAAGAAGGAAGATTGCAGAAATGGGAGCAGAGGAGTGTGGGTCCAGAAATCCCACTCAATGGAAACTGAACCCAGTCTGGCCTACATGCAACTGCTTTATTGCAACTGGAGCAAGTAAAAACGAAGTAATAAAGGACAAAAATGATAAGAAAAAAATTCTGGAGAACAGAAGGAAAATCATAATTCAGATTTACGTAGTCAAAAATGCTAGGTTGCAAGCTGTTCCTCTGTGAATAATAACAAATACAGGCTTTGGAATAATAATGCTAGGTACTATGAATGTAGATTATGGTTGCACTGAATAATGTTCAATTATAAAAAAATAAGACAACAACAGGGCATCAATTCCAGAAGAGCCTTATTGAAAACAATGTGAAAAATGAAATGGGAAGCCAGATTTGAAACCTGGATCCAATAAGTGTAACAACCACAATAGCAACTGGAATCATTATTGCTATTATTCATACACAGTGTAAAAGCTACACAATCATCTCTGAGAATTGATGGAGGGACAAAATTGGAGGCAGGGCATGGAGGGAGGGAGTGATGTGATGAAATCATTGCTGTGTGGTCTTGCTCCCTGCGTTCACTCTGATTGTGAGTTTTATTCACTGTGCCCATTAGTACTGCAGTGGCAATCAGAAAGTGGACATGGCTTCCATCTATCATCCTGATTCAACAGGAAAAGGAAGCAGACCATTTTAGCTACAGCGCATTAATGATCATTACTCCTCTAATGAAGATTTGTGTTGCTTTTTCAAGAACCTTGAAGCTAATTTGTAACTTATTTGTGGCAATACAAATTATTCCAGAACTTCTGCCTGCTTAAATTTAGCTCATAAGATTGCTCATGCTAAATCTTGGGGTGGGTGGGGGGATTCCATGTGTGATGGATCAACAGATTCACATATAGATATTGTATTTCAGTATTTCTCAAGTGTGGCAATTTTAAGACGTGTGGACTTCAACTTCCAGAATTCCCCAGCCAGCGTGACTGGCTGGGGAATTCTGGGAGTTGAAGTCCACACGTCTTAAAATTGCCAAGGCTGAGAAACACTAATTCATCCAATGGACCTAGAATTGACAAAGGATGGGCATCTGTTCAAACTATGCAATATTCGTATGTGCACTCAGCATCACATTGAATGGGCATGCTGTTGCTTCCTACAAATATTACTAGGAGTTTTTTTTTTTTAAATAACAGTTTAAACTAAACTTTCAAGCCTTCCATTTAGCCCTTTCCAGTGCAATCAGTGTTTAACCTTAAACCCAGGGGTGAAACCCAGCAGGTTCTGACAGGTTCTGGCGAATCAGTAGAGGAAATTTTGAGTAGTTCGGAGAACTGGCAAATGCCACTTCTGGCTGGCCCCAGAGTGGGGTGGGAATGGAGATTTTGCAGTATCCTTTCCCTGGAGTGGGGTGGGAATGGAGATTTTGCAGTATCCTTCCCCTGCCACGCCCACCAAGCCACACCCACCAAGCCACACCACACCCACCAAGCCACGCCCATAGAACCGATAGTAAAAAAATTTGGATTTCACTACTGCTTAAACCCAAAATTCACTATAATTGATAAATATAGTAAGTCTGATGGCTTACTATAAGAAAAGGATAAGGAAAAACAAGCAGTTTATTTTGGTATAAAAACTGAGTTGAGGCCTAGATGGGGGTGTGTAACCCCTATTTTTTAGGACCACTAAAATCACTTGTGAGTGTGATTTTTGAACCCTTATGACCTATTTTCCAGTATTTTGAGGTGGTAATAGTACACGCAGTTCTACACATACAGGTGAAATTGTCTAACTTGCTTGGCAGACCTCAGCTTTCCTAAAATTTCTAAGCGTCACCCAAAGTTTACCTGCTCCTGGGCTAAAGTTTTTACCTATAGATAATCACGAGGGCTGCATTGTGAGCTCAAAATTTCTACATGTAGTTCTCCCTACCTGTTTCAGGCATCTAGCAGAGTCTTCTTTTACAGATGTTAACATCATAGTGCTCGGAGGGATAAATGGTAATATGCAAAACGTTTATAAAAAGAAACAAGAAGAAATCAGGTAGGTTTGTACAGAAAAATGGACAAAAGTTATGTTGTTGTAATAAATACTATATTCCTACAGTGCTAATTATTACCGGTCCTCTTTTACTTGCTCTGTGTGTCTTGGGTTTAAAGGGATTTAAAATCAAAGTTTCGTTCATATACTGGTGAGTTTTTCCAAGAAACACAAATCCAGTTCTAAGATAATTTTATATTGTTTGTAATAAAATATATGACTGAACCTTACACTGTGCTGTTGTACCTTGTAATATACATCTTTCTCTGTAAGTAATTCTCTGCCTTACTTTCCTAATTATTGTATAGCAACACCTTACTACTCATTTAATCTAAGTTAATCTTTCTAAAACTTGAAGTTTGAATAGCATTATTGTTTGAGCATTATTTTTGTATTTCTTATTTATGTATATTCATCTGCAGTGGAAGTTATCCACTTTATTTCAGGAGAATCATTATTGTAGGGATTAGGTCAAGCAGCCATGGGGAATCAAAATTCCCCAAAATAAGAGCCTGAGTGGCGCAGCAGACTAATGCTACTGTTAAAGGTAGTATTTAGCTTCCAGGTGCCTGCAATTACTGCGAGTTCAATTCTCACCAGGCTCAAGGTTGACTCAGCCTTCCATCCTTTCTATGGTAGGTAAAATGAGGACCCGGTTTGTGGGGGCAATAAGCTGACTTTGTATAAAAATATACAAAAGTATGAAGGCTATTGCTTAACGCCTTGTAAGCCGCCCTGAGTCTCCGGAGAAGGGCGGCATATAAATAAATAAAAAAAAATTGTCTTGAAGGCATCAAAGAAGAAGAAGAACAACAATAACCAGTCATTATTAAAGAGTTACCTCATGTTCAACCAGGAAAACGTTTTTTTAAAAAACAATCAATTGATGCCTGTGTTGCTGGGGGTTTTTTTTGGTCAAAAATGTTTAACAATTTCCTGTGCTTTGGAAAGAAACAAAAGAGGAGAATCCAAAAATAAATACCAAAGGTAAGCCAATATACTTTGCTGTGGCAGCTTTTAAAGCATTTAGCCATGGCTTCTTGCAATTTAAGGAGCCATTTAGACTTGGAACAAGCTTTACAAAACAGCTCTCTTCTTGAAAGATGTAACAAAATACTTCAATACCCTGTTCTTCCATCAGCCTCGAGGAAGAGACGCATTCCGGACCAAACTGTGTTTTGACTCAAAGTCTATTCTCTTGATGGAAATCATGGTTTTAGACGTGCAGATACATGATGTCTTCGTTCAGAGGAAAGGGGAAAAAAAAAAAAAGACATTAAGCCAAATCTCAGCAATGTCTTGCAGAGAAATCAAGAGCACTTTAGAAGTCAGCATTTCATTTTTGTTTTGCAATATTTTCTCCCTCTCTTTGGTTCTTGAGCAAAACACAGGCTGGTAGTCAAGTTCAACTTCTTGTATCCATGGTTCAGCCTTGGGGCTGATGCTTTGAAAAACAGACAGGAGTTTGTTGCTGGCTGGAAGAAAGATTGAAAGCCCTGCTTTTTTTGGGGTGGTGGGGGGGTGGCGGCGGGGGGGGGGGGCTGATGCTCACTGCTAGATGATTTAAAGTTGCCATAGCTACACACTGCTGGCTTCCTAACTTAAACTCAGGCTCTTAAACTAGAATTGCTTGTCCAATTCTACTTTATGGATCTATTTCTTTTTCTTCTTTTTTTTCACGTTTTATTTCTTTAATTTATATAACACTCAATTTTCATCAAACAGTGTGCATTCTGGGTACAATTATATTTTGATAGTCGTATTTATACATCTTCATTATATTTAGTCATCACCATATTAATAATATAATAACATATTATGATATAATAACCTTAATGCTTAACATTTAACATCGTCTTCTTTAACGACTCTCCTCTATACCATTTCCTCCCTTTATATCCCTTCCTTTCTAACTTCTGTTTCTATTATCTAACCATTTCTCTCAGAGTAGAGAGCTGCTTAAGCTCTTTCTGCCCAGCAACCCTGGTATTTGCTAGGATTCCACAGGCAGTTTGTGTTCTGGTAGCAATAGCACTTAAACTTATAGCAATAGCATTTAGATTTATATACCACTTCACAGTGCTTTGCAGCCTTCTCTAAGCGGTTTACAGAGTCAGCATATTGCCTCCAACAATCTGGGTCCTCATTTTACCAACCTTGGGAGGATGGAAGGCTGAGTCAATCATGAGCCGGTCAGGATTGAACTCCAAGCTAGAGGTAGAGTTTGCCTGCAATACTGCATTCTAACCACTGCGCCATCACAACACCACGGTAAAAAGAATTACTTTAACTTTCCAGGACTGTTTCTTTCCCAAAGCAAGCCAACAGGAATTTCTCACAACTTCATGAAAAGGGGATGGCAGAAGATTTAGGCACAGAGCTTAACCTTACTCAATTAGAATTTCAGATCTAAGTTTTTCGGTAGTCTTAGCAGATGAAATATTACTTACATTCCTCCAAATGATGCACTGAGAGCTCAGCAGTAAAACGAATGATTGTTACTGATATGATTGAGAAAAGGAAAGAAGTAGGGATGGACATGCCATAGAATTGAGGAGTTGAGCCATTTCTATCCTTAATGCCCTTCGGCCCTCAAAATTGTCAAACATTTTGAGGCTTAGTGACACATTTCCAAGCTTTTTGCAAGGGATGATTGAAAGATTTTAAAGGGCAAAAATTGAGGTTTTGCTCCTCTCCTTCTAACGAACACCAGCAATGGTTGAAAATATTGGTGTCGGTAAAATGAGGACCTAGATTGTTAGGGGCAATATGCTGACTCTGTAAACCGCTTAGAGAGGGCTGCAAAGCTCTATGAAGCGGTATATAAGTGTAAGTGCTATTGCTATTCTAGGATCTAGGAAGCATGCCTTTTCCATGGCAGCCCCTGATCTGTGGGAACACTCTTCCTTTGAAGTCAGCAGACCCCCTACCGTCCTAGCCTTCCGAAAAGCAATTAAGACCTGGCTATTTCCCCCAGTGCTGAATAGGGTGTGGTGGATGAGGGGCTTTTACGAGGAAGCTGGAAGGCTAACTTTGTTGCCAAATTTTTAATGTTTATGGTTTTTTAAAAAATATTTATGTATTCTGGTGTTTTTATTGATATTTTATTGTCCAGGGGCCAGGGGAGCGCTGCTGGGGGTTCTCAGGGGTTCGGGAGAACCTCTAGCTAAGATTCTGTGCAGTTCAGAGAACCCCCAAATCCCACTCCTGGCTGGCCCCGCCCACCTCTCCCCTCTCCTCCCCGAAGTCCCCACATGACCCGTTTTGAATGCAGATAAATGCAGGGTGCGTGCGGAGGCTCGGAGGGGTGGGGGAACAGGCCTACCAGAAGTTCAGGAAGGCCAGAAATGGGCAGAGGGCCTCTGGAGCCTGGGGAGGCATTTTTGCCATCCCAGAGGCTCGAAGAAACCCTCCAGAGCCCGGGGAGGGCAAACTCCCTTGCCATGGTGCAGGAGGCTAACTTGGCCACGCCCACCATGGCCATGCCCATCCAGCAACTGGGCAGAGAACCTCTTGCTAAAATTTTTGAAGTCCACCCCTGATTGGGACCCACTCAGAATTTGACATAAGATGGGCAACTGTATAAATGTTTTAAATAAATAAATAAAATCCTCATCATCCTTCTGGAGGCATCACCTGTGGCCTTCAGTTTCTTGGGGAGCAACGTGTGGACTCTGGGCTGGCTTTGGGCTTATTGTGTGTATGTGTCATGAATCTCTTTCCTCACTGTAATCCTAAATGGAGCATGTTTTCAGTTGCTTTGAATATGAGAAGCACAGTATAATTTGCCTCAGTTGAGCAGTAATGTAGATTACATTGTGCAGTTAGTCAGTCACTAAAAAGACAGGAGGGAGGAAAAGTAAAGCAAAACATGGCATCAGTAGCATTCTCCCCATTCCTCCAAAAACAAACAAACAAACAAACAAACAAACAAACAAACAAACAAACAAACACCAAACCTCTGATTAATACTGGACCAATCATCAACAGTAAACAGCACTCCAATCAAGGAACTACCAACATAGACAAACAATTGAACAGTAAACCTCAGCCCAATCAAGGAACCACCAACAACACTTCCACAACACAACACTTCCACCACATTGAAAAGCAAGCCACTTATACATAAACAGACAGCAACTTCCCTCCCTTCTAGCACTGATGATGTTACCTGGTTGGGTATTGAAACATCTGCAAGAAAACAATAAAGCTCAGAGAGAACCAAGAACTCCACAATTCATCCCTGAGTTACAAATATTCTTTCTCCCCCCCTCAAAACTCCTGGTAGCAGAGCTACAGAATTGCTTCACTAGTCTCTTCCAGCTATTCTACTTGCATTGCTGCTTCTGTACTGCAGGCTACTTCTGTTGCCTGCCGGCTGCCTGCAATTTGGCAGTTCGAATCTCACCAGGCACAAGGTTGACTCAGACTTCCATCCTTCCGAGGTGGGTAAAATGAGGACCCAGATTGTTGGGAGCAATATGCTGACACTGTAAACCGCTTAGAGAAGGCTGCAAAGCACACTGTGCAGCGGTATATAAGTCTAAGTGCTATTGCTATTGCTATTGTTGCATGCACACAGAAACCTCAGCTACTTTTCAAACTGCTAGTTGAGACTTCAAGTTGATGCCAGGTATCTTTTTGCAAAGTGAATCATGTCCCTTGTGCACCTTGACGAGGCAAAGCCAGGTGCTTCGTGTGAAGCTAGTGTGCATATCTGCTTTTGGTTACCGTTATGATCTGTAATGGAATCTCTACTGGACGATAATCTAAAGAAAGCTTTTGAATGATTCATATAAATAATATGGCTCTTTTCCAGGCCAATGACTCAGATCTAGCCTACAGTAATAATCACTGCCAAGTTTTAAAATTCATGACCTACAGCTATAAAGTCTGACTTCCTTGCCTACTGCAGAATTTAACCTATAACTTTTTAACATATTCTACAGATAATGATAGAATAATTGTCCATGCATCCAGGAGTTAATGGGAGCTTCAAAGGTCACCTTTAGACCTGAATCCAGTGAAAGAGTGATGAGATATTACTAGGATCATCAAGGTGGCAAACATTTGTCCATACAGACAAAAGAAATTGAATCCAGTTTGATGGGCCCAAAGTTACTCTCTAACATACAGAACATTTATAAATAATATCACAGTATACGCAAGTGTTTTTAATCACTGTTTTTTCTTTTTTTCTTTTGAATTATTTTTGCTATTACAGATACTAGGTGAGAGAAAAAGGAGAAGGCAATTGACAGCATTTGGGGAACTTACAAGTGTTCACTTGGAAGGAGCTTCTTCCCACAAGTTCCCGGTTCTTCTGAGGGTACATGTAAGCCTTGCTTTTCTAAACTCTCAAGAGGCATCCAGTCAGAATGGTAGTGCCATCACCTGTTACACCTTTTCTGAGATCTAGTTGCACATCTAACAACCAACCTCTCACAAAAATAGAAAGTGGTAAGCGCTACCGTGCTTAGCAAATCAAGAATCAGGGAGTTGGAAATGAAAGGAATGCAAACTTGCAAATATGTAAAGCATAAAAAAAGTATTCAAAAACACTCCAGTTATCATCTGAACAATTTCCAAAAATACAGCCCTATCCTGAAAGTTGGCGTTGGGAACAGGAATTGGAAAGAATGAGGCAAGAGTTTAGATTACTATATTCCCCTAATAGCAGAAAGAGGCGGAGGAGTCAGAAACAGGGTGTGGGGGGAAATGTCTTCTAGAGAGGAATTTATAATCCTCTTTTTAAAAAACTGTTTCTAGTGTAAAGGTATAAAGTTCCATGAGCCATGTTTGACTCCTGATGTCTACATTTATGCAGTTTTCTTGGCAATATTACAAAAGTGTTATTGCCCTTGCTTTTTGTCAGGATATATTTTTTTTTACTTCCTAGATATTTTTTTTACTCTGTCCTAGAGCCCTGGGATTTCTTGGTGCTGTCCTATCCTACCCAAGAACTAATCAGGTTTCTCTGGACTTAGCTTTTTCCAAGATAAATCAAGGTCAGCTTAGGCATTGCTACTTATTGGAGCGTTTCTGATATAAAATGCATGATTGAGTTTAATATGGCTCTTAATGCATCCTTTCTGGTATGTGCATAGTAAAAATTATATTTGAAAACATCGCCAAGTCTTATGTAAATGCAATATTGACATTCAAGATACATGGATTCAAAGTATTTACAAATCCTTTGTGAGTTGACTGTTTATAATGCATATTAGCATAAATCCCAGCTCTGCCAGTTCTGAAGAATTAGCTATGAACTTTGAGGGATGGACTGATATTTTGTTGAAGTCTTAGATCCCAAAATCCGGAAGGGAAACAGATTCTCTTGAAAGATTATAAATGCGAAGTTTCAAATGGAAGATAGAGAGCCAGTTTGGTGTAATGGTTAAGGCATCAGGCTAGAAACCAGGAGGTTGTGAGTTCTAGTCGTGTCTTAGACACAAAGCCAACTGGGTGGCCTTGGGCCGGTCACTTTCTCTCAGCCTTAGGAAGGAGGCAATAGAAAGCCACTTCCGAAAAACCTTGCCAAGAAAACTATAGGAACGCAGTCTCCAAGAATCAGACATTGAACAGAATGAAAGAAAAGAAAGAAGGTGCTTGATCTGCATGACTCTGACAACACATTGTTTGGAAAACATTTACGGAAGTGTGACACAAGATAATTTTTTTCCAGTAGAAATGGAAAACGAAATCAAATGCTCTACTGGAGCATGATTCATGCAGAAATGCAAGCTTCAGTAGACTTTGGCCTTCCAAGAATTGTTATCTTCCTTTATGCATTGCTTGGAAGTAAGTTTCACTTGCCTGTAGTTGTCCTGACTTAACCTTCCTGTGTGCATAAGGGATTTCTTTAAACATTTCTTTAAAAAAGCTGCTACATTCATGCAGCTCAGTTTTATTATATTAGATTACAAAAAAGAGAAAGAGAAAAAACCCAAGGCAGCCAGCATGTTCATAGGAGATCTACAGAGAAAGAAATGTTTCCTCTCTGAATACTACAAGAATGAAAAATCTCTGGGATTCCCTTAACGATACTTGAATAAATAGCAGCATAAAAAGGGCTTGTATCCTACGTTAAGGAGAACTTTCCCACCTCCTTTGCAGGCCTGTGAAAAGCTGTTCTTGAAGGCTGAGAAACATCTGAAACAACCTCAGAAAAACACATGGGAGTTACAGAGGAGGAGTATCAGGAGACTTTGGCAAAAGTGAAAATACTTTTGAACCCAAAGCATTTTTCACGTTAACTGTTGAATACTGAAAATGGATTAATATTACTAATCATGATAGTAAGGTTTTTTTTTAATGAAACATTGCTGAACCTTGAAGGAAAAAGTCTTTAAAAAAAATAAACTATTAAACTATTAATTTTAAATTAGAATCTGTCTTAATGATAGATTTTAAGCGTGAAACAGATTATTAGTGTATTGGAACAAAAAAAATAAGGCAGCATTTCTTTGCCAAGTGTCTAATTCATTTAAAGAATCTGCTGCTGGAAGCAATGGTTCTAATCTACAGATTGATGCAGGATAAGTCTGTCAGTCAATATCAACTACAGATAGACCTTGACGTATGACCATAACTGAGCCCAAAATTTCTGTTGCTAAGTGAGATATTTGTTAAGTGAGTTTTGTTCCATTTTCCAACCATTCTTGCCACAGTTGTTAAGTGAGTCACTGCAGTTATTAAATTAATAACACGGTTATTAAATGAATCTGGCTTCCCCATTGACTGCTTGTAGCAAAAGATGGAGCACATGACTCTGGGAAACTGCAAGCATCATAAATATGAGTCAGTTGCCAAACATCTGAATTTTGATCACATGACCATGGGGATGCTGCAACTGTCATAAGTGTGAAAGATGGTTATAAGTCACTTTTTTCAGTGCTGTTGTGAACAGTCACTAAACGAACTGTTGTAAGTCGAGGACTACCTGTATTAGTCCTCTTGCCTTAAGTGAGCTTCCATCATCAAAGATAGGAATCCTTTGGAATGCAAGTGCTGTCACAAAGACTGCAGAAAGCCTCTTACTGGCATGCCATGTTTATGAAAAATGGGAACCAGAGATTCTTCCCCCCACCACACTTTGTTTCCTCCATCAATTGTTCATTTTCTCTGTCTAATATCTCCAGCGGATGATAGCGTGTGGGCAAGACAAGGGAGAAAATTGATGTGGCTGAAGCCCAAAGGAGGCAGAACAACAGCAAGGCCCACACCAATCTATTGTTTTCTCTAAATCATTTTCCCTCTTTGATTTAAAGCTTTGATGGATTTTAAGCAACCAGAAACCTGAAAAGGGGATTGATCACATGACCATGGGGATGACAGAAGGACAGGGGGATTCTATGCTTGTATAGTTGGCCCAGGGGTGAAATGCTCCCGGTTTGGACTGGATTGCCCGATCCGGTAGCGATGGCGGCAGGTGGTTCGGAGAACCGGTAGCAAAAATGTGCTCCCCACCATGCTCAGCTGAGTCGCAGGATCATCAGAGGCTTTTTTTTTTTTTAACTTTTAAAAGCATTTTTTCTACAACCTCTTCCAATAAAAAAATGCTTTTAAAAGTAAAAAAAAAAGCCTCTGATGATCCTGCGGCTCAGCTGGGATCCTCAGAGGCTTTTCAAAGCATTTTTTTCTGCAACCACTTGGCCGAAGAGGTAGTAAAAATAATGCTTTGAAATGTCTCTGACGATCCCAGCTGAGTTGCCTGATTGTCAGAGAGGCTTTTCAAAGCATTTTCCGCACTTTCAAAGCATTTTCTGCACTTTCCGTAAGGCCCTGAAGACATTTTTATTTCAGCAAGCCGACCTGGCCTGAATAGGTTTTATGGGTTAGTTTTTTAATTGTATAGCTTGGGGTTTTAAATTGGGAGGCTGATTAATTTAGTTTATTTTTAGTTATCTTAACTTTTATATTGTATGTTATTTTAATTTTCGGCTGTTCACCGCCCTGAGTCCCTTCGGGGAGAAGGGCGGGATATAAATTCAATAAATAAAATAAATAAAATGCCTCTCTGACGATCCCAGCTGAGTTGCCTAATCGGCAGAGAGGCTTTTCAAAGCATTTTTTTTAAAAAGCCTCTCTGACGATCCCAGCTGAATTGTCTGATCACCAGAGGCTTTTCAAAGCATTAGAAAAAATGCTTTGAAAAGTTGAAAAAAAAAAGTTGGCCACGCCCAGTCACATTACCCCCCCCCCCCCAAGCCACGCCCACAGAACCGGTAGTAACACATTTTACCTTTCACCCCTGAGTTGGCCTACTTATATGTAAGACGTATGACTTTTGTGTTGGATATTTATGTCCAGATGAATCTGAGCATTAAGTGTTTAGGCCGAAGAGAGATGAGGTTAGATGAGTTAATCGGTACCTCAGCATTGATTTGGGAGGAAGTGGCTTCCTTTGGCTCAAAATATGTTAACAGGGTTAGATGGCCACCTGTGGTGAATGCTAATTTAAGTCCTCTGGAATGAGTTGCTGGATTAATGGCCTGGATGGAATAATGACCTTTCAACAATTCCACAATTCCCTCGGGAATAATATACATTGGAATCCAAAAGACACCAAACAAGGACCTGAAATACTTCAGTAGGCATGGAGAAAGACATGAGATGTGGACATTGGGAGGTCTCTTAGGACAGGGGTCCCCAACCCCGGGGCTGTGACCCAATATTGGGCTGCGGCCTGTTTGGAAGCAGGCTGCGAAAGCGACGGGCGAGTGGGCAAGCGTGTACAACTCCATCTGCATGAACGGTGTGCTCTCACGCTCGCATAGGAAGCTCTATTTCTGTGAGTGGTGGGTGTGGAACCATCTCTTCTCCCCCACCCTCTGGTCTGCAAAGTTGGAAAGGTTGGAGAACCCTGCTTTTTTAAGAAGCTTAATAGATGCCTGAAGATGCAGACTTCTAAGGTCAGTGTTTGCCTCAGGTATCACTTCAGAGGTTCCCTCAACCATCAAGGGTGGTTTGTAGTAGGGATGGTAATGCATAGCACAAAGGTCTGTGCCTAATCCTTTCTCTTTTGGATGAAAGAAAATACATCTGCCTCCAGCAATGAAGCGAAGAATAGCTATACTAGCCATTCAGATAATTGATTTGCTGCCTCAAGGACACTGCTCATGAGGCCCCTAAAGTCATTAAAGCTGCACAGCTTCCTTGCCCTGGATATCCTTTCTAGACATAGATATTGCTGCCAATCTTCCATTCATCATTTATTTACAGGCTGCCCTAATCCACGGATTTTACAATCAGGAACGTTTAAAAGATGAAATGAAGGCATTTGTTATGCTGACAACATTGTGCAGCAGTTAAAACACAGGAAGATAAAAATCAATAGCAAATTTTATATGTCTTCTTGAAAGTTCTCCTCATATCCGCTCTGTTGGCATAATATATCTGCAAAAATCTCTATCATCATAACAAGCAAAGCAGTTTCACCATGGAATCCTGGCGCTGGAAGGGACCCTGGAGGTCTTCTAGTCCAGCCCCTTACCCAAAGCAGGAGTTCTTATATCATCCCAAATAAATGGATGTCCAACCTTTTCTTGAAAACCTCCAGTGATGGAGCACCCGCAGCTCTGGGAGGCAAGGTGTTCCAGGATTTTACTATGATCTGTATTAAACTGGCACAATGATGGTAGATAATAGCAATTGTTGTACATTTATTCTGCGACCTGCATATTTTGTAAAATATGCAGCATGCAATAGACATGCATATCAACCTGGTTTCAAATGAGTGAAGTTTAATTATTTATATTTAAAGATTTTTACAAAGTTTATTTCTGGCAGAAATTGTGAATATTTATTAATATTTAACTTCAGGATTCTATATATATATATATATCCTTTGAAGAAGTAGAAGAAATTTGCTCTTGGGATTTGCTGTATACAGTATTGTCTTTCCTTTTACTTCTGTATTATTATTGATATTTCCTCCATTTTTGGTTTTGCCTTTCCTTGCAAAAAGTCACAATTTGATTAACAGCCTTTAGAGTGGGAAATAGGTTTTGAAGTCTTGTTAATTTCCTCATGTAGATCTTTATTTCCAATATGAAATTATTCTAAGCAGTAAAATAATATCAGTTATTTCTGGACCTGTAGAATAGTGCCTGAATGTCCTATCCTAATAAACCAATGGAGGATCATTTTAAATAAAGTTGAATTGATTTTCTAGCATTTTAAAACAAGACTAATAAAGCAACAATTTTATTTTGCATATATTGGATACCTCTGAGAATATTTAATAAGAGTTGGTGACAATCATTTTGTTGCTGAGAAACAATTCATAAGCTAGAACATTAATTCCCAAAGTCTGGGCTATTTTAGACTGAAATCAACAGGATTGTTAAAATGACTTTTGATTAATCTTTAAATTTAAAGAGGCATACTGTATGTTCTTTCGGCTTTGGATTCCTTTATATTTGGAATTTATGAACATATTTGTGGGCATGGGGGCTGGTTCATAGTAGAACATGCAATACTAGACAGAGATACCTTGTATATAGCACTGGATTGTTGCTGTGTTCTTGGTCAAAATTTGAATAAGATTTTTTTCTTTGACAAAAGGACAAGGGAAAAAGGTTTTCAAGCAATCATAACTGAGTTGTTGCTTGTTTGTTTTTATTAATTAATTCATTTATATAAACATTTGTATGCTTCTCCATCAAAATATTCTAGGCAGTTTATAGTTCATTAAAACAATACAACCCTGCAATAAAGTAACATCTGTACATGACATTATGATAGAAATTACAGCCAGCCATCATCAAAATCCTCATCTATCACAGGTGCCTCTGGCTTCAAAACAATGTCTTCACAATCTTTCCTGAATGTTAACATAATTATGACATTTCCTCTTTCTTTTTTAATTATTATAATCAATTTTGCGGTTACATTACATTAATGTGTGTGTAAGTGTATGCATTAATGCTATCTATCATTTATCATCTCCCTCCCTCCCTCCCTCCCTCTCCCCCCCTTTCTTCTATCTACCTACCTGAGGTGTGGTGGCTCAGTGGCTTAAAAGAAGCCAGGGAAGGTTTATGCTCTGGTGATTCGAGTCCTACCACAGCGTGATGGAATGAGCTCCTGTCACTTGTCAACCTAGCTGTTCAAAAACATGTAAATGCAAGTAGATAAATAGGTACCACTTCATTGGGAAGGTAAGAACATTCCGTGCAGTGTCATGTCATGCTGGCCACATGATCGTGGAAAAGTCTTTAGATAGGACTGTCTCAATGGCTTAAAGAAACAGAGATGAGCACCATTCCCTAAAGTCGGTTACAACTAGCAGGATAAAATCCTCAGGGACACCTTTTTTAAAAAATCTACCTACCTACCTACCTACCTAACATCCATCCATCCATCCATCCATCCATCCATCCATCTCAACTATTTGGAAATCTTTGGGGGGGAGCTAAATTCATTCCATTTTGCCCAAACTCTAGGATAGACGGTGGAATTTGATCTTGATTTCTCAGTCCAGCCCACCATACAAAGAAGCTGGAGAAGTCACCAGCTTGCTTACAAATCACTGCCAAACAAAGTTACGATGATATCTCTGACCCTCCCTCTCTTCCCAAGTACAGTATAAGGAAAGAGCTAAAAGAATTGGAGCCATTCTCAGTCTGTGCCAAACTGTCCTGTTTGTTCTTAGCTAGACCACCTCCAAATGTACGTTTAACAATGCAAAATGCAGACATGAGCTGTGTTTTTGTATGTCCTTCTGTAAAAGCAGAAAATGGCGGTCAAGCATTACTACAATTTGAGACCTTTTGCTGCTTTGATAAGTAAGGAAAAAATGAACTACATTTTGTACAAATATATATTTTATCTGCTTATCAAGAGCACATTATACAAGAGTGCATTTTCATACAGGAGGGAATCCAGAAGGAGAGAAGGGCTGCTTGACCATATGCAATTCATTTAAAACTGGCTTCCCAGTCATACGAAAATGGAGAGACTAGTCAGTTAAAAATACCCACGCACTATACTAAATTGGAATTTTAATCAATCCATGATGAGCCGTGGGATTGAAAATGAAAAGTAGTTTCAGCCTGGGGTAGCTTACACCTGAAGTAGAAAAATAAAACTAAACAATGCCACACCAGTGGTGGGTTGCTCCTGGTTTGGACTGGTTTGCAAGAACCGGTAGTAAAACCGGCGGGAGGCTCCGCCCACCAATCCCGACATCATCAGGAAGCTTCTGCACATGCGTGGCCCCATTGTGAACCGGTAGTAAAGGTAAGTAGAACCCACCCCTGTGCCACACATACATACACTAGATGTAGACAGAGTAGTTAAATAAAAAGCTCACAAAACAGAAACAAGGAAGTGCCCATTCATTTTTGTGATGTTATCAAGGCAATCATTTTACAGACATTCAGTGAGATCATAAAATTATAGTAGAAATAGCTATGAATGCTTACCCAAAGGAGAACATGAACGTGATCTTCTGTCTGAATTTCTGTCCGGGATATATAGTGTTGAGGCCAAATGAGTATGTTTTTGAGGTCAAGGGCCATCTTTGTAGGTGTTTCTGACATGCCAGGAGTCAACCTAAAAAAACTGGACAAGATCAATATAAGAACTTAATGAAATTAACAATAAATTCTATTTATGTATATTATTATGGTTTGTACAAAACTAAAAAGTAATGTGTTGCTTCTACTTGGCTTCAAATGAAGCAGCATTCCAAAATTGCTTCACAAACCAATGCAATCTCCTGCTTCTAAACAGGAAAAACAAGAAATAAATATAATAGAATAATAATTATTTTATATTTCTTCTTCTTCTTCTTGTGCCATATCTATCATTGGACGTTGGTGATCATGTTGGTGATCCTCTTTTTATCAACAGCCACATGAAAAAGTGCTGTTGAGTTTTGTCCAAACCAGTCCCTTAGATTTTGAAGCCATAAGTTCTGCCTGGACTTCGTTTGCCTTCAATCTTTCCCTGGGGGATTAAATGAAGTATGGCATATTTTTCCGGGTTTACTTTATATAAATATCATCACTCATCATCATTTTAGCCATTGTTCACCCACTGCAGGATGAAGGACTCTTCTGCATGTTTCCATTCTATACGGTCCTGAACTTTCTTTTGCCAATTAGGCCCATAATACTTGCTGATGTCATTGATCCACCTATGTATGTATGTATGTATGTATGTACTGTATGTATGTATGTATGTATGTATGTATGTATGTATGTATGTATGTATACACACACAGATACACACACACACCCACCCTCATAATAATTTCTTCCACCACGCTGAAAATTACTGTTTGTCAATCTCTGTAGAAACTGGACAATGGGAGGGAGATGCAGCTCTGGGGCTCTGCATTCCCCATTTGAAGACTTTGTGTGATCATGGAGTTTGGACACGCCATTTCCTGGTTTATGACTTTCAGCTCACATAGTCATGCTAAACATGAATTATAAGTGCAGCCAAAACCACTGCTCAAGGTCAATGAGAATTTCATACACTATGAAACAAGACTACTGAAAAATGAATCCATATTTAAAAAAGAACATATAAGTGATCTTTTAATGGAGCCATTTGTGGTTGATTTCACATGAGGTCCTAAAGAAAACAAGACCCAAAGAGAAAAAACCCTCAGGAAGCATTCTTAAATATAGTAAGGCCCGTCTAGAGTCCAACATTGTCTTTGTATTTATCTAAATGTCGCTAAGAGAAAAGCAAAAAAGGAATGAATCTGAGTTATTAATATTATTTTTCCTTGATTTATTTTTTTGGCTGCCCTCTAGGTTCAACCAGAGACAGTTTACATATGCAAACCCAAATTTGGTTGAATTATATGTATTTTTCTTTCCCTGAGTATTTTGGAATCGTACCACCTGCATTTATATGTAAAACTTTTAAATTTAAAAGAACCATGTGCCTGGAATTCTAAAGATTAACTTTGGCCTAGACTTTTAAGTGGAATTGTAGCATTGGAAAGTGAATGGATTTTCCAAGACCACTCATTAGCCTTAACGTCACCTACTTAGGTTTAACTAAAACCAGACACTCTTAGAAAACTAAATTGGAAGAGACTATAATGCAAGGTATGGGCTGAGCTGGCAGAGAAAAGTATGAAGTAAACCTCACATTTCAAAGTTTTGCTCAAATGCAGTCTAGGTGAGCCTTATGATTTACGAGGGTTCTGTCCACCGTAAAACAGTAAATAGCAAAAGTGCAGATAAAGAGGGGACGAGAATGGGGTTGGTTTATGGAATCTTTGGTCTTATTTTTTCCTCATAAGGGCACTTCCTCTTCCTCTCATGGGGGAGGGGGGAATCTGCACATTCTATCTGTATTTGTTTCCCCTTCTTGTTCATTTGATAGATCTTGCCAGATGAGGAGAGTAACAAGGGCCCATATGGATTCCTTCTGGCAATTGGATGCCTCATTTGGCTGGTGACTCGGGGAGCTGTGATTTAAGCTGGAATCTGTAAACCAGGCTGATCCCATTAGGCCTGCAGTACCTGAGCAAGGAGAAAACATAAACATTTGATTCCGATCACCCTGCCGTTTAAAAAAAATAGCTTCCTACATATTTGCAAAAGTCCGGGGGTGGTGGGGTGGTGGGCATTTTATAAACGGGTACAGTGTAACCGATATAAAAAAATAATGAATTCTAAATATATGCTGAGAATAGGTCATTATCAAGTACAGATGTGTCAGACCACAGATGAGAGAACAAGGAATTCCAATGATAATGCAGCACTTTGTATTTTCAAACGAGGCTAGCAATTTGGATGAGAAATGGGATGTGATATTTGGTTGAGTCACATCCAATGTTTCAATGGAGTGCAATTTTTAAGGTTTATTAGTTAGACACCAAATAACTCCTTAGATGTTTCCTGTTCAGGACAAAAAATGGCATTGTTTTATCAAAAGTGTTTTAGGCTGTCTGAACATGCACATTATTCTTAGAAGATATATAGAATATTACAATGCAATCTCACATTACATAGTGATACAATATTTGGTTACTGACACACTATTTTCCATCTGAACTCCCAGTGTATTTATCTGGAAAGAAGAACAGCCCAAGGCATCTCATAGGAAGCCTTTGCATCGCTTTCAGATCAAGTCAAATGATACAGGCTTGTTTTGAGAACTGGCATTTTTCTGGCTCTCTGTCAGCCAGAAACTAGAGCAAAGGCGGCCTTTTCTTATTCAAAGCTGGTACTTGTGGGACTTTGTTTTCCAAATAGTGGGAACTCTTGCCTTTCTCAACATGCCAGAGTTTCACCTTTGGTGAGGCAATACATATCTTGGATACTCACGAGTTTAGTGGCAGAAGATTCCAAGATAGCATTTAGCAATAGCGTTTAGACTTATATACCACTTCACAGTGCTTTTACAGTGCTCTCTAAGCGGTTTAGAGAGTCAACATATTGCCCCCAACAATCTGGATGCTCATTTTACCCACCTCGGAAGGATGGAAGGCTGAGTCAACCTTGAGCCTGGTGAGACTCAACCTGCCAAATTGCAGTCAGCCGGCAGTCAGCAGAAATAGCCTGCAGTACTGCATTCTAACCACTGCGCCACCACAGCTCTTGATGAAGCTTAGATGAGCTGTTTTCTGTCATATGCAAAAGAAGCTCTTAATAAAGATGATCAGCTGTTGCAAACTCTAGGGATCTAACCATTGTTGTAGGTCAGCTTCAGGTTTTAGATTCTGCATCTCTTTCTTCTACCCTTAGACTGGAACAGTTGTCTTACTACGGGTGTCTTGGCCTTGACTGTTGAGGACATCTGCATAGTGCTTCGATAACTGCCTTTTTTTGCTCCCTGATTCTTAACTTCCAACCTTGCTAACTTCACTTTTTACACCTTCTACTGTTGCCTGGACTCAAGCAAGCCATTCTGTGTCAAAACTCTGTGTGTGTGTGTGTGTGTGTGTGTGTGAGAGAGAGAGAGAGAGAGAGAGAGAGAGAGAGAGGGAGAGGGAGAGGGAGAGGGAGAGGGAGAGGGGGAGGGAGGGAGGGAGGGAGAGAGAGAGAGAGAGAGAGAGAGAGAGAGAGAGAGAGAGAGAGAGAGAGAGAGAGAGAATGAAAACACATACTGCCTGAGGAGAAACAGACATCACTTTGTAAGCTATCTACTTACTGTGCATATGAATATGCATATGGGAAGAATTGCAAAGATCAACAAACAATCAAGAAGCCCACATCAACTCCAGTTGAGTCTCAGTGTGGAATTTGAGGCACTTGTCTGGATTGTTTAAGACATCTTTCTGACTCTCCCTAATGCCTCCCGTTACAGTGGGATACAACCAGGGGTGGGTTTCATTTACCTTTACCACTGGCTCACTGCACGTGCGCACGCTCACTTCGTGCTGTCTGCACATGTGCCCGGCCTTCTACGTAGGTACTTTGCTTGCTCATGCGCCTTCCACGCATGCGCCCAGCCTCAAAAATGTGCCTAAATAGCACGATTTGGAGCCGGGGCGGGTCCACCTGCGATCTCCGCTACCAGTTTGCCTGAACCAGTGCGAACCGGCTGAATACCACCTTTGGATACAACCTCAGTTAAAAGATACTAGAAAAAGCAGGTGAACATGAAGTTACCTGTAAGGTATCAGAAATTAATGATGATGTAATGCAGTGAGAGTCACAAGGTAATAGGATGTTTTCTTTTCTATTTTTTTTAAACTATTGTCCTTCGTGTTACTCCCTATTGTGGAACTGTTTTTGTATGGTAGCAATTAATTTTATTTCCTTAATAATTCCTTAAGATTTTTTTTTTCAGGGAATAAAATAGAGATGACTTTTTGTTTCTGCATATCTGTTCAGAAGAGAGGGCACTGATGAAATGATGATGTTTTTACCTAGGTGGGGAAAAAATCAGTATGACTGATAGTGACTCTACTATGTTCCCTGTGTCCAAGGCAACTTTAATGAAGACAATTCTGGGGTTAGTTTTAGCTGTGTCGGAAGGATTTGGGGAATGAAAACAATGGTAGGGCGGACGTGTTATGAACAAGAACATAATTCAAAGCAGGAACATGGAAATAAGGCAAAAGCTTATCATTCCCTATGCATTAAACCAGAATGGAAAATATTTTAATATGGAAAGAACATCTATGCTATATACTTTTCAAGAGGCAGAGCTTCATTATAAGCATCCGTTCCTTAATGGGTGCACCGTAATTTACCAATTTGTTACTTATTCCTATGTTCAAGTGGAAACAAATGAAGGAATACAGGCAAGCTGGACACAAGAAGCTTTTATGAATCAACTGAAGAAAAGTTTAAAAAGCTAATAAAACTCTGCCCAACAATCCAGGTCTTTCAAACTACAAGAGTAGCAACGGGGGTCCAAGAGGTGTTTAATAATAGACACATAACACATTAAATTACTAAATTTTTTCAGCAATTGTTATCAGCTTCCTACTAGTCTGTTTGGCTAAGATGCTTTACGGATTTCCTTCACTCAGGATGACCTCATGGACTCAATATTAGGCAAGAAATTACAAACTGGCACTTACTTTATCTTAGCACGAAAGACCATTTTTACCCCATATAGAATGCTGCCAATATAAACCAATATTGACAAAGTTGCAGCATTTCGTACATTATTTCCTCCACTGTAGTCAATGTATTTTCAAGGCAACTTTGGATCAAGTTAATATTTGAGGTGGGTTCTGTAACTGATTCTCCTAAAGCAGGGATGTCAAACTTGATTTCATTGAGGGCCACAACAGGGTTGTGTTTGATCTCAGGGGACCAGGGTGTGGCCGGGGTGGGCGTGGCCATCTTGACGTCACTCCTGTTGGAGGCATCTCCCCGACAGGAGTGACGCGGCCCTCCCAAGCTCTGTTTTCACTGGCAGAGGGTTACAGGAGGCTGTGGCAGCCATAATGGAGCTCGGGAGCCTGATTTCGGTGGCAGAAGCACACTGCCTGATCCTTTGCTGTTTCCAGGGTGGCCCTGTGGACCAGATCTAAGTACCCTGCAGGCCGGATCCGGCCCCCAGGCCTTGAGCTTGACACCCCTGTCCTAAAGTCAAGTCCTGCTCAGAAAACCCCTTACTTCCTTAATTACCATATTGCCCTAAGAGTGGGTTGCAGGAATGTGTCACATAATAAGAATTGTGAAAAACAACTTTATTATCTGGGTGTTCATGATGAGTTCATGATTTTCTTGGCTAGCATATTCAGGTGACCGGCAAAAGAGACTTCTGTAAAATGCCTATACATTAACAAAGAAATAGAATGAGAAATCTTCACACAACCCAGTTTTGGTTAACCCAACTCATAATGGCTTATCCCCATGCTGAACAGAGGTCCTAACTACCCATCACTGAATTGTCAGAAATCCATTGCTGATCCCTCTCCAAATCCTACTGTTTCAATTCACCTGGCATTTTTGTCAAGAAAAACACCAAAGCTTAATAGATTTTGCATGCTGTTTGATTACCATTGGATGGCAACAGAATTGGGAGTGGGAAAAATTGGATGGAAGGCTGAGTCAACCTTGAGCAGGTCAGGATTGAACTGCCAAACTGCTGTGGGGAATATAAGAGTATTGTGTATATTTGCTGCCTAAAGTAATAAAGGTGGGATAAAAATATAATAAATAAAATGTGGTAACTCTTTCCTTCTCCTTTCTTCTGGATTCCAAGGTTCAAAAGGGCCAGACTCCTGGACCTTCCTTCCTTCCTTCCTTCCTTCCTTCCTTCCTTCCTTCCTTCCTTCCTTCCTTCCTTCCTTCCTCCCTCCCTCCCTCTCTCCCTCCCTCCCTCCTTTCCTTCCTTCCTCCTTTCCTCCCTCCCTCCCTCTTTTCCATGGAATTGTGATTGGGGGAATTATTTGTTGCAGGACCATAGTGGCTCAGGGACAGCAGTGATTTTTTCCCTCTTTGTTCTCGAGTTTTATGTTGACAGGAGTGTAGACAATTGCTGATTGCTGTCAGACAGAGCAGTTTAGGGAGTGTGAATGGTGGCAGTACGGAAATGGCCTGAAAAACATTTTAGGTCATTGTGGGCTGGGTTGAAAGGCGGGGGTGGATAAATGTCTGCGGCCATGAAAGAAAGGAAAGAAGAGCTTTGTTATGTTTCTCTGCGATTAAGCAATGAAGCATTTGAGAAATGTTCTCAGAAAAATATCTTCTCAGAAATTTCAATTTAGCTCTGCTCAAATTGGCTCTGGGCAACAAAAAAAAGAAAAAAAGGAGACTATAGGAAAAAATGATGGCAGTCTTCAGCAATTTCTCCATTTGCTAACATGCTGAACTTGGAAAGCTGGCTGGAGGAACAGGCCTGTTTTGACAGCGAGGACTTTCAGCAACACGAGACTAGACCAATATTGGTAATGCTGGAAGGGCGATTATGTAAAGATTGGATTTGTGGGCCATTTCTCCAGGCTCACATAATCTGTTCTACCTGCTTCCAGTTTCTTTAAAACTCCATTGGTTCAAGGCAATGGAGTTTCCATTCCTTTATTGCCTGTGCTTGGAGGTTTTTCAGCCTCACTATTGTTTCACCACACTGAATTTTTATGTAAGTAGACAACGATATTCCTAACGAATTTAATTGATGGTGGGTAGACGAAAAAATTCCCAGAAGTTGCGGTTTCCTTTCTCTTTTGAGAAACAAATGTCTGGCCTGCTTATTCCTGTCTTTTACAAGATGGTAGCTGAAGCAAAGATTGTTAACGTCTGGGTTGAGAGGTTTAAGCAGCAAGGTTAATTAATAAACAAGTTGGTTTTCTTCTTCTTCTATATTCTGTGGCAGCACCAGAGTGCCGCCACCCAGCAACCATGGTGTAGCGGTTATGGTACTGGCCCAGAACCAGTTTACTCTAGTGGTTAACTAAAATGACCTTTTTTGCATCATTTGTTAAGTGAATCATGCAGTTGTTAATCTGCACGATGCGGGATCTGGCTTCCCCATTGACTTTGCTTATCGGAAGCCCTCTGGGAAGGTTACAAGTGATGATCACATGACCCTGGGACAGTCATCAAATATGTGCTAGTTGCCAAGTGCCTGAATTTTGATTGCATGACCATGGGGATGTTGCAATGGTCGTAAGTGTGAAAAACAGTCCTAAGTCTCTTTTTTCCATGCCATTTGAATGATTACTAAACGAATGGTTGTAATCAAGGACTATCTGTACTGATCCAATCCTGCCCACTTGAAGTTAAGAATTTCCATAGGTGGCTGTTTAGCAGGTAAGATAAGGTGGAAAACAAAGCTAAGAAATTCCACCAAGATCTTTCCTTAGCTAATCTCATATTAAAATGGAAAAGATACCCCTTTCTGATTTTGTTATGGTACTGAAGCAGAATAAGCCTGGGCCACAAAGGCAGCACAATTTATGCCAATGTTCTGGTCTGCTGCCTCGAGGCTGGAGAAATGCACTTTAACATGGCCATGGATGCACAAATGAGTCATTGGTGGGATTCAATTTTTTTTACTACCGCTTCTGTGGGTGTGGCTTGGTGGGCATGGCATGGCTTGGTGGGTGTGGCTTGGTGGGAATGGCAGGGGAAGAATACTGTAAAATCTCCATTCCCACCCCACTCCAGGGGAAGGAAACTGTAAAATCTCCATTCCCACCCCACTCCAGGGGAAGGAAACTGTAAAATCTCCATTCCCACCCCACTCCAGGGGAAGGATACTGTAAAATCTCCATTCCCACCCCACTCCAGGGAAAGGATACTGCAAAATCCCAATTTCTTCCCGATCAGCTGGGACTCGGGAGGCAGAGAATAAATGGGGGCGGGGCCAGTCAGAGGTGGCATTTACCGGTTCTCTGAACTACTCAAAATTTCCACTACCGGTTCTCCAGAACTGGTCAGAACCTGCTGAAACCCACCTCTGAAATGAGTGCACAATTTTAAATATTTCAATCAGCTTGCTGGATGGAAAAGCTATGGTTCATGCTGCAAACAACCTTACTTGGTGGTGGGGTGGATGGGGAAAAGGATAGTGCAAACCAGACAGCAATATTTTAAGAAAACACTGTTTTCATTGGTTAGCAACTAATTCTTCCCTCTCCTGATCATAAGGAGGCTTAGAAACTGTAAACAAGGAAGATAAAATCATATGAAAATAAACACCCCTTGCAATCAGGCTCTGCTAAGCTCCCAAACCTGAAGCCTCAACTTACTTTTCTGCATAGCAATTCTGAGTGCCCTAAAGATTAAAAAAATAGAAAGCACAGGGAGTGGAGGGGGAATGAACAGCGGGATGCTGATGCAAAAACAGGCCTAAGTCATCACTTTTAAACAAAACCTAGCAGAGAATTGGGGAAAAGTCTTCATCATTCGGTATCAGTTCAACCCTCAAAAGAAAATCCACAGGTGTATCTACAAAAGAAACAGCTGATCTCTTTTGAAAAGAAATGCAGATTTTGTTCAGGTGCACGAAGAGGAAATACAACAGCTCTCTCATATTATTGAAAGCTCCAGATCTGCCCTGAAAAGCAGGCTGTCCTATCCTGCTTGTTCATGGCTTTTCGGAATCAAAAGATACAAATTATTTCAATCCTGGCGATCGAACTTGAATTGACACCACCATCTTTGACTAGGTATAATTTCAGAAAACATCAATTAAAATACTGTAATTTATTAAGATACATGATTATGGCTGTGAGGACAGACTTATTACAACGCTAGAAAAAAAGGCATAGTACTGATGATAATGATTGGGAACTGAAACTTGGATAATATGCAGTAATGGCAAAATTAGAGATATATACACACAACCCTAACCCTAAATTTAACCAAAAATGGCTTCCATATATATTATGCATTACAAGGTAAGGTAAATACAAGCATATAGTTTCTAAGGGTTACACTTATAGGTTCTGTAAATTGGTTGGAATGTAAGAAAGGGGGAAGTAATGTAAATTTAATATTTATATTATTTTAATATATTTTTTAACATTTATAAATATTACAAATCTTGATTTTAGCATTAACCTCAAGAATTTATACTTTCATATAATCAAAACAACTGTATGTTGCTTGGTATGCTTTTTTAAAATTAATGTTATATTGAGCATTAATTGTGTAACCTCATTGATTCTTTGCCCATTTATTGGTATTACCTTTTTGTAAAAAAAAAATGTATCTTTGTTTGAAATAAAACAGAAAGGGAAAAGATGCAAATTAGTCCAAAATCATTTGAGGGGATCCTCCCTAACACACACACACACACACACACACACACACACACACACACACACTGAAGTTAATCATACTGCAAGAGTTCACGAAGTAGTAAGGGCACACTCAATAAATGGTTCTTAACCAGTTATGTTTGCTTGGCTTTACAATTTCAAATTGGCCTATCACACACACACACACACAAACACACACACACACACTATCTATCTATCTATCTATCTATCTATCTATCTATCTATCTATCTATCTCTACCTACCTACCTACCTACCTACCTACCTACCTACCTATATCATCTCTATCATCTATGTATTATCTATCTATCTATCATATCTATCTATCTATCTATCTATCTATCTATCTATCTATCTATCTATCATCTATCATCTCTCTCTCTCTCTCTCTCTCTCTCTCTCTCTCTCTCTCTCTCACACACACACACACACACACACACACACACACACACACACATCAGTCAAAGAACTAAGCATCCAACTCTGTCAAGATAGAAGAACATAATTTTTACTGATCCTGAGCCTTTTAAAAAGGATGATGTAATCCTCTATTAATGGTGGATTAATTAATGGTGAGGGAAAGGTGGATTATTTTCTGCATCAAATTTCAACCAAGACCCAAAACTGCCGATTCTGAAGACCCATTAAAGAAAAAGATTCTCCCCAGAAAAAAAAAAAAAAAGTCAGACAGCAGCAAAATGGTTCATAACTCAAAGACTCTAAACAGGTTTGGAAAAAGCCAAGAACAGAGCTAGTTGCACAGTTAAACACAACAGAAGGTGTGAGTGATTGTGTAGTGAATTTTCTTGGTGTATTTTGAGGTTACAATTTGTGATGCATAAAATACCAGAGCAAAACATGATTGCATGTCTCTTTTTTTCTTTATATTTAAAAGGACATTTTCGCAGAGGAAAGACAAAAGGCAATTTAAGGAGTAACCTCTCCTTTGGATCAAGCACATTTTCTGGTACCATATGACCACATCCAAGCTATTTTTTAATATAACAGTGTAGATAAGGATTCATCTGCATTATTATATTGAAAAAAAAAATAGAAAGAAAAAAACATCTGCTGTGAGCTCTGTGTGGCATCAGGAAGGGCATCCGGCCAGTAAATGCTCCGCTCCATCGTCACCCCAACTCTATCCCGAATGAAGGGACTACTGGGTCATAAAAAGGAAGTTAGTATAGATAAGGATTGCTGCTGTCTTCCTCTGCAATGTTTCTTGATTAAACTCTGGAATTTCTTCATTTTTTGCTGTCCAATAAAACAAGACCTGACCCTAATTAGCTTCTGAGATCACACCAGGGTTTCTAAGTGCTAGGTCATTAGTTATTAGTGTCTTGTTATTTCTATCCCAATACCGAACTACTGGGCGCAAAGCCAAAGAACAGTATCATGACTTAGTGTGGGGGGAGATCAATTTTACTATCTGTACTAAATGACCATGTATGACCTAAGATCTTGTTTGAAAATATATTTCTGTTCAGTAGAAATTTGTTCTACTATTTTTGGTAGAACAAAGAGGAAAATATATTTCTGTTCAGTAGAAATTTGTTCTACTTTTTTTGGTAGAACAAAGAGGTCTTTGTAAAGTCCTGATGAGGGGGTGATTTGAAGGTGATTCACTTGAGCCCATCTGCAAAGTGAAGCAATGCTAAGATCAGAACAGCTGCATTGCTTCACTTCAGCTTCTTGTGCTTCCGTGGTCTTCAGAGTATTTGCAGAAATATGTAATAGCCACTTGCTACTCCAAGTAAAGTCAGCAACTTCTATAACAAACCAAAATGATGCCAAAGTAATCATACATCTGGAACAATGCTATGGAGATGATATGATTATGTAAGTGCAGCATGGCTTTTGATGCAAGCATTTGTTGCAGCCTTTGCAAGATGACAGCAACACGCCCAAGTCATCCATTCCTTTCCAAGACATTTTCCAGACATGGCCATTTCACTGGAGAGGACCTTTTAAAAAACTTTAATAGGGTTGTTTGATTTCTCTCCTTGGGTCATGCAGCTGCCTTTAAATCCCAAATACTAATCAGCCCCCCAAAATATTAGGCCAGCTGTTCCATTTTACACAGGAGACATTCCCTATTATCTAGGACTTATGTGAAAGGCCAAATTACAGGCTTAACTGAAGGGTTATGACCAGAGGTGGGTTCAGCAGGTTCTGACCAGTTCTGGAGAACCGGTAGCAGAAATTTTGAGTAGTTCAGAGATCCGGCAGTAAAAATTCTGACTGGCCCCTCCCCCATCTATTCTCTGCCTTCCAAGTTACAGCTGATCAGGAGGAAATGGGGATTTTGCAGTAACCTTTGCCTGGAGTGGGGTGGGAATGGAGATTTTACAGTATCCTTCCCCTGGCATGCCCACCAAGCCATGCCATGCCCACCAAGCCATACCCACAGAACCAGTAGTAAAAAATTTTGAAACCCACCACTGGTTATGACTCATACCAAAATGTCAGGGAGCAAGGCACTGAAAGAAAATTTAATCACCTATGGCTTAAAAGCTTCCAAGACAGAAATGATACTTTTTATTCTCATAAGGAAAATGTCTTGTTTTGAGTACATTATGTTTACATTTCAGATTTTATATGGCAATGGATAAAGGATAGCATAACAAAGTTATGCACAGTTTCTGCTCAGTCTTTGTATATGCTACAAATAAAGATAAATGACCAAATTTTGAAGATACCTTCTTGGAGAAATTGATCCATGGTTAGTTTATATCAAAGAAAAAAAGGAGAAAAAAGGGTGAATTAAACCAGGATTGTAAAAGAAATTATATAGCCGTACAAATCTACTTGCTGCATCGATTTTGTAGCTCTCTGAATTCATGGAAACATAACCCTAAGCCTGAGTGGATTTTCTCCCTATGGGATTTTCCCAAATATTTTACAAGGAAATGTAGATAAGATAGGCTAAAAAAATTCAGCACCCTTCTAAGCATACCAACATGCTACAAATCCATTGGTGATATAAGTCTTAGTGCTATTGCTATCAGTTTTTGCAAACTTCTGACAAGCCAAGTCCCTGGGGAAGCCAGATTCACTTTACAACCATGTTACAAACTCTCCTCAAGAAGCCGTCCCTGGATCCGGCAATATTGGCCAACTATCGTCCTGTCTCCAACCTTCGCTTCCTGGCGAAGGTTGTTGAGAGTGTGGTCGCGCGACAGTTTCCACAATTCTTGGAGGAAACATCCTATCTAGATCCGTTCCAGTCGGGTTTCAGGCCTGGACACAGCACGGAAACGGCATTGGTCGCGTTGGTTGATGATCTCTGGAGGGCTCGGGACAGGGGTTGTTCCTCTGTTCTGGTCCTGTTAGACCTCTCAGCAGCTTTTGATACCATCGACCATGGTATCATGCTGCACCGGTTGGAAGAGTTGGGGATGGGGGGCACCATATTACGGTGGTTCTCCTCCTTTCTCTCCGACCGGTCGCAGTTCGTGTTGGCAGGGGGGCAGAGGTCGACCTCGAGGCCTCTTATATGTGGAGTGCCTCAGGGGTCGGTCCTCTCGCCCCTCCTGTTCAACATTTATGTGAAGCCGCTGGGCGAGATCATCCGTGGCTTTGGGGTGAGATACCACCAGTACGCTGATGACACCCAGCTGTACATCTCCACCTCAGGCCACCCCAACAATGCCCTTGAAGTGATGTCCCAGTGCCTGGAGGCTGTGCGGATCTGGATGGGGAGGAACAGGCTCAGGCTCAACCCTTCCAAGACTGAGTGGCTGTGGCTCCCGGCATCCCGATATAGTCAGTTGACTCCATCACTGACTATTGGGGGCGAGTCGTTGGCCCCCACAGAGAGGGCTCGCAATCTGGGAGTCCTCCTGGATAGGCAGCTGTCCTTGGAGGAACATCTGACGGCTGTAACCAGGGGGACCTTTTGTCAGGTTCGCCTGATCCGCCAGTTGCGGCCCTTTCTTGATCGGGATTCCCTGTGCACAGTCACTCATGCCCTCGTCACCTCTCGCCTTGACTACTGCAACGTTCTCTACATGGGGCTCCCCTTGAGGAGCACCCGGAGGCTCCAACTGGTCCAGAATGCAGCAGCGCGGGTAGTGACGGGAGCAGCCTGGCGCTCCCATGTAACACCGCTCCTGCGCGAGCTGCACTGGCTCCCAGTGGTCTTCCGGGTGCGCTTCAAGGTGTTGGTTATCACCTTTAAAGCGCTCCATGGCATAGGGCCTAGCTATCTTCGAGACCGCCTGCTGCCACCGACGATCTCCCATCGACCTGTGCGCTCCCACAGAGAGGGCCTCCTCGGGGTGCCATCAGCCAAACAGTGCAGGCTGGTGACCCCCAGGGGGAGGGCCTTCTCTGTGGGGGCACCTACCCTCTGGAATCAATTGCCTCCAGAGATAAGGAGAATCCAAGACCTCGGTGCCTTCCGCCGTGCCCTTAAAACCTTCCTTTTCCAGCAAGCCGGGCTGGCCTAATTTTTTAAGTGTTTTTAAGTGTTTTGTTTATTGTTTTTAATTAATGGGGCCAAATTTATATATGTATATTTTAACTGTATTTTAATATTTGTACTTGATGTTTTTACTTGGCTGTTCACCGCCCTGAGTCCTCAGGGAGAAGGGCGGTATACAAATTCAAAATAAATAAATAAATAAATAAATGATTCACTTAACAGCCGTGGCAAGAAAAGTTGTAACAATGGGCAAAATTCACTTAACAAATGTCTCACTTAACAACTTAAATTTTGGGCTCAATGGTGATCGAATGTTGAGGACTAACTCTATTCTGTTTCACTGCTTAATTATAGTGTAACGTAAAGCATGCTGAAATGGCATAGGAATGATGCCTTACATGGAACCAAGTAATGGTGCATTAACTTACTTTTGCTGATATTAATTGGCAATAGTTCTGCAGGTAATCAGCGGATTTCTTTTCCAAGACTGTCTGCAAATACCTGGAGTTGAACCTTTGAACTTCTGCAAACAGATAAACCGTGTCTCATTGAGCCATGGTTCATCCCATTTATTACATCCAATACGCTAAGAATTTTCTTCAAGGCAACATAATATTGAGAAATGATATATGACCTTGAAAAACTACCTGCGGTGTTATTTTGGATGGTGGCATCTACCCCCTCCCCCCATCTTTATTATCGCTCGATGAACCAATGATCCAAGTGCTTTGAACGCAAACACACAACAAAGGTGGTATAAATCAAAAAGTAAAACTGGGTCTAGAGAGAGTAGTAGAGCTCAGATCCCCTTCCCCATTTTGTTGTAACCCGAACAATCCACATTTAGACAAGGATGAAAAAGGAATCTCTTTTCTACTTTCCATTCACCATGGAAGCCAAGGGCAAGAGGAAGTAATGTAGCACAGGAAACATTCGGCTTCTCACCACACATAACATTTGTGTTGGAAAAGTTAGCATATGGCAGAGGATGTGGGAAAGCAGTTCAGTATAAAGAAACCCACAAAAATAAGTAGTTCCTTTTATTCTACTTCTGTAATTATAGCCTGAAATGTACACACTTCCTAAACTGCACAATATATATCATTTTACATCGACACCACAGGTTTAAAATGGGAAGCAAAGCAAGATATGCAGGCATTTGTATTCAAGCGTGTTTTGGGGCTATTTGCATTTAGAAATGGAAAAAATCTGCCTCCATGGGCAGAAAGTTTGAAGGTCATGTATTTTTTGCTTTAGAGCTGTGGTTATGAGTTGGTATCAATGACAAGATGCAGATCAGATGGAAGGACCTGCCCAAGCACAGAAGGGGTGCCACAGTGATCTTCCTACAACACTGTTGCCCACTTGCCCATCCTTTTGCACTTCGAGAAGAACATCCATCCACCATCCATCTCTCTCTCTCTCCCTTTCATCTATCATATATATATATATTGTCTGTCTGTCTCTGTCTATCATCTATCTCTATATCAACCTCATTTCTCTCTCTCTTCTATCTATCTATCTATCACCTATCATCTATCTACCTATCTATCTATCTATCTATCTATCTATCTATCTATCTATCTATCATTTATCTATCTATCATCTATCTATTCATTTATTTGTCTCTCTTTCTTTTATCTCCCTTTCTTTCATCTCTCATCTTTCTCTCTCTCTCATCTCTCATCTTTCTCTCTCTCTCATCTCTTTCTATCTTTCTATCTTTCTTTCTATCTTTCTATCTTTCTATCTATCTATCTTTCTATCTTTCTATCATCTATCTATTTATCTATCTATCTATCTATCTCTATCTATCTATCTATCTATCTATCTATCTATCTATCTATCGATCGATCTATCTATCTATCTATCTATCTATCTATCTATCTATCTATCTATCAATATTTCTTTCTATCTATCCATCTTTCCATCTTTCTTTCTTTCTTTCTATCTATCTATCTATCTATCTATCTATCTATCTATCTATCTATCATCTATCCATCTATCTATCTATCTTTCTATCTATCTATCTATCTATCTATCTATCTATCTATCTATCTATCTATCAGTATAGATGCTTTTGAACATTGGTGTTGAAGAAGAATCCTGTGAACAGGCAAGGAAACAAACCAGTGGATCATTGAACAAATCAACCCAGGGTTCTCCCTCGAGGCAGAAATCACCAGGCTACTTTGGACCCATTATGCAAAGACTCAGTTCTCTGGGGAAGGCTATAATGCTGGGAAAAGTAGAAGAAATAAGAAGACGACAACCAGCAGCAAGGTTACAGTGGGGATTGGTGCACTGCCAAAAGACCTGAAAGAGCAGTTTAGGGAAACATTGTCATAGAGAAAATCTATTTTTATGGCCAAATTGATGGCACATAATCAGCCAATCAATTAACCTACTCCCATACTTTCAAGCCATGTGCTATACATGGAGGCAAAAGCAGGAGTGGGGAGGGATAGTAGAAGGGAATCCAGATCTAGTAGGAGAAATAATGCCCCAGCACACCCTGAGGATAACAAGACTTAAGTTTTTGTGCCATTGGGGTGTGTTACATTGTACATGGAAACGGGAGCCAGATCAACCATCCATTTCCCACTTTTCTCATAATGCCAAATTGCTCAAGAGGAAAATTTGCAGAGCGTCAACCCTTTGCTGTGTCTGGAAGTTCACATTTCATTTGCAATGTGATAGAGAACAAGCGGAGGAAAAAATTGGAGTCTTTCACCCAAGAAGGAACATCTAAATTACTACAGAATTGGGTGTGGTCTGTTTTCCTTGAAACACATGAAACTTTCATAGATAAGAGGGTGCATTTGTATTTACTTAAAGCAACTTCTTCAATTCCCCTTTCTATCTTCCCACATCACATCTAGAGTTTGGTTGAAAGACTTCGCATATTTAGCTTTCGATTTTAAATCCTGCGTGGTAGAAGTGTGATTTTTATAGGAGTTTGTGTGTGTGTGTGTGTGTGTGTGTGTTTGTGTTAAATTGTATCCTTCTCGAGAGACTTATGGATGCAGTTTATTACTTTTTAAAGTTTTTAATATCTTAGTTAATCCCTCCAAATAACACTGGAGTTTGGATAATGCTAGATGATAGTGATGATGAAATTAATTGAGCCACTGTGGTGCAGTGGTTAGAGTGCAGTACTGCAGGCTACTTTTGCTGATGCCGTCTGCCTGCAATTTGGCAGTTCAAATCTCACCAGGCTCAAGGTTGACTCAGCCTTCCATCCTTCTGAGGTGGGTAAAATGAGGACCCAGATTGTTGGGGGCAATATGCTGATCTATAAACTGCTTAGAGAGGACTATACAGCACTGTAAAGCAGCATATAAGTCTAAGTCCTATTGCTAATAAGGCTAATTATTACTATCAATGTGTATTCCTGGCCTTTTTATTTGAATGTTGCTACCTGGAAGTCATTTTCACCATCAGTAAAAGGTTTCATGGAAGATCTATGAAGAATTTGAATTCCTTGGAGGAACATTCCCTGGAGATTTATGATGTGAAGTAAAATGTACAGAAAATGTACACAATCCTACATTAGATATTTTTTTTAAGAAAGAGCCCTCTACCTGCTAATATTTCATCCTTAACCTGATTTGTCTTTTTCAACTTTTATCTTTGTTCTTCAACTGCTTTGTTTATTCCTTCATGTTCAGCCCTCAAACACTTTACATCAGCCTCTTGTTTTAGTTGTGGGAGTGAAATTCATGTTTTTTCAATTCTCAATATATGGTCGACTGTCACCTAGGAATGAGCTCCAGCAAGAGCGCTGAACTACAACTCGAGACAATAAAAAGCGATCAAATTATTTTATCTACATATGCAGAGGCTTCCCAGGCATTTCATTAAGACACCCTTTCACAACAGTTTCTTGAAACTGATATTCCCAGAATTCTCCATCATTTAAGCATCTTTCTATGTATTTCATTTTGGCATTTCTTCACTGGTGACACTTATCTACTTGCAGCTACCAGACAATAAACATTGTCAAATTGACAGATCCAGAGAGATTCTGCATTGCTTTGTGAGTAGCAGGTCCTAAACCCTTGGAAAGCTTAACTTTGTTCATATACTTAAAATGTTTTAGTTTAATGAATAAAATCAAGGATCTGTATATTCGTGCATGCATGCATGCATTCATGTGTGTATATAATACAATTAACTTTGGAAAACTGAAAAAAATAGCAAAATATCCAGGAAGAGGGCAATGGCAAAATTACTTCCATTGTTAAAAAGAAAAGTGCATGGATGCATTTCTCTCCCCTCCCTCCTCAACTCCCTCCCTTCTCTCTCTCTCCCCTCCTCTCCCTCCTCTTTCTCCCCTCCTCTCTCTCTCTCCCTCCCTCTTCTCCCTCCCTCCCCCTCCCTCCCTGTCCCTCTATCTCGTTACCTTTCTCTCTTTCTTATCTTCTAAACGATTATTGTGCACACCAGTGGTGAAATTCAATTTTTTTTTTACTACTGGTTCTGTGGGTGTGGCTTGGTGGGTGTGGTGTGGCTTAGTGGGCGTGGCAGGGGAAGGATACTGCAAAATCTCCATTCCCACCCCACTCCAGGGAAAGGATACTGCAAAATCCCCATTCCCACCCCACTCTGGGGCCAGCCAGAGGTGGCATTTACCGGTTCTCCGAATTACTCAAAATTTCCGCTACTGGTTCTCCAGAATCTGTCAGAACCTGCTGGATTTCACCCCTGGTACACACACTATGTACATATGATTATTTTTACATCTTGTGACTATGATCTCTTTTGCTAGAAAATAAAGGTCAGATTGATTGCTATGCTAAGAAAATTGAACCATTAGCCTTCTTCTTAGGCTCTTGGTAGTGGAGAATAGGACAGGTTCTCTCTCAGCTATCCTGGCTGTTTTTCTGTCCCACCAATTGATCCTAGGAAAAAGCCCAATGGAAAGGATTTGGCTCCCCCAGAGATGAAATTCTATTTTTGGGCAGGCAACAGGGGTTTCCCTCATTTGGTCCATTCACCATTTCATCCATCTTTATTCCCTATGAATAACTTTATTCCCTAACTGGAGCTAACCGACTCCTGCTTTCTTTGAATTGCTGTTAGGTTGTCATATTCTGTGCTTGCCCATATGTGCTTGTTAACAATTCATCACTAATGTAGTTGGCAAAATATTTCAAAAGAATTTATTAATGAATTTAACTATACCTAGTCATCCTTTCATAAACATTAAATAATTCATGCACTGCTTAAATGCTAATAGTCTGCTGCAAACCCACAAGCTGAAATGGCTTCATTCAAGACGATTAGACTTTCATCTTTCACCAAAGAGAAAGAAAGCAAACATTCATTTGGTACATTGCTACTCACTGATGTGAGAGATGGGAATGGAAAGTTAAGTTAATTTAAACCTAATCCTCTGAGTAGACAATCATCTCAATTTATGCATCCCTAAATAGTTTCCCTAAAATAATAAGGGAAACAAATTAAGGGCTCTGCAATGCATGACCAAAACAAGATGGAATGCACCAGAGTTTGCTATCTTTCAAGCACTGCGCCCTTTTGCAAAATTTAATTTATTTCTCTTTTGCATTTTAGCAGCCTTTGTAGCAATCTTATCCCTGGGTTCGCACGTTTTGAAACTTTGATTTGAAAAATTCCCTAGCACCAAATCTCCTGGCAAGAGGCTTCCTACATGTGACAAAGGGTTTAGGTCAGAGTTTCTCAACCTTGCAACTTTTAAGATAGTATAGACTTCAGCTCCCAGGATTTCCCAGTGAGCAATGTTGGCTGGGGAATTCTGGGAGTTGAAGTCCACACATCTTAAAGTTGCCAAGGTTGAGAAAGTTGATTAACTGGGTGGGACTGGTGTACCGCACTCTTCCTGAAAAAGTAAAGTGATCTTTAGTAAGTTGCTCTGAGCTAGATGGGCCAATAGTTAATCTAGAATAAGGCAGATTCCTATAATCTGGAAAGTACAGGTAGTCCTTGCTTTTACAATCATTTGTTTAGTGACCACTCAAAGTTACAACAGCACTGAAAAAAGTGACTTACGACCGTTTTTCACATTTACAATCCTTGCAGCATCCCCATGGTCATGTGATCAAAATTCTTGGATGCTCGGCAACTGACTCATATTTATAGTGTCCCAGGGGTCAACCCTGAAGCGAACCTGGTCGAGGTCATCTTTGAAGCTTCAGGGTTGCCACAAGGCAGAAGAAGAGATAGGGAGGTGGGGAAATAGATATCTGGGGTTTGTAGTCAAAACAAAAAAAAAAAATTCCTATGGGAACCAAGGACATTCCAACAGGTGCTGAGAATGGAATAACCAAGCAACCGGACAGCACCTCTATTGGACAATGTGACTGATGACTTGGGGGAAGGGGAAACTTTTACTTTTCAATTAGGTAAAACCGTGGGAATTTCAGAGTTGGTTTTCACCAGTTGTGCCAATATGATGTATCTAATAAATTGTTCTTTGAGGAATCTACCTACCTCGGAATTCTGCTTTCTATGGGTGCATTACTTGGAACGCTGACATTGGGATCATGTGATCACCTTTGCAACTTTCTGACAAGCAAAATCAATGGGGAAGTGCTGCTGGCTGGGGGATTCTGGGAGTTGAAGTCCACCCATCTTCAAGCTACCAAGGTTGAGAAACACTACTCTACATCGTATAAGAATGGCAATTGTCATGAACAGGGGAAAAAAAAAATCAATCAACACCATCCTTTAGTTAAATTTCACGTTCTACTACTGCTAATTGCATCACCCCAAGATTTCAACGCAACTGACATTACTCTTATTAAACAAAGTGTTTAAAAAATGTGTTTTATTAAAAGAGCCACAAAAGGGTTTTTTTTTTGTTTTTGATCTTTCCTTCTTTAGACCTAAATAAGAAATTCCAGGTAAGAAATGAAATAACATAGTGGAATTTCATCTTTTCCCTTTTTTTTAATAGTAATAATAGGAGGTTGGTTGCACTGACATTTGTAACTGACATTTTGTAACTCTGTAAACTCTTCTTAAAAGCCTCCAGTCGATGGAGCATCATCAATAGCTGTATTGGTGCTGAAGTATACTCTTTATTCGGACACCTGAAAAATGCTGCCTCCAGGTGTGTAAAGTCTATTAGGCTTTTTAACTGTGTTAGAGAGAAGCAGGTGACTGGGATCAGAAGGAGGGCAAAATCACCAATAGGGACACAGCCAACTTCAGACTGATGCAGTTTTCTCCTGATGCAGGGATGGATAGAGCAATTCAGCTGATTGAGAAATTAACTCAGTAATGCAAAACGGCCCTGAGACCCGCTCATATTCATTCATAGGTCGCTGTGATCTATGGGGAGAGTCCTTTAGAGAGTTAAACTCAACTCAACATCCGCATCAAAAATCAAACAGAAATGAACAGCAGCTCTTTTTTTTTTTGTATGCATGCATGGCATGCATTTTCCCTTCGGCTACAGAGAACCTGATTCTTTGTAAGAGCAAATTTAATAACTTCTGTATCAATTTGATTTTTATTACGGGAGATGAATGCCAAGAGGATAGCCCGCTGGTCTACAACTGAGAAGGTAGAAATTATAATAGCAGACCTAGCGGTGATTAATCTGCCATTTTTAACTAAAATCAGATTTTTTTCCCCAGTTTTAAGCAATCTTTCCCCACTAGCAACCTCTCTCTTCACACGCATGTGCGCGTGTGCGCGCGCGCACACACACACACACACACACACAGAGTTTCATATCAGACACGGGCGACTGATTTCGGTTGCTGTTCATTTGAGTGTTAAAATTCAATTTATAGTTCCACAGATGTTCTGGGATCCTTTGAATTTAATGAAGATGACTCCGAGGGATGAAAATGGACTTGGAGACCTCTAATGCCTTTGGAGATCAATGGGTTCTGGATGAAAACCATCCAGCTCGATCACAGCTTTGATTAGGGCTTTTCCATTATCTCCTTTGCCCTCCTTGTTTGTTCTGCTGCTTGAAACGCAGCACGTGTCAGAAACCAGGAGGGGAAGCAGAGTCGGAGGGGGTGGGTGGGGGAATGTTTTCCAGGAATATTTGCCTTCATTCACAGCAAAGCATTCGCTTTGCCTTGTTTCCAAATTGCACGGTAAATGCACGATATATTTCATGGCACCTTTTTGCAAATATTTAATCAGCAGAAAAGAAACACGGTGCTATTTCAATTTCCATTACCGGCCGCGGATTAGAAATATTTGTTGAGGCAGTAATCATCATAATCTTTTCAACAACAACAAAACGGCCTGGTCTTAAAAGATAGAACCAGGCATGGATATCTTTCAACATGGTCTTCTGAAAATGGCTGGATGAATTCTGCCTGTTTTTTATAAGGGCCGGGGGAGCATGATTCCAACCATTTCTCAAGGACAAGATTAATTCACCCATAACAGAAAGCATAACCTGCCACTGAAAAGGCCTCAGCAGAATTATGCCTCCTGAGGCCTTTCTTTGGCAATTTAACTGAAGGCTGAAGAGCCAAAGAAATTGAGGAGATGACTGTATACGGGACCACAATTGCGACCAGTAGCTTGGCCATTAAGTGGAACATTTGCTAAGTGAAACTATGACTGTACTTAAAAACTTACTTCAGCTTTTCTTTGCTTCACAAATCTGTGAAGGTCATAAATGTGATGATTAGTCATGGAGTTAGTTTTTCATCACCTTTGTAATGGCAAACCAAGGCAGTTGCTAAAGAAGGACAACCTGTAATGAAGACAGTACATTCACATACATTCCTTCATCATTTTGTACTGGTAGTCCTCAGGTTGTGACAGTAATTGGGACTGGAATTTTTGATACCAACTGATACCGTCATAAAGACCATTGACATGTGACTACATTATTTAGCAATAGTAACCCTGGAAGTCCCGGTTGCCCTCATAATCCAAGCACTTTGTGGGTCTAAGTGGGAAGAGGTGGGAGTCCCAGGCAAGGGGCAGGGGGGAAGGTAAACTGTGGCAGCTCCCGCCCTCTGGAACGATTTGCCCCCGGAGATAAGAAGGATATTGGATCTCCGGGTCTTTTGCCGTGCCCTGAAAACTTTTCTTTTCCATCAAGCAGGGCTGGCGTGACCCCTCCCCCTTTTTTTAGTTTTTTAGTTGTTTGGCTTTTAATCTGTTAATGGGTTTTAATTCGAATTGTTTTAAATTTGGGCCAAAGTATATAATTCTTTTAATAATTTTAAATTTTGTATTGTTATGTGCTTTAGTTCTGGCTGTGCACCGTCCTGAGTCCACTAGGAGAAGGGCGGTATACAAATTGAATAAAATAAATAAATAAATAATAAACTGTGCTGTGGGGAAATGCCAGGTACTATGGTGCGTGGAGGGTGTGTGGATGCTGAGTGGGTTGTAACAGGCAGGCATTATGAATTGTGGACAGTTTGATGGGAACCATGGTATGGAGCACACATAGAGACTATGGATGACTGCTTCTCAGTGTGGGTAGGCCAGTAGGGACCACAGGTTTGTGAGGGTCACAGGCAGGTGCTACAGAATGTAGGTGGGCCACTATGGCTCATGGGTGGGTGGGGGGTGCTGTGGAGTACAGAGCTCCTTGGGAGCCCATAGCTGGACTCCTTGGAAGAAAAAGTGGTGGAAATGTCTTAGGGAAGTAATTTGTGACCTTCTCTGTTGGTTTCCCCATTGACTTGGTTTGTGGGAAACCAGCAAGGAAGGCTGCAAATGTGTAGGAGAAGGAGAGGCAAAGTCTGGGGTAAGAGTCAAAAGAGAAATCAGCCTGGAATCATTACATTCCCACAAGCAGTCCAAGTCCAGCCCCTCTTGAATTCTGTTAACTGTTATCTAGTGCCAATTTACTGCTGATCTTTAGTTGACTAGGTTCTTGTGTATAGGCATGAGCAATAAATCGGCTTAACTGTAACTCTACACATGGTCCTGATTCTTCGTGCCTGGCAAGATGTCACTCATGTGACCAAGGTTTGCTATGACATTGTAGTTATGAGCTGGGCACCTAAGTACCTCTATTGTGATCACATGACCATAGGGATGCTGCGATGACCACAACTTTATGGACCGGTCATAAGATGCCCTCGTTCAGCACCGTCATAATTTTGAACAGTCACTGAACCAATGTGGTAACTTGAGGACTACCTGTAAGGAAAGATAGGCCATAGATTCACCCATCCTTGCAAATTTCTCTGAAATCCTAATTGTTTTTAAAGAAAAATGAGAACCAGATGAGTTTTCATCGAAGTGAATAAGAACTAGTAAAGAAGGCAGGAACATTTGCTTTCTAGGCTAATGATATAAGCCATACTTAAATATACAACGTACCTCATATGTTTCTTGTCATACAAGGACGTCTGCCTTCTGTCAGTCTTTAAGCGTTCTATTTTGAGCATCTTCTATTCCTAGTCAGGATCTCCCAACAGAGAGGATGACTGACTGGGCTGGGAGAACTGCAGGCAGTAATTACCTACATAGCAATATTTGGAAATTCTCAGTTCCCAGATGAAAAAAAAAATATTCCTTGGTGTTGACAGGTATTCTGGGAGTTTTGGTCCCCACACCTGAAAGTCATCAGATTAGGAAATGCATGTAATTCTTGGAGAAAATACATAACACTATATATATATATATATCGATTCTGGGCTTTTTTTTTTCTGGCAGCCAGCAGGCCCTATGCTGCCCTATGCTGCCTAGTGAGAGACTAGGGCTGTAGAAAAATCTTGGTTACGTAGGAAAAACCTAGCTAAAAGAAAAACACACATAAAACCTATGAAAAGTAAGAATATATATATATATATATATATATATATACCAAGCTGCAAAAAAAAAAAAAAAAGAAGACATGGAAATGGAATAAAAATAACATTGCAGCTCTTTTTTTTAAACGCTGCGATATACAGAACTTTTCTGGCTCCCTAAATTTCATCCCCACATTAAGTGAAATGTGGGTTGTCAGCCATGCCCGTATTACAAGAAAACTGCTTCTTCATTACATTTTCACTAAAAGATAATTGTTTCCCATGTTCCCGGTTTCCATCTCTTTTTCTCCATGCCTGCATTCTTCAGGCCCAGCATGCTAGCCGCTCTAAAAAAAAAAAAAAAGAAAACCCAAAACCTGGTGCTGAATGGATTTTAGCTTCAGGCCGATAAAACATTTATTGATATTCCATTCAGTTTTTACTGCACTCATTGTGACTGAAATGTGAGGAAAAAAGAAGGAGATATCCATTGAAAATACAAAGAGAAAGGTTTCCAGGGGTGCTCTCTCTCTCTCTCTCTCCCTCCTTCCCTCCCTCCCTCCCTCCCTCTCTCTCTCTCCCTCTCTCTCTCTCTCTCTGTGTTTAAAAAAAGCGTAGCAGTCGGGCCCTCTCCAGCTCCCTGCTGAAATAATAAAAGAATGTTTGACTTTGGAATGACAGGGTTTTTTTTTTTTTTTGCAATGGTTCCTCTGCAATTATATTTCTGAAATGGAAGCCCTCAGCTCCATTATAATTCAGCTGGAATAACCTCCAATCAACATGGTCAATAAACAGCCTGGCTGAACGTGTAGGAAAAAGCAGCAGCCTTCCCTATAACGGGTTTTCAAACTTTGTGGTGCTGTGGCTTCCTCAAATGATAAGTAAATATGTGTGATTAAATGAATAAAATTAAATAATTCATCGGGATAAGGAATAAATGTACCAGTTATTTTTTTTTTAATAATTAAATGTTAATCTATGTGTCAAATAAAACAAAGAACTTTGCAACTTGATACCATAAAACTTTTTCACTGGAAACAATAACGTCATATATTAAAGCCGTAAATGTTTGAATGGGAAGGATGATCTTGCTTTGTTTTACAACGTTTCTGAAATTGAGACAATCACATTCATTTTCTGTGGAATGGATCACATTTATTTTTTATAATGGCAACTGTAGAAAACACTAGCTTTGCTGCTGCCTTTTCCAGCAGCAAATTCTTTGAGGGTTGGGCACCCAAAACTGGAACCCTGTAAAGACTGGAATATGGTCTCACACAGAGGTGGGTTCTACTTACCTTTACTACCAGTTCGCAACGGGATTGCGCTCACGCATGTGCCTTGCTTCTGATGACGTCAGGGTCAGTGGGCGGAGCCTACTGCTGGTTTTACTACCGGTTCTATAGAACTGGCCTGAACCGGAGGCAACCCACCACTGGTCTCACAGAGCTCTGACTTTGCAACATCATTATTGGACCTTGTTCCACAATGTTCTCCTTGGACAAGTTATCCTGGCTAGCTACCTCATCCAGGCAGAATGGGACTAAGTTCTAATAGTAATCCTGCAAGAATTGGCATGGATTCTTCCTTGCCCAGAAAGTAGAAGCAGCTGAATAGGTTAGAAACAGAACCCATGGTGTGAAAAACCAAGAAGAAAACAATAAATGGGGGGGTGGGGAGTCAAGACAGGACATGGTATCTTTCTATGTTGCCACTCTAGCCAGAATACATAAAGCTCCTTATGAAGTCCCATTCCTCCTCCCCAGTTAGGATGCCAGTCACATTTCTAAATTGCAACCTACTAAGGGTAGCAACTTGGTTCATTACGCTTCAAAACTCAAGCACAGTGAAGCTGCCATTAAATCATCCAAATAAAGGCCAAACAAGCAGCTCTTGGGGAAACAGGTAAAGACAGTCAATTCCTGAATTTGAATGACTTTCTTCCTTCTTTTCCCATTTACTTTGAGCAGTTTGCTTGCTTCTTCCTCCCTTCCTCTTTTCCTTCCTCCCTCCCTCCCTCCCTCTCTCCCTCTCTCCCTCCCTCCCTCCCCTCCCTCCCTCCCTCTCTTTCTTTCTTTCTTTCTTTCTTTCTTTCTTTCTTTCTTTCTTTCTTTCTTTCTTTCTTTCTTTCTTTCTTTCTTTCTTTCCTCTCCCTCTTTCCCTCCCTCCCTTCTTTCCTCTCAGTGCTGACACCTTCTGACTCCCTGGACAAATCATTGGGGTGTTCTTGGCAAGATTTCAGAAGTGGTGTGCCATTGTCTCCTTCCTAGAACTGAGAAACAGGGACTGATTCAAGGTCACCCAGATAGCTTTGGGCCCCAAATTGGACTACAACTCATGGCTTTCTGCTTTTTGATTTGATAACTTAACCGCTACACTAAAGTGGCTTTTGAGAGCCCTAATTTTTCTGCCACCCAAGCCAGATCTCATCCCTGTCTAAGTCGAAACTTCCTATCAGAATTTCAGCACAGTAACTTTGCTGAATCACTTATCACTTTCAAATGTTAGCTTTTCATGGAATCTGTACTGCTGTCATGGTGCACTGGATTGCCTGGCCATCCTGAATGACTGGAGATTGGGCTGGTTGCAAGGGCATCAAGCTCTATATCGGGCTGTGCTATCAAACTAGGCTGGAAAATAGCAAAGCCATCTGCCAAGGGTAGTATGTGAAGAGTAAAGGAATTAGGTTCTGCAGTAGTCAAAATCTCCAAACTACTCTCAGGGGGAGGCCTTTATACAGCAAGATATTGCAATTCTAGTTCGAGTGCAGGCCGAGTTTTCCACAGAACACTCAGGGCAAATTGCTTGGAGCAGAAGCAAAGTTTATTCCACAGCATGGAAGGTAGCTCCTAAATCACAGTTTTATGGGTAGTTACCTTTATAGGAAGCCCTCCAATTGTCCCCAGTTGGTTTTGGAACTCAGCCTGCCTGTTGGGGGTTACTAGAAGGCCCACAGGATCCGGTAGAGAAGATGTGACTTGATCCCCTGTGTGTGTGTGTGTGTGTGTGTGTGTGTGTGTGTGTGTGTGTGTGTGTGAGAGAGAGAGAGAGAGAGAGAGAGAGAGAGAGAGAGAGGTTTGCAGTATTTGCTTTTTCTAAATTAATGGTGGCGACCCTGGGGAGTGGGGGCTTGTTTGAGGAAATGTCCCGTGGAATGTTTGTACGAAGAAAGGAGGAACTTGCAATATCCAGAGGGGATTCTCTTGTTTAGTTAATTTGCTGGTATTTGCCAATTTCGCCTGTGTAAAGATGGTGCTTTGTTAGCTTTAGCCTAGGTGTTAAAAGGCTTAAGCAGTCTTTTGTTTTACTGTTTCGGAGTTCATTGGAAGGTAAAGTAAGGAGCATAATAAAGACGGCATGAGGGGTGGTCTTCCTACAATCTTCTCGCCAAATAATGCTGTTTTGAGATTATTCATGTATCCCCTGCTGTGGCAAACAGTAACCAAAGCCAGTAAAAAATGCTCTGGCCATTGAAGATTTATGGGCAGACTTCAAGGACAAATCTTTCCTTGTTTCTTGTGCTTCTCACAAGAATTTGAGCAGAGCTGCTTCTGATTCTTGTTCCTCACCTCCGTTGAGGTGCCACATTCAGGAAGGACAAAGGACCATCTGTTGGTTAATGGCCCATGAATGATGGGAAGCATATCCCAATATTTGAGAGGCTACCACAAAGAAGAGGGGGTCAACCTGTTCTCCAAAGCACCTGAAGGCAGGAAAAAAGCAATGGGTAGAAACTAATCAAGGAGAGAATCAACCTAGAACTCAGGAGAACAATTAAACAGTGGAACGGTTTGCCTCCAGAAGTTGTGGGTGCTCCATCACTGGGGGTTTTAAGAAAAGATTGGGCAACCATTTGTCTGAAATGGTATAGGAGGTTGGGTATAGAAATGCGACAAATAAATAAATAAATAAATAAATAAATAAGTAAATAAATAGAAGACCTCCAAGGTCCCTTCCAACTCTGTTATTCTCCTGAGCTACATAAGACATACCCAAACATTAGGTACATAAATGTGTTTGTTTCACTTATTTCTTTTCTATATAAATCAAATAAACTAAACCAAACCAAACTTTGTGCTTTTCTTTTGCTTGTGGTCCCTTGAATCTAGCGTTTTCTTTAAAAACATCTACAACAAGCTCTTGGCGCCATATTGCTTTGCATGTCTTTGATTTACTGGCCCTGCTAAGTTGGAGGAGAGGGAATGGGACCCAGTTCTGTCAGCTGTTGTGAGGAAGAATCGTTCATGTTAGAGCAAAGCAAAATGTTTTGAACGGGAACTGTTTCAAATTCAAAATGTCCTATTCAGAATGCCAAATGGGCTGTTTTGATCATTTAGGAAACGATTCGAACTCCAAAACGTTTCCCACGTGATGAAGGCAACCTGTTTTGCAGTTGAAATAAGACATTTCCAACTCCAAAGGGGGTGTTTTGAATTCATGATAGTTCGAATTCAAAACGTTTTGCAAACCCCCTAGTCAACACTTACCATGTCCTCACTGCTCAATATTGGGCCTATAATGGTCCCAGAGGTAATGGTAAGGAGATGAAAGATAACTTTCATCTGTAGCTGGAAGCTATTTTCTTCAGAGAATATGGCTTCAGAGCATACCTGCATTATATAAATGAAGGAATTTAACATCATTCCACCATCCCCGCCCTCACTCTATTTGGATACTGTGCAGTTGTACGAAAGTACTCAATATCACAAAGAAAGGCTTTTCTTAATCTCTAAATAATATTATTCCCAATACTCTTTTGGTAAAAGCTGTGACAATTGAACTGATACAATGGTATAGGTGCTGCAGGTAATTTAGCAACCACAGGACGCTTTCACATAAATGCTTTGTATTCTCTTGGGGACAACTCCTGACCTGGCTGATTTTCTGCTGAGTTAAGCTTGTTAATGAATCTGCTTTGGTTTCTTTGACACCATAATAAAAACTTGTATTTGAACTCCTTCAGTTCTGCAGACTTTGTAGAGGAGCCCTGGTGGCGCAGGGGTTAGAATGCAGTATTGCAGGCAAACTCTGCCCACAGTCTGGAGTTTCACCTTGATGAGGCTCAAGGTTGACTCAGCCTTCTATCCTTCTCAGGTCAGTAAAATGAGGATAGATTACTAGAGACAATAGGCTGACTCTGTAAATCACTTAGAAAGCACTGTGAAGGAGTATATAAGTCTAAGTGCTAGTGCTATTGTAGGTAGTCTATTTCATCCTTGAGGGGAACTCTTTCTGTACCACGGCTCCCAATATCAAGGTTCAGTTATTTTCCTTGATTCTAATAAGGATTTATTATCTTTATCTTGTTTTAGAACTTATCTCTTCTTGTAGATATTTGTTAGAACTTAGCTCTCCCACAAAGTATCCGCCATAAGACCATGTGTTCATTAATGTGCCTTTGGAGAGTCTGTTTACAAGATCACTAACATGCTACGGTATCATTTCACCTTCAGAGTTATTCAGGGTTTTGGTCATCTTGGAATTGGACTATTACAACAAGCTGTGTGTGGGCTGCCCTTGAAAACTACTTGAAAGCTGCAGCCCATCTAGAAAGTGATGACACAGGCAGTTATGAGCAGGTCATGAAAAGTTTACCGAACTCCTCTGCTCCTATTGTACTGCTCCCCAGTCAGTTTTTGAATGCAGTTTGGGTTGCAGGTTATCACCTGTTAAGCTCTTTTGGGCATATGGCCTTATTATCTGAGGACTACCTGCTCCCCCATCCACACAGATACTATTGATTAAACAAGGTCGCCTAGTAGGATTCAGTAAATGACATTCTGTATCATGGTGCCTACCAGGAACGCCATTCCCTCCAAAGGCTCGTAGGGTCCCCAACCTGGCCCTATTTCAAGGAGCCCTTCAAACCTGGATCAGAGTGGATGATGGACCCCTCGTCCAATATTCTGGTCTTTTAAATGAGTATTGATGTTTTTCCTCAATTTTTTTTTTTATTCAAGAGTCGTGGTGGCGCAGTGGTTAGAGTGCAGTACTGCAGGCTGCTTCTGCTAATCACCGGCTGCCAGCAGTTTGGCAGATCGAATCTCACTAGGCTCAAGGTTGACTCAGCCTTCCATCCTTCCGAGGTGGGTAAAATGAGGACCCAGATTGCTGAGGGGGGCAATATGCTGACTCTGTAAAGTGTTTAGAGAGGACTGTAAAAACACTATGAAGTGGTATATAAGTCTAAGAGCTATTGCTATTGCTATTCTATATTGTAAAGGTACTCTATGTGAGAAAGATCTTGGGAGATTGAGAAAAACGTTACTGCCATCGGAGGGTATAGAAATACATCATCTGGTTGTGGTTCCTACTTGGTTTACCCCATTAGGCTGACATCAGTCTTGCGAATAGGAGAGTACCATTTTCCCCCATCTCTTTTACAGTCCAAGAAATTAGGGAGGGTCTCTCTTGCCTCATCTACTATGTATCCATGAGCTATGCTGTCTCTTATCTGATTGTTCCCTTGGCTGTGTCTCTTTGCCCAGTTTTCAAAGATATTTCTCACATACTGTTAAAATATTTTGTGTTTTTACTGTGGATTGGTTATTGTCCTTGCATTTTGTAAACTGCCCAGACCTGTAGGAGATTGGAGCAGCCTATAAACCACCAATCAAACAACCAAACAAACAAATAAAATAAATAGCAAAGAAGCCAGGAAACTGTTGTAGGACTATAAAGCTCTAGAGAAAAGTTGCAAGAGGAGAAATCTATATTTTTTGTGTGCAAGGCAATGTTTTGAACTCTGGGGCAGTGGTGGCTCAGTTGTGAGCCACAGATTGGATAATTTCATTGCCCTCTGGAGGGACAGCAGCAGCACAATGATTGGCTCATAGTAAATGGTGTGCACATTCTCGTAGTTTCAAAGTCAGTAGAAGTGAAGACAGCTGTAGGATGGTCTTAAACTGCTTGGTCAGGGATTGGAAGATGGACATCTAGGAAAATATTTACAGACCCCTCACATCCTGGACATAAACTGTTTCAACTCCTACCCTCAAAAAGACGCTATAGAGCACTGCACACCAGAACAACTAGACACAAGAACAGTTTTTTCCCAAATGCCATCACTCTGCTAAACAAATAATTCCCTCAACACTGTCAAACTATTTACTAAGTCTGCATTACTATTAATCTTCTCATCATTCCTACCACCCAACCTACCACTGATACAGTCAGTGGTGGGTTGCCCCCAATTCGCACCGGTTCTATAGAACTGGTAGTAAAACCGGTGGGAGGCTCCGCCCACCAACCCCGACGTCATCAGATATGCTTGTGCAGAAGCGTGCATGTGCGCTTGAGCGAAGCGAGCACGCGTGCGTGGCCCCGTTGTGAACCAGTAGTAAAGGCAAGTAGAACCCACCCCTGGACTGTATGACTGTAACTTAGTTGCTTGTATCCTTACAATTTATATTGATATTGATTGTTTCCTGATTGCTTATTTGTACCCTATGACTATCATTAAGTGTTGTACCTTATGATTCTTGATGAACGTATCTTTTCTTTTATGTACACTGAGAGCATATGCACCAAGACAAATTCCTTGTGTGTCCAATCACACTTGGCCAATAAAAAATTCTATTCTATTCTATTCTATTCTATTCTATTCTATTCTATTCTATTCTATTCTATTCTATTCTATTCTATTCTATTCTATTCTATTCCATTCCATTCCATTCCATTCCATTCCATTCTATGAAGTGGAACTGCTTGGAGGGCAAATCCACACTATAGGGAATAAGATTAAATTGTTGAATTGTAACACCTTCAAGCGACAGAAAAGATGGTATATATCTATACCCCTTTAAGTGAGGATTGCACAGGTTAATGTTTGTGTTGTTCTCTCATATATTAAAGTTCTGCTTTCCCACAATGAAAAACCGCCCCCCCCCTTACTGATCCCAATTCTTTTAAGATTAGGTATTTCTCATCATACTCCATCGATGTTTGATTTAAGCTACATAAATACAATAGAATATTCGGTTACCTAGGCACATACCATAAATGTCTGCTTTCTTAGGAAGAATTAGTTGGTGGGGTTTACAAAGTAGAGTTACTATCATGTTTTCAGTAATGACATTCAAAAATTGTATTTTTTTTTTATTGCAAAAGTTTTACAATTAGATTTTCACCCCTTTTTTCACCCCCCCCCACCTCCCTCCCCAAACCCTCCCTAACCCTCCCTAACCCTCCCCCCCCCCAGACTTCCCTATTATATACTCATAACTAATAACACTAGTAAACAAGCTTAAACCCATCCCTCCCCCTGTATAATTTTTCCTCTTTATCTCTTTACATTAAAATATTTCTAATACATTAAAATATTTCTAATACATTATTTTCAAATAAAAGCTATTTGATACTTTCTAGTTTGGTATTTGTTCTGAACATATTCTATCCACCTTTTCCATTCCCATTCATAAGTCTCTTGTGAACAGTCTTTTAAATATGCTGAAATCTTCGCCATCTCAGCAAAACTGGCCATCTTCAAAGTCCATTCCTCGATAGTGGGTAAAGCTTCATTCTTCCAATATTTACCTATCAACAATCTTGCTGCTGTTATCATATACAATATCAGTTTTATCTCACCCCGTGTAAAACCCTTAACTATACCCAATAAAAACAACTGTGGAGAAAATTGAATTTTTTTCCTCAAAACATTCTGCATGACCCACCAAATTTTTATCCAAAAAGCCTTAACTTTCCTACAGGTCCACCAAACATGATAATACGTAGCATCCAAACATTCGCATCTCCAACATTTTGGCTGAACATTAGGGTACATACATGACAACTTTTTAGGATCTAAATGCCATCTATAAAACATTTTATAAAAATTTTCTCTCAGGTTTTGCGACTGTGTAAATTTAACATTCTGAACCCAAATTTTTTCCCATGTTTCCAGCATCACTGGTTCTTCAAAATTCTGTGCCCACTTAATCATACAGTCTTTAACTAATTCAGTTTCTGAATCTCTTTCTAGCAAAACATTATAAAGCCTTTTAATATGCATTGGACCTTTCTCTCTTATATGTCTAACCAATTCTTCCTCATGCAACATAATACCAGTTTTTTGGTCCTCTTTCCATCTCAGTTGTAATTGATTATATTGTAACCAAGTTAGATTAAGCCCTTCATCCAACAGTGTCTGTAATGTCTTCAGCTGCCATCTGCCCGCATCTGTAAAAAGAACCTCTTTGTATAAAAACCCCCCGAGTGACATTATATTTGTATTCCACAAAGTATGACCAAGATCCAGCCATAGCGGTATTTTGTAATCCCATTTGAGTCGGTGCTTCTTCCAAACTCTCATCAAAGAGTCTCTAAGTATATGACTTTTAAATACTTTATCAACTTTGTCATCGTAGAATAAGTAGGCATGCCATCCAAATTCAAGGTCAAAACTTTCTGCTTTCAATATTCCAGTCTTTTTACTTCCAAACCAATCACTTGTTAAAGTTAAAGCTGCTGCATCATAATATAACTGTAGGTTTGGGAGTTTAAGACCTCCTCTTTCTGGAACATCTTGCATAATTTTCAATTTCACTCTCGGCTTCTTCTCGTTCCAGACAAACTTATTCACACCAGACTGCCAGACTTTCAGTTGTTTATCACTTTTAAGCACCGGAATCATTTGAAACAAAAACAGAAATCTTGGCAAAATGTTCATCTTAACTGCTGCTATTCTTCCAAGTAGAGACAGTTGCAGCTTTTTCCAAGTCTCCATATCCTTCTGAACCTCTCGCCACAACACCTCATAATTATTTTGAAACAATTTCATGTTTGATTCTGCAACCTGAACTCCAAGATATTTTACCTTAGGTACAATTTCAAAACCTGCCCTCCTTTCAAGCTCATGTTTACGATCTTGTGTCATATTTTTAACTATCATTTTAGTCTTTTTTGAATTCAGTCTAAAACCTGAAACTCTACCATAGTCTTGTATAATGTCGTTCATCAGGATTGTTGATTCCATTGGTTGTGATAGGGTAACGACCAGATCATCTGCAAATGCCTTTATTCTATAATCCTCTTGCCTTATCATTATGCCTTTCAAAATTTTAGAGTCCCGTATTATATTTAACAAGACTTCCAATGTTAAAATAAATAAAAGTGGGGACAACGGACATCCCTGTCTTGTTCCTTTTTCAATTTTAAACTCTGTCGTCAAACTTCCATTAATAATAATCTGTGCTTTTTGCTCTTGATAAATTGCTGCAATCGCCTGTATAAATTGATCCCCAAAGTTCATCTTTTTTAAAGTCTTTAGTAGAAAATTCCAATCCACTCTATCAAAGGCCTTCTCTGCATCCAAGAAAACCAGCACTGCAGGAATCTGTTTATTCTTATCAAGATATTCCAATAAGTCTATTACTTGCCTTACATTGTCCTTCACATATCTACCCTCAATAAATCCCGCTTGGTCCTCATGAATCACCTTTTGGATTACTGGCATCAACCTGTTGGCTAATACCTTCGCATAAATTTTATAGTCTGTATTCAAAAGAGATATTGGTCTATAATTCTCTGGTTTTTTAGGACCAATTTGTTCTTTTGGTATCAAAGATATATAAGCAGTTGTCCAAGATGGGGGTATTTTACCCCCTTGTTGAATATTGCAAAATAAATTTCTAAGTTGTCCCACCATTTCAGCTTGTAAAGTTTTATAGTACACTGCAGTCAAACCATCCGTGCCAGGAGCTTTGGCTGTTTTTAGCTGTTTAATTGCTGCTGTTATCTCCTCCTCTGTTATAGGATAATTCATTCTTTCCTTTTGTTGATCGGTAATTTTTGTAACTCTCTTATCATTTAAATATTTTTCTATAAGTCCATTCTGCACCTCTTCTTTGGCATATAATTTAGTATAATAGTCCACAAAAGCTTCTTTAATTAATTTTTGTTGAAAGATTTCTTTCCCTCCAATATCAATACGATCGATAATCCGTGCACTTTGTTTTTTCCTCAATGTGTAAGCCAACCATCTGCCCGGTTTATTAGCGTTGCAAAATGTGTTATGCTTCGCGTATTGTAGGCTTGTTGCAACTTGTTCCGCCATAAGCATTTGAAATTGATCTTTCAAAAGTTTTATAGCACTTCGTATTCTTTCATCTGATGGGTTTTTAATAAGTAACTGTTCTTTATTCTTTATTTCCATTTCCAACTCAGATCTTTTCTTTTGTCGGAGCAGTCTATGTTTAGAATTCATATAGATAAGTACCCCTCTCATATAGGCTTTACTTGCGTCCCAAACAATTTCAATTGGGGTACCTTTATTCAAATTTATTTCAAAAAATTCTTTCAAATGCTTTTTAAGTTCTATTGTATTTTTTTCATATCTAAACAAGTTCTCATTTAATCTCCAAGAACGTCTCTCAACCTTATCCATCTCAATTTCTATCCATACAGGGCTATGGTCAGTCAAAGTTCTTGGAAAAATCTTTGTTCTTTTTGTCTTAACAAGTAGATCATTTGACAACAGAATAAAATCAATCCTAGAAAAGGATCTATGTCTATCAGAAAAGAAAGTGTAATCCAATTCATTTGGATTATGTATTCTCCAAACATCTTTTAGTTCCATATCTTCTTTCATATCAAAAAAAGTCTGTGGTAGTCTAATTCTAGACTTTGCCAAGCTCTTTTTATCTAGTTTAGAATCAATTACTCCATTCCAGTCTCCCATAATTAAAATAGATCTATAGTCCCATTGCAATATTGTATTTTTAAAAAGTGCTTCAGATGTGACTGAATATCATCGAAAGCTGATCTTATATTATGCATTTAATCTAGGGCCTTGGGCAGCATTCATCTTTTTGTGCTGAAAGCATCCTTGTAAAGAAGGTATTTTGGATATGTCTTCTGTTAGGAAATTATTTCTATAATGTAAAGAATAGCTGGATTCTAACATCTTCTAGAAAAAGAGGTAATTCCTATCCTGCATTTTACACGACCATAGTATTTTCTGGGACAGTTATACACAAAAGGGGGGAATTTTCCCCCTTCCCCTGCTATATTTTAATTCTACACACACACACACACACACACACACACACACACCAGGGGTGGGTTCCTTTACTACCGGTTTGCAGCGAGATCGCCCTCATAAGCGCACTCTTCTACACATGCGCAGAAGCTTTCGCGCATGCACAGATAACCAATGATGATGTCATGCCGGGTGGGTGAAGCCTTCCACCAGTTTTACTACCAGTTCTATAGAACCGGACAGAACCGGTAGCAACCCATCACTAAGTCACCCCCAACCACACCCTCACTCTCACTTCACATCTTGGCTTTCTCTTATATTTCTCCCATCCCAAGTATTATCTCGAAATAGTTAGCATTTTTCAGAAGGAAGAGGACTTCCGCATGAGAACTCTGCTCCAAGCTGAAAAGCAGCTGTGCTCCTCTGATCCCAAGATATTGGCTGTGTTTGCAAGTGGCGCCAATTTATTTCTGGCTCAACTTCAGGTATTTGAAATGATGGTACTGTAAAAGTAATAGTAGGAATTTTTGAGTTGACCCTTTCTCCAATTACAAGAGCTCTTCCCTTACTTACTTCCAGTTCCTGATCCATCAAGGGGAAAGGGGACTTGATAGCTTTTTAGTAACCCCTGTTAGGATTGTGTGTGTGTACCCCCAGACAAATGCACACAACTTGAAGTAAGGATGTGACTGAGGAGATCCATGCATTTTTCCCCCATTTCTCTTTTTGTACGGAATGGGGAGTTTGTTCTAGAACTTTGTGGCAACTCAGGAGAGGACAGTGATTTTTTTGTTCCGTGATCTTGGTGTTTGGAAGACAGTCATGGATTGTCTTCAAACTACCTGAGAGAGAGAGAGAGAGAGAGAGAGAGAGAGAGAGAGAGAGAGAGAGAAAGAGAGGGAGGGAGGGAGGGAGGGAGGGAGGGAGAGAGAGAGAGAGAGAGAGAGAGAGGGAGAGAGAGAGAGAGAGGAGACAGTGATCTCTAAACAATTAGACCAACAATTACTAATTTGCTGGCCACTCATGACCCATTGGCTTATATAAACAAACAAGGAAATGGCAAACTCAAGATTAGTTCTCTCCGCTTCGGGCAAAACTTTCTATGGGACTGTTCCTGGGAATCCGTGTAAAAACAGATTTTTTCATAGTTATTCTCCCTCCTTTCATCCTTTTGAAATGGCCATTCCTGCCGTCTCAAGACAATGATTGAAAGTAAAAAAAAAAAAGGTAAATAATCTCCCAGGACAGCAGGCATCTGGAATACTTTTAGGTAAAGGTAAAGGTTCCCCTTGCACATATGTGCTAGTTGTTCCCGACTCTAGGGGGCGGTGCTCATCTCCATTTCAAAGCTGAAGAACCAGCGCTGTCCAAAGACATTCCCATGGTCATGTGGCCGGCATGACTAAACACCAAAGGTGCATGGAAAGCTGTTACTTTCCCACCAAACGTGGTCCCTATTTTTCTACTTGCATTTTTTACGTGCTTTTGAACTGCTAGATTGGCAGAAGCTGGGACAAGTAACGGGAGCTCACCCCATTACGCGGCACTAGGGATTTGAACCGCTGAACTGCCGACCTTTTGATCAACAAGCTCAGCGTCTTAGCCACTGAGCCACCGTGTCCCTGTTGGAATACTTTTAGCTCATGGTAAAGAAATCTTCATCAACCCAGAGTTCTCTCTTGAGGCACAAATGACCAGGCTCATATTTTCCTACTTTGGACACATTATGTCCACATAATGTCCACATTCTCTAGTTCTCTAGTTTCTCTAGTTCTCTAGAGAAATCACTACTGTGCTTTCCCGAAAATAAGACACTGTCTTCTTTTTTTTTTGAACCCTGAAATAAGTGCTTGGCCTAATTGCCATGCACTCAAAAGCCCGATTGGGCTACTAATCCTACTATCAGGAGATATCTTATTTTGTGGGAAACAGGATAATCATGAGAAAGGTGGAAGGGAAGGGAAGAGAAGAAGAGGACAACCAGCAACAAAATGGATGGATTCACTTACATGGCAATGAGTGCATTGATGATGGACCACAGTAGGAACAGATCATCATGGATCAATCAATCAATCAATCAATCAATCAATCAATCAATCTCAATCAAAATAAATCTAAAATCAATGAAACCATCTTCCTATTCTTACCACATATAAACAATGTGTGCTGCAGCAGGGATCTTGCTGAAGGACAGATCTGTGCTGCATTTTAAAGGCTGGAGCTTAAACTCTCTTCCTTGCCATAAATAATGTCAAGGGAAATCAAGTACAACTTCCAGTAAATGTTGTGTAAAAGGCAGGCACCTGCTTGTTTGCTCAAAATATTAAGCTGTCAAATGACATGGATGTTTGTTCTTGCAGACTTGCTTCCAGTGATTGATATAGGTCGTGGCTTTGTTGGAGAAAGCCCTGGGTTAGTCAGTCACAGGAAAATGCACTTCACAGTTGCCTCTTTGAAATCAGCGTGTGAGGTCAGTAAGGAAAAAGTGACTCGCAGCACACTTAGCCTGCAATTATTTCTGCATCTCTCTTTTAGAGCGGCTCCATTTAAAAGGAAAAAGGTCTGCTGAGATAGAAACATAAATGCACACAGCATGCTCCTGAACACATACAGTTAGAATATCGAGCAAAATATTACAGCTTAGCTTTTCTGCCTATAAATCTGGGAGAAACGTTCTGACATAGCTTTCTTTTCTAGACGAAGAGGTTTTTTTTAAAACCAAGGGGATCATAATTCCATAATTTCTCTCAAGATGGCTTGTATCCTGTTGAATTTCTTAAAAAAAAAAAAAAAGCACTTGAGTTTTTAGTCACATCCAGTCCTGGATAGAAGAACCCTGTGCAGGAATTCTTTCTTAGACATTGTAAGGAATAAGCCTGAAAAGCTTTGAAAGGGCTCAATTGCTAGACCAATTCTTGAATACAGCTCATCTGCCTGGAACCCGCACTGCATATCGGACATAAATACAATCGAGAGAGTCCAGAGATATTTTACGAAAACAGTCCTCCATTCCTCTAACAGCAATAAAATACCTTATGCCACTAGACTCCAAAGTTTGGGCTTAGACAATTTAGAACTATGCCAACTTCAATCTGACCTAAGCATAGCCCATAAAACTATCTGCCACAATGTCCTTCCTGTCAATGACTACTTCAGCTTCAACCACAACAATACAGGAGCAAATAATAGATACAAACTCAAGGTAAACCGTTCCAAACTCGATTGCAGAAAATATGACTTCAGTAACTGAGTGGTCAATGCCTGGAATGCACTACCTGACTCTGTAGTTTCTTCCCAAAACCCCCAAAACTTTAACCTTAAAGTTGTCTATTGTTGACCTCACCCCATTCCTAAGAGGTCTGTAAGTGGCATGCATAAGTGCACCAGCGTGCCTACCGTCCCTGTCCTAATATCCCTTTTTACTTACTCTTTTCATGTATCCAAATTATGTTTATACTTTTACCTGTTATCTTATATATACTTGACAAATAAACTTATGATTATGATTATGATTATGAGATTCTCAGTCATCCAGGACATGATTGTCCCAAAGGTGCTTTTTCAAAAGGCAATTGGACATTCTTGGTTTTTCCTTGAAGATGTTTCGCTTCTCATCCACTCAGAACTGAAGAAGCTTCTTGGGTGAGAAGCAAAATGTCTTCAGGGAAAACCCAAGAAAATCCAGTTGCCTTTCGACAAAGCACCTTTGGGAATTTGAAGGGCTTCTTTGTTTTGATGACATTTCAAAAGAAGTATCCTTTAAAAGTTTTATGAAACAGCACAGCCCTCCCGGCTTCTGAGACTGCTTCTGGGACTACTCCAAAAGTTACAAGAGATAGAGAAGGCCCCCAGGGTGAGGCAAAGCACATGGATGAGCCAAATGTTGCCATTGCTATAACTCAACAAGGCAAGGGGTGAAATCCAGCAGGTTCTGACAGGTTCTGGAGAACCGGTAGTGGAAATTTTGAGCAGTTCGGAGAACTAGCAAGTACCACCTCTGGCTGGTTCCAGAATGGGGAGGGAATGGAGATTTTGCAATATCCTTCCAACAGGAGTGGGGAGGGAATGGGGATTTTGCAGTATCCTTCCCCTGAAGTGGGGTGGGAATGGAGATTTTGCAGTATCCTTTCCCTGCCATGCCCACCAAGCCACATCCACAGAACCAGTAGTAAACAAATTTGGATTTCACCACTGAAATATCATCATAATAGTAGGGCAAAGCACGGTCCCCTTGTCCAGATGGAGGAGCTGTAATGCTTATACAGAATCAGAGGTGGTATTCAGCCAGTTCGGAACGGTTCACCCGAACTGGTAGTGGAAATAGTGGGTGGCCCTGGGTGGGCACCAGCAAAGCACCTGTGCAGAAAGCTGCACACATACGTAGACTTGCGCGCGCTCACATTCGTGAATGCAAATGAATCAAGTCTCAAGAATAAAGGCAAATATTATGTCTACCTTTAACTGCATGACCAAGAATCCATGCAATGGAGCAGAAGTGTAAAAGCCAGTTAAAGAGAGGTTGGTCATAGTAACAAATCATTTTTTAGAGCTGAGAGAAATTTTTTTTACTTATTTGGGTTTAGGGAATCTATTACTTTCATTTATTGAGTTATTGAGATTATTTTGTGTTTCAGGGTGGGGTGGGGGCTGCATCAAGGGAGGCTCATTCAATTTCATGGTACACATGTTGTGCATTGACAATAAAGGTTTGATTTGAATTGGAAAAAAAAATGCTGTGTCATTTTCAAGAATGAAATAGACAGGAAGCTATTTTAGTCCATTGTACAGATCCCAAAGTTTCTCAAAATTATAAAGATGGTGACTTTTCCTGTCCTGGCCAGTGATTGCAGAGTTTCTCATAGGACCCATTTGCCCTCCCTTCCTTGAATTCCCATGCAACTTCCAAGAATCCCTGCAGAGAAGATCAAACACACAAAAGACTTTTCCTTTGAAATGGTGTAATGAGAACACAATTCACTGAATAGATTATGTTTAGATCCCCTTAGGATAGGTGGAAACTGCAGCTTTCGGCATCCTTCCCCATACCAGCTGAGCTGTAACATTTGGGGGATCCCATATTTCCCTTCTGGCCTTAGGAGGTGACGGTCCTTGGACTTCCAGGGACAGCAATGGTGAACTGAAGAAGTCTCTGTGAAAACCTTGGCACAAAGAGAAGCTGGTGAATGGATCAACTCCTCGGAACTTTTTTTCAGATTTTTTTTAAAAAAGGGCAAGGATCACCCACATTTGCTCTATACAGAATTTTCCAGTGAAGAGATGGTAAATTCTTCAGTCTCCAGAGGGTTTGAGAGTTCTGGAAGCCAGGAGGGAACTCATCTTGCCTAAACTGTGGTTTGGCACTTTCCAATTGGGCATTGAATTTACCTGTTTCCTCTCTTAACTACTTCGGAAAGCTGCTCATAATTGATTTTCTATATGATAAAAACTTCCGAAGGGCAAATTTCATTACACCAGGAGAACCTCCTTTTGCCCTGGGTGAAAGAACTTTTATGTAAGTGTAAGGACTGAAAAGAAAAAAAACTTTGTGAGAAACAGTAAAAGAGGACAAGAATGTTGATTTTGGAAAGTTAAGGGACTAGATGGACTTGAAAGAACATTTCCTATGGGGCCTTTAACATTTTATAAAATAATATATGAAGAATTTGAAATTAACTGTAAGAAAGCTGGAAAGTTCTGTGGATTGGAAAATAAACAAATGATAAGAGGGGACTTTGAAGGTTGACTAGAGGGAACCAGAAACAACAAAGGATTACAATTAAAGGAGAAGTGACTCATTAATAAAATGGAACAATACAGTACTATTTGACTATAGAAGAAATTAAAATTGTTTGGGAACTATGTACTCAGAAATTATAAGTTTATCCGATACTATAACAGATGATATAAAAGAAAACGTATTTTATAGCATAAAACAGAAACTGATGCTGATTTGAATATAGATTTGGATTTTTTTTTAAAAAAATCAGTTTAAAAAACTGATATGGAAAAAAATGCTGTGGATTTGAAAATCGATTTTAAAATGCTGCAATGTAAGGGTGAGGTGGAAAAATATACCACAATGGATTTACAAATGAAAGAAATAACTAAAGGAGTCATAAAAATAATAAACCAGAAGAGTGACTTGGAAAGCTTTCTTATCTTAAATTTACAAAAGGGAAATGTTAAATTAATGAAGTTGTTCCTGAGAGGAGACAAAGAGAAAATAATCTTTTAAAAACAAGTTTGTGGGACATTATTTAATGGGATTAAAATTCAAGAAAAGTAAACAGAAGGAATTCAAAGTGGACTTAGTTGATTAGAGTTAATATATATATAGTGTAGTTTCTGATAGCTGTTAATGGAATTTCTTTTTCACCAGGACTGAACAATGATGGTTTAAGGATCTGTTTATAAATGGTGAGAGAGTACTTTTGCTTTATTTCTTAGAGAAAGTGATACATTGGAATACAAAATGGATTTATTATATTAAGATTAAAATATACATGCTACTATTTCTGGTAGCTCTTAATAGACTTTTGCTAATTTGCAGACTTTTGATGATGTGTTTTCATAATTTGATTATTGATAAGGGATGAGGGTGTTTTTTTTAACTGTAATATTAGAAAAGGTGTTGTTGGAAGAACTATCCATCTGGTTCAGTTCCAAGCTGGGAGAAAGACACTGGAGACAAAATGGAGGCTGGAGGCTGTTTGGAAAGATGATTAATGATGAACAGAACCACATGGATGGTTCTGGTGCAGCTGATCACATGGAGTTGAGAGAGGAGGGGTTTTATACATTCTCTTGGGCTTTGCACTTGAGCTTCCTGTTCCTGTGCAAGAACATGTATTCTATTGGCTGTTGTCAGACTCCCATGGGGCCATATAGGGGTCATGTTTGTCTGAGCTACGTTTGACTGAAGTTTGGACTGCTGATGCAATTTCTGGGCATTTATATCTTGGAGGACCTCTCATGGACTATGAATGCTTACATGCTTGTGAAGAAGGCACAGAAGAAGCTGTACTTCCTGAGAATACTCAGGAAGATAAATCTATTTCAGCATCTACTTCTGTCCTACTATCACAGCACCATTGGGTGTCCTGACATATGGCATTCTTGCATGGTATGGGAACAGCTCTGTAGCGGACAAAAAAGCTCTACAGAGAATAATTAAAACTGCCCAGAATATCATCAGACTCCAGCTAAAAGTCCTGGACAACATCTTCGAATCTTGCTGTTTGAAAAAGTTGCATAACATTTTCAGAGACTCCTGAGACATCAAGATATCCAGCTTACAATCTTTTTGGACTGTTGCCTTCTGGCAGAAGATACAGAACAATTAAAATTTGGACCACACGTTTTCTGAATAGTTTTTATCCCAGAGCTATAATTGCACTCAACAATGAACTAAAGGGCCACCATCAGTGAGCTGTTACTTGGTCTGTTGTGTGGATGTTTGGGTGGTTTAGAGGTGGAGAATTGTGGTGGGTGGGGGTGTGTTTGGGGATTGTTATGTGTGTTGGACCTGGTCTTTGGGTGTTAAGTGAATTTCGTTGTATGGGTATGTCAGATGTAAATGCCTTATTCTCTAATGTGTAAATAATGTATATATGGAACATCAGGGGTTAACTTATTACTTGAGCTTTAATGTATTCATAATTTACCACTCCCATTCCTGGCTCCGCCCCTTGTATATAAAAGGAGCCATCCTCCCCATTTTCCTTGCTTCTATCTTAAATATTCAGCGAATATAGAATGCCTATTATGATTAAAGAGAATTATATTTAAACCTATAACTTCTATTATCTTTATTGAGTCTGATCCTGAAAATATTGCAACAAGCTGGTAGCAGAGGATGGTTAATTGACTCAATAAGTAATTAAAAATGTCCAAGAAAGATAGGCCCAACACCAGGGCCTACAGCAAAGAAATAGAAACTGATCAAGAGATGATCAACGAATCCACAAATGCGATTTCGAGAGAATCCGAAGAATACACCACTGAAGAAGAAGAACTGATGAGTGAAAATAACGACCAGGAAGAAATCGAGATAGAAAATAACGAACTCAGGTCAGAAATATTAAAAATACTAAAAAGCCAAAAGAATGATGAAAGCCTCATCGCGGACCTCCAGGAGATGCTGAGGAACAGCGGAGCAGCGAGAGAGAAAAACATCATTAAAGAAAAACCCAAAGATCAAAAAACTGTGAGTGAAATGACTACTGAGAAAATAGTTGTAAAAAAGAAAAGATGTGACCCCGCGCGAAATTTTGAACGGCAGCCATCTTGGTTTCAACGAACTTCAAAAGAGAGTGAAGCAGAGCCAATCAAAACGCTCAGTTCAAAATTTCTGGCGCGAAAAACGCTATCAGACGAAGAAAGTGAAAAAGAAGTCTCAAATTCTTCAGATGAACCAAAATCAGAAAGTGAAGACGATTTAACAAAGTCTCAAGTAGAGTCAGCAATGAAAACACTTTTTGCTGCTTTTGGGCCAAGATTGAAAATTTCTAAGACATCAACGAAGAAGCAAGCAATCAAACCGACAACTCAAGACCTGCACGCTCCCATCCTGACTTCGAAAACGACGACACCCGAGCCCAGAGAGCCATGCCGATTCCGTCCTACACCGCAGACAGAATCGAGTGCCAGCACACACAAGAGAAAGAGAAGAACCGCCGCCATCACCAAAGCCCCAAAAACCGAGCCAGAGACCGACTCATCTGAAGAGGAGCGGATCGAGAGAGCTGAAATGGAGAGAACCTTCCACAACGGCGCCAAAGAAGAAATGAGCAACGCGCATGTGCAAAACTACGTAGACGGCCCCGAAAGACTTGAACTGGCCAGAGAACCGCGCAGACTCGTTACAAGCATCCCAATGCCGTTCTGTAATTTCCTGCACTTGAGAGACCACGGACTGCCTCAGGTTGTAAGTAATGGACAAAATAATGTGGGGAACTTACCCAGTGACTTCCCAAAACTTAGAGTTGATGGCATTAATTTACAAGAGTGGTACCAACAGCTTCAGGTTATTTTTATGAAAGAAAATTTACTATTCTTTATAACTAGTCCTCCAAGAAGACCTTGGACTTTAAAAATAGACTGTTTACATCATAGAGCATTTTTCATAATAATTTCTAGCGTGTCTCCTGCAATGTATCATAGCATCAAACCAAACCTAACTGTATCAGAAATAATTCAATGCATGTTTAATCTATTTCACAGCGATAGCGTAGCCACAACCACAAGAATGTCTAAGGATTTCTTTTCTTCTAGAGTGAAACCAGGGGTTTCTATAAGTGAACATTTGATAAATCTAAACAAAATAAGAGCTGAGCTGCAATTGAGGGGGGAAGTGATTTCAGATCAAACTATGAAAAGTGTTATTATCAATTCACTTGATCCATCATGGGATAGCTTTATGTCACACTTAGATACCATTAATTTGGGATATTTATCAATAGAAAGTCTATCTAACAAATTGATAGCAGAAGACAATTCAAGAAAAAATCGTTCCAATAACCAAACAGAACACAAATCTTTTAGAAAAGTAGTCTTTCAAGATAAATATAATGAGGCCTTTAGATGCCACAATTGTGGATCCAGGGAACACAGTAGAAGAGACTGTCCCAAAGTCCCAAGGGAGAGACATAGGCCAGAATATAGGAGCAAATACAATTACAGACAATCTTCCACAGATAGACACAAATATAGAAGTTCACCAAACTACAGAGAAAGTAGAGGGGGTAGAGAAAATTCAAAAGAGAGAAAATCTGGGTCACTAAATGGGCTAAATAAACAAGACAGCACCAAAACACAACAAGATGAGAACAATAATTGGCTTATTGATTCTGGTGCAACAAATCACACCACTAATAACAAAAGTATATTATCTTCATTTACAGAAGATAAGTTTGTGATAAAGGTAGCTAATCAAGAAAAGGTTCAAGTATTAGGCAGAGGAAATGTAACCTTGCCTGGTTTAGGGAAAATAGAGGGGGTATTATTAATCCCAGAAATACCTCACAACATACTAAGTGCTATAAAACTAAGCAGAGAATCTGACATCAATATAGTTTTCTCAAAGGGGAAAGCAACTATAGAAAAGAACAAAACAAATATAGGCACTGTAATAATAAAAGGGGGTCTACCCTATCTGATAACCAAAGAAAGATGGTTACATAACATTGATTCAAATATGGAAGATTGTATTGAAGCAGATGATGAAAATGTCAGTAACAGTGACAATGATGAATGTAAAATAACTCATGATAACAAAAATACACACAATGAGAAGAAACCAAAAATAGGTAAACCAATTCATGATGAGTGTGCTCATATCTTACATAGGAAGTTAGGACATGCAAGCTTTCCTGTAGTACAAAAAATGACTGAACACGCAGAAGGTGTAAAAATAAAAAATTGTGAAAATTATTTAGAATGCTCAGTATGTAAATCCACCAAACTAAAAACCAGTCCTAGACCAAAAAAATCTAACAGATCAACTAACAATATTTTTGATTTGGTACATATGGACTTAGTTGGTCCATTAACTCCATCAATTACCTATAGAAAACGTTACTTCCTAACAATAGTGGATGATTACAGTCGCTATGGTTTTGTTTACACATTAAAGCACAAGGATGAAACCTTTCAGAAATTTAAGGAATTCTACAAACGCATAGAAACACAACATAATATCAAAATAAAACAAATTATGACAGATAGGGGATGTGAATTCATGTCTAAAGAATTCTCCCAATGGTTAAAGGATAGAGGGATGCTACATTTCACGTCCAATCCATTTTCTGCCTTTCAAAATGGGATTGCAGAGAGAAAGAACTCCACACTACAAACCATGATTAGATGCACATTAGAGGATGCTGGTTTAGGCAAACAATTTTGGTCAGAAGCCTTACATTATTCAAATTACACTCAAAATAGAACATGGTCCAGTATTGTGAATAAGACACCATATGAGGTGATGTACAATAGAAAACCTAAATTAGCACACATGCACATATTTGGAGTTACTGCAGACGTGCACATACCTAAACAATTGAGGAGAAAGGGAGAAAACGTATCCAGGAGATTAAGATTCATGGGATACGAAACTGGAACCAAAGGGTACAGATTCATCGATAATAATAACAAATTTATAGTATCCAGAACAGCTGTGTTTCATGAGCAGGCCAATTGGTCTAAGTTGCACCTTAATGAAATTTTTCCTAATAAAAGCAAAGATAATATATCTTGCGAGGAAGGAACAACAGAAAATCAAAATATTAGCAAAAGTAAGAACAAAACCAAAACTTGGACAAATAGTCAGCATAAAATAAAGACAGACACATTAACAAAAAAGGAAGCCAGATATTTGCATGACAACCATAGCAAACCTGAAAGAAATATTAGAAATAATAGAAACCAAATACCAAATAAATACAAAGATTATATTATGCATATGGATGGGGAACAAATAACACCTAATACATATGAGGAAGTATTGAAACTTCCCCGTGAAGAAAGAGAAAAATGGGAACTAGCTATGGAAAAAGAAATGAAAAGTTTACAAGGATTAAATGTATTCACACCTGCGATCGCACCTAAGGATAAAACAATTATAGGTACCAGGTGGATTTATAAAATTAAGAATTTAGAAGGAGGTAATACCTTATACAAGGCCAGACTAGTTGCACAAGGTTATGCACAAAAATATCCAGAAGACTATACTGACACATATTCACCCACAGTGAGAACAGAGAGTGTCAAAACAGCTCTTGTAGTAGCATCTGCACTCAATCTAGACGTGTTTCAATATGACATACAGACTGCATACTTACATGCAAAATTAGATAAGGAAATATATGTAAGAGCACCACACAGTCAATACACTAATAAGAACGAAATTTGGTTACTAAATAAGAGTCTGTACGGATTGAAGCAATCTGGCAAAAGATGGTACGATTGTTTGGTAAAAGTACTAAAGACCATGGATTTCAACGCCACCACTGCTGATAACTGTTTCTTTGTAAAAAAGAGTAATGATCATATTGAATTTGTATTAATTTATGTGGATGATATTTTATATATTGGAAAGCATAAAGAGAGCAGGGAAATCTTTGTAAATAAGTTAAACGAACACTTCTCACTGAAATCACTAGGTAGAGTGAATAAATACCTTGGTGTACAAATTAACAAAACAAAAAGGGGATTCAAACTTACTCAGAAAGATAAAATCATTGAACTCCTAAACAAATGTAACTTAAATAATGCCAAAACATGTGACACACCTATGCAAACTGATTTTCTTAGAAACAATGATGAATCTTCCCCTGAGTTTAAAGACAACACATTTTACAGATCAATTATAGGTTCACTCCTTTATATATCTAATTGGACTAGGCCAGATATTGCATTACCTCTCAATTTATTGTCAAGATATGTTAGCAAACCAACCTTGTATCATTGGGAAGCTGTCAAAAGAATTTTAAGATATCTGAAAAGTACATTAGATTTTTGTTTAATATTGGAACCCAATAATGACAAAGAACCAAAAATTACTTGTTATGCTGATGCAGATTGGGCCGGTGATACATCATGCAGAAAGAGTACCTCTGGTTATGTTTTTCTACTGAACGATTGTCCAGTTTACTGGTATACTGGTAAACAAGAACTGGTAGCCACCTCTACCACAGAAGCAGAATATGTTTGCTTGTCTAAAGCTGCAAATAACCTTGTATGGTTCAATGATTTGATCACAGATGTTTGGAAGAAACCTACTTTACCCTTTATTATGCATGAAGATAATAAAGCGGCCATTGAAATTTCTAGATCCGATGCAATTGGACAAAGGTCCAGGCATATTGATATAAAATTTAAGCACGTGAGACAACTATCTCAAGACGGATTCATCAAAGCAATACATTGTGATACTTCTGAACAATTAGCTGACATATTAACAAAACCCTTACCTTCTAAACAACACAAATATTTAACTTCTAAATTATATGTATTATATTGTCCTGAATCTGAATGTAACTGGTGTTGTATAACGAACCGGCATTTAGAGGGGGATTTGTCAGATGTAAATGCCTTATTCTCTAATGTGTAAATAATGTATATATGGAACATCAGGGGTTAACTTATTACTTGAGCTTTAATGTATTCATAATTTACCACTCCCATTCCTGGCTCCGCCCCTTGTATATAAAAGGAGCCATCCTCCCCATTTTCCTTGCTTCTATCTTAAATATTCAGCGAATATAGAATGCCTATTATGATTAAAGAGAATTATATTTAAACCTATAACTTCTATTATCTTTATTGAGTCTGATCCTGAAAATATTGCAACAGGGTATACTGTGTGTACACGTACAATGACAATACAGTTATTTATTATTTATTGGGCAATTCCTATTGTGGCTGAGGGCTTTGTCCTGGTTTGGATCATGAGTGAAGATATTTGCTTATGAATAGCACTATCTATCTCTTTATCTCTTAAGTGCTGACATCTGCTGAGGGCTATTAAAAAGGTGGGGCTGCTTTCTGTCTCCAAGAGCATATTTCTCCTTTTAGGGAAATATAATATTCTGCCTTTTAATCAGTGGTGAAATCCTCCAGTGTGTGCTACTAGTTCTCTGTGTGTGCATGCGCAGTGCGCACCAAACGTGCACGCACACCACAGATGCTACCACTCAGTGCTGAAAAAGGAGGCTTAAGAAAGTAAGTAGAACAGTGATGGGGGAACAGTTGTGCCGCACAATTTAGATTCACTAGAAATCAGGATTTCCTGCTTTCTAGCGAATATAAATCGTGTGGCACAGCTGATTGTCAGAAATACTTGTTCGTCTGAACCAGTAACATTTTGTAAATACAGGTTCAGGTGAACCGGTAGCTTTTATTACTACTGGTTCGGGCGAACTGGTCTGAACCGGTAACATTTCATCCCTGCTTTTAATATTTCCTAAAATATTTCATTCTTCTAGGAGAGGGGTGGGTGCTAACTTTCTACAGTGTTAAGTAACTGAAGTTGTTTATACATGCCTGGAGAGATGGGGGAGTAATCTTTTATTTAGAGCCGAGGTCGCACAGTGGTTAGAGTGCAGTACTGCAGCTACTTCAGCTGACTGCTACTTCAGCAGATCAGCGGATCAAATCTCACCGGCTCAAGGTTGACTCAGCCTTCCATCCTTCCGAGGTGGGTAAAATGAGGACCCAGATTGTTGGGGGCAATATGCTATTTAGTGTACTGTCTTTGGTGTAAGCTGCCCAGAGTCCTCGGAGAGTGGGCAGCATAGAAATATGACTAATATATATATATATATATATATATATATATATATATATATATATATATATATATATATATATATATATATATATATATATATATATATATTTCCTCCTATCTCTTTGCAGTTCCCTTTTTCTTCCCTTTTTATATTTTCCTTATTTGTATTAGTCTTTTATCTTTGTATTTGTAAACTCCAGTAAAATAATTATAAAAAGAAAAAGAGGCGATTGTCCAGGCTGCAGTGGGGCACAGGGGAAAAGAAGCAAAAAGCCATTACTGCTTCAGTGGCAACAATAAGTGCTTCTGAGGTTGAAAACCAATTTTGTACTTTGGATCACACTTTCCCCATCTCCCCCATTTTGCCTTCCCCTGCCCTATTTCAGCTGACCCTTTGAAAAATCAAATCTCCAGTTCAGGCATACGCCAGGTCAACGCCTGCTCCTTGAGCATTATCTCTTCTCTCTACTTTATTTGGCTGTTTTTGTGTTGCTATAATTTTCAAAGCCTGTCTTTTTTTTTTTTTTTTTTTTTTTTTGCTTTTAGCAGAAAACTCAGCATTTAAGGCATGCTGATTCCTGGAGTCTCAACGGTGTATTGAGGTCACCGCAATATGTCACAGAGTCCTTTGACCACATTTCAAATGTTCATTAGTGAACAATTTGGGGCCTGCAATTCTATTAATACCCACACGGGAATAAGCCCCACTGAACCAAACAGAACAGCACTGTTAACATGTATTCTCTGTCTTCTGTGAATTCAAAAGACTTTGCATGTATTACCTGACTATATTATTATTCTTGCGTTGTAGCTGAGACAGAGGACAGCACAGGCCTGGGATTATACATTGCCATTTTGCAGCCGAAATAAAATATGAAGAGTAGCTTCTCAGCTTATCAATTTTATAACCTTACATTTATTTAATCTTCATTCCCTTTAGTGTTGAAACAGTTGAAACTGTAAATAGAGGGAAAGACGATTCAGCAAAAGATTGCCAGCCCTTCTCTTAAGTCTTCATTTGGGAGAAGCTATGGCAGCTAATTGTAAGCATATAGTAGCCCACTCCAGCCCATTGCCTTCCAGAAAGATTGGAACTACAATTTCCAGAATTCCCAGCTGAACAGAGTCAATGACTGCAACTTTTATTGAGAATTCTAGTTCTGACCAATTTGTTGTGCACCAGTTCTGAGAAAGAAGTTTTACAAGATGACTATATATATGTACATTAAATCGGTAGGGAAAGAGAAAGGCTCCTTCAGGCTGAACTTAACTTCTGATGAACCCATGGAATCAATGTGTTGTTTTGTTGGTGACAATGTGAAAGCGGATTTCAGTCATCCCCCCCTAGGTAGGCCAGACCAGAAAATCAACTCCACAGGAAGATTAGAACTATATTCTCTTGAAATTGAGTGTAAAAATAGGATCTTGCAACTTGATTGTGCTCTACCTTCTCCTCCTTATAATTCTGTGAACCAGAGATGAACCTGCCTTGCTTCTGAATGCTATTTTGCTTCTTTTTTTTTTTTATTTGATTTATATGCCGCCCTTCTCCGGAGACTCAGGGTGGCTTACAATGCGCTAAGCAATAGCCTTCATCCTTTTGTATATTTATACAAAGTCAGCTTATTGCCCCCACAACTGGGTCCTCAATTTACCTACCTTAGAAAGGATGGAAGGCTGAGTCAACCTTGAGCCTGGCGAGATTCGAACCTGCAGTAATTGCAGGCAGCTGGTCTTAATAACAGGGTGCTTTAGACCACTGTACTACCAAGGCTCTTCTCAGTACTTAACAGGATATCCAAGCCCTTCTTGCTTATGTTCCTGTATATTTCTCTCAAGACTGTCTTCCTTATTGCCTACATTTTCTATTGACTTGTTCTGGAATGTTTTTTTCAATGCCCTAATCATGTCAACTCCACAGTGTTTCACAGAAGTTCCTCATCCCAAGAGTTACCCAATCAAGCCACACTTAGCTTTCTCAAGGTGTTCGCTAGATGCTGCCAATTGCCATGAGAATAATATAGGAATATAGGTGTTATGTCCTTATAAGGACATCCGCCCTGATTGGCTGCCAGCCATCGGGCGGGAAATTTGAATCTCTGTCAAGGGGCGGTGCGTCTGCCGGGAGCGAATATAAGGAGAGCTCCGGCAGCGCGCCAGCAGTCTTGACTCGTTACTTTGTACTTAATAAAAGTTGCTAAATGTATCGAGCTGGTCCAGTCTTCCTTTCCTGCGCCTGATCTAACACTGGCGACGAAGGACTAGAGGAGAGAACCTGAACAAGACTCGTGGCACGATCGCCCACCGAACAGAATCACCACACCACAGCGACCTTCCAGAATGGCTACCCCGCAAGCCCCGATGACCGCGCTGAACCCGTTCGACCCATCCCGGGAGAAGTGGAGGTCATACATGGTCCGATTCCGGCAGTTCCTGCGAGGCAATGGATACCAGAACCTCGACGATGAGAGGAAAAGAGCCCTCTTCCTGGCTCATTGCGGATCGGACGTCCTGGAGATGGCGATTGACCTCGTGGCACCCAGGGACATGGAGGAGATGTCCTGGAACGACCTGCAGGAAGTCCTACAGGAGCACTATGCACCCACAGGCACCCCCATCGCAAACAGGTTCACCTTCCAGCAAAGAAACCAGCGGGAAGGTGAATCCATCAAGGAATTCGTGGCAGCGCTTCGCCAAATCGCTGCCAACTGTGAGTTCGACAATGTGGACAATGCCATCCGGGACCGCATTGTTTTTGGAATGCGAGATATGGGGCTGCAAAAGAAATTCCTCAGCCGGAAGAGGATCCCGCTGAAAGACGTCCTCGACGAGGCAACAGCGGCTGAAACGTCTGAGCAAGCAGCCGCCGCAATGGTAAAAGCAAGAGGGATCCATAAGATCCACAAGTCGGGCCCGACCTCATCAGACGAGGCAACCACTCAATCCGAGTCTGATGAGGAAATGGCCGTCCACAAGGTGTCCCGCCCCCCCAGGCGGGAAGACCCACAGCATGGCGACCGGGGAGAGCGATGCGGCAGCTGCAGAGGCGACCACCCCAGGGCAAACTGCAGATGTAGGGACGCGACCTGCCGCCGATGCCTGAAGAGGGGCCACATCGCCGAGGCCTGCAGAGCCACAGACCCAGCCCCGGAACCGCCCAGACCACGATTCCGGGAAAATCGCAAAGATAACCAGAGGACATCCAAACGGTCCTCAAACCAGTCCTGGCGCGGGGAGGAGGAATATCCCCGAAGCAGAACGGTGCACCAGACCACCACCATTGCTCACACAAGCGACGAGGGGACCACCAAGTTCCACGTGACGCTGCTAGCAGAGGGGTCTCCGTGCAAGATGGAGGTAGACTCCGGATCCGCCTACTCCATCATGGACTGGCAGCACCTACAACAGCTGAAACCGGCATACAAAAGGACCCAGCTGAAAACCCCGAAAGCGAGGCTTGTGGACTTCAACGGAAACCCCATTGAAATCCTAGGCAGAGCCACCATCCATGTGAAGTACAACGACTTCGACGGGAAGCTACCCATCACCATCGTGCAGCACAGCCGACCGAACCTGTTGGGTGTGGAGTGGTTCAAGCCGCTAGGACTTTCACTTCAGGGCATCCACGAGATCCGCAGGGACGAACTCGACTCCATCATCGAAGAGTTCAAAGAAGTCTTCGATGGTAAGCTGGGGAAATTTGTGGGGAGGCCAATCTCTTTTAATCTGGACAAGGGAATCACCCCAATCAGGCTCAAGCCCCGCCGAGTTCCATTTGCCCTGCGGCCTAAAGTAGATGAACAGCTGGATAAGCTGATCGCCCAGGGCGTCCTGGAACCGATCGATCATGCCTCATGGGAGACCCCCATTGTGACCCCACTGAAGCATGATGGGTCTGTGCGCATCTGTGCTGACTACCGTTGTACCATCAACAAGGCGTTGGCACAGAGCGCATACCCAGTCCCAGTGGTGCAACATCTGCTGCATTCCCTGGGGTCGGGATCAATTTTCGCGAAACTGGACCTGGCCCAGGCTTACCAGCAACTGCCAGTGGATGACAAAACGGCGGAGGCTCAAACAATTGTCACGCACAGAGGGGCATTTAAATGTAACCGCCTCCAATTTGGAGTCAGCGCTGCCCCTGGTATCTTCCAATCCATGATGGAACGCCTTCTCCAAGGCGTTCCAGGGGTGGTGCCTTACTTCGATGATGTGCTCATCTCCGGTGACTCAAGAGCCCAACTCCTTGAAAGGCTCAGGCTTGTCCTGCAGCGGTTCAAGGCCAAGGGCTTGAGGGTCAGGCGGGACAAGTGCATCATAGGAGTACAGGAAGTCGAGTTCCTGGGCTTCCTCATTGATAGCACAGGCATACACCCCACCAAATCAAAAGTGGAAGCAATCCATGAAGCTCCAAGCCCAAAAAACAAAACGGAGCTTCAGGCTTTCCTTGGGTTGCTCAACTTCTACGCCATTTTCTTAAAACAGAAAGCCACAGTTGCTGAGCCACTCCACCGCCTGCTGGGGAAATCGGCCTCCTGGAAGTGGGGCCAGGAAGAGGAAGCGGCATTCCGGGCCATCAAAGGACTATTGACGTCCAAAAGCGTCCTCATCCAATACAGCGAGACGCTCCCCATCAGACTGACCTGCGACGCGTCGCCGTACAGAGTAGGGGCAGTTCTCAGCCACGAACTGCCCAATGGCTCGGAAGCCCCGATCGCGTACTTCTCAAAGACTATGTCCGGCGCAGAACGAAACTATAGCCAGCTATAGACAAAGAAGCCCTGGCCATCGTGGCTGGAGTGAAGCGCTTCCACGAATACCTCTACGGAAGACGCTTCACCATAGTCACAGACCACAAGCCTCTCCTGGGACTCCTCGCAGGCGACCAACCAACCCCGACCTTCATGTCCCCAAGAATGACGAGATGGGCCATCTTCCTAGCTGGCTACTCCTACAGGCTCGTGCACCAGCCAGGCACAGCCATAGGAAACGCTGACGCTCTCAGCAGATGCCCGTCGAAGAAGCCGGTCGAAGACCCAGCCCCCACGCTCCACCTACTTCACATTGATGACGACGCCAGCTGCCCGGTGTCATCCGCAGATGTGGCCGTCCACACCCAAAAGGACCCCACACTCCGACAAGTGAAGTCCTGGATCCTCAGAGGGTGGCCAGCGGAAAAGCCAGAGGAAAGGTTCAGCCCGTTCGCCAGGAAAAAGGAGGAGCTGTCCACCATAAAAGGCTGTCTGCTATGGGGAGACAGGGTGCTGATTCCAAGCACTCTGCAACGGCGGACGTTAGAGACCCTGCACAAGGGGCATCCGGGCATCGTCCGCATGAAGGCCCTGGCACGGAGTTACGTCTGGTGGCCCTCCATGGACAGAGACATTGAACAATGGGTCTCCAGATGTGACCCGTGCCAAGAAGTTCGCCCAGCGCCGCCGCAATCCGAAGTCGCGAAGTGGGAGACCCCCAGCAACCCCTGGTCGAGGATCCACATTGACTTCGCGGGTCCGATGCAAGGGCGACACCTCCTCATCGTGGTAGATGCCTTCTCCAAATGGCTCGAGGTGGTGCCCATGGCATCTACCACAACAGACGCAACAATCCGAGCCCTGCGCCGCCTCTTTGCCACACATGGTCTACCGGATGTGCTGGTCTCAGACAACGGCCCCCAGCTCACATCCCTGGCCATGGAGTCCTTCCTGGCAGGACTGGGCATCCGCCACGCCCTGTCTGCCCCTTACAGGCCGGCCGGAAACGGACAAGCCGAACGCATGGTCCGACTGACCAAAGAGGCCCTCACCAAGATGGGCCCGGGGGACTGGCAAGAGCGCATAGACAATTTCCTCCTCACCCAACACATCACGCCACACGCCACCACCCACAAGAGCCCGGCCGAACTGTTGATGGGCAGAAGGTTGAGGTCACCCTTGGACCGGCTGCACCCCCAATACGGCCCGGAAGTGACCGCAACCGCCAGCCGCCCGCTTCGCGCCTTCAGCAACGGAGATTCAATTTTCGCGCTGAATTTCAGCGGCTCTCCTAAATGGCTGAAGGGGAAAATTGCCAGCACAACCGGCCCCAAATCCTACATCGTCGAGTTGGAAGATGGACAGTTCACGAGACGCCACATCGACCAACTCCGAAAAAGGTGGGGGGGAGCACAGGAAAACCAGCCTGACGAGGGAGGCCTACAACACCCCGACGAGGTAGGCCTCCAACATCCCGGTGAGGTAGACCTACCACACCCAGACCAGGTAGGCCTACAACACCCCGGCGAGGTAGGCCTGCGACACCCCGACGAGGTAGGCCTACCACACCCCTGCGAGGCAGAGTAGCACCACCCCGACAAGGTCGGCCCAGCCCACTACCAGATGCTGTCACGTTGGCAGCCCAGCGAGGTAGACCGGGGCCAACCGCACGGGGGATGGCAACACCAACCCAGCCAGGGGGGCACCGGGCACGGCAAGGCCAGGGACCACCAACCCAGCCCGCAGGTAGACCGGGACCTGCCCAGAGGAGGAGCAGCGCACCCCACCAGTTACAGCAGCCCATGCCAGCCCAGCCAGGGAGACTGCAGTTCCAGGCGAGTAGACCGGGACCCAGCCAAGACGGGCACCCCACGACCCACGGGCGAGGGTGGCACATGACTCACCGACGTGGGGGACCCCCGCCCATCACAGAAGACAGCCGAGAAACGACACCCCGACCCGGATGGCCCCAGGCACCAACCAACGGTAGACCAGGGACTAGGGGGAAGGGGAAGCCGACAACAACCCGGCCAGGGAGACCTGCACCACCCCGGCAGGGGAGACCTCCGCCGCCCCGCAGAGGTAGCGCCGCAACAACACCCCGACCAGGTCGACCACCGCCGACCAGACAAGGGAGACCAACGCCAGCCCAACCGAGGGGACCAACACCACCCCTGCGAGGTCGGACGGCACAACGACAACAACGCAAGCCAGCACCACCCGAACCGAGCGGAATCACCAACCGAGCGACAGCAAGCCGGACAGAGACCGAACCACAGCGCCCGGGAGACCAGGGAGGAGCAAGAAATGGGCTTACCAAGACTCAGACGCTCTTCCCGGGTCGGAACCGAGCAACCGAGACGAGGCGAGAGATCCACAGGCCAGGAGGAAGACCACCAGGACCAGCCATCCAAGGTCTGCGGTCCGGCCGGAGGCGCTGGGGGTGGCCCCGCTCACTCGACAGCCGAACCGAGCCCGGTTCCGGAGAGGGAACCAGGAGACGAAGGAGCCCCGTCCTTCCAGGTCGGAGATGGAGGAGAAGTGAGACTGCGCAGGTCAGCTAGGGTGCCGAGGCGTCCGGCGTACCTGCGCGATTACGTGACTTTCGTGAACGAGATTGATAGTTCGGACTAAGGGGGGAGGAGTGTTATGTCCTTATAAGGACATCCGCCCTGATTGGCTGCCAGCCATCGGGCGGGAAATTTGAATCTCTGTCAAGGGGCGGTGCGTCTGCCGGGAGCGAATATAAGGAGAGCTCCGGCAGCGCGCCAGCAGTCTTGACTCGTTACTTTGTACTTAATAAAAGTTGCTAAATGTATCGAGCTGGTCCAGTCTTCCTTTCCTGCGCCTGATCTAACAATAGGAATATTCTTTATTGGCCAAGTGTGATTTGACATGCAAGGAATTTGTCTCCAGTGCATAAGCTCTCAATGTACATACAAACAACAAAGTGATAAGTCATAGATCATAAATCATAAGATAAAATCATAAATCATAATATACAAACAATAAGTGATAAATCATAAGATACAAATAGAAGAAGGTAGTAGGAAAGATGAGCAGATGAGAAGGATAATAGCGACACAGCCCTACCACATTTAATAAGAAAAAGTACCTAAAACAGAAGCACCCAATCTGAAGTTATCCCAAGATTTCCAAAATGTGCCCTTTATAAACATCCAAAGGTAGTTAATCAAATTAGAATTTTTAATATGACAGAAAAGGACAATAATTCAATAAACACTGAAGAATTGTCACATGAACTATAGTTCTTTTAAAATTAAAGTCAACTATAGTTCATATGATAATTCTCCAGTCTTTGATTTTCATATTAAAAAGTAATTGTGAAATAAAAAGTAATTGTCTATTTTGGAGTGTGGCCCTCAAATTCCAAGTAAAATCTTTAGCTCAGAAAATATCAAGTGCATTAATGCACATCCTTCTGAACTTAAGCAGGTCTAAGTTTGCCCAGCCTTCTGAACTGGGCAAACTTTCAGTTTATAGAAGCTTCCAGCCCTATGAACTTCTATGAACCTACTTCTGGATATTGTCCAATTGTGTCCTGGAAGAAGTTCTGCATGATTGAGAGGAGGAATGAAATGTTCTCCAGACAGTTCTACTCCTAAATCAGTGAGTTTTGCATACGCCTATGCTGTTGTCATTGTCTTCATCAGCTATTTAATCGTGTCTTTGCCAGTCTATAAATAGGCACTCTCCATGCCCAAAATATGTTTGATGATCTTAGCTTCAAGTGATATTTTTGGTGAGGTTCCAAACTTGTCATGGTCAACACAATCAAAGGCTTTTGTGTAGTCAATGAAGCAAATGTAGAGGTCTTTTTCCTCTATCCATTGTAGATTGGAAACCCTGCTTGTACATCAGGCAGTTCCCTGTTAGCAGTTGGATTCAAATGTTGCTGGATTATCTTCAAGAATATTTTACTCACGTGTCGTATCAAATCTATGGTTCGGTGCTTGGTATAGTCTTTCATATAATCTTTCTTTGGTATTGGGAGATATATCTCACATTTGGTAGGTACTGGATCATATTCAAATCAGCAACAGAAGTTTCCATTGGCATCTCTTATTTCTGAGAGAAAAGGCATCCTAATCCAATTCATGAATGTGGATATTTCCTGGGTCAAAGTCACCCAATGAGTCTCTCCATCTTGACTATGCAATGGGAGAAAAAAAATTAACATCCTGTTCCAGGTCTCCTTTGGCTCGTTTGACATTCCTTGGCTTTATATAGAACCAGTGTTTCCAAAAGAGTGAAATCAGAAAAGCTGAAATTCTATCACCGCCTTTAAAAATAATCATGCTGAATAACTGAATTCTTTCTGAAGCTCTGTGCTGCCTCAGAGGAAAAAAAGTACAGATCCATCAAGAAGTTTCAGAACTGCCGATAGGAAGGAAGCAATTGGAGGGAAGCAGCTATTATGGGATTCCCAGATGTGAAGTTCAGTTGGTATTAGAATAACATATCTTGCTTAAGTTAAATTTGATCAATCTCTGGCTTTAAAACAGAGTGGACCACATCTAGAGGGATGGAAGCAGAATTTAATATTTTCTTAAGAAGAAGAAGGTGGGCCAGATATGAATTTTTGTTTGTTTTCCATCCTTTCCAGAGTTTAGGAGAGAAAATTTGTTTTCTTTTTCTTATCAGTGATGATACCTACTATAAGGCTTACATTGCTGTTGTTAAGTTTCTTATCTCAAAATCATTGGACATCTTCTATCAATGTTCACTAAATGTGGTATGAAAGGACTTAAAGGGCTGCAGGAAAAAAAAAAAGAGAATTGGAGACTCCATTCAGCTTTAGGGCTTGGATTTCCCACTCAGCTTTAAACAATTATTTTAAGGCTGCTTGGGTGGGTAATGGTTCTCAAACTATAGTTCTGAAACAATAATATACTCTTTTAGAGTAATTCTCATTAGAAAGACTAGTTGTTTTGGCTGAATTCATCTTTCACTCTTCTCATTATTATTTGCTCACCTATAATGAGGATTTTCTAAAATAGAGAATGTCTAAAAAGAGAAAGCTCTCAAATGTATGACTGATAGAATGGAATGTCTTCCAGTTCCCTGATGTGGATCAACAAGTGTCAGCACTGTGAGATACTCAAGAAGCACACCCAGAAACACTAGCTCTAATTTTATTGTAAGGTTATGTTAACCAAATCTTGCAAGCCTGAAAGTACCTCTCTCCCCTCACCTTTACGGTCCAAGAAACTAGGGAACAGTGAAGACAATTAACCAGTGGAAACTCTTGCCTTCAGACATTGTGGGTGCTTCATCCCTGGAGGTTTTTAAGAAGAGACTGGACAGTCACTTGTCTGAAATAGTATAGGATCTCCTGCTTGACCAGAAGGCTGGACTAGAAGACCTCCAAGGTCACTTCCAGCTCTATTCTAATTCTGACCCTTGTGACGTTGCCATGCTCCCATTCCTTCTTTGCCTCTGATCATTGTCTAGTCTGCAGCTCTTTCTTCTGACTCCCAAGGTTAGTCCCACCTAAATTACATTGTAAGACTTATCTCTGTCTTATCTGTCTATCTGTCTCTCTTCCTCTTTCTTCCTCTCATCTCTATATACCTGTATATACATGTGTGTGTGTGTGTCTGTATAACACCCTACATCCTCTTAAAATGTGGGGTTCATTTTTAAAATAATTCAATGGATCTTGAAATGTTTTCCTTCATCTTTACATCATTTACCTCTTGGCTCTATCAATACCCTTACTCTATTTTAAGCAATACGTGTAAAATAGATTAAAATGATCCTCTTCTCTTAACAAATGTAACCCAGTCAGCTACTAACTCAGTCCAATTTTCATACTGTGATTCTGGCAGCCCCCTAACACATGTAACAAAGGGGTCATTTTAGGAATATAGAAACCCCACCAACTTTCTCCAAAAGGTACCTGCTCTCCCACCATCCCTTACATTAGACAGATATTGGCAAGGCTTCAGGATCTCACTCGCTCTTTCTCCACTGATCAGTCAAGTAGACTGGCTTGACCATTGCAGGCAATTGGTGATTTGGTTAGTGTCTTTTCTGACTTTGTCAATCAGATCTACATAGAGAGATGATTGCTGTTTCAGCTGTTCTCTTTCCCTGGCAATTTACTACGTATGCAAAATGAGTTATTTGAGTTTAGGTGATCCCATACTGTGACTGATTGAGTGGAGCTAATTTAACCCAGTGCATGGTGCATCTGTGCTCTTTTCAATTTAGCATCCTAGCCAATTAATTACTAGCCTCCCATTCATCCAGTGAAGGTGGTCATGGGACCAGAGTGGCAGTTTAGTACTTAAGATGTAGAACAGGATGTTACTGGCCTGAAGAAATTTGATAGAGGAAATAAACATGGGGACTTATTATTTTGCATCATTAACTAAGAAACAGGGGGGATTAGTCTTTTTATTTTGAAGCAACAAAAATTAAAAAATCATGTTCTTTTCCATCCTTTTCCTAGAGGCAATGTGTCTTCTAAAGGCTGCCCTGATCTAAAGCAAGGAAATGTGAAGCACCTCCATCTCCTGTGTCATCTGAGTGGTTCATTTATTTCCAAAAAGAAATAAGGTAATATTGTCAGGTTATAATCAGGGGTACTTTAGAATATTAGCATTACACCATACTAGGTATATCCAGCCAAGATCCTGTTCCGCAGATTTTTTTTTTAAAAAAAGGCTGGAGCAGATGGAAATATTACATCAAGTCAAATCCAAGTCAAGAGTCAAGGTGTCACTTTGTCACACTGGCCTTTTCTGTAATAAGAGATCCACGTGGTTCACGTTCTAGCATAAAATTATTTTCTTAAAGAAATTGAATGAATGAATGAATGATTTGCTAATATTGTGTGCCAGCTTTCATCCCCCCATCTCTGGTTGCTATTGGTTCAACCAGATGAATCCTCACAATATTTAAAATTACCACATTGTATTTGAATTTCCTCATCTAATTTTACTTTATTATTATAACATAGCCTGCCTATTCCTATCTAAAATGCTTAGAAAAGCTACAAACAGAATCACATGTTCATGCTTAGTTACGGTATTATTCCCAAGCGAACACTGAAATTTGTCCAAGACTATTTGCTCTCAAGTCACTCTGATCATCCAATATGAATGTTATGAAGGATAGTCAAAGAGTTCCATATGGTTGTTCAGCTATCTTGATATTAAACAGTTATTTGATTTGTTTTGGTTATCCTAGTGCTGTTGTCATGTTTGAATTGCAGCAATTATTGGATTTGAAGCAAAATCAATGTTATTTAGTAGCATTTGATGAGCTGTTTAATTTTTTATTTTAATTATGAATGTACTAAATATTTGCTAACTTTTGCAAATTTGTCATGTAGGTGTCTTTTGAAACCCCTAGGCCTAAAAAAAATTCTGCCAGATCAAAAGAAAGGGCTCTGTTATATAGGCAGAGTCCAGATTCCTACTGAAGGCAGTTAAATGCTTGCAGGATGCCTACAAGTAAGGTATGAAAGAAAAATACTCTGCTATTCATGTTCCCTAGAAAATATTGTAAGATTATATTTGTTCTGACAATGGTATATAGCAGTGATGGCTAACCTTTTTGCCGTCACGTGCCAAAAGCGGGGGGGAGCACGGGGAGGTCGCCCACGTGAGTGCCCACACCCATAATTCAATGCGCCCCACGCATGTGCACCCCCCGCTTTTAACATGTGATGGCACAGTGGGCCCAGTAAGCCTGTTTTTCACCCTCCCCAGGCTCCAGAGGCTTTCTAGGAGCCTGGGGAGGGTGAAAACGGCCTTCCCCACCTACCCCGGAGGCCCTCTGGAGGTGGGAAACAGCCCATTTCTCAACTTCCGGTGGGACCAGAAGTCCCAAAAATCAGCTGTCCAGCGCACACATGCGCGCTGGAGCTGAGCTACAGCAATGCTCGCGTGCCCACTGATATGGCTCCATGTGCCACCTGTAGCACCCATGCCATAGGTTTGCCATCACAGGTACATCATGATTAGAACCTTTTGGTAAGATGTTATCATTCATGAATTTTCCTAGGTTTTTTGTGGGGTTTTTTTATGAGTTCTTTTAGGCCGGTGGCAATCACTGCATCTTATGATAGAACATTCCATAGTTTAGCTGGACATGGATATCATTGGGTATGAAGCAAAATCAATATGATAAAGTAGGGTTTGATGAGCTCTCTAATTTTTCATTTAAATTATAAATGGATTAAGAATCTGCCTATTGTAAAACCATCTATTGTAAATTATATTGTGCAAAGGAGAACTTAAATCACACTGTTTAAAGAGGAGTCTCCTTTGGGGAGTCTTGAAATATTCTATAACTCAGCTTGAGTTCAAAGATCAATCAATCAATTCGATCAAATTCATAAGATTATGAGAAAGAATAAAAATACTTTTTAATATCCACATCCTTCACACCATGGGAATAATAAAAAAGCAATCAAATAAAACTTCCCACTTTGCATTAGAAAGAAAGCCCACATCTAATATGTTCCCCCAATTAATGATATATTTCAATTGCAAACTATCCAAAGGTGCTTGTAAAAATATTATCTTTCCAATGCTGGCTGTGAAATATCTTGTATCCACCAATATGCATCGCAAAGACTGGGAAATCATTAAGTGTTTTTAAAAATACTTTTTTTTAAATAAAAAGGAGTCTATCATTCTGGATGGAAAATTTAGAATTGGCAAGACCAGTCCTTTCCCTATTTACATGACTGTTCTCTTCCTCACTGTCAGCAGCCCTTGTGAACTGACATCACCTCTTGAGCCATTGACAAATTCTTTTGTGTGGCTTGAATGAAGAAGTAAATTGATCCCAGTGGGGACTCATTGTGCTCATGAGAAGGAGAAGCCTGTGCTTAGCCAGTTTAGAGAGGGCATTAGCTATCCTTTGCTATTGCACAAGTCTTGACACCCAAATCATTAACAGCCAGGAGTTGTTCACACCCAGCAAGATTTCTTTTCCTCTTGACTCAGTGCCCCGAGGCCTTTTAAATTAGCAGCTAAACATTAATTAAGAACATTGATAATACCAATATTTTCTCAAGGAAGCTCAAAAGAATTGTGCAGAGTTTGGAAAGTCGCCCTAGTTTCAAAACACAGAAGGGCTTTTTTTTTTTCATTGATGAAAGAACAAAATAAATCCTGCGTAGTCACTGGGGGATGTGGAGTAAAGATTTTAATACAGCTGAGAATGCAATCGCCAATTTCCATTATTGCCTGGTCTATTTAAGCTGTTTCTATCAACAATGCTGTTTAGAAAGCCCGGTGATGCTTGAAACTCCTGGTAGTTAGTCATTGATAAGATGATTCTCTGGACCTGTGTTTCTCATAGCTTCTCATAAGAAGTCCACGCATCTTAAAATTGCTGAGGTTGAGAATCATTGCTCTGGACATTAATCAGCTATCAAGACAACAGCAAAGTGAAAATTTGGGGCCCAATGCCTTGCTGATACATGCTGCAAAATGGGGACAGGATTGTTTACCCATCAGGTGATAATAACAAGGCCCCAGAGCAGTGATGGTGAACTTTTTCGGTACTGAGTGTTGGGGACGCACTCCGGAAAAGCTGAACTTCTGGGTTCTAGCGCGCATGCATGCCTGACAATCAGCTGGCCAGCGTGCATGTGCAGGCCGGTTTTGGCACTGCTGCTTGCGTGAAGTGATCACACTCCAGAAAAGCCAAATTTCTGGGTTCTGACGTGCATGTGCATCTGATGATCAGCTGGCCGGTTTTCGGCACTGCCGTGCATGCAAAGGATAGCTGATTGTCACTTGCACATGCGCACCAGAAACCCAGAAGACAAACAGGCAAAGCCGTGTATGCCCGGACGACATGGTTTTGCATGCCACTTTTTTTTTTAATTTGATTTATATGCCGCCCTTCTCCAGAGACTCAGGGTGGCTTACAATGCGCTAAGCAATAGCCTTCGTACTTTTGTATATTTATACAAAGTCAGCTTATTGCCCCCACAAACTGGGTCCTCAATTTACCTACCTTAGAAAGGATGGAAGGCTGAGTCAACCTTGAGCCTGGTGAGATTCGAACCTGCCGTAATTGCAGACAGCTGGTGTTAATCACAATGCTATCAGTCTGCTGAGCCACCAGGCCCCTGGGCATCATGCATAGGTTCGCCATCACGGCCCCAGAGCATACACACAACATCTTCAAGGCCTGGGATTCAATGCCCCTGGAACTGAACAAAAGTTAAGAGGAGACTTACTTATTACACAAAGAGTGTGATACTAATAAGCATTTAACTGAAATGTGAAACATTTTGATGCCGATACCACCCGTTTCAAAGGTCTTGAATGTGACAGTGTGAATAGGCACAGATGCATATCCAGTATACCTTGTAACACCACTACTGTGTGAATTGCACTTGTTACCAGTGAACTTTCAGGTGCAATTCAAAGTGCCAGTGGTCACTTATAAAATTCCTCCTGGCACAAGACCTGCATATTTGGGGGACCATGAACTTTCAATTTTCTCTGCCTGCCCTACAAGATCAGATATCAGGTATATTCCACGTACCATTAAACATTAACTAAGCATCATTTTATGCAATCCAGAAGATGTGTCTTTTCTTTGCATGACTTGCCCTGTGGAACAGTGTCTCCCTTGAGATTCAGATAGCCTTGATTCTACTGACCTTGAAGAAGAAGAAGATTTTGAAGACTTGCTCTACGAAATTTATTCAATTTGATTCACAGACTTTTAGGGGGATGCATAAGACACGCATAATAAAACAGGCTTGGTTGGCACAATGTACTCAGTTCCCAAAACTTAATGAACTTAGCTTTAACCAAGTAGTATGTTGTATGCATACACCTGCTTGGCCATCTCCTGATTTTGAGAAATGTGCTACTTTATATGAATACAACCACTGTGTTGTCTGTGGAGAGTGGCTTTCTCACTTGTTAGAACCCTTTTTCTTCAATGTACTTTAGGCACATTGGTTTATTTAAGAGCCAGGGTGGCGCAGTGATTAGAATGCTGTATTGCAGGCTAATTCTGCTGACTGCCGGCTGCCTGAAGTTTGGCATTCGATCCCACCAGGCTCAAGGTTGACTCAGCCTTCCGTCCTTCCAAGGATGATAAAATGAGGACGCAGATTGTTGGGGGCAATATGCTGACTTTGTAAACTGCTTAGAGAGGGCTGTAAAGCACTGTGAAGCAGTATATAAGTCTGATGCTATTGCTACTTATATGGTTTCCTCCCTTTGCTCCCAATATAATTTATTCTTGGGGGTGTGTGGGGGGGAGAGATGGCATAACATTGTACATGGAAGGATGTGCTCCCTTTCATAAACACATTCATGTCAGTATGGCAGAATCAATTTTGCTCAATATCAGAACAGATGCATGAATTTTGAAAGAGAGCAAATCTCTCCATTAAACTCTTCTTAATGGCAAAGTGATTCGTTTGTCTGAATTAATTTAATCACAGCAAAATATTTCTTTTTGTTTCCCTAGCCATATAACATGAAGATTCCTTGGTAGAAAAGAACACACCAGTGCAGTCATTAAAAAGAGTTTGTCAGTGACCACAGAAGGATTGTTTTTAGAGAAGTACTCATATTAATCTGTTGCCAAAAAAGAAGAACCTTGTAGCACTTTAAAGACTGCCAGATCTATTAGGATATAATTTTTCATGTTCTACAATCTATCCATCACTGTGGTTTTGAATAACTCCATTGTATGGTAATTACTCCCAGCTTTCTGTTGGCCTGTTGTTTATCCAAGATACCTCTGGAAAGTCTAGCAAAGTAAGCAGCTGTTTCTCTCATTGCAAAGTTTGACATAGTTTGTGGGAAACTTAAAGCTGTCACTAACTGTCAGAAAGCTTATACTAGATTTTACAATAAGAGTGAGAGAGAGATGATGGGATGAGAGAGAGGCAAAAGAATGTAGCTGAGAACAAAATCTGCCAGCAGAAGGACTAAGGCGTTAACAATGAAAAGGCATAGACAGACCATAATTTCGATTTCTTACTATTGAAAGTAGGAAGGCAATCCAAAAGGTTACAAAAACAGTAGAATATATTACTGCCTCAATCAAAAGAGCAGCTTTCCTTTTTAATTAAGAACACCGATAAGAACTCAAAGATAAAGACTTATAAAAGCCTTTAATCTAGCATAATTCAGACACTGAAAATCAAAACTAGCAAACTAAGATGATTGGGAATGTCCTTCCATGGCATTTGGAAAATTTCTCTCGGAAAAAATTCTATAAACATAGCTCTCTTAATTGCGAAGAGATTCTTCCTTGTGGGCGCACTCTGTTGCTATTTAACAAGAGCATCCAGACTTCCCGTGGATTTTTCCAGATGCAGTGAGTCACAATTCTGATAATTCTGCAGTTAGAATTCCATAGCAAAATAGTTTACAAACAATTAACTCCTGAGGCCCAATTTGGAGGCCTGTTTGAACATTGCAAGTGGGCAATTGAAGATGCTTTCCCAACTTTGGGTCCAATTTGGGTTGTGTCTGGCTGGTTGCATACTTTAGTTTTCATCCTCATCCTAGGTTATCCAAGTGCTGATCCATAGGCTAAAACCCTAAATGCAGTTGCATTATTCTCAATGTGTGATTTTTTTTTCATTCCCATAGGTTCATGCCTGTTTTTGCAACTTTCCTTCTTCGTCTGAATTTGGGACTGGCTGTAGTTGCCTGGAGGTGAGAAACATGCAAAGGGTTTTGGCTTTGCAGGAGATTATATAACCTCTAAAGTATTGTAAGCTTCCAATCAGTCTCAAATCAATTAGTAGTTCTGTCACTTTCAGAAATCTTAAAAATGCACAGAAGTGTAGTGTCAACTCTGAAGTGAACCTGGCTGAAGCCATCTTTTCCTGCCTCATAGTTGCCATGAACTTTGAATGGAGGAAGGGAGGGGAGAAGTAGATAGACCAGCTACCAGTCAAAACAAAAAAGTTGTCTTGTGGGAGCCAAGGTCATCCCAACAGGTGGCAAGTGAAGTAAGCCTCCCAGCTACTTTCATTGGACAATGTGACTAGTGATATCTGGGGAGAGAAATACTTGCTCTTTTCATTAGGGGAAAAACCGCAGGAACTTTTAGAGTTGGTTTTCACTAGCTGTGCCAGTATGATTATCCAATAAATATGTTCTTTGAGGAAGCTCAAGGTTGACTCAGCCTTCCATCCTTTCGAGGTAGGTAAATTGAGGACCTGGATTGTGGGGGCAATAAGCCAACTTTGTATAGAACAACACCGCTTAGGGGGGCCAAAAGCCCTAATAAGCAGGTATATACAAAAAAATATGCAGGCTATTGCTATAATGCATTGTAAGCTGCCCTGAATCTACTGAGAAGGGCGGCATATAAATTGGACTAATAAATAAAAAAAAAAATAATCTACCTGCCTTGGAGTTCTGCTTTTGATGGGTTCTTTATAGTAGAACTAGTTAAGAAATTCCACAATAAATGCCCTCAAAAGCCAAAAGGACCTCCAGGGGGAGGAAAGGGTGGATGATGCAAGACTAATGTATTTTCTGTTTGAATTTTCCAGGAACTTCTCTCCAGTTAGGCGGGAAGTCCAACAACTCTGAAGCAAACCTGGCTGAAGCCATCTTTTCCTGCCTCATAGTTGCCATGAACTTTGAATATGGAAAAGAAGGGGGGAAGTAGCTAGACCGGCTACCAGTCAAAGCAAAAATGTCTTGTAGGAACCAAGGTCATCCCAACAGGTGGCAAGTGAAGTTAATCTCCCAGCAGGAATAAGGCAAAAGACTAATAAAAATTAAAAAAAGAGCCAATTTGATTTACTGGTTAAGGCACCAGACTAGAAATCGGGAGACAGTGAGTTCTAATCCCACTCTAGACATGAAAGCCAGCTGAGTGACCTTGAGCCTGTCACACACTCTCAGTCCAGCTCACTTCACAGGGTTATTGTTGCAGGAGGGGGGGGGGTGGAATCAGAAGAGAAAGGTGTGCTGAATATGTTTGCTACCTTGAGTTAGTTGTAAAAATAATAAAGGTGGGATACAAATAACTAATTAAACTTAACTAACTAACTAAAATAAAAGACCAATTTTCTACACTATTGCAAATGATTCTGGATTCAATGCCACAGTGAAATTAATTCTGATTCATTGCCACAAAGGGAACTAATTTTGATCTAAATGCTCATATTGGTAACAACCAACAAGTCTGGGGAAATGTCCTGGCAAATCTGGTGCTGGGAAGATGAATTGCAGTGGCCTGTATCTGGCATCATTTCCAAGAGCAAATGAGCTAACACATGGAAACAGCTTATTTCAATATCCACTAAAACATTAATTAACATGGTGTTTATGCTGACGAAAGGGCACAGCAGTCCTCAACTATTTCTTAATTGCAGCTATTTCTGAACATCCCTCATGGATGTCAGATTAATGAGAGGCACCAACTGTGGTTCTGACCATCATTTTGTAAGCAAAATCCCTGAACTCTCATTGCAATGAATTGCTTGTAGTGTAGCCTCACTGAAATACTACAGATGGATGAAGTTACAAGACTTTGCTTGCGAATAACAGAATCCAGTTGATGCTCATCAACCAATATGCTGTCCTCAAATATCTGGAAAATATAAATGATTAAGTGCTATGGTTCTCAGAAATAATTAACAAATGTGCCAAGGAAATTTGTCCTGTAGCATGATGGAGAATTCAACCCTGGATTGTGTTCGCCATCTGTGGCAAATGAGCGAAGACGGTGGAGACTCAAACATGTAATACATGTGTTACAGGGGTGGGTTCTAATTACCTTTACTACCAGTTCGCAGTGGGGCTGTGCACGCTGTTCTGTGCATGCGCAGAAGCATTTTGATGATGTTGGGGTTGATGGGCAGAGCCTCCCGCCAGTTTTACTACCGGTTCTGTAGAACCGGTGCGACCTGGGGGCAACCCACCACTGATGTGTTAACATTTTAAGTCCATATCCAGGTCAGAGCAAAATGAAATATCTACAGCATGGGTGTCAAACTCAATTTCACTGAGGTCTGCATCAGGGTTGTGGGAGGCCAGGGGCCGTGGCCAGGGGCCGTGGCCAGCTCGACATCACTTGTGTCAGGGGCGTCTGTGGTGGCCAGAGAGATCTGACAGTGAAAACAGGCTTCCAAGCTCCGTTTTCGGTTGCAACAGCCTCCTGCAACCCTCTGCCAGTGAAAATGGAGCTCGGGAGGGCCATGAGTGCCCCTCTTTACCTCCATGTTTCCTGGCAGAGGCAGCACAGGCTGGTCCTTCCCTGTTTCCAGGGTGGCCCCATGGGCCAAATCTAAGCACCCCATGGGGCAGATCCAGGCCCTGGGCTTTGAGTTTGACATCCCTGGTTTACAGCATTGGAATAGCATTGCAGAAGAACTTGAAGAAGCTACAAGTTGTCAAAAATATCTCAGCCTCACCCTATGCTATCTCAGAGGTAAGTTTCAATACACAAATGAGAACATCAGAAAGGCGGATGGCACTTTTGTAGATCTGGAATGGAATAACTTTTTTTTTTTTTTTTTTTTGCTGCAAGTATTTCCATCTTTTTTTTCCTGGGACACAATAGAATCACCAGTTCTCGATAGCTCAGATGGAACGGTTGAAGAACATGAGCCCAGGATCTCTGAAACTATAGCTACTATCCATCAATTAAAAAGTGGGAACACTGCTGGGGCAGATAAAATCATTGCAGTAGCACTTATATGCTCATCTCCATTCTTCCAGATAACCTGACAGTCTGAGGAAATACCAAATTCATGGAAACTGGCAATAGTAAGTACCAAAGTTCAAGAAAAGAGACCATCATAAGTGAAGGATTACCATAGGAATAGCCTGTTGTCAACTGTGTGCAGGGTATTTATTTATTTAGAGACAAAATGAATTAAACTTTCCAGTTGAGACTGGAAAGAGTGCATAGAAGAGCAACAAAAAATGATTAGGCAGCTGGAGGCTAAGAACAGTTACAAGAATTGGTCTCATGAAAAGAAGAACAAGGGGTGACATGATAGCACTGTTCCAATATTTGAGGGGCTCCTACAAAAATGAGAGAGTCAAACTATTTTCCAAAGCACCAAAAGGCAAGACAAGAAACAATGGTTGGAAATTTAAAGAAAATGTATCACTGCATCCTTCGGTCTCTCTATGGCTGGCTCAGGAATTCTGGGAGTTGAAGTTCACAGATGGTAAAAGGGCCATAGTTCTTCACCCCTGCTCTATATCTATGTTCAGCTTCTGAACTTCATTTCTGTCTGAAACCAGGACTTGATGAAAGGCTAATTCTGTATTGGCTGTGCTGACTGAGTACGCAAATTTGGCCCCAGTATGAAGTGCTGGTGATTACAAACAGCAACAAGATCTTGGAACCAGATTTATAAAGGGATCCTGTATTGATGAATGAATCTATCCATACCCAATGACCATAGAAGGCCTGTTTAGTGTTGGCAAAATCTGTTAGATTAGCAGTTATACAAACAGAGAGAGTCTTTCCGTGATGGCCCCATCTTTAGGGAATTCTCAACTAGGAGGTAGAGGGAATTCTCTACTTCCTTGGAGACCTTAAAATAGACATTAAGTGTATGACTGCTTTTTTTCTTCTTGAAATGTGTATTCATTTTATTCTATAAATTTAGCTTTTAATGTGGCTGTTACTTCCTTTGTTGCTGTTTTAGTCACTTGCATTTAAATATATATCTTGTAGGCAGCCCTCAAGGAGGCTTTGCCTTGAAAAAATAATGTAAAAATAGTCCAACTAAATAAGCCACTATATAAATACGAAGAAAATGACTCATTAGTTGAGATATTTTGTGTAAACACCCTTGATGACAATATTTAACAATTATTCTGACCAGCTGAAAATTATGGACATTGGACTAAAATAGGCATTCATTAAAGATGTCAGTGACATTTTTGCTGCATTTTTATGTGCAGATGTCTCTGGCTTTAATTCTGTGCTAGTTTGTGATTTATTTCCACAGTCCTTGGCAATCACTTCTCCAGCAAACTGGAAAAGAAGCAAAAGAGAGAAAGAAACATCCATGGTTATTTCTTTCTAGGTGCTTCTCAGTACAATCTCTTCCTTGCATCGCTATTTTGAATCCTGAATGCAAATTGGGAATCATTTGGGGCAAGAGATAGAGAAATCATCACACAATGTGAATTTGAGCAAAACCAGCATTTTCATACCCTGAAAAAAGGAAAGAAGGGCAGGAACTTCAAATGACAGATTTGCTAAGCTGAAATAGAAAGGTTATCCTTCTGCATTATTCTGTTCTGTTCTAGCCTAGCCTAGTCTAGCGAGTTGTCATAGACCCAATTGGCTAGCCTAGCCAAGCCTATTGGGTCTATGACAACTTGCCACAGCCAACTTGCCATGGCCAACTCTCTGTGGGACAACTCCCTATGGGACAAAAGTTATATTAATATCAAAGAAATGGTGGAACAGAATCATTAAGAAAGGATGCAGAAGGAGGGACAGAATGAAATGTAAATGACAAAAATTAAAATAATTTTTAATTTATTTTTAATAATTAAATTGAATTGTTAAATTGTCCTGTGGCAAGTTGTCCTGTGGTGAGTTGGCCATGGTGAGTTGTCCCACAGTGACTTGGCTATGACGAGCTGTCTCAACCTATCCTATCCTATCCTATCCTATCCTATCCTATCCTATCCTATCCTATCCTATCCTATCCTATCCTATCCTAGGTAAAGGCTCCCCTCACACATATGTGCTAGTCGTTCCCGACTCTAGGGAGTGGTGCTCATCTCTGTTTCAAAACTAAAGAGCCAGCGCTGTCCGAAGACATCTCCATGATCATATGGCTGGCAAGACTAAACACCAAAGGCGCACGGAACGCTGTTACCTTCTCACCAAAGGTAGTCCCTATTTTTCTACTTGCATTTTTTACGTGCTTTCGAACTGCTAGGTTGGCAGAAGCTGGGACAAGTAACGTGAGCTCACCCCATTACACGGCACTAGGGATTCGAACCACTGAACTGCTGAACTTTCGATTGACAAGCTCACATTATTCCAAACAAGAGTGTTGTGATACTCCTAGCTTTTGGGACGGTCTCCTCTTTACAAATGTCAGAAATAAATTGCAGTATCAAAGGAGTATTTAAAGATTAATTTTACTCTAAGAGTGGAAGGCATCTTTGGAAAGGGCAAGAACCGATTATGGATTTCTACACCATCTGCTTCCTGCAAAGATCCTTCTAGCTCCAAATTGACCCTCTGATATCTATTCACAGTACTCATGAGTCATTCATTAGAGCATTTGAGTCACAGACAATATCAATTTCAAAGAAACGTTAGTGTCCCAACTGTACACGCTACATATAAAGAATGAAAATAGCAGAGAAAAATAGAATTACTTTGGCAAAAAATGCTCCTATTTTCCTGCTCCTCTTGGGTCAAATTGGATGCTATCTCAAGACATGGTTATTCATTATGGAGACATGCCATGTTCCCTGCAAGCCTTATTTTGATTTGATGTTACAGGAAAGAAACTCATATGTATTCATCTATATTCTGCTGTAACTGGAACAGATGTACTTTTATGCTTCAGAAAAGCTGTGCTGAATAGTTAAATGAGGAAGGGCTGAACTTTTTTATCTGTAGTGGGATTACTTCAACAGTATTGTTCTGGAAAAAAAAAGGCATAAGGGCACTCTATGTGATCTAATTGGGCCAGCTCATCTATTAATAGATCCATAAGCATAATTATTTTAATAGGATAGCTAATTTCAAATCTGTTATATAATACAGATAAAACTTATGCAATCTACATAGGATATAAATATCTAAAATTATTTTATGTATAATAATTTTTACTCCCGCCATTGCCGTGAGAGGGCACTGAGGTCCCACATGCTCCATTGGAACTCTATGGAAGTCTGGCATTTCACTCCTTCTGACTGTGATAACATCAAATTGGCCCCTGGCTATTGGCCATGGACTATCACCTCCCTTTGATGTTCGATGTATTCGGTGAATGACCTTTGTGCCCTGCGAGATTCCCCCCTCTCGCAGGTCTGGCCCTCTTCGTTATCGAGGGCCTATCTTGATGACGGGCGTTGGAGCCCCGAGAGATGGCATGCGGCAAAGAAGAGTTTGAGGGGTTTTTTAAGTGGGTTTTTTAGTGGGTTTTTAACAAAAATTTTAAGGGGTTCGGGGGGGATTAGGGTGGGTTCTGGGGGAAATCCACCGGGTTCAAGACCAGCCTTAGCGAAGGGCTGCGACATTAGGGACGTAGAACCGGAGGTCGGGGAGGGGGTGGGAGTTCGAGTTGAAGAGGGCTGTTCCATCAATACTGTGAGTGGGAGGGGCAGATATGGCGGAAGCTGGGGACCATATCATGTTCGGGGAATGCGCACTCACTATCTTAGAGCGATTGCACACTCCGGTCCCCAATGCTTTTCTTGTTCCCCAGGTTGTCCAGATTCTCAGGACCAGAGCCTCCGGCTGATGTTATGCAACGCCAGGTCCGTTGTTAATAAAGCCCCCCTCATCCACAATCTTATTCAGGAGGGGGAGGCGGACCTGGCGGGCATTACGGAGACCTGGTTGGGCCAGGAGGGGGGAGTCCCCCTCGTGGATATATGCCCACCAGGCTTCCGTGCATTTCATCAGCCGAGGGCTCAGGGTAGGGGCGGGGGGGGTGGTGGTTATTATAAAGGAAGGTCTGGATCCAAGGGAGACCACTGTTCCACAGATAGTCGGATGTGAGTCCCTCTTTGTGAAGTGGGGTCGTGGAGTACAGATGGGCTTGTTGGTCACGTACCTGGCTCCCTGCCACGTGGCAACGGCCCTGCCCAAGCTGCTTAACGTTATAGCCGAGGTGGCGGTGGACACCCCCAGACTTGTCATCATGGGGGATTTCAACCTGCCATCTGTCGGTGAAACGTCTGAAGTGGCTCGAGTGTTCATGGCTTCCATGACGGCCATGGACCTTACTCAGTTAATTCATGACCCCACTCACACAGGGGGACACACTCTGGACTTAGTTTTTGTCTCTGGTCAGTGGTTGAGTGGCCTTGATATAGGGGATATAGCCATCGAACCCTTGTCATGGACTGACCACTCGCTCCTTCGACTGGACTTTCTAACCGCTGCACCCCGCCGCAGGGAGGCGGGACCGACCAGGTGGTTCCGCCCCAGGCGCCTGATGGACCCTGATAGGTTCCAGATGGAGCTTGGGCCATTTCCTGAGATTCTGGCTCATGACTCGGCTGAGGACCTGGTGGCCGCCTGGGATAGCGCGGCTGCCGGGGCCTTGGACCGAGTCGTGCCTTTGCGGCCTCTGACCCGGCACCGAACTCACCTGGCTCCTTGGTTCTCTGAGGAGCTTAGGGAGATGAAGCGCCGGAAAAGATGCCTGGAGAGTAGTTGGAGGACCAGCCGCTCCGAATCTGACCGAACACTGGTGAGGTCTCATATTAAGACCTACCTAGTGGCGATAAAAGCGGCGAAAACTAGCTATTTTGCCGCTCTTATCGCGTCATCAGATAATCGCCCGGCCGCCCTGTTTAGGGTGACCCACTCCCTCCTCCATCTGGAAGTGCGGGATGACCCCTTGCAGGGTCGAGCTGAGGATTTTGTGCAGTATCTGTATGACAAAATCGCTCAGATTCGGGAAGGGCTGGCCTCTGACTGGGTATGTCCGGACGGGATGACTGAGGCAGGTCTTGAGAGCGTTATCTGGGGGGAGTTCGATCCTGTGGCTCCCGAGGACATGGACAGGGTCCTGGGACGGCTGAACGCGACCACATGTTTATTGGACCCGTGTCCCTCCTGGTTGGTACTGGCTTCCTGGGAGGTGACATGAGGCTGGCTCCAGAAGATTGTTAACGCTTCTTTGAGTGAGGGGGTCCTGCCGGCCACTTTGAAAGAAGCGGTTGTGAGGCCCCTCCTCAAGAAGCCCTCTCTGGATCCGGCTGTTTTGGCTAACTATCGTCCAGTCTCCAACCTTCGCTTTGTTGCGAAGGTTGTTGAGAGTGTGGTGGCGCAACAGCTTCCCCGGTACCTGGATGAAGCTGTCTATCTAGACCCGCTCCAGTCCGGCTTCCGGCCTGGGCACAGCACGGAAACGGCATTGGTCGCATTGGTGGATGATCTCTGGAGGGCCCGGGATAGGGGTTGCTCCTCTATCCTGGTCCTGTTAGACCTCTCAGCGGCTTTTGATACCATCGACCATGGTATCATGTTGCACCGGTTGGCGGGGTTGGGGGTGGGAGGCACCGTTTTGCGGTGGTTCTCCTCCTACCTCTCTGACCGGTCGCAATCTGTGTTGACAGGGGGGCAGCGGTCGACCCCGAGGCACCTTGCTTGTGGGGTGCCACAAGGGTCGGTCCTCTCGCCCCTTCTGTTCAACATTTATGTAAAGCCGCTGGGTGAGATCATCCGTGGCTTCGGGGTGGAGTTCCATCAGTACGCTGATGACACCCAGCTGTACATCTCCACCCCAGGCCACCCCAATGATGCCCTTGAAGTGATGTCCCAGTGCCTGGAGGCCGTGCGGGCCTGGATGGGGAGAAACAGGCTCCGACTCAACCCCTCCAAGACCGAGTGGCTGTGGCTTCCGGCGTCCCGATATAGCCAGCTGATGCCATCGCTGGCTATTGGGGGTGAATTACTCGCCCCCACGGAGAGGGCTCGTAACTTGGGCGTCCTCCTGGACGCACGGCTGTCTTTAGAAGATCATTTGGCGGCCGTGGCCAGGGGGGCTTTTTATCAGGTTCGCCTGATACGCCAGCTGCGCCCCTTTCTAGATCGGGACTCCTTAGGCACAGTCACTCAGGCACTCGTCATTTCCCGCCTGGACTACTGCAACGCTCTCTACATGGGGCTCCCCCTGGGGTGCACCCGGAGGCTCCAGCTGGTCCAGAACGCGGCCGCGCGGGGGATTATGGGGGCGACGAGGTGCTCCCATGTGACACCTCTCCTGCGCGAGCTGCACTGGCTCCCGGTGGTCTTCCGGGTGCGCTTCAAGGTGTTGGTGACCACCTTTAAAGCGCTCCATGGCTTAGGGCCGGGGTACTTACGAGACCGCCTTCTACCACCAATAGCCTCCCACCGGCCAGTACGCTCACACAGAGTAGGCCTCCTCAGGGTGCCGTCCGCCAGACAATGTCGGCTGGCGACCCCCAGGGGGAGAGCCTTCTCTGTGGTGGCGCCCACCCTCTGGAACAACCTCCTCCCGTTGTTGCACAATATTTTACTTGTGAAATATTTTACTGTGTGTGAAAATTTTAGACTTTTATGAGGATTCTTTCGAAGATTCTACATCAATAAAAAATCAGCTGTGTCGAGTTCTTAGTGATAACGAATTGGAAATAAATAATGTTTCAGCTTACTCAGCAGATAATGCATCGGTCAATTATGGACTGAACAAATCTGTTTACCAAAAATTATTGCTGGAAAATGACAATATTGTAGCTGCTCATTGCAATAATCACATTTTATACAACAGCGCAAAAAATGCATTAAAGCAGTTATCTTTTTATATCGAAAATGTAGTGCTGAAGGTTTTTGCCGAATTTTCGAATTCTGCAAAGAAACGAGAAGAGTTGAAATCATTTTTTGAGTTTTGCGAGTCAGAATTCCATTAAGTTTTGCGCCATGTTCCAACACATTGGTTAAGTTTGTTTAAAGCGGTTGAAAGTCTTCTTTTAAACTGGATACCTCTAAAATTGTATTTTATTTCTCTTGGATCTGATGAGTGCCATAAGGTTATCTGGAACCTTATTTCGGATCAGGAAAATGAACTCGCAAAGGATGATGAACCAACAATTTCAGAATTGTATTTATATTTCTTCTTCATGTCAATAATGCAAGACACCCTACTGAAGCTGGAAAGCAAGAAAATTCTTGCATGTGATCTTCACATTATCATGTGTAAGCTGCGTGATTCTTTGCAAAAAAAATACAGTTTTTGGGAATGAAAGTTTTATTTGCCTTACCTAAAAAACATTTGCCTGAGAATGCCGTGCAAAAGTTCAAGAAAGAAGCCATCAACGTGTATCAAAGAGCCATTGCATACCTAGAAACGTGGTATAATTTCACCGATTCAGTATATGAGACGCTAAATTGTTTCAATCTAATTGATCGCAATAATCCTCCAACTTTAGAAGAAATGACGAACATCTGATTATTATCACCATGACGAGAAGAACTTCCACCCAACACTCTCTTCGATGAAATTTCTGCCTTAGAAGAAGTTTATGTTCATCTGCAGGGCGATTCATCCCTTGATAAGTGGACGTACTTTTTCAAGAAAGAGCCAGCTCCGAGTTTACTGAAACTGTTCCAGTATTGTGCATCAATTCCGGTATCAAATGCAAACGTTGAACGAATTTTCAGCGTCATGGGAAATTTGTGGACTGACGAACGTAACCGACTGCTTGTACCATCAGTTCGAAGTGAACTTTGTATATTTTTTAATATTTCTCAACGTTGTACTGAAATTAAAGAATTATTCCTTAAACAAAAAGAATTGATCAAAGCTGCGCAGTCAAATAAAAAATACACACGACAGCAAAGTAAAATGTAATTTAATATTTTACATATTATTATAATATATTTGATGTTTTGAATTTTAAGTAAAGTTTTGAAGTGATTATTTTAATATGTGTTAAAATGTTTGTAAGAAAATATATAATTTAATTGTAATTTTTTTTTTTTACTACTTAACCCCTCCCCCCCCACTTGTCCGCTATTTTTGGGAAGCAGACCTAACCCTAGGAAATGGAGATTTTGCAGTAACCTTCCCATGGATTGGGGAGGGAATGGAGATTTTACAGTATCCTTCCCCTGCCACGCCCACCAAGCCACACCCACCAAGCCATGCCATGCCCACCAAGCCACACCCACAGAACCGGTAGCAAAAAAAATTTGAATCCCACCACTGAAGGGGGCCTATTCAATTTCCGAGAAGGAAATCACAATCCCACTAAAAACTGGCAAGTTAAGCCACTATATATAAGCAGGCAGCAAACTTCACATTCACTTGCACTGCGGATGCTACCTTTTGGAGTAATGAAACGTCAGCAACAAACAACCACACATAGAGACCACCAAGAACTCCATTGTAAACCTTTGCTGTGCTCATAGGCTCTGATAAAGCAGGATCTCAATTGCCCGAAAAGTTCCAATGCAGGGCTGCCAAACTCCCGGCCCACGAGCTGGATGTGTCATGTGCTGGCCACCCTACACCCGCTTTAGCAAAGGGGAGAAAAGTCCCAATACGTCATCTGATAACATGAGTTTGACACCCCTGTTCTAATGCTTTTCTAAGCAAATATAGATAGAATTCCCTTGGAGACCATGGTTTTCATGCAACATGGTTTTCATTAGAGGACTGCCATGCATAAATCACAAGGCTGCTGATGCAGAAGGCTATCTGGCCCCATCTGTTTCACCCAATTTTAGCTCTTCCCAAATGCCCAAAGAGGGTTTAAGCATAAGCTTACTGGAATCCTTGAGCCAATTTGTCTCTTAATAGTTGAAGTAATTGAATTAATTTCAATAGCCTTCTTTAAGCATGACTAAGACTGAGAAACCTTCGTTTCCCTTTAGTAAAAGATAATAGAACCATGTAATAAGGAAATATTAGATTAATTCACAATATTATCTTATGCATATTTATTTAGAAGAAAGACACATTTTGTTCAATGGCACTTACTTTAAAATATTTATAGGATTGTAGGCACTGGATCTAATCATCCACAAGCTTATTCAAAAGTGAAGTCTATTTCGTTCAGGGAAGTTCATTTCTGAATAAACATTTATAAGATTGCACATTAGAATGCCACACTCAGAAAGGGATTTGGGGTAAAAGAATGTGCAAAATAGTCTGTTATTTATTTGTGGTCATTTACATGTTAACCCTGTGAATGTATCTTCCAAGCTGGCTAAAATATTTTTCTAGTTTTTAAAGATCTTTGTGAGAATCACTAAATAAATATGTTGGTTTTATGTGTATATACAGTATTTGTACAGATGTATGTACAAATAAGTAGTAGAAACATACATTACGTACTGGTATGCATATGCAAATAAATATTGGCTTTATTTTGGAATCAGTTAAAATGTGGTGCTACAGGTAGAGATTATAGGATGGTATTTGCACAGGAACAAGAGGTGTTGCAAATGCACTTGTCACATGTGTCTGGACTATTGTAATTCATTCTTCATGGAACTTCTCTTGAGGAATAAAGGTACAATATTTATGGAAGCCAGGAAGTTCATTGATCTATCTAACACTATTATTATGAGAACTACTCTGACTTCCATGTATCATCCAGGTGCAATTCAATGTGCTAATGATTACCTTTAAAAATCTGCATGACTTAGAGCCTAGATATCTTTGAGGCCTCCTTTTTAAAATATTGAATCTGCTTATCCAGTAAGATCGGAGAGAGAAGGTTTGCTGAAGGTCCTTTCACTGAGGAATGTCATTGCCGGGCCCTCCTCTGGGGGAACAGCAAACCCCCTAAATCAGTGATGGATAACCTTTTTGTCGTCGCGTGCCAAAAGCGTGGGGAGTGTGTGTGTGTGGGGGGTCGCACGCGCACATGCCCACACCCATAATGCAATGTCCCCCTGAGCACCCTGCCCCCCCCGTGCATACGTGCACGACCCCCCACACTCCACCCACGCATGTGCATGTGACCCCCCGCGGCCCATTTTGGGCCTAGTAGGCCTCTCTGAAGCCTCGTGGGACCAAAATTAGGCCATGGGGGGGTGCACTGCACCCCCCACGCTCCCCCCATGCATGCACATGAGTCTCCCGCATGTGCCTCACCCCTGAGCCAGAGACCAGAAAATCAGCTGGCTGGTGGGAGGCGTGCGCACATGCGTAGTGGAGCTGAGCTGGGCGACAGCTCTTGTGCCATAGGTTCGTCATCACGGCCCTAAACGTTCAGGCCTTTTCTTCTTATCTTGCTTCCGAAGAGCTGTAAAAACATGGCTTTTGGGAAAAACATATAAGGACAAACGAATCAGAATGGGACAACTTGCCACAACAAACTTCTTGCAGGACAATTCATAGCTCAATTCAACAAATATAAAAGTTAATCTCGATGGAACCATGGCCAATAATAATACAATAAGGAAAGTCAATCCAGAAATACAAGAGTTACAATAATTTTGACAAAATCATGGTCACCAATAATAAAACTGAATGAAACTATTTTCTCCATGATGATCTCTCCCTAACCTGGTCTTTTAGATCTTCCAATGGTTCACTCATCATCATCGTTGCTGAGTCTACATGCTTTATTGTTGGTTGTCCTCTTCTTTTTCCTTCTGACATAAGTTAGTAAATAATTATTGAGCAACAATTACACCTAAATCCTATAATCCTACATTCTGCATAGAACATTATGGGATCAGCTTCTAAGAGACCTAAAATAATATATAACTCTCTTTTAAATAAAGAATAACCAGTCCAGAAACCTTATAATTTACTTTAAAGCTACTAACTAAATAGGAGGAAGGAGTGATAAATAAAATACCCTGAGCTACAGGAGGAAAAATGGAATACAAGCAAAATAACAAAACCATATAGTTTATTGAACAGTAAAGGCCAAAACAGGTCTGCGTGTTAATTTTTAAAATTCTGAATTATAAATTTTGGACAGAAGGCAATAAGGTTAAGTGTCGCAAAGTTCTGTCAAAAATAACCACAGACTTAATTCTCCCCACATCAGTGGGATTATAATGACAATGGATTGGCAAAAAATCAGGAGCAATTTCCAACTTCCTATCAGCTTCTCCATTTCTAGTGGGAAACTGGCAGTGAGCATTGAAAATCTCCCTTCCCTTCCCTTCCCTTCCCTTCCCTTCCCTTCCCTTCCCTTCCCTTCCCTTCCCTTCCCTTCCCTTCCCTTCAGAACATATAATAAAGACCTTTGCCAGTGTTGGAATAACTGATACTTTCCATATTAAAATGAAAAGGCAAAGTTTCATTTGAAAAACTCCACCCTTAGCACTTCTGGGGAAGAAATGTCGGACTGAAAACAGTTCCATAAAAGTTGTCAATTGTTTTAGTTTTAAGCAAAGGTGATAAAAGTTGCTAAAATTGTTTTGAGTTGTTATGATGAAGGGGAAAGTCACTTCATTAGATGTTTATTTTGTTTTTATTTTGTTTTTCTTATTTTTTCTTTTCTCTGTTTTCTTTTCTGCATCTTCCATTCTTCCTTTCTTTTTCTTTTTAGTTTGTATTGGCTTTTATTGTTGAACCTTTATAAAATTACTATATAAAAAAAGAAAAGCATAACTTTCACTTCAGTAGCGGTTTCAATTTTGGTCGCTACTGGTTCGCTCGTGGACATGCGCGTGTTGAATATGGCAAATCCATTTTCTATAAAGGAAAAAATTACAATTATCCTTGTTAGGAAGAATAGCAGCAGTAAAAATGAATGTTTTGCCTAAGTTTTTGTTTCTTTTTCAAATGATACCAATACTTTAAAAAGATGAGAATTTGAAGATATGGCAGAAGGGTATTAATAATTTTGTTTGGGCAGGGAAGAGACCGAGAATAAAACAAAAAATAATGCAGGATATACATGAAAGAGGAGGTCTCAAAATGCCTAATTTAAGACTATATTATGAGGCAGCTGTCCTATCAGCAATGAGTGATTGGATGAATTTAACAGAAGAAAGAATATTGAATATTGAGGGATATGATTTGGTTTACAGGTGGCATGCTTATTTATTATATGATAAGAAAGTGGACAAGACTTTTGAAAGTCATATATTAAGGAATGCTCTATTGCGTGTCTGGAAAAAGTATAAGTATAAACTAAACGAGAAGTTACCATTGTGGGCAATACCCAGACACGCGATAGAGAATATAAGTGTAGAGCAAAGGCAGGATGTGATTACATATAAAGAGCTTCTTAACAAGGAAAGAGGTATACTACAATTAAAAGCTTTGTATAACTAAGAGAAGAAAGGACAATTTGAACATGGTTTCAATATGTACAGTTGCAAGCTAGATGGAGAGAAGATCAGAAAATTGGTTTTCTGCAAAATGAGGAGAATTTGGTAAAACAGATTAGAGATCAAAGTCAAATGCACATAAAAAGGTTGTATAATGCGTTGGTAGAAATAGATTCAGAAACGGAGTTAGTTAAGGACTGTATGATAAAGTGGGCACAAAATATTGAAGAACCAATAATGATGGAAACATGGGAAAAAAAATGGGTTAGAAATGTGAAGTTCACGCAAGCCCAAAATTTAAGAGAGAATTTTTATAAAATTGTTGGGGGAAAATTGTTGTAATGATTGTTAAAACTTTTTAAATAAAAATATATATATTTCAGTCTATATCAAATAAAACAGTAAGCTTCACAGGAACATGGTCTGAAATTGTAATAGCATCTGTATCATGCACTTTTGTTATAGATATTAGGAAACACTCTGCCAAAATAAACTTCTATTGTAGAGGAAAGAAGAAAATGACCTAAAATGGAAAATATTGGGAACTAGAGATTTATAGTACAATGCCATTAATTAAGCATATGCTCAACTCTTTCATTGATACTGTATCTTTAAAAAAAAAATTAAAATTTGGCTCTTGTATGGATATTCAGACCTTCTCAGCACATCCAAAGAACCAAAGTCTAATACTGTCATGATAAAAGTAACTGGTATAAGTGAATTCTTAATTTGTGTGTAATATGTAAACCCTTCAATGCACAAAATCCACACCTGAGTATCCCACTGATATAATGAAAATAAGAGAATAATTGATTTTAGTTGAGGTTCGCGTCCATATCTTACAAAAAAGAAGAACCCTGGTCCAGTGAATATTAATAATTAAATTCCATAAAATAATAATAAAAGAACCAAAATAAATGAGCACATATTGAGGTTTGAACATATCTTTCTCTAGAATGTGGTATTAAACATTTAATATAAGATTATAAAATAATCTTATGTTATAAAATAATATTTCAAAAACAAATTATGGTAATAAAAGCAGTGTCTATATCATATGAATTACTCTATGCAAAATAAACTGCTTTTTAGAATTTGAGTAATTATTCTAACAATTTTATCCTGCTATATATGCAAATTTGAAAATTCACATACTTTTCAATGAATAATGTAATAAAACAACTTCTTTCTACACTTCCAACAACAGTATGCAAATGATTTGACTTCCTTCCTTCCTTCCTTCCTTCCTTCCTTCCTTCCTTCCTTCCTTCCTCCCTCCCTCCCTCCCTCCCTCCCTCCCTCCCTTCCTTCCTTCCCATCCCTCCCTCCCTCCCATTTTATATTTGCCTTTCTGCGAGTAACCAATTATCAATGTTAGTTATAATATTTATTTATTTATTTATTTATTTATTTATTTATTTATTTATTTATTTATTTATTTATTTATTTATTTATTTATTTATTTATTTATTTATTTCAATTTATATGCCACCCCTCTCCGAAGACTCAGGGCGGCTGAGTCTATGCTATGTGAGAGATACAAATAATTAACATCCTTTAGCTCATGTGCATTTATCTATCAGAAATATAAATAGAACAGTAGTAGACCATGCTTAACTTGGCAGTTTGAAACTGGATTATCATTAGCAAATAAATAGACCAGTTTCTATATCCATGACATTTCAACTAATGTTTAAGAAGAGGTAAATATTTAATCAATTGCCTCAATTGTATTTATATTGGCATTTTTGTTTCATCAAGGTCTGGATTTTGTATAGAAGAGAATGTGAGTTCAGTTGATTCAGATTGAAGTAAATCAAATCCAAACAAATCAACCAGGTTGAAGGAGGCTACAGTGCTGGCTAGATGTTACTAATATTTAGGTGTGGCTCAGTTAGGTAAATCTGATTAAATTCTGTCAAGCTGAGGTAAATCAGAGATTGTCTCATGAAAATTTTGATATGCTCTTGTGCCCATGAACATTTGTTGTTCACCAGGTTCCCTTTTAAACTATGTTTAAGATAAATATTTTAATAAAAATAGAAAGTTGATACCATAGTAACTTGTTAGTTAATTATTATTGACCTCCAGCAACATTTTTTTCTCCAACCTTTAAATAGTACTATAAACCTTATAAAAATGAAAGAAGGTTATAGCTCAGGGTTTAGTTTTGAGGTGTAACATTTTCTAGAAAAGAGTCAAACATCAGTAGCCAATTTCTGGCTACACAAGTCTCCTTGTGCAGGGCAGCCACCTTTTCTACAGCACTCCCAAAATACCTTTGACTGTTTAGATGTGTCCTGCAGACCAAAACAACTGAGCTGCTAGCACCAAATCAAGGTATTCTAAATCAGGAGCCTATTTATTATGCACAATCATACTTCTTTAACACATGGGTATGTTACTTTATAGATTGAAATAGCTGAAGGCAGTTTATAATAAAAAGAGCCATAAAATAATAAAACCCTAACTAAAAGGCCATAACACAACTCTATAAAGTAGTCAATAAAATTTTAAAAAGGTGGAAGGGAAGGGGGGAAAAAAAGGATTCATATTGGGAAGAGCATTACCGCAATTCCAGGGAGCATGTGCCTCCAAAGAGAACCTCCCTCCCCAAGAGTACTCACCAGAAGGCATTCAGCAGTTCTTATGACACGTAGCTGTAAGATATGATCATGCTGAGCCTGAGGGAGGAGTCAAACGCATTATAAATCAAGAATTCCTGCACCCCTGCAAGAGATCTAAATCCAGTTGATCTTGTCTCCTTAATTCCCAATCATTTCCCTTGACTGTTAGTAGCTCTGATTTTTATAGAGACCTCAAGCTTGCAATAAACCTTTTGTTGTGATCCGCCAGCAGCCCACAGAGCTAGCAGCAGAGTTGGACAGTGAGGAGGCTGGGGAGGACCATGGGCCAGTCCTGGGAGTCTGGGAAGGCCCGGATGAGGGCTCTGTGTCGGAGGCAGAGATGGGGTCAGGGCCATCTGGGAGTGATGTGCGGACTCCAGAGCTTACAGAGTTGGACAGCAGAGAGGCAAAGGAACAGGAGGAGCCTGTTCCTAGTGCACGCATGAGCAGAGCTGCCAGAAGGCAAGAGCAGCTAAAGCAAAAAGGACAACTTGGGAGTAAGGCCAGGAGATGATTGGCCACTCCCATAAGGCTTAAAAGAGCATCAAAGGCTCTTGAGCTCTTTGTAGGAAAGCAACATTGCTAAATCTTTTTTTCCAGTAGGCATCTCATTTCTGAACTTCGTGGGGCTTTGCCAAGAAAGGCCTTTGGCAGGGTGCCAAAGAAGATAAAGGTTTGTGATAAGCCAACGGTTCCCGTTGCGAACCGGTAGTAAAGGTAAGTAGAACCCACCCCTGATTTTAATATATTACTGCAAGCCTTCCTAAACTAGATAGAAGGGATCCCTGACCATGGGCTGTAGACCGGTACCAGGCTGTGACCCGTTGGGAACCTGGCTGCGCAAGCAGCGGGCGAGCATGTGAAGCTTCATTTGCACATGCGTGGGAGCTAGGTTGCGCGTGTGAAATCATCCTTTCCTCCTCCCAGCTGCTGCTGCCAGTCCAGTATATATATATATATTCTACTTCATTGTACCTGCAGCTCCCATAAAGCATCATTATTTATAGAGACGCAACATCTACTGAGCTGTCTGGCTTACAGCAATAATATTATAAACTCAATATTTTTCCGTTTTCTCTTTCTTTCTCTCTCTCTCTCTTTCTACCCATAGATCTTTTTCTTCGATTTTTCTTTTCTCTCTTTCTTTGCATAGAAGTAAATAATTGGTCTTAAAGTGCCGAGAAGCAGTTGATTCTGAAGTTCGTACAATCTGTTTTTGCAAAATCGATATTAGGAATTGGTATCTCTGTTTTCTGAGGAGAAGAGACTATAGAGCTACACACAGTCTCAGGAAATCAAGTAAGACTATAAAACCATGCATAAAATACTTGTAGGAGGGAGAGAAACAAGACCTTAGAGCCCAATTTCTTTTCATTCAGCGATTGCCCTCTACTTGACCTTAGGTCCAAATCATCATCAGAGGAGCTCATTTCTCTTAAAGACACAAGAGCTACACATTGTAGTGTCTCTGTTTGTATTTATTTTTTATCCCAACTTTATCATCATCATCATCATCATCATTATTAAAAATAATTCAAGGCAGTGAACATACCTAATTTTCCTTCCTCCTGCTATTTTTCTCACAACAACAACTCTGTGAGATGAGTTGGGCTGAAAGAGAGCTGGTGAGCCCAGGTCAACCAGCTGACTTTCATTCCTAAACCAGGATTAGGACTCACAATCTCCAGGTTTCTAGACTGGTACCTTAACCACTAGACCAAACTGGCTCTTCCACTGTTCTTATTATTCTTATTAATTCCTTATTGCTCTTGATTGTGCACTAAATTGTACATACAGATGCTCACAGCAGGGCACCCTTGGCTTCTGGGTTGACGCGGATATTATTTCTTTTGTTTATGAGGACCCAGATTTTTGGGGGTAATAGGATGACTTTGTAAACTGCTTAGAGAGGGCTGTAAAGCACTGTGAAGCAGTGTATAAGTCTAAGTGCTATTGCTATTATTTCTGGATTGGTTCCGATTAGTACATTTTCTAGGCCCTGGAGTAGATGCTTAGAATGCCTTTACCTCCAGACTCTGCTTCCATTAGTCCACCTCTTGTTGGCTTTCCTTCCTCCGTGCTGTGGTATGTAGCAGTGGTGAAATCCAAATTTTTTTACTACCGGTTCTGTGGATGTGGCTTGGTGGGCGTGGTGTGGTGTGGCTTGGTGGGCGTGGCTTGGTGGTTGTGGCAGGGAAAGGATACTGCAAAATCCCCATTCCCTCCCCACTCTGGGGCCAGCCAGAGGTGGAATTTTCTGGTTCTCTGAACTACTCAAAATTTCTGCTATCAGTTCTCCGAACTGTTCAAAATTTCCGTTACCGGTTCTCCAGAACTTGTCAGAACCTGCTGGATTTCACCCCTGGTATGTGGCCAGTTTCAGCTAGGCAGAGCCTTCACACATTAGCATCTGCAGGAGATCAGGAGAAACAAGGAGTGTTATGTGCTTCTTGATGTCCTTGTGCAAATAACACATAAGGCATGCAATATCAGTAACGACTGCAGAGCAAGTGAAAGGCTACGATTTGTTTGACAAGTACATTGTGCTGGCTGGTAGGGAATGTAAATGAGTTTTACTTATTGTTCTGCAATCACTATGCTAAGTGACCATGAAAATTAAATACACATACTATATTCACTAAAATATGAGTTTTGTGGGGAAAACCGTTCCTTTAGGGAAAAAAAAAGGAGCTGTTGTTGTTGTTGTTGTTGTTGTTGTTGACAACTCTTAATCTCAAAGAAGAAATGGTCTAGAACCACAGAGCTTCTGCTTTTGTGTAACAAGCAACTGAAAGAAAACAAAAAAAGCTGCAAGTGATGACTCTGAGGGGGAGGAATTGTTATCTTAAGCTTTAAAGAGGCTCTTGGTAACAGGTAACAGAGTTATTCTATTGGATGTTTGTATTTCCATAACATCTCTTTTCCATATACATTAAAAGCTAAAGGTTAGTATAATGTACATAAGATCTATATGTTTATGCATCGGTATTCTACTTCATCTTTATCCTAATCTCCCTGTAATTTCAGCCTCTATCAATCTGAATCTCTATTCATTTTCTGTCTTCTATCAACTGGTTACTGCAACGTCCTTATCTCATAGTCTTTCTCTGATATTCCCTTGGCTTGCAAAATGTGGGCCAAAACAACCTCCATCTCACCTAGAGTTGTGTGTTTCCACATAGTTTGACACTATTAATCCCATATTCAGCTGTCCAATTCTTAGGTCATACTGTTCTTACCTCCTGAAAAGAAAATAATGGTGGTTAGATAAAAGGGCTTTTCAGGGATGACTTCATGACTTCATGACAATGCAGGCATTTTTTTTTTCTCAGACACTTAACCAGGTAAGCACATTTTTCAACTCTGAAGGTTTTAAATGGTTAATTTTATTCTACATTCCTGTTTTTAGCGTGCTGTTTTCACTGACACTGAATTACTCTAGGGTTAAAGTGGTATAAAAATGGAGAGAATGAATGCACAAATGAATAAAATATATAATTCCGCAATGCAGCGGAATTGTCTGCCATATATATTTTTAGACACTATATAATGAATGGGAGAGACGGCTATATATTTGTGATAGCTTCCGAAAAATTTGGAGAATGCTGGATTGTAGGGTCAAATTATAATGAAAAAAAAACCAAACCTGGTTTTTAATGTCAAAATTGCTTTGAGCTTGGCTTCTCAGATTGGCACAGAAATACGGCACTTCCATTTTCCATTTTGGCAAAATGTGGGTCTGGTTCAATCTGAGTAGCTCTCAGAACCAAAAACAAAACAAAACAAAAAAACCCCACCAAATCCACCTTGGAGAGAAAGGGGGGAAAATCCCAGTCCCCACAAAATAGCTTCTCAGTGCAGTGACTGGAGACGTGATTTGTTCTGACATAATTTAATCTGACCTTCAGCAATAAATGCAGGATCTTCTGAGGAGCTACAGAAGATTGTTAGCTTTCTATATGGAAAGGCTGTCCTGCTGTTCACAGTTATTATCCTTGAACCAAAACTTGTCAGTTGAAATTCAGCAGAGGTTCAGTGCAGGCTGATTTGATATTTATTTTTTCACCTTGGCCAAACCCTCTCGGTTTCTAAACGCTTGCTGTAGCAGAAACTGACGATAACTTTCAGCAAAAAAGCTTTCAATTACCACCAGGTAATTTTGGGATTAATTACGCAACTTTCTTCCTTTTCTTTTTTCTTTTTTTCTTTTTTTTCTTTTCTTTTCTTTTCCTTTCAGTCCTGGCATTTTCAATGAAAAGGTAATTGGTTTTCCCCTGAAATGGGGGGCAGAGGGGGGGATCCAAGGGGAAAGATCAGAATTTTATAATAATACTATTCAAAGGATTATGCATTGAGACAGCTGAACAATGCACATTCAAACTGTTCTACATGGATTCATAGATAACATCCCCCCCCACACACACTATTTATAGGCAATACACACACACACACACACACACACACACACACACACACACACACATATATATATATATATATATATATATATATATATATATATATATATATATATATATATATATTGCAGAACAGGTGGAAAATAATCTCTGTCTCTTTAACAGAATAACAGAGTAGGAAGGGATCTTGTAGGTCATCTAGTCCAAACCCCTCCACCCAAGCAGGAGACTCTACACCATTTCTAACAGATGGTAGTCCAGTCTCTTGAAAGCTTCCAGTGATGGCGCTCCCACAATTTCTGAAGGCAAGTTTTGATTGGTTGATTGTTCTCACTGTCAGAAAATTTCTCCTTATTTCCAAGTTGAATCTCTCCTTGATCAGTTTCCATCCATTATTCTTTGTCTGGCCTTCAGGTGTTTTGGAAAACAGGTTGACCCCCTCCTCTCTATGGCAGCCCCTCAAATATTGGAACACTGCTATCATGTCTCTCCTCATTCTTCTCTTCACTAGACTAGCCATGCCCAGTTCCTGCAACCGTTCATCGTATGTTTTAGCCTCCAGTCCCCTAATCATCTTTGTTGCTCTTATCTGCACTCTTTCTCTGTCTGTCTGTCTGTCTGTCTGTCTGTCTGTCTGTCTATCTCTCCCTCTCCCCCGCCCCACCCCGTGTGTGTATGGCTTGAGAATATGGTCACCATGTTTTTGCTGGAAAGGAAAAAATTAGACAGGTAGCCCATGCTATCCACTGTCTCATTATCTTTGATTTCCAGTATCTAAAGTTGGACAACACTTCATTATCCTCATAAAACTTTTCCCATATCTATAGCTTTAAATCTGTTTGCAATATGTATACATAAGCAAAATGGCAGGTGGAGTTTTACACATTCATGATATTTTTCTCACTGTCTCATTATTCATGGTCTCATTATCTGCTGCAGTTTGGCTAGAACAGGACTTTGCAAATAGCAGTATCTGCTGCCAGCTTCCCATCCCTAAATCATTAAAGGCACACACATATTCCCACACACCAGAAACTCATGCCACCAGATTTCTTTCAACTAAAGCAGCACTGATGAATTGATACCAGGTCATTACAATACTCTGAAATATTGTAGTCTAGGTCCATATATTTTATTAAATCATAAAGTTTGGGAAAGAGAAGGATAGCTTAAAGCAGCTTTTCATAACCTGGGAAACCTCCAGAAGTATGGATTTCACTCACAGAATTTTCAGCAATGATTTTACTGGCTGAGAACAAGGGGAGTTGAAGTACCGTATTTTTTGGACTATAAGACGCACCAAAGTATAAGACGCAGCTTAGTTTTTGGGGAGGAAAATAGGGGAAAAATCTGCCTACCAGGTATTCATCTGGTCAGCTTCAGCACATTAGTTTGCTGGTTTTTTTATCTCCTGCTTGGGGATAAAAAACAGCTTCTAAGGCACAACTGAGAGGAAGCAGCAATTAGAAAAGCAGGCAAAGCATGGGGGAGATTGCTTCACTCGGCTAGCACCTAGTTAGGGCTGAAAAAAAGCTTCTTAAGAAAAGCTGAGAGTCGGAGCAAAGCATGGAGATCGCTTCACTTGCTAGCACCTCGTTAAAGCACAGCGGAGAGTCAAGGGAGCAGGCAAAGCTGGGAAGATTGCTTCACTTGCTAGTGCCTCATTAGTGCCTCGTTAGGGCTGGAAAAAAGGTTTGAAAAAGCTACATTCGGAGTATAAGACGCACCCAAATTTTCAGCCTCTTTTGGGGGGGGGGGAAGGTGCATCTTTTACTCCAAAAAATATGGTATGTACCCAGATTCAGGAAGGGTGGCTTATACGTGATGCAGTGGTGCAGTAGTTAGAATGCAGTACTGCAGGCTACTTCTGCTACCTGCTGTCTGCCTGCAATTTGGCAGTTCAAATCTCACCAGGCTCAAGGTTGACTTAGCCTTCCATCCTTCTGAGGACGGTAAAATGAGGGCCCAGATTGTTGGGGAGTGGGGGCAATATGCTGACTCTGTAAACTGCTTAGAGGGCTGTAAAGCACTGTGAAGCAGTCTATAAGTCTAATTGCAAATAATTCAAAAAATTTACACATGTGCAGAAATGGATAGACTAACATTGAAATTGAAAGACAAGGAAGACTCACAGTATTTTAAGATATGGGACAGTTGGTATGAGTGGATAAACCAATGGAAAAGAAAGTAAAGTCAAAATTTAGTAAGGAATTAAAAGTAATAATTATATACCGTCATTAAGGAAAAAAAGGGAAAATAAGTTTTTGTATATATGTGTACTTATATACATTATATACACTTTGTTTGTTGTTTGTTGATACTGTTGATTGTATTTTAAGGTTGTGAATGTTTTATACAATTTTATTTTTTTAAAAAAATTAATAAAGCTTGTTTTTAAAATGAAAAAAAAAAGTCTAATTGCTATTGCTATTGCTATGTGCCTGTAAAGTGTCTGCATATAGTGAAAGGCAGTTTTTCTTGTGAGTTAGTTAGACTGGATCTGTATATATTGTAAAGTGAAAAAAATTGTGCATTCCCCCCCCCCAATTGCTCTGTGAATGAGATGAATGGTTTCTAACTCAGATAAATAAAACAAGAATAAATAAAATAAAATGTTTCCTTTCACTTGATATCAACTCCTAGTGGCTTACACGGCATGCCCACATGGAAGCCTTTTGGCAATAGTATGAAAGTGCAGGATCCAATCTGAGTCGGTCACTGGGACCAGAGGTTTAGTCTTCTGAGTTTTCAGATTCATCCTGGAGCCCGTCCCTGAGAATGGGCTCCAGCACGAGTCCAAAAGCTGAGAAGATTAAACCTCTGGTCCTAGTGCCTGACTCAGATTGTATCTTGCAACATTATCTGTTGTGACCTAGGCTCACTTAGTCATTACAAGACACAATTAGTCTTAAACAAACCTATTTTATTATAACAGTTGGGAATGACTTCATTCCCAGCTTAGTCCAAATTAATTCCAAAACAAATCCTTCAGAAAAAGTCCTTCAGCTTATCACAAACCTTTATCTTCTTTGGCACCCTGCCAAAGGCCTTTCTTGGCAAAGCCCCATGAAGTTGAGAAACAAGAGATGCCGACTGGAAACAGATTTAGCAACGTTGCTTTCCTACAAAGAGCCCAAGAGCCTTTGCTGCTCTTTTAAGCCTTAAGGGAGGGGCCAATCATCTCCTGGCCTTACTCTTGAGTTGTCCTTTTTGCTTTAGCTGCTCTTGCCTTCTGGCAGCTCTGCGCATGCATGCACTAGGAACAGGCTCCCTCTGCCTCTCTGCTGTCTGATTCTGGAAGCTCCGGAGTCTGTGCATTACTCCCAGATTGCCATCTCTGCCTCTGACACAGAGACCTCATCTGGGCCTTCCCCAGACTCCAGGTCCCCAGTTTCCTCACTGTCTGATTCTGCTGCTAGCTCCGCGGGCTGCTGGCGGACCACAACATTATCCTGGGACACATATATTTGTCTTCATTCGTGAATATGAAAGTGTCAAGCCAATACATTCTTATAGGATGACCTTCAACTTACCATTCTAATGAAGAACTATTGCCACCCCTTAACCACCTCGAGAAGCCAGAAGCAAACTGACACTTAACTTTAGAGCAGTCTTTCAAAATGAAAATATGTTTTTGCCATCAAATAAGACAGGATATTCATGGAATGTAGCTGTACTAACGAAAGACGTTGATACTGCCGCTTTGAAGTGAAAAATTGATTAATGAAAAAAGAAATAAAATCTTAAGTCTGAGAGTTAAGGATAGGTCAAGCCCCAACCAGCTTTATCTCTTTGTGCTACAGATATTATACAGAGTTCAGCTTGAGATATCTACACTTGGCTATTTTCACTGAATGAGACTTAGAACTTGGATGGAATAAGTGCAGGTGATAGAATCTTCTCCTGAGAAGCTTGAGTGGGATTTAAACATTTAAGTTAGTTTTAGTTTTAGTTTTAGTTTCTGAGTAAGATATGTTTAATTTGTTCATATTTAATCTTGTATTTTATATTTTAAATTATATGTTATACACTATGCCTTATTTTAATTAGGATCCCTCTGACATGAATAACGAAACAGATTGTTTTGAAGATGAATAATGTCGTATTTCATCGTTTCGTTCTTTGAAAAGCATTCAGATCCACATTGCATGAGTTCTGGCATTAGGATACAAATGAAAGCAAAGTTGTTAAATAAGTGGATCATTAATACCTTGTATTTGAGCAAATATAGACTTTGAACATGCTTTAATCAATGATCTAAATTGGGACTGACAGGAAGAACGATTTTGCTCGATTCAGACTACAGTTCTATGATCGCTGTAGGGCATTGTAAATGCCTGTTTTTGTCTCTAGTTAATTGTCCCAAAAGTGCTTTTTTCAAGCGGCAACTGGACTTTCTGGTTTTTTTTCTTTGAAGACGTTTTACTTCTCATTTCTCAGAGCTGAAGAAGCTTCTTGGATGAGAAGCAAAACATCTTCAAAGAAAAAAAACCAGAAAGTCCAGTTACCTCTTCGGGCAAAAAAGTACTTTTGGGACAACCATGACCTGAATGACTGAGAATCTCCATAGATAGAAATGTCAGAAACAGCACCCCAGCTTTAGAGGATGATAGCATTCCTTTCCAGTTCTTTTAATAAAATTTTCTGAGATGGTTCTGGAATTTGGAATTTGATCACTGGAAAGAAAAGAAAAAGTAACATGCTACCAGTAGAGGTGAGCAATATTTGAACATACAGGTAGTTGTTTAGCTATCACAATTGGGACTCAGTCATTAAGTAACACATTGATAAGTGAAACCCCTAGGGTGCTTATGATCCAACTTCATTTTTTCTTTGCTTTACAGGTCTAGAAGGTTGTAAATGTGTGGATTAGTTGCAAAATTACATTTTTCATCACCATTATCACTGTGAATGGTCGCTAAATGAGGCAATCACTAAACAAGGACCATCCTTACTGAATCCAAAGCTATACTGGCTGCCCTGTGCTCCTTCAAAAATAGAATGTTACTTACCTTTGCATATGAATTGCATTTTGTCAGGATAATGAATATTTAAAGCTGACCAGCCGCTGTAAGGCTGTAAATCAAGATGATGAAATGAGAATGAGTCAGCAGAGTTACTGCCACTTTAAGAAGCTGTCTATATAAGGGAGGCTGTGAGAGGGCATCTCTCTCTCTCCTCATGTATCACTCTCCTCGTTGTGTTCTGTCTGCATTGTAACTCTCTGTGTAGAGTTGAAGATTGATTGATTGCCTGGTATGTGCCTACCACGTGTATGTCTGTATATAGAAGCCCTGTATATAAATCACTGTTTGTAATGACCAAACCTCTGTGTCCTGTAGTTTGCTCCTGGGTTGTATCAAAATAGTAGCCACACTGTAAAAACTCTGACAGGTTATGGGCCCAATCCAGAGAGAAGGCCAGAGTGACTAGAGAGAATAGAAACACAGTTAGAGCTTGCACTAGAGCCAGAAGGGTTGTGCAACGTGGTTTGATAGTGGTTAGTGGCTTGTGAAAGAAAGCAGGCAGCATGGCCTCCGTTGGAGTAATGGGAGGTCTTGGTGTCTCGACTGAATGAGACAAACTACCTCTCCTGGAGTGTAAAGATGGAGATGTACCTGCGAAGGGAGGAGTTGTGGAAGATTGTTACTAATCCACCAGCAGTCCTGGATGATGAAGACCAGAGAAGAAACGAAAAGGCATTAGCCAGCATAATTCTGGCTTTAGAGGACAGTCAGCTGATACACGGAAGAGGTCTCCAGTCTGCGAAAGAGTGCTGGGAGGCTTTGCGCAGTGTGTATGTTAGAGAGACTGTGGGCAGAAAAGGGTTGCTGACAAGGAGACTGAATAAGGCACAACTGAAGCCGGGGGAGAGTATTCCACACATCTGCAAGATATGAGAAGGACATTCCTTGAGTTAGAAGAAAGAGGAATGACATTTATTGAAGCACACAAGGTGTATATGGTACTCAGTTCCTTGGACAGTTCATGGGATGTTCTTGTGACTAGTCTAGAGTCCATGCAAGAACGGGATTTAACCATGGCATATTTGACTGGTCGATTGTTGGAGGAGGAGCAGAAACAGCTGGATAGGTGACCAGGAAAGGGGGGAGAGAACGCTTAGCACAGACCAGCATCTGCAACAGTCCAGGATGCCGGCAGAGCAGCTAAGACAGTTTACACAGTGAAGAGATGCTACATGTGTGGTTCTATTGAACATCTTTTAAAAAAGATATTTGCATTATCAGAATAGTGAGATGCAAGGGAAAAAGCCTATATTAGTGACAACAGAAAAGAACAACAACTCCAGGCAGTCCTTGACTCACAACAGTTCATTTAGTGACCATTCAAAATTACAATGGCACTGAAAAAAGTGACTTATGACTGTTTTTCACACTGACGACCATGTGAAAAATGGTCAAGTGTCAAAATTTGGATGCTTGGCAACTGGTTCATATTTATGGGTCAGGTGATCAGCTTTTGTGACCTTTTGACAAGGCCAGTGGGGAAGCCAGACTCACTTAACAACAATGTTATTAACTTAACAACTGTAATAATTCACTTAACAACTGTGGCAAGAAAGATCCTAAAATCGAGCAAAACTCACTTATCAAATGTTTCATTTATTTTGGGCTCAGTTGTGGTCGTAAGTCGAGAACTACCTGTGCTAAATATAAATAAAAACATTGTGGGAAAAAGTCTAACTGCTGACACATTTTCCTCTTCCCTTTGGTGTATTTTCCCAACTGCTGACCATAATCCAGATGATTATACTTTACATGGTACATTGAAGATTATTGCTGATATCTGTTTAAGTCCATTAACCTACTATTGATGATTGGTCTCATGACATTTTTTTTAGAAATCATAGTTAAATGTCTATATTTTTGCTGATGTCTAATGTGTAGTATATATGGGAGCTATTCTTGCTTAAATTTGACTAGACCTCAAATTCCAACTCTATGATTGAGATAAGAGAGAGAGAGGGAGGGAGGGAGGGAAGGAAGAGAGAAGAGAGGGAGGGTGGGAAGAGAGAAGAGAAGGAGAGGGAGAGAGTGAGTGTGGGAGTGGGAGGGAGAGAAGAGAAGAGAGATGGAGGGAGGGAGGGAGGGAGGGAGAGAAAGAGAGAGAGAGAGAGAGAGAGAGAGAGAAAGATATATATATATATATATATATATATATATATATATATATACATACATACATACATACATACATACATACATACATACATACATATATATATATATATATATATATATATATATATATATATATATATATATTTGATGTTTGCATGCAGTTTTCCCAATATATGTGTTTTGGGGATGCATTTTTTCAACTATATGCGCTACATCCATTCCTGACTGTCCATTTTGCCTTTGAGTCCTTTTTGTCAAAACATGTGAATTCTACTGTAGTGAAATCCACACTGGGTTTCTTTGGCATCTTGTTTAGAAATGGGCTATAAATCTCCTTCAGATTAAGGGTACATTACATTAACTGGCTTAATGAGGCCAAAGTTCCAACATATCTGTATGTAAATTAGCAGTTCTGTATATCCTGCTGCAACCAGTGATAAATTGTAAATACAGGGACTATATATAAGGCCAGGCATGCCTGCACAAGACAGACTTTATAGCAGATAGGACACCATTTCAAATGAGGTATCTGGACAATTGTGTCTTCAAAGACTGCAAATGAGCTTTCATGAATGTAGAATCTTAAGCTACATTCTTCTGCTGCTTATGTCATGGCCTCTTTGTGACTATTTATTGTGGTGGAATGAAGTCTGGAGTCCCAGGAGGAAGGAACTGTTTCCCAGAGAGCAAAGAGACAGTGGAATTTGGAAGGCCTGATGGGCAGGAAGAGGGTGAAGGCAGATCCTCCCTAGCAATTCATCTAATAGTTATGCAGATGGTTTTAATCTGAAAAGATTTTGTTTATAGGTGAACAACAATAATAATAAAAAAACTATTCAGAAGGAAGCCCTCATGTCATTCTTGGCTCTTTGGACCTGCTATTACTAGGAATATCCTGCCTTAATTGAATACACCAGTATAATGCTTTCTGCAGTAAATTCCTTTCAACCTCCGAGCACTAGGTGAAAATTTGTTAATGGTGATGAGAAAAACAATGCCTCCTAAGGCAGCATTTAACATCCAGCTGCCTGCAATTACTGTGAGTTCAATTCTCACCAGGCTCAAGGTCGATTCAGCCTTCCATCCTTTCTAAGGTGGGTAAATTGAGGACCCAGTTTGTGGGGGCAATAAGCTGACTTTGTATAATATACAAAAGTATGAAGGCTATTGCTTAACGTATTGTAAGCCGCCCTGAGTCTCTGGAGAAGGGCGGCATATAAATCAAATTAAACACACACACACACACACACACACACACACACACACACACACACACACAGATAACATTTTGAGCCATGATACCACCTGAGGAAACTTGAACACAAATAGCATTGCAAAATGAGCAGTGGTGAAATCCAATTTTTTTTACTACTGGTTCTGTGGGCGTGGCTTGATGGGCGTGGTGTGGATCAGTGGGCGTGGCTTGGTGGGCATGGCAGGGAAAGGATACTGCAAAATCCCCATTCCCTCCCCACTCCTGGCTGAAGGCTATTGCAAAATCCCCATTCCCACCTCACTCTGGGGTGGTATTTGCTGGTTCTCCAAACTAGTTAAAATTTCCACTACCGGTTCTTCAGAACCTGTTAGAACCTGATAGATTTCACCCCTGAAAATAAGTATTTATATACATTCAAAAATAATTGAGTGTGTCATGTCAGCAGAACAGAATTTTAATTATTAGAGGAAAAATGGATTGTGTTACTGTGGCAATGTGGCATGAACTCATTTTATGCCTAAGATTTATTTCAGTGAGAAATTAATGAGGATCCAACTTCCAAAGAGAATTTGTATCATTTATTTTTTTTAAAAAAAATCGCTTTCAGGAATACTTCTGAAGATCTTGGTCATCATGAACGATGATGTTAATATTCAAAGACAAATGAAGCAAAACACAATTTATATGCAGATCAAACATATCAACAGAATATGGAAAAAATGAACTATAAGGTTAAAAAAAGCAATAAAGAGGATGTGATATTCAGGTGGGTATTCTTCACATTTAATTATTTGAACATTTTATTTCTTCTGAATGGTTGTTCCTTATGCTCTCTATTCTAAACATGTGAGAAATTAAAATTAAAAATGAGCAATATTGAAAATACCCTGTTGATTTTCTCAAGAAAAGTAATTTCTTAAATTTGATAGGAATTAGTTTCTGGAGCTTCTCTTGAAATGCAGTTGGGGTTGAGATACACTTCAGAACTGGAATAAGTGCTTTGAACAGCACAAGAGCAAGATGATAGCAACTGCCCTTGAAAGCAACTGTGTCATTTCCTGCAATGTGTGGCTGTCTCTTTCAGCAGTCATATTGATTCTAGATTAAAAGAGAGAGAGAGAGAGAGAGAGAGTGGCTGCTTTGAGGAATTCCAACCTGCATACTGTCAATCAAATCTAAAGCTGCCCTAATGCAACTATTCCCACTAGGTTTTTAGATACATTTCCGATGTAAAAGATCTCATAATACAGCTGGGAATGTGAAAGTCTTTTGCATGAAAACTACAGAATATAGAATAACAGAGTTAGAAGATGAATACATAACCAGAAATGGCAAAACATATGGGAAACAAACTATAAATTAACAATGGCAACTTCTTATAAAGAAAACTTTTATAAAATGTTTTATAGATGGCACTTACCACCTGCTAGGTTAGCTAAAATGTTTAAAAATATCTCTAGCAAATGTTGGAAATGTAACCAAAAAACGGGCACATATTACCATATGTGGTGGACTTGTGCTAAAGAAAAAAAAAAGTGGGAGGGAATATATAAGTGGTAAGAAAAGTAGGAAAACATGTAGATTTTAAACCTGAACTTTTTCTATTAGGTATAGCACTAGAAAAAATTGATGAACAAAATATATACTTAATATTGCATGTATTAACAGCAGCGAGGAGTATATTTGCACAATATTGGAAAAATGAAGAAATACCACAAGACAAAGAGATAATTAGGAAGATACTGGATTGTGCAGAAATGGACAGACCTACATTGAAGATTAAGCAGAAAGAAGATACAGAATATTATCAAACATGGAATTTATTCTACCAGTGGTGGGAAAAAAGGGGTGGAGAATAAGAATGTATTGTACTGTTAAGCAAATAAAATAACCAGCAGAACACGATGTTTATTAAGCACTAACAAAATGTAAGGACACGTTGGCTCAGTGGCTAAGATGCTAAGCTTATCGATCGAAAGGTCGGCAGTTCAGTGGTTTGAATCCCTAGTGCTGCATAACAGGGTGAGCTCCGTTACTTGTCCCAGCTTTTGCCAGCCTAGCTGTTTAAAAGCATGTAAAAAATGCAAGTAGAAAAATAGGGACCACCTTTGGTGGGAAGGTAACATTGTTCCGTGTGCCTTTGGTGTTTAGTCATGCCGGCCACATGACCACGGAGATGTCTTCGGACAGCGCTGGCTCTTCAGCTTTGAAACAGAGATGAGCACCGCCCCCTAGAGTCGGGAACAACTAGCACATACATGTGAAGGGAACCTTTACCTTTACCTTAACAAAATGTAAACAATAGAAAATTAATAAAACTTTATTTTTTTAAAAAAAGAAAAGAAAACTAGGATGAATACAACTCTTTTAAGCTAGATGGAGCAATGAACTGATTTTGTGTAATGCAACTTCCTATGCAAGGAGGAACAGTCCAGTGATAACTGGAAATCTCAGGCAAAAGGTGAAGGGTATGATTCTGTATTTGAGTATGGATGGGGTTGACTTAAGAGGTTGATTGCTTTTGACTGAGAAACAGGAAAATTGTTTTAAGGGAAGATAGGGTTCCATGTCCCGGTGAAATTCTTAATGAACTTACATCTTCAGAAGAAAAATGTGCATCATAATTTCATACTATGCCTACAAATTTATTCTTCACCTCAGGGATAACTTTTGATTTCCAAAACGAATGTTCCTTTCACCCCTTCTCCGAACTGCATGGTCTTTAATGTTTGATTTGGATTTCTTCTGCGGGAGGGCATTTCATTGATATGCAAAGCTATCAGGGAATTCATTCTGAATTCCTGTCTCATTCTTTCTCTACATACACACGTCAGTGGTGGGTTTCAAAAATTTTTACTACCGGTTCTGTGGGCATGTCTTGGTGGGCGTGGCAGGGGAAGGATACTGTAAAATCTCCATTCTGTCCCCAATCCAGGGAAAGGTTACTGCAAAATCCCCATTTCCTCCCGATTAGCTGGGACTTGGGAGGGAGAGAATAGATGGGGGTGGGGCCAGTCAGAATTTTTACTACCAGTTCTCCGAACTACTCAAAATTTCTGCTACCGGTTCTCCAGAACTAGTCAGAACCTGCTGAAAACCACCTCTGATACGCGTACCCCATAGTGAAGATGTCATTTGGTTACCCGTGATGAGTCACAATTTCAGGGCCACTTCATCTGTGCTAAATGTAAATGGTAAATGCTATGCTTTGTGTCATGAGCAAAGACATCATTCAATCCCTCTATGTCTATGAATATTGGTGGAAGTAAATTGGTGTTTATCCAATGGAGCAGTCCACCAATTTATAGAGTCATTGGGAAATTGAATAGCGAGCTGTTTAATGTGGAAACTAGGAAATGTAGGTAGATGACAGGAGGAAATTATCTATGTCCTTTTATGAACAATTAATGGGTAATATTTGGAGTTTTATGAATGGAGAGGGGAAGGGTACTTAATGCCCGAGATATTGTCATATATATAAACTTGTTTCAAATGTGTGTTGGAAATGTAATTGTAAAGAAGGTGTTAACTCGCAAAGCATTCCTGGCCTGCACTTGAGTTGCCATAGGCCAGGGGGGATGGGAAACTGGCAAAACTGCACAACAGCCAAAAACAATGCACATTCCATGCTTATCTCCCTCAAGACTGTATCCCAGGGATAGCTACAGTAGTTGAAGGGGAGTGATCTCTACAACCCGCAAAATTTATTTATTTATTTAGTCGCATTTCTATTGCTCCGTTGGCTAATGTGATTGATGACACACCCTGGGGGAGGGGGGAAACAGGGTCATAATTGGAGTAAATTATGTAGGGTCAGAGCTGGCTTCACTTGGGAACATGCTGACATGAAGCTCCTAATAAATGACTGAATTTCTTTTGAAGCTTGGCTCAAGACTCATGATTTACTTAGGGCATCCATTGGAACCCTGACAGCAGGTACTTTGTGATGACCCGGGGTGTGGCACAAAGGCAACACAGCCAGAGAATAAGTACAAGTCCCTTTATTAGCTCCAAATTTTGCCCCCAATGTCCCTTTACTCTCTGGTCTGGAGAAAAACTCTTCCACAAACCTGTAAGCAGATAAAACTTTCAACTATAAATCCAACAGGGCAAGATAAGGTAATTAATCTGGCAGGACAAGCAAGATAAGAAGTCCAGACTTGAAGTAGCACGGCAGGGAGGATGCCAGGAACTCAGATAAAGCAGCCAACACGAACTCAGTGTTTGTTCCCGACAACCACCCCTCCTACTGTATTTGCCTCCCTTTTAAACTCCAGCTCCAGGTATATCTTGAAGGGAGTTGGGGCCCTCTCCTTCCTTGTAAGCCACACAATCCACAATGGTCTCTTCTCTATTCGTGCCCTAGGATGAGGAGGGGGTGGGCCTTGGTCTTCATCAGAACCCCTTCTCCCTTGTTCTACCTCTCTCCTGCTCTGCTCAGTCTGACTTTGCCCTTCCCCAGTTTCCTCCACAGCCAACGGAGCCACTCTCTTGCTCTCTGTCAGCTGTTCCTCTTCTAGCTCAGAGTCAGACTCCGACAGGGGCATGACATACTTTCTATCATCTTTGGCGGACTTGTGATAAAAAAATCTCCCTTTTTACGACCCTGGAATCCCTTAATTTGGGGTAGAATTGGGGTGGCTGAATGGAGCTGAGCATTTATTGGCTGGATACCCTTCCTGACACCTATGCAGAGTTCTCAGCAGATATGCCCTAGGAGAGAAACATCTGTCACTACCTAGGATTGAACTCTCAACCTTCTGAGTGGGAAGTGAGTGTCTTTATCACTAGGCCACTACGACATTCTTTGGTGGACTTGTGATAAAACAAAGAAAAATCGGGGCCAGATTTTTGTCTTAATTCACAAGATTTTTTAAAGCAAATATAAAATTGAAAAGAGACCTTTTTCTTTTAGGGCTATTGGATAAAGAACTTGAAAGAAAATTTGGAAGTTTGTTATTATATACAAAAATGGAAAGGCATGATAATTTCCACAATGGAAGAATGGGTGGAAAAAGTGATAGAGTTGGCAAAGATAACCTCTTTCACAGATGTAGAGATTTGCATAACAACCATGGGGAGAAAGGTAGAAAAATTGGGTGTGTCTCAGTTAACAACCACCTTGGAAATTCTGATCCCAATTATGGTTGTAAGATGAGGACTACCTGTAGTGAGATCTATTGCTTCCTGGTCATAAAATAATCACCAATGACAGTGATTGAGTTCTTTTTTCAAAATCCATCAACACTCCTATGCATTAACTTTTAATCTCTGGAAATCTTCAATAATATTTCATTAGGCTTTTTTCACAAACAATTTTTTTTTTACATTTCATTTATATTTCTAGATGTTGAGCTCCTTTACTTTATTTTGTATATTTTATTGTATTGCTTTTCTGTTCATTGAAAGAATTTTATTTTGTGATTTGTGTTTAATCAAGTTGGAGTAACATGATTTTTTTATATCTTACTTTGATTGACTTGTACGAATCATATAAAAGAAATGACAAAAATATCCAATTTACCTAATAGACTGGCTGAATCCCAGGATTCTAAAATGGAGAATAGACATTTTATGAAATCACAGATAAGATTATGAGAATCTTCTGTAGAAACTTATGAATTTCTGTATACGTGTGTATGCCTGTATGTTCCTGAAATGATGCTTTGTACCACATAATCACAGCTATAAAACAGACAAAAAAGTGTATTCTTCTATTGTCTCATTTTTGCTCTGGTGATTTTAATTGGAAAACAAATTTGGATGTTAGGCAATGCTGACTTCAACAAGACAAATGTGTTACATTTCTTGCGAAAAAGGAAGGAAGCATTTATCTTTATATAAAGCAGTAAGCAAGTACAATAAGAGTGAAGTAGTGTGCTGACAAAAATAATCAATTGATTCATGGTCTCTTTGAAGTTATTCTTTGTCTTGCTAACATTAATTCAGCATTACAGAATGAACTATATGATGTATTCATTTATTGTTCAGCCTCAAGGAGCATAGTAATTAGTCAATTCCTATTGAGTTGCACCCCCTACATATTTTAATCTGACTATTTTTAACAGATATTTACTATTAGGCCTGGTTACAGAATTAACGGATCTTGGCAAAATACCTTTTATGGTGACCCTAGTTCAGTGGTGGGATTCAGCCAGTTCACAGCACTTCGGGAGAACTGGTTGTTAACTTTCTGAGCAGTTTGGCAAACTGGTTGTTGGAAGAAATCATTAGGGCAGAGAACCGGTTGTTAAATTACTTGAATCCCACCACTGCCCTAGTTGGCTTGATTTGGAAGTGATTGAGGGAAGTGAGGATAAGAGCACTGTAGGAGATGTTCAGGCTGAGCCCGAGGTAGGGGTCTAATGCATCATCAGTCTCGAGTCCCTTTGCTGCCACAAGAGATCTAAGTCCAGCCACCTTGAATTCCGTTGACTCTTATCCAGCTACCAACTTGCTTTGACCATTAGTAGTTCAGATTCTTGTTGAGAGCTTTAGCATGCAATAAACCTATATATTCATTTGAACTCCCTGGACTCTTGATTACCTGCACTTGACAAGCATTTGGTGATTGGGCTGGAAGATATGAAAGCTGCTAGTTTTGCAATAGCCCAAAGGTTATCATGTATTGGAGTATAAAAATAGAACTTCTTGACTGAAATTAACTTATTCTGATCTGTCTGTCTGTCTTTCTTTCTCTCTCTCTCCCTCCCTCCCCTCTATCATCTATCTATCTATCTATCTATCTATCTATCTATCTATCTATCTATCTATCTATCTATCTATCTATCATGGACAGCCAAAACCCTCCCAAATAAATGGATCATCAAACAAATCAACTCAGACTTCTCACTTGAGGCACTGAATGCCTACCTTAGATACCAATAAATACACACACACACATACACACTAGTGGTGGGTTGCTCCCAGTTCACCCCGGTTCAGGTGAACCAGTATTAGTGGCAGCAGGAGGCTCCACCCACCTGCCCAGACGTCATCAAAAATGCTCTGCACATGTGCAGAAGCACCACACGCTCGCAAAGCACACACACACACACACACACACACACACACACACACAAAGAGATAGATGGATAGAAGCTTCTGTAACACAACATTTGAAACGTGACAATATTTTTTCTGTCCTCCATCTTTAAAATTCAACTTTTGCTTCCATAAAATATTTAGATTTATTTATATGTCAAATTTAGAAACCACCATCTCACTTGCAGAGTGACTCTCTAAGTATCATGAGGAACACCATTGCCTGCACAATTCTGATCTTTTTAGCTGTAGACCCAGCTCAGCATCTGGATATCTTTTCCAAGGCTTCCATGTCTGTTCTACCAAATGTTAGTTTGCAGCATATTTCTTGACTGCTGGATCCTTTACTGTTGATGTATTAAAGTTGCTGTCCACCACTTCAATACATTCATTGTCAATTCAAATACTCGTTGCTCTCCCTGTGGTTATTAGTTTGGTCTTCTTTATTTTTAATATAAATTCAATTGAAGTTTAATAATAAAAACTGCAGATTTATCCGCAAATATGTGTCAGCGCACAGCATTTAATGACTGAAATGAAAGGAAGAGAAATAGATACTCTGTGATGAATGGGGGGGGGGGAAGGGAGGAGCGATGCTGCAGATTTGAATGGAGGTGACTGAAAATGGGTCTTAGGATTCGCACTTAATACTGGAAGGTTAAAACCAGAGGTGGGTTTCAGCAGGTTCTGACCAGTTCTGGAGAACCGGTAGTGGAAATTTTTTTTTTTTATTTTATTGAAAAAGTTTTCAAATACAAATTTTTCCCCCCTTTTTTTCCCCCCCCTCCCCCTCCCTAACCCCCCCTCCCCACCCATCCCCCCCTGTGACTTCTTCGTAACAAAAAAACCCTAATTCATAACAGATTACTTACTCCCTCCTCAAAATACTGACCTTTACTTACTAAAAATATTATAAATATTATAACATCCCCCTTTATCCATACATTTCAGAAAAGAAGAGAAAAAAAACAAAAACATTATACTATAACTATTATAAAATAACTTCTAATTTAACATAATAGTGTTTTATATCTATATATTATTACAACAATTCAAAACCACCTTCCACTTTTAAACTATACGATAAATCCTACTTTAATATTTAATCTTCTATATATATTACTATAACATTTCAAAGCGGCCTCCCCATAAAATCTAATTTAACATTTATTCCACTCTATCCATTTCCTCCACTCCCCTAAATATATCACTTAAAAATCCCTTTTCTTAAACTAATCAGTCTGTAGCTAGCTTATTCACCCACTGTCCTGCAAATTTACCATACACAACAATTCTTAATATCTTTAATTTACTGCCCACACTACTTAAAAATATATATATATATATTCCATTATATCTAGATAAAAAAAAAAGAAAAGACAATAACTTTAAATTTATAGTCCATATAATATCTTCTTTAAGGTCTTTCCACTGGATTGTTAAAAACAACATCCATAATAGGGTAACATAGCTTGCTGATGCAACAGTTTATTCAAGATAAACTTGAATAGTGGAAATTTTGAGTAGTTTAGAGAACTAGTAGTAAAAATTCTGACTGGCCCCGCCCCCATCTATTCTCTGTCTCCCAAATCCCAGCTGATTGGGAGGAAATGGAGATTTTGCAGGAACCTTCCCCTGGATTGGGGAGGGAATGGAGATTTTACAGTATCCTTCCCCTGGAGTGGGGTGGGAATGGAGATTTTACAGTATCCTTCCCCTGCCATGCCCACCAAACCACGTCCACCAAGCCATGACACTCCCACCAAGTCACACCCACAGAACCGGTAGTAAACATTTTTGATTCAGCTGGTTCTATCTGGTTTGGGTGAACTGGTAGTGGCGGCTGTGGGAGGCTCCGCCCACCTGCCCGGATGTCATCACGTCCTGTTTTTGATGCTCTGCGCATGTGAGGGAAGCGAACATGCGCATCAGGTCACATTTGCGAGCCGGTAGCGAAGGTAAGTGAATACCACCACTGGTTAAAACTTGTTCACCAGAAACAGAAAGGGTAGGTGTGATCCATTGTAAGTTAAAAAAAATAGACATGCACAGAAATTCAAGAATCATAACATGGAAATCCTTTGGGTAAGAATAAAAAGAGAGAGAAAAGTGATATTATTGAAGATTATCACAGACTGGTAGGCAGAAAAAAGAACGAGGTTTTTCAGATGATGGCTACTCAAAGATGCAAACAATAGTGACACTGGGAAAAGTGCAATTATTTATTTATGCAAAGGTGGATGAAAGAATCCACAATCCTGGGCATAATCCTCTCCAACAAGGAGAAATTGCTGAGGTGATTGGGAGTTGTTGGTCATGGAACTGAGAAGTGTCAGACCTGCAGGCCAGACTTCAGAAAATATAATTTCACTGAATTTTGAGGGATGGTAGGTCAGCTTGAAATGACCAGAGCGATAGGGACATTCTACAAAATAAGACACTGAAGGACACCACCATTCCTACAAAGAAAATAAAGGCTAGTCTGGCTATGCAAAAAACTCTCTAAAATGATGAAGAGGAAAAAAGACATAAATAAGAAACAGGAGAAGCCATAACTGAATGATATATGGTGACCTCTATAAACTGCAGAAAAAGTGTCAGGAAGGCTAAAGCTCAAAACGAGCTAGTTTGGAAAGGTTTCTGTCATGTTTGTTTCTGACATACTCAAAGAGAAGATAGGTAACGATATTACCAAGCATTTCTATTACTGAGGTTGGTGGGATTCTTTCTACAAACCGATCAACGGTATAATCTAATATTGAGAAAAATTATAGACCGTTAAAGATTTACATGTCTCATACAGTTCCTAGGAGAGGAACCTACACCGACTGCTTATTTTTTTGGCCCAGACAATGTATTTCGTAAATTAGATTTCCTCATCTTAATGAGTTATTCGCTCAAAGGAAATATTTCAAGGAACTTCATTGAACCATAGACTGTGAAATCAGAATGATGTTCCAGAGCTGCAAATTGAGAACACATTTATAAATGGATATATTTCTGTTTCCTACTACCATGTAATCACATGAGATGTATCCTCAACCGAGTAAGGTCAGAGGTATACCTGTATTCAATTACCTTTGTGTGTGTATGTCTAGCTTTATAATGTTGATTTGTACCTCCGGGTGCTGGCCTGAGGATGTCCAGATTGAGTGTGATGCCTTGAATGGCAACCAAGAATTGTACAAAGGATATAAAAACCATGAAATACTTTGAGCAAAGGCTCACTCACCAAGCTATTGTTCAGGAAGCTGGTCCATCTTGAAAAAACTATATGTTTAAAGTGTTGCACAGTTTGGGATTGAAACACTGTGGGAATTTCTGATTCTCATCCATTTTTATGTTGAAGGAAAATGGATACTTGGTCCCACCTGCAACTGTCATAAATATGAACCACAAATATGCCATGCATCTGAATTTTGATCACATGACCATGGGGAGGCTGCAAGGGTCATAAGTATGAAAAATCATCATAAATCACTTTTTTCAGTGCCATTGTAACTTTGAGAACGGTCACTAAACAAATTGTTGTAAGTCGAGGACTGTATCACATTCTTTAGTTATCAGGCAAAGAATTTCTCTTTTTCCACACAGCAGTGGTGAAATCCAAATTTTTTTACTACTAGTTCTGTGGGCGTGGCTTGGTGGGCGTGGTGTGGCTGGATAGGCATGGCTTGGTGGGCATGGCAGGGGAAGGATACTGCAAAATCTCCATTCCCTCACTTCTAGGGAAAGAATACTGCAAAATCTCCATTTCCACCCCACTCTGGGGCCAGCCAGAATGGTATTTGCCAGTTCTCCGAACTACTCAAAATTTCTGCTACCGGTTTTCCAGAACCTGTCAGAACCTGTTGGATTTCACCCCTGCCACACAGTATCACATTTATAATGTGTTAACACTTTCTTGCATTTCTTCTTTGTTTTCCTTTGCTTCAGCTGCTGGTACTTTATTCCTGATTATCTTAACCAATCTGCTTTTTTTCACTGCTATTCTGAGAGTATCATAAAGAACAGCACAGATACAAATATGAGCTTTTAAAAGGTAATCTTTTTTGAAAAAAGAGCAATTTTTATTGTTTGTACAGCCGAATACATAAGCCGTTTCACAACTGAGCGAAGCCATGGCTACCTGACATAGTATCAAGCAATAGCCATGCTGTACAAATGACAAAGTCTGGATTCACACAGTGCTAAGCTAAAACTAAACAAGCCATGGTAAAAAAAGTGTGTTTATATCTATGACATTGTGGCTGATGGCCAATATAAGGAAAAATTGCTGGACAGCACTGGACATGCTCAGAAGACATGAAAACAATTGGTACCGGGGTGAAATGCTCCCAGTTCGGACCGGCTCGGGCGAGTAGGTAGCAATGATGGCCGGTGGTTTGGAGAACCAGTAGCAATGGCAGCTGGAGGCTCCGCCCACCCACCCACCTGCCCCATTCTCCAGAGTCGGAGAATGCACCATTCCCGGACTCCTACTGCTCACCTTTCTCCCGCGGCTGGCTGTCAGGGAAGGCAAGCACCCGAAAGGTACCAGAGTCGCTCACTCTCCTTCTTGAATGAGCCGCTCTGGTCCACGCGCTGGCTGCGCAAGCGCACATCCAACCTGCCGCTGAATTAAATAAATGATGTGCGCTTGTGCAGACGGAGCGTGGACCAGAGCGGCTCATTCAAGAAGGAGAGTGAGCGACTCTGGTACCTTTCGGGCGCTTGCCTTCCCTGACAGCCAGCTGCAGGAGAAAGGTGAGCAGTAGGAGTCCGGGGAATGGGGCGGGTGGGTGGAGCTGCGGGAGAAAGAAATTTAAAAAGTTTTCCTACTGGGTTCTGTGGGCGTGGCTTGGTGGAAGGGGGTCTTGTGACTGAGTGGGTGTGGCTGTGATTGACATTGAGTTGGCCATGCCTACTCAGTCACAGGACACCTCCCCACACACACCAAGCCACGCCCACAGAACCGGTAGGGAAAAATGTTAGATTTCACTCCTGATTGGTACCCATAGGAGATGGGAAAGCAGAACTTGAACACGGTGTCCAGCATCTTCTGCTTGGCTTGTTGGGTGGTTGAAACTCTGGAGATATTTGTGGCAAAGATCTGTCACCTTGGGGTTTGCAGCTCCTGCAGCTGGTGGTCAGATTCTGTGGAGCTGTATTTTTACTTTTCTAGGTGGAACAAGAACATAATTCAGGGCAGAGTCTAATGAAGGCCAGCCTGGCTTAATCCTGGCATTTCAGTTAATGAAATCAAATGGATAGCACTCAATGGGAAAGAAGGCTATTGGAAAATCTGGAGAGCCAGTTGATAAAAAGCAGACAACCCTGGAATTGGACTGCAATTTGATGTTGGTTGTACTTTCTTTAACCCACCATAGAAATATAGCATACAGGTAATCCTCGACATATAACCATTCATTTCAATGGCACTGAAAAAACTGACTTACAATCAGTCCTTGCACTTATGACCATTACAGAATAGCCCTAACTTTCAAGTCATCTCTCCATGGTCACATGATCAAAAATTAGGTACTAGGGAACTGAAATACATTCACGATTGTTGTAGCATCCCAGGGTCATGTGATCAACATTTGCGACCTTCCCAGTTGACATTCAACAACAAGCAAAGTCCAAGGGGGGAGCCAGATTTGCTTAACTGTATGATTCATTTAACAACTGCAGCGGTTCGCTTAACAACCATGGCAAAAAAAAAAAGGTCGTAAAATCTTGCGGACTCGCTTAAAAAATCCGCCTTGTTTAGCAATGGAAATTATGGTTCCACTTCTAAGGACTACCTGTGCAGCTTTGTTTCGGGCTAAGAATTCAAGTCTGTAGGAACCAGTAATTCCCCTTCAACCAACTCTAGAGAATACCCTTATCTTTCAAGTCACCTCAGCGACGAGTTTCAGGCTTGGATTCTGAAACTGATACATCATTAACCAAAATCTGAATATTGGGAGCTCTGTCAGTGGGAAGAGTTTGCTGATCATGTGAGAAACAGAAGAAAAGAATAGGCAAATTGTCAGGGTTCCATGTAACACCCCCAACAAAATAACTCTCTGAGGCTTGAAGTTCCTCAAAGTTCCATTTTATTAGAGATGTCATATTGGCACATCTAGGAAAATCCGAATCTGAAAGTTTCCAGGTTTTCCCCACCCAAAGGAAAGTTCAAGTCCCTGCCCAAAACTCACAAGTCCATCACATGGTCCAATCAAAGCACCGTCCCAACTGGAGAGACCTCCCAGGTCCAGCCTTTCAGGTGCAGGGCAAGATGTCCTTGACTCTCTGAGAAAGGAATGTTATTATGACTATATATATCACCCTGGCTCCATACAATTCCCCCCTCCCAGTTTCCCACAGTAGTAAATGTGGCAGGCCTGAAGATCCAACGAAAAAGATGGCTTCCAGGCCTGACACAAGTATTATTAGAAATATTGATACCAGCCAACCAGTGTTTGCACTGCTGTTGGAAATTGTTCTGTGTCTGACAGTATGAGGGAATATGAGCTGGATCAAAGAGAGCATGAGACTGCAGAGAAGGAAGAAGACAAGACCCATCAAATGCAAAGTGCATGGACAAGTGACAATTCCTCCGTTTTGCAGACTGATGCATGACTTGGCCCAGACATTCAAACACTGTTCAGTATTACTTGAGGCAAGTTTAGCCTGACATTACTCCAGTGACACAAGTGAGGCTGCTTAGGCATTAATTCAGAAGAGAGGAGTGGAGAGGCAAAGTGATGGTCTGGCTTCTCTAAGAAATGTATGCCTTTCTCTGTATAATGGAACTTGGCAGAGTCGTTTCTTGGCTCCCCTGGGTTTTCCTGTCACACCAAGCAAAGTGATCACTCTTAGATCCATTAGAATTTATTCATGAGACGGGAGAGGGCAGATTATTGAGACAATTTTGCCTTAATTATTAGGGGCTCAAGCCTGTTATCTATCATGACAGTCAGCACGATCACGAGTTTTGTGAAATCAACACTTCAATTTGGTTTTAAAAAGCCCAGTGACAGAGACAGATAAAGAGATAGTCAGTTGGACAGACAGAGAGATCGATCTTTGGAAAGTTAACTGTAACCTGCATTATTAACAATTATCTGGTTCTTTAATGTTGCCTTCTTGCTCAACTTAGCCAATTGAGGCTTTTGTTGATCAATCTGTCTGTCTGTCTGTCTGTCTGTCTGTCTGTCTGTCTGTCTGTCTGTCTGTCTGTCTATCTATCTATCTATCTATCTATCTATCTATCTATCTATCTATCTATCATCTCATTTTTCGGAGTATAAGCACCTTTCCCCCCCAAAAAATAGACTGAAAATTTGGGTGCATCTTATACTCCGAATGTAGCTTTTTCGAAGCTTTTTTTCAGTGCTAATGAGGCACTAGCGAGTGATCTTCCCAGCTTTGCCTGCTCCCTTGACTCTCCGCTGTGCTTTAATGAGGGCTGTGCTTTAATGAGGCACTAGCGACTGAAGCATCTCCATGCTTTGCTCCGACTCTCAGCTGTTCTTTAGAAGCTTTTTTTCAGCCCTAATTAGGCGCTAGCCGAGTGAAGTGATCTCCCCCTGCCCCGCCCATGCTTTGCCTGCCTTTCTCATTGTTGCTTCCTCTCAGCTGTGCCTTAGAAGCTGTTTATTATCCCCAAGCAGGGGATAAAAAACCAGCAAAGTAAAGTGCTGAAGCTGACCAGACTAAGGACGCTAGCCAGATGAATACCTGGTAGGCAGATTTTTTCTCCTATTTTCCTCCCCAAAAATTAAGCTGCATCTTATACTCTGGTGCATCTTATACTCCGAAAAATATGGTATCTATCTATCTATCTATCTATCTATCTATCTATCTATCTATCATCTACCTACCTACCTACCTACCTACCTACCTACCTATAATCTACCTATCTATCACCCATCTATCACCTATCTATCTATCTATCTATCTATCTATCTATCTATCTATCTATCTATCATCTACCTACCTACTACCTATCATCTACCTATCTATCACCTATCATCTATCTATCTACCTACCTACCTACCTACCTATCTTTCTATCACCTATCTATCACCTATCTACCTACCTACCTACCTACCTATCATCTATCACCTATCTATCTACCTACCTACCTACCTACTATCTATCGCCTACCTACCTACTATCTATCTATCTATCTATCTATCTATCTATCTACCTACCTACCTACCTACCTACCTACCTACCTACTATCTATCATCTATCTACCTACCTACCTACCTATCATCTATCTATCTATCTATCTATCTATCTATCTATCTATCTATCTACCTACCTATCTTTCTATCTATCACCTATCTATCTATCTACCTATCTACCTATCTATCTATCTATCTATCTATCTATCTATCTATCTATCATCTATCTATTTATCACCTATCTATCACCTACCTACCTACCTACCTACCTACCTACCTACCTACCTACCTTTCTATCTATCTATCTATCTATCTATCTATCTATCTATCTATCTATCTATCTATCTATCATCTACCTACCTACCTACCTACCTACCTACTTACCTACCTACTATCATCTACCTACCTACCTACCTACCTATCACCTATCTATCTATCATCTATCTATCTATCTATCTATCTATCTATCTATCTACCTACCTACCTACCTTTCTATCTATCTATCTATCACCTATCTATCTACATACCTACCTACCTACCTACCTTTCTATCTATCATCTATCTATCTATCTATCTATCTATCATCTATCTATCTATCTATCTATCTATCTATCACCTATCTATCACCTATCTACCTACCTACCTACCTTTCTATCTATCTATCATCTACCTATCTATCTATCTATCTATCTATCTATCTATCTATCTATCTACCTACCTACCTACCTACCTACCTACCTACCTCCTGGCGACTATACAGGCAGGTCCAAATTCAGAAATGGTTTATCACAGCCTTTTTCTTAGGGCTAAATGGGAAAAAAACATAGCTCTTGTCTAATGCAAGGTTATAGCTCAACTTTTCTTGCTCCTAGCTCAACTTTTAACCATTTATACCAGAATGGATCTGTCTTGGCTGATTAGTCTACTAAATTAGACTAGTGCACCACACAATCCTAGATATGTTCGCTCAAGAGAAGAAGTCCCATTTTGTGTTTAGTAAGGCACATTCTTTGTGAATATGCTTTGGAATTTATTTTTGAAATATGCCAAGTGCTCTGTTTTCATTTATAAATATGGGCACCCATGGGATTGCCCAGGATCTTATGAAAGATTAAATAGCACAGAATAATAATGAGATTAAGAATCCAGGAAATTTTTTAAAAATCAGGTAAATAAATTAATCAATTAATAAATTAAGCAATTGTTTCTTAAAACACTGAAAAAGAAAACAAGGTTAACACATACGGTATTATGTCTCCTTCAGAACGATATTCTAAAATTGATGCAACACCATAAAGAAGGATCTTTCCCTTTTTCTTAGTTAACTAAAAAATTTCCTTCCCATATGAGCATTCTATTCTATTCTATAACGATAGCAATAGCACTTAGACTTATATACCACTTCATAGAGCTTTTATAGTCCTAAGTGATTTACGGAGTGAGCATATTGCCCCCAACAATCTAGCTCCTCATTTTACCCACCTCGAAAGGATGGAAGGCTGAGTCAACCTAGAGCCAGTGAGATTTGAACTGCTGAACTGCAGCTAGCAATCAGCTGAAGTAGTGCACTCTAACCACTGTACCACCTTGGCTCTCATATCCTCTATGATAGGATAAGTGAGCATTCAAATATTAGGATACAAATCCATCTAGGACTTTAAGCATAGGAATTATTGCTTGGAGTTTGATTTGATATGAAACCAAAGTAGTCTCACATGGATCTATGGGATATGGCTCTTTTGCATACAGATCAGACATTCTGGCTTTGTGTTCATATGCAGTTCATATGCAAGAGGCTACTATGACAACACAATGATAGGACGTGCCCAAAGTTATTCCTACCTCATTTTTTTTCAGAGATTATGAATTGACATCCAGTTCACTCACACAGTAGTAGAAGAAGCCAAAATTCCTGGCTTATTGTTATATAATGATATGGCTGAAGTGTAAAACATGTTCTGGATATCTGTTATTTTACATAGAAACAATATATAGAGGGATTTAAGATTGGGCCATATCATTTTAAGAAATCCGCTTATTAGGTACTTTGTTGTACAGTAGTAAATGTTTTTGTCATTATATTCCTATATTTCATAGTATAAAGAAAAGAAAAGGAGTAGGTAATATATGACCTGGGATGCAGGAAACCCAAGGGAGTTACTGTAAAATTATTCTGTAAAGACTATATTTATTCTGCTAGCTCATGTCAAAAGCCATTAAATGTTACTGCTACAAGATTCAAAATCATTTTCCAGAACCTGCAATAGGTTTTACATCTGTAGGCATTTAATGCGATTCAAAGCCATAATTCTGACCATAGTAGAATTTTTCCATTCAAATTTATCATACCATTATACAGAAAATTTGGAAGCTGGATTTTCTCCAATAATGCCAAACCAGAGAACTTTATCTTCCTGGCAGTCTATATGCATCTGTAGTAACTTCAATTTTATATATGTGATTGTGTTAGTAGATAAATTGGATCTTAAAAAATAAGTGTCAAAAGCAGAGGGAAAACTCTCTTAAACATTTTACACTTTTCGTCTAAAGACAAATGTGGAAGCTTATTCAGAAATTTGACAGATTTGCAACCACGCAGAACCTCAAAACTTACGAGCAATTCATATAGCACAGATAAAAGTGGCTGAGCCATATTTTAGAGAAATTGTGAGCCAGGAACCACATTCCCTCTCCTGAGGAAGTTGCCAAAACCATCTGAGTGTCATTATTCTTATTCTTATTTTCAGGATAAAAACCAGTCTAGAGCAAAGGAAATTATTGTTTACTTCGGTGTCAACGTATCTCAGACTTGCCTTATTATTTATGATAGCAAATGATACAAAAATATGGTCCTTGCTTGAGTATGTACAGTATGTATTCTTTAATAAAAGGTGCATTCAAATGGCTTTGTTGTAGAATAGAATAGAAGAATAGAATAGAATAGAATAGAATAGAATAGAATAGAATAGAATAGAATAGAATAGAATAGAATAGAACAGAATAGAACAGAACAGAACAGAACAGAACAGAATAGAATTCTTTATTGGCCAAGTGTGATTGGACACACAAGGAATTTGTCTTGTTGCATACGCTCTCGGAGTACATAAAAAAAAAGATATATTCGTCAAGAATCATAAAGTACAACACTTAATGATAGTCATAGGGAAACAGTCAATATAAATCTTAAGGATACCAGCAACAAGGTTACAGTCATAAGTGGGAGGAGATGGGTGACAGGAACGATGAGAAGATTAACATTAATGCAGACTTAGTAACTAGTTTGACAGTGTTGAGAGAATTATTTGTTTAGCAGAGTGATGGTGTTCGGGAAAAAACTGTTCTTGTGTCTAGTTCAGTGGTGGGTTTTAAATTTTTTTACTACCGGTTCTGTGGGTATGGCTTGGTGGGCGTGGCATGGCTTGGTGGGCGTGGCAGGGGAAGGTAACTGCAAAATCCCCATTTCCTCCCAATCAGCTGGGACTCAGGAGGCAGAGAATAGATGGGGGTGGGGCCAGTCAGAATTTTTACTACCGGTTCTCCAAACTACTCAAAATTTCTGCTACCAGTTCTCCAGAACTGGTCAGAACCTGCTGAAACCCACCTCTGGTCTAGTTGTTCTGGTGTGCAGTGCTCTATAGCATCGTTTTGAGGGTAGGAGTTGAAACAGTTTATATCCGGGATGCAAGGGGTCTGTAAATATTTCCACAGCCCTCTTTTGTCAGTAGAATTTTATTCAAGGCAGGCCCTTTAATGATATATAATGAATTTGGATTGGCTTATGCATCCAAAGGATTTTTCCATCCTGAGTAGGTGTGTTTCCCACAGAATAATTTAAGAGTGATTATAAGCAAGAGATCCTTAAGTGCCTTGCGAATGTACAGCTATCTCTTGGTACACTTTTGCCTAGCAACTCCATGTATATTTGACTTACGAATAAGTATGTTACAGTAGTCTGACATCATTCTCTGAAGTTTTGCCTGAGGAGGAAGGCCAAGAATGACAATGCAACATCACAGATGGGAACTGAAACTACTTATACGTTGAGTGCATTTGTTCCCAAATCTGTTAGGGTTGCAAGCTGTTCCCAACAGAGAGTAAATCTAGCCTCCTTTTCTTTCATGCTGCTTACACCTGATGTCCTTGATATAATGAAGTAAAATGGCAGCACATCGTCCCAAGATATGGCAGGGAGTCAGGATCTTCAACTGAAAAATGAAAGGCAAGAGAAAATTGTGAATACAGATAGTCCTAACCTACAACAGTTCGTTTAGTGACCATTCAAAGTTATAATGGCATTGAAAAAAGTGACTTATGACCGCTTTTCAGTTACAACCTTTCTAGCATCCCCATGGTTCGTGTGAGCAAAATCCAGATCTTTGGCAACTGGTACATATTTATGACCATTGCTGTGTCCCAAGATCATGTGGTCCCCTTTTGCGAACTTCTGACGGGCAAAGTCAATGGGGAAGCCAGATTCACTTAATGTATCAAAAGTGATTCGCTTAACAGTTGAGGTAAGAAAGGACATAAAGTGGAGGGCAAAACTCACTTAGCAAATGTCTCACTTAGCAACAGAAATTTTGGGCTCAATTGTGGTCGTAAGTCGAGGACTACCTGTATCTGTTTCTCCTGAAGCAGAAGCAAAAGCAGCAGAAAAAAATGTGGTCATGTGACTGAGGGGTGGGGACGGACATTAGAACTTCAAAACTGGGTCATAAGTATCTTTTTTGGGGAGGGTCCATTGTAACTTCAAAGAGTTACTAGGCAACAGTGGTGGGTTGCCCCCGGTTCGCACTGGTTCTATAGAACCGGTAGTAAAACCAGCGGGAGGCTCCGCCCATTGACTCTGATGTCATGAAAATGCTTCTGTGCATGCGCAGAAGAGTGCGCGCGTGCGGCCCCATTGCTAACTGGTAGTAAAGGTAAGTAGAACCCACCCGTGCTAGGCAACTGGTCGTAAAATGAGGTCTACCTATATTGAGGAATGGAGTGTATTTTCTTTTTGAGCTTCTATGGTAAATGTGATCTCTGGGCATGTGGAATTAAACTGTATATTCGATTTGGTTTTCTTTTAGGATGACAAAGTGTCATATTTGACCAAAGTTTGGGGTTTGATCTAGGGAACGGCAATGCAGAGAAACCCAAAGAAGGACAGCCTGAAGTGGTTCATGATCCTTCTAATGGCTTTGCTGAGACAAATCAGGTTTCTTGGCAGAAGAAATAATATTACTTCCATCGTAATGGATTACTTCATCAAAGTCAGGGTAAATTATTTTACACAGGCCTAATAATGAAAGTCAATGGTGATGAATATCTGTGTGCAAGTAAGTTGTTTATTTGCCTTTCCGTTCGCACTAATAGTCCTCCATTTTTTTTTCTCAGGGAAACAATTACGGCTTATAAAAGGCAATACTAAAAAAAACTAGCACTTTTTTTGCTCAGGTGAAAATAGAAAAAATGATACAGATGGCCCATACTTATGACAGTTGCACTGTCCCGCAGTCACGTGATCGTCATTTGCAACCTGACAAGCAAAGTCAACGGGGAAGCCAGATTCAGTATACAACCACGTTACTAACTTAACAACTGCAGTGATTCATTTAACAACTGTGGCAGGAAAAGTCGCAAACGGTGCTGTCCCGCTCATTCTCACACATACATAACTGTGGCTTAGTGGGTTTATTCCACAGCAACTCCCTTCACCAAAAACCCAGAACTGTCCCAATTAAGTCCAGCCACAAGCAGACCAATGCTAGCCCATTGAGCAATGGCCAAAGAGTCCACAAGGCACTTAAAAGTTTCCCAATCAAAATAAATCCACCAGGCAAACTTAAACCCACAATACAAGAGAGTTCACGAGGTCCAGAGTTTCCAAGCCACGATCCAAGTCAAGGCACGGTATCAATCCAAAGCAAGACAGGAATCATAATGACCAGAAAAAACACAACTAGGAAACTAACATGTTGTTCCCAGCATCACCTCCATCTGTCTGCTGTGCTAAATAGCCAGCTTCCGGTGCAGCCCATCAAGAAGGGCGAGGCTTTCTCCTTGCGAGTAATCTGGTTGACCTTCCCTGCTCCTGCCTTTTCTCTGCCCAATGTGTTCTTGGGATCAGTGCAGAGAAGGCAGTTCCTCTTCCTCATCACTGACCGGCTGCAGATACATGCTTTCCTCACCTGGAGCCTCAGGACTGCTCTGCTGCAGCTGCATTTCAGCCGATTCCCTCACAGACGGCTGCTCAGAGCCATCAATCAACTCAGGAACTGGTTCATCCTCTCCCCAGCAGACATCTGGAGAGGTATTTCAGGGGAGTCCAGGGGAGTCATCACACAAACCAGGGAGCCTGGTTTAGCTCAACAGACAGAAGCACTGTAATTTAACACCAGCTGTCTGCAATTAAAGTAAGATCGAATCTCTCCAAGGCTCAAGGTTGACTCAGCCTTCCATCCTTTCTAAGGTAGGTAAAATGAGGACCCAGTTTGTGGGGGCAATAAGCTGACTTTGTATAAATATACAAAAGGATGAAGGCTATTGCTTAACGCATTGTAAGCCGCCCTGAGTCTCCGGAGAAGGGCGGCATATAAATCAAATTAAAAAAAAAAAAAAACTGAGGCAAAACTCACTTAACGAGTGTCTCACAGAAATTTTGAACTCAATTGTGGTCTTAAGTATGTTTGTTTTTTTTTGGAATCAAGTTTTATTGATTCCCCCCCCCCCCCATTCAACCGCATCTTTTTTTGCACAGAGTATTGGCCATTTCTTATCTTATACAATTTTTCAAGTTCAAATACATTTTATTCAATTACAATTTTTGCCAAAATCTTCCTTTTTTCCCCTATTTTTACTTTAATTCATATCTCAATATTTCTATATTTATTTATATAAACAACATCTTCATTCACTCTCAAATTCTAATTTTCCTGTTTGTTCACATTTATTCTCTTTTATTTTTTAACAATTTCTTCTTTATCTTCATATATTCATATCAGTGGTGGGTTCCTCCCGGTTCCGCCTGGTTCCGCCGAGCCGGTAGTGGTGACAATATGATGTCATGAACCGGTTCTGCCCCCCCCCGCCCCCCCACCCTCCGCATTATTCTTACCTTTTATTTGGCCCCACCCCCAATCTATTGCTGCCTCCTGAGTCCCAGCTGATGGATAGAGGGAAAAAAACTGTTTAAACTCTTGCTGTGGGGCTTCAAAGGGCCGCCCTACAACTGATCAGTGTTAAAAGAAAACAAATGAGTAGACCAGTGCCTGCAAAAATACATGAGTAGACCAGTGCCTGCAAAAATACATGAGTAGATCAGTGCCTGCAAAAATACATGAGTAGACCAGTGCCTGCAAAAATAAATGGGTAGACCAGTGCCTGCAAAAATAAATGGATAGATTGGTACAGCCTGGTAGACTAGTACCTCTGCTAAATCCTAAATAATTGTCACATGACCATCAAGCCACGCCCATAAAATAAACCACACCTACAAAATAAGCCACGCCCACAGAACCGGTAGTAAAAAAAATTAGAACCCACCCCTGATTTATATGTGTGTTCGGGGTTGCCTTTCTTCCATTTCCTCTTTTTTGTTATACAGCAATCTTTCTTCTCAGTCTCTTCCCTCTCCCTCTCTTCCTTCCTTCTTACTTTCTTTCCCTCTTCTCCTGCTCCTTACTACTTCCCCTTTCTTTCTCCTTCTTCTCCTTTCTTCCTCCCTGACTAACCCTCTCTCCTACTCTGATTTCCCCTCCCTTCCTTCCTCCCCTCTGTTCTATCCCTCTCTCTCCTTCCCTTCTCTCCCATCTCTCTACTTCTTCTTCCATCTCTCTCTATTGCTGTACAGATTTTCAATTTAATGTTGTCACTATGATATCCAGGCAATCCCAAATTGTGGTCTTAAATTGAAGACTACTTGTTCAAAGAGTTCCATCCTTAGAATTATATTAAATATACAATATGCTCTTAATTATTGCTATAAAATAAACATAGAAGTGTAATTAAGGAGTTACCTGCTTTTTCCTCTTGCAAGGTGAGAAAGTCAACTACTTTCAAATCCTTGTTTTTTGCACTGGTTCTCAACAGTTACTCCCTCTCCCATTTTCTGAGCTAACCTGCAATTTAACAGAAGGAAACAGAAAAATAAATGCACCAGACCAACTAAGGACACAGGCAGGTTATTTATGTGTGAGAAATAAAGGATGTTCAATTAATTCTTTGTTGTTCATCTATCAACCACTATTTCAAAATAGTATATTTTGCACATTGAATTGGATTTTTTTTTTAAAGCCCTTTTCTTTCACAAGATTTCAAGCTCTTCGGTTTCTGATGCAGCAGTGATCAATTGTTGTAAGACTGTGTTATGAAGGAGAACAGGGCAAGAAAGGATAGGTTTTTCAAAAGACTCAAGTAGGGCTTTAATACTGCTGTTAAACTATTAATTTCATTTATTTCCCAGGGCCGGGGTACAGTATTCTGCCTTTATATTCTAATACAATACCTCAGAAGAGCTGCACTCTTCTAGACACAACAGGGAATAAACTAAATTGAACTTTATAATCGCCACTGCCTAAACATCTGTATATTTGCAAATGTATTCACTTGTACATATACAATGGCCACTTGTGTTCCTGGGGAGCTGGCCACAGTATTCAAGCCAGGATAAATCTCATTTCAATCACAAGTGGTCTCTGGAGTGGCCCAACTGAATGGGTAACCTCTTTCCCAGTTGGCAGTGTATTTTCCATTTATTAACAGAAATAGCTGGAATGGAAGTTTCAAGTGGGCATGAGTTCTTCCCATTGCAAAGAGCTTTCCTGCATTTAAGCTAATACAATCCTTGGTTGTATAAACAGAGGCATAGAATCAAAATCACTTGAAGTATTAGTACTGCTTTATAAAGCCTTAGTAAGACCATACCTGGAATACAGCATCCCGTTTTGGTCACCACATTACAAAAAAGATGTTGAGACTTTGAAAAAAGTGCAGAGAAGAGCAACTAAGATGATTAAAGCAGGGGTGAAATCTAAAAATTTTCGCTACCGGTTCTGTGGGCTTGGCTTAATTAGTGGGTGGGACTTGGTGGTCAGGTGACTGGGTGGGCATGGCTTGTTGGTCAGGTGGGCGTGGCCAAGTCGATGTCACTTTGTTGCCCTTTTTTAACCTACAAAACACAACACAACACAACTAGCTCACCCACAAGGTAAAAACAGCTGTGCTAGACCCAAAATGGCCCCTGCAACAAGCAGGAACCTCACACAGCCACAAAAAGTCCAAAAAACCAACTTTCACACTTTACACACACAAAATTCCACATACAGCTTTGTGAGATTTTGTGTGTTTGTGTAGTTAGAGTGAAACACTACAGAAACATACAAAATCTCAGAAAGCTGCACAAATATTATTTTATTTTATTTTTATTTTTATATAAAAGCAGCTAAATTTAAAACTTCCTAAACTTTAAATGGCTAGGTCTAAAAAAAGAACAACTAAAAAAAAACCCCAATTAACTATTTTTTTAAAGCTCCCAAAGGGGAAAAAAACTTACAGGCAGGCAGGCAGGCAGATAGAGCTGCTCACCGATGAGCTTGATTGCAGGCGGGGAGATTCAGTTGCTTGCTGATGCAATGGATTGCAGGGATTACAGCAAGTGGAGCAAGGCAGGCATTGCGACTAGCAGCTAAGGTAAGCAAGCTGGAGGCTGGGGGGGGGGGGGAAAGGGATTTTTGCTACCGGATCTCCAAACTGCCCGCCGCCATCGCTACCTACTCGCCCGAGCCGGTCCGAACCGGGAGCATTTCACCCCGGATTAAAGGCCTGGAGACTAAAACATATGAAGAATGGTTGCAGGATTTGGGTAGGGCTAGTCTAGCAAAAAGAAGGATGACATGATAGCAGTATTCCAGTATTTGAGAGGCTGCCACAAAGAAGAGGGGCTCAATTTAGTTTCCAAAGCATCAGAAAGCAAGACAAAAAACAATGGATGGAAACAAAACAAGGAGAGAAGCAAGCTGGAACTAAGGAGAAACTGCCTACCAGTGAGGACAGTGGAACAGCTTGCCTCCAGAAGTTGTGGATACTTCATCACTGGAGGTTTTCAAGAAGAGACTGGACAGCCACATGTCTGAAATGGTATAGGGTCTCCTGTTTGAGCAGGGGGTTGAATTAGAAGATTTCCAAGATCCCTTCCAACTCTATTCCAACTTAGTAACTCTTATTTGATCCCTATGTTTTGGGGATTGCATGTTCTATTTTAGGAAGTGGACAACCTTCTGAACGTAATCAGCGAGAGCTCACAGGCAGTGATTTCTTTAGAAGCCCTGGCTAAAAGCAGGAGGTAATTATTTCTATATTAGTACAGCAGACGGTTGCTCAGATGAAATGCCACCCCCTTGCTCCGAGAAGGCCTGCTGTGTCATTGTTTAAAGGGAAGTGAAGAAACTCTGGAGTGTATTTTGCACCATCAAAAGGAAGCAATTCCACATAAATAAGCTCATTTGATAAACCAATCTATAATTTTTGACAGGTCAAGAGACAGGCCACAGCAAGGAGAAAAACAGAGGTTCCTCAAAGCTGCTTTTACTTGGCACTAACGTTGATTACAAAAATAGGAGGCATTAAAGCAGGGATGGAAAACATCTGGCTCCATGGCAGATGGGCGATTCAGTTATCAACACATCCAACTGTTAAGTGAATGGGCTGATTTAATGCTGAAAGTATGGCTTTCCCACTCTCATTCATGCGCTGATTGTTAAAATACTTGTTCCAATAAAACAGAGCTTTTCAACAGTATGACATCCTTTGTGTTCGCTTGGTCGATCCTCTCTTCCTCCCCCTCTTGAGAACGTGCCTTCCCTATGCATTGTCCCAGCATTGCAGCTAAAACAAAGAGATGAGTCACTGCTAAGGAAGGCAGAACAGTAGTACAGTCATGTGGGTTTTCCATTAAAGCACCATCAAGGCAAAATTCATGCCTTGAATAACTCACCTGGTTTCTATAGAACTGCATGGGAAATTTTCTGGGAACCACGATGTGCAACACAAAAGGAAATAATAGCACAGAACAATGGCTTAGAATGTTAGAATCACAAAGAAAGGACAGAACTCGCTTCGAATGCTACTGTCGGGATTTGAACCCATAGAGATAAATGGAAATGGGTTAGCTGCAGGAAGAAGAAGAAAAAAAAAAGAATCAGTAAAAGTAGTAATTGTCAAACAAGCGCCAAAGGTTTTTTTGAACTCCTGTAGCCAGAATAGAGCTTTCTATAGTTTTCTTTCTAGATATATATACACACATACATCCACACAGAATATCTGGTTAAATTCTGCCTTTTGTTAAGCTTGAAATGAGAAGGGATGACCCTGACTTTTTGACAGTTTGATAAACCACAGGTAGTTATTATGTCTCTGCAGATTATTCTATCCTGGTGTTCCGTTATGAGCCATTTTAATGGTTTTTTGAAAGCCACAGAATAAAGTAAAATACGTTATCAACGCTGTCTTCCATGTATATGCAGTGAATGGCATTTGATTCCATAATACTAGGCTAGAGGGTAGTTGAACGCCTTTTGATCATTGGATCTTTAATTGTGAAAGATTTTTTGTGTAATTTATAACAATGTATATATATATATATATATATATATATATATATATATATATATATATATATATATATATATATATATAAAATTGAGTTTTAATAGTGTAAGGAGAGCCCTATTAGATTAAATGAAAAGGGGCTCTCTGATTTTAAGCAGTATTGAAAAAATAGCAGAGAGCCATGGGATCAAAGTGTCAAAAAGCACATAGAGTGGATCATGCCGAAATGGATTTTTTTAAAAAAATCCTACATTTATTATTTTTATAAATAACTCAAAGCAGTGAACATACCTCATACTACTCCCTCCTCCTATTTTCCCCACAACAACAACCCTTGAAGTCGTTTGGGCTAAAAGAAAGAGTGACTGGTCCAAAGTCATCCAACTGGCGTCCATGCCTAAGGCAGGATTAGAACTCAAAATCTCCTTGTTTTTAGCCCGTGACCTTAACCACTATACCAAACTGGTGAGACCTGTCAATAGAACCCCTCCAGTTATCAGTTCCAGATTCTAAAAATAATTAATATTGTGGAATATCACCCTCCTGATCAAAAGTGATCTTGAGATAGACTATGAATTCATCTCCAAAAGAAATAGGAATAATCATTTTAATTGCTCTTACATAAATAAAAACTGTGACTAAGATATTATTCTGTTCAACCATGCATACATGGACGATTACTTAAAAATATCCAAATCTGCCTTATGAAACATCATAGCACTGATGGTGAAGAGTATCAATGTAAGCTGCAGGTCTTGAAATTAAATGAGCTTTGGTGGATAATGATGAATCCAGAAAGCATTCAAATAATGTTTGAAGGCAATAGTCATTCAGTGTTATGCATCTTGTGATATACTTCTGAACTATCAACTTCCCTCTGAATAGGGAAATTCATCTGGAGTTGGACTGTAATTGGACAGGACCTACTGAGTTGACCATGGTGAAATCTGGTTTGAGCCTACAGTCTTCAGGTAGTGCAATTGTTAGTGCCACCACCTGTGTGTTAGATCTTTGTTCCATTACTTAGTCATGGCCACTGGACTTGCACTCAGATTCAGGTGGTGGTAATTTCATGCTTGTGTAAGAGAATGGCTCCAATTGTTCTCAAGACCTCCTGAAAAGTTACCCATGGACTTAGCAATGCTGGATAATTTCTGGCTACTTTCCAACTTTTTCCCCAAAGTGATGGAGAAGGTAGTAGGACCTGCAAGAAGCAACCAAAGAGGCTGAAGTTTCACTTACAAAGCTCTTCAGAGCTTGGGGCTTTGATGAATATGGTACCACCTTTATGCAATTGTTTTTGTTCATCTGATAAGATCTAGCAGGGTTTACATGCTCTAGGTCTCATCAACAAATCATTGCTATCCTGTGGAACCCCAAAAACATACCTTGCTGTATGACTGTCCCTTTCCTTCTTATGGCCCTCACATCCATTTTTGTTGTTAGTTGCGAAGTTGTTTCTGACCCATTGCGACCCCATGGACAACATTCCTCCAGGCCTTCCTGTCCTCTGGAGTCCATTTATGCTCACACCTACTGATTCCATCCAGCCACCTCATTCTCTGTCGTCCCCTTCTTCTTTTGCCCTCAATCATTCCCAGCATTAGGCTCTTCTCCAGTGAGTCCTTCCTTCTTGTTAGGAAAGCAGTAAAGTCATGGCTTTTCAATGGTTCCTGGGACAGGCTGTGATCTGTGACCCTGCTGGAATATGTTGTTTGTAATGCTCTTTTCCAATATTTGCTTATGATTAGCTAAGTTTATCTGCTTTAAACTCATCTTTTATTTTTGCACGTTGCCAGCAGTTTCAGAAATTGAAGCAAACGTGTCACTGTTCCAAGTAATGGACCCATTGAAAGCAGAACTCGGAGGAAGGTATAGTCCTCAAAGAACAATTTATTGGATACATCATATTGGCACAACTGGTGAAAACCAACTCTGAAGGTTCCCACGGTTTTCACCTAATTAAAAAGTAAAAGTTCCCCCTTCCCCCAGGTCATTGGTCACATTGTCCAATAGTGGTGCTAGCAGGTTGGCTGGTTACTCCACCCCTCCTCTTCTCAGCCATGTGTTGGAATGACCTTGGTTCCCACAAGAAAACTTTTTGTTTTGACAGCGAAGCTGAGCTATCTAAAATTCTCCCCTCTCTTTCTCCCTCTTCGCTTTGTGGCAATCATGAAGCCTCAAAGATGGCTTGAGCCAGGCTCATTTCAGGGTTGACACAAAGTAGCCAAGGTTGGGGAAGACTGGAGAAGTAGAGCATCCACAAAACGGGATCAAAACAGAAGATAATAGATGTGCTACAGACAGATTCTCTCATCTGGGTTCATTTAATAGAGTAGTTTTGTTCAATAAGGTTGGGAAAACTCCTGATTATTTGTAAGGGGAGGAGAACCTATCAGTTTTTTAAATTTATTTTTCAGCATCCAGCAGGAGTGGGTTCTTTATGATTAATGTTAGATATATTCAACATTGGTGTCCCCCCCCTTTTTTTTGCACACAAAGAATGTTTTTCTCTTTTTTTTCTTTGTTGAATGTTTTTTTTCCTGATGCTTTTATTCTTGTTGATAAATGAAAATAAGTACCAAAATAATAATAGATTTGCTACATATAAAAAAGAGGAGGGGTTTCAATTGTGCAGGTGCAGCTACCATATCTATTTTTATATTTCCCCCCTCCCACCAAGGGTGTCCCTGATTAAAAGCATCAAGAGGGATCTAATCCCCTGAGCAGAAACTGCTTTTGTTGAGTGAAACTGCTTGAAAATGAGGGGAAATTGCTTCTCTTCATGGGGTGCTTCAAAAGAACACACATTTTTTGTCAAAGCAAAACTCCTTTTCAAAACACTGCAAAACTGTATTTAATTGTTCTGATTCATTATTGATTGCTATATTCTATATCGCCAGTCTATTTAAAGCATATGTAATGTAATATTTATAGAATAATCCAATTTATGAGGGAAGCCCCATTGAGTTCAGTAGTGTGTGAGTAGGACACACAGAGAAACATATTGTAAGAAGAAACATATGGCTTATTTTAATGCCATTGTGGCACAAATCTCTATATATTACTAAAACTATTATTGTCATGACCTTTAACTGGATGAAACAGTGTATCATAGGGCAACTGGTTAGGAAGGAAGGAAGGAAGGAAGGAAGGAAGGAAGGAAGGAAGGAAGGAAGGAAGGAAGGAAGGAAATTTCTATACTCCCTGTCAGCTTCCCACAAGGAAACTTAGTGGGGTAGTTGTCCCTGCTCCCACTGCTTTTTTGCCCACTTGTGGTCATCTTGCTTCTCTGTTTAAGTAAGGAAATATCTCTGAAATGATGACCCAACAGGTCATGGGTTGTCTACTCATCTATATAACTCAGGGGTGGGTTCCACTTATCTTCGTTTCTGGTTCGCAACAGGAGCGTGTGTGTGTGCTTGCTTCACTCACACGTGGTGCTTCTGCGCATGCACAGAGCATCCCTGATGATGTCCGGGTGGGTGGGCGGAGCCTCCCACCGCCATTACTACCGGTTCGCAAGATCCGGACCGAACTGGTAGCCACCCTCCACTGATATAACTATGTGTGATGAGAAACCTTTTTCTTTCTGCAGACAGAAAGTTATCATTGATTTTTGGACTTATCTTGGATCTGGAGTGAGGAAACCTGGAAAACCTCAGCTTGGGAAATTTTTCCTATGACAGGAAATTCAAAATCAGAGATGGTTTATGTTTTCATCTTACATGATGAGTTTATCAAGACTGAGAGCACTGCTGAAGTAGCTTAGATAGTCAGGCTTTGGCAAGATTACCAACCACATAGATCACAAAAACAGTGTAGAGAGAAGAAATAGAAACCCCCAAGACATGCTGCTTGCCTGGACTGGGTTGCCTCAGTCTGAAAAGGAACATAAGTCCTCTGTCAAAACATAACACAATACAGAAACGTAACCATGTAATCATGTAGACCAAGATCTGAGTCAGTCTCAAATGTGTCCTTCCTAATTGCTGCCTGTGACAAAACTGGACAAATAAGATCAATTGGGAGCACATTTATGTTCTGTGGACCACTTTTTCTTTTTAGAAAAAAGATTGTTTTTTTTTATTTATACAATAAAATCCATGGTTTTTTAAAGCACTAATACCCGGGCTGTGTCCCCAGGCTTGTGCCCCCAAGACAACTGTACTCATCACTTCAGCTCTCAGATGGTGGAATAGCTCTTTTGAGAACTTGTGTTTGCTTAACAATCTTTCTGCTGTTGGAAAGCACTTCAAATTTCATTTTGTTTGTTTGGAAGATGATTTTGTTACAGGTCTTTTTTTTTTTGTCTTTTTAGTAATGTTTTTCATTGCATGATTTTAATTTGGTCTAGGGGGCGTGAGGGCCCAATGGTTAAAGAAGCTAAGCTCATCAGCTAGAAAGCTGACAACTTGGGTTCAAGACCCCAATGTGATGGGGTGAGCTCCCGTTACTTGCACCAGCTCCTGCCCATCTAGCAGTTCAAAAGCATGCAAATGCGAGTAGATAAATAGGTACCACTTCAGTGGGAACATAACATCGTTCCATGTGCCTTGGCTTATAGTCAGGCTGGCCACATGACCATGGAAATTGTCTTCAGACAATGCTGGCTCCCTCAGCCAAGAAATGCAGATGAGCACTGCCCCCTACAGTCGTTTACGAATAGACAGGGGAAATGTTTACCTTTACCTAATTTGGTCTAATTCTTTTTTGTTTTATTCGTAATTGCCTTTTCAATTGGAAAAGCTATATATAAAACCAGCTAGCCTTTGGCAGAAGAACTGAAGAAAAGACATATATAAAACCAGCTAGCCTTCTGACAGAATAACTGAAAATATTGTGCATGCATGTGTGCTTGTAAATCGGTTTCTAGAAGTGACACTCAAACACCCACTGGTATTTTGACAACAATATCGAGAAATGACTAATACCTTTTCCTCTGATATATTTTAAGGTGCTTCCTGTCTGAGGAGTTTCAGAAGCTGAAATATACAGTTGTATCAGCATCATTAACTGGCTAATAGAAATTTACCAACAAATTTAAAGAATTTCAGATGGGTACCTTCAAATGTAGCGCAGCAAACTATGTCTGAAATCCCACATAGGTATAATGAGATCTCACTGTTGTAAGACTCAAAAATAGTTTTATATGATCTTCACAGATTAACAGAGTTGGAAGGGTCCTTGTAGGTCATCTAGTCTAACCCCCCACCCAAGCAGGAGACCCTACCCCATTTCTGACATTTTCCTACATCATTATCTTCGTTTATAGTACTTAGCCCCAACCTCATCAGAGGCTAAACACTGCTTAATAGTCCGAGAAGGGGTCAGGAGGAAATCCCTGAGCTAAAGGCAAGATTGAAAATGGGAAAAATATTTTGGAAGATGGCACCGGAAAGCCATTTCCACAAATTACCAAAAATACTGTATGGATACATCCAGAGTTAATTTCAACTTGAAAGAGTTAACTATAAAGTCAAGGACTTGAGATGTAAATGTTACTTATTGTTAGGACTGACTAAATTCCTGGTTTATGCTGGATTGACTCAGAAAATAGCAGAACAGCCTGGGGAATTAATTCATCTTCACTGCATCCATACCATCATTTGACACTAAGATTATGGATGCTTACTAATTCTGAGTGGAAAAGTACCTAAAGGAGATAGCTCTTCGCCCCTTACAGCCATGAGAAACTTATTGCCTGTTCATCCTACAATATAAGAATGGCTCTTATTTGACACTACATAGGAATGAATTTCTGAGATGAATATCTTCTATAATTTTGCCTATCTTCTGCACTGATATGCATATTTTTTCTCAGAGTATCCCCCCCCCAAATTAGTATAATATTAAGCCAGAAACTTTTGTCAGGTTTCAATTTTAATTCTAATCTGAGGTATTTTTGATGTTTCATCTTCCTCTCTTCCTCTCTCTCCTTCGGAGGTCAACCAAGAATGACAGTTGGTTTTTATCGAAGAGAACAATTTGCCCTCAGATCAAAATTCTAGCTTCAATATGCTTGGATATTTTACCTGTCCACCCACTCCCTTCCAACTCAGCTTTGTAAAACAGTACATTTTCCCTGGCTAGGCCCTAGAGCTAAGAGATGGCTCGAGTGCCTCGGAACAATTAGATGCGTTTAATCAAAAAGCTTCTTGACTCAGCCACTTCTTTGCGGCCCTGCAAAAGTGATCAGGAGTTATATTGATTCATTCCACCAACGACTGCAGAGCAAGTGAAAAGCTACGATTTGTTTGACAAGTACATTGTGCTGGCTGGTAGGGAATGTAAATAAGCTTTGCTTATTATTCTGCAATCACTATGCTAAGTGACCATGAAAATTAAATACACATACCATATTCACTAAAATATGAGTCTTGTGGGGAAAACCCTTTAGGGGGGGAAAAAATGGAGCCGTTGTTGTTGTTGACAATTCTTAATCTCAAAGAAGAAATGGTCTAGAACCACAGAGCTTCTGCTTTTGTGTAACTTTCAGCGACTGAAAGAAAACAAAAAAAGCTGCAAGTGATGACTCTGAGGGGGAGAAATTGTTATCTTAAGCTTTAAAGAGGCTCTTGGTAACAGGTAACAGAGTTGGAAGGGACCTTGGGGGTCATTAGTCCAACCCCCTACTCACGCAGGGGACCTATGCTATGGATTCGAACCACCAAACTGCCAGCCTTTCTGATCGACAAGCTCAGTGTAATATAAATGTTATTACCTGCCATTCATTCATAGATAGTCTTCAACTTACAACCAAAATTTCTGCTGCTAAGCAAGACTTTTGTTAAGTCAGTTTTGCTCCCTTTTAGGACATTTCTTCCACAATTGTTAAATGAATCACTGTAGCCATTAGTAACATGGTTACTTAAGTGACCGTTAGTAACACGGTTACTTAAGTGACCGTTAGTAACACGGTTACTTAAGTGACCGTGAATTAAGTGAATCTGGTTTCCCCATTGACCTTGCTTGTCAGAAGGTCGCAAAAAGGTGATCCTGGGACACTGCAACCGTCATAAATATGAATCAGTTGCCAAGCATCTGAATTTTGATCACTTGTCCATGGAGTTGCTGCAATGGTTGTAAGTGTGAACAATGGTCATAAGTCACTTTTTTCAGTGTTGTAACTTCAAATGGTCACTAAATGAACCAGTGGTGGATTGCCCCTGGTTTGGACCGGTTCGCAAGAATCGGTAGTATAATCTGGCGGGAGGCCCCGCCCACTGCCCCGGATGTTGTCATCAGCGCATAATCCCGTTGCGAACCGGTAGTAAAGGTAAGTAGAATCCACCCTTGAAATGAACTTGTAGTCAAGTTCTTTCCAAGGCAGGGATCCCTATACCTCCCCTAAAAATCCAAAGAACCAAAATGAACAAAACTAAGAATGAAAGCAATAGAATGAAACATTGGGAAAGATGTTTGGGATTTATAGTAACAATGCACTAAAGGTTTTTGACACCTCAAAAAGGGGAGTTGGGCAAGTCTGATTTAAAGAAACCTCTTGCTGAATGCACTGTGGAAATTAAGAGCGAAATGTCTCTCTTTGCTCTAAGCCAGGAGGGATATCTGTGGCCATCTAGAAGTTTGTGGACTCTGAACACCATCAGCTTCAACCCGTAATGCCATTCATCAGGGTGAAATGAGCTGAAATCCATTGGGAGGCTATGAGCGTCATTTCTAGTCAAGATGGCTGCCATTTCAAGAAGACTGGGAAACGATTTTGCCTAGTTTTAAACTCAGAGTGGAGCAACTAAGTTTGTATTCCTATGGGAGGAAAGGCATCTGGAAATGGGGAGAAAGGATTATATACACTATGTGTGTATATTTACCACACTTGGTTGAAACCAAAGAAGCCATGCCCAAGTGCATTCTGAAAAAAAATCCTTCCGTCCTACCTAGGAATGAAATGTTCCAGGGAGATTAAATAAAATGGGATGACAAACACTTCCTCCTTATTTCATTATGACAAGAAAAATCTAAAAGAATGGTAGAAGGGAGTGCTTCCCAACTGCACTGTTTTAATAATTACACCGCTCAACTTGGCGTGAAGGTCTGTTGAATCACACTCCCTTGAGTGATTTCTTCAATATATATATTTTTAAGGAGGCCATTAAAAAGTTCTGGATGCTGCTACACTATGCAGTATCTTAAGAGAGGTTCATGTTTTAGAACTTATCATGTCACATTTTAGTCAGTGGTGAAATCCAATTTTTTTTACTACCGGTTCCGTGGCTTGGTGGGTGTGGGGGTGGCTTGGTGGGGGTGGCAGGGGAAGAATACTGCAAAATGTCCATTCCCACCCCACTCCAGGGGAAGGATACTGCAAAATCCCCATTCCCTCCCCACTCCTGGGGAAGGATATTGCAAAATCTCCATTCCCACCCAACTCTGGGGCCAGCCAGAGGTGGTATTTGCTGGTTCTCCGAACTACTCAAAATTTCTGCTACCGGTTCTCTGAAGTGCTCAAAATTTTTGCTACCGGTTCTCCAGAACCTGCTGGATTTCACCCCTGATTTTAGTGACATGATAACAGTATTCCAGTATTTGAGGGGCTGCTTCACGAAGAAGAAGGGGTCAACTTATTTTCCAAAGCACCAGGGGGCAGGACAAGAAACAATGGATGGAAACTAATCAAGGAGAGAAGCAACCTGGAACTAAGGAAGAACTTCCTAACAGTAAAGACAATTAACCAATGGAACAGCTTGCCTTCAGAAGTTGTGAGTGCTCCATCATTGGAGGTTTTTAAGAAGGGACTGGACACTCACTTGTCTGAAATGGTATAGGGCAGTGATGGCGAACTTTTTCAGCATGTCTGGGCCACAACCCGGAAGAGGAGCTGCCCAGGGCGCAAGCGTGCCCCCGAAAATGAACTTCCTGTTTTAGCCAGCTACTCTTCTGGATTTCTGGTGTGCATGCACACACGACAATCAGCTGGCCGGCATGCATGCTCACACAGGAAAATGGAAGACCAGCTCTTCAGGTTCTGGCACTGTTGCATGCAAAAAGGCCAGCTGATCGCCGTGCGCACATACGCGCCAGAAACCCTGAAGAGAAATGGGTGACGCTGCGCGGGCCAAGCAACATGGCTCCGTGTGCCACTTCGGGCATGCATGCCATAGGTTTACCATCATGGGTATAGGGTCTCCTGCTTGAGCAGGGAGCTGGACTAGAAGACCTACAAGGTCCCTTCCAGCTCTATTCTGATTGATGGAACTGTCACAAGTAAATGCCTTATTCTCAAATGGGGAAAATGTACATACTCAGGATATCAGGGGTTAATTTATTCTTCCTTCCTTAATATATTCATATGTAACCACTCCCATCCTTTACTCCGCCTCATTGATATAAAAAGGGATGTATGCACCTCCTTCCTTGCTTCTATCTACAATCATTCAGAGAATATAGAATGCCTAATGTAAATAAATAGTGCTTTGTTTAAATACTTTGATCCTGAATTATTATTGAGTCTGATCCTTAAAAATACGCAACAATCTGGTAGCAGAGGATGGTTGGACTGACTCAATAAAAATTAGATATGCCTAAGAGAGAAAACTCCAGAAACAAAAGAGAAAGACCCAACACCAGGGCACATAATAAAGAGATGGAAACGGATCAAGAAATGATTGATGAATCCACAACTATAATAACAAAAGAAACTGAAGACTGCGCTACAGACAACGAAGAGATAATCGATGAAACTGATGACCAAGAAGAAAACGAGATAGAAAACAATGAACTCAGATCAGAGATACTGAGACTATTGAAAAGCCAAAAAGATGACGAAAATCTCATCGCGAACCTCCAAGACATCATAAAAAACAGTGGAGCAGCGAGAGAAAAACACATCGTAACAGATGACTCTAAAGAACTAAAAATGGTGAGCGAATTGCCTATAGATAAGAATATAATGAAAAGGAAGACTAACGGTCCCGCACAAAATTTTGAATGGCAGCCATCTTGGTTTCAACAGACCACTAAGATGAGCGAAGCAGAGCCAATCAGAAAACAGAATTCAAAATGTCTGGCGCCAAAAGCCCTACATAGTGTAAAAAGGAAAAAAGGAAAAATCTACTCTTCAGAAGAATCTGATACAGACATCGAAGAAACTTCAATCGAACTACAAATAGAATCAGCAATGAGAACTCTCTTTACAACATTCGGCCCAAATTTAAAAATCACAAAAGAACCAACGAAAGCTGGCGATCAAAGAATAAAGAAAAAGCAAGCAAGCAAGCAAACGTCTCGGAATCTACCCGCTTCTATCCAAATGGCGAGAGCACCTACGCCTGAGCCCAGAGAACCCTGTAAATACTCCCCCACGCCGCAGACGATTCCAGGGGCCAGAGACCTCAACAAGAACAACTTCAGCGAAAAGAAGCAAGCGCCAGTCGTCACCTGGACACCCAAGATCGAGCCGGAGACTGAGTCATCGGAGGAGGAACACTACGAGGGAGCTACAGCAACGAGAACCTCTCCCGACAGCTTCAGAAGCGAAATGAGCAACGCGCATGCGCAAACACACGCAGACAACTACAGAGGACATGAAGAACAGAGAGAAGCATTCAGACTCGTTGCCAGCATACCTACACCAATCTGCAACTATCAACATTTACAAGATCATGGACAACCTCTAGTTGTAAGTAATGGAACAAATAATATTGGGAACTTGCTCAATGATTTCCCAAAACTGAGAATAGATGGTATTAATTTATAGGAATGGTGTCAACAACTTCAGGTTGTTTTTCTAAAAGAGAACTTATTATTTTTTATAACTAACCCCCCCAAAAGGCCTTGGACTCTAAAATTGGACTGTCTGCACCACAGAGCATTTTACTTATTAATATCCAGTATATCTCCTGCTATGTACCATAGTATTAAGCAAAATCTGACTGTCTCAGAAATTATTCAATGCATGTTTAAATTGTTTCATAGTGAAAGTGTAGCAACCACTACAAGAATGTCTAAAGATTTCTTCTCAGCTAGGATAAAATCTGGGGTTACTGTAAGTGAACATTTAATATCTCTAAACAAAATCAGAGCAGAACTACATTTAAGGGGAGAGATAATTTCAGATCAAACGATGAAAAGTGTCATCATTAATTCATTAGACCCATCGTGGGATAATTACATATCACATTTAGACACAATTAATTTGGGATACTTATCCATAGAAAATTTATCGAATAAGCTAATAGCTGAAGATAATTTAAGAAGAAGCCGCTGTAATACACACATAGAACATAGACAAAGTAAGAGAGTGGTATTTCAAGAAAAATATCGAGAATCAATTGAATGTTATAATTGTGGATCCAAAGAACATTGTAGAAGAGATTGTCCTAAATTTCTTAGAGAAAGACAAAAACATGACTATAGAAGCAGATACCATAACAGACAATCGTCTATTGATAGACATAGATATAGAAACTCACCTAATTTTAGAGAGCATAGAGGGGGCAGAGATAATTCAAAAGATAGAAAGTCTGGATCATTAAATGGATTAGATAAACATAATATAACTAACACACAGGATTCAAGGGATAATTCTTGGCTCATTGATTCTGGGGCAACCAATCACACAACACATGACAAAAAAATATTATCTTCCTTTATAGAAGATAAATTTGTAATTAAGGTAGCCAATCAAGAAAAGGTCCAAGTTACTGGAAGAGGAAATGTAAACTTACCCGGTCTAGGGAAAATAGAGGGGGTACTATTAATACCAGAAATACCTCATAACATACTTAGTGCAATAAAACTAAGTAGAGATTCTGACATAAATATAGTATTCTCAAAAGGAAAAGCAACACTAGAGAAAAACAAAGCAAATTTGGGTAGTGTGGTTATCAAAGGGGGTCTACCATATTTAGTCACAGAAGAAAAATGGCTACACAATATTGATTCAAACATGGAAGATGACACTAACATAGAGAATGAAGACAATAGCAATAGTGATAATGAGGAACATGAAACAAATCACAATCACAGAAACACATCTATTAATGACACACTCAATAACAAAAAACCTACGATTGGAAAACCAATCCACGATGAATGTGCACACATATTACATAGAAAGTTGGGACATGCTAGTTTTCCTGTAGTACAAAAAATGATTGAACATGCTGAAGGTGTTAAAATAAAAAATTGTAAAAATTATTTGGAATGCTCAGTATGTAAGTCCTCAAAACTCAGAACTAATCCCAAGCCAAAAAAGGCAACAAGATCAACTAATCAAATTTTTGATCTGGTACATATGGATCTAGTTGGTCCATTAACCCCATCAATCACATATAAAAAACGATATTTTCTAACTATTGTAGATGACTATAGTCGTTATGGATTTGTCTATACTTTGAAACACAAAGATGAAACATTTCAAAAATTTAAAGAGTTTTACAAACGTGTAGAAACACAACATAATATTAAAATAAAACAAATCATGACAGACAGGGGATCTGAATTCATGTCAAAAGAATTCTCCCAATGGCTAAAAAACAAAGGAATGCTACACTTCACATCTAGCCCTTTCTCTGCATTCCAAAATGGAGTGGTAGAAAGAAAGAATTCGACACTACAAACCATGATTAGATGTACATTAGAAGATGCTGGCTTAGGAAAACAATTCTGGTCAGAAGCATTACTATATTCCAATTATACTCAAAACAGAACTTGGTCCAGCATCGTAAACAAAACGCCATATGAACTAATGTATAATAGAAAACCCAAAATAACACACATGCACATTTTTGGAGTCACAGCGGATGTACACATACCAAAACAACTGAGGCGTAAAGGAGAAAATGTATCCAGAAGACTTAGATTCATGGGATACGAAACAGGCACAAAAGGGTACAAATTTATTGATAATAACAACAGATTCATAATTTCTAGAACAGCTGTATTTCATGAACAGGCCAATTGGTCTAAAATACATCTTAATGAGATATTCCCAACTACAAAAACAGACACTGAACATCAAAACAAAATAGATAGAGAAGAACTCAATCACAATGCACATGAAAACAAAAATAAAACATAGACTAATAGTCACCCCAGAATAAAAACAGATGCATTAACAAAAAAGGAAGCAAGATATCTACACGATAACGATAGCAAAACAGAAAAAACAATCAGATGTAACAGAAATCAGGTGCCAAGTAAATATAAGGATTACATAATGCACTTGAATAATGAAACATCAACACCTAACACATACGAGGAAGTATTAAAGCTCCCCATTGAAGAAAGAAAAAAATGGGAATCAGCTATGGCCAAAGAGATGGACAGTTTGCGAAAGTTAAATGTATTTACACCTACTCCTGCACCTAAGGACAAAACTATTATAGGCACCAGATGGATATTCAAAATTAAAAATCTGGAAGAAGGCAACACATTATATAAAGCTAGATTAGTTGCACAAGGTTATACTCAAAAATATCCTGAGGATTACACAGACACATACTCTCCCACAGTAAGGACTGAGAGTGTTAAAACAGCTTTAGTCATAGCATCTGCACTTAATCTTGATGTCTTTCAATATGACATACAGACAGCGTATTTACACGCAAAGCTCGATAAAGATATATGTAAGAGCACCTCATAGCCAATACACAAACAAAATTGAAACTTGGTTATTGAATAAAAGTTTGTACGGATTAAAACAATCTGGCAAACGTTGGTACGAATGTTTAGTCAATGTACTCAAAACTATGAATTTCAATGCCACAACTGCTGACAATTGTTTCTTTGTTAAAAAGGAAAGTGACTCATTAGAATTTGTGTTAATTTATGTGGATGACATTTTATATATCGGTAAACATAAAGAGAAAAGAGATACATTTGTAACAAAATTAAATGAACATTTTTCTTTAAAAACATTAGGAAAAGTAAACAAGTATCTTGGGGTTCAAATCAATAAAACTAAAAAAGGATTTAAACTTTCTCAAAAAGATAAAATTATAGAACTCCTGAACAAATGTAATTTGAATGATGCCAAAACTTGTGATACTCCAATGCAAGCTGATTTCTTAAGAAACATGGATGAATCATCCCCTGAATTTAAAGATAATACACTTTACAGATCAGTTATTGGTTCCCTTTTGTATATATCTAATTGGACTAGACCTGATATTGCTTTACCCCTCAATCTGTTATCCAGATATGTTGGTAAACCTTTAATGTATCACTGGGAAGCCATTAAACGAATATTAAGGTATTTGAAACACACCTTAGACTTCTGCCTACTACTAGAACCCAATAATATTAAAGAGCCCATCCTCACTTGTTACGCTGATGCGGATTGGGCAGGTGATACTAAATGCAGAAAAAGTACCTCAGGTTATATATTCTTCCTTAATAATTGTCCTGTCTACTGGTATACTGGAAAACAAGATCTAGTAGCCACATCAACAACCGAGACAGAATATGTTTGTTTATCTAAAGCCTCCAATAATCTAGTATGGTTTAATGATTTATTATCAGATGTTTGGAAAAATCCTTTATTACCATTTATCATACATGAAGATAACAAAGCTGCTATTGAGATATCTAGATCTGATGCCATTGGTCAAAGGTCCAGACATATAGATATCAAATTCAAACATGTAAGGCAATTATCTCAAGATGGTTTCATTAAGGCCATTCATTGTGAAACCTCAGAACAAATAGCTGATATATTGACTAAGCCTTTGCAATCTAAACAACATAAATATTTAACTTCAAAACTACAAGTCTTATATTGTTCCGAATCTGAATGTAATTATTGTTGTATATCGAATCGGCATTTAGAGGGGGATTTGTCACAAGTAAATGCCTTATTCTCAAATGGGGAAAATGTACATACTCAGGGTATCAGGGGTTAATTTATTCTTCCTTCCTTAATATATTCATATGTAACCACTCCCATCCTTTACTCCGCCTCATTGATATAAAAAGGGATGTATGCACCTCCTTCCTTGCTTCTATCTACAATCATTCAGAGAATATAGAATGCCTAATGTAAATAAATAGTGCTTTGTTTAAATACTTTGATCCTGAATTATTATTGAGTCTGATCCTTAGAAATACGCAACAGGAACTTAGAATTTGGCAATGTTTCTTGACTCCCTCCATCTCCCTTTAGATATTCCCATTGCTTTTCTTAATATCAGAATAGTTTGATTGAGGATGACTTTTTCGCCCATTATTACCAGCAACCCGAGGCAAATAATGTGCGACTCCTTTTTTGTACGATATTTTGGGTGACAGGAAGGCCTTGGTCTGGTGCAGCCCTTGTGAGCAGGTACTTTTGTGAAACTAATGATAATTACAGCCATTTCCTTCCTTTTAGTTAAAATATGTGCTTTTCCTGCTGATTGCTGCTTCAGGCTGTGAGACTGACTCACCACCCGAGTACAGGTACAGAACACACAAAAAGATCTGAGAGATTTACCTCCTGAAAGAGATTAAAAAATGTATTTCATCCTATGAATCCATTTTTCCCCCCTTTGCTTGGCACAAAGAAACAATTCTTGGGCTAAAAAATTGTCCCAGCCCAGGAAAATCAGGGACATGCATACCCGCCACCCCCCACCAAAAAAAATCTGTTGAATTGTAAATCTGCATTACAGTACTAATCAGTGGAATTAAAGATCAACAAATCTTTTTGAAGATTTGACACTCAAAGACACAGGGGTCGGTTATCTAAAAGCATATTCAGATTCAACATATAGCATTCAGTTTTATATAGAAGATACTCTGGACAAGGACTTGTGTGTACATGTGTATGTGTATGCATGTACATTTAGTGTTTTGCTTTGCACTAGGAAAACACATTATTATGAACTGATGCCCAGCAGCAATTCACTATTACCAATAACAATAATTCTTAGTAGATTCTAGACTTGTAAGAAATAACCTTGACTTGATTGAAATTACAGAAGCCATCTGATTGAAGATGGCGCCTCCACTTGGGAAAAGTGATTTGTTCCACCTCAATATTTTGAATCAAATCATAAAGTGGGCTGAATTAATCTGGCAGGCTGCTTTGCAAATTGAGCAGAAAAAGAGCAGTAAGCCCCCTTGGAGCAGGTCTGTTAAAGGAGAGGTCTGAAAAGATACTGTGATGTTTAACCAAACCGAGGCACCTTTTTAAAGCTTTGCACAGCCCAAGGATTTCACACTAGTAGTAGTGCTGTAACCATAAAAAAGCCTGTATCTCAATTTCAGTAAGGTCCAGTGCATTTAACTTTTCCTTACCTGGGTTAACTCTTAAGTTTTTTTTCTTTCTCCCATCTCATGATTGTCTGGATTTATACTAGTGGTGGGTTTCAAATTTTTTTACTACCGGTTCTGTGGGTATGGCTTGGTAGGCGTGACTTGGTGGGCGTGGCAGGGGAAAGATACTAAGGCTTAGGAACTGGTTATCTACGGGACCGCCTGCTACCACCAATAGCCTCCCACCGACCAGTACGCTCCCATAGAGAGGGGCTCCTCCGGGTGCCGTCGGCCAAACAATGTCGACTGGCGGCCCCCAGGGGGAGAGCCTTCTCTGTGGGGGCACCTACTATCTGGAACGAGCTCCCCCCCGAGATACGGAGGATTCCGGATCTGCGTACCTTCCGTCGCACGCTTAAGACGTTCCTATTCCAGCAAGCCGGCCTGACCTAAACTTCTCCGCTTTTAAATGGGAATTTTAAATTTGGTTTTAAATTATTGGGGTTTTAAATATGGTTCAGCCAAATTTATTTAATTTGTTTTATCTCTATTTTAAATTTTGTACTTCCATGTTTTATTTTTATGGCTGTTCACCGCCCTGAGTCCTTCGGGAGTAGGGCGGTATACAAATTCAATAAATACAAATACAATAAATACAAATACTTTAAAATCTCCATTCTCACCCCACTCCAGGGGAGGGATACTGTAAAATTTCCATTCCCTCCCCACTCCCCACTCCAGGGGAAGGATACTGCAAAATCTCCATTTCCTCCCGATCAGCTGGGACATGGGAGGCAGAGAATAGATGGGGGCGGGGCCAGACAGAATTTTTACTACCGGTTCTCCAAACTACTCAAAATTTCCACTACCGGTTCTCCAGAACTGGTCAGAACCTCTGATTTACACGTTCCAGATGTGGTCATCCTTCTTACAGAAATATTTAGTATCATTGAGCCATCGTAGAAGTAAAATAGACTGTAAAGCTTGTCTTCATAACTGTAATAATGAAGAGCCTTGGTGGCGCAGCAGACTAAAGTGCTGATAAGTAGCACCAGCTGCCTGCAATTACTGCAAGTTCAAATCTCACCAGGCTCAAGGTTGACTCAGCCTTCCATCCTTTCGAGGTAGGTAAAATGAGGACCCGGTTTGTGGGGGCAATAAGCTGACTTTGTATAAAAAAGAATACCGCTGCGGTGGGGGGGGCAAAAGCCCTACTAAGCAGGTATATACAAAAGTATGAAGGCTATTGCTTAACGCATTGTAAGCTGCCCTGAGTCTCCGGAGAAGGGCAGCATATAAATCGAACCAATAAATAAATAAATAAACAATAAATAATAGCGACATAGTGATGGTGGCCTAGAAAATGTTGTAAGTAGTGATGGGAAAGATCGCATAATGGCGGGAAAGGGAAATAACCTCTCCCCTCCCCCCAAATATTTCCTACCTTGCCCTGTTGGATATTGCGACTTCGGATCTCAACTTCAAATCCTAAAAACTCTGCGGCTCTGCCTCCCGTTGAGTCATTGAAAAAGAGGCTGCCGATGCTGCTAATGTGGGGGAGGTATGTTGGGTCTATGTAAAGCAAGTCAGCCAGTACATGTGTGGGCAGCTTTTTGATTGTATTTCAAGTGCATTTTTTGTTAGCGGGGAAGATAAGTGAAATCATAGCAGCAGCTTTCCCGGGAGTGGGAGAAGAGCTATGAGCTTCCTTTTTAATTGTTCTGCTTGCAAGCCATACAGTTGGTGATATGTCTGAAGGAACTGGAGCTGGGGGAGAGGGTGGGAAGGGGAGGGAAGTCACCAATAAAGCAGAAAATTTACTGCAATGATCAAGTCTCTCAGCAGGAATAAACAAGCATACAGCAATTGGATTTAATGGAGATGTACTGCCTGGGATCCCAGCAGGCCTTCTTTCAGTGGAAGACTCCTTGCACTAATGCAAGGGTATACAACTCCCAGTGCTGCAGGCAGTATTTCTCTCCCCCCACCCCTCCCCCACCCCTTCCCAAAGTTGCTACAGAGCAGGACTTTTTATTGCCACTGAAGGGAGAAATTATCTAATGCATGGAATAAGATCAAGCAATCCCTTGTTATTTCCATTAATTAAAATATCTATTCCATTAAATCATGTGTACTTTTCTTCTCGACTCTGGCCTCTTTCTTGAGTGCCATCCCAGGGTGCATTGCCCCCCCCCCCCCCGTGAATTGCAATCAAAGCACTGCTTGGTGTGATGGAGAGGGCGGGAGAAGGCAAGCTTTTGGAGGTAGGAGTGGGGTGGGAATGGGGTTATAACATTTGGGAGAGATTGCGGATATGATGTCACATTAATCCCCTGGATGCTGTGGGAGTTTAGACGGAGACTGTTCATCTCATTGTTGCAATATAAATCAACATTCCTGCAGACAGAAGGCCAGTCCTCTGGAAAGGTTTAGTGATATAGTTGTTTATGGGGGCTACTGGGAGCTTGCTCCAGGAGATTATCTCCTTGATCCAGGGGATGATTTAGGCTGAGTCTTTGGAGAGCTGAGGAGGTGGCCTATATTCTGACCGGGTCCAGTCTTTTTTACAATCTTTGGAGGTGAAAGGGACCCTGTGGCCATGAATCCATTACTCACCTTTGTAGTTGCCTCTGCGGTGGACAGGTAAGAGTTGATCTTCATCTGTTTTCTGCCTTGTTAGATTTATGGGTCCCAGTAAGGTTGCTGAGGCTGGTTCAGTTTCTTTTCTTGTACTTGGGTGTCATTTTGGAGGTGTCAAGTTAAGGCAGAAGTGATAAGGCGTGTTGCAAGCTGGGAGCTCATTCCAGAAGCTGCCATCTTGACTCCTCCTCCCAAATGTAATTTGGGCCGAATCAGAATTCTATTTCCAGGGTTTGAGGAAGAGTTTTGAGATGATTATTTTTTTTACAGTTACATTCACTCTATTTTAGAACCTACTTTACAGGATTTCTAGGTTTCCTGCCTCAACACTAGCACCAGTTTTCAGGAACGATGGTCAGAGGGGCTACCAAAATTGCTTTGAGTGGATCTTAAAGTTGTCTCTGTACTAAGACACATGGTTCAATTCAGATTGGTAAATTGTATAATACTATGAAACGCAGATTCTTCGGCTATTACACTTTGAATCTTCAAGACCATATGAAGACTTAATGGATCTGGCTAAAATATTGCCAGAAGTGATATCTTCGCCCTGCTGCATACTCAGTATAAATCCTCTGTATTTTTCTCACTGACCTTAACTCCAATATTAATTTCAAGTGCAGTGTTTTTGGAAAACTTCTTTCTCTCTGATGTACTCTCACTGCCTAAGAAAATTTACTGAAAATATTTCTATCTTGCATATTTTATGGGAGGAAGAAGAATTCAAAAAGCCACACAATGACCTTTTGAATACTCCCCATTCCTTGATACTTTTGCAATTCGACAGGCCACTGTAATTGGAACTGTCAGTTTTGATTTCCCCCACATTTTTATTCACATTTTTGTTATCTCAGTTTACTAACGTTTATGAATTCAGCAAGGTCTTCTAAGGAAACAGCAATGTGGCTAATCCTTATCTACGGATAACAAGCTGAATCTGTCATACTGTTGTGAAGCAGGAGGAACCTATCACTAAAAAGAGATTGCAGTCCTACTTCAATGCCACAGACATAGCTGAATATGCCTCATTTTTGACACTTTATAATCTTTAAAATCCCCTTTTATACATGTTAGGTCAACATTTGAAAATATTGGTAAAATCAGGGGGGGAAAATTGAATTGAAGAGGAGATACATCCATCCTTGACTATAAACAACTATAAACTATGAGCCGAGGTGGCGCAGTGGTTAGGGTGCAGTACTGCAGCTACTTCAGCTGACTGCTAGTTCAGCAGATCAGCGGATCAAATCTCACCGGCTCAAGGTTGACTCAGCCTTCCATCCTTCCGAGGTGGGTAAAATGAGGACCCAGATTGTTAGGATGCAATATGCTATTTAGTATACTGTCTTTGGTGTAAGCCGCCCAGAGTCCTCGGAGAGTGGGCGGCATAGAAATATGAATAATAAAATAAATAAATAAATAAACAGACTTGCAGAGTATAACAAGAAAGGAGGAATCAGCTGCAAAGCTGTGGTAAGTCCCACAGGTTCGTGACAAGCCTTTTGCAATGCAGCAGAACCTGAATTCTGTAGCTTTAGGGTTGGGATAGAAAGACTGAGAGATGTGGGAGAGTGCAGTAGGTGTCAACCAGTGGTGGGTTTCAAAAATTTTTACTACCGGTTCTGTGGGTGTGTCTTGGTGGGCATGGCATGGCTTGGTGAGCATGGTTTGGTGGGCGTGGCAGGGGAAGGATACTGCAAAATCCCCGTTTCCTCCTGATCAGCTGGGACTTGGGAGGCAGAGAATAGATGGGGGCGGGGGCGGTCAGAAGTTTTACTACCGGTTCTCCGAACTACTCAAAATTTCCACTACTGGTTCTCCAGAACTGGTCAGAACTTGCTGAAATCCACCTCTGGTGTCAACATTCACAGGTCTAAAATGCAATATGCACATGGCCTTGAAATTGCTATACTTTATACAAAATATTGGACCTAACGTCTTAATGAAACACATTCAAACAGCGATTTGATTTTATTATTTTATTTTTATTATTCATATTTCTATGCCGCCCACTCTCCAAGGACTCTGGGCGGCTTACACCAAAGACAGTATACTAAATAGCATATTGCCCCCAACAATCTGGGTCCTCATTTTACCCACCTCAGAAGGATGGAAGGCTGAGTCAACCTTGAGGCTTCCATCTCAGGATTTAAGAAATCCTGGCTGCTTGCTGAACCATTTTGGTTCATTTCATTAAATCCTTAGAAAAGGTTGCAACCAATGTCTGTTTGTGGCTGATGCCTGCCTGACATGGGGGTTGCACATATTCTGGACACTCAATAAATAATGAGTTGTGGGGAGAAGGGAAAAGTGACCCCATGGTGCCCAATGCATGCAATAAATGCCGTGCACATGGATTGTCCAAACAATAAGAGTTGTATGCATGATTTAGATATATTATAACTACCATGAATAATTTGCTATTTATGATGACAGCATGAATATTAGGAGGCCAAAACACCGATGGTGGATAGCTGCATTCCTCAGTTTGTTGGATGTCAACAAAAACTAAAGACAATTTCAGCTTTAAGATACTCCTGAAGGGCTTCAAAAGATAGCACAGAATATTTGCTCACAGTGATTGTTCTGTAGAGACTGGATGCAATCTTTCTGTCCCACAATCTCTTACTGACATTTGATAAACTTCTTGAGGCAGCATCCTTTCATAACCCAATTTATTTGTGCCGTCTGGTTACTGCAGTACATTTCTCAATAAACCACACAAGGTCTGATGTTGCTGCAAAACCCTCATTACTGCTGTGTCTTCCATGAACTCTTGTCTAATGGTTCATGGAATAGCAAGACCAAGGGTGCCTCAGGAGGCAATTCGTTTATTTACATGGCCTCCATCCAACACAAAATGTTAGATTGTTCTTCAGCAGGAATAATCTCACCAAGTGTATTAGTAAATACTGCTTCTGCTCTCCTTGAGGTGAATTGTGATTTCTATCAAACACAGACAGACAGACAGACACACACACGTATGTGTGTATTATGAAATATATTACAACATATATAATATTTATATATAAACAAAGCAAGAGGGGGGATAATTGAGAGAGGAAACAAAACCAAAATGTGGAAAGATTGGCTGAACTTTGTTTTTGATGTTCTCAGCTGGAACATCAGTTATTATATGAAAAATAGATGTGGGAGACTCCTGGTAGTGAAATTATGAATGGCATTGAGCAGAACTGATGATCACAATGGAATGAAGAGCCAGCATGTAGAGCCACTCCTCACAATTCTCTGGACAAGGAAAGGAGATAACTTACTTGTGTCCTAGATATTTGTTGATCATGAAGAGACTGCAAGATCACCTCTGGCTGGCCCCAGAGTGCGGTGGGAATGGAGATTTTGCAATATCCTTCCCCTGCCACGCCCACCAAGTCATGCCCACCAAGCCACACCACGCCCACCAAGCCACGTCCACAGAACAGGTAGTAAAAAAAATTGAATTCCACCACTACTAAAATCCAATTAGCACTTGATATCATTCCTGCTTTAATACTTCTTGGGGTCTTTCTTCTCAGCAGTTAGATTTTGGAATCAGCCTACTGAAGGCCCTTTTGATCAGAGGGGTTCCTTACTAACTCCTTGCAATTGGTATTTTTTAAATTTGGTTTGTGCCCTACAGCTACAGTACTTGCCATCAGTTGTTTTTCTTGCCATATTGATCTCTTTCAAAAGTCAGAAACAAATCAAAGCCCCTGTTCTCCAATCAAACAGGAAAAGAAAAAAGAAACCATTGGGTTCACAGAAAGCCATTATATAGAAATCATATCCTCAGAACATTCAAAGAACAAAGTAACGAGGGAGAAATTCTTGTTTTGCTCTTTTCCTGGATTCTGCATGAACTTGCAACCTCAGTTATAGAGACCTGCTTAGATTGAACAGCCTTTCAAAAGCAGACAGAGCATATCATTTTTTGCTTTGGATGGGAAAAACTTCAAAACTGATGAAAATGGGCCAGCTCCTCTGTCATTCTTGTCAATTTTGCAAACAAAATCATTGACCTTCTCTATAATTAATATTAATTAATCAAGCTGTTTTTCCTTTAATTTGGATTTCCCTATCATTCATCATTGCCTGTTAGCCTAGAGCTGAGATGGCAAACCTATGGCATGCGTGCTACAGGTGGCACACGCAGCCGTATCTGTGGGCACGCGAGCGTTGCCCTAGCTCAGCTTCAGCATGCGTGCATTGGCCAGCTGATTTTTGGGCCTTCCGGACCCACCGGAACTTGGGAAACGGGCTGTTTCCGGCCTCCGGAGGACCTCCGGGGGGGAGGACCGTTTTTACCCTCCCCAGGCTTCTAGAAAGCATCTGGAGCCTGGGGAGGGCAAAAACAAGGTCTACCAGCCCAGTTTTGTGTGCCAAAAGTGGGGGGAGTGCGGGTGGGTCACGCGCATATGTGCCGGGGGCAGGGTGCATTGAATTATGCGTTTGGGCATGCATTCGCGCAACGCCCCCGTGCTCCCCCCCACTTTTGGCATACGATGGCAAAAAGGGTAGCCATCACTGGCCTAGAGTGAGGCTCACTGAGAGCTTTCCGACTTTCTGCCTATTTTCATTGAACTTTATCTTTCTAGTACTGTCTGTGGCTCTTGACCAAGGAGCTTTCAGTGGAAAAAAAAAATGCCCCTGCATTTAATGCTGATTTACACATTAAAGTATAATTCTAAATGTAAAGTTGCAACGTGTACTTATAGGCCTTGCACTCCTACAAGCTGCCTACACTCAAATGCTGTGTAAAGCTTAACCAATTTGAAACAATATTTTGGCAAAGTGTCAGGGGCGCAGTGTCTCCCTCTGATAAAGAACCAAGGCACACATTTTCACAGGGTGAGCTTCTCCTTATGCTGCAACTCTGTGAAGAAGCAAACGAAGAAATTATTTTAAAGATTTAAAGTAATAATAATCATTAAATTAATATTTAAATCATAAATTAATTTAAATAAATTAATAAAAACAAATTAATTAAGTACACACCATTATTTATTAATTTTATTGGGTTCCTCCATGGAACTTTCCAGAACTGACTCTCTTCAGCTGGTGAATGTAGTCAGTTCTCGTTCATAGATGATCTAGTTGGGATAAGGCTTGGTTTAGCATTTCGAGGATGTATTGGTGGAAATTTTGGAACTGGTAGATCCAAAGTTATCAGGTTTTCCTGATGTGTCTAATTTCATTCGAAAGGGAACATTTTTGGAACAGGCAAAAATACACCAGAAATTGCTATGATAAACAAATTGGCCTCTATCTCATACCCTGTCATAGCATGCTGAAAGGGTGGTTTATTCTCTTTCTTCATATCACCATGAATAGATTTCTCTTATTATTTTTGAAAACATCCAGGAACTAGAGATGGATTTTTCTCAAATTAATTTGAAATTCCTAATCAGAGGTCCCCATAGAATCACTTCAGTGGTGGGTTGCCCCTGGTTCGGGCCAATTCTATAGAACCGGTAGTAAAACCGGCAGGAGGCTCCGCCCACTGACCCTGACATCATTAGGAAGCTCCTGCGCATGTGCAGAGGTGTGCGCAAGTGCATGAGAGAAGCGACCACGTATGTGTGGCCCCATTGCAAATCAGTACTAAAGGTAAGTAGAACCCACCCCTGAACCACTTCCACCCATGCCAGTATATTGGCACTGTCAAAAATTATCTTTTTGACAGAGATTTTGATACAAACTTGAAAATAATTCAGATACTTTAAAACATTTTTGTGAGCTATTTTGTGAGATAGGCTTTTAAGAGATCCAGATGTTTGAGTTTGACTCAAGAACCATACTAGAATCTCTGGTTCAATCTTTATTTAAATCTTGCTTTTGCCTGAACACAGGTAGGCCTCGACTTACAACAGTTTGTTTAATGACCATTCAAGGTTACAACATCACTGAAAAAGTGATTTATGACTGTTTTTCACACTTACAACTGCTGCAGCATCCCCATGGTCGTGTGATCAAAATTCAGACCCTTGGCAACTGACTCATATTTATGACATTTGCAGTTGTCCCTGGGTCACGTGATTTGCCTTTTGCGAACTTCTGACAAGCAAAGACAATGGAGAAGCCAATTCACTTAACATCTTTGTAACTAACTTAACAACTGCAGTGATCCACTTAACAACTGTGGCAAGAAAAGTCATAAAATGGGGCAAAACTCACTTAACAAATGCCTTAACAAATGTTGTGCTCAATTGTGGTCGTAAATCAAGATGTGGCTTTATATTGCCGTTCACTTATTCTAAAACACAATATAGGGAGTTGTCCTATTATCGGGCTGACAAAACAACATCACCATTATGTCTGAAAAAATAAAATGAGCTTCCTACCCTGTTTGTAAGAATTAAAATAACTGACATGCAACTTTTAATAGAACCTACTGCCTTTCAATATATATTTCAAGGTCAAAGCAGAGTGGGGGGGGGGAAATTGCTCAACTGTACTTGAAATCCCTTCCTTACATCTTCATCCCTGATATATCTAAGAGTCAACATAAAGAATTAAGTCACAACATCTGAAAAGCTAGTTATAATACATCCAGAAAACCTTGTGCTTTCAGCTGCTGCCTTAATATTTATTTTAATATTTCCAGGAACCCAAATGGCCTTCATTTGTTTCCTGTTTAAATAAAATGAGTCTTCCTTCCTTTCCCCCTCCTTCCCCTTCCTTTTCTGTGGAATTGATGCAAAGGGGAAAGGGCACAGCTAAATGGAGAAAGCAATTTCCTTATTCATATCAAAGCCCAGCGCTGGGATTTATAATTGAAGCTTCCCAGAAAGAACTTTTCTCTTCCTTTCTCAAATAGATAATGCATCTATATCTGATTCAGAAATTCAGTGAAGCTCTTTTTTTTTAAAGCAAGTTTTTAAAGATATTTAAAATAATCAGACATGAAAGATACCATTGAAAGATATCATTTAATATGGCCCAAAGAAAGCTGGGTTCAAATCTATACCCCATCATGAAGCTGATGGTTTCTGAGGCTGAAATTTAGAAGTTTAAGTATTACTACCTTTGAAATCCCACTGTGTCAATTAAAACGCATTATGCAAATTTATTGAAGCACTTTTTATTTAATTGTTTTATGCGGGGTAACATCAAGATTATATTTAAGAAAACAATTCCAGAAGGCTCAAGTCATGAATCACATTGTTTATAGCAGTATGAATTAATATTCTCTGCCTCCCCGCTTTGCAAATTATTAGTCTGAATAAAGTTTGATTTTATTACTTTATATTCTAAAATGCAAAAAATAAAAGCTGTTCAATTAATCTACCCTATTTTAAATTCCACCTGGATTAGTGAGATAATTTACGGGATATAAAGTCAGCATTTTGAGACTAAGGGAACTACGATTTAATCTAGAATTGATCACACATGATTCCATTATGCTTGGACACATAATTAAATGACTGAAGCAGTTTGGGACTTGCTCCTGTGTGGTAAGGATGGAAGCAAGATCTGCTTGTACTGTATATAGTAATAGCAGTAGGGCTTAGATTTATATACCGCTTCACAGTACTTTACAGCCCTCTTTAAGCATATATATGTATCCTTATGAATACACACACACACACACACACACACACACACACACACACACACACACATACAGTAGTGGCCAAAATTGTGGCCTTTTTGGAAAAGTGTATTTTTGAGGTTGATGGCTAATAACAGCACTTTTTTTGAAGTTTCAAGATAATCATATTCTACTTCTGGAATGGCCTTGGTATAGCCCAGACCTTAGTCCAATTGAAAATCTATGGAGTCGACTAAAGAAACTTGTTAGTCAGAAGCGACCCAGCAATAAAACCCAGTCAATAGAAGCAATCATTCAATCTTGGTTTCACATTATAACAGCTGCAGAACTAAAAGACGTGGTTCACTCCATGGGAAGAGGTTGTAAGGCCGTAATTCATGCTAAAGATTATCCAACTAAGTATTAACTGACGTGATAATTTTTGTATATCTCATTTTTCCTATGGTGATAATTTTTGTATATTCCTTCTTTTTCTGTGTGTTTCACTTTTCTTCTTTATGCTGTAACTGCTATTCTAATAGCAAATCCTTCATAAAAGTTATTGCATTACATTCTTGATTAAATTATCTTTCCATTGATATATAATTTTCTGGTACTACTCCAAAAAAAGTGGTGTTATTAGCTAGTTTTTGAAAATACACTTTTCCCAAAAGGTTTTCACAATGTTGGCCACTACTCTCTCTCTCTCTCTCTCTCTCTCTCTCTCTCTCTCTCTCTCTCTCTCTCTCTCTCTCTCTCTCTCTCTCTCTCTCTCTCTGTGTGTGTGTGTGTGTGTGTGTGTGTCTGTGTGTGTGTGTGTCTGTGTGTAAATATATATATAGTTTCTATTATTATATAGACAGAGTAACCCCAAATGTGCTTTTTCAAGAGGGAACTGAACTTTCTGTTTTTTCTTTGAAGACATTTTGCTTCTCATCCAAGAAGCTTCGCTGAAGTTTCAGCGAAGCTTCTTGCATGAGAAGCGAAACGTCTTCAAAGAAAAAACAGAAAATCCAATATCCTCTTGAAATGATTATATGGGAATCCTGCATTTACCATCCAAAGGCGGTCTGCATTATTATATACTGCATAATACAATCATGGTTGCATGACTCCCATTGATAATGCAGAATAATAAATTGATAGTGCAGAAATGGTCCAGTATGTACTGGAAGTGGGTGATAAGGCTGCAAATGACTACATAGACGATCATAAACTGAAACAGACACACACATCTTGATGATTTCAAAACCAGGGTAAATGCAGGATTCCCATATAATCATTTCAATATTTTTCTTTTTCCTGAACATTGTATTGGGTAAGATAGAGAGGTAAACTCATTTATTTATAAACTAAGTTCTTACACACTGCAAAAGTGGTTATAATTAACTCTCTAGTTAATATTAATGTTATAATAATAAGTTAATAATTTAGTTTGAAGTGAATATAGCAATAGCATTTAGATTTATATACCACTCCAGAGTGCTTTACAGCCCTTTCTGAGTAGTTTAAAAATGTCAGCATATTGCCCCTAACAATCTGGGTCCTTATTTTACTGACCTCAGAAGAATGGAAGGCTGAGTCAACCTTGAGCCAGTCAGGATCAAACTTCAGACTGTGGGCAAAGTTTGCCAACAATACTGCATTCTAACCACTGCGCCACCATGACTCATTTAAGGGACAGTGGATGCTCATCTTATTTGGACACCTAATATCATGTGTTCATCAAGCTCCAAGTGCATAGCATAAATATTGGAGTGTCCCATTTTGTTTAGGAATACACTAAGGAGTAAAAGCAGCTCTTCTCAAAATAGTCTGCAACCCAACAAGACAGACACAGACTTCAGAAGATAATTAGAACTGCAGAAAAAACAATTGCTACCAATCTGCCTTCCATTGAGGACCTGTATACTGCACGAGTCAAAAAGAGGGCTGTGAAAATATTTACAGACCTTTCGCATCCTGGACATAAACTGTTTCAACTCCTACCCTCAAAACGACACTATAGAGCACTGCACACCAGAACAACTAGACACAAGAACAGTTGTTTCCTGAATGCCATCACTCTGCTAAACAAATAATTCCCTCAACACTGTCAAACTATTTACTAAGTCTGCACTACTATTAATCTTCTCATCTTCTCATTGTTCCCATCACCCATCTCCTCCCACTTATGACTCTATGGCTTTAACTTTGTTGCTGGTATCCTTACGATTTATATTGATATTGTTTCCGGATTGCTTATTTGTAACCTATGACTATCATTAAGTGTTGTACCTTATGATTCTTGATGAACGTATCTTTTATTTTATGTACAACGAGAGCGTATGCACCAAGACAAATTCCTTGGGTGTCCAATCACATTTGGCCAATAAAAATTCTATTCGATTCTAGTCATTTGCTCAAGAAAGCTCTATACTTTGTTTCATGTGAATGGCCACCTAGATTTGAAGAAAAATATTCTAATTTTATTGTGATCTAAAGCAATGAATTTAAAGATTTTGGAAAAAAATAAGCTAGGACAGGAAATTCAATGAGTTCTTGGCATTCTTGGGCATATTCATATTCATGAACTTCATGGTTCTCTAGGCATTCATAAATAATGAATTTTGCATGACCAAAGAAACCATAGAAAATGAAATACATTCTTTGTTTACATAATACTGTTTTGGAATTTTTTTTTTATTCATCCTACTGTAACCAAAACAATATGTGAAAATATAATGGTTATCTGGATCTTCTTCAATGTTGGTAAGGTTTGGTTTGAAGGCTGTAATAGCTTTATCCCCTAAAGCAGTGGTCCCCAACCTTTTTATCGCCGCGGACCAATCAGCCTTTGATAATTTTACCGTGGCCCGCTGAGCGCGCGCAGGGGTGGGGGGCGTTGTTCGCGACGACACATTGATTGTTTATATATCAGATTGTTTTGAAGCGTGGTGTTAAAGAGGCAGAGCTGTTGTGTCACATGGCCTGCCTTGTACTACCTTGTGGTCAGATATGGTGGAGCTCAGTAGCAGCCCATCAGCCCTGTCAGTTCAGTTGACTTTTGTAAACGGTAGGGAAAGCATCGCCTTCTCTGAAGTCAAAATGTTTCAGCGGATCTTGTGGATACCCACAAGACCGCACGCAAAGTTAAAGGGCAGATTTTCTCTCTCTCTCTCTCTCTCTCTCTCTCTCAACCCCCCGCTAGAAAACAAACACAGCGCCGCCGGGGTCGGCCAAGCAGCGGCAGCAGCAAGCAGCGGGGTCCGCCTTTTCCCATCCCCGTACTTCTAAAGGGGCACCCCCAGCGACTCCGTCTTGCCGCGGGTGCCTCAGATGCAAGAAACAAGGTCAAGATTCCAAAGCTGCAAGGGGGAAAAGGGAGGTGGGTCGGTGGGAGAGAAGCGGGGGGGGGTTGCTTGCCCCTCTCCTCTCGCGCCCCCGGCCAATAGAACTTACCCCAGGCAGCCTTTCGGCTGTAAGGCAAACGCGCTTCTTTCCAGCGCGCGCGCGCGCGCGCGCTCAAGGGCCAAGGCGGCACCGCTCTCGGCTCGCCGAATTTACCGGACCCCCCGCAGGGGGCGGCGGAGGCGGAGCAGGGCAACAAGGAGCGAGTTGCGACCCCCCGAAAGCAGCGGCGGCGGCGGCTGTAGCCGCGGCAGGTCCGCCAGCCAAGCCCATGCAATGGAAAGGAAAAGCGGTGCGCGCGCGCCCTGCAAAAGATCATGGCCCCCGGCCGCTGCATCGATCATGGCCGCCGGCCGCTGCGCGGCCCGGTGCCAGGTACTCCACGGCCCGGCATCAGTCCGTGGACCGGGGGTTGGGGACCACTGCCCTAAAGTAAACAATTTATGCCAGAAACTAAACAGGAGAAATGGTCAGCTGGACTTACAGTGATATTTTGATACAAGAGATGATTGGTTGGCAATTGACCAATTGAATGCTTTTATATATTGCTGTTGAGGGATGTGGTGGCTCAGTGGCTAAGATGCTGAGCTTGTAGATTGAAAGGTCGGCAGTTCAGCGGTTCAAATCCCTAGTGCCGCATAATAGGGTGAGCTCCCGTTACTTGTCCCAGCTTCTGCCAGCCTAGCAGTTCGAAAGCAAGTAGAAAAATAGGGACGAGTTTTGGTGGGAAGGTAACAGCATTCCTTGCGCATTTGGAATTTAGTCATGCTGGCCACATGACCACGGAGACATCTTTGGACAGTGCTGGCTCTTTGGCTTTGAAATGGAGATAAGCACCGCCCCCTAGAGTCAGGAATGACTGGCACATATGTGCAAGGGGAACCTTTACCTTTACATATTGCTGAATTCATTCAGGATCCTGGTAACTTACAACAATTGACTATCTATAGTAATGATACATTAAAATCCATAATCAACCTAACCATTGTGTGTGTTTGTGTACATGTGTGTGTAATAACTGGAGTACCTCTTGAAGTCTCTTCACAAAGTAGAGTGTCTGTAATGCTTTTCTTTGCTTAATAGATGTGTGCAACGAAATTTCATTTTAATGTATGCCAATTAGTGTACATTCAAAGTGATAATAAAGTTATTCTAATAGCAGTTTTTGCCTATATCCAGAATAGCAGAAGCTATTAGCAACAGAAATAGCCTGTTGAGGTCAGTTGGTTCCACTTTCTTTGAGGTGAAATCATCCATGAGCTGCATATCCTTTTTATGTTACTTTTGTATTCCTATTTTATATTTCATGGAGAAAATCTATCTATGTGGTCGTTAGGAGCCTGAAACTGTAGGAGATGACCAGGCTGGGTCTGAGGAAAGGATCAAACACATCATAAGTCACTACTCCCTGCGCATCCGCAAAAAACTTAAGTCCAGCCCACCTTAAATGCTTCTCTTATCTCCCGCTCATTTCCCTTAAGTGCCAGTTGGTCAGATTCTTGTAAAAAGCTTAAGCTTGCAATAAATCTTTATACTCATTTGAACTACTTAGATCTCCTGATTTCCCCAGAGCTTGACACAAATGATTTGATGACAACAGCATGAAAATCAAAATATTATGTTATTGTGTTGAAAAATTTCAGTAGTAGAATTTCAGGCCCTACCTGGAGTGTAAACGCCTTGGAATGTACACTTCTTTGTGACTTTTCTAGAATACAGGCGTCTCATAGGCTCCCGAGTGCAATTCAAAGTGTTATTTTTAATCTTTAAAGCCCTACATTACTCGGCACTAAGATACTTAGAAGACCTTCTTTGCTCAGTGGTTGCAACCTGCTTCACTGGTCCATCTCAGGAGAACTTTTAGTTGTTCCCCATTTGTGTAAAGTGAGGGGACAGAAGCATGCCAGGACTGCTTTTCCGCAGGGCCGGATTTAGATGAAAAGAGGCCCTAGGCTATTCCACTTATGAAGCCCTTTCACCTATAGTGAAAGTGTAATTTTAATTTTGCTAACAATTTGAATGTAGGCTCCTCTTGATCTTGAGGCCCTAGGCTGAAGCCTAGTTAGCCTACAGGAAAATCCGGCCCTGCTTTTCCGTTTTGGTTTGTGCATTGTGGAATAGCTTCCTATCTCGCCCCGAAATGTGATCAGCTTCCATGATGTTAGCTTTGTGCAAGTTGTTAAAAATAGAGCTCTTTAAGAGAGTTGTGGGGCGTGAAACATCGCAATCAGTTTTATTGGTTTTGTAATTGTTTATAGGGGGATAGTTGACTTGTATAAAAATTTGTTTCATTTGTTTGCCGTGGATTTTTTAAAGTATTGCATATTTGCCTTTCATTTTGTTTGACCTGTTTTGTTTTATTGTATCTTTAATACATTTACTGTAAATTATTGAGAGTCTTGCTGATTGCAACAAGAATAAATCTTATAAATAAATAAATATGCATTAAAGTTAGGTTAGCTAGCTGGCAAAATCAACATATTATACCACCACGACTCTTAACAAATATTATTGCTGCCTGTTTTTACTATAAATCTTTGTTATTACTACACTATAGCTTTTCCAGATTGTCTCTTTCATGCTTTTATAATGCATATAATTCATTTTTCCTGTTGTTTTGATTTTTGCATCACCATGAAGGCAATTCACAATTGATGGAATGAATGGCACTTGATGCCTTGAACTTCTCAGACTCTCTTGAAATTACATTCTACTTGTAGTTTTTTATAATATGTCTGATTTTACTCATTGCTTCACATGTGGTGCACAGATGAATGTGAGGTTCATCCATCACAAAGAGCCATAATATGATTTATCTGTTTTTGTCTTAACATGTTGTGAAATCTTAGCCATAGTTCACAAGTAGTATTAATAATAGTAAACCTAATAAATTATAGTTTAATCAATCAATCCTGCATAAGAAAACTGTGGGTTAGCATTGTGTACAAATCCAGAAACAGAAAAGAAGACAGATCTCTATATTATGTACTTTCAGGGTTGTAGTTTAAATTGTTCCTTTCTTTAACAAGGTCCTGCTTTTTCTTTCTTTCTTTCTTTCTTTCCTTCCTTCCTTCCTTCCTTCCTTCCTTCCTTCCTTCCTTCCTTCCTTCCTTCCTTCCTTCCTTCCTCCTTCCCCCCTCCCTCCCTCCCTCCCAAAAGGCAGCTCCATTGGATTCTGCCTCAAGTGGTAGCAGCCATCTTAAATCACCATGCACTGAAACTGCATATTTGTGACCCACCGATTTAGGATTATCCCAAGCTTCCTGAATTCTTGAAATGTCACAGTAATTATTATTACATGCCTACCAGCAAAACTAATTTAACTGCATACTCAGAACAGCAGAATACGTAACTGTTATATATTAATTCAAAGTCAGGCACAAACCCTGTGACATACCGCTGCAAAAAAAATGTTAAGGTCTAATGTAGTTGCATATTCTTCCTCTGCCAATGTTCTTAAGTGTAAAACAATATATGAACCAAATCACGTCTCTTCTTGTTTTCCGGATATTCCCCTTCAACTATTAATGCCCTTTTTGCTTCAAAGGAAAGCAATCATTATCATTGCTAGTAACTTTTTCAACAAGTTCCAAGTAGTATGTCATCCACTAACAATGTGGCATACTGGGTTTCAATGAGAAATAGTCACGTGGCCAGGACCAGTAAATAAAGGTTACATCCCTCTCAAGCCATAAAACCTTCAGAGAACAATATGCCCTACTACCTCAGAAGTGAAGACATATCCTTTCAGTTTCTGAGGAACAGAATCAATGAACTATTAGTGGCAGACAGAAAAGGAAGGCCCATTAAAATGACCAAGACAATCTTTTTGCAACTTTAGCACAGAGCCTCCGGTGTGTATTGGATTTACTTCTGCTTCTTAGACATACTTAAGAGTTATTTATCTAGAAGGAGGAACGCATTCCGCCCTCACCGTGAGTTCTACCTTTTCCACTGAACAAATTGTTCTGAGATAAAATAAAATAAAAAACCCAAGCTGTTGTAAAGTTGAGGGCTTGCAGCAGGTGGTAACATATGGGTCCATCCAATTCCAGCCAAAACAAACCAATTTGTAGAGAAAGCTACAGGATCTTACTGTGACTCAGTGCTGAGGAGGCGAGGGAAGAACAGAAGGGGCTCTGGCTGAAGCACATTTGGAGATTGTTCTCCAGAAGTATGATTCAAATTTCTCAATTCCCAGGACAATGTATTTTTCTTTCAGGCAAAAGACAAACCATCTTCTGAACGTAAAACACATAGATGGAGGACTAGATTAGCTTCCTGCATTCAGGAAAAAAAGAGGGGAAAAAAGAATCTCTTTTGGATCAGACAAAAATTCCTCTGCTAAATCTTGTCTTGTAAAAGCTGTACTTTAATTATTTAATTATCACGGCTAAAGACTCATGCACATGTTGTGACATATTGTTTTACTGCATGTATCGGCCATCTTCAATTTATAGTCCTTCAATTTTTTTCAGAATTATGTTTCGTAGAATCCCAAGCTAATAATTCCAAGAGTTATATTTGCTGATAATTCTGGAAGCTGTAGTCCAAACTGATTTTGGAAATGAGAAGTAGAGGCAGGCTGATCTATATAAAAGTGGTGCAAGATTACCCTCCATCCCAAGATTATGCAAGCTTTAAAAACAATCTATTCTGCAGTGAAAACATTTCAAGTAATTCTAACCCTACATGCATAATTTTCCACAAACAGGCAATTCTGGCTAGAGAAGCCAACATTTTGTCAAAGGAATTTTCCCAAGGAAAAAAAAATCTGACATATTTTCCTTTTCTCCCTTCCTAAGAATGCCCCTTATTTTCCATTTTCTCCTGTTTCTTTCTTATAGAGAAGATGTCTAGCTGCCACTCTTCACAGCCACTTCCTTTTTACGAGTTGCAAAAATCCAAACCCAGCAGCAGAATGAAATTGTCTCCTCATTTTGAGGATCAAGAGTATAAGAGAACTCAGCATCAGTTTGAAAACAAATTGGTTCTCCTACGATCCCTCCCAATATTGCTTGTTTAAAAAATCAAGTTGATCTGTTTTTGGTTTGGGTGTGGTATACTTAAATATGGGGCTAAATATACTACTATTTTCTTTGAAACACTAACTCATTGAAGCTTGCGAGGGTCTATTTGACCATTTGTGGATCATAGATCTTTACCCTTCCTTCCACTCCCAAACCATAGCAAGATTGCTCAAGGAAACAATTGTTCAAGATTATAAAAACCCTGTGTGTGCATGTGTATGTTACCAAATTCATGCAACCTAGACATGGACATGGTGTATGCAATAAATTATTTCATTTTGTTTAATAATGTGGATGTGAGGGGATTTCTACTTCTTGAGTCTAGGATCTGGGCAACCAGGGGCAGTGGGCAGTGGGGCAGCCTTTGAAGTCTGCTTTTGAGAAATTGGGAAGTAGTAATACCTAGTGGCAGTGTTGAAGTGCTCATTGTCAGACCCTATCAGTGACATTGTTTCCTCTGTTTTTCTGTCCACAGATAAAATGGGAGGTGCTTTGTGACAAGATCAGATTTGGCAGTGATTCCATTTCCTTGGCAGATTTGAGTTCTCAGTTTATTTGAGTAGAGTATTCTGGTCAACTAACAACAATTGCATAAAGAAAGTTCTAAAACAGAAGACATAATTATGACACATTAAGATAATCATAAAAATCATTCAAAGGGCTCTACTAAAGAGAAATGGATTGATGCTTCCTTTAAAAAAAAAAGCGGAGAGAATTGAAGCTCAATTCAGTTACAGAAGAAATGCATACAGAAGGTGTGGACTATGTAGAAAGAGAGCCTTCCCTAATATATCTGACTAGTCATAACTCTCATGCAGGGACATCTTTAGAAGGACCTTTTCTACTAATTTTAATGTCTGGGCAGTTCACCATAACAAAGGCAGACCTCAGATAGCCTGAATTAATTTTGATCTGAGCTCGAAAGGATAACATTAATATCCTAAATTGAGCCTAGATAAATAAAATATGGACGGCAGGGTTTCTATACATATGTGATTATCCATCACTCTGCTTCTGGCTATTTAACTCTGTCTCAATATCACCATTGTTACCTATAATCAGGTTGATTTCCATATTAGAGTATAAAAGGTGGGGAGGAGGAGGCCCCTTTGCGTTTAGATGAAATGCCATTTTCTATGCTTCTTATGAGGATTCCAAATGTAAAAAAACATTCATGCTCCTAAAATATGTCACTCGTTTAGCATGCAATTTTGAAAGCAATGCATCCGCTCCCTTCAGTGGTGGGTTTCAAAATCTTTTACTACCGGTTCTGTGGGTGTGGCTTGGTGGGCGTGGCATGGCCGCCCTGAGTCTCTGGAGAAAGGTAGCATACAAATTGAACTAATAAGTGAACTAATAAATGGCTTGGTGGGCATGGCTTGGTGGGCGTGGCAGGGGAAGGATACTGCAAAATCCCCATTTCCTCCCGATCAGGTGGGACTTGGGAGGCAGAGAATAGATGGGGGCGGGGCCAGTCAGAATTTTTACTACTGGTTCTCTGAACTACTCAAAATTTCCGCTACTGGTTCTCCAGAACAGGTCAGAACCTGCTGAAACCCACCTCTGTCTCCCTTGCTAGGTCTTCAGTGGATTTCATCATTGAAATCTGAAATGGCTTTCTGACTTGCAGCTTCATCTACATGGACAGTTACAGAAGGATTTCTGTAGGAGTACAGACCAGACCTATCCATTGAAGCATAAAGATTTTTTTTCAGATTAATTACAAAAAAACCCCTATATGATTCATCAGCACAACAGCTTTGGAAAAGACATACCATGGCATGGATACATTTGAGAAAGTGTCAAAGGTTGAATTAATTTAGACAATGGCTATAGATTGAAATGACTACATTTTTTTGAAGCACAGGAAAAATGTACGCACACAGTAGCTCTCTCTCTCTCTGTCTCTCTATCTCTCTGTCTCCCTTCTCTCTGTGTGTGTGTGTGTGTGTGTGTGTGTGTGTCCGCGCGCGCATGTGTGTTGTAAAGATAATTTATATGGGATTGTAGCTAGACTGAGACAAGTGCTGCATCCAGCAAGAGCATATTACTGATATTCATCAGTAAGAATATTACTTGAATTTCTACATTGCATTTGATGAAACTATCATTGTTGGAAAGCTCTCCAGGAAGCCCATATGTCTCAGAGGAACTGCTTGTTGATCTGATTGCTCCCATGACTTATTTCTGATGCAGAGAAACATCCTGTGCTGATCTTGTTTTATACAGAGATGGTATTATTTTATATAACAGTGATCTGTTATTGGCAAGTCTCTCTGTCTGCTCTCTTCCTGAGCCACTTTGTTGATTGGAATGCCTTACTAAATATATTGCACAACTGAGGATAGACATGTCCATAGATTTCTTTGGGGTAACTCACAAGGTTTGTTTTCTTTAAATACATCCATTAATATGCTCTTGACACTGAACCGTTACTAGCAATCTCCTCCTTCATCGGAAATATTTTTGCATGCTTAGTAACTACCGGTAAATACTTCACAAACAGTTTTTTTTTTTTTATTAATTCAAGTCAGTGTTGACTCCTGGCAGCTGATTGCACAAGTCCCTGCAGTTTTCTTGGCAACATTTTTTTTTTCCAGAAGTGGTTTGCCTTTGCCTGCTTCCTAGGATTGAGAGATAATGACTGTCCTAAGGTCAGCCAGCTGGCTTCATGCCTAAATTGGACTAAAACTCACTCTCCTGATTTCTAGGGTGGTGCTTTAACCACTACACCAAACTGACTCTTTTAGCAGAATGTAAAAGAGGAAAAGACTTACCATGCATAACGATTAATAAACATTGGGTCAAATGAATGTAGTCATGCATAAAACTTTGAATGAAAACATGACAGCATTGAGAATGCCCTAATCCTGATCAGATTTGTTTCCAGGTAGAACTTCAAAGGCAATTTATTTTTCCCTAAGCTGCTTAGTCAGTAACAATGTCAAAGATATGGCTAGAGGTTCACTATTAAGCAAATCACAGATTGCTTATGTGCAAGTTTCAAATTAAGCTAACGTAGAAGAAGAAAGTCCATCTGTCTCCACAATATTGGTGCAAAATTCAGCATTTGTCCAGAATGATATAAAGTCTCCTGCCTTAGGCATGGGGTTGGACTAGAAGTTGTCTTAGCCCCTTCCAGCCCTTTGATTCTATAAACCCACAATTTTCAGGGAGAATATCAGGAAATGCTTTGAAATCTTGAATCTCAGTGATTGGAAACCAGAAGAACTATGTAATGAACTTAAAGAAAATATGAAGAATGAACCCAAACTCAAACTGCCAGAGTTCAAGAAACAAAAGAAACCAAACTAGATGTCAGGGGGAAAAAAAACCCATGGAGATTGCAAAAAAGAGAAGAAAAATAAAGTCTAAGAAAGTGAAAGATCATAAAAATGAAATTAAACATTCCAGAGAGCTGCTAGAAGAGACAAGAGGCAGTATTTCAATGCCTGCAAAGACATCAACGATTTTCAATTGTTGATCATGTCAAGCTACGGAATGTGCTTCGAAAAATAGGAACAGCTTTCTGTTTTCATTTGAAACCTATGTACAAGTCAGATGGTCACAGTTTAGGTAAAACACAATGAAACGGACGAGTTCCAGGTCGGGAAAGGAGTGAGAGAGTGAGAGAAGGCTGTACACTCTCTCCACCTCTATTCAACTTCTTATATATATTGAAGGAAACTGGGTAGGAAGAAGAGTGGAAGAAGAAACATGTGCTTTGCTGATGATACTTGAAAAGGACAGGAGAAAATGCAAATGAAATGCATGCTCTAGTGCTAAATATTAAAGAGCAGAGTGAAAAAAATGGAATTAAAATTAAATATAACGATATCAAACTAATCATAACAAGTAGAAAAACTAGCCTTAGAATTGACAGTGGAGATACTGAAGTGGTGGATAGCTTCTGTCTTTTGGAATTGATTCTCTCTCTCTCTCTCTCTCTCTCTCTCTCTCTCTCTCTCTCTCTCTCTCATCTATGTATTTATCTATCATTTATTATCTATCTATCTATCTATCTATCTATCTATCTATCTATCTATCTATCTATCATCTGTCTGTCTGTCTGTCTGTCTGTCTGTCATCTATCTATACATATCTACATATACATAGATCTTTTTAATATTTATTTTATCATGTTTTACTAATCTAGGTGAAATATATATATATATTGCTAGCCCATGTATGGTATGTCATACACAAAATATATATCTGCTTTTGAAACTTGGTGTTGAAGACAATTCCTGAGAATACCATGCATAGCTAAGGAAACAAATACATGAATCTTCCAAAGAAAACAAAAATCAACCCAGATTTCTCACTTGAGACACAAATGGCCAGGCTCAAATTGTCTTACTTCGGACAGATTATGTGAAGACTCAACTCTTGGGAAAACGCTAATATCCCTGGCAAATGTGGAAAGAAAGAAAGAGGAGCACAAAATCAGCAGCAAGATGGATGGACTCAATTACAGTGATAACGGGGCGCACCCAAAGGACCAGGTTGGAGATAGATCTTTCCAGATCTATCAATGTGGTTGCTAAGAGCCGACACCAATTTGATGATACATAATCTATCAATCAGGACTGCTTAGGGAGACATTTATTGGGCTGTCTTAATCTGTGATCAGGCTGGTCCTAGAAGAAGAAAAAATAGTGACTGATATAAGATGCATGTTATATAAAGCAAGGTAACTAACAAATTTAAGGACATATGGAATATTATAATGTGTTTCACAAACTTATTTCATTTGAATGAAACTTAACAGAGATTCATTTTGGCTTGAACATGACTCCAGGTTGTAATATTATTTTTGGCTTTTCTTAAGTTAACACGATTAACTACCATGTCAGGGAAAAGAGCACAATGAAAATCAAGAATTATTGCAATATAGATATCAGTGGAAGCAAAACAAGAGAAAGTGACAGCATAATTAAAAACAGATTCCGTGAAATCGTACAATATTGTGACATTGGCAATATGGAAGCTACTATATGCAAACTGTAGGCAATAAAAGAGGAGAAGGGGGTGTGGAGGAAAGATTTGTTGTTTTTTATGCTTCGACATGCTCATACCTGCATTACCAATAACCCCTGAAAATCTCTGCCTTTACTTGCTCGTTTAATGTGTAGGGTAATGTATCCAGCCACAAAAGTCTTAATCATCTTCCTTGAATACATGTTGTGGTTATTTCTTCATGTTCTATTCTCTTCCGGAGTTGTAACCTTTTGTTATATCAATGAATGACTTCTAATTCACAAACTGTACATCTTTATAAGCTGCAACATTTTGTAGGATATTGATAATGGGCAGGTTTGCAATTCCCTGTTCAAAGTGGTATGCAGGGTCAGACTTTAGAACAGGGGTGGGGAACCATGGCCCTTTTTTGACTTGTGGACTTCAACTCCCAGAATTCCTGACCCTGCTTTAGAACAACAATCAGCTTGATTGGCAGGCACGCTACTCGAAGGCTAAGTACCCTGCATGAAAAGGGATTTTATTCTGGATAGAGACACACCCAGATTCCTGTCTCCCTTGTTTAAAACAATTCTTGTCAATAGTCAGATATGTTCATCTTCCATTTCCGTAACTCTGTTAATCAGTGTCTTGGTGCTCTTGTTCTTCACAGCTGGAGACTGATGACTCACTGCAACTTGCTAGTCTTGATAACACATTTGGTGGATCCTCTCCAGTTATTAATGTGTGCTTTGGTGGGGTTTTTCCACCCAGGAGTTACATAGTTCAAGCACTGAGAGAAGCAAATAAAATAGCAATAAAAATATATATGGCTAAAGTATCATCCCTGTACCTGGAATTGCGATTATAATTTGTCTCCCCTTAGCAATTTTTTAAAGAAAAGGCAGTTTCTATTGTTTTCCTTTCTGCTAGCCTTTGATGTGAGGGAGATAAAAGAGTTTGCCAGCATCTTTCCAAACTGGGTAAAAATCTTAAGGGATTTAAAGTAGTAATCCTATTGACATCTCCAGTTGGACTGAGCTGCCCATTCAGAATAGAGAGAGATTATGTCATCTTACATTTTCAGGTTTGATAACAGGTTTTCAGGGTTTGATACAGACCTCTGTCTACACATCAGGCTGATTCCTTTGGAAGAGGAATCAAGATGCCATCTTCCAGTTTCCAGTGAGATTCTCAGTATGATTTTCCTTTGTTACTCCTCCAAAGATGATAATTTTTAACCAATGATTCCCAGCAAGGACATTCTGCATGCAAAAGCTGTATTCTGTCACTCAGCTACGATTCCTCCAATATAAATTTTCTGTTCCAAAACCTTTTAGTAAAAAAAAACAAAAAAATCATTTGCAAGAGTGCCTGCCCCTGAGTCATCCCACTGATCCATCTTGCTCAGTTTTGATTGACAGTGACTAGCAGAATTTTCTCAGAATATCATGCAGAAAATTTTCCCCCTACCTTAGAAATATAAGCATACAATGTTTATGCTGTGAAACACTTGCTGGCTTTAGTTTAGAACTGTCTATCACACCCCCAAAGCCTCTGGCTCCATATCAGAGATTTTTTACAAAAGAAGACAAGGGCTAAACATGGCATCTTCTATTTGAGAAGCAACACCTGCTTCTTCAATTGCATGTACAGTACATCAGATCAGACTGTTAATCTTATCTAGATTATATAGATCTAGCAAATATCTAGATAAATAGATAAATATCTAGATGAGAGGTAGACCTTTTCTTCTTGCTACTATACCTTATTGACTTTTTTCTTCTGGCTGCACCAACTTGCCAGTTTTGTCTAATTCTTGAAAATAAAGATGATGCTGAAGGCTGATCTTTGCAGCATTGTCAGCTTCCTTAAAAATACATACTGTGTTTTCCCAAAAATAAACCCTGTTTTATATTTTTTTTTAGCCACCAAAAAAGGCACCAGCTCTTTCTTGGGGTGGGGGGGTGGGGGAATGTTGTCCACTGACTCACCTCACTTGTGCATGTCACCCCCAGCCTCTTTTTCACTATCAGAGGCCTTCAGGAACTTCTTCACCTGGCAGGCCCAGCAAGGCTTTCCTGAAGGCCTCTTCAGCCAATAACAAATCTGTTTGCAAAAAAAAATCTGGATCGATCCGGGGCTCTGTTATCGGCTACAGAGGCTTTCAGGAAAGCCTTGCCGGCTACAGCAAAAGAAATGGGCCGAGGTGTGCGAGGCCTGGCTGCAACTATCTGAAGGTAAGTAGTAGGGCAGCTCCATCCCCCGCATCCCCACCCTAGCTTAATTTTTACCTGTGTACCCTGCAGTGAGCGGGGTCTTAATAAGGCTTATTTTGGGGGTAGGGCTTAAATTGGGCACATGTGTAAAAATCAAGCTAGGACTTACTTTCTGAGTAGGTCGTATTTTCGGGGAAACACGGTACATAAATAAAAGGAATCAGAGAAAAAGAAATGTAGTCAAGAGAAGCCAGGAGTTTGACTGGGAAAGTGTTTGAGGGCACATTGATTTCCATGGGTCGCATGCTGTAACTTCTTACGTAGCACTTTATCATCTCTTCAAATAGTAGAGGATCTTCAGAATAGTAGCCCTTTTTTGCCCCATCTCCATCTGGCTGATACTTTTATTTGGAGATGTCATAAATTGGATCTAGCACCTTCTGCATTTTTTATCTGCCTGCCAATCTTGCAGAAACTTTCATGGCAAGGCAAAGCATACCTTGTGTAATATGTTGTGAATGCAGTTGCAGTAGACAGCCTGGTCCCCTTTGCTATAGTGGGCATTTTCAATATAAAAGAGTGGGGGAATGCAGTCCATTGCACTTAGAAATCCCCAGGGCACCCTTTCCACATTGTCTTCTATAGTGGAATAGCACTATTCCACAGTGCTTCTATAAGCACTGTACTGGTACTTATTCCCCCCCCCCCAAAAAAAATCCCAACCATAACAATAATTGCAAAAAAAAAAAGAGATTTTCTTGCAGCCCATTGACTCAATCAGTGGTCTTGGCCGATGCAGTCAAAGACATTGGAAAGTTTCAAATTAAGTAGTTAGAGTTATAAACTAAATGTGTTCCTATGGGTGATTAGAAGTATGGACTCATCATAGAGAAGTAAATATTTAAAAAGCTGAGAATCAGTAAAACAAGAATAATCCCAAATTTCCATCAAATCTGCCAGTGTCATGGGAAGATACAAGGGTCTGAACTACAAACCTATGTTCAACATTATTTTTACAAATAATATGCAGAAGGATTGATATGGTTGGTATCTGGATCTCATATCAATCATGGTGACAGAACAGCATCTTCCACTGCTGCTGAGGACAATTTTTTTTTGTAGAAAAGAAAATTTGACTTAAATACTTTGTTAATATTCCTCACCCATTCCTCCAGTGCCATTTATTGTGGCTTCCTCACTTAAGATACACCAGAACTGATAAACTTATTCACAGAAATCCAATAGCAAGAAATATGACAGCATGCAATTCTTGGCTCAACTCATAGAACAAGGACTATGGAGATTCTCAGTCATCCAGGTCATGGTTGTCCCAAAGGTGCTTTTTTTCAAGAGGCAACTGGACTTCCTAGTTTTTCTTTGAAGATGTTTCATGTCTCATCCAAGAAGCTTCTTCAGTTCTGATTGGATGGTGGAGAATGCCCAGAATATTATCGGACTCCAGCTACCAGCCCTGGACAACATCTTCGAATCTCGCTGTTTGAGGAAGTTGCATAACATTCTCAGAGACTCTTCCCATCCTGCTTACAATCTTTTTGGACTGTTGCCTTCTGGCAGAAGATACAGAACAATTAAAACTCGGGCCACACGTTTTCTGAATAGTTTTTATCCCAGAGCTATAATTGCACTCAACAATGAACTAAAGGGCCACCATAAGTGAGCTGTTGGACAGTATTACTTGGTCTGTTGTGTGGATGTTTGGGTGGTTTAGGGGTGGGGAATTGTGGTGGGTGGGAGTGTGTTTGGGGATTATGTGTGTGGGACCTGGTCTTTGGGTATTAAGTAAATTTTGTTGTATGTGTATACTGTGTATACACATACAATGACAATAAAGTTGTTTATTATTATTATTATTATTATTATTATTATTATTATTATTATTATTATTATTATTATTATTATTATTTATTGGTTAATCTTTAGTGAGATTCACAGCCTTTGAGGCTGGTTAATAGCTCAGCAGCTCGAGTCCTAACCAAGGACCTAGGAACTGTTAAGGTATCGTCGGAGGATGTAAGCTGTTCCGAGTAAGGTGGTTTTTTGTAGAGTCAAAATGTTCAAGTCCGGCAAATTTAGAATTTCTAAATAGTGGGGTAGCCCTAAATAGTGGGTATTGCTCCGAGGGCTCCAATTACAATCGGGACAACACACGATTTCTTTTTCCACAGTCGCTCAACTTCAATTTGTAAGTCCCGGTACTTTGTGATTTTTTCTTGCTGCTTATCTTCAATTCGTGCATCACCAGGTATTGCAATGTCAATGAACCATACTTTTTTCTTTTCAACTATTGTTATGTCAGGTGTGTTGTGGACCAAGTGCCTGTCAGTCTGAATCCTAAAGTCCCACAAGATCTTGAGTTTCTCATTCTCTAAAACTTTCTCAACCTGATGTTCCCAGTGGTTTTTGCTGTACTCAAATCTTCTATCTCCAATTTACAACACAGTCCTTTCAACAGTTCCAAGAAGGCTTCACACCACCACACACTCAGGTGACCCTGATGGCACAGATAAACCTCCAGGTGACCTTAATGACCTGCTAAAACAATGCAAATGACCAGCTGTCTGCGAGGAGTATAAATCTCCACCATCCAGTCAGAGCTGAAGAAGCTTCTTGAATGAGAAGCGAAACATCTTCAAAGAAAAAACAGAAAGTCCAGCTATCTCTTGAGAAAAAAGCACCTTTGGGTCATAGAGCAAGGGCATAAATGTAAGATCACCTAGTGCCATATTCAACATTGGCACTGGATCAGCCATCAATTGCTTCATGTTTCCCTTTGAGAAACATTACTAATCTGCTGATTTTTTTTTTTTTTCATCTCCAGGAACTCATCCATCTTGCTCAGCTCACCTTGACGGCAGAATATAATGAATATCTGAGGACATACTGGGGAAACTTTGTCCTGAAGACAAAAGAAAGGGTTGAAATTTGCAGAAATGAAGAATCAGAGATAGATTGTACCTCAGTGACTGGATTCATACATTGCCTCAGGCTTAGGTTCCTTAATGCTTTTGGGGTAATCTACAGAGATGGGATTTTTGAGACTATATGGAAATTTTGCAAAAAAAAAAAAAAAAAAAAAAAGTGGGGGGAGTTGATGTTGGGCAGACAATCCCATTAATAATATAGCAGCCATAAAAAAAACTCACCAGAGGTTAAAAAGCACTTATTTCCTGGTCATGTTACTGGTCATCCCTTCTAGCAAGTTTGTATGGTTAGTTCTCTATTACTACACTTACTTTTCATCTTTTTCTGGATGACTGGCTTACTTTCAAATAAAGTACTTCACTGTAGGCCAGCCATCATTTTTAAATTTTTCTATAAAACTTTTGGAGCCGACCATTATGCTTGCGGCTGTTCTTTTCTTTGAAGAATACCGGCTTTTTGAAATTTAAAATGAAATATGAGGTCCTGAGCATCTGAGCACCTTGGGTACCATAACAGCAGAGTTCAATATATCTTCAACCTATCAGTATCAATATCAATGTACTACCGGTAATAGATCAGTGCTTGCTCAAACAGGTTAATGCTGGTTGAGAATAGGAAGGATGTGATAGGTAAGTTCCAGTTGTATCAGCAGACTTCTGCTGGTGTAGTGGGACTTTTTGTTGTTGTTGTTGTTGTTTCCTATATATATAGTTTCCAGCAGTGGTGAAATCCAATTTTTTTTACTATCAGTTCTGTGGGCGTGGCTTGGTGGGCATGGCAGGGGAAGGATATTGCAAAATCTCCATTCCCACCCCACTCCTGGGAGAAGGGTATTGCAAAATCTCCATTCCCACCCCACTCCAGGGGAAGGATACAGCAAAAACCCCATTCCCTCCTCACTCCTGGGAGAATTATGTTGCAAAATCTTCATTCCCACCCCACTCTGGGGCCAGTCACAGATGGTACTTGCCGGTTTTCCGATCTACTCAAAATTTCCATTACTGGTTCTCCGAACTGTTCAAAATTTCCGCTACCGGTTCTCCAGAACTTGTCAGAACCTGCTGGATTTCACCCCTGGTTTCCAGTCTATTTCAAAGGACTGAGGAACCCTCAGCAGGAATCAAATGAAACACCAAATGAAACAGGAAATGTATGTGGGGAAAAAAAGTTTTAAGCACAAATCATGCAGTTCATGGGTCTGGAAAAGTAATATTTTAAAACGTATTTGGACATCTGGCCTCAGTGGCTTCCCTTTCTGCTAAACACTGCATCTTGTTCTTAAACTGGATCTTGATGGTTATTTGATTTTGGGTGAAATGAACGTTATTACCTGTTCTCATTTGCTGCAGATGGTTGTTAGTGACACTGGTAGAACATTGGCTGGGAAAGGCTTTTATTCTCTCCGTGCTGGATCTATTTTTATCTGGAAAGAAAAGATACTTAACATTTTGTTCCTAATACATGAAGAGAAATGGCGCTTCTTTTTTGTGCAGAGACAAATTTCTACTTACTAATCTGAATGTACAGAAAGCAACAAATAAAGTTAAACAATAGAACTGTCAGATTTCAGACCGCATGCCGTCTTCCACATAGAGTCATAAATATATATATAAAAAAGTGTAAACAATTTTTAAAGTTTTTTTTTAAAAAATCTTCCTTTCTAGTTATCCCAGGAAATCTTGCCAAGAAGAATGTGTCTTTTTTGAAGGGTTGAGTTTTAAAGACAATTTCCTTCCATTGTACTCATGCATGTTGAGTCAGGAAGCTTCAGTCAAAGTCAATGTACAATGTGTTTGCTTTTAAGATTCTGGATGATTTATACATAAATGATGGATCCAGTGATTCATAATTTCCATCCTGTCTGTTTGCATTTCAATTTACACACAGGCTGGTAAGCTGTCCTGTTCAGGATCATGAAGCCATTATAACATTAAGGTCTCTGTATAAAATAACCTTATTGGGAAGTGAACCCAAGGTCTTATGTTTGCCTGTCTTTCACTTAGCCAGAAAACACATTTACATAATCCAGCTCATGGAAGGGAATTTATTTTAGCTTTCTGTTCCATTTCCAGGTTTGAGTCTTCTGAAAGGGAAGGACTTGACTCTCTTCCATTGCCCTGCAGGGAACTTGGCTTGGTGGGGAGGGCAGGATTCAAAGACTTGGCAACCAAGGAGTTTCCAAAATACAAATGGCTGGCAGACCACCCTGGTTGTTGTTGTTGTTGTTGGTGTGTGTTTTCTTTGTTTCTTTGAGACAGTATGGATACCTGGAGATGCCTGGATAAGTCCCTGCAGTTTTCAGTCTGGTTTGACTCTGCAACCAAACAAGACAGACCCAGACTTCAAAGGATAGTTAGAACTGCAGAAAAAACAATTGCTACCAACCTGCCTTCCATTGAGGACCTGTATACTGCACAAGTCAAAAAGAAATATCTACAGTCTATGTGAAAATATCTACAGTCCCGTCACATCCTGGACATAAATTGTTTCAACTTCTACCCTCATAACGATGCTGTAGGGCTCTGCACATCAGAACAACAAGACACAAGGACAGTTTTTTCCCGAATGCCATCACTTTGCTAAACAATTAATTCCCACAACACTGTCAAAGTAACTACTAAGACTCTATTACTATTCTTCTTCTCATCCTTACTAGAACCTATCTCTTCCCACTTATGGCTATATCCGTGTTGCTTGTATCTTTACAACTTATATTGTTTTTATTGTTTCCTAGTATGATTTGATAGCTTATTAGTATCCTATGACTATTGCTAAATGTTGTATCTTATGATTCTTGACAAATACGGTATATTTTATTTTTTCTTTATGTACACTGAGAGCATATGCACCAAAGACAAATTCCTTGTGTGTCCAATCACACTTGGACAATAAAGAATTCTATTCATGGCAAGATTTCAGAAGTGGTTTGCCTTCAGGCTGAGAGAAAAGGATTGGCTCAAAACCCCCCAGTTGGCTTCATGCTAAAATTGGGACCCTAATTTACCATCTCCCATTTTTTTAGTCTGGTTCCTTAACTACTACACCAAACTGGTTCTCAGCAAACCCTCTCCTTTAAAGAAATTCCAACTATGAGAAATTCAGACCATGATAAAAGAAATGTTTTACAGACTTTCTAAGGTGAAGTAGCAGTACCATATCTCCTCAATAATGTGTTCTTAGAAGCAGTTGAAAGTGGAGGTTATTATCTTTCAGAGGCAAATAGAAGATAACCAAAAGCAAATAGGGAACCACCATAGGTACAGGCTGTTAATCTCAATCAGTCTTGTCCCGATTGAGGAACAACTTAGTGGAGCTGGCATGCCGTCTTATTCAGGATTTTCTTTGCTTATTTTATACATTTTTAAAGTGCATGGTATGCATTTCATCCTTCTTGCAGTAGCTTGAATATATTAAGACCACGATGAAAACAAACAGGAAAGCGTAATAATGTGCCAACAATGTACAAGCAATTACGAGCAAACAGTGCAGAAATTAAAAGTAAGTGGATAAACCATGAAAACCAAATGCAGATAAACTGCAGCGTTAAGCAGGTTTTTGAAGATTTTAAAGGGGTTGTGGGATGAAGATAGAAAAACATCTTGAGAACCAGATTGCAACTAGCATTGGCACTTTGCATTTCTATCCTGTTTCCCCTCCACCCTTAAGACAGTATATGCAGCTCTTCTGATTTCATTTTCATAACCTCATAAGAAAGGGCATGATGAGTAATAGCAACTGATCTGTAGACTAATGTCTGGTGGCTAAAGCTTTAATTTTTATGACTTAGGTCTTGATTCCTATCCACTGCATAAGATATCAAGTGGAATGTATTAGAGAAGAGAAAGATCAAAGAAACAAGAACTCCTGGTTTGAATCTCATCTCTGTTGGAATTTAGAAATAGGCCCCATGCTTTCAGCCTGGAGTCCCTCTTAAAGAATAACTTCATACTTATGATTCCCAATACAGGTAGTCCTCAAGTTACAACAGTTTGGTTAGTGACCGTTCGAAATTACGACGTCGCTGAAAAAAAGTGGCTTATTACTGTTTTTCACACTTAGGGACCGTTGCAGCATCCCCGTTACCACATGATCAAAATTCAGATGCTTGGCAACTGACTCATATTTATGACGGTTGCAGTGTCCCAGGTCATGCAATCACCTTTTGTGACCTTCCGACAAGCAAAGCCAATGGGGAAGCCAGATTCACTTAACAACTGTGTTACTAACTTCATGACTTCAGTGATTCACTTAACAACTATGGCAAGAAAGGTCACGAAATGGGGCAAAACTCACTTAACAACTGTCTTGCTTAGCAACAGAAATTTTGGGCTCAATGGTTGTGAGTCAAGGACTATCTACAAAGCAAAACTGTGTGCCATAGTAGCTGAGGATATATTATATTGTGGTCCATCAAGTTCCCTGCCTCACTCTACCTTTTAAAACTATTGCTTTAAAAAAAAAAACAGTTGGTGTGCTTGAAAACTAAACATGCCTTTACACCATTGTCCTAAGCAGGGGTGAAATCCAGCAGGTTCTGACAGGTTCTAGAGAACTGGTAGCAGAAATTTTGAGCAGTTCGGAGAACCGGGAAATACCACCTCTGGCTGGTCCCGGAGTGGAGTGGGAATGGGGATTTTGCAATATCCTTCCCCTGGAGTGGGGTGGGAATGGAGATTTTGCAGTATCCTTCCCTTGCCACGCCCACCAAGCCACACCTACCAAGCCACACCACACCATGCCCACAGAACAGGTAGTAAAAAAATTTGGATTTCACCACTGGTCCTAAGGGCTGAAAATAGATAATACATTTACAGCTCTTGAACAATATGACTATTAAGTGTACTGTGTACATATACGTTCAATACAAGCCAAGTGGGTGCTATTTCAAAAAGCATAGAATCTATTCGTTATCCCAAGTGCCAGAAGAGGCTGTAAGGCAACTCACTGACATAAATCAGGGCTGCACTACACACTTCACAATCCTGGCTGGATGAGTAGGAATGAACATATGAGAGGGATCATTGCTCCTTACGATTTAGCCATTCACGCAAAGATTTACATCTGGCCTTCTACGATAGCAAATCAAGCGCAACCATTCTAGCCAAAGTAGTCCGAAACCTAAATAGCAAATTAGCAAAAACCAATATTCTTTAAGTACCTCACACTAATTAATACAGTGAGGAATGGAATAAAAACTTACTCCGAGGTTTTACTTTTAAAAAAACCAGATGCAACTCTGGAGAGGGAATTGAAAAGATGCAGCCCCCCCTCCCAGGGGTGGGTTCTACTTTACCTTTACTACCGATTCGCAATGGGATCATGCTCGCGTGCTCGCTTCGCTCGCATGCGCATGCACAGATTACCAATGATGACATCTGGGGTAGTGGGCGGGGCCTCCCGCCAGTTTTACTACCGGTTCTTATGAACCGGTCTGAACCAGGGGCAACTCACCACTGCCCCCTCCCCAAAGAAGCCTTAACAGAATAACAGAGTTGGAAGGGACCTTAGAGGTCTTCTAGTCCAATCTCCTGCTGAAGCAGGAGACCCCATACCATTTCAGACACATGGTTGTCCAATCTCTTTTTAAAAACCTCCAGTGTTGGAGCATTTACAATTTCTGAAGGCAAGCTGTTCCACTGATTAATTGTTCTCACTGTCAGGACATTTCTCCTTTGTTCTAGGTTGCTTCTCTCCTTGATTAGTTTCCATCCGTTGTTTCTTGTCCTGCCTTCAGGTGCTTCGGAGAATAGTCTGGCCCAATGGTGGGTTGCTACCAGTTCGCCCTGGATTGGGCGAATTGGTAGCGGCGGTGGTGAGAGGCTCCGCCCACCTGCCTGGATGCTTCTGCCCATGCGCAGAAGCATTACACACACGCGCAAGCATGCACGCGCCCACGAGCAAACCGGTAACTACGGGTTTTGAAACCTGCCCCTGGTCTGACCCCTCTTCTTTGTGGCAGCCCGGCCCCTCAAATATTTTAACACTGCTATCATGTCACCCCCTAGGCCTTCTTTTCATTAAACTAGACCTACCTAATTCTAGCAACTTTTTCCTGGTTCTTCTCATTTTCTCACCTGCTTCTACTGGTATAGACAGACTGGAAAGTAGAAGTGGATTTGCAAATCTCTAATCCTTGGACAAGGTCAAAGGTGATGGTGATGGGGGAATGGATAACTTGAGTCCCATAAGGTTTAAGTCTGGAAAAGCCAACCTCCCACCTGGGAGACCTTCTTCTAAAATTGTCTGTTTCTGACTTGGTTCTGCCCCAGGATGAGTTTGCAAAGTTATTAGAAAGTCATTGAGCTATATCCCATCTGCTTCCAGATAAACAATCGTAGGGGAAATATATTTGAAGCTTGAGCTACCAAGTAATCATTTTCTTGCTGAAAATCATATTATACAGGGAATGTATTTATTCAGCTGTTTGCAGAAAAACAAGCAGCTGGAAACCAACTCCCTTGCTAACAGGAGCAGAACTACCGAGGACTCATTTATTTACTATTAAAATGTATGCACTTATCAGGACATCTGGTCTCATTTTATTTGTCAAGACTGAGTACCTAGGAGGCCTGGCTGTTGGAATAATTGGTGGGCTGTTTAAAATGCACAAGAATAGATCATTAGCCTTATGGAGGTCCTCACAAAACCTTATCTGGCACCAATTGGAGCTGAGATATATTAACATTGCATCTTGCTGCTTGGAAAATATTCATCACAAGAGGCTGCATGCAGAATGCACTCTGCCAGTGGCTGGTTTTTTTTTTTTTTTTTTTTTTAAAGAATTGCTTCAGAGGAAGACGTTGCTTTCATTTGCTTTGCCTCCAGAGAATAAGTAAGATTGGCAGAAGGTTCCATTCAGGTGGTATCGTCTCTTAGCTGGCAATCTTTAATTGCATGCAGTTCACAAACCCCTATTTACATCACTAAAATGAATATATAAAAGAAGCCCAAAGCTCTCAAAATAAACCACATCTGTTGCTGGAAGGGATAAGTGGTATCCAGCATGACTCATCTGCTGTGCCAAAGGAGACGAGCGCTTTCATTGTTTTATCAAACTGAAATGCTCCAGAAATATTGGACTGGGTTCCCATTTACTCCAAGGTAGGGATGGTTAGTTTATTGGTATAGTTTTGCTTCTCATCCAAGAAGTTTCATCGGTTCTGGGAGGATGGTGGGGGCAATGGAAGGATCCAAGGGGCCTCAAGAGCTCACAGGGAGAGTACTAGATGAGTCAACTAGATGACTGCAAAAAATATGACCCTTCCAATCCCCCCTCCCTCAATCATGTCTTGGTGGCACAGCAGACTAAAATGCTGTTAAGTAGCATCAGCTGCCTGCAATTACTGCGAGTTCAAATCTCACCAGGCTCAAGGTTGACTCAGCCTTCCATCCTTTCGAGGTAGGTAAAATGAGGACCCGGATTATGAGGGCAATAAGCTGACTTTGTATAAAAAAGAACACCGCTTGGGGGGGGGGGGGGCGAAAGCCCTACTAAGCAGGTATATATAAAAGTATGAAGGCTATTGCTTAACGCATTGTAAGCCGCCCTGAGTCTCCGGAAAAGGGCGGCATATAAATCGAACCAATAAATAAATAAATAAATGTCAGTATCTATCCTTCTATCACCCCATTATCCTCTCAGAATTGATGAAGCTTCTTGGATGAGAAACAAAACGTCTTCTTTTTCTTTCTCAAGGGAAAAAACAGTCCACTTGCCTTTTGAAAAAGCATCGTTGGGACAACAGTAGCATGAGATTTTTCCTCCTCCTCCTCCCATCCAACCTGTTTGTTCCTACTTTCATTCTAATTTCTGCCTCTGTCTCTTGACTCCTGAAGAAGCACTTGTTTTTCCGATGCAGTTATTTCATAATGTGTTGTGACAAAGTAATGATCAACTTGTCTAGCTATAGATTTTTTTAAAATAAATTTATTGAGGAGTTAGATCTTAAAACAGTTCCTGTAAATAAATATTCTGAGAGCTGAAAATGTACCTTGAAGAGCTGTAAAATTGATAAAATTGAAAACAAGGGATTCTGAATATGGGGAAAAACACCTACTGTTTGTGATTTATGGACTCATATTGAAAAGAAATCAAGAGTGCAGCCATTCCTCTTTCTAATTTATAGTGTTCTACTAAGCAGCAAACTTGAACCAGCTATGAGCAGTGCTGAAATGATCAAAATGAATAGAAGCTTCCAGCACAGTACAATTCAACAGTAGCCTAAGGAAAAAAAATAATCCACATACTGTATAGGTTGGGTTGAAAAAGAATTGGGATCGCTCCATATATCAGAGTTATAATGCAGCCCAATCAGATAGGATTCATTGGTGGGACTTAACCAGTTTAAAAGCTAATTTGGTAATGTGACTAGAAATAAAAATGGCTGAATGCATGCTGGAGAAGGTAGGTTGGATCACTATCAAATTTTGTAATGCTGTTCTTAAAAGATATCACAACTAAAATATCACTGAATGTAGGACAGCAGAAGGGAGATTGCTACTTTCTCCATTCTCTATGCATTTAGCTAAAGGTGGGAAAGCAATAGCATTTAGACTTACAGTAGAACCTCTGGTCACGAATGCTTCTGAGCACGACCAAATCAGGTTCCGACCAAAACATTCACATTTCTTTTTCCTTGGCCGGTTTTCCCTTCTGCACCTTTTTTTTTTGGAAGCGCCAAATTTCCAAAATTAGATTCGGGTCACGACCAAATCGGTTTGCGATCAAAGTTATGGAATGAATTATGGTGGTGACCAGAGGTTCTACTGTATATACCGCGTTACACTGCTTTTACAGCCCTCTCCAAGCAGTTTACAGATTCAGCATATTGCCCCCAACAATCTGGGTTCTCATTTTACCGATCTCTGAAGGATGGAAGGCTGAGTCAACCTTGAGCCTGGTGAGATTTGAACTGTCAAATTGCAGGCAGCCGGTAGTCAGCAGAAGTAGCCTGAAGTACTGCATTCTAACGACTGCGCCACCACAGCTCATAACCTACATTTGTATACTGTAAGGATTGTGCTTTCACAATCTGTTCCTCCTTTTCTCACCAAAGAATGTTGGAAACCAGTATGCAAACTGAGAGGAGATATTGACTTATAAGTGTCATCCAATTCCATATTTCTAGTAAAAGTCTGCATATTAATTATCCTACTCTTCAGTATTAGGTGGGGCTACAAGGACATGTAAGTCCCAAATATATATCTCAGCACAAGCCTAAGAGCAAATTATGAAGTAACCACTGTGTAACATTAAGATAATATGCTAGATAACATTTTATTTTAAAGTCCTTGAGCTACGGTTAAAAATTATAGATGTTTTGCCAAATATAATAAATGGGAATTTAACATATGGCAATTTACTAAGAGATATTTCTTTTTTTTAAAATAAAGTTTTTTTTTTAAAGACAAACAAACATTTAGTACATCATTCACATGGAAGAAATGAATGATGTACTAAGAGATATTTCTAATATGTCAAAGAAAAGGGATAATTGTAACAACGCTATTCTGGAAATTCAATGTTTCCCTACTTAAGAAATAAAAATCATGTGTAAAAATGTTGTAGGGTGTGAGTCATGCTTGGTATTCAGAAACCCCTTCCCCCTTTCTCCAATTTTTCTAAATTAAGATGGGAATTTTGGAACATGACTTTCCATGTGGAATTTTTCAACATGACTTTCACTATCAATGGAGAAGTCAAGTTTGTGAAATCGGTCAAGATCTATCATTGAACCATAATAGTTATTCTATAGCACTTAGTCATACTGGAGAACTTAAAATAGTTTAGGACAAATAAATGCTTACAGTATTGCTTAGAAAATAGGAGTTAGAATTTACAAAGTTGGTTGGTTGGTTGGTTGGTTGGATGGATGGATGGATAGATAGATAGACAATAGATATGATAGATAATAGACAGACAGACAGTCAGACAGACAGATATAGAAATATTCTTCAATAGTGGTTCAGTCTAGCTCTTGTCTACTTGGATTTTACGTGAACAATCTCATGAAGTTGTGGCAAAAACAAATGTGGTGCTAAATCATAGAAGCTTTTATGCTAAAGTTGAAAGTGAGTTCATAGATCAGGAGATAATAGGATAAGATGACACTGATTAGAGAGAAGAAAATCAATAGCTGATTTCTCAAAGCCACTAAGGGGAGTCAAAGTGTTGACTCCCCTTAGTGGCTTTGAGGAATCAACTCCCATCAATGTTGGGTTTTCTTTTCTGCTGACTAGCATTGAGAATACCGCAGCCATTCCACTACTTGGCTGTCAAGTCATGAACCATGAAAGATTGTCTTTAAGGATCTGTTCTTAAGAAGTAATAGATTCATTTTTTTTACATCAGCTGTAATATTTTAAAGAAAGGCCTCAGTCAACTCCAGTTCTCTTTTATGCGATCTTTAATCTATTAATTTCAGAATGAATTATTTAATAAAACAAAGCAAACCTTGTTTGGTAAACTTTGCAGAGAAGATCTCCAACTTCTGATGTCTTGAGACATCATCATCATCATTTCATAGCTAATGGACATTGTAACGAATGAGAGTGGTATTTTTCGGGTGCATCTAGAACTGGATTTGAGGTGTTTGTGCTTTTTAGATACTTCTCAGTGGTTTTCATCCTGGTTGTTGTTTGTTTGTTTCCATTCAGACAATCACATTGTTCTTATGCTGACACAAGAGAATAGCTGCCAATAGTAGCATTGTTGAATCCCAAGCTTGAGATCACAGGATGTTACTGTTCACACAATGCAAGAACTTCTCATCACCTGAGTTGGTGATACCCGTATGAACTCTCAAGCATGATTGGATGTGTGTATTATCCAACATGTTTCTATCACACATTTTCTTTATTTTCTTTAAAACTACATATTCACACTTTGAAAACACAGTGTTTTTTTAAACAAGAATTTTGTGTGAATTGTAGCTTGGCAAAGAGCTCATGTCAATCATTGCTAAGAATAAATGTAAGATAATCTCTATAGAATTGAAACCTGTTGCTGCTGAATTTGTGGAAATATAGCCATGTAGTTTTCTTAACAATAAATTGGCTTGACTTTGTCTTTTGTCTCTCTCTGTGGGTATATGTCTGTTCCCACAGTCTAGCTACAGTCTGGATATTTCATGGTGGTATTAACCAAGTTGACTTGGTTTAGCTTTCTAAAATCATCCACTTAGCTGGTCTTATTTTCAAAAAAGATCACGGGAGGAGCTGATTATGCCTGACATTTACCCAGTCCATTCCAATCTAAGTTTGTTATTTAGGCATTGCCATCAAGCAACTATACGGTTAAATAGAATGGAGGTATAATTAATTCTAAAATATGTGCAATGAAAGTGCAGGTCCCTATCAGTACCCTATATTCATGCTTTTCTGTTCTAGTTTTCCATTTTGCTGGTGTTTTAGTGAAGTACTACAAACGAAAGATCAGGATGTGATCAGGATTTTGGACTAATCCTTTTTAGTGCACACCTTTCTGTATGTGATAGATAGATAGATAGATAGATAGATAGATAGATAGATAGATAGATAGATAGATCTATAGATGATAAATTGATAGATAGAGCGATCGATCAATCGATCGATAGATAGAGCGATAGATAGATAGAATTCTTTATTGGCCAAGTGTGATTGGACACACAAGGAATTTGTCTTTGGTGTATATGCCCTCAGTGAACATAAAAAGAAAAGATACATTTGTTAAGAATCATAAGGTACAACACTTAATGATAGTCATAGGGTACAAATAAGCAATCAAATCATAATGGGAAATGTAATGTAATGTAACTTTATATTTTTTCCCTGGGGAACAATACATTTTCCTTCACTACATACACTATGTACTACTACATACAAGTAAATCGAATGCATCGGGTTTTTTAACATTTGTTGATTTTGTGCACAGCTTTCCTAACTTTTCCTACAGCTCAGTTTCCAGATGTAAATTGAAAATTGGGCATGTGGGGGAGGGAGTCCCTTAGCTTTTGTTGGCTTGATTTAGTTATCACTCCTTCTACTTGATTTTTTACTATATAAATCACATCGAATTTTAATATATTTAATGTATTTTATTTTAAAATTGAATTCTTTTTCAGTGCTTTTAAAGAAGAGAAACAGGATAAAATATTGTAAATAAATACACACATAGGCCGTCGTCAATTTATGACCACAATTGAGCCCACAATTTCTGTTGTTAAGTGAGGCTTTTGTTAAGTGAGTTTTGGTCTACTTTACAATGAGGCAGCGAATAGATTGGGGCGTGGCCAAATAAAAGGTAAGAATAATGCGGGCCTGGTGGGAGGGCCCAGCTCCCGAACAAAGAGAACCGGTTTGGTGACGTCATATCATCACCACTACCGGCTCGGCCGAACTGGCCCAAACTGGGAGGAACCCACCGCTTTTTTTTTAATTTTTTTTTTTTAAATTGATTTATATGCCGCCCTTCTCCAGAGACAATGTGCTCAGCAATAGCCTTCATACTTTTGTATATTTATACAAAGTCAGCTTATTGCCCCCACAACTGGGTCCTCAATTTACCTACCTTAGAAAGGATGGAAGGCTGAGTCAACCTTGAGCCTTGGCGAGATTCGAACCTGCAGTAATTGCAGGCAGCTGGTCTTAATAACCAGCTTAATAACAGGGTGCCTTAGACCACTGTACTACCAAGGCTCTTAGGCCCAGAGAGCTTTGAGCTCTCTGGGCCTTAGTATCCTGGAATAAACCATGTGGTGGTAAATGTAGACCAGTATTTTCAAACATAGTGAATTTAAAATATGTGGACTTTAATTCCCAGAATTCCTTAGCTAGATGAAGTCCCCACATCAAGTTGCCAGTATGAAAAACATTACGGTAGACCATAGACATCCACTGGCAAAGATGGAGGTACAAGGAAATGTACTATACATGCAAATACACACCAGATATTGGAACTCTCGTACATGATGGTGACATTTTGAATGATTTCACTGCCCATGTTGGTTGGTGCAGATGAAATTTGTGCAGACAATTCAACAGTGCATAGCAGATATGTCTTACTCCATGGTGTAAGATATATGGTTTTAGAAAAAACGTTTGGGTTATATTATTCCTTATTCTTGTTTTAAAGCATGAATGTCCAAACTTTTGGTTTGCCTGGGCTGAGGCAATTGTCTTGGGCCACATATAAAATAAATAATATAGTTAATACATATAAATCACATAATAAGGTTAAAAGTTTAACCATCTTGTAGGGCCACATTACTAGTTGTTGAGGGCCTCATGTGGCCTATGGGCCACACATTGGACATGCCTGTTTCAAAGTGTTCATGGGTTTTGTTGGGGGTGGGTGGGAAGAGAATTTAACAACAAGACACAAGTCTAGTTTCATATCTATGCCCATAAAAAAACTGTACGAAGTAAAATAAGAGAGAGTGCTAGGCTTCCTGTGCATATTTCCTCTTTTATTCACTTCATCCGTCTGAGCTTTGGAGATGAGTGGAGGTTTAAATCTTCTGCTTGAATGCCTGCTTTTGTTCAGTTTTCTTCCCCCCTAACCAATAGATCAGAACTAGGGCTTTGCAGAGCAACGTGAGTCCTTCATTCTAAGAACATTCACTTGCTTGCTCTATATATATATAGTAGCCAGAAGAGACTCTGTGCATGCACAGCATGAGTGCAGAAACCCCTTCTTGCTTAAGGCTATGTGTCTCTGCAAAATGTTGTCCTGAATTTGTGCTACACAAAGCCTTTGCAGACAGCAGCCATGCAAAATATATGAAGTCCAGCTAATGATATCAATGAAGACAGGGGATATAATACAGCCAAATGCTAGCATATTGCCACTTTGCCTTTGGGCCCAAATAGGCCCATTTGATATGTCCTATTCCAACAGACATAAAATTGCAAATTGATCTTTCTAGGGTCCTTCAAATTATCACAAGTGGAGACAAATCTCTTATGCATTCAGCCAGTTAGGTACAGTATTTCAAGAGCTTGGCTCTGCCTTTCAAAATCCAAACTAACCTTCTTTCATCTGATGTACTAGAGGGCAAATTCAATAAATTACTATATCATATTTTTCCTGTAGTTTAGCAACAACCTGTACCATTGCACTTGTCCTTCTCTACTGCTATGAGGACTTTCACATAATAATTATTTCATCTCTATGCTATCCCTTCCTGGGTGCTGAGTCGCTTGTTAGGTCTTTTTCCTTTTAATGGAGAAACATGCTGATATCGCCTACAAAGTTGCCAAATTTTCCATTTGGGATTTTAGAACCTGTTGGGATATTCCAAAGCAGTGTTTCTCAACCTTTGCAACTTTAAGATGGGTGGACTTCAACTCCCAAAATCCCCAGCCTGCTGGTTAGGGAACCATCCTAAAATTGCAGAGGCTGACAGACCCTGTTCTAAAGGAACCTCTTGTCAATTGGAAATTTATTTTTATGATATTTCTATTGCATGCACTATTTCAAATGTGATCCATTCTGTAACAAGTAGGAATTTCTTCATTTTCAGTTTGTGTAAAGCACTTATGAGCATACCAGTGGTGGGTTGCTACCGGTTCTCCCCGATTCGGGAGAGCCGGTAGCGGCGATGGTGAGATGAGAGCGAACCGGTTTGCTCCGACTGTCATCTGGGCCCTCCTGCCCTCCCTGCACTATACCTACCTATATTTGCTCATTTTTAGCCCAGCTGATAGATGCGGCAGAGTGGATTGCTGCGCTTCAGATGTTCTGAAATGGAATGCATGTGTGTGAAGCGAACTGGTGGAAAAACCGGTTGAAACCCACCACTGGAGCATACCAGCAATACAGACCAGTGCAGTACAGATAAAGTTAATTATGATTAGCTGTGGAGGGCCCAATAAACAAGATTCACTTTGGGCCTGCTGGATTGTTTTGAATCATTTTGGTGAAGGCCCATATAATTTCAGATATGAATATTTTTTAATGCATTCTTGTATTGTGAATGAACAATGGCATCTTCCAAGAGCTTTCCTGGAAGTGTGATCAGGCTGAGAGACCATGGAACAACTGAGGCAGGGGTGAAATCTAAATTTTTTTGCAACCGGTTCTGTGTGCGTGGCTTAATTAGTGGGTGGGGCTTGGTGGTAAGGTGACTGGGTGGGTGTGGCCAAGTCAATGTCACTTCTTTGCCCTTTTTTAACCTACAAAACACAACACAACACAACTGGCTCACCCACAATGTAAAAGCAGCTGTGCTAGACCCAAAATGGTCCCGCAACAAGCAGGAACCTCACACAGCCACAAAAAGCCCAAAAAAACAACTTTCATACTTTACTCACACACAACACAACACAACACAACACAACACAACACAACACAACACAACACAACTGGCTCACCCACAATGTAAAAGCAGCTGTGCTAGACCCAAAATGGCCCCTGCAACAAGCAGGAACCTCACACAGCCACAAAAAGCCCAAAAAACCAACTTTCACACTTTACACACACAAAATTCCACATACAGCTTTGTGAGATTTTGTGTTTGTGTAGAGTGAAACACTACAGAAACACACTAAATCTCAGAAAGCTGCATAAATATTATTTTATTTTATTTTTATTTTTATATAAAAGCAGCTAAATTTAAAACTTCCTAAACTTTAAATGGCTAGGTCTAAAAAAAGAACAACTAAAAAAACCCCCAATTAACTATTTTTTTAAAGCTCCCAAAGGGGAAAAAAACTTACCCAATAGAACAGGGGTCTCCAACCTTGGCAACTTTAAGACTTGTGGACTTCAACTCCCAGAATTCCTCAGCCAGCTAAGGTAAGCAAGCTGGAGGCTTGCCGGGGGGGGGGGGAATGTTTTTTCTTTTACATGGCTCTGGCGATCCAAGCTGAGTTGCCTGATTAGCAGGCAACTCAGCTGGGATCGTCAGAGCTTGGCTGTCAGAGCCATTTAAAACGGGAAAAAGGCTCTGATGATCGCGCGACTCAGCTGGGCATGGGGGGCAGGGGCAGGGATTTTTGCTACTTTTTCTCTGAACTGCCTGCCGCCATCGCTACCTACTCGTCCGAGCCGGTCCGAACCGGGAGCATTTCACCCCTGAACTGAGGCCTTACAAGCTGGACAATTCTCTGACAGAAACACTTCCCACTGCAAGGCAGCTTAGACAACCCATTTCGACAGGGATGAATGGACAGCCCATTGGTACTTATGGTGACTTCTCCATGTGAGGAGAAGTTATCCCTTACACAACCATCCATCTCAAAGCTTATGTGGCAAATACTTCATGAAGACTTTCTTGGTTTTTTCCTTGAAAACACTTTGTTTCTCATCCAAGAAGCTTCTTCAGTTCATGGATTCTTGGATGAGAAGAGAAACATTTTCAAGGAAAAAAACAGCTGCCATTTGAAAAGCACCTTTGGAACAACATGACCTGGATGACTAAGAATCTCCACAGATATACACTCCATGAAAAATTAGCTGGATTATTTTGGTCAGGAGTAACTTTTCTTTGTAACTGAAGGTTGAAAGACCAAGAATTTAAAGAACCACATAAAAGGTTGATTCCTAAGTTCTAAATGCATGACCCATAAGATAGATGGGATGTAATACCTTCCCACATCCTGATACACAATTAATCTATTTATTATTTCCTTAATTAGTAGTAGTAGTTTACTTTATTGTCATCGCACATGGTACAACGAAATTAAATGCCATCTTCAGTGTACATTATAACTATAAAAATAAAAACACAAACATACATCCTTTACATTCTATATAATTGAAATTGAAAACCCAATATTGCACTATACCGTAGAATTCAATATGGTTATTGCCCTGGGATAGAAACTGTTTTTCAGCCTATTTGTCCTTGTTTTTATTGACCTGTACCGTCTGCCAGATGGTAATAGTTCAAAAAAAGGATGCCCAGGATGAGATGGATCTTTAAGAATGTTTTGAACTTTCTTAAGGCAGCGGGAACTATAAAGCTCTTCCAAAGAGGGGAGAGGGTAACTAATCATCCTCTGGGCAATGACGTTAACCCTCTGGAGTGCTGTCCTAACTGCTACTGTGCAATTGGCAAACCTTACACAGATTCAGTAAGTTAAAATACTCTCTATGGTGCAGTGGTAGAAGGCCACCAGCAGTTTTTCATTCAGTTGTTGTTTCCTAAGAAGTCTCAGGTAGTATAATCTCTGATGGGCCCTTTTGACCAGTGCTGCAATGTGAATGCCCCACCCAAAATGGGTTTTTTTTCTTCCCCCTTTTTTTCTTTCTTTCTTTCTTTTTCTTTTCTTTTCTCTCTTTTTCCTTTCTTTCTCTCTTTCTTTCCCTTTTTTTTTGTTTGTGTTTTTGCTTGTATTTTTGTATGTACATCTTTGGTTTTGTGTTTATTGAAAAATTAATAAAACACACAAGTAGTCCCAAAAACCTCTTTTATTGCAAAAGCTGTGAATTCTGTTCATTCACAGATGAGACCCAATTAGTTATAAAGAGTCCTTCGGGAGAATTCCTTCGGGATAATCACCCACATGCTGCCAAAGACCTAATTGGCAAAGCCACACAGAGTCCAGAATCAAACAGAGCTTCAGGCTTTAAGCTGAACCGAATGAACAAACGTTGCTTCCTGCAAAGGCCCATGTGCCTTTGCTCCTCTTTTAAGTCTTATGGGAGGGTCCAATCATCTCCAGTCCTACTCCCAAGTCGTCCCTTTTGTTTTAGCTGTTCTTGCTTTCTGGCAGCTCTGCGCATGCCCGCACTGGGAACAGGCTCCCCCTGTTCCTCTGCCTCGCTGAGGTCCGACTCTAGAGGTTCTGGAGGCAGCATGTCTCTCCCAGATGGCCCTTTCTCTGACTCCAGGACTGGCCCATGGTCCTCCCCAGCCTCCTCACTGTCCAACTTTGCTGCCAGCTCCGCAGGCTGCTGGCGGACCACAACAATAGTCCACCATAAGCTCCTTGGTCTTATTTATGTTAAGGACCAAGTTATTGTCTCCACAATAACTTTGCCCTTAACACAACCGTTAAGGAAAGCAACCGTTCCACCTCATCTTGATAGGCAGACTCATCCCCCCACCTCCCGGAGATCAGCCCCACCACTGTTGTATCATCTGCAAATTTAGTAGTATTACTAGCATGAGTGGTAGTCATGCACATAAAGAGTATAGAGTAAGGGACTCAATACACAACCCTGTGTTGTACCAGTGTTAAGAATAATGGCTGAAGAGATATGATTACTTAATCTGACCCTCTGAGAGCAGCCAGACAGGAAATCCATAATCCAAAGGCAGATTGAACAAGAAATCCCAAAATCCATAAGTTTAGACATTAGTCTATGTGGAATTATTGTGTTAAATGCAGAGCTAAAATCTACAAAAAACATCCTCACATAGCCCCCCCCCCCCCGCCGTTCCAAATGAGTCAGAGCAGTATGAAGAGTGGTGGTTATAGCATCCTCTGTAGATCTATTTCTTCTGTATGCAAACTGGTGTTTATCAAATGTATTAAACTGCTAGATGCAAGTAATCCTCGACCTACAACCACAATTGAACCCAAAATTTCTGTTCCTAAGTGAGATAGTTGTTAGATAAGTTTTGCCCTATTTTACAACTTGTCTTGCCACAACTGTTAAGTGAATCACTGCTGTTGTTAACTTAGTAACATGATTGTTAAGTGAATCTGGTTTCCTCATTGACTTTGCTTGTCAGAAAGTCACAAAAAGATCACACGACCCCAGAACACTGCAATCATCACAAATATGAGTCAGTTGCCTTAGTTAGTGTCTGGTTTTTGATCACATGACCCGGGATGCTGCAATAGTCGTAAGTGTGAAAAATGGTCATAAATTACTTTTTTCAGTGCTGTTGTAACTTCAAATGGTCACTAAACGAACTGTCATAAGTTGTGGACTACCTGTCTATCTATCTATCTATCTATCTATCTATCTATCTATCTATCTATCTATCTATCTATCTATCTATCTATCTATCTATTATTTACTTTCTCTTCCCATGCAATCCAGTGGGATTGGGATTGTGTTTCCAGAGGTCCAGGGAGGAAATATTATCTTGCATGTAACTGGATCTCCCAAACAGACCATCTCATGGTGAGTCCTAGGAACTGCTGTGAATGTGCTGTCACATTGATTTTATGTAGCAGCATTGCCATTACTAAGTGCCTGACAGGCCTGACAACTCGATCGATAAGTGATTCTTCTCTTGCAGACCTGCAGGTGCCTTTTGTGCTTTCCCCCTCTGGAAGATGACAATCAGACTCATTAAAGGCAACACAAAACATTACCAATGACATGTTTCTTGTCAGATAGATACAGATGGGCCCTATTATGATTTTATCGGGCAAGTGACTGATTTAATCAGCTTTGCCAAGACTTAGCCTATTGTTAATAATGCAATTTAAAACCGTTTCTTCCCTGTTTTGCATTGGGCTATCTCAAATGTAAATGGAGAAAAGTGACGCAGATAAGCTCTTAACACCAGTCATATTAAGTTAAAAAAAAAGATGGCTGACTCAGGCCTGCATCTTTGACATTCTCTGTGAGGGAGCATCCCATTCTGGTTTAGAAACTCTTCCATTTAAGGCTAACTGGAAACAAACAAACAAACAAAAAAAAAGATAGATAAATCTTTTAGATAAATAATATTCTTTAAAAAAATCAGGGCCATCATAACAAATTTAGCCATTTTAATTTGTTTTCTTTTGTTTTATTTCAGCACATATCATATTTGAGTACTTTATTTTCTATAGTAAGAGAAACTGAGAACTAGAAATGTTGATTTTTTCCCCCCACCTTCTCTAAGCACTTCAGTTCTTAATGGCCCTGGGAAGACATCTGGAGGAGGATTAATTGTTTAAGGAGGAGGTTTTTATTTTTAAATCTCAGTCTACCTGAAATGACAACAAAGAGCAGAAAATCTGGCTTCCTCTTCTCCCCACAGTATAGCTCTGCAGAATATTCAGACAGAGTCTAAAAAAGTTAACTTCTTAAATAGATGTATTAAAAAGCAAAGGCAAAGAATGCAAGTGAAACAGAAGATTAAGTATCCCAATTAAACCAGATCTTATTCCCAAACTTAATAGCGTCCTGCTCTTCTCTCAATTGGGACAATATGATTGAGATGAGCCAAGCATATGCATAAGCGACTTTGAAGCTACTTTGAAAATAGTCTAGATTCTTCCTCTCAATAGCAGGAATGGGCAACCATTTTATAGCCAGAGAATACGCTTAATAGCTTTTGTGAGTAGGAGAGAGTCACAGAATAATAATGCAAAGAGGGTAAAGTTGTGTCATGCAGACAGGCAGACAGGACTTGAAATATTTTCCTGGAGTTTGAGAAGTTCACTGAGGTTTTTTAAATGCCTATTTTAGGATTTGCATCATTACTACTAGGTGTGTTTTTCAGCTTAAAATGGGATTTTGCCACACATTGCTTTGATCTTTATTGATAGCCTGGATTCTTGGGGAATGCAACAAACAAGACTTGGGTGTGGGGAGCACATATCTTTATGGTTTTAGATTATCCTCTCCTAACATACAGGATGTTTACTAGCTAACCACATATAATGGGCTAGAAGAAATAGACTGACTGGATCCATGGCTGTGTGGGACTTGATGACAGGGTACTTGGCTCTGAAAGCCATCTGCTAGCACTCTAGTGGGTTTCATTGTTCAGTTGGTTGGCCACTTTGAGAATGGACTACAGGACTTGATGGGCCAGAGCAGTGGTGGGTTTCAAATTTTTTTACTACCGGTTCTGTGGGTGTGGCTTGGTGGGCATGGCAGGGGAAGGATACTGTAAAAACTCCATTCCCACCCCGATCCAAAGGAAGGATACTGTAAAATCCCCATTTTCTCCCAATCAGCTGGGACTTGGGAGGCAGAGAATAGATGGGGGAGGAGCCAGTCAGAATTTTTACTACCCGTTCTCTGAACTACTCAAAATTTTTACTATCGATTCTCCAGAACTGGTCAGAATCTGCTGAAACCCACCTCTGGGCCAGAGGTCCCATCCAGCAGGGCATTGCTTATGTTCTTATGTTCACCCAGCTGGATTCTGTGCCTGAGAGAGAACTGGGACTTGGATCTCTGTATTTAAATCTCTACAGCAGGCCTGCACAACATACAGAGGGGAGATATTTACTAAATTAAAAATACTCTCGGGCCTCAATGGAATATCTGGTACACTGATCAGCTGTTTGGTGGCTAATGGAACAGCAGTAGTGCTGGAACTGACAACAGCAGTTAGAATCAGAGCACTTGGGGCAACAGCAAAAGTATTGCTTAAAAAAAAAAAAACACCAGTAGGCTGCACATTGTACAGGCCTTACTGGCTCCAAGAGACACCAGGCACATTGGCATTCTTCTCCTTCCCTTTTTCCTTCCTCTTCCTCCTCTAGAGGGTTCCAAATTTTTCAGTTTGGTGGCTTTCAAGATAACAGAATAACAGAGTTGAAAGAGGATCCTGGAAGACTTCTAGTCCAACCTTTTGCTCAAGTAGGAAACCCTACACGATTTCAGACAAATGGTGGTCCAGTCTCTTCTTAAAAACCTCCAGTATTTATTTATTTATTTATTTTGTCAGATTTATATGCCGCCCTTCTCCTGCAGGACTCGGGGCGGCTCACAACAATAAAACAACCCGACAATAAATAAGAGTTAAAAATACTAAAACCAATTTAAAATCCCCAATCCCCAAATTAAAATCCACAACAGATTAAGGAAGTTGGTGAAAAAGCCATGTCTTTAGGTCGGCGTGGAAGGTGCGGAGGTCAGGGGCCATACGGAGCTCAGTGGGCAACCCATTCCGGAGGGTCGGAGCGACCACAGAGAACGCCCTCACCCTGGGGACTGCCAGCTGACACTGTCTAGCCGAGGGGACCCGGAGGAGGGCAGCCCTATGTGAGCACACTGGGCAGTGGGAGGCTGGTAGGTGGTGATCCTGTAGATACCCCGGGCCCATGCCATGAGTACTGTAGCACCCACAACTTCTGGAAGCAAGTCGTTCCATTGATTAATTATTCTAACTGTCAGGAAATTTCTCCTTAGTTCTAGGTTGATTCTCTCCTTGATTAGTTTCCATCTGTTGTTTCTTGTCCTTTCTTCAGGCGCTTTGGAGAATAGGTCGATCTCCTCTTCTATCCTGTACAGCAGACCTAGGCATTTTACAGTCCCTGGGCTACATCCAGCCCTTTGGCTGCCCTGTCTGGTTCACGTGAGTTCAATTGGAAATTGGAAATCAAAAGTAAATAAGTGTATGCAATGCACACAATATAGCTGCATTGCTTTTATTTTGAAGGTGACTGCTGTATTCCCAGCCACCCCCAATGTATGTACATCCGTGTGTGCCTACGTACCTTCACAGTAATGTGTTGGTCCTATTGGTTCGGCCCTCTATAACAGGAAATTTAGTTGCCCACCACTGCTCTATAGGTATGCTATGCTAAGAGAACTGAAATCTAAATAAGTGGAGGCTGTTTGATTGAAAAATCCCAAGTTCACCCCATGGGGGGTTATGATGGGGCCAGAGTAAACTTTGTAGGGGAGAAGAGAGGAAAGAATAAATCCAGCACTTGGTATTCCTTGTATTCTTTGTGGTGAAATAATACAGTATTATTTCAGCTACAAATAATTAAGTGTCCTAAAGCTATAACACAACATAGATTGTAGGCAGAAAAGCTTCTTTTAAAATTAAATGTGTCATTTCTGCTGACAGCTCCATGATTAGTTAAAAGGTGATGAAGCTAAAGTTTTTCTGTTCCCTGCAGACACTATTTGAAATACTTCTCTCTCCCTAAGAATATTGTGATATATTTGCACGTTTTTGATTACCATGTTTCCTTCCAGGCCACAATGAAACTTGTCAGAATAATATTCAGTTCCTTTAGAAAAAAAATGTCTTAATATCATTAAGAACACTAGAAAATTCATGTTTGTGGAATTTAAACAAGCCCCCCCCTCTCTATTTTTCTTTTTTTAGAAGAAATAGTATCTGATTTCTCCTTTAAAAGTATACTAATAAAGCTTTTGTAACAGAAGTGTGCGATTGTGAATTTACTCAGCTTCTGTTTTTTGACAAAATGCAGCCTGGATCTTCTATATGCAAATGACTAAAACTGTCAGTGATAGATTGGCAATGCAAAGCTTGATTCTCTTACTGTATCAGTTATCCATTCACCCCTCTGTGCAATTGGTAGCAAGCAGAATACGGAAAAGAATGCAGAGTTCAAATCACAGATGACTTTGCTTGTGTTGTGTTATTTTGGGATGGATTAGGACAAATAGCTCTAGATGATGGAAACATCCTTGTTAAAAAAAAACGTTCGCCTTTAAACTGCTTGGAAAATTGTCTACCTGTTATCTAATGCATCTGAAGTCTTACACATATTTATCTGAAAACTTTATTTCTGAGAAGACTTGTGTTAAATTGCATGCAGCTGTTTGTGATAGAAGAAATTTACTAGATAGGAGTTGATATAGCTCTCTGGAAGACACATAATGTAATCCACAATAGACTTTCTCCAAATTCAATTAAACAGGGGATACATAGATCAGACTTGATTCACATAAAATACAACTCCTGCCTTATTTCAGCTCCTTCATCACTACATATGCTGGGATGGCATAGTGGTTTAAGTATGGAGTAGGATTGGAGAATTTCAGGGTGAAATCATGGATGGTTACAAATGATTTCTTCTTCCCATCTCTAAACAAATTGTTAAAACCCTGTCATTTCAGACCTGATCAGCAAAAGTCCAGTCTTCAACAAGCTTCTTCTGTAAATCCAATGTAGAAAATCACTCTCTTGATTTTCTATTTATATATTATATCTCTTTTAATTCTTAAGACATCAACCAGTTTCTTTTGTATGTCCAGCGTATCATCTTTTTCCATATCAGTCTTGTATCATGTCATTTTAAAATCCATTTTCAGATCTATCTCACTCTTGTCTGGTCTAACTTGCTCCTCTTCTATGGCATCTTTTAAACAGTTTATCATCTACCTATAGAGGCAGACACTCTTAAAATTAACTTGAGTCCATTGTTCAAAATATCCTTCAATATGTCCAATATTAAAACATTTTGCTCCATTCTGTATAAGGAAATCAAATTTAGGTAGTCTTCTTTAACTCCAGTCCTAAATTTCTTCTAGTTCCCCCTAATGTTCATTCAAAGTTCCATCCTATCATGTATTTTTTTAAGGATTCAAAACAATTAAAAAAACCCAAAAGTATTTCTCCCAGTAAGAATTCTTATAATTAATTCCAAAACCTTATTTTAAAGAAGGAAGACCTTTAATCCATTTGTAAATTTTCAAAATCAAAGTTCTAATCACCCTTTTGCTGTTTATTAAAAATATTTTCAACATCTTAAACATGTATTTATAGCTTCTTTCACTAAGGATTTTAAGACATTCACCTAGTGTTTCCATCCCAAGCTTCCTAATATATGAAAAACAGTTAACAAGCAATTTCTGAAAGTAATTAAAAGAAGAAAGTATGCAAATCCAGTGTTCTTTTAAAGATCCCAACTGTGGGTTGACCCTTCCCTTGTCTCGCAGATCTCTAAACCCACTGGAAACTGCTGTCCTGTGGTCACCTCATGAGGAACAACTATATGGAGCACTTGTGGGTGATCTCAAGTTCTCCCTTTGCCTGGAGAGAAATTGCAACCGGCCAGTCCACTCATTGGCTCTTCATTCTGCTGAGGTCGTCAGTTCTGCTTTTAGCAGAGCCATCTTCAGTTTGCTATTTCTTCCTCAGAAATCCCCCAAAACAGTGAACTTGTTGAAGATGATTGGAACTGATTGGGAGGGAGAGGCTTTAATCATTCATTCCCCACCAAGCTGCTTAGGATGATGATTGTTTTTCTATTGCTGCTGGCAAAAAAAAGAAACAATTTCTCCACCCACAAAGCAGATAAATGATCGGCAGTGGAAAAATAGGTAGGACTCTGAAAGCATTAAAGTTGTGTGATTAATATCCAGGATATTTTCACTAGTGATTTTTTTTTCCCAGCATACCTAATGAAAACATAATGTTCTTCATTGGATAATGTAGTGTCTACTTCTACAAATGGTAGTGATATATTCTTTTTTTTAGGATGAAACATTTTTTTGCAAGCAACTATAAGACACACTAGGATGTGATTGCCATGCCCCTGAAGGATTCCTTTTCAGAGGAAGAGGAGAAACCAGAGGAATGCTAAGAGCTTGGTAAAAACCTGAACTGAGGCCCATTGTGTTTCCTATAGCTTCAGCTCCTGGTCAGGATACTCCTGAATATTTTCCAAATCTGTGAAAGCAATGGTGATAATGGGTAAAATAACAGTTACAGGGCTGAAAGGTACAGAAACATCAGATTATAGTGAATGATTCTTAGAATTAATGTAACAGTCTACTCAGAAATTGCTAGTATTTTTGAGTAGACCAACATTCTGAACTGATTCCACACTGTTAAATGGTTTTAAGATGGAGGGTTTGTTTATTTTATATGCCACCCATCTTGTTGTCCACAATATTGAAGTCTGGGATATAAAGTTGAGCAGTGGGCACTAATGCAGTGTTGAAAGGAATATATTTATTAGGGCTCTGTTGTTTCAGAATGTGTGGGACTGTAGTATTTCTTTAAAGCAACTGTATTTTATTCCACATGAATTTAAGAAAAAAAAATCAAAGAACATGACAAGTATAGCAGCTACGTCTGTTTTTAGGCTAATGCAAAAATAAAAATCATGGTTTCATTAAAGAGGTGCTATGCTTGAAGTCCATGTTTCCAAAACACTTCTTTTGAATTACTTTTGGAAAATGCACAACGTTAATCTTGTCTGTGATTAGCTACCAGAACCCTTCTCTTTTACACTAGGACTGACTTCTTAAAACCAGATGGAATTTGCATCTGGACTTTCCTGTGTCCTTAGAGATGGAACTCTCTTGCCATTTTGGCTGATCTTGGACTCTTAGGTCTTATGTTTTACTCCTAAACTGGTTATATTTGGAGGAAGGAGATAGGAAAAAAAACACATTTTTTTCTAGAAAATCACAGTGACCCCTTTGGGGTCTAGGGAAATGTTTAAATATATAGAAGGGAAAGGAAGCACTAGAGCTTATTAGGCACTAAATGCAAAAACTGCATAGCGAATTGCTACAGAATTGTGATTACAAAGCTCTGTTAGGTATTAGCTTCAGATCCTTTCCATAGTTCCTGGAATGTTAAAATCCTAATAATTTTAATATAAAACAATTATGAAATGCCTTTGAATATTAGTAGCTCGGATTGGTAGTTATATTGTTGGTCTGAGCTCTGAGTTTGGCGATTTGGTTACAAATGTTTCGTCCCCATTTGAGGAGACATCTTCAGTGCGCTTTGGACTGTGCACAATCCAAAGGGCACAGAAGATGTCTCCTCAAACGGGGACAAAACATTTGCAACCAAATTGCCAAGCCTGGAGTAGTTTATCTGGAACTATTCCTGAAAAAAGATCTTTGAATACCAAAATATAGTTATGGTTCTTCTACCTCTATAATGGTACGAAGGACTTCAAACACACATTTCAGCAGCAATGAACTGTGTAGTACGGGGTCTTGTAAATACACAGGTCTTCAGCATCTCTTGAAATAGAATGGTACTCTACTGCCTTACAAGCCTGGATACCATCTGAAAGGATCCCACTTGTACATGATCTCCTCCAAATTGAGAAGGTCCCTGGCTGGTTTTGCAAGTAAGATAGCAGTGCCAGAAGCCATAAAATTTATTTTTAAAGAAGTTAAATGATTTCTGCACTGTTTGAGGAAATAAATATTAAGTTTTTGTTAATTTCTTATTTAAAGAACAAAGGAAGCCAAACAAAATTTTCAGAAACCATTTCTAATTAAGTAGTTCCCTGCATAGAGAGAACCTCTCTGCTATGAATGCTTTAAAAAGAAGGCAGCTGTGAGATTGGGGTAGTAACCATGTTTTTTACTAATTGCCTTTAGCTTGTACAGGATCAACACCGATGTCTTGCAGGGATCAATGTCAGTTTAGGTATAAATCTCAAAGTGGCATTAAGCAAGCTTCTTCCTTGGCTTGCAAATCATAATATAGTTGGCTTGATTTTAGCTTATTGTGCTGTGTCAACCACTCTACTGTATTGATAAAATATGGTTTATATGTTAATATTATTTTGAAGGCAACCATTATGGCTTATTCAATAAATCAGGATTCAAACCATTTCAAGTCCCTGTCTGATTTTTAAGACATAGCAAACCACACTATGCAATAACTATCTTGTGATTCAGAACATTCAGTGGTGTATTAACCATTAAGCAGATTAAGCAGGTGCTTAGGGAACCAGGCCCAAAGGGGGCACCACAAAGTTGAGAAAAAAAACAACCAATGAAGTTTGTACAGTATGTACAAAGGAGGGGGGCACCAAAATTTGTCAATGCTCAGGGCACCAGTGAGCCTTAATCCACCACTGAGAATATTAGACTGAAAATTGATCTGTACTTTCCAGATATAATTATACATGTTCAGGTTCAAACCTACATTTGTTTCGTAGGGAGTTAAAGCTGAGCAAGAACATTCAAAACATTGATTAATTAGCATACTTTAAAGCATGACATCCCTCAGCTCTCCTTCATTTGAGATCTTAAAGGAAAGATGGCCGTGCAGGGAGGAAGGTGAACTAGATGATCTCAATCTTACTTCTCACTCTATGATTCTAAGTAATGGCTCTGAACTGTACAAAAACAGTTACAAATCTTGTTTGTAAACTAAAACTATGCTTCCCAACCAAAAGTTTAATATACTGAATTAGACAACTTGAGGTGTTACATAACCCAAAATACAGTATTTATGGGTTATGTAACTAAAATCAAGTGGAATGCAATGGACAGAACAATAACATAGGAATGACTTATTTGCCACATTTACTCCTGTAAATAAATGGGGTGAGTATGTTATTAATCAACCAGTCAAGCAAGCAATTATTCCTTGTTATTCTCAAGTATTTTACCATTCTGTTCTACTTCACCATATCTCAAAGAGGGGCAAATTGGGGAGAAGTCAAGGGGGAGGCAAAGTAAAACAATCTAAAAAAAAATTTCCCTGGGGGGGGGGAGAAACCATGTTGTGTAATATTAGTCAAATGGAAGGAAATAGAAGTAGAATAGAAAGAGCTGTTTCTGTACAACAGGCTTTGCAAAGCATCACTTGGAATTTTGAGTAGGATCAGATGTACTGAATTTGCCATCACTCAATAAATGTAAAATGCAGCTTTCTGCTGTAATTTACATTTTTTTTGTGAAGGCAAGCATTAATAAGAGCTGCTTTGAGAACTCTGAGAATAGAACACTATTCCTTGAATGGCATTAATGCCATGTGAGCTGGTTGTCTGGCCTAAGAGACGATTAAAAGCAAAACAAACAGCATCCCAGCAACAACCAAATTGCACTGTGCCTATAATCAAACATGATTATGTAATATTTCAGCAGAACATAAGCTTGTCACAGCTGGAAAAAACATCTCGAACTACCGTTGCTGAGGAAAGGTTTTTTCATTATATAACTTGAGACTGCTTCACATAGATTTTGACAGCTCCAATATAATAGGAAGATTCTTTTTGTGGTAAAAGGGAAAATATATCCATCAACGAGAAAGAAGAGCCTTAGTATATTGCTTTCTAAAATAATGACTGAAAGTAAAAGAAGTTGAAAATACTTATAAAATGAGGGTGGTCAAAATGTGAGGCTTTGCTGGCAAACACTAGAATAGCTTCATGTATTCAGCGTTGGTCTTGAGTGGAGTTTCTTCTATGTATTAGGTCCAATCTGATTCATTGTCACTATAAGTCAGGAAATCAATTTGATTTGATACCCTAACTGGGAAAGCTGAATTAGGTTAAGTTGGTTAAATTCTCTGATTCAGAAGATTGGTCTTCTCCACACACGGTATGCTTTTTATTGTCTGAATCAAATTGGATCATTTAATTAAATTAGATGAATTGATGAATTGATTCATCAAAGTATTGTTTTCTGCATTTTTTTAAAAAAATCCACCTCTATGCCTATTTGCAGTGTACATTTTTTCCATAACTAACATTCAAAACTATTATCAAAGTACGCACAAAAGAGGAAATTGGATCATTATAATTTGATCTAAACGCAGAAACTCAAATGTGCACCTAAGTTTTTCATACACTATTTGGACCACATGTAGGCAGTGTTCCCACAATATGTTGACCATGGCATAATTGTCTTAGTTCTCACAACATCCTGAATTATACAGCAGCCACTTTCCCTGGCTGCACATATCACTCTGATCCAGACTAGAAACATGTATTTTAGCTTAGTGCCTTTGTGCAAACCAGCTCCTCTCACTTCTTAGTCTCTGGGTTGGGTAAAGAACTGATTCTGCCTTTTGTATCCTTTGGGTTGCAATGACCAATGAAAGTTGATGAATCTTTTTTGATGGATTCTTTAACCAGCTGTGAATTTACACAGGATTATGGCTTATTTTGAATATCATCACCACAGAACATTCTAACGTGATTTACTATTGTTGATTTTTTCCCCCCTTTCTGCCATGGAGGGATAGAGGGCTTTCTGAGATTTTCTGAATCAGGTGCCAGCATAACCTTGAGTTTAATACACTTGGATTTCTGGATGTAGGAGAGATGCACGTGGCCCTGTCTGCTTCTGCAATCTAGGGATAATCCCATCTGTTTTGCTTTCTGTAAGATTTGCATTCTCTTTAAGCACCAGGATATTCTGTTTCTGTGGGATTTGCAAAGGATTTGCTTTCTTTTCGAAGGCGTCATGTAAATTTGCATGAAAAGTCGACATGCATGAGGGAAAAGGCTACAAAACTTTCATCGAGGGAGAAAGCTGCAGGCATTAAATGCCTTCATGGGACAGAAGAATGCAGAGACAGAACTGAGGAGAAGAAAGGAAGGTTATCGGATTTGTTTGTGTCAGAAAGCCAACAAAATTGTTTTTTTTAAAGGACTTTAATCTTTTGGGCGATAAACTTTAGATTTTGTCAACAGTACAACTGGATTTTTAGAAACAAGAAGCACCATACAAAACATCCTGCTTCAGCTTACTATAGAAAGTGAATAATTGAGGTCACACCATCCCTCCCAAGCCTCTTTCACTGCATCTGGCATACATTTGTGGATATTTTGGTAATTCTGCTTTAAGAATGATTCAACCTGAAGAGAATTTTCCCTTGGGGGATATCCATAAAAGCCCTGAGAGATTCTGCTTTCCTTTTGAGCTATTATCAAAGGTTGGACAAGCAGTGCTGTACCTCCACACCCACCAAGTAGTGTTATCCCCCATGTTTAATTTCCTGCCCTTGTGGGGGGTACATATTTGGTCATCTTGCTTGTATTATTCTTTATGCTCTATAAGGTACTAGAGTGCGCACTCACAAGGCAGTTAAGAAACTGGGCAGTTAAGGAGAAATTTTCCTCCAATGACATAAATTTGTATTACAATTGCAGTTTAGGCACTGTGGTGTTTGGACCTCAGTACTTGGAGAAATCTTGTGTTTCTTTTCATAAAGCAAGAGTGGTTGACAACTGATCAGAAGAGGGGACAAAAACCTTTCATGGCTTCTTGATTTTGAACCAAGAGAAAAGGAAGCTGGTTTCTCAGTTTAAAAGCTAGTCATGATTCCTGATCTCATCTGTTGGCAAACTGCCTCCCCAAAATGCAGAAGCTAGCTTTGTAAAAAGATGTATGTGTGTGTTTTTAACTACAAGCATTGCTGCATGCTTACTAGCTTTAGGGAGATCTAAAGATTTAATTTCACACATAAGCTAAAGTGTAGTTTGAACTATAGCTTGTTGAGGGCTGGAAAAGATGTTTTTTAGTTAAATTCAACCTCTGCTGGCAGAAGACTGAGGGTTTTGCCCTCCCCACTTTTTTAAGAGGTAAGTTTGGAAATAAAAGTAAAATGATTCCATTAGGACAGGGGTGTCAAACTTGCAGCCGGTGGGCCGGATGCATCATGTGCTGGCTATGTTCACCCCTGGTATAGCAAAGGCAGTGGTGGGAGTCAGCCAGTTCGCACCAACCGGAGAACCGGTTGTGAACTTTCTAAGCAGTTTGGAGAACTGGTTATTGGAAGAAATCTTATTTTGTTTTTTTCCATTTTACAGGGCTAATCCTGTAAGGAAGGCAGGAAGGGAACATTCTGGTGTTGTTTCTAGCCTAATCTTTATTGCCCTGCTTACAGAAACTGCCTCTCTGCTTAACCCTTATTACATTGTAACAGCTAAGGCAAAGTGCCCATCAACGTGAGTGATGTTGAGTTGGCCATGCCCCCACAGTTACATGACCACCAAGCCACGCCTACCCAGCTGGTGATTAGGACAGAAAACCAGTTGTTAAGTTATTTGAATCCCAACACTGAGCAAAGGGGGGAAAAGTTGCCGTACGTCACATGATGACAACGTGTCATCGCGAGTTTGACACCTCTGCATTAGGATGATAAGATTTTAACTATTATGAGGATCACAGGTCTAACCTAGCAGGATAAGAAGGGCCCTGCTGAATCAGGTGAACAGTCCATCTAATCTAGCATTCTGCACTGAATCAGCCAGGTGCCTTCAGGGAGATGACAAACATGACTGTGATGTTGGTGGCCTTTTTAATAGAACAACTATAGCTTTTCTCTTGCAGCTGGTGTTTAAAAAATGCTGCCTGTCATCATAGTGAATCCCACAATTTAACTTTATTTTGCATAAAAAACTCATATTTCTTTTATTGATACCAAATATTTCTGTGTTTAGTTTCAGCTAAAAAACCCATCCCCATTGGGTCACTGTTTGAGAGAGATTTCTTTACCTGAACAGAGAAATAGAATGACCATTAAAAACCCAGTGAGCAAAAAAAACCCAGTGGGAATGGGAGCGACTTCCAACTTTCTGCTAGCTTCCCAATTGAATTTCTTTGTGGGAAACTGGCAGGGAGCATTATAAATCTTCCTCTACCCCACTCTTCCTCACTGTTCCTCCCCCTCCCATCCTCCTCTCCCATCCTTCTTCCTTCCTGTTTCTTTCCGTTCCTCCCCTTGTCCCCTTTTTTTGTCAATTTGCATTTTTTGTTGTTGTGTTACTTTCTGGTATTTGGGAAAGACAATTATTTTTTTTGAAAAAAGTGTTTTTCCTCTGATATTTCTCTGACTTTTGTTCATTAGTAACTGTGGCTTCTCCCTCTTTTTATGGTATGCATTCCTCTAAATATATATTTTCCTAACATCGAATAATCTGCCTCCATCATTCTGTCACATATTGCTGTCTCAAGAAGCTCCACTCTCAAGGCTGTACTTTGCACTTTTTTCTTAATCATTCTTCACTGAATGATTGAAATAATATTTCAAATAATTGTAATAATTGCTGATTGAAATAAATTCAACTGACTCAGATTACATAATATACTGAGCTAGAAATTAAGATTAGAAACAAAACCAAAGTAAAAGAAAAATGCCACAACCCTATCCAAACAGTGTTTATTTTAATGTATACAATATGGGAGTTAAGGTGATGGTGAATGTTTTTTTAAAATGTTTTTTAGCATTCAGTTGTATGCTAAAGTAAACTGTTTAGTTATATTAATTAATAATGTCAAGTTATCCTGGCTGATCAGAAGAAACTTGTGGTACAATTAATGATGTATTATAGAAACTAGGAAGTTTGGACCAATACAGAAAAATAAGAAAAAGAATAGGTAATATGAACAGGGAGATGAAAGAAAGAGGGAAAGAAATAATCAAAGTAGTGTGGTTTTGGAATTTGGGACAATTAGAAACTTCTTACTTGCAAAAAACCAAGAAGTCCATCATAAGTATTTCTCTTCATTAAATTGTGATGACCTTGACTGACGCCTTACTTATCTTTCCTGACCAGTTCCTCCAGATAGGTATTTCACAAGATGTTCCTTCTTCACTCAGCAATAGCAGAAAACTTTCCTATATCAGGTTGTTCTGTTTGTCCACAGAGCATGGAGTGCACAGTTGTTTTGAGCCGGAGGGCACCTTTGGAATTTGGAGCACACTAAGAGCGCTCTCATTAAATGGCTGGCATAGTTTTGGGAAAGGAAATGAAACTAGTGAGATTCCGCTCCTATATCTCCCTCCTGTCTCTCCCCCCCCCCCAATTTTGGCCACTTCTGTTTACTTTTTGTTGGGTAGATGGGCACACTTCCATGCAAAGCAAATAATGGCAATTTCCTGTGATTTTTGTTTTCTAAGAACGCCTCTGTCTTCTATGTGGAACAGAACATGTTAGAATTATTGCTCATGCCTGAATCTGCTGTCTTAACTTCCCATTAATTTGTTCTTAAATTTTTTAAAAAATCTAAATAGATAAGGTTAAATGAAGCTGAGAACTTTATGGGCTGTTAGATAAAGGGTTAGAAAATTGGGCATTGAATGGGAAGAGTGTTTGAAAGGAAGCGTTTCTACATAACAAGCAAATGCAAAGAGAGTTATAATCCGTGATAGCATTTCAGTAGATTAATAAAATATAACATCTCTAAACATCTATACCACTGTTTTCAAATGAAAAATGAAATGAACAATAGTTAACAATATCATTTTGTTTTGTGTAATCATTCACCAGTGTGTGGGGGCCCTTTAATTCTGTTTTAATCATTTGGGAAATATTTCTGTGTTCTTTATTATTTATGGTTTCCTTGATATTGTAATTCAGTTTTGCTGATATCCCACGGGGCTTTAACTTATCTGAATGTGTAAATGCAGTCTATGGTAGTGCTTAAAAATCCACCAACCCTACCGTAAATTTGACTACATTTTTGGTTTTATTATAAATAATCTTTTATTTCTGAGCCAGTTTGCATTTTTTCCAGAGAAATAGTTCTAGTCACGTTTCTATTAAGTTTGATGATATTTTGATCAATGCATCCAAGCATTCAAGCAATCCAATTTTCTGAACCAGACTCTAGGTAATTAAAAAACCTGGATTTTCTCTAATGCAGTTTTAAATGGAACTAGGGTTTTCAGATGCATCCAGACAGAGAAAGCTCTTTGTGGTTATATATAAAAAAAATCTTTCCATAAACTTCAAAAGAAATTTCAATTGGCAGCATATTAGTGCTTTTTCTGGTGTGTGCATATCGCTTTCTATCTTAAATCTGCATAGTGGATATATTAAATTATACATCAAATATTCCAATGAGCAGTAGATTCACCAATGTTGTCCCCTACCATTTCTGTACTCTTCATCGCACTTCCTTTTTTTGACACTTGAAGCAACCGTATAGATATATTTAATATACCATTCGCTCTTTTCTTCATCTCCCACTATTGCTGTACTTAGATTCATTATTTAGTTTTTCTACCAGAAGACAGCATTTGCATATTTCCCTCTTCATTTTTTCCCCTCTGCAAGAACAATCCTGTGAATTAAATTAGGATGAGAGATAATGTCTTGCCCAATTTTCAGTATGGAGCTTCTATGGCTGATGATGGGTTTCAGTCTGAGTTTCCCCAATCCTAATCTCACCCACTGGAACCGTGTAGCTCAGTTGTTCTTTAGAGTGAGTGTGTATGTGTGCTGATGGGATGTGGCTGTTGCACTGATGTTATTCTCCAGCAGATATGATCACATTAGCTGGAATCCAATCTCTACAAAGGAATGCATGTAGGAATTGTGTGAGTATCTCTACTCTTCTTAAGAATTTACTGGATCAGAATTTTCTCAACTTCTCTGCAACCATCATCATGCTATAAACTGGAAGAATGATGTTGGTTGAGCATAAATTTGATTATGCCTTCAATCCTGGATATTTCCTGAATGCCGTCCACAATCCAAGGCTATTATCCTTCTCATCTTTCTCATTTTCTCATCTTTCTCATATTTCCTACTACCTTTTCCTATTGGTATCTTATGATTTATCACATGTGGTTGTATCTTATGATTAATGATTGAAACTATGATCTACGATATATGACCTATCGCTTTGTTGTTTGTATGTACAATGAGAATTTATGCACCAGAGACAAATTCCTTGTGTGTCCAATTATACCTGGCCAATAAAGAATTCTATTCTATTCTATTCTATTCTATTCTATTCTATTCTATTCTATTCTATTCTATTCTATTCTATTCTATTCTATTCTATTCTATTCTATTCTATTCCATTCCATTCCATTCCATTCCATTCCATTCCATTCCATTCCATTCCATTCCATTCTGTGTGATGGTAGGAATGAATTAAGGTTTCACTTAATATTTCTATTATACTGTTGAATAGAGCCCCTTTAGTGTAATCTGACTTTCAAGTCACTCACACAATCTGAAAGTAATAACCTCTCCCCCCGAACTCCAGACCGTTTTGATTTCTCTTGTCACTTTCTTCTGACAGTTCTTTTTGCTCACCTCTGCATGATACCACTTGAATTGGCATCCCTTGTGCTCAGGATGATATTCTTGGAATTATCATTCCATGCGGCAGATTACTAAAAACAAAAACTGTTTGAGTGCTATTTCTGTATGCATATTTATGTCACAGAAACCTGTTTGCACAAGGGTCAGGGTGGCGAGATAAGGAAGAAACAGACAGGAGGAAAAATGTGCAGAATCAGAATGATTTAGCAACACATTTGATAAGTAAAAAAAGAGAGCAGAGCAAAGCTTGGCACACCATGCACTTGTATTCTAAAATCTATGTGGCTTTGTTAGCTGTCCAGGAAATCAACTTGCTAAGATACATAGAACAGTTTTGTATGGTCATGTTTTGTGAGTGTGCATATGTATGTATGTTATGATACAGATACACAGACACACACACAGAGACACGGAATTGATAGTTAACAGAATCAATGCTGTGTTAATTTGAAGGATTTGAAGATGGGAAGTCTGGGCTCAGTTCCTCATTATGAAGGTCACAGGATTTTTGGAAAAATATTTTCAAGTGGGCAATTCTGCATTCACTTACTTGGAGTGAATGTTACTGGATTCAGGTACAGCTTTTGCACACCATACCACTGCATGCTTAATTATGGTAGGTTGAATAAACCACACCAAATAATAAACTCTGGGTTACATACCATAGGTGGCTGACTTCACGGAACCCAGTAAGCCAAATGTAAGCCACTTGGGTTCAGACATAGCTTAGTGTAATGCTCAGTCATGGTTAAGTGTGCTTTAACTCTAAAGCAACCAAGCTGTTGTTGTAAGATTATGAGCTCTCCAAGCTACTGGGAGGAAGGATAGAAGGCAAATAAATCTGTTCTACTCACCTTGCTTTCCTCTTTTTTGAAAAGGAGAAATAATCATTATCCCTTTTGAAATCCATTCTCTTTCAGAAGAGCTATTGCTCTAAAAGCGTTGCTGTCATGCACGCACTCACACACATGCACACGTATGTACTGGTATGTATGTATATACTGCTGACTTTTAACAGTGTTTAAATGAAGGGCTGTATACTTTAACTCTGATTTTAATTTCAATTTTAATTCTGTTTGCATTGGCATACTTTGCAGGGCTGCACAAAAAGCTGGAAGGATTCCTTTACTTTTGTGACACTTCGAGTGCAGCAACCTTTCAAAAATGCTTTGTAAAGAGACAAGACCCCACTTAAACAATGGACTGATCTGAAAGTACCAGAAAGCATTTTGACTATCCTTTGATAATCTACCAGTTTCTCCTATTTTATATCCCATTCCTCCTTTATCACAACCCTGTCTCTACTTCTATTCTATTTTCTGGTTTTTTTGTTTTTATTCTTCTGTTTATATGCATTAGACTCTGCATAGTGATGAATACACTAGTAAAATCATTCCCAGAATCATTATCATGAAGGTCACGGGATTTTTGGAAAAAATATTTTCAAGAGGGCAATTCTGCATCCACTTACTTGGAGTGAATGTTACTGGATTCAGGTACAGCTTTTGCATTAACCATGCCATTGCATGCTTAATTATGGTAGGTTGAATAAACCACACCAAATAATAAACTCTGGATTACATACCATATTTTAAAACAGGGGATTCTCCTTGAGTTTCCATCTCGTTGGAAAATATCGAACAGATAGCAGACCATCAGACCATCTCCAGAAAGATGTTCTCCTTGGATATGTCTATTGTGGCTGTTACTTGATTTTACCCAGGTGTCGAACTAAAGAAAAGGTTTTCAAGAGTTGTTCTGCTTTCATCTCTTGTTTTATCCACCTGTCACTCTTCCCTGAAGTAAACAAAGAAAGGCAATCTTTTCAGGAATGTTAAAATGCCATGAAAGCTGCAGAATGAGGCATGTAAATGGAAAACCAAGTTTCAGAGTGCTCCCAATTAAGATAAGTTATCATACGGTTCAAAGGCAGGTAAGCTTCCCAGTGTTTATTTTTACATGTGATAAGTAACTTAATCTTTTCCCATAACCTGAAACACTTACCGGTGAAAGAGTGTCTGATCAATAGCACTGCATTTATTCAAAACCCAGACCGGCACATTGTTTAGTGTGAGTCAGAGTTCATAGAACCTAGCTGTACTGCGTCATAATTTACTTCAGCTGGCCTTTGGCCCTTTTTTTGTAAGCCAATTTCACCTGCTTGCAGTAACTAACTAACCAACCAACCAACCAACCAACAGATTCATTATTAGCTAGAACCAGTACAGTGAATTCAAACCTGTCAACATTAATACAGCGACAGAAGGATGTTACTCTAGATTCCGATTTAGACATTTCCTATGGAGAGTTGGAAGAAAAATATCCTAGCGGTATGGAACATTTGCCTTCGATGAAATTTGCATAGTGGTTGCAGGAGCGAGAGCAAACTTGTATGGCTACGCTAAAAATCTGGACCTACTCTATCCAAAAATTACTTCAAGGTAGAGGGATAGATCTGATCATTGATCTAATCAGGCTTACCATTGTCTTCTCCCTGTTGCAGTCTTGAATTGCAAACAGTGAATGTTGCAGAAGAAGTAGCTGAATTTGGTTGAATGTAGCTACATCAGAGATCCCTTTTGATCACTAGCTTTCCACGCCTCACAGATTCTGATATTCTTTCTTGGTGGCTAGATAGCACTAGCACTTAGACTTATATACCACTTCACAGTGCTTTAACAGCCGTCTCTAAGTGGTTTACAGAGTCGGCCTATGGTCCCCAACAATCTGGCTTCTCATTTTACGGACCTCAGAAGGATGGAAGGCTGAGTCAACCTTGACCTGGTCCAGTGGTGGGTTTCAAAATTTTTTACTACCGGTTCTGTGGGTGTGGCTTGGTGGATGTGACAGGAGAAGGATACTATAAAATCTCTATTCCTTCCTCCCAATCAGCTGGGACTTGGGAGGCAGAGAATAGATGGGGGTGAGGCCAGTCAGAATTTTTACTACTGGTTCTCCAAACTACTCAAAATTTCCGCTACCGGTTCTCCAGAACTGGTCAGAACCTGCTGAATACCACCTCTGAGCTGGGAAGAGTTAGCCTGCAATACTGTATGCTAGCCACTGTGCCACCAGATAAAAAAAATATAAGGACATTATCCCTGGCCCATCTAGCCCAATGGCCCATTCTCACAGAGGTCAACCAACTTTTTACTAGTCTAAACAGCTGGCCATGTGTGCAATTGAATCAAATGCATAGCCAAATTCACCACCCCCAAGAACATCATCATTTTCAGACAGGGAGCAACTTGTATGGAAAGAAAATCCACAGAAAGTACACACTTTCTATAGTACATTGGTTATACTTCCTATCAAGACCGACTACTGGTTCCTTTAGGATGCAAATACCCAGAACTGGAAAGATCCAGCCTCCGGTCAATTCCAATAGATAGTAACAGGGATGAAATCCAGCAGGTTCTGGAGAACCAGTAGCGGAAATTTTGAGCAGTTTGGCGAACCGGCAAATACCACCTCTGGATGGCCCCAGAGTGGGGTAGGAATGGAGATTTTGCAATATCCTTCCCCTGGAGTTGGGTGGGAATGGAGATTTTGCAGTATCCTTCCCCTGCCATGCCCACCAAGCCACAACATGCCCACTAAGCCACACCCACAGAACCGGTAGTAAAAAAAATTGGATTTCACCACTGGATAGTAAGAATTGTGTGCTGAATCCCAAAAAGAATCTAATATCCTATGTGGTCTCAGCTGCCTTCCCACAAGATCCCACCTTCTAAATAAAACAACAGAAACTCTTAGTCCACGTGAACATAATATAAGACTGGGCAGTCAAAGAGATTGCACTATTGAGAGTGAAGGAAAAGATCAGTGGCTCCATTAGCTCATATTTTGAACTGTTTCAGGTGGACAGACTTCAGATTTAATGTTTCAAATTTTTATTTTAAGAGTTCAAGTGAGTGCCTGACTGGTGCTCTCTTTCTGCTCCTAAGTGTTCTCTTGGAAAGTCAGGACTGAGGAGGAGAGGAAAAAAAAAAACCTAGAAATTAGGAAGATCAAGGCTATTCTCTCAATCCTAGCAGCACATCTCGATAGATCTCCCTCCTTTGCAGGGAGAAATCCAGCAGGGTCTGACAGGTTCTGGAGAACCGGTAGCGGAAATTTTGAGTAGTTTGGAGAACCGGCAAATACCACCTCTGGCTGGTCCCAGAGTGGGGTGGGAATGGAGATTTTGCAATATTCTTCCTACAGGAGTGGGGAGGGAATGGGGATTTTGCAGTATTCTTCCTCTGCCATGCCCACGAAGCCACACCACACCCACGAAGCCACACCCACAGAACCGGTAGTAAAAAAATTTGAATTTCACTACTGCTCCTTTGGTTAAACATTCAAATGCCCCTCAGTTCAACACCAGGAGAATAAACTATGTTTTAGTGTCCAGTGCAGGATCCATGCAGAGGCAGATGAGTTCTGTAATTACTCAGATGATAGTGCCTGCAGCCAGTGCTGGGCAAGAGATTTTAATAATACTCACAATTTTGCACCTTTGTTGCAGCCCGCATACTGATTGCAACTACCTATCTAACCTGATTGTGTGGGAGAGCGGGTGGAAACTTTCAAGATCTGCATCAGTGCTATCGAGCCGACAGCTGTCTGTTTGTCCTTAGCAAAATTATTCTATTGCTAAAGAAGTCCTAATATTAATCAAATGTTGGGCAGCAAAATTCTCATATTGCTGCCACATGACCAAGGTAAACTTTTCTGTGCCACTTGATATAAAATACTAATCAAAACAAACAAGAAAGGGGAGAGCTAAAAAGGAAGTATTGCATGGTGCATCTTTTCCAGAGATAGTATAAAGTTTGCCAGAGTCTAAAATTCAGCTATGCCTGACACTCTTTGGGCCAAATCTTCTCAATAAACCAGGAATAAAAGCCAAGTCAGCTGTATTTAATGTATGTTCTGCCTCCTACTTTTTCCAAGAGGTCAGTCCCTCTTTTGTGTGAGTACAAAGTTGCCTGCCCACATCAGCTGTTAATGTAATCATTTAGTATAGAGATGATTTAACTCGGTTCTCTCAGCAGATGTATAAAAGGGAGGAATAATTAGCGTGTTAGCATGGTAAATCACTCATCCCGCACAAGATGTTCTACCAACAATAATGGCCAGGGGTTGCAGTGACCCAAACCAAAGTGAATTGTGTTGGGACCACATAATTGCTTAATTAAGTTGCTGAACATCAAATGGCCAGGCCAGATGAAAGAAGCCTCTGAGAGCTCCCTTTTAGATCATAGAACCGCATCCACTGCTTGGGTAGAAGTAAGAATAACTTCTAGAATATACTTGTGGCTCAGTACTGTCATTTATGGTGAAGAGACAGAGAACTCCTAATAACTCCTTATTTTGTTTTATTTATTGGCTTTAGATTCTTCTAAATAGGGGGTACAGATTTAATGTTTATGTGAAAAGGGTGGATTATTATCTGTATCCCAAAGCCAGTGTTGTTTTTCTGCAAGGTGGAAGTGTAATAGCTACCCAAACAATGTTGCCTCATCAGTGATGCTGTTATTTTTACTGACAAGACAGTGTTCAAATTAATGTTCTCTCCTAGGCCACTTCCACAACCCACCCTTCCTCCCTCCCTCCCTTCCTTTCTTGTTTAAACCATGTAGCATTCAATATTGCTATCCTGAGCTCCTTTAATCCTCCCTTCCTTTCGACCTATGGATGGAATCAAAATCCTGGTTCACTAAATTAGGTGATATAACGTGGAGGTGACTAGGATGCAGAAAGGTGGAACATGGGCTTTTTGAGTAATTTGTATGTGAAATGTGAAAACAGGCCCACAACTGCAGAGCTGAACCCTATTCTGAATGAAGATGATGCATTTCTAGTATAAAAGGGAGAAGGAGGTCCAGGAAAAGCCAGGTGATGGGCCTCACTTTTGATGAGCTGCGCAGCATTCGTGGATGGGATGCTAGCAGTGCTTTGCTTGATCTCATTGCTTCAAAAGCAGTCATGCTAACAAATAACAGAGCGGTGGCCAGGAATTCTGCTCAAGTCCTTCTTTAGAATTAATATCTCTAGATCAGTGTTTCTCAACCTTGGTAGCTTGAAGATGGGTGGACTTCAACCTCTTCAAGGTTGAGAAACACTGCTCTAGATAGTTACTATGGCTTTCTAGATTGATAACAGACTTCTGCATTTTCTACTTCTTGCTACCAGAGTACTGCTTCAGGTGCTTCCTTTCATTTGTGATTCACAGTTGCACTTTCCACAGCATTTATAGTGCATTGGTTTTATGGTTGGCCTTAATATGGGGATCGTGTGCAAGGCCAAAGGGCAATGCCACAGCAACATGGAAAATGCACCTAGAAGCAGAGAGAGAGAGAGAGAGATGATGCAGCTCTTTGCTTTGGAGTTGGAGGTGATATATATAATTCTTTATAATGAGAATTATAATTCTAATTATATAACTGATGTCCAATTCCTTGCCACCAATAGGGACACATCATAAAGCTGAATGGGGAAGAGGAAGAGGAGGATAAGGCTAGAGTCTGTAATCCAGTTATGATCCAAGGCCATTGCCTGCCTCCATAGGTATTCTTGCTTTGCCTTTCTGACATTTCTGAGGATGCCTTGTGCTGAGCAAGACAACTGATTATAGTTTCCAGCTAGGTCTGGCTTCAGAGGCAGAAGGCTATCGTGGCCATGTTATGTAAACAAGCACTAGGCACAGATCTAACACCATGGATTCATACAACAGCAGAACTTAGGACACCATAAATAACCAGGATAAGATAAGGTAAGATAACCTTTATTGTCACTTTTTTTACTGGCCCACACTAAAAATGACATCCTGTTGCCTGCTCTCAAAAGAAAGTATATATCTACCCATATACATACATAACACACATATGCACATGCTATATACATACCTACCTACCTACCAGTGGTGGGTTTCAATTTTTTTTACTACAAGTTCTGTGGGTGTGGCTTGGTAGGCGTGGCATGGCTTGGTGGGTGTGGCTTGGTGGGCATGGCAGGGGAAGGATACTGCAAAATCTCCATTCCCACCCCACTCCTGGGGGAAGGATATTGCAAAATCTCCATTCCCACCCCACTCTGGGGCCAGCCAGAAGTGGCATTTGCTGGTTCTCCAAACTACTCAAAATTTCCACTGCCAGTTCTCCAGAACCTGTCAGAACCTGCTGGATTTCACCCCTGCTTTTATTTTTAATGTGTCCTTCTCGTTGTTAGAGATGCAAAGAAATTTGACACCCTCTCTTCTTTGTCATTGATATTTTTCTGTCTTTTGGGATATAAGCAGCCTCAGTGTTATGTTTACCCTTGAACTACTTTTTATGCAATGTACAAGTTTCTTGTTACTCTTATAACAGGGATATGCAACATTTTTCAGCGAAGGACCTGCTGCAGCTGTAATCCTCATAATGCTAGGACTAGAGAAAAACTAAATGTGATTCCATTTACATTTCAGTTGAATTACTATTAATTTAATTAATTAATATTAATGTGACTACTCCCACTCATGTGCTTAGTAATTTCCCTTTCGGTTCCATTTTTTTGCTGTTGTGGATCTTCTCAGAGTTTTTCCCACTTAGCTGCAAAGTCCACTTATTTTCGCACTGCGTTCATCTATTTCTCACAGAGAAACTATAAATCCAGTGAGTTCTGGTTTGTCACAGTGTCTGCCGCCGCTTAGGGGCTTAAGTTAGGCATAACCAACTACCTTCCCTGACCAAGATAACTAGAAACTGGGTTTCCTTGTTCATAGTCCAACATCTTAAGCTCTACACTATGTTGGTTCTCTTCCATTATTCTGTCCCATCAAAATTTACACATTGGTAACAACTTCTGGAGGCCCTCTGAGGGTTGCACTCAATATATCTTGGCCATATCCAAACCTGGAGTTCTCTTCCAGTCTGTACAAAAATCTACAATTTGTAAAATATATATTTATTTTTCCCAACCAGAGTTTTCTGTTTTCCACCAATTTTCACATCACTTTAGTTGCAAATGGGGGTTGTTGTTGTTTTTTAAATCTTTCTTGGCTTTCTCTCTGCTCCCTGCTTTTTTTCCCCCTGTTCTTATTATAAAAATATTTCACATTTTTTGCAACCAGAACCCAATATACTTCTGTATCCGCCATGATAATGGAAAGCTAATTGTATTTTCTAGGGGCGTGACATTTACCAACTTAATTAACACCATTATACATTTACTGTTTGTAAGACTTACTATTCTGTTTTCAAACTATAACAAACTTGGGGTGTTATAAGAACAATTTATATCAAAAACTTTACTTCTGCTTTGCCAGATTGTCACTGACAACCTGCCATTTTTGTCATGATAACTTTATAATGCTCCCTTCTGCCTGCCTTCATGCTTTTTGTCTTAGTTTTCTTCTTTATTAAGAGCTTTCTGATTTTCAAACCATTACTTTTTTTCCAGGGCATCTCTCCCTTCTCATTTTTGTTGGCAAAACTTCTGTTTGTCTCATTGTTTCATACATTTCATTTCCCTATGCATACTTGTTTTACAGTATGTTTTCTGTAAATAATTATCAAATGTCCCTGCACTTAGGACCTTAGTAATAGATTTTACAATTAGCAGTAATTTACCTTTTTCTCCCTTTCTTCCTTCTCCAAAAGGACGACCGACCTTTGTTTCTCCAAAAGGACGACCGACCTTGAAAAGAAGCCATATCACATTTTTGAGCACATGCGATCAAATTAAACCCCACCCACAAAATTAGCCCTAATTAAGATCCCGCCTACCCCGGGATGCAGGGGGTGGGGCAAGGCACACAGATAAAAAATAAGGTAGGGTGGGAATGGTGGGGTGGAGCTGCCCTACTTACCAGGCCTCGCACACCCTGACACCTGCCTTGCCTTCTTCTGCGGCCGCTTGCCGCTACTTGCATGCATCACCCCAGCCTCTGTTTTGCCTTCAGATGCCTGCCAGAAGGCATCTGCAGTTGATAACAGAGCTCTGGATCAATCTGAAGGTGAAACAGAGGCCAGGGCGATGCATGCGAGTGGCAGCAAGCGGCTGCAGAAGAAGTGGGCCAGCAGTGGGCTCTGGCTGTCAGTGCCACCGCTGCAAGATGAGACAATAATTAGAACCCTCCAAAAAGAAGGCCTAGCCATTTTTCAGGGGTCAAAAGAAAATAAGACCCAGCCTTCTTTTTGGAGAAACACGGTACCTATATGTTGTCTTTCATAGCTTTGCTTTCTCTGCCATTTCCTTTGCATCAGTTCTGTTATCCTTTGCCCTTGTAAGCATTGGTTGTGCTATCCAATATTTATTTATTTATTTATTTATTTATTTATTTATTTATTTATTTATTTATTTATTTATTTATTTATTTATTTATTTATTTATTTATTTATTTATTTATTTATATTTTTATACTGACCCCTCTCCCGAAGGACTCGGGGCGGTGAATTAAAAAACATACAATATAAATATTAAAATACTATAAAAACAAAATTAAATTTATATTGGCTTCCCCCAATTTAAAACCCCTTACCCATAAAATTCACCAATTAAAAGATTTTTAACCCAGCCTGGCTTGCTGAAATAAAAATGTTTTCAGAGCCCGGCGGAAGGTCCGGAGGTCCGGGATCAGTCGTATCCCTGGGGGTAGCTCATTCCAGAGGGTGGGTGCCCCCAGAGAGAAGGCTCTTCCCCGGGGGGTCGCCAGCCGACATTGCCTGACCGACGGCACCCTGAGGAGGCCCTCTCTGTGGGAGCGTATTGGCTGGTGGGAGGTTATCGGTGGCAGAAGGTGATCTCATAAATAACCGGGTCCTAAGCCATGGAGTGCTTTGAAGATGAGAACCAATACTTTGAAGCACACCCGGAAGACCACTGGAAGCCAATGCAGCTCGTGCAGGAGAGGTGTCACGTGGGAGTGCCATGTCACCCCCATAAGTACCCGCGCGGCTGCATTCTGCACCAGTTGTAGCCTCCGAGTGCTCCTCAAGGGGAGTCCCATGTAGAGAGTGTTGCAGTAGTCCAGGTGGGAAGTGACGAGGGCATGAGTGACTGTGCATAAGGAGTCCCAATCCAGAAAGGGGCGCAACTGGCATATCAGGCAAACCTGATAAAAAGCCACCCTGGCCACGGCTATCATATACTCTTCTAAAGACAGCCGTGCATCCAGGAGGACACCCAAGTTACGCACCCTCTCCGTGGGGGCCAATGTCTCGCCCCCAATAGTCAGCGATGGCACCAGCTGACTATATCAGGATGCCGGCAACCACAGCCACTCAGTCTTGGATGGGTTGAGTCGGAGTCTGTTCCTCCCCATCCAGACCCGGATGGCCTCCAGGTACTGGGACATCACTTCAAGGGCATCGTTGGGGTGGTCTGGAGTGGAGATGTACAGCTGGGTGTTATCAGCGTACAGATGTTACTGCACCCCAAAACCACGGATGATCTCGCCCAGCGGCTTCACATAAATGTTGAACAGAAGGGGCAAGAGGACCAACCCTTGTGGCACCCCACAAACCAGGTGCCTTGAGGTCAACCTCTGCCCCCCAGCCAACACGGACTGTGACCGGTCGGAGAGATAGGAGGAGAACCACTGTAAAACAGTGCCTCCCACTCCCAACCCTTCCAACCGGCGCAGCATGATACCATGGTCGATGGTATCAAAAGCCGCTGAGAGGTCTAATAGGACCACAACAGAGGAGCAACCCCTGTAATTGTATCCATTGCTCCAGTCACAGAAATATGTCTGATTTGGTCAGACTCTTTCTTCTTCTTCTTCCTAGCGTATTCCCACAAGTGCAGTGTCCACTTTTCACATCATTGAATGCCACTTTGCACAGTCACCTGCATCTCCAGGATGCGGCCCATGGCTTGCATATCTTTGTTGATGGTGTCTTGCCATCTCTGTTTTGGGCGCCCATGAGGTCGCTGGCCATTGACTTCTAGTTGGTAGGCAGTCTTGGCAACGGTGGAAGGTGCTCTCAGGACATGTCCATACCAGCGGAGTCGGCCTTCTCTCATCTTCTCTATAATTGGTGCCACACCAAAATGTTGTCAAATGCTGTCATTTGTGATGTGGTCAAGAAGGGAGATGCCCGATATCCAACAGAACATTCGCATTTCCATGGCATGGAGATGGCTTTCGGTCCCTGTTGTTGCTGCCCAGCATTCAGTGCCATTCAGGGCAACAGGGAGGATGGTTTTCTTGTAAATCTTAGATTTAAGATGGGTTGGCATTCGTCTGTCACATAACACACCAGTAAGTTCTCACCAAAAATCCAGGCTGCATTCACCCTTGCTCACACCTCGCCATTGATGTCACCATTGCCTTGGAGGTGGGTTCCCAGATACTGAAAAGTATCCACCTTCTTTAGGTTTTCTCCATTGATTTGAAGCGATCCAGCGGTGGTGACAGTCTCTAAGTACTCATTTGGTCAGACCCCTGCATGTAGGAAATACACTACAAAACAGTTTTGTAACAATTATGTGTGGTGTTCTGCTGTGATTTACCTTTGAGAAGAGAGAAGAGTGACACAGCTATTGGCTTTATACCTGATGCTATGGTCTTGCGGGAAAAGTGGCACATCATGCAGTGTGCAACCAATTACATGGTTGTCTATATCCACTCTACCATGTTGCTGGAGAAGGTGCTAATACCTTCAATTGGCTGGTTTCCTAAAAAGGCTTTACAAAGACCCAGATTTGAAGGGCAAAATATGATCCCCGTATTTTAACCAAGAGTTTCATATGTTCAAAATTGATCAGTTTTCTGGTTTCTTTCTTTCTTACATAGTGTCAACAAGATTTGAAGCTATTTAGCTGCAATTTTTCAGTCTATCATTTTCTGTCCTTTCTGACATTTGGTTTTGTTGGTCTTTCTCTCCCACAGGCCAATTTCCCCCCCCCCATTTATTTTTCCCTTTTGAAACCATATTGTTTGCCCGGAACAGTGGCTATGCTTTCTTAACGTATTGTACTGAACCACAAAACAGCCCATCTCAGTTTAGACACACTTTAGACAAGCCTGTAACAATAAATCACAGTTTTATAAAATCAATTTGGATAGTTATAGTCCTTGTATTTCTATAGTTGTTCCTGTAATTTGGGGAGGATGGGTATTTCTCTCTCTCTCTGTGTATGTACAAGCTTTGGTTTGTTGATTTGCTTGCTTTGGTACTCTTGAGAGTTTGAGAGTTCACCTTCTATTTTTACCATTTTGAAAGATCTTAGCCAAGAAGCCTGAGAATGATTGCAAAACATCAACAATATACAGGAAGTAAACATTGGGGAGATCATGCCCCTTGTCTGAAAAGCAGACATTTATTATGCAACATTTTTGAAAAAGTACATTAAGAAAGCATTTATTTTCAGATTTGCTATGATGATGATGATGATGGTGATGGTGATGATGATGATGATGGCGGCTGGTCAAAGTCAACCAGATGTTTAGACTTGATTTGACATTTTTATCCACCTATCGAGTCCCTTTCAAGGACCAGATGTTGTTCAATGGTGTTAAAGGTATCATTGTAAAATGTAAACTGTTCCAAGTAAAGCTGCCTTCTGTAATTCACTGCTTGTGATTTTGCCACTGATGATCTTGTTTGAGTGATGCTCCAGTTGTATTTTGTGATTTTTCTCCAGGTTTTTTTTTTTTTTTTTTTTGTGGTCTTCTCTTCTGCTATCTCTATATTCGGAAGTTGCTTGCCATTGTCTTCTTCCTAAGGCTGAGATTGAATGACTAATTAGAGTCAACCAGCTAGGTTTCCTGTATAAAGCAGGACTAAATTTTATCCAGTGTATTTTTAAATTTGATTTATATACTGCCTGATTCCTCAATGACTCTAGATCAGAGGTGGGGAACTATGGCCCCTTTATGATTTGTGGACTTCAACTCTCAGAATTCCTGAGCCAGCCATGCTGTCTCAAGAATTCTGGGAGTGGAACTTCACAGATCATAAAAGGGCCATAGTTCCCCAACCTTGCTCTAGAAGGCTTACAACTAGGCAACTAAACAGACAAAAGGGAACTCCACAATTACCTTATCTCCAAGGCCTGGGAAAAACAGATGTTCAGTTTCCTGGAATATATAAGTGAGGGGGCCACATAAATCTTTGTGGGGGAGATCATTCCAGAGGGAAGGAATTCCAACAAGTAAGCATGTTTTCTGAGTCCCACAAGATGACATTCTTTAATTGACAGGTCTTGGAGTGGATCCACCCTCCTGGACCATACCAGATGGACAGAGATAAGTGATTCCTCAAACAGACAACTTCTAAACTTTGAACGACTATACAAATGATAACCAGCACCTTGAATTGTTCCCAGAAGCCAACTGGTAACCAGTGCAGCTTGTGAAGCTCTGGATGATGTGTGCAAAATCTGACCCTCATCACTGACCATGTGATCACATTCTGGACCAGGTGTATTAGGCTTCAAAGTGATTGCAAATGCCAATAAAGGAGAATATATGTGGCTCAAGGTTGAAATTGGGGGTCCTAGGTGCTCTCTGAGCTTGCTTGTTTTATTGCAGAGGTTACATTACCCAAACTAGATAACCTCATCAGTGCCAGTGTAGTAGTGTAGTGTAGTGTTGTGCTAGCACTGGTGATGTTACCTAGTTTGGATAATGAAACCTCTGCAAGAAAACAACCAAGCTCAGAGAGCACCTAGGACCCTGATTGCAAATGTTGGTCAGTCTATACGGCTCAGTGTCTTCTCCATGGACACAGAGCTGAATCTTCTTAGGAGTATTGGAAGTAAGAACTATGCTTTGTTACTCACAGGATACAAAATAGCATTTCTAGCTATACTAACCATGATTTGTTTATCTTGCTGTCATTTTTGCTTGTATTTGTTTTGACACGCTGTCTTTCTCTTTTATATAAAAAAAGTCTTTTTTCTTGTTTAATATAAAACACGAGTGACTGTGTTCCTTCAGCATTCTGAGCATATCCTGATAAGCTTGCTGCAGTATATTTGTCAGGCTTAAAATAGCTCACAGTGAAAATTCATTTGTGCCAGCCGTAATAACTTACAGCTTCAGTGCTCTTCACTTCCCTTGTCAACAGGTCGAAGGGACAAGATTTGGAGCAAGCTAGAGAAAGGTAAGGAGATTAAATCTCCAGACAGGTGTAAATCAAAGAGCCTTCTCAATGTTGTTGCTTTGGGAATTTTGAATATGACAAAAAAAGGGAATGAATAAATCATGGGAGGTATTTACAGTATACTAAGCTGTTAATTTTAATTAAATATATTTTCTTGTCCTAGTCTGACCCTTTTCTTTGCTTTGGCTTTACACACTCATTGAAGAGCTACTGGGATATATATCTTGGCACCAAATCCTCAATTATAGATAGTTAACTTATTATAATTTCACACTGAAGAGCAAGTGGCTGAGTAATTATAGGAATTTATTTTCAGTGAAGTAAAATTCTCATTTTTTATGGGGAAACTTGGTAACAAGTTGATGTATGTAAAAATGGAAGGCATAAACAGATTTCAAGGCTGCATTTTAATGTTTCAGTGAAAGTTTATTTTAAATCCCAGAAAAAATTAGAGATTGGGGTCCTACATTATTTTATGTAATTATAATGCATGTAATTCACATAAAAATATTTTGAACCTTTTCATCTGAATCAAGTGATTGGGCAAAACAGTAATTTGAAATTTGATTCCCAGACCTCACATCAACAGAATATAATATTTGGTACAGAATAGGGAAATGCAAATCAATTTGAATTGATTTCTCCTTTTTCTGATCAAAGTGATTCTGTTTAGTGTCTGTATCAATTTGTAATTGAAAACAAAGATCTAGAAAAAATTTGCATACATTTTAGTGTCACTGCTTAGGAAAGACATGTTTTTTTTTTTTGCTGTGTTGTACTGAAAAAACAGGATTACATTCAAAAGTAATTATGTTTCAGGTAATACAGCATATAGGTTTAGGAATTCTATATTAGGTTATTCCACCACAGAATACTATTTCTGTGGAGATATAGTTCTGTCCAGTAGTGGGATTCAAATAATTTAACAACCGGTTCTCTGCCCTAATGACCAGCTGGGTAGGTGTGGCTTGGTGGTCATGTGATCGGGTGGGCGTGGCCAACTCAACGTCACTCAGGTCGATGGGCGCTTTGCCTTAGCAGTTACAATAAGGGTTAACCAGAGAGGTAGTTTCTGTAAGCAGGGCAATAAAGATTAGGCTAGAAACAACACCAGAATGTTTCCTTCCTGCCTTCCTAACAGGATTAGCCCTGTAAAGTGGAAAAAAAACAAAATAAGATTTTTTATTCTTCCAACAACCAGTTCTCCAAACTGCTTAGAAAGTTAACAACTGGTTCTCCTGAATAGGTGTGAACTGGCTGAATCCTACCACTGGTTCTGTCTAAATAATTTGTCCTGTAAGTCATTCCCATATTGTATTCGTGTCATTTCTGATGCTGTGGTTATCAGTTGTCTGCATCTAGCAACCTGATAACAGAATTACTTTTAGGATTTGAATATATTTTTATAAAGTGTCAATTGTGTTTACCTTGCAACCACAAATTGTTAGTTAGAAGCAGTCTTTGATCTCTGCTGTATTTTAAAAAATCAGATGATTTTTCCTTCCTTCCTTCCTTCCTTCCTTCCTTCCTTCCTTCCTTCCTTCCTTCCTTCCTTCCTTCCTTCCTTCCTCCCTCCCTCCCTCCCTCCCTCCCTCCCTGTTACACAATTGCTTGATCCCTAACTTTAGGATATTATGCCTCTGTGAACACCTAAAATATTTCTTTTCTCCTTGTCTTATGTCTCATTCAAAACTTTTGTCCAAGGGCAAATTCTTCTTCTTTTAATATGAACCAGACTGGCAAGGCCACTGTGTACACAGAAGGATAAAGATATACTCAGATTACTCAATATGTGTTTTGCAAAAGTTGACTTTTAAAGCAAAGTTGCAACATGTCACACAGTTTTGCAACACTGGATGGAAAATGAGCACCTATGTTGAAAAGACATTTCTCCCTTGGGTGGTTGCCTTGGAACTACTTCTAGGGTATTATAAAAGTCCTATTCATGCATTCAGATGAATAATGGGAATTCAAAGTGAGGAAAGCACTGGTGATATACTGATTATGTCCATCTTCTACAGCCTTTTGATTTTGGTTCATTCTGCAAAAAAAATGCAGATTTGAATCCTGTTCAGCTTAACATGCTTAGGGTTTCCAATTGGTTGAAATTGTCAGTTATGAGGCAAATTATAAACATATTCATCTGAGTGTTCTTAGAAACCTCCAGACTACTGCACTAATTGTGACAATTAGTGACAATCAGAAGTAGAGCTGGCATGCATGAATATAAGGAGGGCCAGATTATATTAATAGGACCATAAACAAAATGAAATACCATATTTCTTTTTACTGATCAGCTGTGACTGAATGCAGGCTAGATTCCATCCAAATGATAGTAAGGATTTTTATTGTCCCCCCTCCCTTTTTTTTTTTTGGAGTACTTATGCTGGAACTAGAAGTAATGAAAATGGAAGCTCCCTGAACCTGTAATCAAGAAAAGCAGGATATGATGTGATTTCCTTGTTCCTACCACATAGGGTATTATCTGTCACCGCATGCATATGTTTCTTTTGGCGACATCTTTCCTCAGAAAAAGGATAAGTTGGTCTCTGGACCACCATGAACATTTAGGTTTGGCTCAAAAAAAATATAAGTCTAAGGGCTATTGCTAGTGCTATTAAACTCCAGTTCCATAAACAAGGGAATCTTTCTGGTGATGCAACACCATCTTCCATTTTCTTTAAAGACAATAGGCTACATTAAGAATTTTCAAACTCCCCTCTCTCTAGCTTTCTATGTCTTTTGAAATCATATTTGTTTGTTGAATGGCAGGGAAAGTCCTATGAATAAGACCATATAGTATTATTTGGTAACATTCAACTAAAATCAGTCTTCAGTCCCAGGAAATATGGTTAGACTGTAATATTCTAATCATTTCTTGATAACAGCATTTGTAAAATTATGCACATTAACTTTATATATAGGTAATGTGCTAAACTGTAATATATAACACAAACTAAAGTTCTTTTAATATAGTACAGTTAGTGAAGCATCATATTTTTGTGTTTCCTATGAGTATAAAGTTAAGCTTACTTATGCAGTAATATTAAATAAAAATGAATTATTATTGTTGTTGTTATTTAAATTTAGGAGAAATAAGATTATAATGTAATGGATCAAAATGAATAGAAGAGGGCAAATATTGGCCAATCTGTATAATTGTTTAAGATCTGATCATTGATTTCAAGGAAATGAACTGAAATGTTGATTAACTTTGCAGATTGTGTTTAGAATTTAGAATTTAGCTAATAGATTAATTGCATGCTTGGAGAGCTTGATACTAATGGACAAAATTCTGTATAAATTTAGGATCAGTTCATGAAGGGTGCAGTGTTCTGGCATCCTATAATGATGTATATTTCCAGAATAGAATAGAATTCTTTATTGGCCTTAAGCTCACAGTGTACATATAAACAGCAGGTAATAAGTAGTAGGTCATAATCATAGTTACAATAATTAATCATAAGTTACAAACAAGAATTGATATGCCATAAGAAACCTATAGAAAAACATGGTAGAAAAGATGAGAAGATGAAAAAAGATGAGAAACGAGACAGTGCTGTGGGAATTAAGTGTTCAGCATGAGGGAAAAAACTCTCTTTATGCCTGGTTGTTTTGGCATGCAACCCTATAGCGGTGTCCTGAGGAGAGGAATTGGAATAGATTATGTCCAGGATGCGAAGGGTCTGTAGATATTTTCTCAGCCCTCTTTCTGGTTCGTGCAGTATACAGATCCTCAATGGAAAGCAGGGTGGTCACGATCAGTGGTGGTTTTTTGTTTTGCAGTCCTAACTATCCATTGAAGTCTGTACCTGCCCTGTTTGGTTGCTGTGCCAAACCAGACAGTTATTGAGGTACAAATGACAGACTCAGTAATTCCTTTGTAGAACTGAATCAGCAGATCCTTGGGCTATCTGAGCTTACGCAGGAAGAACATTCTTTATCGTGCCTTTTTAATGATAGTTCTAATGTTAGGTGTCCATTTCAAGTCCTTGGAGATAATAGAACCTAGAAACTTGAAGGTCTCTACCATTGATACTATGTTGCCTAATATTGTAAGAGGTGGTAGAATAAGAGAGCTTCCTCTAAAATCTGTTATCATCTCTACGGTTTTTAAGAATGTCCAGATTGTTCCGGCTGCACCACAGGACCAGTTGATCTACCACCTGTCTATATGCAGACTCATCAACTTCTCAAATGAGACCAATGACTGTGGTATCATCTGCAGACTTCAGTACTTTAACAGAAGGATCCTTCGAGAAGCAGTCATTAGTATATAGAGAGAAGAGCAATGGGGGGCTCCTGTACTAATTGAACGGGCATTGAATGGGATTTTTCCGTAGCTTCACCTGCTGCTTCCTAGTCTTTAGAAAGCTTATGATCCATCTACAAGTGTGGCCAGGCACAGCTAGCTGAGTCAGTTTAGAGAGGAGGATTTCAGGAAGGATGGTGGTGAATGCAGAGCTGAAATCTACAAAAAGGACCCTTACATAGTTCATTTGGGGATTTGAGATGTTGTAAGATGTCTTGAATGCCCAAAGAACTATGCAAGGGTCCTTTTGATTTTGGTTAATAAGTTCAATATTAGGAAGGATGCCTATAGAACATAATACAGAGATATTCAGACATGCAGGCGCATCATTTGATTATCTATAGTTAATATATAATATATAATTGCTAATTCACATGTGAATTTTGAAGAAAAAAACAACAACACTGCATTAGAGAAGATGTCAGGGGATAAGAACATTCACCCAACTACTTATGTATGATAGTTCACCTATTGGCTCACCATTTATCAGGAGATGAAAATGGGTATGTTAACTAGAAAAAAGCATGTGACAATTCTCCCCCCCCTCTCTCTTTCTCTCTCTCTCTTTCTCTCTCTCTCTCTCTCTCTCTCTCACACACACACACACACACACACACACACACACACACACACCCCTAGTCTCCATTTCTGCAGCCCAGAAAGTTTCCACAAAAGATTCCGTGTGGCTGTTTCTCCTAATACTGTTTTATGACAGTATTTAGCAGTTAATTTAGCAACCAATTATGTAACAATGCATTTTACGAACAATACGTTTTATGAATATAATTTTTCATAATGTACATACATAATGTACTACAGAGTACATTCTTATACACATTAGGGATCTGGAGTGCAGAATTCAGAAAAGGACATTTTGACAAATAACTCTGTGTGGTTCATGTTTGAAATTTTGAAATGAGATCATCTTTTATTTTAATATGAACCCGAATTCTTTCCTTCACCCCCATGTCCCTTGTGAATCTTTCAGTAATATGGTGATACGTATACTACTAAGGACTAGTAAGAGAGTGGTAGAGGGAGAGAAACAGGGAGAGAGAGAGGGAGATAGGGAGAGAGCAACAGAGAGAGAGAGAGGGAGAGGGAGAGAAGGAGAGAGAGTGGGGGGAGACAGGGAGAGAGGGTGGGAGGGAGAGAGAAAAAGAGATGGGAGGAAGAGGGAGAAAGAGAGGGAGAAAGAGATGGGGAGAGGGAGAGGGAGGGAAAGAAGAGAGAAAGAGATGAGAGGGAGGGAGGGAGGGAGAGAAGGAGAGAGAGGGAGGGAGGGTGGGAGGGTGGAGAGAGAAAGAGAGAGAAAGAGAGAGAGAGAGAGATGATGGAGGGAGAGGGAGAGAAGGAGAGAGAGTGGGGGAGACAGGAAGAGAGAGGGTGGGAGAGAGTAGGAGAGAGAGAGAAAGAGAGAGAGAGATGAGAGGGAGGGAGGGAGAGGGAGATAGGGAGAAAGAGAGAGATAGGGGGAGAGGGAGGGAGAGAAGAGAGAAAGAGATGAGGGAGGGAGGGAGCAGGAGAGAAGGAGAGAAGTGGGGGGAGACAGAGAGAGAGGAGAGAGAGAGAGAGAGAGATTTATCTTTCAAGAGAATCCTACTTTCTAAGATTCCAAAATATTCAAATGTAGAATTTTCCTATTAGTGGAACTGAATTAATTTAAGGGTGCAGTCAAAGCTTGGTTTCTTTTCCCAATCAGCTTCCTAACTTTTTGATATTGAGAGTAATCAGCTTTACAGGATTTATTTAGAGGTTTTCACAAAATTAAGGAACCTAAGATTTTATGGCCAAGTCTCTGTATTATAATCATGTGTCTTACCGGAATCTACCATGCAGCTCAGACATAGACTCTGAGAAACATTAACTAATTGCACATGGCAGTAATAACAAGAACAAATAATAGCCAGGCCTAGTTGTACAATCCCAGCAGAACACCACTTGCCCTGGGCAGCCTCATGTGAGGTGGCTGCTTATTGCACAAGGGATTCCAATTGTGATAACTGTGTCCTGTGTGCAGTGGACAAAGTTTGCGTTCTGGTTTTGTTGGTTTTGTTTTGTTTTTTTTGCTCAAAAAGCAGACAAATACCCTAAAGCTTGCAGCTGTAATAGTACAGATGATGCAATGGAAACTAGATCTTGTATTACCAAGCAGCAAAAATATGAATTTGTTGTCTTTCAAGCATTCGTGGAATCTCTCAAACAACCACGTAGACATGCCTGACAAGGGGTCAGCTTTTTGCTGTATTAAACAGCGCAGAAGAGATTACAAAACCAAGTTCTAGTCTTTTCTGCTGGGGAGAAAAAGGGTACTGGTCTGTCTTAAGAAGGGATTAATCAGGAGGCAAGGGAATGGTGGGCTCTGGAAAAGCACTGGCCAGAAGAAGGAATAGTAAAACTTTCACTGTGTTCTTATAATTGTGACTGACAGATACAGTACATTGAACAGATACAATAAGTAGTACTCAGGAAAGCAACTCCTGATATTTGGCCATCTCTTTCCTCTTCTGATTTGGGACTGATTTTTCACAGCACCATTTCCCAAGCCAAAATGTTCTGATAAGTGACTAAATTCAGTTTTGAAAGAAAAGCAATGCGATTCAGCTTTAAGAAAAATGGAATTGACTTGGGAATGGAACTCTGGCACTAACACACAAACACACACAAAGTTCTATATTGGAATTAGAAAAACCTGTCTGTAAAAAAAAAAAAAAAATTACTTGAACCATCGCCTATAAACAGGAAACGTATATGATGCTAAAATAATGAATCACTTGCACTGTTTATCAAAGTCAGGAAAAAAGCTGGCTCTTGTAAACTAAACAAACATGGCTTTATGAAAGCAGTCCATGTGTTAGCTTTGCTCACTGTATGATTCATCACGTTCAGCTTGTTTAATGGAAAATACTTGGTACCCATAGGTGATTTGTTTTTAAATTTCAGTATATTTAAGCAAATGGCATCTATGCTTAAGTAATTTACAGTCCATTTTGTTAAAACTTTATTAGCCTCACTCATCCTATTTCATTATGTTAGTGCAACTACGGTATAGAATTGGGGGAAGATTCTTGTCTTGTGACTTTGTCAGGAACACATCATAGGCATGGTGGAACCAAATGCATTTTTTTAAAAAACACTGTCTTAATTTCATTTCTGAGAAAAGTGTTTGCTTATTCATAGATTGCCTCCCATTATGAAATAATAAGGTAGTTTACTACCCTTAGCATGTGTTAGGGTGTGTGTAAAAAGTATTTGTTGCTTGTGCAACGAGCAGAGCAGAAACACACAGGGAAGGAGATAAACGTGCAGCTCGTGTGAGAAAAATACTTTATATACAAGATAATAAGCAGTCTTGGTGTAGGTAAAACAGTCCAAGGTCATAAACAGTAATATCAGTCCAGTAAGTATCTTCCCTTACCAAAGCAAACAGACTTTAGTAACTCTCGGTATACAGTACCATATAACAATCCAGTCTAACACCAATCAGCAGAAAGACGCAGGAAGCAACAGGAACAGGAACAATCAGGAACAAAAAACGCTTCTCTGCGCTGCTTATTTATGCACTGTAGCCTAATTACAGAGTTCAGCAAACCCTGATTACGTGGCTCAGTTGTTTCTTAAAGAAACAGATATATTGCCTGACCAACAAGTTAGGGGTAAGCTACAAGCTGAACCTAACAGCATGTGTATTAATAGTTAGCCGGGGTGGGTTTCACTTACCTTTGCTACCGGTTTGCTCATGCATGCACAGAGCATATTTGATGACATCCAGGCGGATGGGTGGAGCCTCCCGCCACTGCTGGGAAGTCCACTCCCGCCGAACCGGGGCAAAACGGTAGCAACGCACCACTGGAGTTAGCCATATAGTTTTTTTTATTGAATTGTGCCCTGAATTAAGTGGCACTGATGTCCCCAAAATAGTCTCTCTGAAATTTTGTCAGGATTGGAATTTACCAGTGAACCAAGCTGAGCTCAGATGGGTCAAATATTTGCAATGTTAATACATTTAAATATATTCAAGCATTTAAATGTCATAAAAGGACTGCAAAGTACTTCAAGTCTATGGATATGGAGGGAGGTCATAATGTATCTGATCTGGAGGCCTCACACTAAAGCTATTGAACTGAGCCCCAGTATATGGCCCTGGGTCATCCATGCACCTTTAGGCATCTTGAAATACCCACAATGGAGGAATGGTTGTTGAAGGAGACAGAAATGTCAGAGATGGCAAAATTAACTTTTTTGATGTAAGAAAGATCAGAAATAGGGTATCCGTGATTGGAAACCCCTTAAAGACTTTTAGCTGGAAAAAAAAAGAGAAAAATGAACTCTTGAGTTATGGGTTTGAAGATTAGAATGAATAGCTTATGTAAAGAAGGAAATTATGATGTAATCTTGGAGTAAAGTGGGGGGAGTAAAATATAAATGAATTTATAACGGCTGTCAAAAAGATTGGGAGCTGCTTTTTTATAATGTTTTCTTTTTCTTTGTCTTCTGTTTTCTTTCTTACTTATTCACTATTCTTTCTTATTAGTTTCTTTTCTAATATTCATACTGCTTTTAGCTTGTTAAAAATTTCTTCAATTAAATATATATATATATATTAAACACATACACCCTTGGGCCTCTGCACTGATGGCTTCCCAGTTCAATTTCTTTATCTGATTTTTTTTTTTGCTTTGGACTAGCCATGCCTCTATGAGAGGGTTTTGATGAATGGGCAAGCCTTCTGTCCTCCTAAAAAGCAGACATGGCTCTCAGAATTTCAAATTCATCTACCGACCATTAAGCCCATCCACCTTTGGCTGAGGGTTATTATTACACTTTTTTATCTGTCCTATTGTCACCAACCTTTGAAATGTTCCCACATTACTGTGAATCCATTATATGTCTTGGTATCGGTCTTTAGACAGAAAAAGTTCCCTTTGCCCTTCCCAATTCTTCCTTCTTTGGCACAACAGACCCGGGAAGTTGGCATGTGATTGTACTGCCTAAATGCAGAAGTTGATAACAACTATCCCATAGCTTTAATAAAGTCCCTGAGTCATCAATATAATTAATCCAAACCTATCAAATAAATATCTTACTATATTGGAGTTACAATATGTATGTACAGATCAGCGGTGGGTTTCAAATTTTTTAACTACTGTGGGTGTGGCTTGGTGGGCGTGGCATGGCTTGGTGGGCATGGCTTGGTAGGCATGGCAGGGGAAGGATACTGTAAAATCTCCATTCCCTCCCCACTCCAGTGGAAGGTTACTGCAAAATCCCCATTTCCTCCTGATCAGCTGGGACTTGGTAGGCAGAGAATAGATGGGGGTGGGGCCAGTCAGAATTTTTACTACCGGTTCTCTGAACTACTCAAAATTTCCGCTACCGATTCTCCAGAACTGGTCAGAACCTGCTAAAACCCACCTCTGGTACAGGTAGTTCTGAACTTATGACCACAATTGAGCCCCAAATTTCCATTGTTAAGCAAGGCAGCTATTGAGTTACTTATGCTTCATGTTACAACATTTTTGTCACAGTTGTTAAATGATCACTTCAATTGTTAAGTGAATTGTGGTTATTAAGGGAATCTGGTTTCTCCCATTGACTTTGCTTCTCAAAAGCCAGCTAGCAAACCAGAGGAGGCTAACTTTAGTTCTGCTAACAACTGTGTCATCCAGAAAATTTAAGTGGCCGGAGGACAAAGTTTCTTTGAGTTTAAAAGAGTTTACTTGTTAAGCACATTTTGAACATTGCTTTTTTATGTGGAGTAGGACATTTTCTGCATTTTGGTTCGAGCTGATCTTGTCTACAGGCTGTTTGTGACTGTTTGGCCATCTTTGCCTCAGCTGTGCTATTCCTGCCTGAAGACCTGTATATAGGAAATTGGAAAAAAAATATTGCTATTTTGTTGAAGCTCTGTAGAGTTAATGGGCTCTGAAGGCCCATCAAGGCTGCTATGCACTTTCCTTTCTAACAAAAGAATAAAGGGAATGCAGTCATTTGATGCTTCCCCATGGCAACTGAATCTTTGGTCAGATTGGACATTGAATCTCAGATCTCTTGAAATTGAATCCTGTTGATTGAAAAGCTTAAATCTATCGCAGCAAGAATCACATTCGCAAAAAATTGGAAACAAAAAAATATACCCTCAGACAAAACTGTAATTAGGAAAATTCTAGAACGCACAGAGATGGATAAAATGACTATGGAGTTGAAAGAGAGAGGATTCGGAATAAAATGTACAGTTGGCTTGAAAATAGAAATCAGAACAAGAAATGTTTAACTTAATATTGATGAAACTTAAATTAAAGTAACTGAACAACATTAAATAAAGAGTGGTAAATATAAACGAACATAAATGTATAGATAAGAACAAAAGAATATTATAATGTGTATATATATATATGTTGGAGTAATGGTATTATTCTACTATTGAGTAGTAAATAGAAATGATAGAATAGAGAACTACAAAAGCAAAGTACGTATATATGTGTGATTGTCTTTTGTGTTGTTTTTAAAGACAAACTGTTTAACAAAAATTATTTAATAAAAAAATAAAAGCTTAAATCTCCACTTTGAACAGAATCTTCTTTGGAAACCCTTTTAAATTAGGGTTTCCTTGTGCAAATAAATATATGTGCAAATAAAATTGATTTACTTAATAGTGTGCTGTATTATTCACTTCAGGGGTGGGTTCTACTTACCTTTACTACCGGTTCGCATGCGCAGATTGTCCATTATGATGTCCGGGCGGATGGGCGGAGCCTCCCACCGCTTTTACTACTGGTTCACAAGAACTGGACAGAACCGGGAGCAACCCACCACTGATTCACTTCATTTTAATTTCACCCTGAAGTGGGGGTTCGACAAATAAAAGTAGAATGAATATAGAGAGTGGGTGTGAAGTTTCCGAAATATGCCCTAATCTTTCAGATGCTTAAATCTGATTCAAGATATGAAGGTGGGGGAAAGAAAATGGGAAATCTCCTTACATCATTTATCTGTTTTTCCTGTCTTTAAAAAAAACCTCCATTTGACTCCTCCCCCTTTTAATCCTTTAAAAAAAAACATTCCCATGCTTATGGCAGCAGGAAGTATTTCTTCCTGTGGTAGAATGAACACACAACTATGTAAATGCACAATGTTCTGTGCCTAAATAATCATTCAATGAGGAAGTGGAGATATAAGTAACATCCATGCTTTTTTTTTCTTGATTAAAAAAAGATATTAAAAAAGGGGAAAAAACTTTAAGGCAAGGTGATTTTCAACATTATTGTGGGTTTTTGTACACCTTACAAAATAAACAACCTCTCCCCCCCTCCCACAAAAAAAAAAGAAGAAACCCTGCCTCTTTTCCAGAGGGAAAACATTCTGTGATTACCAAAGTATGGCATTTATCTATCCTGTTTCCCCCCAAATAAGTCATCCCCTGATAATAAGCCCAATTGGGCTTTTGAGTGCATGGCAATAAGGCCAAGCGCTTATTTCAGGGTTCAAAAAAATATAAGACAGGGTCTTATTTTCGGGGAAACACGGTGTTTATCCATATTGGGAAACTGGAAAGAGCACAACAGGAGATATTTTGGGAGTTCAGCGGGGATTCAAAGAATTTGGAAAAATCTCTACCTCTCTCTTACATGCTGAAAGGGTGCAAAGAACCGAATTACCCCTCGAGCTATTTTAAACATCCTTCTTTTCCAATTTGAACAATGAGAGAAAACAAAAGGAAGAACAGCAAATACTACTCCTTCCTCACTCCTGTTTTGTCAATCTATAACTAACAGGGCTTTGGGTTCATCAGAGCAATACTAACCCACAAGACCACTGTTATAATCTGGATGATTTTGATTTTCTTGGGTGTACTTAATGTTAATGCCTCTTTTTGGGTTTTTAAAAAACACATTTTAAAATGGCAGAATTACTTTAATGGGTCATTCTTTTAACCTAAAATCATTCTTTTAACCTGGGCTAAAATCATTCTTTTAGTCTAGGCTAGAAACCAGGAGGCCGTGAGTTCTAGTCTTACCTTTGCCACAAAGGCAAGTGTGTCAGCCCTAGGAAACAGGCAAGGGCAAAACAACCTTGCCAAGAAAATTGCAGGGACTAATCCAAGCAGTCTCTAGGAGTAAATATTGACTAGAAGAATTTCTTTCTATCTCTTTATATAAAAGTAAAATTTCCCTTCAATCACGCATAAGTTTGGGTGACTTTGTGAATATTGGTTTAATAGTTTTCTTTGCAACAGTTTAGAAGTATTTGTTAGTCTCTTCTTCTAGGACATTTTCCCCCTTTCTAGTCTAGTTTACAGTCTTGGAATTTCCTGATAGTCTCCCATCCAAGTACAAACCAGGTTACTAAGCAACTGTACTTCGATTTTAACCAATCTGGGCTAGGTGCTAACCACCTACCTGGGAATCAGTTTATATATGTTTCCTTGCATCCTTCTGCCTATATGCTGGGGATAATATTAGAAAACAACATTTTACTTCCAATGTATAAAATGCTCTGAGTAGCAACCTGCTAAACAATGAAAAGCGCAATCCACGAACCATTTACGCAGTGAGTCATTGATTGTAACTTACCCTCAGGTAAGCCTTAACATAAAACGTATGCTTTTATTCTGACGACCATCGTATTTCCTTCACTGCGGTTGTTAGACTTTCCACTGTGATGTCCTTTATTCAGATCATTAAATTGTAGGGGGGAAACCCCCCATTTTTGTTTCTGGCTATTTAAAAGGGCTATGCAGTTGCTTGAAAAGGTAAATTTGCTGCCTAATGATTTTTTTTCTCTTGATGCTGTGCTACATCGCTGCCCTTTGCCTCCCACGCTCTTTTCGTCGATACTTTATATTTAAATTTTTAGGTTACACAAATGCAGCGATGTGAAAATAAAGCAACCTCCCTCCATACAAAAATAACCAAACTGCAACCTTTCAACCAGTGCATACACATCCCTTGAGAGAGTAAAAATGTCTTTGGTTTGGCAGAAAATTGCAAACATCCACTGGCCTGCTCTCCCATCTGCTCAGTCATCTCTCCTGAACTGTAAAAGTGCAATATGTGGGAGCTGCAAAATCTGTATGCAAAGATGTATATTTAATTCAACTGAGATTTGCTGTCAGAGCAACCTTCCAAGCAGTGATGCAAACCATTAAAAAAACAACAACCGAAGGACAGTGGCTCTGCTGTATGGGCAGAAAAATTACAAATGGCTCCGTTTGATTGCCTAGAAATTGATACAAATGCAATACTGAAACAGATTTATCAGTAATATGAACATTCTAAAGAAATAGAATTTCTGTAAGGCAAATATTTTAAGACTGTTATCCCAAGGATTCTGGCATTTCTTAAAGGATTTTTTTAAGCAAAACGTCAATGAGAAGAGCAAATAAAGTTCCCTAAAATTTATTTATCTGTTGTAATTAATTTCTTCATATATTCTACACAAAGTACACAACTATTTTGGATCTGAAATGGGATAACTCTGAGGTCCAGCAAATCTAGCTAATGCCCTGCATGAATAGAACATATAATCTGGAACATACCTCTAAAATCCAAATGTCATAATCTACCAGAAACTCTGAGAATACAGTTGACATAAAATATTGGTTTTCAAACAATCTGAGCTTGCAAACCAAGAGATAACTGGAGTGATTTTTTTCTCTCCTTCCATTCTCCCATTTCTACCATCAATTTCTCTTTTGTCTCCCTTCTCTTTTCCACCTTAGACTCTAGTGTTAATTGTTTTCTGTACAGGAGTGGGTTCTACTTACCTTTACTACCAGTTTGCAACAGGACCGGTCGCTTTGCTCACATGTGTGCATGCACTTCTGGCCACGAGCAGATCACCCATGATGTGGCGGGTGGGCAGAGCCTCCCGCTGGTTTTACTACTGGTTCTATAGAACCATACCAAACCGGGAGCAGCCCACCACTGTTTCTGTAGCTTTGAGAAATATTATAATCTCCTAACCAGATTTGAAGACCCATATAAACACATTTACAAGCCCTAGTAGAGATGAGAACCCTGATTAGCTAAAAGTATCCAAGGTGGCTGCAAGAACAGACTAGCAAAGTTGGCAAAAACCCATTGATCTATTCATCCAAACCAAATAATAATAATACTGGACTGAGATTTTGGAATTTACACAAGCACCTGCCATCCCAGAATTGACAACTGTCAATAAAAAAGACAAGAAAGTCTGATCCTGTGGCTCCCGAGGATGTGGACAGGGTTCTGGGTAGGATTAGTGCCGCCACATGTTTATTGGACCCGTGTCCCTCCTGGTTGGTACTGGCCTCCCGGGAAGTTACACGAGGCTGGCTCCAGGGGATTATAACTGCTTCTCTGAGTGAGGGTGCCTTTCCCACCGCCTTGAAAGAGGCGGTGGTGAGGCCCCTCCTCAAGAAGCCTTCCCTGGACCCGGCTGAATTAGTTAACTATCGTCCGGTCTCCAACCTTCATTTTGTGGCGAAGGTTGTTGAGAGTGTGGTGGCACGACAACTGCCCAGGCACCTGGATGAAGCTATCTATCTAGACCCGTACCAGTCGGGCTTCAGGCAGGGGCACAGCACAGAAACAGCATTGGTCGCATTGGTGGATGATCTCTGGAGGGCCCGGGACAGGGGTTGCTCCTCTGTCCTAGTCCTATTAGATCTCTCAGCAGCTTTTGATACCATCGACCATGGTATCATGCTGCAGCGGTTGAAGGGGTTAGGAGTAGGGGGCACCGTTTTGCGGTGGTTCTCTTCCTTCCTCTCCGGCCGCTCGCAGTTCGTGTTGGCAGGGGGGCAGAGGTCGACCTCGAGGCATCTCGCATGGGGAGTGCCACAAGGGTCGGTCCTCTCGCCTCTTCTGTTCAACATTTATGTGAAGCCGCTGGGTGAGATCATCCGTGGTTTTGGGGTGAAGTGTCACCTGTACGCTGATGATACTCAGCTGTACATCTCCACCCCAGACCACCCCAATGATGCCCTTGATGTGATGTCTCACTGCCTGGAGGCTGTGCGGGTCTGGATGGGGAGGAACAGGCTCAGACTCAACCCTTCCAAGACCGAGTGGCTGTGGCTACCGGCATCCCGATATAGTCAGCAGGTGCCATCGCTGACTATTGGGGGTGAATCTTTGCCCCCCACAGAGAGGGCGCGCAATCTGGGTGTCCTCCTGGATGCACGGCTGTCTTTAGAAGAGCATATGACGGCCGTGGCCAGGGGGGCCTTTTATCAGGTTCCCCTGATCCGCCAGTTGCAGCCCTTTCTGGACCGGGACGCTTTGCGCACGGTCACTCATGCCCTTGTCACTTCCCGGCTGGACTATTGTAATGCTCTCTACATGGGGCTCCCCTTGAAGAGCACTCGGAGGCTCCAGCTGGTCCAGAATGCGGCCGCGTGGGTGGTTATGGGCGCACCTCGTTGTGCCCGCGTGACACCCCTCCTGCGCGAGCTGCACTGGCTCCCAGTGGTCTTCCGGGTGCGATTCAAGGTATTGGTTACCACCTTTAAAGCGCTCCATGGCACAGGACCCGGGTACCTTCAAGACCGTCTTCTGCCACCAATAGCCTCCCACTGACCAGTCCGTTCCCACAGAGAGGGTCTCCTCAGGGTGCCATCAGCCAAGTTATGTCGGCTGGCGACACCCAGGGGGAGGGCCTTCTCTGTGGGAGCCCCAACCCTGTGGAATGAACTGCCCCCGGAAATACGTAAGATCTCCGACCTCCGGGTGTTCCGCTGCGCACTGAAGACCCTGTTGTTCCGCCAGGCAGGGCTGTCAATATAATAATTTTAAATTGGGGTATTTTAATTTTTGGGGTTTTAAATCGGCCAAATCTATTTAATTATTTTAATTTTTAATTATTGTTGTGTCTTGTGTTTTTAAATTGGCTGTACACCACCCTGAGTCCTTCGGGAGAAGGGCGGTATAGAAATAAAATTATTATTATTATTATTATTATTATTATTATTATTATTATTATTATTATTATTATTATTACCTGGAGACAGCAGAAGAGAAGAGAAAAAACAAATTGGAGAAACTCAGAAAACACAACGTCTATGGAGATTCTCAGTCATCCAGGTCATGGCTGTCCCAAAGGTGCTTTTTTGAGAGGCAATTAGACTTTCTTATTTTTCTTAGAAGACATTGCCTCTTGAAAAAGCACCTTTGGGACAACTATGACCTGGATGACTGAGAATCTCCATAGACATTTAGCTGTGCCCTTTGGGATGAACACCCTTCGAATGGTGGGGAGAATGAATGGATTTCCTGAAAAATTGCAGACTACAGGAACCATTTGCGCTTCAGTTTGAGATGCAGACAACACAACACAGACTCATCCAGAGCCTGTGCCTGTGTTCAATAGTGAAGGAACACAGGGCAGAAAACATCCTGCAGAAAGCACAGCTCTACAACACAGTCCTTTCAGCAGTTCCAAGAAGGCTCGATACCCATTTGCACTACTCAGGTGACCCTGAGGACATAAACAAACCTCCAAGTGGCCTCAACGACTGTCTAAAACATGTGTGTCAAACTCACATCGTCATGGCAGCGTCATATTATTTATCAGGACTTTCCCCCCCTTTGCTAAACCGGGCGTGGGCATGGCCAGCGTGTGATCTTAAAGAATGATCTTAAAGAATGATCCCTGGTCTTAAAGGATGCAAATGGTCAGCTGTCTGCAAGGAATATAAATACTTCCATTCCCCACCATCCAGTCAGAGCTGAAGAAGCTTCTTGGATGACAAGTGAAACATCTTCAAAGAAAAACAAGAAAGCTCAATTGCCTCCTGAAAAAGCACCTTTGGGTCACAAAACCCAAAGATCTGCAAACAGAAATAGAACAACTGTGGCAAAACAAAGCAAAGACAATACCAACAGTAATAGGCACCTTTGGTGCAATCCCAAAACATCTGGAACACCATCAGTATTGACAAAATCACCATCAAGTCAATTGAAAAAGGAACAGGTTACATGCAATGGTACCTTTTAACACCACCAAACAGCAATATCTAGCTATCCCAGGTCCTTGAAAAGGATTTGATAGGTAGATAAAAATGCCAAATCCATTCTCAACATTTGGCTGACTGTGCAACCAACCATAATACACAAATGCCATAATAGTAACAAAAATTGTTACATTAAATGTAACAATTTAATGCTAATTCAGATATTCACACTGTGGTAGCTAGCATAAACTCAGATGAAGGGATGTAAAGGGTTAATTTGACAGATTCTTAAAGCCATAGTATTTCTAGGTTCTTGACTTCTATTTATTTCCCAAAGTTCATTTATCACTATGGTTTTTACTTGCAGTATAACATTAGTCAACTAAACACAAAAGCTGCTGTCTATCTTGTAGTATTCTACATGATATAATTCAGGCTGTGATATTATACTGAGAGAACAGATTGCTTAATATATTTTCTGCAGCTGGGGAAATACATCAGAAGACTTACTCCCATTTGAAAAAGTGCTTTCGTCTAGTGAGTGCCCATCCCTCTTTTGCAATAAGCAATAAGGGTGCTGGGAAAATGGCAACTTCCCATAGAGTCCAAGGTTTTCATCTGCCAAAAATGGTCACAATCACCTTATTCAGCCCTACAATAAAAGAACTAGGAAAAGACTCCTGTGAGAAATCAGTTTAAAACTGGATTGCCAAATGGAAATAGTCAAAATGCTCAAGATAATGTGCACTTTAATTATATACATCCATGAAGGTTTCTACATTATCCTACACATGGGAAAAGGTGAACAAAATTGTTCTCAATCAAATTTGCAAAAGTCATACTTTTTCTCATGAACTGACAAATTTTTATACAGCTGCATAATAGATTTAATGCCAGACAGTGGATCCCCACTTTCTCCAAGTGCCTGTGTATTTGTCAGAATTGCAACATAGTAGTAAATTCCACACCAAAGTGATATGTTTAGCAATACCACCTGCCTTCATTTACAGCTACGTCAATAGTTGTTTTGCAATGCCTGCATTGCAAAACACTAGGTCAGGTTTTCGATGAGCCTAAGACTCAACACATACACAATATCATTGACACAACTTTCTGACAGTGATGTAGGTGAGTGCCGAAATAAAAAACAAAACATCCTTCTCCCCTAACTCTCAGTACTCTTGGTGAAGATTTTCCCACGTGGGCATTTGGTTCACACACATCCTTTATGGAGTGAGCAATGTTCTTCCAATAATGAATGCATTACTATTGCCCATGGCATTAGTGACTATGTCAGCAATCCAATAACCGGAAGTGTCATCTTTGTAATAAAATAAAAGGATAGGGATCCTACTGACATTGGCTGGTTCTATTAGCATTTCATAGGCAGAGAATTGTAAATCTTCCTTCAGCATCTTTGAGGCAGGTCCCTATATCTATTTTTGCAGAAGTGTCCAGAGGGATGAGAAATAGTAGATTTCCTAAGATAATGAATAAAACGGAGGAGTAAATTAGCTTAGAGCCAATTTAAATGTGCAATTTGATGAGACAGTTTGATTTGATTCAGTATGGTCTGAATTAATAAAATGAACCATTGAATTAGCTTGATCTGAAGAGTCATTTGGATAACGTATATGTGTGCACTTTAAAAAGTCCACTGAATCGTCAAATCAATTAGAGTCACTTCCCAAAATGAAGTGATCCATTTCAGTGTATCAAATCAATTTATCAATTGAATCTGGAAATTTGATTTCAAGTTTTGAAATGAGGCATTGTAAAGTCCTAATGAATAAAACATACAGCTACAGTAGCAGGATATAAATCTCAGAAATACAGTCTCTATACAAACTATATAATATTGGCAAGATAAAGTTGCTTCAATGACCTTAGAACGACTCTTCAATGGTTTTGTTTCTTCTGTTGCATAGTAATTTCTTTGTTGTATAGAAATACAACAAAGACTATCAAATAAGAACAAAAAGAGTAGCTGAAGACTCCAGTGGCTCTCATGCTAGCCTTAACTTTGTAGCTGATTTTTGCCCCTCTCTTTGGGCCTCTGGATTAGACAAATGACAAGTTCTCGCTATCTGTGCCCTTGTTCATATCTATAATAAGATGCATAATGCAAAATTCTATTATTGTTCAAAGTTTTAATCAACTTAAGAATTTGGGAGAAAATATAGCAAATATTTATCATCACACACAAGCATTCACAGACAGACACACAGACATACAGACACAAACACACACACACACACACACACACACTTTGCCAAGCACGTTTCTCTTTACCTCAGTGGAATGTTTTCACCCAGAAATGTAATTGTCTCCACAAAAGTTCATTGGAATCCTAGCAGATGGCATGGGACCTTTTCCTGATTACTCAGGAACAGAATCCGTCTGTTAAAATGAACTGCCTATCAAAGGAGCATGTATTTTTTATGGTCTGCCAATTCTTATGCACCTTTTATCCTTTTTTTTTAAAGCCTCCACCAAATGGTTGCATAAGAGACATTTCCCAATGTAAAAATAAAATAAAATAAAATCAGAAGGGAGGAAAATAAAATTCATTCCATGAAAGAGAAAACCGGAAGCTAGATTTATTTTTGTCTTCTCCTTTTGAAACATTTTTCAGCAGGCCTGTAGGGGAAGGAGGGGAAGCGTTAAAAATAGTTTCATTGGGTTTTCCAATGGGAATTCCTTTCTCTAATGTGATTACTATACACTAATAGTTGTCTCTTACCCACTTCAGTTTAGCAGAGGATGATTCCACTGGATTATGTACAATCTCCAGAAAAATATATATATAACAAACAAACCAGTAAACAAGTTAGAGAAGCAGGGCCGGATTTTCCTATAGGCTAACTAGGCTTCAGCCTAGGGCCTCAAGATCAAGAGGGGCCTACATTCAAATTGTTAGCAAAATTAAAATTACACTTTCACTAAAGGTGAAAGGGCCTGGTAAGTGGAATAGCCTAGGGCCTCTTTTCATCTAAATCCGGCCCTGTAGAGAAGACTGGCCATTGTCAAAATTCTAAAAATCCAGATTAAGAAAATTCTCTTGTTGGGCCAACTCTATGGTTATCTAGTAGCGTGCGCATAATTTCAGCTTCTCCAGAATATTTCATTAAAACTTATTAAAAAGTACATGGGGGAATATTGAAGCCATGCAGCCATGCAGCCTACCTGTTTTAATTGTCTGCTTCCACATTTCAACCTATCCTTGCAATTAAATGCAAACGTGATTCATCACTAGCATCAATGAATGAAGGTGAATATAAATATCCAAGGATATTGTTGCAGGATCCAATCTGGGTCAGTCACTGGGACCACAGTTTTTGTCTTCCAAGCTTTCAGACTCGTGTTGGAGCCCATCTTCAGGGAACTTCTCTGTAGTATCAACCTTTTGGTTGGCAGAACATCCTGCTGATGGCATAAGATGTTCTTCCCCACTGCTCATCACACACTAACTCAGCGGTCACCAACTGATGGTCCATGGACCACTGGTGGTCCGTAAGGAAATTTTGATGTTCCGCAGAAAAAATATTTGCATTTTTTTATATTGCACTAAATCAGGGGTCCTCAAACTACAGCCCCTGGGACAGATACGTGCAATGAACTTTTGTGTTGCTGCAGAGTGTCTCCCCCTTCGGGGTCTTTTTGTGTGGGTCAGAGGGGGACAGAAATTCATCTTGTGGTCTGCTTCAGCCTCCTGGTTCAGGGCTTTGGGCGAAGGCTGGAGGGAAGTGCCGCTGGTGGCGAAGAGCCAGAGGGTCTTGTTCCAGTGGGACTGCATCATGGCCTGGAACTGGCTGACCATCTCAGCCCGCTGAGCCTCCAGGCGCTTGTACCTAGCTTTGCACTCCCGCAGGTCTTTCCTCTGCTTTGAAAGCCTATGTTCCTAGTCCTCAGTGAGGTGCTTCTACTGAGCCTCCTTCTCGGTCAGATCCAATTTGAACTGAGCTGTTTTGCCAACTCTTTCTCATGGTGGTGGTGGCTTAGCTCCAACAACTGCTTCCTGTTGGGGCCCTAAGGAGCCTGGGTGGGGAGGTGAGGAGTGGCTGGGAGGGGAGGGGTGAGTAGAGGCTGGCAAGGCTCCTCTCGACATGAGTGACATTGAGTTGGCCACACGCACCCAGTCACATGACCACCTAGCTATGCCCACCCAGCTGGTCATTAGGCAGATCATATTAGTGGTCCACAGGATTTAAAATTATGAATTTAGTGGTCCCTGAGATCTGAAAGGTTGGTGACCCCTGCACTAACTAGCAAAGCAATGGAATTCGCAAAGGGGCTGTCCTTATGCACCTATTATGGGCAAAATTAAAGATGAAGGCTTAATTCTTTGTCCCTCCTGCCAGCAGGAAACCATCTACCAGTCTCCATAATGTGGGTGGATCCTTAGAACATGAGTTCAGCTGTCTGTCAAGATGCATGTTTTACACATTGCAGATGCAGCTGCTGGTCAGAACAACTCCTCCTCCATGCTTATGATTTGTCACCTTGGCTATTTCTGAATGTGCCTCTAGCCTGTTTTTTGACAGAATGCTAAACCCTTGTTTAAAAATAGCCTGGTTAAGAGATAACAGGCACAGTGGAGGAGCACAGGATGAAGCAAATAGTAATGACAATCAGCAATCTCTATCCTTGACTGGTGATACCAGCTGGTGCTAAGTAACCAAGGAGCCCAGTTCTGACCTTGAGGTCAACAGCACCAGCACTGGAATGAAGTAGACAGAATGTCACTGCTGCAATGCCAAAGTGAGAAAAAAAGTAAAACATATACAGTAGCCACAAAAGAAATCTCTTGGGAACTGGGACAGTAGAAAATGTATTTGCAATATATCTAGTGGTGACAGAACTAGCCACACAATGCTGGCATAACTGTACTTTTCCCCAGGTTAAATCAATGTGCTGAATAACGTTAAGACCAGCATTCTTACAAGAGCTGAACTATATATAAAAGGAGCCCATGGAAAACCTAAGAAACAAATAGTAAGGGCCAATCAGAGATAGGTCTCCCAATATACATTGGATGCTCAACCTCTCCAATAGCCCAAGTCAAAGTAACCATGAAAGACAATGCTCCATTGCTGGGAGGAAAGGACGGTGTGCCACCTGATCTAATGTAGCCAATAAAAGCTAGACTGATTCCAATTCTTAACCGTAGGAACAATCAAAAGACAAGTGAAGTTGCCACATCATATCCAGATCCACAATTGGGAGAAGAGGGCAACCTCCCATACAAGTAAATAACTAAATAAATAAAAGTAATTTTTTTTTTAGTTATTTAATAAAAGTAAATAAAAATGTGGTACAGACAGCATCACCATCAGATGGATTTGTAACTGGCTTTCAAATGATATTGCAATTTCTGCTGATCTTTGATGTTGTTTGGCTTATGGCATTCTGCTAGCAAACCAACAAACATAAATAAAACTTGCTTGGGTTTGTCACTGATTAACTTGTAGGGAAATTAGATGACTGATGTGATTAGGAACCAATGTGTTAAGTCCGGGCACAAAAAGAGAGGCAGGACGATTGTAGTGAGGTAAAATAACTATTTATTGCAGGCAACAGGGAATAACAACAAGTAACTACGAACTGAGGACTGCCCACGACTGCAGCTCCTTTTACCGGGAGCTGTCCAGCCTGTCAGCCACTGATGCTTGTTCATTTTCCCGCCGGTGGGAAAATGAACCAATGAGTGAAGGCTGATATAAGACTCACTCCTACTTGCATATTCAACACAACGTAAAAGTGACAGGGTAGGGGATGGCTGATTTCATGGTGGGATAGTTTTCTGCCAACTGAAGGATACGTGGATAAGGTTTTAACTCAGCAACAGGGAAAGAATCACTGGTGGAGGTAGAGCTCACGTAATTTTTATTTATTTATTTATTTTATTTATTTAATTTATATACCACCCTACTCCCGAAGGACTCAGGGCGGTGAACAGCCAAACAGTAAAAATACATAGATACAAAATTTAAAAAACAAAGTAAAATCGAATTAAACAAATTTGGCCCAAACATATTAAAACGCCAATCATTTAAAAAACCAATTAAAATTTGCGTAATTTAAAAAGAGGGAAAAGATTAGGCAGGCCCGCCTGGTGAAATAAAAAGGTCTTAAGAGCGCGGCGGAAGGTGCGTAGATCCGGGATCCTCCGTATCTCCGGCGGGAGCTCGTTTCAGATAGTAGGTGCCCCCACAGAGAAGGCTCTCCCCCTAGGGGCCGTCAGTCGACATTGTTTGGCCGACGGCACCCGGAGGAGCCCCTCTCTATGAGAGCGTACCAGACAGTGGGAGGTTATTGGTGGTAGTAGGCGGTCCCGTAGATAACCAGCGCTCTAAAGGTGGTAACCAATGTCCTGTCTCATTGGATGGTTGCCGGTACTATTAGGTACTATTATTATGAGGGATTACTATTCTATTTTTAGCCTCTTTCTCCGCGTTTTGCAATTTGTAAAGTTTCCTTTAACCTTTTTCCTAGTCTAAAAACAATCTAAATACAGATGATTGCAGCTTTTTCTTCCTTTACGTGTTTCTACACTTTTGCTAATGCTTTTTTGTTTGGTTTGTTTTTATGTCTTTGACTTAGTGTTGAATCCTGGCAACTCCCTGGATTTGCCCCTACAGGTTTATTGGAAAGATTTCAGAAGTGGTTTGTCATTGACTTCTTCACAGAGCTGAGGGACAGTGACTGGCCCAAGGTCACACAATTGGCTTTGTGCCTAAGGTGGGACTAGAATTCATGGTCTCCTGGTTCCTAGCTTTATGTCTTAACCACTACACCAGTGTTTCTCAATGTGAGCAGGTTTAAGATGGGTGGACTTCAGCTCTCAGAATTCCCCAGCCAGCATCGCTGGCTGGGGAATTCTGGGAGTTGAAGTCCACCCATTTTAAACTTGTCCAGATTGAGAGACACTACACAACACCAACTTGACTTTCCAAACTTATGTTGTTCCTTCTTGCGCTAAGCAATAGCCTTCATTCTTTTGTATATTTATACAAAGTCAGCTTATTGCCCCCACAAACTGGGTCCTCAATTTACCTACCTTAGAAAGGATGGAAGGCTGAGTCAACCTTGAGCCTTGGTGAGATTCGAACCTGCAGTAATTGCAAGTTGCATGTTAAATGTATCTTTTCCTACTCCATAATACATTTTTCTGGGTTATCCTAAAGTAAGTTTGCAAGTCTCAGCCTGGAGATTATGTCATTTAAAAAAAGCTTCAAGGTAGGGCAAGTTTGAGAAAACTATTCAGCATCCACATACAGTACTGCAATTTCACACAAAAACCTTCTTAATAGTAATTAGTTTCCTCAGCTCTATCAATATGAATGAATGTCTTCTGTATTTGCACAGGCTGGTTTATCTTGCTTCGTTTCCTGGGGAGCTGTGGTAATCAGTGTTTAATTATTGAACTATGATGAGGAGTCTTACACAGTTTTATAGTACCATTTGATGTTCCAAAGTTTCATAGGTAGAAGATATTAAAAATACTTTGGCTATACTTTGTGTTGGATCTTGTGTAGAGAAGAATGGGAGATAAATGCACATATATTTTGCCCTATGATTTTTTTTAACAAAAAACAAAAACCAGCCAGAGGAGAAAGCAATTTTTTATTTCCTCAGCTGCTTCTCACTGCACATTATAGTTTCTTGAAGTTGTTCTTCAAGTTCTTTGCATAATATAATATAGAATTTAGGTGTAAATTAGGTGTTAGGATTGTTACAAGATAAAATATATTCATCTCTGAGAGCAGTATTTTAAAAGGCCTGTTAAATGCAATGGATATATATTATTAAGGATCATTCAATCGCATAAAAAGTTTGCATGTCTGATCTCCAGTCACTTTAGAAGGAAATTATATAAAGCCATGAAAATGTATAATTATGTTTGTGAACAATTGTTTAATGTATTGCTGATTTTTAGAATAAAATTCTTATTTAAAGTAAATACCATTCCATCCTCTTGAAAAGAATATTATAGCATAAAAATAAAAAATATATAACTGTGATCATCATCTATGATCTTGCTAGAGATAAGTATGTGCTTTGTAAATATCCTCAAAATATTTGTTTCCATGACCTCACACATCTGCCTACTCCTGGATTACCAGATAGCACCTCTGCTGTTGGGGGCCTTTAATTGATTATATTTGATGCATTAGCTATGTTCTATCCATTTTCTTAATTATCTTGTAATTTACCAGATTTCAGAGCTATAATGCTACAGAATGTAATATATAACACAAATCTACTTACATTTGTACTGTCCTCTTATGTCTACTAAACTGTTTGTTGCCCAGAGTGCATTCATCTGTATTTCCATTTTTTGGTTTTGAGCCAGGAAATCTGCTCACATCTATAGCAGAAAACAGAATATAAAATAATAAACACAGGAATACAGGCATATATCAGATATGTAAGCATCAGCCAGGCAACAGAACAATTTGGTTGTAATTTTATTTTTTCCATGATGGTAGTTTGGTACTTTTGGACTGTTTTGTAGGGAACTTCTTTTAAGATGCTATTGTGAATAACTTCATTTCAGATTATGGAGGTCAAAATGACCGCTTTTGACATTTGTTTTGAATGTTCTATTAAATTCCTCATGAAAATCTGCAGCAAGTCCCTGTCCTGATTATACCATTTTAAAAACAAACAAACATTTAAATATTTTATTTCATGTTTCAGTATAATCTACTTTAAACAAAATAGTTATTGGAAAAATTTAGAAAGTTATTACTGCAATAGTCTAGCTGGAATGGTAAACAGATGTCATTGTTATAAACGAGCTGAATATTATCACTTGCAAAGATGAAGGCTCATATTAAAAACAAAACAGAAAAACTAAAAATAAATGTAAAGTCCTTGTTTGCCTCATTCAGAGGAAATAGGTAGTTAACTGGAGGTCAGCCTTCTATTATAACTGTCTTAGTAAAAAGGAAGATAAAATCAAATCAATCTGTTGGTTATTTAAGAAAGGAAGTAATGAGAACTATTGCATGAGACATTTAAAACTGCTGAAGAGGATGATTAAAGAACACAACATTCTTGTAAAAAAATAATAACCTACTAACATTTCTGCTTTTTTACTTCTAAGCACTGAGTTTGTTTCTAAATCTTATGAACACTGAAATAATAAACATTGAATTAGGTTTCAGATATGAAGCTCATTATTATTCTTGGGAAAATATTTCTTGTATCAGTATGAATATAGATCCATGTTGAAGTACTGTAGTTAAAATGTTTCAGTTCCCTACATGTATGTGCCACAATCATGCACCACAAATGGGACTGCAAGGTTGGGTCGTTCTTTCTGTCCCTGCTGGCCTTGTTTTGGTGTCCTTGTGGATGGAAAACAATTACACATATAGACCTTTCCTGGTTGTTTCAAGTCTGGAATCCTGAAGAGATTAAATTGGGTAGTAACTTTAAAAGTTATACGATATATGCTATGTATTACTTGTAAATGCAAAGAACCAGATGCCAGGAGAGGTGAATTTGAAATAAAATAAAATAAAATAAATGTATCATATACAATATAAAAGAATAAAAAACAATGTGAACTCTTGTAATTATTCATTTCAAAATCCACTGTTTTCCATAAAAATATCTACTATTTGCACACTACCTATACTGCCTATATATATGCTATAATATATTATATATTAGGTATACATACTAGTATGTTATGTGTGTGTAAATATATCACACACACATTCTCTCTATATATATAGATAGATAGATACTGTAGATGATAGATAGATAGATAGATAGATAGATAGATAGATAGATAGATAGATAGATAGAGTGGTGGGATTCAGCCAGTTCGCACCACTTCGGGAGAACCGGTTGTTAACTTTCTGAGCAGTTTGGCAAACTGGTTGTTGGAAGAAATCATTAGGGCAGAAAACCGGTTGTTAAATTACTTGAATCCCACCACTGGATAGATAGATATAGATAGATAGATATGGATATAGATATATAGATATAGATATAGATACACACACACATACACACAAACATATACATATGCTACGGTCTCTATTGCTAATTAATGCATTTGACGTGGATGTATTGTTATCAAATCAAATACATATCACTATATCCATAAATAATAAACACAATTTTAATAAAAACAAGGAATCAGTTTCTTCATGTATCTTCATATTCTACAAAACCTATAATGGCATTCTTATTTCCCTATATAATTCAGTAAATACTTGCATTTTATAAAGCAAACAAACCATCATTTTCATTCCGATTTCTAATTTCTATTCTCATAACCATTTCATTAGATCATGAGCAAAATTATACTACTTAAGGAATAATGTACATCTACGCCTGAAAAATCTATTAAAACTTTAGGCACTCTTAGAATACAACCTGTAAGCCAATTATAGCAAACATGAGTATATGCATTTTCCCATGACTGCTTTAATTGGCATAAAATCTGCATCCTGAGTCAGAAAGAGTTTATAACATACAGTATGATTTGGAAATAGCAGAATAGCTATGTGGATAGATAGATAAACAAACAAACAAACAGACAGGCATCAGCTAAAAATACTTCTAAATTACTTTTCTATATGCTGGAGACACAGTTTCATCATGCTAAATGAAAGTCTATTTGCTTGATTGTGACTTTGTATGTTCGATAAGCTTCTAAGCCCTAGGAAGGAGACAATGGCAAACCATTTCTGAAAAACCTTGCCAACAAAACTCCAGGGAATTTTCCAGGTGATTCTTGGACATGATTGAACAGGGAAAAAAGATACGGCATAATTTCTCTGGAATGAAGTTTGTGTGATCCACAATGTACAACTGACTCAATTCTAAATGTATCAGTTATTTTGATCAGTGGACTGCATGTCTATCTATATGTAACTTTTTTTTCAACATAATCTTCTTTTAGAATCTTTCTTAATAGTTTACAGATTAGGGCTGCCCAAAGATTTGAGGGACTAATTTAATTTGATAGTAATTTGAATGAATCATCGTGTTACAGCAGATCCCAAAATATGGTAACCCCCTTAAAAAAAAAGTGCTTCCTTGCAAGTTCATTGAAAATTGCATTATTTCTTTGCCACAAATGTTCTTGTTGAAGCAAACCCAAGGTACTTGCATAAACCTACTACAAACCTCACTATATTATTTATAAGATAGTTCTTCCTGTCTGCATTTAGATCTTCTCAGCATTTCTTTTTTAAAAAAATACAAAACCTCTCAGGTTCCTGGCTACAATGGTATGATCTGCATTACATTTTAAATACTTATAAATGACCAAGTTTCACACAGCAGCTTTCGGTCATGCCTCTCACCCAATGTGTTCTAACCTTTGTTCTTTGAAGCTGTTGGAGCCCATTGAATATTTCCTTTGTCCAGAGACAAGTTAACAAAACAAATCTTGCTAGCTGAAAATAACACACAACTGTTTCTAATAGTGATGCCCCTGCACCCATCCCTCTTCTGACCTTGGAGAGCAGTTTAATATAGTCATAACACAAGAACGTGAAACAGGTGTGGCAAAAGCCATCTGATTTGAAAATGGAGTTGGCGTTCTGTATTAAGATGTAACCCTAGAGGATAAATAACAGCTATAAAACTTCTAGACAGCCTGGATATAGACTCCTTGTTTATATTTGGCAGATATTTGGAGACATAGAGAAGATAGACATTGAACCTTTTGTTGGAAAACCAAGTCGGTTAAAGCCTTGCAACCTTTCAAATGCTATCAAATCATAATGAGGTCCAGATGCTCAAATCTATTTTTATATATTAAAAACTAATATTTATGATTGTACTTTTATCAACAGTCATGTGGACATCTGACAAAATTTCCATTTCTTGATGGGCCTCTTTTTACACATGTTATTTTACCAACCACTGGAACTTATGCAAATATCTCAAGCAGTGAGAAAGAAACTCTGACTGTCAATGAACACCAGAACATTAGCTCTCTGCTGGAAAAGACCAAAGGCCCCTCTGCTAGGGACCAATAAAGTAAAGGTAAAGGTTCCTCTCGCACATATATGCTAGTCGTTCCCAACTCTAGAGGGAATCTCCGTTTCAAAGCTGAAGAGCTGAAGAGCTGAAGAGCCAGTGCTGTCCGAAGACGTCTCCATGGTCATGTGGCCTGACTAAACACCAAAGGCGCACGGAACGCTGTTACCTTCCCACCAAAGGTGGTCCCTATTTTTCTACTTGCATTTTTTACATGCTTTCGAACTGCTACGTTGGCAGAAGCTGGGACAGGTAACGGGAGCTCACCCCATTACACTGCACTAGGGATTTGAACCACTGAACTGCCGACCTTTTGATCAACAAGCTCAAATAGTTCCCATGTTTCCAAGCAACTGATGTCCCAAGACTTGATAGCTAGGGACCCTCCACTGGATTAGTAGTTGAGTCGCTCTCTCTTTCTCTTTATGACCTGGATGACTTCTTCATTTTTACTTAAAACCAGGGGTGAAATGTTTCCAGTTTGGGCCGGTTCGCCCAAACCCGTAGTAAAAAATGCTACTTGTTCACTGAACCAGTAGTAAAAAATGTAAAAAAAAAAGTTCTGACGACCAGCTGAACAGTGCGTGATTGTCGGAACTTTAAAAAAAAACTTTTAAAGGATTTTTTTACTACCGGTTCTCTGGAACCGGTAGTTAAAAATGCTTTTAAAAATACAAAAAAAAAAAAAAAAGTTCTGACGATCATGTGTCAGTCAGCTGATCGTCGGAACTTTTTTTAAAAAACTTTTTAGGCATTTTTTTACTACTGACTTGGGTGAATAGATAGTAAAAAAATACTTTAAAAAAGTAAAAAAAGAGACTGACGATTACAGCTATGCCGCGTGATCGTCTGAACCTTTTTTTTACTTTTTAAAAGCATTTTTTACTATCTATTCACCCGAGCCGGTAGTAAAAAATGCTTTTAAAAAGTTTTTTAAAAAGTCCCCACGTGTGCCACAACTGATCACACCCCCTCACACTGTTCTACGCATGCACAGCTCATGTTTGGTGCGCACTGCATGTGTGTGCGTGTGCAGCATGCATTTGGCGCATGGCATGCATGCGCGGCCAGCAAACTGGTAGTAAACCAGTTCAGATTTCATTACTGCTTAAAAGGGTGTGTCTGTTCAGCCGGCTATGCAAAATAATAAATAAAGGCAAAAGCTTATTTCAGACAATGCTACAAGATGAAGTTTGTGCACATAGAGAATGTTGTATTGAAGCATTACGAAAGGATACGTCATGCCATAGGTGTAAAATATATAATAATGTACCAAGAACTAGTAGGAATCCTGTTAGATAATCAGCAAAGTTGGGTTCAGAGTTAGGTCCTGATGATGTCATTGTTAAAGTGAAAGGAACTGAAGAGAGCCAACTCTGCCTGATGGAACTAGCCTGACTGACCATAGGAGATAGACAGTCCTCAAGTAACCAGGGCCTGTGCCATATTGCCCATGCTGAGGTGTTCTAGCCAAAATGCTAATGTGTTCCATTATTAGGATGTTCTGTCATTCCTCCATTGTTCTCGACACTCTTGTAGTTTCTGCTTTCTCCTCACTAACGCTTTCCTGTTACCCTGAAAGGAGCTGAATTTATAGTTCCAATGGTTGCGTTTACTGATTTAGTTTTTCCAGATGGATACTAAAGTTATGAAGGAGGAATACTCCCTTCAAAAAAGTATGGTCTACTCCTAGTGGCATTACAAATTAAACCCCTAGCATCTCCATTTAACCAGGTGTCAAATAATACAAAAAATGCAAAAAATAAAAAATGAAAGAATACATAACAAAATACCTGAAAACCTAAAATGATATTGCCAACAGAAATAGAGAAAACTCAGTTTAGTATTGACTAAAAAAAACTAGCAGGCATTTCTTCAAAGCAGGTTTGTGTTTTATTTTGGTATCCAAATCTAAATAGGTGATCTAACCAGAGGCTTCAAAGAAGCATCCAGTAAGATTCAGAAATGCTCATGGGTTTTGGTATAAGAAGTCTTCCTGCTGCATCATTTTATTCCTCCTACCCTTGCTATAAATGTGAGATATTTTTTTACAAAGATGCATTTAGAAGTCCTGTGAATTTGCCAACTCTGGTGAAAGAAGAAGTAAAATAAGACTGAACACTGACTGTTTCCTTCTCTGTGCATGGAAATATTCTGGTTTAAATAAGAGCTTAGCATGCTAGGGAAAAGATCTCACTTAAGAATCATACTGCAACTAAAAAGAGTCTCTTGGTAATTTATCTTTAAGCCTATCCTAAGCAAAATTCTGAAAACATCTAAGCTTTTGTAACAGTGCAGATGCCATATGCTTCACTATAGTGAGATGTCAAAAACTATAACGGGGGTAAGATCATTTGGTTCATATAAAACAACATTTGAACATCACTCATCATTCCCGTATTGAATAATATATGTCCTGGAGTACTGCTGTGAAGGTTATGCTATATCTCACAAGAACATGTTTACACTATAATGTGGATATGCAACAACAGCAATTAGGAGAGCCTACGCTACACTTTGTATAGTGGTTAAGATGCTGGCCTAGAAACCATTAAGTCTAGGCCTCCATTAGGCATAGAAGCCACTTGGTGACTTTGAGCCAATCACTCTCTCTTTCAGCCCAACCCACTTTAAAGAGTTGTTGTTGTGGGAAAAATGGGAAGTGGTAGTTGAGTTGACCTATGTAGATGCACATGTAAATGTATATAAAAGGCAGGACAAAAGTCTAGTAATAACAAAACCTAGTTAGCTGTTGCAAGAAGATTGCCCAGTCTGACTATAAACAGTGAGATGATAACAGTGAGGTGGTTAAAATTCAGTATTACAGGCTAACTCTGCCTGCAACCTGAAGTTCGATCTTGACCGGGCTCAAAGTTGACTCAGCCTTCCATTCTTCCAAGATCAGTCAAATGAGGACCCAGATTATTGGGAGCAATATGCTGACATTGTAAACTGCCCAGACAGTGATGTCACTATGGGGTGGTATATAAGTCTAAGTGCTATAGTGCTAGTGCTATAAATAATAAAGTAGCAACAATGGTGCATTGGAAGATCTGCAAAAAAACATTAGACTGCAAGCAAGAACTGGTGGAATCACAAAATAGACAAAGAAAGAATAGAAAATGAAGATGCTAAAGTGCTCTAGGACTTTGGAATTGAAACAGACAAGCATCTGCCAGACAACACCCCAGACTTAACAATTGTCAATAAGAAAGACAAAAAAAGTCTGGATAGTACACATTGCAATATCTGGAGACAGTACAACAGTGGGCAAAGAACTGGAGAAAATCAAAATGCAAAGACCTAATAGAACAACTGTTGCAAAAGAAAGCAAAGATAGCACCAATAGCAATAGGTGCCTTGGTGCAATCCTAAAACTGAAGCACCACTCAAACACCATTGACAGTGACAAAATCTCCTTCAGTCAATTGCAAAAGGCAGCTTACATCATGCGACAGTACCTTTAATATTATTAAACAACATCAACTGCCTATGCCGGGTCCTTGGGAAGGACCCAATAGATGGATAAAAATGCTAAACCCAATCTAAACAACTGGCTGACTATGCAACTAACAATAACAATAATTAAAGCTATTTCAGCAGTACCTTTAAGCCAACTTCGTTTCAAACAATAGTTAAGTGTCCTAAACCTAAACACAAACTCCTATTGGGATAAGTCCATTCTGAACTTTTAAAAAAGCCTTGTTATCAATTACCCATTTGGGATGAGCAACGTTGATGAAAATATGGAAGTATGAGCATGGAAGTATATATGCACACTCACAGTTCCCAAACCATTCCCAAACTTAAGAGCTTGCTAATAGAGTCCAGAGGGGTAAACAGAGGTGTAATCTGTGGGGCAGATGTTGTACCAATGTCAGCAGCTAGTCAGAGTCTAGATCAGGAATCTGCAGCAAAGTAAACCTCAGGTCCCCTGTAACAAATGAGATCCTGATACCATGCAAGTGCAGAAAACTCACAGAAGACAGCAGGAAAATTCTGTGTGACGCTAACATCACCCTTTGCCCATGTTTGTATTCTTTATTTCAAATCACTCAGTTCTCCAATTCAGTTAAAACATTCTGCAATATTGCTCTTGATTTATAGCTCCCACTCTTTTGGTGTTGACTACCTCTTCTTCCCAGATCATAGGAAATGCTAGCTTGATCCTTCTGCTTATTGCATGTATCATACCCTTCCTTGCTGTCTCACAGCTGGAGCCTCAAAGCCATTTGCAAAGATGTATCAAATCCGAGGCCACAAGAAGCGCCTGTCACTAGATAAAAACAGAGAAAAGAGATGGCATTCAAGGAATTGAAGGGAGATTTCCTTACAGAGAAATTGGATACTAATGTATACGGACACCGAACAGAGCAACTGGTATAGTGTTTTAAAATAAGGGCAAGACACGTGGTGGGAGAGAGATAGGAGTGTGCTTATCTCATACAACTATTTCTGACAAAATGGTGATAGAATGTGATAGAATTCCTGGGGTATTTTGATCTGAACCATAAAAAACAATGGGCTAGCAAATGTTTATATGATTTAGGCCCATTCCTCTTCAATTACAATATGCTGTCTGTGGCCATAAATAGGAGCAAGAGATTTACAGCAAACAGCAAGAAGAAAACAGGCTGAAAGCTGCAAATTATCTATAGCCCAGTTGATTCCAAATGCATTTGGAGTGTTCAGGACAGCAAAATCAATACGTAAGATATTTCCCTTCTTGCCTTCGAAAATATATGGATGGGGCTTATATTTAGATAGTGGAGTGAGACTTCGGTTGGTTGGTTTTCATCATGGCTGCTCTCTGCCTTTAAAAAACTCTGGATAGCTTGACTGACTGGTTCTCCCCATCCTAGAAAACATATTAAACCGTACTTGTTTAGGAAGACCTTTAGCTTTCCAGGTTGAAATGTCTTTTTAGTCACTTTGATCTATTAGTTAAGGCACCGGGCTAGAAACCAGGAGATTGTGAGTTCTAGTCCTGCCTTAGGCATGAAAGCTGACTGGGTGACTTTGGCCCACTCACTCTCTCACAGGGATGTTCTTGTGGGGAGGAAGGAATATTAGGTATATTCTGTGCCTTGAGTTATTTGTAATGTAATAAAGGCATTATAGAGGATATAAAGGGATATAACTAGCTCATTGATTAACTAAAATATAATTCATGTGTTAGCCCTTGATTTTTGCTTTTGTTTTGGAAAGTGCTATTTCACAGTTGTTTTGAATAGAGTTAAGTCAAACATTTCTCAGAATATTTTTCTGAGAGAATTTTTTTTTCCTTTTTTCTTTTCACCTGAGTGAGGGAGGGAGGGAGAGGGAGAGGGAGAGAATATTTTGCATCTTTTGTTGTTCATGGCAGCAGCCATTTTCTTCCACACAGATTGTGTCAGAACAAAACAAAGTCAGAAGATTGGGAAAGATATAAAATGGTGGCCAAGCCACCCATATATTTTCTTCAGTTGTGGCAACTGGGTTAACTATAACAGGAACAAGTTAATTATAACTATAAGATCCAACTATACTGGATGAGGGGCCTGTTTATGATGAGCCCCAAATTCAAAAAACTTGTAGAACTCCTCTCTTTCATTCATGGATAGACGGCAGATCAGATCAGATCAGATCAGATCAGATCAGATCGATCGATCGATAGACAGACAGACAGACAGAGATACAATATAGATGATAGATAGATAGATAGATAGATAGATAGATAGATAGATAGATAGATAGAGATACAATATAGATAGATTATTGTTAGATGGATGGATGGATGGATGGATAGATATAGATACAATATAGATAGATGATAGAAAATAGAGAGAGAGAGAGAGAGATGGATGGATGGATGGATGGATGGATGGATGGATGGATGGATAGAGATAGATACAATAGAGATAAATGATAGATAGATGGATGGATGGATGGATGGATGGATGGATGGACAGGACTAGACTAGACTAAACTAGACTGACAGAGAAATTAGAACAAGCCCCCTCAATTTCTGTGGGGGAGTCTTAGATGCTATTTGCCTGCTCTAGTAAAAAAAGTGTGACAAAAATACCTTTGTTATTTTAAAAAGATAAATTGTGCAGCTAGGTCATAACATCTTAAACCTGCAATATCTCTAGCTGGTCCCTTTCTATAAATAATAATAAATGAATGAACTGAGCATTGTCATGGTAACTCACAATGCAAAATGTGATATCTGAAGGAAGAGACGGGGGGGGGGGGGAAGTCTCTCTGATTTTGCCTCCCTGGGCACTGCAGCAACTTAGCACCAGGTCAACCATCATGCTAAACTGCTAGTCCAGGTCTTCGTAGGCTCCAACTGTCAGGCGGAAAATTCAAGACAATTTTCCTCGTGAGCAGAGAGCAACTGGCAACGCCATCGACCTCAGGCCAGGAAGAGGGACTGCTGTGCTAAGCCAAGATGCAATTGGTTAACCTCCAGCCTCTTCACTTGCAGTGGGCCACACATTGTTCTCAGATGAGCCTCGATGCTGTGAAAAGGAGTGTCTCAATGGAGGAAAGATGCGGCGGTCAGAAAATGCTGCTTTCCTCCGTGCAGTCCTGGCAGCTGTTGACAAGGTTACACTTGCCTCAGCTAATTGTGGAAACAGCAACAGGCTGCCAAAAGGGGATTTTTCAAAGCCAGCTCTCTGACATCTGTGAACAAAGTGGGTGGAAGAGGAACCCCACATGTATACACACACAATAGCTCTCTCTCTCTCCAAAGCTTTCTTGGCTTGAAAAAGTGCCCTTCACAGGGAGGGTGATATATCGATGGCATTCAGAGCCAAGAACACAAAGGATTGCTCTGCATCCCTTCCCTGATTCACCGAGTGTAGAAGGAGGAGGAGGAGGAAATGATAACAGCAACTAATCTAACAGGGCTGCTGAGGTAAACTTGTCCATTCAACCATTTTTTTAAAAAAAGTAAATCACTATCCTGGTTTATTTTTATTTTATTTTTTTTATTTTATTTGATTTATATGCCACCCTTCTCCGGAGACTCAGGGCAGCTTACAATGTGTTAAGCAATAGCCTTCATACTTTTGTATATTTTATACAAAGTCAGCTTATTGCCCCCACAATCTGGGTCCTATTTCCCCCCCCTCCTCAAGCAGCTACCACTTAAAAAGTGATTTAAAGGTAAGTCCTTGCTTAGCAACTCCAATTGGGACCAGCAACTTTGTCCCTACGCGCTGCAATCGCTAAGTGGAAAATCACATGACCACTTAGGTAGACTAAGGATATCATTCGGTCATTAAGCAAGTCGCTAAGGTCATGAAGTGAAACGTCCTCTGATAGAGACTTACCATTTTACTTCTGCATTCGCCATTAACTCTGCTTGTTGCAAACCGGTTGGAAAGCACACAAATGGCAATCGTGGGATGCTGCAATGGTCGTCAATGCAAGGATCGGTCTAGTGGTTAAGGCAACAGACTAGAAATTGGGAGATTGTGAGTTCTAGTCCTGCTTTAAGCAAGAAAGCAGACTGGGTGATCTTGGGCTGGTCACTCTCTCTCAACCCAACTCACCTCACAGGGTTGTTGTGGAGAAAATGCAGGTAGTCCTTGGTTTACAATAGTTCACTTAGTGAACCTTTGAAATTACAATGGTACTGAAAGAAGTGACTTATGATCATTTTTCACATTTACGATCATTGCCTCACCCCCATGGTCATGTGATCAAAATTCAGACTCTTGGCAATTGACTCATATTTGTGAAAGTTACAATGTCCTGAGGTCATGTGATTTTTTTGAGATCTTGTGACAAAGAAAGTCAACGGGAAGCCAGATTGACTAATTTAACAACTGCAGTGATTCACTTAACAACTGTGGCAAGAAAGTTATCCCAATTAAAATGGGGGGGGGGGAATTTCTTAACTGTCTTGCTTAGCAACAAAAACTTTGTACACAATTAAGTCGAAGACTACCTGTAACAGATCATTATTTTTTGTTTTCAGTCTTTGTCTAGTTGCAATGGGTAAACAACTTTTCTTCCAGTAGTCCTGAAACAGCTGGTTGCTCAGCCAACAGTCCTGAATCCTGTAACCCATTTGTCATCAGATGTCCACGAACTAAAGCACCTAGCATGGTCCTTATTGACCCAGGCAACAGCTGAGCTGATATGGGTTTCTATATGATTTTTCTTCACCATATTATTTATGGGACAGTCACTATTTGTCTGGCTCCTCTGATTAGACCTGTCCAGCATGGTTCAATCTCATCTTCTTTAGAGCATGCAAGCCCAACAACCACCTCAAGGGAGTGCTTCATTTGGGGGGGGGGGGTTATTATTATTAAGAAGTTTTTTTTTTTATTATTCAAATTTCAGTGCAGATGAGGCTCTAAAGCAAACCAAGAGGCAGAAAAAATGAAATGTTACTTCCCTTTTAGCTTTAGCTAGAAGTAGTCTACATCAGTGGTCCCAAACCTTTCTGGCACCAGGGATCAGTTTTGTGGAAGACAATTCTTCCACGGACTGGGGTGATGGTGGTGGTAGATGGGTTCATGTGCAACCTAGATCCTGGGCACACACAGATGAAACTTCACTCACTCACTCACCTGCTGCTTGCTTGGCCTGGTTCCTAACTGCAGTAGCAATAGCATTTAGACTTATATACTGCTTCACCAGGGGTGAAATCTAAGAATTTTCCCTACTGATTCTGTGGGCATGGCTTAATTGGTGGGCGTGGCTTGGTGGTCAGGTGACCCAGTGGGCGTGGCTTGGTGGTCAGGTGACTGGGTGGGTGTGGCCAATAATAATAAATAATAAAAATTATAAACAAAATACACAAAACAATAAGAGGTACCAAAAACCAACTTTCACACTTTTTCCACACAAAATGCCACATACAGTTTTGTGAGATTTTGTGTGTTTGTGTAGTTGGAGTGAAACACTACAGAAATTACTATGTCTAAAAAAAAAAATAAAACTCCTAAAAAAAACCCAATTAACTTTTTTTAAAGCTCCCCCCCCCAAAAAAACACCCCAGTTACTTACCAAATTGAAGGCACAAGGCAGGCAGATTGAGTTGCTCACTGATTGGATTGATTGCAGGCAGGCAGATTGAGTTGCTAGATGATGCAATTGATTCAGCAGCCGAAGCAAGGCAGGAAAAGCGAGCGAGCCCGAAAGAAGCAGCAAGCTACCAAGTGGGCAAGTGAGGATCAGGCGATTGGGTGGGCATGGGTGGGGGGGGGCAGGGAGTTTTGCTACTGGTACTCAGAACTACCCGCCACCATCGCTACCGGATCGCCCAATCCGATCTGAACCAGGAGAATTTCACTCCTGTGCTTCACAGTGCATTACAGCACTCTCTAAGCGGTTTACAGAGTCAGCATATTGCCCTGAACAATCTGGGTCCTCATTATACCCACCTCGGAAGGATGGAAGGCTGAATCAACCTTGAGCAGGTCAGGAGCAAAGGAATCAAACCAGGGGTGGGTTCTACTTACCTTTACTACTGGTTTGCAATGGGAGCGCGTGCGCAGAAGCTTCTGTGCATGCTCAGATCGTCCATTATGATGTCCAGGCGGGTGGGAGGAGCCTCCTGCCGCTTTTACTACTGGTTCGCAAGAACCGGACAGAACCGGGAGCAATCCACCACTGAATCAAACTCCTGGCAGTATACAGAGTTAGCCTGCAGTACTACATTCTAACCTCTGGGCCACCATGTCTCTTACAGACCATGGACCAGTACCGTGGCTCCAAGCCTCCATGGCTTGGGGGTTAGGATCCCAGGTCTACATATCCTGGAGGAGGGGGAGGAAAAGAAAGTTTAAATGCTCTATGAAATGACTTCAAATCTTCACAAGAATCAAAGTAACTCACAATTTCCCTTTTGCACAAAACTGCCATAGGAAGGAGCCAGAACCAGTGATGGGAAGTGCCTAGTGATGCTGTTGATTGATCAGGAGAAGATTAATTTCTTTTCCCGTTGAAACCTGAAAACAAATCTGGCAATGCCCTGAGTTATTTTATCTGAAGGTCACATTGGGGCACATGACACAGAGTACGTTTCAGAAATAAAATGAGGTAATTACACCAGCAGAGCAAAAGTATGCTCCTAATCTAAACTAGCTGACAATGTTGTGTAATGTGTAAAAACCAAGTGCCAAATGCATAGCTCATGCTCCATTCTCTTGAATACCCTGACAGTCTGCTTTAATTAAAGACTTATCTGTGAAAACACTTGCTTGGAACACTTTTTCACCTTCAAGGCATTTTCATTCCTACAGTCTGTTAATATAGTACATACTGGTTTCTTAGAAAAGCAACTTTTTTTAAAGCTGCTTTTTCCAGAGAGTCTTCAAAGATGATTGGGCAGCTTTAAACCTGACAAATATAAATTTATACCAGTGTATCACAGGAAAAGCAGAGGTGTTACTCTATAGTGGAAAACTGATTTCATAGCCTATTTTTTTCTTTGTTATGTCATCTTGGATGGTGTAAATTCTACCATGCGGACCACACAATTTGCATGAAGCTTACAATTGCTGTTTCTCAAGGGATGTGTACACATCACAATGAAGATATGTTCACAGGGTAGGCAAATCCGTTCGAATAGTTGGGAGAACTTAGCTTTATTTAAACATAAAACTTGGATAAGTACATTAACAAAGGAGAGGCGGCATAGCTATGCATGCTGGCCAATTTCAAACAATATTTATTTTAGTTTATTTATACAATGTAGAGGCTTCCTGAAGACTCTGGGCAAATTAGAAGAGTGTAACAAACCTTTTGATTATTGCATGTTGACAAGGGAATTGATAGGGATTGTAGGCATATAAAGAAAAGCCTATGGATAGCAAGTTAAAGGGAATTGGGTGGATTCCATTACCAAAGTTAGGGTATTCCCTTGTGTTAATAATCTGATTTCAACCATCACCATTCATTTTACTCAGCATAATAATATAAACGGTGTTAAACCCTGGATTTTCTTTTTCTCTTCCCTGTTTAAAGAAGGGTAAAGACCATTGAAGTATGAATCCTGTTCTTTAAAATCCTGAGTGTACAGAATGCCTTGGTGTAGGTATATATATATCTATATTTTTCTAATGGCCCAAAGAAATATCTTAGATAGAAATGGCAACTGATAGATCAGGTGATCCATGAGTTCAGCCACAGCCTCTATGGTTTCAGTGCTTATGATTCTAGCAGTGTCTCTTACTACATCAGATATTTTGATATATTTTGGGTTGCCTTAGTAATTCAATATATACATTATGGATGCCTATTTTAGAAGTATATATGTATAAAGTCTGACATAAAGATATTCCAGCCCTCTGCATCCCCGTGTTTATCATTATATTATCTGGAAAAAAGTCTTCTAAATTCTATAAATAAATACATTTGGAGTTGGGATGGAGGTGGGGGGGGGTTCTCCCAACATAACATTTTTTCTGAACCAAATTTTAGCCAACTGAGTTAGAAAACTAAGGAACTGGGCTATCCAGTTTGATATATCTTAAAATGGCACTTAGCTCACACTTGGCTTAAAACATTGCCATTGTCATTAGAAACAAAATCCTGCCTTCAACCACTTCCAGCTTTGTTTGACCCTACTATTTTTCACTGAAATGAGACAAAGCCCATAAATAGGGGCATGACATATTATTTAACTATCACCCACTAGAAACATATAAGGACGGGAAGCTAGGAAATAGCTTTGCTGATATACCTATCAACCTGTTATCTCATAGAAGTGGCTAGGAATGGGGTCAGGCATTAAGAAAAGATAAAATCTTAATTAGAAGTCACTGACAATTCAGGATAGCAGAGTACGGCTGGTGCCAGACTTACTTCAACCAACATGTACATAATGTGGACTCCACACTATAAAACTAGATAGAAAGTAAAGATTAAAACATGACTAATCTATATTTTCAGAGTAGGGACTCTGTTTCTTTTATAGAGTATTATTTCACGAGGATTATTTTCTATTACCAGGTATAAACAAGAGTAACAGAGCAAGGCATAAGTGAATCAAAGAAAGCATTTCAGCTTTTCAGGAGAGAGAATGACTTCCTTAAATCTGTCTTATTCATAGCCAAAGGTGGCTATGCAACTATAGGGAAAAATTATTGACCTTTGAAAAAAGTTCAAGTGACTTTGGAGCATAGTAACCACTGATATTTGCTATCAGAAATGTGGAAGCTTGTATAGATAAAAAGACTGAGCAAATGCAGATAACAATTCTTTTGGCCTTAAATAGAAGAAATACCACACAACGTGTGAAATTATTGCAGAAGCACAAGCAGAGCTGAGGAAGGCAGACCGCTAGTATAGACCCAAGCTTTGCTAACTTTATAAAAAAAAATGCTGTCAGTCTGTGCTACAATGAAACCAGCTAAAGTAATATGCCATTTTCAAAAACAGCCTTTACTCACTTTTAATGTGCCTTCAGTACATAGCTAGCGTGCTCGCTGTTAGATGGGATTATGGGAGCTGGAATCCAACGTATCTGGAGACCATCAAATTGGGGAAGGCAGCCTTACAATAAATGCACATCCCAACTATTTCCACCAAGGTCCTGGATAAATGGTGTTTGAGAAATAACAGAAGAACAAAAGAAGGGAAGACGTTTCTCCAAAAGAAAGCATAACATAAATCTATAATGTCTATGGAGATTCTCAATCATCCAGGTCATGGTTGTCCCAAAGCTGCTTTTTCAAAAAGCAACTGGACTTTCTTCATTTTTCTTTATAGATTTCTTTCTTTCTTTATTTTGCTTCTCATCCAAGAAGCTTCTTCAGTTCTGACTGAATGGTGGAGAATGGAAGGATTTATATTCCTTGCAGTATCTGGTTGTTAGCACTCTCTCTGGGAGCTGTTGAGGTCATTTGGAGGTTTATCTGTACCAGTGGTGGGTTTCAATTTTTTTTACTACCGGTTCTGTGGGTATGTCTTGGTGGGCGTGGCAGGGGAAAGATACTGTACAATTTCCATTCCCACCCCACTCCAGGGGAAGGATACTGCAAAATCTCCATTTCCTCCTGATCAGCTGGGACTCGGGAGGCAGAGAATAGATGGGGGCAGGGCCAGTCAGAATTTTTACTACCAGTTCTCAGAACTACTCAAAATTTCCACTACCGGTTCTCCAGAACTGGTCAGAACCTGCTGAAACCCACCTCTGATCTATACCCTCAGAAAAGTAGAACCTTTTTGGAACACAGAGGTTGCATGCACTGTTCAGGTGAGCCTGAGGGTACAGATAAACCTCCAAATGGCCCCAGTGATTCTCAGAAAGAGTGTTAATGACCAGATGACTGCAAGGAGTATAAATCCTTCCATTTTCCACCATTCAGTCAGAACTGAAAAAGCTTCTTGGGTGAGAAGTGAAACATCTTAAAAAATTTAAAAAAACCAAGGAAAGTCCAGTTGCCTTTTGAAAAAGCACCTCTGGGATACATCTACATATGGAGATGCTACTCCAAATTTCTTCCATTTCTTTCTCTTTTCTCATCCTTCCTGACAAGAAAAAAAACATATTGCTGCCCAGTTCACAAAAGCGAAGGGTTCATTAGAACTGCAGAAAAAGTTCTTCCATAACCAGTATTGAAATAAATATTCTATGCCCGCCCCAAAAAAAAGGAATATTGAAAGAGTTAACAAAGGCTGGGCCAGTGGGAAAGAATGAAGCCTACATAAGGTGCATTTGCAAATAATGCAAGATTTTGTACAGGGGTTTGTTTTTTTTTTGCTTTTGTTTTTGGAAGCATAATTGCTACATGGGAGCAAGCCAGTGAAACAAATAGACTGGTGATCTCATCAAAGTAATAATGGTTCATCACCCATGTGGGCTGCCTGATGTTCCAGTGAGAGGAACAGCCCGTTTGTTTCTGTAAATCTATTTGGATCAATTTAGAAAGCAGTGAACATTTGATGTGTTGTAACGGGAAAGGGGAAAAGAATGAATTTTTGACAAGAGGGAAAAACAGTTTTGCAGCAAGAGGAGGATAGTGAATGGAAATGCATATTTTTGAATGAATATTTTGACAAACACTTGTTTTAATAAAAGAAACATAGGAAACTCAGAAAACACTGATGCTTTCCTACCTATGTTGTTCCCAATAATGAGGAACAAAACAGAAAGATAAAGAATGTGAAGATATTGCTAAAGCTATGATTAGCAATAGGCAAATTCAGCATTCTCTGAAAAATGCTTTTTTAAAATCATATATTATTTTAAGTTTTCTGATTCACACACCAAATGTTTTGTCTGATCAGGAAGTGTTCTTCAAATTAACATTGAATTTTGCTATATTCGGTCACAATCTGATTTTAACTGGAAAGCTGATTTTAGGGTGGTTTCATATCTTGCACTAACCATGGCTTAATAAATAAACCAGAATTGACTTGGTTCATACAACATCTAAGGCATTAAAACATTGTTTCTGATCAGAGGGCCAGGGTCACACAAGTTAGGCAAAAAAATCACATTAAGGTTTAACATAATGTGTGCATCCAGTTATCCATATTTCCTTAGCCCCTTTTATTACCTAGGTCCAATGATTTACCCTCAAGAAAGTGGTTTATTTCTTTATTTAAAACATTTGCATGACTTCCAATTTTAAAATCAAACTCTGAGCAGGTTACAAAAAAAGAATAATACACACACACATACAAAACAGAAAGCAAGAACAGAAAACTGTGGTTCCACAATCACTTCTCTGATGCGGCCTGCCAACTTCCCCCATCTTGCCAACTTCACCCTATCCCAATATTTGGGGAAGGGAAGTCAGCTCTTAAATAACTTCTGGAAGGTTAATGGGATGTGGGGACCTGTCGGATCTTCAGGGGAAAGATGTTCCAGAGAGCAGGTGTTGCAACAGAAAAGGTACGCTCCTGAAGATCTGCAAGATGTGAGTGTTTAAGGGAAGGGACCTGCGGGCACACCTACTGCTGGGATGGGTAGATATTCTCAGGGAGACTTGACATTATCTAAACAGTAATCTATTTTACATATTTGGAAATCATCAGCAAAGCTTGCAGGCAGGTGCCCATACTCTCAGGACCAAAGTATGACACATTTTAGCTAGGAGTGATTTGACAAATGCTCAGAGCTACAGCAGTGAAGGAGAACTTTAGTCTTTTTCTTTCTTAACAGGGACAAATTCCCTGACAAAATTCCTCTTCTGAAAATGTTGATTGCTTTGAGGAATCCTCCCTTGGTTTTTCAGAACCTCTTGAGGCAAATGCCAATTTCCTAACAGAGAAGATTGTCTGGACCACAATCTTCCTGTGTGGCTCTTCATTGCAAGCTTCCCCCATCTTATGCCATCTCTAACATGCTGAATGCTCTACCTGTCCCTCCCTCACCAGACAAGATGAAGGGCCTGTACCAGCACTGCACAGCCTTCCTGGTGGGTAGCATTCAATGGCCTTAAACCTGATAGCTTTCATGATTGTTTCATCTCAAGAAGTGTGAGGGCTTCCTCCAGGAGTTTTGCTTGACCATCAAATCAAGCGGAACAATTCTCAAAGAATCCTTCTGACCCTCTTCAGTAAGGTCCTCTTTAGGGAGGACAGTCCTTCTTTTGTAAGTTCTGTCCTCTTTCTGTCCTCCTACATGTCCTCCTTTTTGATATTTGAAGACTAATCTGTAAATCTCTGTATTCGATCGATACCGAGCTGATCTGTTGCATATGATGTGACGTATTTGTATTTGACATGATGATTTGTCAAGGCTCGGTACAGTGCAGCGAGACGCGATTATGAGACACATGCGCTCTGCACAGGAGAATTGTTTTGAGAGAGTGTGACATGCGCACGAGTGCGTCACGCGCAAGTGGCTTTGTTTACTTCTTATCAAAACACGACACGATATACAGGCGTGCATTAGACTCACTTCTTAGTGAATATTCAATCATACACAGGTGAGCACAATAATTCATGTTTTATTAATTCATTATCTATTTAATAATTTCCAAATATGTATACTTTTATTTACAAGTTTCTTCACTTATGTTATTGTTTCAGTTTTAATAATTAATTTTATTTATTCATAATGAATGTGCTTGGACATATTTTTTTTCTTCAATTTATTTGTGTCCTCCTTCTCATTGTAAAAAGGTTAGTCACCTTACTCTTCAGGCCTTTACGGAGACAGTGTGAGATTAATTAATCTGACTCTCCCTCATTGCCTTTTTGATTATATCTCTCTACAATGCAGATATAACAGAGCAGGCCTTATGATTAAGAGAAGCTATGACATTGCCTTAAGGAGAGGTTTATTTCCTTTTCTTGAAGGAAGCAACAATAAGGCTGGTATTTTTAATAGACAGTAAATAAATCCTGTGACCAAAAACATTTGAGAAATCAGATTGGGCTTCAGCCTGTTTTGGAAGGTGTTATATATGCACATGAAAGTGCTTCATGTCTCTTTGTTCTTCCTTATTTTGCTGTAGTATCAAGGAAGGAATTGGAACAATAGTATTCCTAAAGCCAGCAGTGACTTTTTCTGAGTCACTCTGATCTGGCAGTTATCTTGGTTACACCCTGTTGAGATTATTGCAACATGTTTATGAAACAATCTCTGATGCATCTAGAGCAGTGTCTCTCAACCTTGGTAACTTTAAGAGGGACTTCAATTCCCAGAATTCCACACTAGCTGGCAGTTCCTGGGTTCAGAATGTCTATGAAGATTCTCAGTCATCCAGGTCATGGTTGTCCCAAAGGTGCTTTTTCAAGAGGCAACTGGACCTTCTGGTTTTTCTTTGAAGACGTTTTGCTTCTCATCCAAGAAGCTTCGCAGGAACAGAGCTTGAGAAGCTTCTTGGATGAGAAGCGAAACGTCTTCAAAGAAAAACCAGAAAGTCCAGTTGCCTCTTGATAAAACACCTTTGGGACAACCTGGGTTAAGAACTTAAGGACATCCCCTAGTTATCAATAGGGCTGCCTATTACTAAAAATGGCAGACAGAATTGTGTTTCTTCAAGCTGACAAACCGCTGAAGCTGCACAATATTGTTATAAACTGGTGAAGCTGCTGTCAGGGTTCCAAGTAACGCACCCATAAAAAGTAGAAGTCCGAGGCAGTTTTACTGGATACATCATATCGGCATGACTGGTGAAAACTGACTCTAAAAGTTCCCATGGCTTTCACCTAATTAAAAGTAAAAGTTTCCCCTTTCCCCCAAGTCACTGGTTATGCTGTCCAATCCAGGTGCTAAACGGTTGCTTGGTTACTTCAATCCTCCTCTGGCCAGCCACCTGTGATAATGTCCTTGGTTCCCACAGGAAAGCTTTATGGTTTTGGCTACAAAGCCCCATCTAACTATTTCCCCACCCCCTCCCTCTGTCGTGTGGCAACCCTGAATCCTCCAAGATGGTCTCAGCCATGTTCACTTCAGGGTTGACAGCTGCATGATTTTAATATACAGTTTGTTTTCAGCAGTTCATGTCAACATAACGCAGCTTCAATGGTTTGTCAGCTTGAGAAAGGACAGCACCATTGTTAGTAATAGGCAGCCCGTTCATAAGTACATACAAGCTCTGTCTTACATATAAATTTGAGTTAAAGACAGAGAACGGAACTCGTTCTTAACTTAGGGACTCGTTGTAATTATAAGTAGTCCTCAATTTACGACAATTAAGCACAAAATTTATGTTGTTAAGTGAAAAATGTGTTAAGTGAATTTTGCCCCATTTTACGACTTTCCTTGCCTCATTTGTTAAGTGAGCCACTGCAGTTGTTAAATTAGTAACATGGTTGTTAAATGAATCTGGTTTCCCCATTGACTTTGCTTGTCAGAAGATCATAAATGGTCATCACATGATCCCAGGACTTGTGATGTGACCCCTGCAACCATCATAAATGTGAGTTAGTTGTCAAGCATCCAAATGTAAATCATGTGACCAGGGGGATGCTACAACGGTCATAAGAATAGAAAATGGTCATAAGTCACTTTTTTTCAATGCCGTTATAACTTTGAACAGTCAACTAAACAAACTGTTGTAAATTGAGGACTATCTGTATAACTACGTAAAGTGGGAAAAGAAGAAGGAAGACGTAGTCCAAGAGATGGGAAACCTTTTGGGACACTATAACTGTTTTGCTGATGCTTTTGGTTCTTGCTGTTTCTAACTGCTTGAGCGGGAACCCTCTATCACCTTCAGGAAATTAACCTGGCAAGCAGGTGTCTTCTTCCTCACCTGTGGTTTTCTTGCAACTTTCAAGAATCTGGCCCTGGCCCCTCTTACTATGCGATGGAAAAGTGCTGAAAATGCTCCACTCCTGAAGAGTGTCGCTCAGTGTTACCTTCCTGGTCACATCCACTGAATGTCTCTTTTTCTCCTGAACAGGGTGATGGTGGTGAAATCTGGGGAATGTTACTCCCTGAAAGTATCAAGTTGCTCTTGGTGGGGATAGACAGATCACCTGCAGTAGCAAACCTGATTTTCTGTCGGCTGGCATCTTCAACCCAAATATAGTAACCAGGGCAAAGGTTGAGCGCTTATAGGAACATCTGTTAATGTTATGGCCTAAGTTGCTGAGAATGTAACACATGGCAGGGTTTTATTTAGTCAGGGAAAATGGCCTGCTTGGAGACACAGTGACCATATTTTTTCATCTTGAGGACTAAATCATATTGTACAATCTGACAGCGTGCCTGACAGTCTTTAGGAGCAGCTGTGAAAATTTTTTAAAACTGATCCTGGAAATTGAGAGTATAAAAGTAAGTATAAAAGTAAGTGAAATAAACCTCTTGATAGGATTAAATTCTTGGAGAGGAAGTAAACTGGAAAAGGACTTCATACTTTGAGGAAGATGAAAACGGCATTTTAAGCCTCAAGTATGCAAAATGACAACATTCCATAAGAGATATGTTTCAAAAGGTAATTAACTGGAATACTGGCTATTTTAAGCAACCTACTGTATTTTTATTGCATCTCAATGGCCACCAAATGTTGCTCAAACGCTGATCTTAGGTGAGTGGAAACTGGATGCCATTCCTGATTATTGCACCTTGCATTCCTAAGTGGAACTGCTGGCACGCGTTCAGTTCTATTTTTTGCGTATTTGCATGGCATTCCAGCGTGGAATGATTTATTTATCTGATGTATGAATTTTATGGCTAGCTTTACTTGCTTTACTTAAGGCTTGATTTCTTATTCAATACTCTGCCCTGGGAATTTATCTCCACATACATAAATACAGTCAAATATATAATACTAAAAGATGACTAGCCTACTCCCCAGCAAATTGCCGCAGCTAGTGCAAGATTCGTTCTCTTCTGCATAAGTCTGTAAGGCACTGTGAAAGGAGACACTGTTCCTGTTGCTAAAGATGCAATATATAGAATGAAGACACACAAATATATACTTAAAAAACCCAGGCTCTTGACTTCAAATGACTGGAACGTATGCAATATATAGCATACATTCCAGTCGTTTGAAGTCAAGAGCCTAGGTTTTATAAAAATATATTTTTGTGTCTTTGTCTATTTTTGCTGTTGTACATGGTAAGAAAAACAAAAATGGTCATCTCCTGATTACAATAGCACCATGGCATGCCCAAGGAAACCATTTATTTTGGGAAAGAGGTTACATCCATTCTCTGGATGTAGTGCTTTCGCAGCTGCATGGGCAGAATGTTTTAAACAGCAATTTGTCAAGCCATTTTCCAAAACAAATTGCAGCCAGCAAAATTGTAGTCTCAAAAACTGAATAGTTTGGGTTTCTTTTTCCAAGCATATCTTTCTGCCGCAAATCATCATCTGATTATAGAAAGATGGTCTTCTGTTGAGTGTAACAGCAGGAGATTGACGCCATCCAGTTCTAATTCCACAGTCAGCAAGGCCTTTCCAGTAGGTGCCTACTCCCATGAACACAAGCAATCACCACTAATCACACTTTAATCAGCAAACAACGTGGACATTTCAGATACCATCTTCATCAGCTGTAGCAGGAAAAGCATGAAGCTGCATTATGGCTGATAAATCAACCCAATTCTCGTTCTGACTTAGAAGCTGAGCTTCAGTGAAAGACATTTGGCATTGATAAACTGCAGGTCACATATCTGAGAAAGGGGAGGCAGAATCCTGGTAGATAAAAATAACCCACTCACTGATTCTTGGTTGTACCATGGAACCCAAAAGGCTGGCATTTTTGCCCAGTTTCACATCCTAGACTGTGATTTTTTAAAAAACCTTCTCTTCAGTTGATGGATTGCTAATAACAATACCAAACCATTCCTGGATGAAAGAACTGGAACTCAAGCACACAGGTACTGTATCTGAAGCTTTTGATGCTGCTCAGATCTCCTAAATTCACTCTTTTCTCCGCTCAAATTTTCTTCGTTAGTCACCTTATCCCTCTGTTAGTAGTGATGATGAGTAGCATAGAATTCAGCAAAAACAAAGACTATGGGAAGAATTAGCAATCTTGATTGAATTTAGGACTAGAATTAAGATTAATAGAATTAAGATTCTATTAAGATAGAATTTATCTTAATATGGAGTTAGAATTTAAATCCAACTAAATGTCAACAATGACTGGCAGTGGGAGTCCAGGTTTTCAGATAAGATACTTGCATACCAGGAGTCTCAAAAGTGTTTTTTCAAAAGACAATTGGACTTGTTTTGTTTTTCCTTGAAGAAGCTTCTTGGATGAGAAGTGAAATGCTTTCAAGGAAAACCAAAACAAGTCCAGTTGTCTTTTGAAAAAACACTTTTGAGACTCCTGGTATGAAAACCTTTGGGATAACTATGACCTGGATCAGGAGTGAAATCCAGCAGGTTCTGACAGGTTCTGGAGAACTGGTAGCAGAAATTTTGAGTAGTTCGGAGAACCAGAAAATACCACCTCTGGCTGGCCCCAGAGTGGGATGGGAATGGATATTTTGCAATATCCTTCCCCCAGGAGTGGGAGGGAATGGAGATTTTGCAGTATCTTTCCCCTGGAGTGGGATGGGAATGGAGATTTTGCAGTATCCTTCCCCTGCCATGCCCACCAAGCCATGCCCAAGCCATGCCCACCAAGCCACACCATACCCACCAAGCCACGCCCACAGAACCAGTAGTAAAAAAATTTGGATTTCACCACTGACCTGGATGACTGAGAATCTCCATAGACGGCCATACCAGGAGGTACCACAGACTGAACCAAGGATCCTCTATACCAGCGGTGTCAAATTGGCAGCCCGCAGGTCGAATATATCACACACAGGCCACGCCCACCGCAGCTGCACGAATGGGAAAAACATTGTGAAACGTCACATGATGGCAACATGATGCTGCAAGTTTGACACCCATGCTCTATACAAACTTAAAAGCTACCACCTGGCACCCCAATAATTTCTGGTTTGCATCTGCTTGTTGTAGTTGAGAAATACTTTGTGTTATTGCATTATGTGACCAGTTTCTTTTCGGAAAACTATCCAACAATGGATTTCTTCCTGTTTTTTCATACAAATCATTATAATTAATTAGTAGTAAATTATATTAACCACCAATTTTTATAATTTTACAATTTCTGAACTTTATGTAACTTAACTCTATACTTATATTATAATTTTATTTTTATTTGTGCCCCGTTTTTAACATGTAGCCTCTGTAAATTTCCACAGTCTGACTGGATTTAGATGGTCAAATAAATTTCACAAATAAGTAAATGGATTCCAAACTAAATTACTTGACTTGGGGTTCTATGAAAATCAGTGGGACAAAATTGTTATTTCCTATTTATTTCAACAGAAATTTAGTTCAATTAACCGAAGAATTTACCCAGCTATAGCCGTGTTTAGACAGATCTACTGAAATTGAGGAGAATAAATTAGTTACATAAAATAATCCCCATTAATTTTGATGTATCTAGTGTAAATATGAATAATCTGGAACAAATCATTTATTGTATCCAACTCAAACAGTTTTATCCAGACTGAGTCAGAATGGATCCAGTGAGTTACACTGGATACGTATTAGTCACAACAACAAGCTTAATTTCCATTGTTTTCACCAGATCAACTCTAGATATGACTAATTTGGATCCAGTTTATTTATTTCAAATAGCATCGGCTTTTATATATTTTATTATATCTTTTTTGCAGTCTTCAAGGACTTTTCCCCCTGTAGTCTACTTATAGATTCTACTCCTATAACCCTTTTATGTAATGCTTTTAGTTTAGTGGTTGCTAAAAAGGCAAGTTCTTTTTGAACTGCTGCCTGCATTAGCAGTTATATTTCCTGTTTTATTGGGATTATAGCTGAAAAAATATTTTTAAGGTCATTTGTTCTGTATAGAAGAGCTAATGGATTTTTTTCAAGCTCAGTCACTGCAAAATTGGGACATGGTGAAAAACATTGATGTGGTACCTATATTTAAAAAAGAAGCTACAAGATACATCAAACAACTAGACCTAAAACCAAACTGGAATGTGTTTTATGGTTGAGATAATATAAATAATATTTACCACAAAGATTGTAATTTCCTCATTTACCTATTATCTTTTGTCAAAGTGATTTAGCATGGCAAGAACTGCTATTATTAGCTTATCAGCAAAAAGGGCCGGAGGTTTTGCCCAATGTAGAAATGACTGTACTATTTTTATTCCTCTTTAGCAAATTATCAAACAAAGTTCATTGTGTTTAGGACTTTAATCCAAAGCACTTTTATGATGAATTTAGGGTTAGAATATGTATAGGACATCTGATGGCCTCAGTGATTTAACCTTGCAACCTTTTGGATGGTATTCAGTAGCAGAAGAATAAAACCATTTTTTGTTAGCAATTCTGAGGATTCCTTTGTTTATATAGTATTTATTGTATTTTCATTTACAATTATTTGTAAAGCTTGAGTGCTACTTTGAGAGATTTGTTACTGTGAAAAGCAGAATATTCCAATAAATAAATACACACCTATTTATAATTTCACCCTATTATTTTTAAGCTTTAGTTTCTATTTTTAAAATTGTAATCTTCTTCAACTGCTTTTTCTAAATAGAAAGTCAGCACGTCGATCAAATGTACTTCGTCGTCATCATCATCATCATCATCATCATCATCATCATCATCATCATCCTAGCCATTATCTATCCACCACAAGATGAAGGTCTCTTCCGTATGTTTCCAATCAATACATTCCTGAGCTTTCTTTTGCCAATTGGGCCCACAATACTTGCTGATGCCTTTGATCCATCTTGTTTTAAGTCTCTTCTGTGGATGCTTTTAATCAAGTGGAATCTTCTAGGACTGCCTTGGCCCACCTGCCATCAGTTCTTCTTGCTGTGTGACCAGCCCATTTCCATTTCAATTCTTTTACTCTCTTGATGATATCGTATACTTTCGTTTGTTCTCCAATCCATATTCAGATCTTTCTATCTTGTCTTGTAATGCCACACATGTATCTTTCCATGGCTCTTTGTATTGATTGCCAGATTAGTGTCCAAGTTTCACCGGCATATGTTAAAGCAGATAGCACACACTGATCAAGAGCATTTTTCTTCTTGTTATTGAAAATTATGCTTAGCTTGCCGAATGCCTGAATTTTGCAAATGTAGTTGTAAATAAGTAAATAATTTAGGTATGTAGAAAACACTCCATCTTCATTCTTTCCTTTCTCCAGAAGTCACAGGCCTGCTTCTTGCATTAGAATAGCAGTGGGAAACCAAGCAGTCCATGGCCAACACATAATTTTATAATCCACTGAGTATCTATGGATCACACCAGTGAAATTCAGAAGCAAAACGGTGCCTTTTCAAGTGAGTAATTCTCTGCTCTTTCCCCTCCCCAACCAACATGTAGAGAGTTGGGTTAAAGTTCTACAGATCCTACACTTCAACAATCCCAGCTGCAAAAGCAAAACTAAGCAATAAAACAACCAAAATATGACTCCCTGATAGAAAAGTTGTCCACTCTGCCTTAGAAGAATCTGAAGTAATAAAGCAAGCTCCACACCAATCACCCTGTGCTTGAGAAACCAGCTTGTGAAGATATGTTGGTTGGACTAAGATCAGAGATGGTGTTGTTTTGAGAAGAATTCCAGAAATTCCCTTCCTACCTTTGATCATGTTTTCTAAAGCTTTCATATACATGCACACACAGATTGCTAAGACTGCCCATGTTTTTATACTTAAGAGGGCTGTTATCAAACTTTTCTGAATCACTGGGTACAATACAAATCAAAAAATCCCTCTCTAGCTGACACTGTGCCATGTTTAGATGGTTGGTGGCTACTAATTCCAAGCAATTTGAAGGAGAACTAAAACCATGTTTCTACCTTCCTTCCCATGCTGTACTAAGCCCTTCCACTTTTGCCTTTCTCTTTTTTTCTGCATATGCTACATTCAGAATTCACAATAATGTTCTCTTTTTGGCTTCAGCTTTGCTGATTAAGTGATAGCGTTTTCCTCTTGCTCGAAAAGACATGAAGTTACAAAATATGCAAATGCAATTATTGGAACAAAACTGACTAATGAGTTTTAAAGGCCAATTATTTTTGTATGCCTACTTTTCAAGCAAAAGTCATTGATCATTCTAACTTGCAATTATCCATATTACTTCTGTGCAGTTTTTAAATCTACTGGTTCTATGAGTTTTTTGCTTGTAGAAGATAAAATATAAGACAAGCTGAACCAGTCATTTTCTGACTAAAATATTTCTTGAATGATTTGTGTGTACTTTCTGCATGATGGAATTAAAATGGCAGATAAATAGGAACATTGTTTAAAGAAATTGCTTTATTGTGTCTTATTTACTACTAGCTTATCATTTTGGTATGTTCAAATATCAGTGATTTTTGCATATGCATTCAATCAAAATTAGCATGAGCCCTGACTTTCATTTTTTCTTTTTGAGCATACCAATAATCTTCATTAATACATTCAAAGCTACGATATTCCACAGTTTAAAACAATTGTATACATTCAAAAATAAATTCTACTGATTTCAGTAGCACTTTTTTTTCTGAGTAGTCCCCCTGCACAAAACTATAAACCCTCATCAGTCTGTCCTTGGTTACAGATGTATAATTTGGATGGAATCAATTAAACAACAAAGTGTATTGACAACAATGCTACTAAAGAAGGAAAGGCAGTCACGCAGACAGTAAAAGAACAGGAAGCAGGGAAGGGTGTGGTTAGGATCTCAACTAAGGCATTGCTGAAAAAGAGGAGAAATTATAAGGGAGCCAGGAAATATATTGGATACAGCTATCCAGATCTCTTTGGCAGAATTTAGAATGAAAGATTTTCAGTCTGCCAGATCTCGGGAGTGAATTGCAAAACTCTGACTAGTGTTTGTAACTCACAACAAGTACACACAAAAGATTGCACAGTAAGTTTGATCCAACAACACAGCTGAATAAACACATTTGAAGATTTTAAACAGTATTCTGAGCCTTAGGAATACCAGCATTTTAGTAGCATCTCATACCAGGAAACCAGCGCTGGATTCGTGAGTTTGTGCACTGGCTAACTTTCTCATCTGAGTTAGTTTGTTTAGAATAGATATTGGGTCCCAAGCTGTTTATCTCACAACCCTTTCATGAACTTTCAGATTGTTCATCGACTTCCAAATGTTTATTATATAAAAAATATAATAAATACCACTTTAGCGAATAGTATTACACATAATAATATTTCGGCTGCTCAAGCTATTCGAACTAATGCAAACAAGCATAGAATTGAAAAATCATCAATTGATCAAAGTGCAGATTGTTCAAAGTGCAGAAGAAACAGTAGATCATATATTCAGTTTGTGCAAGATGATCGCACAAACTGATTATAAACAACAACATTACATAATATGCTTTCAAATGTTAGGGATGGAAACAGTGTTGGTGTGGAAGTGTCGGTAGCTTGGGAATAATCAGCCAAAATACCAGAGCCTTCTGCAGAAGATAATGATTCAAAGAATTCACGAAAGAGGAACAGAACTGCAAATCTGTTCTGATCCCACCTCAAATCTTCATCGGCTGGATGGAAGATTGGAGGACACCTATTCACATTCAGCTGAAAGGCATAGGCTCATCTGCATGAACTTAGGTGTGGAGATACAAGTGCATTTACCAACATGCTCTCCTTTGGGTCTTTCACCCAGCACATGAAGATCTGGAAACAGAAGAAAAGTGATGCTGGGGAAGCAGTTAAAATACATAGCCTTTTTGTTCTCTCCCCAAGTATTCTTTCTCTGGAGCTTAATATGGCACTTATCTCTTTCTGAATCATCTGAAATATGATTATGGGATTACATATTGGATTCCTTGTAGGTTTTAGTGATTTACTTCCTCCCCCCATTCCTATTAGGTCTTTGAGTTGGGAGGGAGGCAAAATCACTTTCCCCTTCCACTTAGCAACAGCAGTAGCACTTAGACTTATATACCACTTCATAGTGCTTTTATAATCCTCTTTAAGTGGTTTACAGAGTCAGCCATATTGCCACCAACAATCTGGGTCCTCATTTTACCCACCTCAGAAGGATGGAAGGCTGAGTGAACCTTGAGTCAGTGAGATTTGAACTGCCAAACTGCAGCTAGCAGTCAGCTGAAGTAGTCTGCAGTACTGCACTCTAACCATTGTGCCACCTTGGCTCCACTTACCTATATGAGCACCCCTTAACTTGCAAACTTCATCTGGAATCTCCTAGAAAGTAATGCTTCTTAAGCCCATTTTGGAATGGTTCTGTTACCACCATTTGTTTCCAACACTGCAGAGGGAGAGTCGTTGTGTAATTTGTGCTAATAATGAGGTAATCTGAAATACTGGATTTATCTTTTATCTTTCCCTGCAAATGGCCACATATCACATTTTACTAGCTTCAAAACTCTGCATTTGGAAGTCTTAATGCTGATGGAAGAGATCTGGATCTCTGCCTCAAAATTCCACCTTCCTGAAACTGCTACATCATCCCTAACAATCAACACAATGATTGCAATTCTGGCTTCTTCTTTTTCCCTCCTAATGCCCTCTCTCTTTTTTTCCCCACTTTGCAATGCAACATCAAGAAGGAAGAAAGTCAAATTCCCACCTCCAATTCGTTGCTCGCTTTCTGCCACAATCTGTTAATAGCAGCTTTTCTACAAAAAGATAATGCTGTTACAAATCCAACTGTCCTTTTTTTGTTGTTGTTGTTGCAAAACAAAAGAAAACAAAACAAAAATCACCCCTAGTTGAGCTATAAGCATGACATAGAAACTGTGAAAATTTTTTTTAAAAAAACACCAATGACACAAACTGAAAATGCTTTGGAAAAAAAAAAACCCTGCTTTTGATTCCTTTTGATCTCTCCTCTGAGTCTGCTTTTGTTCTTACATTACAAGCTGCAATATTGGATGATAAATTTAGCAGATTACAGGTGTTGATTTAGAGGGGATTCAGCTAATATAGAGAGAAGGTAGAATGACAAATGTTTGGAAAAGTAAAACATCAGGAATCTGACATAAAGGATGAGGAATATACGCCATTGCAGAGGAAACCTCAAGTTTGTGAGAAATCCAAGAGCATCACCCATTATTCTTCCCGTTCATCAGCACACACATCTTTCATATAGCATTATTGCAGAAATTTGTAGATTGGTCTAAAGTAGTCTGTATGTCTGTGATAGGTGCTAAAATATTCTATCATAATAATAATAATAAAATAATAAAATAATAATAATAATAATAATAATAATAATAATAATAATAATATTAAGCTGGAAATTGTCCTGTGTTGCACTCTGTAATGTATGAAGCTTTTTTTCTAATATACATTTTTATATAGTTTTTTTCCGTCATTATAGCAATAGCGCTTAGCCTTATATACCACTTCACAGTGCTTTACAACCCTCTCTAAGTTGTTTACAGAATGAGCATTTTGCCCCCCTACAATCGGAGTCCTCATTTTACTGAACTCAGAAGGATGGAAGGCTGAGTTAACCTTGAGCCAGTCAGGATCAAACTCCTGACCATGGGCAGAGTTAGCCTGCAATTCTGCATTCTAACCACTGTGCCACTATGACTCTTTATTACTATTACTACTTTTCCAATCAGCATTGTGCAATGAGTGAGGATATCGCAGCAGCAGCAGAGATGCAGTAATGTCATGGGAAGGACCAACTCCTCAGTGCTATTCATACCAATGTTTTTTAAAGATGGCAACTTTAAGATGAACTGCTTGGGGAATTCTGGGAATTGAAGTCCAAACATCTTAAACCTGCCAAGCTTCAGAAACCCTGATCTACACAGATATCAATCTACGTTTTTGACTGCAAGCTGCCTGTGCAGTTACTTTTGAGCTGCACCCTCTTTCCATGTCCACGAAGGCACATGAGGGAGTGAGAAGCAACTGGGGGAAGAGATAGCTGAACTCATTCTTCCTCCTCAGGGGGCTGCACCCAAAATATTAGCAAGATTCCAGCAATCCTTTAATACAGGTCCAATTTACATCGTCCCTTGGTCTGTGCGATTTACCATCTAGTCACCAATGAAATGAAATGTGGCTAGGCTAGGCTAGGTGGCTTAGTGGCTAAGACGATCAGAAAGGTCAGCAGTTTGGCGGTTCGAATCCCTAGTATAGGTCTCCTGCGTGAGCAGTGGGTTGGACTAGATGACCTCCATGGTCCCTTCCAACTCTATTACTGTTACTGAAACTGCAAACCTGCTGGCAAAATGATTTCTTTAAAAAAGAAAAAAAGCATTAATATTTCCCACCCAATAAGCAGCTGCTAACTGGCTCTGTAGAACTGAATTAGAAAAGTGGTCCTTTAATAGAAGCTGGACCCTGAGATGGCCATCCATCTCAAAGGTTAAAGCCATGTTATAAAGCCTTCTGCTAAGTTATTTATACAGTCAGTGAGAAGAGAGAGGTCAGGATATTGATTTCCGCAAAATGCCAGCAGTTCAAGGATAGAGAAAGACTTATTTCTCTTCTTCTGTATTCTACACAATTTATTGAAAATTACCACTAACAGCATTAAACAAAAAAATGGCACATGTCGTATACATATGACACATGTGCTATTTTGCTAGTCCTACGGTTTATGATGAACTTATTCCATACATCACGATTCGTCCCAAAGCATGTGAATTTCAGAAATAGTGCAGAATCTTGGGTGAACACAACAGCTTCCAAATGACAGGACTCTCTGCATCAGAAACAATAGCTGTTGTTTTTGTTGTAGAAAGAGCATCGACAAAAAAATTAACCTTGCAGTCTATGCTATGAATGAAATGATGTGATGAAGCCAATTTATTGAACCTAAACTTCAGCCGTGGTCAATCCCTGAACAAGAGGAATCTCTCGTGCGATGCCAAGTATTTTGCCTTTTTAAGTTCCATGGTAGAAAAGAGAATATACACACATGGCTGTCATGCCTTATTATAAAATGAATACTGTTCTGTCCCCACTACATGTTAGGCTGTGAGCAGTTCAACATGCAGCTAAACCCACCTATCCTCCAATAAAACAGACCGTGTGCTTAGATCTGAATATTTTATTGAAAGAACAGGATATGGTGAAACTGGGGAAACTGGGGATACATACAATGAGAACCAAATACAAAATAGACAGTATTAAGTTACTGCTGAACATAGCAATTAAGTTTAATAGCTTATTGTCACTGTACGTATATACACAGTATACCCATAAAACGAAATTCACATAACACCCAGAGACCAAGCCCAACACACATGACAATCCCCAGACATACAAAATTCCCTCAACCACCTAAGCAGCCACACAGCAGACCAAGTAATGCTGTCCAACAGCTCACTGATGGTGGCCCTTTAGTTCATTTTTGAGTGTAATTATAGCTCTGGGATAAAAACTATTCAGAAAACGTGTGGTCCGAGTTTTAATTGTTCTGTATCTTCTGCCAAAAGGCAACAGTCCAAAAAGATTGTAAACAGGATGGGAAGAGTCTCTGAGAATGTTGTGCAACTTCCTCAAACAATGAGATGCAAAGATGTCATCCAGGGATGGTAGCTGGAGCCCGATGATATTCTGGGCAATTTTAATGATTCTCCGTAGAGCTTTTATGTCCGCTGCAGAGCTGCTCCCATACCATGCAAGAATGCTGTATTTCAGGTCACTGTCAATGATGCTGCGATAGTAGGACAGAAGTAGATGCTGAGATAGATTTATCTTCCTGAGTAAATTAGTAAATACAAGCAAATTTAAATCTCACCAGCGATGCTCTGTGTGTGGGATGTGGGTTTGTCTTTGGATGACCATGTGTTACTGCCTTCTCCAAATGCTAAAGGAAATGGGGTCTGGCTTCCCAGCATGGACTTGGTTTGAGAGTGCGGGTTGATGGGTAAAATGGGTTGGGTCAGCTTCAAACAATATACCTGGTATTTCTCTCTCCGGCCACTAGATGGGGCTAGAGAGCAACAACAGTATAAAAGTTATATGTTGGGGAATGACAGGTACCATAATGTTTTTGGTGCCTCTTTCAGTTATGGAATATTTAAAACTGTGATAAAGAACTGCAGGCTCCATATTCTGAAGGGCAAAAAGACACATGATATATACTAGAGAGTTCTTAGATGTATATCTTCCTGAATTCCCTCCAGAACCAAAAGAAAAGTTTTTACTGGATCTTTCTTCTGTGTGTTTTCCCCACAACAAATATCTGGGAATAAGTTGACTGAGAAAGAGTGATTAGCCTGATATTCACTTACAGGACCTCAATAGCTGATCTGAACTTGGATCTCCTGACAGTTACTCTATCAACAGCAGAAAAAAACCATGGTATTTATAGGCTGTTTGGAGCCATTCCAAGGCATCTCATTCAGTGGTACGATTTTGAACCAGACACATCTTTAGTGCAGGCCATTAAAGCTCCATTAAAGCTTTTTTAACTCCTGTGATCAGACATAACATCAGATTTAACAATAAAAGGATGGAATAACTTTGCATTATACAAGTGGACAATATTTTTAACAGCTAACAGAAATAAATTGACAATGGTTTTTCATCAACAACTTGGTTCACAAGCTCGTTCTGTTTTCATGTCCTGGTTTTATCTAACAGTGGTTTGTACACATGGCAGCCACCTGGGTTTGAATAAAATGAAAATATACAGTTCAGAACAAATTAGGAATAGAAAATTTCCAATGTTAATAATGATGATAATATATATTTTACCTTATCAACAATGGCTCAAGGTAACATACGGTGAATTAAAATTATTAAAAAAGCAAAAAAACCAACACCTTTGAACTCTGATGTTGCAGAAGATTCCTGACAATACCATGGACAATCAAGAAAACAAATTAGGTCAGCAGTGTGCGCAGCAGCTGAAAAAGCTAATACAATCCTTGGTTGTATAAACAGAGGCATAGAATCAAAATCACATAAAGTATTAGTACCATTTTATAAAGCCTTAATAAGGCCACACCTGAAATACTGCATCCAGTTTTGGTCACCACATTACAAAAAAGATGTTGAGACTTTGGAAAAAGTGCCAAGAAGAGCAACTAAGATGATTAAAGGCCTGGAGGCTAAAACATATGAAGAACGGTCGCAGGATTTGGATTTGGCTAGTCTAGAGAAAAGAAGGACAAGGAATGACATGATAGCAGTATTCCAGTATCTGAAATGCTGCCACAAAGAGGAGGGGGGTGGGTCCAATTTATTTTCTAAAGCACCAGAGGGCAGGACAAGAAACAATGGATGGAAATTAATCAAGGAGAGAAGCAACCTGGAATTAAGGAGAAACTGCCTAACAATGAGGACAGTGGAACAGCTTGCCTTCAAAAGTTGTAGGTGCTTCATCACTGGAGATTTTTAAGAAAAGACTGGAAGTCACTTGTCTGAAATGGTATAGGGCAGAGGTGTCAATCTCAAGGCCTGGAGCCCGGCTCCAGCATGTGGGGTGCTTAAATCTGGTCTGTGGGGCCACCCTGGAAACAGCAAAGGACCGGCCCGCAGTGCCTCTGCCAGTGAAAAAGGAACTCACGAGGACCACGTGCAACCCTCCCGAGCTCCATTTTTCACTGGCAAAGGGTTGCGGGACACCATTGCAGCTGAAAACGGAGCTTGAGAGCCTGTTTTTGCTGCCAACACGAGTAACGTTGAGCTGGCCATGCCCATGCCCACTCTGGCCCCCTGAGGTCAAACTCAACCCTGATGCAGCCCTCAATCAAATCGAGTTTGACACCCCTCGAGTTTGACACCCCTGCTCAAGCAGGAGGCTGGACTAGAAGACCTCCAAGGTCTCTTCCAGCTCTATTCTGATTGATTGATTGTAACCATTAGATCATCAAACAAATCAACCCAGAGTTTTCACTTGATGCACAAATGATAAGGCTCAAATTATCCTACCTGGGACACGTTATGCCAAGTCCCATCTCCCTGGAAAAGGCTCCAATGTGGGAAAAGTGGAAGGAAAGAGAAAAGGATAACCAACAGCAAAGTTTTGAACTCAATTACAGCAGTGAGACATGGGAGACATGAAAGAACAGGCTAGAGATACATCATCATGGATTGATGTGGTGGCTACCTGAAAATAGCTTAATGGCATATAATCTGTGTATTGGAAAAACGCACACACACAAACCTAACAATCTTTCAAGCTGAATCACAAACTGCCCTGCCCCAGACCTTCCTTCCTATGCAAAGGGGAAGGGATGGAAGCAGAAGTCTAGGGGTTATGCTAGCTTCTGAAAAGAACTGTGACTTATTTTATCTGAATTGTCTGATATTTGTATCAAACATTGAGACAGCCTTGCAGGATAGGAATATGGCTCTATAAGCCCAGAACATAGATGCTCTAATATCTGCTTAGTTAAGCAGGAATTTCTGGAATTTGACTCCACGTTGAGGAGATACCTTTTCTTATAGCCAATATTTACAACTGCTTAAAAACAGGAGCTTGCATAATCAGTGGGGACCTCAGTAAGGGCTTAATTTATTAGAAAAGAAAAAGGTTAAAGCTGAGAATCTTTAATCTAATACACATAGTTAAATATTCCCACCTGTGCAGAGTCCAACTGAAATTAATGGGTCTAGGCACAGCTGCTGAGATCCACAGATTACATACATTGAAAGTGTGAGGGAAGCTATTTAACTGAAAGCCATATGGAAACTGAATTAAGCTTTCATGACTTAGTAGTATCTTTCTAGGAAGACGTTCTCCCTTTACTTTCTCTCCAAAAGATCTAATTTAACCTTTTTTTTCCCTTTAAAACTGATGGTCATATTTTGGACATCAATCATGATAAAGTATTGTTATTATTATGATAGTTGTCCAAATTAATATCACAATGTCATCAACTGAGGGTTGATTAAAATTATGTGGCTCCTAACTGAGTATACAGGTAGTCCTCAATTTATGACCACAATTGAGCCCAAAATTTATATTGCTAAGTGAAACATTTGTTAAGTGAGTTTTGCCCTATTTTACTACCTTTCTTGCCACAGTTGTTAAGTGAGTCACTGCAGCTGTTAATTTAGTAACACAGTTGTGAAGTGAATCTGGTTTGACTTTGCTTGTCAGGAGGCTGCAAAAGGGGATCACATGCTCTTGGGACATAGCAATGGTCATAAATATGAACCAGTTGCCAAGCATCTGAATTTTGATCACATGATTACAGGGATGCTGCAATGTTGTAAATGTGAAAAAAACGTCGTAAGTCCCTTTTTTTCAGCACCGTTGTAACTTTAGTGAACGGTCACTAAATGAGCTGTTGTAAGTCGAGGACTACATGTATTTTGTTCCAAGTAGGCTAGTGTTATGCAAAGTTAATGATGTTGAGCACAATATGGTTAAAGCTTCTAATTGCTTGGTGAATGCTTTTAGTGTGACAAAGCGATTTTTTCCCCTCTAATCATTCTATTAACATTATCACCTAGTAACTGATAGTCAAATCTTTTTGTTTGGCTTCTAAGTGTAAGACATAAAGGTGAAGGAGTCCTTGTGTATTTTACTCCGCTAGTTGTTGCCGACTGTAGGGGGCGGTGCTTATCTCCATTTCATTGAGCCATCGCTGTCTGAAGATGCTTCTGCAGTCATGTGGCCAGCATGATGTCACGGAGTGCTGTTACCTTCCCACCAAAGTGGTACCTATTTATCTATTTGCATTTACATGCTTTTGAACTGTTAGGAGCTGGGTTAAGGATGTGACCTCATCATGTCACATGGCACTCGGGTCTCGAACCTGAGCTGCTGGCTTTCCAGCTCACAAGCCGAGTATGTTAACCACTGAGCCACCGCGCTGCCCAAGTGTAAGACATATCAGACTAAAAAAAAAATCAGTATCAACAGGCAGGCACACAGAAGCGCTCAGAAACACACACACACACACACACATCTCTATCCCAGATGAGATTCATACTGAGTTTCTCTACAGAATGTTCTCCTTGAATACATTCTTGTCAAACTCTCTCAGTAGTAAAGAGCAAGTCTGACCTTTGCTATTTCCTTTTGCAGGTCTTAGCACGATTTCTTACGCTGTTCTGGAGACTCTCCTGGCCTTTTAGAGCATATTTTAAAGAGGGCACAAGGAGAAGTAATTTCAAGGAAAATTATGTCCTCAATTCAATCAGTGGAGTTTCTTCACTGGATCTAAGTCTTTCTATTCACCAGAGACAAAGTCCTATTGTAGTTAATAAAGTGTAATGTTCAAAGCATAAAAGGATGGAATGGGGGGGGGGATAGAAAGAAAAGCAGAGCTGTAACATTAGATCTAGCAAGCCAGAGTAAGCTATCTAATTTATTTTCTTGTTTCTCAATTATTTCAATTCAACTCTTAGTTTAAAAAACAAACACACAAAAATACTTATTTTGAATCAAACATCCACTAAGATGCAATCCTTAATGCTTAGGACAATATCTCTGGGACTATTGAATAGGGTTTTGTTTTTTTTCCCCCTCATCTCTTCTAGTGCCACTCCCTTGGAGGGGAATATTCATGTTGAAACATCCTTCACTTTTTGAAAACAGTTTTTCCGATCACAGATCTCAAGGGAAGTTATCACAGGGGCTGGGTGAGGCCAAGATGGAAGGTACCGAGAATCTGAATTTTTCTCATTGCTCTGAGACCTTGGCCTGCTTTCCAAAGTGGAACTAAAATTTGTTCTGCAACATTGCTTATGCTGTCAAACTGAGGGCTTTGCTCTGACATTGACACATCTGGCATTCAGATTAGAGATGCTCTGGTTGGCATTCATATTTTCAGAGAAATCGAATAAGAAAATTGTATTTTAAAAATGAGCCGCGGTGGCGCAGTGTTTAGAATGCAGTACTGCAGGCTACTTCTGCTGATCATCGGCTGCCAGTAGTTTGGCAGTTCAGGTCTTACCAGCCTTCCATCCTTCCAAGGTGGGTAAAAGGAGGACCCAGATTGTTGGGGACAATATGCTGACTCTGTAATCCTCTTAGAGAGGGCTGTAAAGCATTGTGAAGCAGTATAGAAGACTAGGTGCGATTGCTATTGCTTTACAGTCCCTATTTATGCATGATTTGTCTACTTTTTTAAAACAAAATTGCTGTTCAGTTAATCAACTGATTTATTTTTTTTTTGTATTTATACATTGTCTGAGGTTGCCCCTATTGAGGTGGCTAACAGCCTACTATTATTTATTTATTTATTTATTTGTTTAAATTTATATGCCGCCCTTCTCCCGAGGGACTCGTGGCAGCTCACAAAAGGTTAAAAACCGAAGAACAATAAAAAAATATAATTAATTTAGCATAATTAAAATCCCACAATTTAAAACCCATATTAAAACCAACTAAAAACACCCTGCAGATCAGATGAGTTGTTTAAAAAGCCACGTCTTTAGGTCCTTGCGGAAGGAGCGGAGGTCAGGAGCTGTTCAGAGCTCAGTGGGTAAGGCATTCCAGAGGGTTGGCGCGCTCACCGAGAACACCCTCATCCTGGGCACCATCAGCCGACATTGCTTGGTCGACGGCACCCCGAGGAGGGCTGCCCTATGTGAGCGCGCTGGTCGGTGAGAGGCAGGCAGTAGGTGCTCCTTCAAGTACCCCGGGCCCATGCCACTATACTAAAAACTATTAAAAACAATAATCTAGAACAGACAAGTACATTTCAAAAAAAAGTTACTGAGACAGCACAGAAAAACAAAGTTAGCAATATAAAGATAAGCCAACCAATAGCAAGTATAACAAATTGTTAGAAAACAGTAAATTGTAAAAGCTAGCTGCAAATTAAATATCAGCATAAATATAAATTAAAACATTTTTTAAAAAATAGATTCCATTCAATAGATATTGGCTGCTCCTTAAAAGCTCTGCCTCTAGCGTCCTTTGATCTAAATAATAAGAATAAGAATAAATAATAAGAGCCATGTTGGCACAGTAGTTAGAATGCAATATTGCAGGTGAACTCTACTCATTGCCAGCAGTTTGATTCTCACCGGCTCAAGGTTGACTCAGCCTTTCATCCTTCCCAGGTCGGTAAAATAAAGACCCAGATTGTTGGGGGCAATATGTTGACTCTGTAAACTGCTGAGAGAGGGCTGTGAAGCACTATAAAGCGGTATGTGAGTCTAAGTGCTATTGCTATCTAATGGTTCTTAAGAATGGGGGCCATAAATAGTGTATCAGTGAGGAAACTTAAGTCTGGAAATGCATTTTCAAGTACAGATATTCCTTCAAACAAAGGAAAAACAAATCAACATGGAAAGAACTTATTAGTAAATGTATGCAAATAGCCTGAAAATATATTTGATTCATCCTTCCTTTCCAGCCTTTGAAAGATGTTAGAAGTGGCTGAGAGATTTGCTCTTTGGTGCATTTGTATGTCAAAGCAGAGAGGCATTCAGCTTCAGACCACTTTCACCCCTCTCAGACATTCTGTCTGTCTTTACCTCTGATTACATATGTTCTGTTGGATACTTGCAATCAAGCACTATTTCCTTCCCATGTTTTTTTTGAAAGTAATTTAATGCAGTTGGATTGTTAATGCTACATTTTAATGCAAATTGGAGAGCTCTTGCATCTTTTGACCCCGCTGTTGGAACTGAGATGTAACTCTAACACTCTGAGACACATTTCAGAACCAGCATTTGCTTCTCCCTATCACTCATTCAGATGCAAGACAGAGCCTTTGGAGAAAAGGATACCCTCCTCCAGTGGTGGGATTCAAATAATTTAACAACCAGTTCTCTGCCCTAATGACCGTCTGGGTGGGCGTGGCCATGATGGCCATGGCCAGGGGGTGTGAGAGGCAGTACTCAGCCTCCTGCACCCACCCTGGGAGCAAAAATGGGCCGTGGGGGGCCACGCCCCCCCGCACCCCATTTTGGGTTAGTAGGCCTCCCTGCACTTACCTGGGAGCGAAAATAGGGCGCATGGGGACTCCTGGAAGGGTTGGGGAGGGGAGGGGCCAGCCAGTAATTTAACAACCGGTTTGCCAGAATTGGCCTGAACTGGCTGAATCCTACCACTGCCCTGCTCCTCTTCTAACCCTTTCTCATGTTTACCAGTTGGTATTTGCTGCCCCAACTAAAAAGGTAAGGGTTATGTGGTATGCCATGAATAGAGTAGTGTGAAAAAAAAGGGGGATATGAAATATTGAGCCAAAGATTTTTAAAGTATTCTTTTGGGCTTTTTTTTCAGAAAGAAGAGATGATATTCACATCATTAAAAATGCAAGTATCGGGGGAAAAACATGATCCGAGAGCTATCATTTTTCAGAAAAAGTAGCAAAGGTTCCATTTTTATTTATTTATTAAACACACTTATATCGCTGCCCAACTCACAATTGGTGACTCCGACTTTAATAAAAGTAAATTCATGTATTAACTTAAATAATAAAAAAGTTGGAAGTGAAGGGATAACTTTTAATTGCAGATTATAAATTAACCAGATTCATGCTATCCAAATGTGTGAATAGCTTTCTTTGCTAGAAGGAAAGATGTATAAATACATATATTATTTTGAAAGAAAGCATGAATTTTCATGTGGACTTGTTTACCTGTTTACAAAAGCTGTGAAAGAGAAGTGAAAGATTTATGAATAAGAATATATGAAATAAAATAAATCAATTGATTCGTTTATCTGGGTGAGGGCCAAATGTAATAATTTCTTCAGGGTGAGGGCCAAATGTAATAATTTCTTCAGGATGTGAACAATCCTTCCAAAGAAGCAAAAAAGTTCAAAGAGGATAGAGAACGATATTATTGGCTAGCTGCGATTACCTAAAAGAGGAGACTCAGTTCCACCTTATTTGAAATAATGCTCAAGCAATATATTATTTTAAAGACAACACAGCAATGCTTTTGTTATAATCAAGAGAAAGCATGGATGAGAACATGGAAAAGGGCATCAGATGGTTTATTTTTTATGGGTGTTTTTACTTTCATTTTGCTTTCAATCCAGGTATAATATGGATCTGTTATTGGAAAAGTCAATTACAGATCCCCACCCCTCAATAAAATCCTTCATGAAAATTATTATCGCCAAGTGGATTGAGATCTTGCACCTATTCTTGAGTAGTAAAGAAGAAAGGGGAAATTTAGCTGCTAGCTGTTTTAAAGTAACACAGCATTGGACCATATATTCAAGGTCTATTTGCTCCCTTTATGCAAATATTTTGGAATTCCACTCCCATAGTTCTTTGCATCTGTTCTTAATGTTGAGGTTTGTTGGGAGCTGAAGAACAAAACTGTTAGAGAGGAAGAAACTGCCAACAATGTCATGTTATCTCTGCTCATCCATCCATTCCTATTAATCCAAAAACTTCAAAGTGGACAGATGCTCTCCATAATGTGGAAGTGCAGCAGAAAAATGTGTTCTTTGAAAATTGTTAGTAAATTAATAGTAGGCCAGTTGTCCATTTCTTCAGTCCAAAAATGGTTGAAGCAACTGGCCAGTGTGAATAAGCACTCTTTTCCCCACCTACTATTCATCCTATAATGTTGGGCAATCTATAAACTAATGTTCCTTTTTGTGCTAGCCCAATATTTAATGAAACAGCTTATAAACTTTAAGAGAATTGCCTTGTATATTTAGGGGGGGAAATGTAATGAATATTAAGGGCATGATATAGTCAAAGCGAAATTTTTCAAATCTTATTCTTCTTGTTGTTAGTTGCGAAGTCATGTCCAACCCATCATGACCTCCAGGCCTTCCTGTCCTCTACCATCCTCTGGAGTCCATTTAAGCTCATGCCTACTGCTTCAGTGACTCCATCCAGCCACCTCGTTCTCTGCCGTCTCCTTCTTCTTTTGCCCTCAATTGTTCCCAGCATTAGGCTCTTCTCTAGTGAGTCCTTCCTTCTCATTAGATGGCCAAAGTATTTGAGTTTCATCTTCAGGATCTGGCCTTCCAAAGAGCAGTCAGGGTTGATCTCCTCTAGGACTGACCGGTTTGATTGCCTTGCAGTCCAAGAGACTCGCAGGAGTCTTCTCCAGCACCATAGTTCAAAAGCCTCAATTCTTTGGCGCTCAGCCTTTCTTATGGTCCAACTTTCAAAGCCATACATCTTATTCTTAAGGGAAGTGAAAGGTGCATTTGCAATCTTCTTGTATCCAAATCAATGGAGTTGCAAAGCCTATTCAGTAGCTCATATCTCTGAAATTATATTAGTTCCCATTTAACATTCAACATTCTTGGAAACATATTTACTTTTGAACTCATGACCTATCAAAACCAGGAGAATAGCAAAAGGTCTGACCTCAAAGTTTCACTAGCTTTGTGAAAGATTATTTAAAACAAGACAGTTGTTTGACCACATCAAAAGACTTCTTTGATCTCATAAAAAGACTGCTTTGAGAGATGACTTGCAATACTACACTGCAATACTACACTGCAAACATCACACATTTATCATGAATATTAATTTGACTTCTCATAATTGCTGGCAAATGGATACTTCAACAGTGTTCACTGAACAGTATTAAATATTGAACAAGACTGAAGTTGTATATATAATAATATGATTTGTGGTGACATACAGTAATGACGTGATAAACACATATGTGTAATCCAGACCATAGTCCATTTTTTTTTTCATTTAAGTGAAGGATATCGACTTGGCATGCTTAAAGTAGAATCTGACTTCCCTCTTGGGAATTGCAGATAGTATTTCCCAGGAAGACATCTGGCATTTGTAAAACCAGGTTGTGACTTTAGTAATCCCACAATGATATTAATGGGCAGAGCAGTTCTGTCACATATCTTCAACTGTGACTGAGTGGACATCTTTATAGTTTGGAACTTGTTCTGAAGGGACATAATCTTTTCTGAAACAGCAGCTAAGAGCTGCCTCATGTTGTTCTACTGTACTAAGATACTGATTGAGAAGAACAAAACAGATCCAATAGTGTAAAAGAAGCAATGAGGTGATTCACATTTTGGGATTTTACCTCTCACACAGCCACAGGAAAACATGACAAACCAGCAAGAAAGCAATCCCTAAATTGCCCAATTTTGCAACCACACAAAAATGCAATTCATTTTCATTTATGTGCTGTATGAATTAAATTTATGATTTCTCTAATTATCAGAGCCCACATGGTGTAATAAGAGAGCCAGTTTGGTTTGGTGGTTAAGAGACCAGGCTAGAAACCAAGAAACTATGAGTTCACTGGGCTTACTTACTGGACTGCTCATTCGCCCTTTGCCCAACTTCCCTCACAGGGTTATTCATGAGGTAAAATGAAAGGGAACCTCAATGTAAGCTTCTATCTTTAATTTTTTCATTGATAGCCTCCTAGAAGGATTCCTGGAAGAACAGACAAAAATGTTCTAGATGCAAAAGACCCTGTTTGTTTCTCCTGGGGGGGTGGGAATCTTTGAAAATAGGGAGGCTCTTTCAAACAAAACTGGTAGTAAAAATAGGGTGATGAAAAATCTAAATTAAAGTATTCCTGTGTGTTTTATGTTCCTAATCTCACATTTCCTCAAGTATTCAGTCAGAAAGAGTCTGTTGTTTAATTCAGTGTTTGGCAAATCTAAGACATGTGGAGTTTAACTTCCAGAATTCCCAAGCCAGCATTGCATTAAAGCATATTGTTTCTAAATGTGAGGATTTGTCAGGGAATGAAATTTAAATATGGGGCATCCCTGTCTGGTTCAGATCTATACTCCCAACACAAAATATATGGTTTGCTCAAGGTAGGGTTAGGTTTCATTATTTTACTAAGCATGTATTTAGTAAAATACAAATGATACTCTTCCTTCACTTTGAAGGAGACTTGACTTAATGTGTGAACAGGCTTTGGTGAACTTGTCCTCTTCAGCACTCATCATAATTTGAGTTTGAGATCTCCCCCTCCAGCTGTGAAAGTTGTATGAACCAAAAAAAATCCCTTCAGCAAAAATGTAATAGGTGGATAAACAACGAAAGATTTGCTACCCCTTCATAGTCCTCAGAATCTGCAGCCTATGCTGTTGACTTCTCTCTCTTGAAAAGTAGAGCTACCCTTTTTATCAGGTCTGACAGTCTGTCAACAAATTTATTTTTTTAAAAAAAAAAACTTTTAATTTCTGCTAAATTGCCTGTCCAACTGTGTATTTTCTTTTTCTTTTTTTTTTTTTTAAAAAGCTGGTATTAAAACATTGATGCAATAGTACTAAAATAAAAAGTGTTCTATAATATGTTGATCAAACAACATGTTGCATTTCCCAAGTTTTCTGCTAAGTGCATTTCAGCAATCTCTTTCTCCTTTAAATCTAATTTTTTATTCTAAAACATGTTCCAATATGTTAAAAGATCATCAAGCAACTGTGCAATACTTACCTATTTTAATATAATAGGTAATAAAGTTTAATACCTACATATGAAAATACCAGTTCAATTCAGTGGATATGTTAATTTTTTTCTGATCAATCATCTAACCCCCAGCCCATATAGCCACATCATGTATGTTGTGGTCTGCCAGCAGCCTGTGGAGCTGGCAGCGGAGTCAAACAGTGAGGAGGCTGGGGAGGAACATGGGCCAGTCCTGGAGTCTGGGGAAGGCCCGGATGGGCTCTGTGTCAGAGGCAGAGATGGGGCCAGGGCCATCTGGGAGTGATGCGCAGACTCCGGAGCCTCCAGAGTTGGACAGCAGAGAGGCAGAGGAACAGGAGGAGCCTGTTCTCAGTGCGCGCATGCGCAGAGCTGCCAGAAGGCACGAACAGTTAAATCAAAAGGGACAACTCGGGAGTAAGGCCTGGAGATGATTGGCCCCACCCATAAGGCTTAAAAGAGGAGCAAAGGCACAGTTAAATTAACAGAATTGTTAATTCTGTTCCCAGTCGGTATCTCTGTTTGATTTTGGAATCCGTGTGGCTTTGCCAAATAGGTCTTTGGCAGAGTATCAAGGGAGATAAAGGTTGGTGATTATCCCGAAGGACTTCTCCCGAAGGATTTTTTGCAACTAATTGGGACTCAGCTGTGAATGAACATAATTGCAATAAAAGAGGTTTTTGGGACTACTTGTGTGTTTTAATGACTCAGGAAGCCTAGGTCACAACAATGTAGCTCGAACATGAATGCTTGTATATAGAGAAGGTTTATTACCATCGCTCCTGTACCAAATATATACAGTCAGTTACTGTATCCAGCATTGTGCAGAAGATATTTAGGGAGATCGTGAGCTACCAGATTGGAGGCATCATCATGCTTCTATGGTCCTAGCCATAGAACATTTAAACTAAAATCCAATAGATTCTCACAGAAGACAGCCTTTGATGTGTCTTCGTTTTTCTTTCAGAGTTGTGAACTGCTTCCCACATGATTTTCTTCACACACACACGGAGCATTGTCCTCACAGACTACCTTCAGCATACCTCAGGGACAGAGATGAGCAGGGAGCTCATTTGCTCTCAATTTTGGGAAGGCAGTTTCAGGACAGTGATTGATGGATGATCTTCTGTCCTCTCTCATGGTAAAGCATTTTCAAAGCTATCAACATTGGAGAGAGTACTTCACAACTATCATTTAACTGCTGCCATACTGAAATCCCAACTGAAAGGAGTTGAGAAAATTTGTGAGGGAGAAGAGTTTGCATCCCACAGTTTGTATCACTCTCCTTAACAGGAAGACCTTGCTGGGATATCTATTTTAAGCCATTACATTTGTGTTTGAATATTTAAGTCTATTTAATTTGAGATACGTCTATCAATCTCTTGATACACAGTCATATCTCAAAAGTAGTGGAATTTAGCCAGAGGTTCATGTTCTCCTCCAACCAAGATGGAAGGACCCTAATTAGCTAGGTATGGACAGGGAGAGGACAGACCAATAAGAGTGGATCAGATCAGAGCCTGACCTCATCATGTCCAATTTCCTTAAATTGTCTACGTAATATGTTTTCTGACAGGAAAAGAAAGAAAAGTTTTCTCAAATTGAACACCTAAAGATGACTTCAGGCTGAGGAGATGAAGCAGAGGAGAAGGTAAGGCGTTTTTCAGCCACAGCAAACAAGATGTAAGGCTGAATGAGCCCAAGAAAGGCAACATATTAAAGAAAGAATGGGAGAGCTCATTTTTGAGGCACTTCCTGGTCAGCTTGTCCATCTTCCATACTTTCTGATTTTGGTGTATTTTATCCTGGAGATTCATGTTTTGCACGTTTTGTCCATTTCCTCCTGTGTATTGTAGCAAGCGGCAACAAAAATAATTGGAGTTAGTTAATAATAGCCTAGTTGTTAGTAAAATCCTCAACTTCTGGCTATTTCTGAGAGAGGGAAATGGGTATTTATTTGACTCCAGAAACAATGTGTGTATATGTTGATATTTTTCACAATTGCAATTCCCCAATTATGACATCATTAGACAGCCAGGGCTTCATTTTATATCTCCTATTTTACAAAAATACCTCAAGAGAGTGAGGATCATTAGCTTTTAATATTTATTCCCTTTCAAATTGTTTCATGGGGCTTTAAAATGTTGCTTACAGATGTAAATAAGTGATTGATGATTTGGTATTTTCAGCTTCTTAAGCACCACACCAAAGTAATGCTGATACAAGAAGTGGGGGGAAAAAACACATTTTCTTCATCCCAGCATATTTTTTTAATTGGCAAAGCACATTAATTGGCAATGTGGAACCACAAATATTTTGAATTTTTCAGGATAACTAAGAAGTCTTTTGGCAGCTTCCTTTAATACAGCACAAGGAAGGTTTACTCTTGATGTGATCAGTTGGCTGTATCATCATCAGTGTAAAAACGACAGTATACCCGTGATCCACAAAATACCCGTGTTGTCTAGAATGATGCGTTGTTGTTTTTCTGCAACAGATGATCACATCTCTCTCTCTCTCCCTCTCTCTCTCTCCCTCCCTCCCTCCTTATCTCTCTTTCTCTTTCAACTGTTGGTCTGAATTGAAAGCCTGAAGCACCGGCTTCAGCTTGAACAAAACTCAGCATCTTCTGTGGTTTATCTTTCCTTTTTTCAGGTCCTCCAGCTTACTGCAACTCTTCCCAAAGTGTTGTCGGAAGGTCATGAATTGCTTATGTCTCTTACACAACTGCAGCAGCAGCAGCAGCAGCAGCATTTCAAACAGCCAATTTCTAAAAGGAGAATGTACTGAAAACAATGTTCAGTGATATTAGTCCTTGGGCTCCACTTACACAATCATCTTTGTCTATAAATTTAGCCACTCTAGAACAGTTAATGATCTACTCCATATAGACCAATTCCAAGGAAATTTAACTAAGAACGGTATTGTCCCTACATGAATTGATTCTGTTAAAGTTGCAATTTCTTCATTCGCTATGCATCATCTCAGATTAGATTTATCAGACATGTGGCTGTTGTGTAATGGTCAGAGTGCAGGAATAATTTGAGCAAATCCAGGTTTGTCTCTTGATTCAATCATGAACCATATGGAGTGATTATCTGTCCATCTTTCCTATTTCACCTGAAGTGACGTCTGCAGGGGAAAGAGGTCAACACAGAGGTGGAAGCAGCATTCAAATGCAACCAAATGCCCTTGGTGAGTGCAACATCAAAGGGGTACAACTTTGGCCACCTTGCCTTTTTTTGAGCCCTTGAACTTGTGGATGCTGATATTCACATAGTTGGTGTCATGCTGAGCAGGAGAGGAATAAACATTGCTGTATCTCATCTTATATGCCTATTAAAAAGATGAAATTAAAAATATAACAGAAAACCACTTCTATGACACAGACATCTTGCCAAGAACTGAGTTCAGATTGAAGAGGTTATATGTATATTGTATATGTTATGTGTGTTTATAGTATATGTTACATGTATATCAGTGTGTGTGTGTATACATACATACATACATATATATATATATATATATATATATATATGTGTGTGTGTGTGTGTGTGTGTGTGTGTGTGTGTGTGTGTGTGTGTTTACCGGGACACCTGGTCTACCCCAACATGTGGGAGGGGGCATTCTGCTCTCTTTTGCCTTTCAGCTCCAATCCAAGAGCCGTCAAGCAGTCACATTCACGACAAACCACTTTATACCAAATTTATATTTTGCTGATAAAGAAATAAAGGGAGACTAGTATAGATCTATTTCAAGCTGTTTAGCTTTCATCAGCTAGCCATACCCTTACTCGGATTTGAACTTGGGCTTCCTGCATGTTAGGCAGTTGAATTAACCTTCTGAGCCACAAGTTCTCCTCCCTTCATCAGCTTGAGCCAGGGGAAATACACACACACACACACACACACACACACACACACACACACACACACGGGGTGAAATCCAGTAGGTTCTGGAGAACCAATAGCAGAAATTTTGAGCAGTTCGGAGAACTGGCAAATACTACCTCTGGCTGGCCCCAGAGTGGGGAGGGAATGGAGATTTTGCAGTATCTTTCCCCTGCCACACTCACCAAGCCACACCACACCTACCAAGCCACGCCCACATACACACACACACACACACAGAGAGAGAATATATGTATATTGGGGACGCTATGGGGAGTTCAGGAATAATTATTCCACTAAGTATAATTTTTCTTTTACAAAAAATTGATGTAGTCTGAATTTTTGTAGCAGTCATAAATGTTCTTATTATTTATGTATATGTGTATTAAAGTTGAATTTCCTTCCATTTTATTCCTACAAAAATTCTAAGAGGTAGATTATATTTAGAGTAGGTGTCATTCCAGCTAGAGGTAACCAGAGATTCCTGGACCTACTCCAGTTTCTTAGGGAATATCAACAGGGTCTCGGGGGAAAGTCTCCGGGAGTCAGAAGTAACACAGGGGCAATGAGACCACCAGCAAAATTTTCCTCCAGGTTGCTCTTGGGGGTAAGAGTAAAGTTCATTATCTTTCCTAGCTGTGCATAGTAGCCTGGTAAGAGAACTTGTTATTGACCAAGAATGCAATCCAAGCCAAGGCCATTCATCTATTGGAAGTCCTGAAATTAATCAGTGTACCATAGTATACAACTTGCCCTGGTACAGGTAGTCGTTGACTTACAACAGTTCATTTACGGACCGTTCGAAGTTACAATGGTACTGAAAAAAAATGACTTATGACCATTTTTCACACTTATGACCACCGTAGCATCCCCATGGTCATGTGATTTACATTCAGATGCTTGACAACTGACTCACATTTATGACGGTTGCAGTGTCCTGGAATCATGTGATCCCCCCTTTTGCAAACTTCTGACAAGCAAAGTCAATAGGGAAACCAGATTCACTTAACAACCGTGTTGCTAATTTAACAACTGCAGTGATTCACTTAACAAATGTGGTGAGAAAAGTTGTAAAATGGGGCGAAACCAGTGGTGATATGTAAAATTTGTTACTACTGGTTCTGTGGGCGTGGCTTGGTGGTGGGGGTGTAATATGACTGAGCGGGCGTGGCCAACTTTTTTTTTTTTTTTTTTTACTTTTAAAACCATTTTTTCTTCGGCTGAAGAGGTTGTAAAAAAAATGCTTTTAAAGCCTCTGATGATCCCAGCTGACTTGCCTGATCGGCAGAGGCTTTTTTTTTTTTTTTTACTTTTAAAAGCATTTTTTTCGGCCAAAGAGGTTGTAGAAAAAATGCTTTTAAAAATAAAAAAAAAGCCTCTGATGATTGCGGGGCTCAGCTGAGCAATGGGGGGGGCAGGGATTTTTGCTACTGGTTCTCCAAACCACCTGCCTCCATCGCTACCGGATCAGGCGATCCGGTCTGAACTGGGAGCATTTCACCCCTGGGCGAAACCCATTTAACAACATAAATTTTTGGCTGAATTGTGGTCGTAAGTTGAGGACTACCTGTACAAGAACCCTGCAAAGGAGCAGGAACTAAAAGATCAGGGATGTAAGATGGACTGGTTTTCATATATGCAAATATTTTCTAGATATCGAGAAGATCTCAAACAAGAGAGTTATTATAATGTTTTGACTAATTTAGATAAGATTTTAATGGGTTCTGATGACCATGTAATTAAAAAGTTATACAGATATTTGCTAGAGGTAAAATTGGAAGAAGAACAAGTTAAAGAATCAATGATAGCGTGGGGAAAAAAATTTGGTTATGGTATTGACTTAGAGAAATAGCAAAAATTGTGGTCACATAATTATAAAATGACAATGTCTACAGCATATAAGGAGAATTTGTATTAGATGTTTCACAGGTGGCACATACCCCTGGCGAGGATAGACAGAATGTTTAAGAATAAATCGGAGAAGTGTTGGAAATGTCATCAGACCCCAGGATCATATTACCATATGTGATGGACATGCGTAGAAGCAAAGAGATATTGGACTAAGATATACACATGGTTGGAAAAAATGACAAAGAGACATATTGACTTTAAACCAGAGACATTTTTATTAGGGATCTTACCAGAGACATTTAATAAAGAATTGCAATATTTAATTGTGAATGTTTTAACAGCAGCTAGAATTGTATTTGCCAAAAATTGGAAAGGAGAGAAGATACCTATTGATGAAGAAATTATTAAGAAAATGTTGGATTGTGCTGAAATGAGTAAATTGACATTTGAAATAAGAGAACAGGAAGATAAACAATATTATTTGATATGGGGTTTATTTTATCAATGGATAGATAATAAAACATGGAGATAAAATATGATATATGAAATGAAATTAAGATAAAATGTGTAAAAATTTGGTTTTTTCTTAGTGGAAAAGAAACATGTGTCATATATTGATATCTTGAAGAGTTTGTGAGCACGAAAAGATTTTAACCAACCAAAACACTGTCTGTAATTGTTTGAAAAGATGATGCTTTTATGTTGTTTTTTTGTTTGAAAAATAAATAAATAAATAAAAGAACCCTGCAAAGGATGCCTGTTGAAGAAAAACCTGTGTTTTTCATCCCAATCACCCTCAGCGGTGCTGTAGGATCATTTGTCTTGACAACAGAACTAACCACCTGCTAAAGCACATCTCCAACATTCTTAGATCTGCTTTTCATCTTTCTCACCAAAATTGTAAATTCAAAAACCCACCCTGGAAAGCAGAGATGGTGGAGAAAAATAACAGACTATTCCAGCTGCATATGCCCCTGGCTGTGGGTGTCTTTTTCTGATAATCTTTTTGTTGCTTAAAAGTTAAGTAAAAGCCCATTAACTCTGGGAGAGTTCTGCAGATGCTATTTGTCTTGCTGTTTCCACTAAATCCTTTTCTGCATTAGACATTCTTTTCTTTCCCCACCTTTATTTCTTTGTTTCTCAGGCAACATCACGAGGTGGAGAAGAAAGGGACAAGGCAATCACTTGGTTCAACAAGGAACACTTTGACTTTTGTTAAATGTCTTTAAATGGATTACAGACAGGTTCACAGGCAATGCTTGCCTGCTCTGGCATTAAACTTGTTCCTAACCCTGCCTCCCTGATAGATAGGATTGTTCTTAAACTGAATCCCTCCGAGACTGGACTTCCACCTCCATCTTCATCTCCTCAGCTCTTCCTCTGCTGGATCTCTTCTTCTTCTGGAAAATACACTGGGAAGCATTGCCCCTGCATTGGCCTGTTCGGATTGGCAAATCACCACAGGCCCAACATCACTTTGTTTCAGGGCTGGACTACATCCAAAACATTGCATATAATTTCCTGTTTTGGAATTTTTTTTTCCAGGAATGGAAGAACCATTCCTAAAACACCCACTCAAGCAAGAATAAAAGAAGATACTTTCCAGGAACCAGAATCCACTCTTTTACACATTCTAACTCACTACTGAATGCTATAGGATGAAATCAAAACCATGCAGAGTTTTAATCTAATCTTTCCTTTGGAGGCTCATTTGTGTTATGGTACAGCTCAGGCAACTATAACTTTAGACTCTGGCTATTGCATTCTACCAACACTCCTGTGATGTGGGCTGTGAAAATATTTATAGACCCCTCGCATCCTGGACATAAATTGTTTCAACTCCTACCCTCAAAACGATGCTATAGAGCACTGCACACCAAGACAACTAGACAAAAGAACAGTTTTTTCCCGAATGCCATCACTCTGCTAAACAAATAATTCCCTCAACACTGTCAAACTATTTACTAAGTCTGCATTACTATTACTATTAATCCTCTCATCATTCCTATCACCCATCTCCTCCCACTTATGACTGCATGATACAAGTCATGCATGATACAAGTAACTTTGTTACTTGTATCCTTATGATTTATATAGATAGTGATTGTTTCCTTATTGCTTATTTGTACCCTATGATTATCATTAAATATTGTACCTTATGATTCTTGACAAATGTATCTTGTCTTTTTATGTACACTGAGGGCATATGCACCAAAGACAAATTCTTTGTGTGTCCAATTCACACTTGGCCAATAAAGAAGAAAGAAAGAAAGAAAGAAAGAAAGAAAGAAAGAAGGAAGGAAGGAAGGAAGGAAGGAAGGAAGGAAGGAAGGAAGGAAGGAAGGAAGGAAGGAAGGAAGGAAAGAATTATACATTTCCCCTCTCACAGTGCAGCCATATAAAAAATATTTTAAAAGGTTGGCCTATACACAACAATATCCCTAACTGTATGGTTTTAAGCTCAGGGGAAGCACACAGTTTTAACTCATATAAAATTGATATCTATTCATAAAATTACCCAAAAAGATTGAAAGTGTATGTTTATATCTGGGGGGAAAGAGGTATACACACACAAACACACACAGAGAGAGACTTATGGTATATATAGTATTTATTCCATGAGCAACCCTATCACCTGCAAGAAGGCTTTGAATTCGGAGAGGCCATGAGTTGTTATTTTTCATTACTTATGATTGGCAAACAGGCTGTACATTGATCTGGGACTCTGCGCAAATACAACTTGATTCTTTTTTTTTTCGAAATCTCATTTCCACATGGTGATTCATTCCAATTATGGAATCCTGCCTACACAGAAAAACACAGAGTACTGTTCCCTTCCAAAATTACTTATTCAGACTGTGCCAGAAACACAATCTCCTCCTGAGAAGCAGAAAAATAAGGATGAGAGAATATCTTAAAAGTATCTTATGTGCATATGATAGACATTTCCCAGTCTAGAAATTGCCTTGAGGTAGATGATAAATATCCACAGAGGAGCTATAACCATTGCTCTTGTTCCTAAGGTTATCACACATCCTTTGCCCCATCTCCAGGTCTCTAAGAGTCCAGACAAGGGATGGGCAACTATGGCCCCTTTATGACCTATGGACTTCAACTCCCAAAATCCCATATAAAGCATGGCTGGCTCAGGAATTCAGGGAGTTGAAGTCAACAGGTCATAAAAATGGCCATAGTTGCCCACCCCTGGTCCAGACTATAGCATATGATATGTCAACCCACATACTATGAGCACCTGATTACGACTTACCAGCAAATGCATAGAGATCTATGCATTTGAGTTTGGTTGTTTGAGGGTAGGATCAGAGTCCAGTCCCATTTTCCCCTCCACTCATTCATTGCACAGGTAAAGGAATCATTTGAAAAAACAAATCTGCAGTCTTTTCATGCCAAAAAAGTCTCCCATGACTGATCCACCATTTCCAAACCTTTTTTGGAGGATGAATATGATGCTTTGAAGGCCAGTTATCATTTGCCATTGCATTTCAACATTGATATGCATCCTTGGATTTCTTTTGGTGATAGAGGACAGTGTGTTTTTTTTTTATTAATACTAATCAGTTTACCTTGGGAATATTCTATTGAAAGTTAGATTATAATGTTCTCACAAAATAGATAAACAATGCAAATTTTGTTTGATACCAATGCAAACCTTGGATATGCTTCCAGATTGTGTGTTAGCTCTGAAGAATGCCTGAGGGAAAGTATTAATCAGCTCTGACTGCAGAAAGCCTTCATGCGCACCAATTATTTGGTAGCAGGAACATTTTTTTTAAATGCATTTGTAGATTTCACTCAATATTTATTTATTTTGAATACATTGTAAATAAACTATTTGAATTATTGGCCTATGGAATTAATCCGCAAATGTTCAGATTCAAATTTCTGCATGAATGTTTGATGCAGAAACAAAACCCATGTTTCTGGGGGAAGAGTATGTCCACATTCATTTCAAAAAATGGACGTTGCATGAACTGCCCAGAGCTACCTGACAGTGAGATGGATCAAGGGTGAAATCCAACAGGTTCTGACAGGTTCTGGAGAACCAGTAGCGGAAATTTTGAGCAGTTCGGAGGACTGGCAGCAGAAATTTTGAGTAGTTTGGAGAACTGGCAAATACCACCTCTGGCTGGCCCCAGAGTGGGGTGGAAATGGAGATTTTAAAATATCCTTCCCCCAAGAGTGGGGAGGGAATGGAGATTTTGCAGTATCCTTCCCCTGCCATGCCCACCAAGTCACCCACCAAGCCACACCACGTCCACCAAGCCACGCCCACAGAACCGGTAGTTCAAGAATTTGGATTTCACCACTGAGATGGATGGCATATAAATTTAATAAATAGTAAATAATAAAGCCCTAACACTGCTCACCACAGCTGATGGCTGTCCTGCCTGCAGCATTAGCATCTGGAGCCTTCCTGACATTACTGCAATTCCCAGGTCCCTTCCTCCCATCCCAGCAGTCAGTATACACAATTGTCTTCCTACTCGGGGTTTGCTTAGCCCCTGACAGTTTTTACATTTTAGAACCAGTAGGAAATCATTCAGCTTCTAACACTACTGAGCAACCATCAATATTTTTTTCTCTTCAAGGCAGACTTGACTCCTAATGATTACTTAGATAAGCCCATGCAGTTATCTAAGATAGCCTCTTCTTAGGCTGAGAATGACTGGCCCAAAGTCACCCAGTTGGCTTTCATGCCTAAGGCAAAACTGGGACTTGGATTCTTTATCTGAATTGTACCAACTTTAGTCTAAATTCTAATTTTTAGACTAAAGTTGGTACAATTCAGATAAAGAATTTTTAACTTTTTTGTGAAGGTTGTAGGTGAATACAACCTACAGAATTAGAAGAAAAAGGATGGATGCATATTAAATAAATAATAACAACAAACAACAATTGTTCATCAGGACGTGCCAGCTTCTGGCGAAACCAGTCAACCCTCAGCAAAAAAGCCAAGTCTGGATGAGAGATCACTAGGAACTGTCAGAGCTGTAGGCTAGAGTAGGAAGTTGAGAAAGCATCCTGGAAGAAGACAATGACAAACCAGTTCCATATTGTTGTTGCCAAGAACACAATGTAGACATGTCCATCTGTTCACCAGGAGCTCAACTCAATATGAGGCTGTCTTTACTTTTAATGAACCTGAGGTATGAATTGGGGGTTGAATGCAATTACATTTTAGCTCTGTGTTAACACTGATAATGTCTTGTACTCAAGAATGTTTTTGTTGCCAAGTGCTAACTGTGAGAGGTTGCTATACATATTCTACATTTATATGGGAGTGTATATATGAGTAAATAAATAAGTGTTGTATGTATGTGCAACTGAGGTAAGCAAATGGTTCTTATATAAACTTGTTTGTATGTGTAAATGAGTGTGTGCCCATTAAGATGCAAGTAGAATGGCTATTGAGTAGTCCTCAGATCTAAAAAGATTGCCACATGTTTATTCCTTTATTAATACAGATTCTGAGATTTTTCTGGGCTTGACTAATGGAAGGGATTTGTATTTGTAAATGACTTTATATGTGTTTTAATCCTTGATTGGGAATCACCCAGAGTTGACTGAAAGATGGGCAGCTATATAAATGTTTTAAATAAAATAAAACAAACAAACAAACAAACAAACTGAACCTTTTCAGGTTATCTACAGCAGGTAAATTATTGGAGTAGAATTAGGAGATAACAGGGATAGCTCCATGTGCCATGAAACAAAATATTTGAATAAAGGCAAGATGGGTTGCATATAATTTGATTACCTGCCCCCCCCCACAAGTCCTTATTAACTTCTACAGTAGAATTGTGTCATAAAAAAAAACATGATCCAAAATTTTGTTAGTTTCAGGGGCCTGCCATAAAGTGAGAACCACAAAGGAAGATTGACAGAAGTTTTAGCAGATTACACTTTTTTTTAATCATTTCCACCTGTTTTTACAAGTGAGATTGTGGCAACAGCAAATTGTAAAAGTACAGTCTAAGTTGGTGCTTTCCTTGTAGCCTTCAGCTGTGCATCTTCTATTTATGTAGTGATACATTCAGTGGCCTGCTTCATACTGAAATTGTTTCCAAATATTCCTGCAAAGCTTCCTCTTCACCCCCTCCCACCAGATTCAGCACAAAATGTGAGTAGAAATAAGAGTTGTTTAATCAGAGAGTTGTGGTTTTAAATAAGTTGAACAGCGGTCAAAGGACAAAAAAAATGCATTATGCATGATTTCATACTGTTTCTAAAGCTTAATAAAGAATTTGATTAATTATCTCAGCATATGTCCCACATATTTTTACTCTGGTATGCGTACAGATGCAATGCGTAAGATTAGATACAACTTCTAATCTCCTCTTGTCATTTATGCTTTCTCCAGCATTTGTGATATGGAAGAGTCAAATAAGATGGAAAAGCTGAGCTAAATAAAACTGAATATGATGAAGGGGGGGGGTCAACTCCACATAGCACCCTTTGGCACTTAACACAGAATTTGATATATTGGAAAGGAAAAACCAGTGTCCAATGAATCAAGAAAGAATTCAAAATATCAGGATGTAAGAGAAGCAGAAAAGACATCCTTTGTATTCAATAAAATGGATAACAACGAGCTACAAAAATGGGTCAATAGTATTAAAGTAAGTTTATTGGCTTCTATAGGCCCCTCATAATAAATGCAGGATTTTTTTTTTCTCTAAGGTGTTTTTTCTAAATCACAAAATACCGATTTGTTCAGTAGCCAGAGACTGAATTTTACAGGCCACAGTGGGTAGGACTACATCACACATACTATTCTTCCCCAACATTTTGAGGAAAATGTTTTTGTTTTTTATCACAATAAAGTAACTTTTAGGACTTATATTACAGTGTTGATAGATATCCTACCTACAAATATTAGGAAACTGTGCTGCCAATTTTCAGAGACCAGACATTATATGGGGCCCTCAAGTTGGAAGTTGTTCTAAATGATTACCTAAGATAATCAGAAATTATTTCAATATCGGCCTTCATTAGTACTATGCAGTAGGCCAGACAAGAAACACCAATCGTGAGTACTAACACTACCTGTAGGGTTATAGTAACACAATCTTGCAAGTCTGAAAGGATTTTCCTCTCCCTTGCTTTTATTCTCTCGAAAATTGAGGTTCAAGTCCCTTCTGAGGTACTTACTTTATTCCCATGAATTCATTTACCAGATCATTGTTTAGATTACAACTTTTCCTCCTCTCTTCCAATTTTATTTCCACATACCATTCCAGCCTAAGAGGCAGAGTAGTTTAAAAGATGCTGGAGAAAGTCTGTGCGAGACTTTTTAGTTCAAGTCCTAGCATCACATGGCCAGTTTGGACAGGGGTGAACTCCTGTCACTTCCCTTGACTTTTGCCAACCTAACAATTCACAAGCATGGTACATGCGAGTAAATAATTAGGTATCACTTCGGTGGGAAAAATATTGGCGCTTTGTGCAGAAGTACGAACCCAGCCAGTATCAGATCTGCACGGATGTGATATGAACATGATGCAACATTGGTGGAGAGAAAAACCCCAGATGATTCTGCAGAATGGCATTAGCCATTTGTGAGTGTGGAGCTAATTCACGTCCTGTGGAGCATTTCTGGTAGCAAGCAAGCATGAACCAAACTGACTAGTACAACTACTCTGTATTAAAACTGTAGTCTCCTGGTTAATGTACTATCACCATACACTAAATAAATAAATACATCCTTTTAATGCAAAATATGTGTTAGGCCAGTTTGGATGTCTCCATTGCCTAGAAGAAACATGTTACTTCCTTCAAATTTTTCTGGAGATTTAATCTAAAGTAAGTAGAACATTTGACTTAGTCCGTGGACTTAGTCAAACACAAATAAACTCAAATACAAACACCCATTTTGAAGAGCTATTGGGCTTCTTTTTGATTTCCCAAGAAGTGCTTCTAAGTGTTATCCAAGAAGAAAAGCAAAGGAATATTTCTCTGGACAACATTCAAAGGAGATTTCTAATGAGTCTACTGCTGAGTTTTATAATTGCGTTATTTATCTTCCATTCAGAGGCCCTCCCCCTTCAAATCAGGGATTGTGACTCTTTCATTACATTTCAACATTCATCCCTGAATTTTGGTCTGATTTCAAGACACCCCCCCCTACCAAAGACATCCCTGTCACTTAAGAAGACAATGAAGAAAGAAGTTAATGGTCAACTGGGAGAGACCATCCAATGTTGAAACTGGACCAACTTCTTTTAATTACTCTTCTATTTTTTTTAAAGATGACATTCATTCTCTTCTCTCCCCTCATCTCCATCTGCATTGTGAAGACTGTCCACCAACCAGGTTCTTTTCCTATAATTAAAACTGCAGCAGAATTACATTGATGTGCTGCTGCCATGTTCCAATTTCCAGCATGTCTCAGTATTTTTAATTATAAGGGCAAGAGGGGAAGGTGATAGCACTTCACAGACACACAATAGGCTGAGAAAAATATCAGATTCCCAAGAAGAATAGACTACTAAAAGTGTGGTTCAAGATAATCAGCAGTGAGGATTAACAGGTCCAGGAATAACAGCAAAGAAGGCTCTAGGTTGGCTCTGCAAGTATTAACCTACTGGCACTGTTATTTTAATTATAACAACTCTGGGGCCATTGCTTGTGATGTTCCTGGAAAGGTGATATGGACTGAGCGTAGGGAAAACTCATTCTAATAATGAATAAAGCTCCTGGTTAGTTTCATCAACTTAATTATGCTTCCCGTGAGCATCACCATAATTGATATGGGTAAAGTCAATAGTGCCTAAAACTGGATCTGGGCTTGGAAACTAAAACCAGAACTGCTGTTGATTCTACTACTTTGATCAAATAAAGAGGAACAAAAAGAAAGGAGAAGAAATCCACTTTCTGAATGTTAATTTTCTAGGTAGACAACTGTGTTTGCTGAGATAGACTAGATAACTTGGTTTTAAGCTGTTGTAACATCAATGGTTTTTAAAGGATGAAAGGAATGAGTCCTCTAATGACAGACATATCATTCTGTTAGCTGTCACTAGTAAACTTTGTGCCAAAATTTTAATTCTTAGATTGAAAGTCTGAAGTGATAAACCAATAGGAATTAAGAAGAGGTTGGCTCAGTGGTGGGTTGCCCCCGATTCGTACTGGTTCTATAGAACCGGTAGTAAAACCAGCGGGAGGCTCCGCCCACTGACCTTGACGTCATCAAAATGCTTCTGCGCATGCGCAGAAGCTTCTTCGCTTGCGCAGCCCCGTTGTGAACTGATCATAAAGGTAAGTAGAACCCACCCCTGGGTTGGCTGTTGTCTAATTCTAATCATTAAGCTGAAAAACACACAGAGTCTGTTGGTAACTCTGGTTTTGTCACCTTTGTTGATTTAAAATCTGGTTGTTGTTGTTGTCCCAAAGAGAGATTATGGACAAGCCTCTCTTTGGCTAAAATTAACAAAATTTTAATCAGAATATGCAGGTCAGGTGAGGTTTATATTTATTGTTGGAAAATTACTGCCAGTAATTTCCAATTTAGTGTTTTTTTTTTTTTATTTGATTTATATGCCGCCCTTCTCCGGAGACTCAGGGCGGCTTACAATGTGCTCAGCAATAGCCTTCATCCTTTTGTATATTTATACAAAGTCAGCTTATTGCCCCCACAAACTGGGTCCTCAATTTACCTACCTTAGAAAGGATGGAAGGCTGAGTCAACCTTGAGCCTTGGTGAGATTCGAACCTGCAGTAATTGCAGGCAGCTGGTCTTAATAATCAGCTTAATAACAGGGTGCCTTAGACCACTGTACTACCAAGGCTCTTTTTAGTTGACACACTCCTAGTCAAATACTTTTAGATGTAACAGATGGGTTTGATCCCATTCTATTCTCATACGGAGTTTTAACTGCAGTTTTTATTGATAAACAATTTTGTAGATAAATAGTTATATTAAGTCCTTATCACATACAAAAAATATTGATTAGTAGCCTTGTATCAATCATGCTTTGCAGCCCATTGATTCTTTCATTCTGCAACACTCTTGTTCAGGGCTATGTTTTTTATATTTTATATTTTATGTCATCATGGTTCCAGTATTTTTCAAATTCCTAATTGAGGTATCATTTCCCATCCCCCATTATCAGATCCTAAGCTCTTTATTTTTCAGTTGAATGTACTTTTTATATAAGTACAGAACAGCTTGAATTTCTCAAAGACTTCGTTCTTATTGGTTAAGAGTTAGATGCAGGTACACTTTCAAAGTAGTTTTTCCTGTCTTTTGCTTTGATTGGCATGGGACCATGAATGTCTAAAAAAAAAGTTTCAGTGGCTGACTGACTTGTTTGAATTCAACCCTGGGAAAAATGTTCCTTTTTCGTTTTGCTTTGACATCACTATTAAGCTCATTAGAGCTTTTTTTTTTTCTTTATCCATTAGTATAACACAAAGCCATATACTGTATATCCCATTAGCAATACTAAGGAGTGTTTAGGCTGAGTAATAGTGAATACAACATTATCAGCCTATACAATAGCTTCAATTTTACGTTCTGACATTGCTAATTTAACTCCTATTCTTTCAATGTATTTCCAGTGCCAAAAATGCTGGTGCCAATAAAAATAAAGATGGGAAAGGAGACAATCTTGGCTTGTATTGGCAATCTTGGCAGTGTTATGATCAATTACCACTTATGTTTATCTTACTCCAACATAACATGAAAGACCACTCCAAGCTGTCAAAAGCTTTTTCTGCATTTAAAAGGAAGACAGAGCTTTTTTTATTTTTGCTTCATTTCATTAATAATTTTCAGACTATGTCTAATATAATTTCTCACTATTCTCTTTGGAACAAATCTAGATTTATCAGAATGTATAATTCTGGTATATGTTTGTATGTGTGTGCCTTTCAAGAATTGCCATAAAATGCTTGCAAACTACATTCAGTAAGAAAATAGGTCTGTATGATTCTCAATGTCTCACGCATCTCTTTCCTGGTGATTCCCACATTTTCCATCTGCCTTTTCCCCCCCTCCTACCTCCCCCCCTGAAATACCTGTGCATGGAACATAATATGTTCTGAGTTCATGCTTTGATCAAATGTCTATGGTCTGGAATGGATGGATCTGATGGAACACGAGTCTAAACATGTGACTGGACTGGGATTTTACAACCATTTTTATGATGGTTACTAAGCAAATCATGTCATAAATCTGTATTCAGCTTATCCAATAGGCATTTTTGTAAATTAATTTATTAGGTTTTTTTTTATCCCACCTTTATTACTTTATAAATAACTCAAAGTAGTGGACATACCTTCCTTTTCCTATTTTTCCTACAACAACAACAACCCTGCGATGTCTATTGCGCTGAGTGAGAGTGACTGGCCCAAAGTCACCAGCTGATTTTTCCTACTTTAGGTGGGACTAGAATTCAGTCTTTTGATTCTAGACTAGCACCTTTACCACTATACCAAACTTTCAGCAAAAAAAAAAAGGGGGGGAACCCCCACAAAATCATGTGACCACAGAATCTTGCAACCAGTTTTAAATGTGAGATAGTTGTCCTGAAATGCAATTATATGACTGTGGGTATAGTGTGGCAGTTGTAACTTCAAGCATAGGCTGTATGTAAGTTTTTTCAAATTTGTCATAACTTTGACTAGTCATTAAGCAACTGGTCATAAGCCAAGGACGTATGATGTTCCAACTGGACTGCGTGCTTTCAAATTTTTCTGATTTCTTCTTCTTTATCTTATTGTATGCCATTGGCTATTCTATGCTTTGAGATTGGTTCTCCTGTAGAAAATAGATTCAGTTTTAAACATTTGGGCTTTGACTAAAAATCATCTATGCAATTATACATTTAGGCTCCAATAAAGGAGAATATTTGTAGCTCAGGGTTGAAATGAGGGGTCCTTGGTGCTCTCTGAGCTTGATTGTTTTCTTACAGATGTTTCATTACCCAAACTAGGTAAGATCATCAGCACTAGTTTGGGTAATGAGTAATGGAACGTCTGGTAATGGGTACCCAGTTTGGGTAATGGAACATCTGCAAGAAAACAACCAAGCTCAGAGAGCACCAAGGACCCCGCATACATTTAGGCTATTTATTATTTCAGAAAGAGATTCACATTAATTTCTCGTTACTTTTCTTTCTAATGACATTTACTAGATTTTTCCATAAAGGAAAAGTAGAAAACATATTTGTAATGTTTATAATATGCACACCGATAGTATAGTTGCTGACTGTAAAATTGCTTTGTAGCATGGCTGCTGTTTAATTTTACTCCAGCCCAGTGGTGAAATCCAAATTTTTTTACTACCAGTTCTATGGGCATGGCTTGGCGAGTGTGGTGTGGCAGGGAAAGGATACTGCAATATCTCCATTTTCACCCCACTCCTGGGGGAAGGATGTTGCAAAATCTCCATTCCCACCTCACTCTGGGGCCAGCCAGAGGTGGTATTTGCTGGTTCTCCGAACTGCTCAAAATTTCCGCTACCGGTTTTCCAGAACCTGTCAGAACCTGCTGGATTTCACCCCTGCTCCAGCCCATTTAATCAGTTTGTATATTTTCATTACTTCCAGAAAGCAGATACATTTTCTGAGGCTAAATTCAATTGTTTGATTTCTGTTTTACTAGATGGACATTTTCTGATTATCCGTTAAAATGGGCAGTTCTGTCCATGGAGGGATGGGCAGAGAGAAACCTTAGCAAATGCTTTCTTTGTATGCAAATTTTACAGTGAGAAGTGAGACTGTTCGTTTAAGCCAAGCCTTTTAAAATAACCAGGAGGAATCTTTGATAGCCCCAGATCCTTTTATTGGCAGATCTTAAGAAAAACTATTGCAATTATCATATTTCCTATGCCGGCATAATGTATATTCTGTTGCATTTAATCCATTGTCTATTTTAATTTCAACAATTGCCATTTCTTCAGTTCAATATGTATGCAAATGCAGATTTATCTTATACATGCTGATTTTGGATGTCTGTAGGACCATTTCCTCCAGGAAGAAGTTGTCTGTTTGGTAGGAGCTAACAGGGAAGACTTGCTCTTTGTTTTAACCCAAAGGAATGTCAATACCAGAAAATCAACAGCCCCCATCCTCGGAAGGAGGGTGGTCCTCTTCTATATTGTTCTGAGGCCCACGAAGATCAGCTTTGCCAAAGGGCTTTTGGGCATGACGTGATTATTGTTTGGGGATTCAGAGAGTTTTGCAGCAACCATTATGATGGAATTTGCATTGCTTTCAATTTAGCTTCCGAGATTGGGGAGGATTTGTTGCTTGGAGTTGTTACTGGGGAGAGTGCATATAAGCCCCCCAAAATAAGTAAGTAAATGTCTTATTTTGAGTATAATAAAAGAACTGAATTGAACTCCTGCCATTGTCACAGGTAGTGACATTTAAATGCTTCAACTACAAAGGCCCAATCCACCCTTTTACTGATTCATGTCAAGTGAGTCTCTCTCCAATTGGATAAATTGATTTTTCCAAAAGAAATCAAAATGACTGTTCTCACTCGCCACTATTGAATGGGGGCAGCAAATTGAGGTAGCTGTTTCATTTCATTCTATTTTGGCCTCAGGTGGATTGCCTTCTCTTAATTTCAGCAATAATCTCTTGACATTTGAAATCAGGCTACCCCAAACCTTCCACGTTTAGATTTTTAGTCTCGAAGCAGGTTTTCAAAACTCTTGACTTAATTATCAAGTGCTTCAGGTTTAGAGAGTCCTTCATAACTATTGTTTTTTTCCCCTTTGCTAGTCCTATATAGACAGTTTTAAAGCTTCTTTCATCATTTAAGCCTGATTTTAATCTACCAAGGGACACATCTGAGATACGCTAAACATCATACCACTCCAGAGGTGGGTTCCAGCAGGTTCTGACCAGTTCTGGAGAACCGGTACAGAAATTTTGAGTAGTTCAGAGAACCGGTAAATACCATCTCTGACTGGCCCCGTCCCCATCTATTCTCTGCCTCTGGAGTCCCAGCTGATCGGGAGGAAATAGGGATTTTGCAGTAATCTTCCCCTGGAGTGGGGAGGGAATGGAGATTTTACAGTATCCTTCCCATGCCACGCCCACCAAGCCACACCCACAGAACCGGTAGTAAAAAAATTTGAAACCCACCACTGTACCAGTCTATAGACAATCAAACTGAGCAGCAGATTATTATAATCTTGTTATACAATTATAACAAGAGTTCTGTCTCTTTGATTATTTTTATCCCACTTATTTAAGAAAAAGAAAAAAAAAACTTTTGAAATCAGACTCGATGAAAGCATTAGCAAAATAAACCTTCTGCATTTGGCTCAGCCCGATTTGATATTTACTGGCCTGTCAATGAATAGCTGGAGAAAGCAGACACACACATTCTTTGTTTACCAGAAATTATGATAATTATGAGATGACATCTCCTCCATGCCAAATCATTAAAGGAGGGTAGGAAATTAAAAAAAAAATCAAGTGCTAAAGAAGACAGCAATGTGATACAGGACAAATCAGTTGAAATACCTAAGAAAAACAAAGTTTTCCAACAATAGGAAGGGCCAAATGGGTATCTACGATCCAGATACTCCCTGGAAGTAATTTTGTCTGTCCCTGTTTCACCCAGTGGCCTTGAAGAAAGGCATAATAATCCTCTGCCCACCAAACAGGCCAGGAATTTCATTTTCAGAGGCCTGTATGAAGCAACAAAGTCAGTGCTCTTCTCCAAAAGTTGGCTTGCATTTTCTAAAGCACTGGGGTGGGGGGTGGGGGGAGGAAATCTCAAAATGCTTTAGGCAAGACATTTGAATTGTGCTTTAATTTAAATATTAAACTGCAGATTGGACCGAAGACAGAACAGCTGAATGCATTTGAAAATGACACGGGCCAGAAGTTATGACTCTTCCAGACGTCTAGTGGCATACTGTACTTTGTTCTGCTTGCATTGCCTCTCCCTATTTGGCCACCCTAACAAAGCCTGGCAATTGTGCTGGCCTTGCTGTTTTCATGTGGATCAAATTCATGACAGAGACTTGTAGATTCTCTTCCACAATGTATCATCTGCCAATGGAAAAGCAGCCATTAATTGCTCACCCTCACACATCCTGGGGTGCGAGCATAGGTAGCAGCTGCCTAGAATGCCTGGCTTAGCCACTTATCAAGTTTCTCCACTAACAAGCGACAGGTGCAGGGAAGGGACATAAGGGGAAGCCAGAGAGAGGTCTATTAACAGCCAACCTCATCTTAAACCAGTGCTGCAAAAGAATGATGTTGCTGAAATGAGTAGCCATGGCCACCAACTTCAAGAAATAATTGATGTAGAAATTAAACAAACAAACAAATGAATAACCCACAGAATAGGCAAGATGGCAAAGAAACATGGTGTCCCTTCAACCTAACAAAAATAATACAAATACATGTTACCCCTTGTCAGGAGAAAATGTTCTCATTACACAGCTAGCAAAACTCAGCTATCTTTCCTGAGTGCAATTGATCTGTACAGCAAAAAGCACTAAACCCATATTTAATAAACAGTGCTGGCACTTTTTTTTTGAAACGGCACTAAACCCATGTAACCAAGGAACCCATATAAGACTTGACAAGCATTTTAGAAAATGCTGGCTAGGTATCATGCAGGTAGATGCTCTGTGGAAACCAATTTCTCTTTTAGCCTGGACCTAAATGGTCATGGATCCAAAAGATCAAGAGGGCCATGACCATGAAATTTAATAATCATCCTGTTGTTTTTTTTACCCAAATTGCAAATACATATAAAAATTGGGGCACGGCTTTGAATGCACGGTTGTAAATGCCATCTTGACTGTTTTGATCCTCGCTGCATAGGCCATAGAGACCAGTGCCCAGGGACAGGAATAGATTTGGCTGAAGCAACCTAAAGTGTTCAGTAGAAGTTGAGGAGATCTCAGTTACTGTCTATGTCATTAACCCTTTGACAATGAAGCACTCTAGATATCATCCATGTCAAAAATAATGTCAGAAGAAGAAGGAAAAGATACAGTTTTAAAGTTACAACTGGTAGAATGACCAGTTCTACTTTTGCTATGGCCTTGGGATAAGATGAGGCTATCGTGATGAGGACATATGATCAAGAGGACAGGAGCAGGAGACCATAGACTGATTTGTCCATCCTTTATGGATTCATTTTTTGAGGACCACTTTGGTGTCCGTTCACTGTCAACGCGTAGGAGGTTTAGCCACAAAGACAGGTATTTCTGTAGATCAGCCTTCCTCAGTTTGATATGTTGAATCACAACTCTGAAAATCTTCATGCAGCAAAACCAGGTAGAGTAGTGTTTGGGAATTGTAGTCCAAGACATTGGAAGAGGTCTGATTGGAATTGCTGTTTCTCATAAAGCTTCAGGAAACATCAGAACTCTTGGGTCCCCATTAAATTCAAATAAGCTTGGCAGCAAAACAAGATCTTTGCAATCTAAAATGAATCACAGGTTTGATATCTGAAATTATCAAAGTTTACTTCTACAAGTAAACAAGAAAGATTTTTTTTTTAAAAAAAAAACTCAAAATGCAATCCAACAAAATAATTTTGCTGCATGAAGATTTTTGGAGTTGCAAAAATGAAACCCTCTGATTCTTTGTTAATTGATTTGGAATTCACAAGATCTTTAGGATCAATAGAGCAAAGACCAGGATTAAATCCTTGTGGATTGGAGGCCCTGCAAATTCCTGTCAGACAGAAGTGTTGTGTGTAGATTAAGCCTGATCATGTCTGAGGTAAAAGCAGGAAGGAATCCACTCAAATCCTGTGCCCATGCCTATCCTCTTCCTATGTTGACAGTGAAGACAGTTTCTGTTCAGAATCAAATTGAGAACAATGGAAGGCCCTGTGCAATTTGGAACCTTTCTTTCTAAAGGTCCTAACGGCAAAATTCACTTGAGTCTCCAGACTGTCCAGAAGAAAGAATTGCTTAAATGCTCATTACTCCCCTTCTCCATTCTCCTCCCAATACCCCCAGGATAGGAAGAGGTTGAAAGCCTGAATAGGGATATAGATGGATGGAAGGTAATACTGCAGATATTTTAGAGATGGATCTGCTGTGCAGTCTTTATGCTTTTTGCTATGGCCTGTTAGGTAGCTGTTGTTGTTTGGTCAACGTTCCTCTTTGGGGTGTGGGATTCATTCTTTCATATATTAAAATTGTGTCCCATTGCGTAACTGTTCCCTTTGGTATGTAAACATAAAGGTCAATATAGCGTAATTTCAAAAGAAGCATTACATCATGAGAAAAAAAGTTAGAATAACAAAGCCAGTTAATCCACGCATTGTTCTCCCATCCTTCTCTCCCTCCCTCCCTCTCTCCCTCCTTCCTGCTTTTCCTTTAGGCCCAAAGGTTTGGTAATTCTTAGTCTTCTTACAGTTCAGGCTCTCACAATACAAGCTGTATCTTCTTATTCAAAAGGACCTTTATAAATGATAACAGGAGAGGTGGCTGTATCATTATAAAGATACTGGGGGTTGTTTTGTCTTTCATTGTTTTTGTTCAAGTGCCATAAAATATTATTTTTTTTCTCTGAGTTAAAATGAAGGGGGGAAATTGTGGAGCAGATGCAGATTGTTATACAAGGTCAAGTTTAATCTCTCCTCTCTCTCTCTCATTCTCTTTCTCTCTCACACACAATTCCCTCAGAGGGCATGAGTGCCCCTAATAATAGAAACCTCTTCTAAAATCTACATGCTTGATGTGATGTCTAGAGCAGGAAACCTGGAGAGTTGCAAAGCTAGGTTTCCCGCCTTCGGGCATCAGTGTTCAGGCACAGTCACTGCAGCTGGAAAAGCGGCATCCGTGATGGCAGCACAATTCCTATTAATTGTGCATAGCAGAAGTTCTTTAATGTTGTAAAGCCCTCCAGATGAACTAGGCCTGCAGTTCTCAGGATTTGCAGCCAGCAAGTCTTTCAGCATTTTAACATATCCTAAGCAGAAAGGTCTAAATTGTACGTATTTTAAAATTGTTCCTATCGGTAAGTGTCATATCTGAGCACTTTATATTCCAGGATTGTTAAAAGACTGACACTAAGAGACATATTTTTAAACAACATTCGTGTAAAATTGTGGATCTTTATTTCAGTTCCTTCTCTGAGGAAAAATGCACAGTTGTCAGTGAAACAATCACTGAGCATAGGTTTCCCCCTTTATTATTATTTTTATTTATCCATGAAGGTAAATTCTAGAGACTGATGGATTAATAAGCATCCTGGAGCATATAAAAATGGGTGATTCAGTAGGCTGTCTCTAAAACCATAATTAGAAAGTGGGCAGGCAGGCAAGCAAGCAAGCAAGCTGGCATGCATTCACCATTGTGTGAAGTGAATAGTAAATGGTTGGGTGGCATTTTTTTTTCTTTCCCCTCCAAAATGGAGTGTTATTGTTTAATCTATGAAGCCATCTCTCTCTTCCATTGTATGCCATCCATGGATATATACACATTTCTTTTTGCACTGCCAAGTTCATTTTTGCATGTGAATTCTTTTATATATGTGTTGGTTTCCCAGTGACTTGCAGATGACACAATGGAAAACAGGTGGTCCTTGTTATCTATAGACTTGTGGTTGGGTTTTTTTTTTTTTTTTGCAGTGATTTTGTATATTCACAACTGATCATCAGAGACCAGACCTTGATACATGTCTAAAGGGTCTTGTGTATGTGCACTTTTAGTTTTGGTTTTGATTACATTGAGAGCATGTAAAATGGGAGGTAGACTTTGGTGAATGTATACTGTACCCTTTTTAAAGGATTAGGGTTAGGTTGTCTATAAAATGTAACTGTATTTGCTCATTCTCATTGATGATAGACCTGTAATGTGGAAGTTTGAAACTTGGATGGCCCCATGAGATCTCCCGTGGCTGTGTGAGAAGAAAGAGAAGAAATTTGGGCACACTGCATCAGCGGTATCCACAAGAGCTCATTGTGGTGACAAAAGCAGCATTGCAGTGTTATGGGTGCTTTTTTTGGGTCCTGTGTATAATTGTGTGTCTTATGCAGAAAATGAGTGAGGTTTGCACTGTACATTGCAATATTGTTTGATCAGTCTGATTCTCGTATGTGGACACCCCTGCATGGCATTTAGAAAGTGGAAAAATGGGCTTGTGGGAAGAAGCACCCACATACCCAAATTCCATGTTATTCATCACGGTTTGCTTATCTGAATTTTTATGCTGGAACGGACCACCCAGAGAATAATTAGGACTATCTGCATTCAAAAACTGAATCTCAAACAGGCTTTACACAGACTACAAACAATGGCATGACAAAATAGTAACAATGCTTGACTAGAATACATGCAGGAAATAAAGCAAGGACTGTTGGGACTCCCAAATAGAGAAAGCAAGAGAAAATGAAGAAACTAAAGTGCTTGGGACTTTAGAAATCAAACAGACAAGCACTTGCCAGGTAATACCCCAGAATTGTCAATAAGAAAGACAAAAAAGTCTGGATCACGGAAATTACTGTTTCTGGATGAGCAGAATGGAAGAGAAAAACCTGGAGAAAAATCACAAAATGCAAAGAACTGCAAATAGAAGTAGAGCAACTGTTGTAAAAGAGAGCAAAGACAGTGCCAATAGTGATAGGAATCTTGTGTACAATCCCAAAACATTCAAGTACCTGTTGAACATTATCAGCATTGACAAAATCACAAAAGGCAGCTTTACTTGGAATAGTAAAGTTTACATCCTGTGACAACACCATCATCAAACATCCACATCTGCCTATCTCACGTCCTTGGAAAGGACTAGATAGGTGGACATAAATGCCAAATCCAGTCTAAACATCTGGCTGACTATGCGACCAGCCATAATAATATATTGAATGTGTATGCTGCCCAATTTTCAGTGACTCTGGGTGTTGAGTACTTACAATAAAATCAATCAAAATTACAAATAAAATCAATAAAACATAAAAAAAATAATGGTAAGCAGATTTTAGACCTCAGAGGCTGAAGATTTCAGACTAAGAGGAGGGGAGAACAAGGATTTGAGAGATATAGTTGGGGCAAAAAAAACCCCAGATCTGTTCACATGGCATTTGAAGAAGGGGATGTCTTCATGCAATTTTCTTTCCTGACACTCCTCCTGACCCTTTTATCTCCAGGGCAGACAATTTACAACCATTAGGGAGATTTGTAGGGTTTTGAAGTTATTCAGGAGGGGGATTTCTCTGCTTGAGGTGTCTTTTTTTCCTTCTTCAAATGCAACTGCTTAGGTACCTAAGCAATGCACTTTCATTTTAGTCCTGAAACAGCGATGATTGACATCAACTCCTTATCCACACCAACTTGCCCTGGAAGCCACACTGTTAAATACCTTTTGATGAAAGAGCAAGCAATATTGTGCTTAATGTTTACTGTTTTGAAGGAAGAGACAAGTCACCCTGCTGTTTGGGCAAATGTTGAAAATGTCAAGATTTCTCAACAGTCTAGTAAATTGCTTCCACTCTGGAAGTCTTTGATTTAAAGCCTCCCCCACCCCCACCTCCACCCCCCATTGGAAAAAGCTAACAAAATAAATCTAAACTCATGCTTGTTACCAGAAGTTATTTTCTCTTGTGATCCTCTCTGATTGACTGAAATGTGGAGCCGTGTGGAAAATGTTAGCAGGTGAATGTCCTTTCCTCTTGTTTTTTATTTAATTCTGAGCTAGCGTAACATTTGAAAAAGTCAGCAGGCAGAGTCCATCAACATTCAACTTTGGTTCAGCAGAAAACAATAATCAAATGGTTCCATGGCCAGGCTGGGGAAAGATCTCATTTCTCTCTACCCTGCCAAGCCCAGATGCTCCAGAATTAGGACCTCTAACAGCACAAGGACAACATAGCTATACTCAGCCCTTGATTTTGACATTGTTTGGGTATTCAATATGTGCATCAGTGGTAGGATTCAATTTTTTTTACTCCCGATTCAGTGGACATGGCTTGATGGGCGTGGCATGGCTTGGTGGGCATGGCATGGTGGGCATGGCTTGGTGGGCATGACAGGGGAAGGATACTGTAAAATCTCCATTTCCTCCCAATCAGCTGGGACTCAGGAGGCAGAGAATAGATGGGGAGGGGCCAGTCAGAGGTGGTATTTACCGGTTCTCCGAACTACTCAAAATGTCCGCTACTGGTTCTCCAGAACTGGTCAGAACCTGCTGAATACCACCTTGATGTGCATGCAGAAACACACAGTTTTTAAAAATCAGAAAGGGAAAGAAAGGGAAGTCCTCAACTTACAACAGTTCATTTAGTGACCGTTTGAAGTTACAACATCACTGAAAAAAAGTGACCATTGGTCATCTGATCAAAATTTGGATGCTTGGCAACTGGTTCATATTTATGACGGTTGCAGTATCCTGAGGTCATGCGATCACCTTTTGTGACCTTCTGACAAGCAAAGTCAACGGCGAAGCCAAATTCATTGAACAACCATATTACTGACTTCACTGCCGGTGATTCTGTGGTAAGAATCGTATCTTTTCTTTTATGTACATCGAGAGCGTATGCACCAAGACAAATTCCTTGTATGTCCAATCACTCTTGGCCAATAAAAATTCTATTCTATTCTATTCTATTCTATTCTATTCTATTCTATTCTATTCTATTCTATTCTATTCTATTCTATTCTATTCTAATGGTTGGGGAACCAACAATCCAGAAGGTTATTGAAGTATTAACGTGTTATAAAATGTATAATCCAAAATTATAGATCGTCTTGGCTGGCTGCATTCATTGCTAATGTCAAACGTGTGAATGGAAATGGATGCTAAATCAAATGGATGGTGGCTATTATTATATTTTACATTTTGTTTTTTAGTGGGAGTTTAATGGAAAGAAAGTCTGGGTCTTTTTTTTATAGCCAAAAATAGTGGGAATATAATAACCGGTTTTACATTTTCTCTCTGAGAGTTTCTTGGAATCCTACCTAAAAAGCCCAGCCAAGGGATTGGAGAAACAATACATCTGGAGAACATTTACTAGGATTTATCAATCTGGAAGAAATCACAAGTATACAGATGCCTCTTTCAACACTATTACTGATTGAATTGCATTTGGCAAGAGAGTAAAGAATTAGACTGGCTTTACAGCTCAGCTTTTGATCCAAATCTCCATAGTAAATATAATAAATCCAGCTGCCTGTTCTGCCCCTGTGCACCCAAAATATTTGTAAATACAAACACAATATACATAAATTTACATGCCCTATATATCTACTGGACTTGCTTCCTTGCTCTTATGACCTCCAAGGTGAGTTGTTATTTTCCTCTCCTTTGTCACAATTTTATTATTTGAGAAGTAGTGTAGTTGGAAAGTTCCAGTGAATGGAATCCTCAGAGTACTACAAGCCGGGGTGAATTCCAGAAGCTTCTGACAGTTCTGGAGAACCGGTAGCGGAAATTTTGAGTAGTTCAGAAAACCGGCAAATACCACCTCTGGCTGGCCCCAAAGTGGGGTGGGAATGGAGATTTTGCAATATCCTTCCCCCAGGAGTGGGGAAGGAATGGGGATTTTGCAGTATCCTTCCCCAGGAGTGGGCTGGGAATGGAGATTTTACAGTATCCTTCCCCTGCCCCGCTCACCAAACCACACCACGCCCACCAAGCCACGCCGGTAGTAAAAAAAATTGAATTTCACCACTGCTACAAGCTCAGAAGAATGAAGCTTGCATGCGGTCCTCCATCTGTAAACTAAGCCTTTTCTGAATCGCCATGTCATTCTGAGGTATTTCTCGTTCTATAACACTGTTGTTCAAATTCCTCACTGGGAAATTCTGGAAGTTGAAGTCCACACATCTTAAAAGTTGCCAAGTCTGAAATACACTGAAGTAGATAGTTGTTGCTTGATTTGCTTTACTGTCCTGATGTTTTGGAGGCAGATGAAAGGCCACCTCACATAGCAGCTGCAGCATCAATAGCAGTCCCAGAAGAAGGCTTCTCGTGTTTGGCAGGGGAGTTTCATTCTTGTGCTGCTGGAAGCACCCAAAGGAAGGAACACATGGTGAAACTAAGGAAAATGAAGCTGTGGATGAATTTAAAGCTTATTGGATTAAAATATGACGTGAGCTCCAAGATGCTTTTGGCATTTTGGGGTTCATTGGCATAAATAAAGTTTCTGAGGAAAGGAATATGACTGGAAATAAGGAACACGAGTCAGAAGTTCACTTGTGCTGCTTACGGGTGCCTACCCACAGTTTGAGAAACTTGGCTATGGAATATGTAGCTAGGAAACATACTGCATGTCTTTGCAATGCTTATCACTCAACAGAAAGTATGCTGGGCTATTCAGATCAATCATTCTCACCTGGATCATTCTACTAATCAGATCACAAAGCCTTAGTTCAGGGGTCCCCAACCCCCGGGCTTTGGCCCACTACTCAGCCGTGGAAATGATGGGCAAGCACATCCATGTACACATCCCCTCATGCGCATCCCCACTTGTGCAAGTAGCAGGGACAATGTGTGCTTCACTTGTGCACGTGTATTCCACTTGTGTGAGCTGCAAGCATGCGTGCCTGCAGCTCACGCAAAGGGAGCTGTGCATGTGTGCTTGCCCACCACACCAGGGGTGGGTTCTACTTACCTTTAATACCGGTTTGCAATGGGGCCGCGTGCGCAGAAGCTTCCTGATGACATTGGGGTCAGTGGGCGGAGCCTCCCACCGGTTTTACTACCGATTCTATAGAACCAGTCCGAACCGGGGGCAACCCTCCACTGCACCACATATGTGGGACCATCCTCTCCCCCCACCCCAGGACTGCAAAGCCAAAAAGGTTTGAGAATTCTGCTTTAGTTCATGGCCTGTTTATCATGCAAACAGGGGAGCCTGGCTTATTCTTCTTAAGCCACAATTTGAAGGCAAAAGGAAGTTTTGCTTCCTAATTTGCTTGTAGAAGACACATTAAAAACCCTGCTTTACATATCAAGCTGAGATAGCGAAGGGGAACATTTGGCTCTGCAGTTGAAGTACAACTTCCAACATTTCTTGCCAAGGTCAGGAGGGGCAGTTGGGAGTTGTAGTTCAACAACAAATACCAGAAAGAAGAGTCCCATGCGGACTATCAAGAACAGAGCATCAGCGGACTTCCGGTTGGCTCCGCGAGCTTCGCTGACGCTCCTTTGTGGGCGCCCGATCCTCGGCACCGTAAAAGCCCCAGAACAGCCGAAAAACAGCTGTCTGGGGCTTGGAAACCCTCTCCCCGGGCAAAGGGGAGAGAGAAGAGTGGACAGACGGAGGTAGAGGCTCCCAAGCGCCCTAGGAGAAATCTTGGGGCGTGAAGGGTGAGAGCTCCCTAGAAGCCGGTCAAACTGCTCCGGACCTTGGGACGACTCCGCTAAAGCGGAACTAGAAGCCGTGACCATTCCAGCAACACAATTTTAAATTTGGGCTTAGAGTGCTGGCAGAGCAAATCAGGAGAAAAAAAAATGCAAGTAACACTTTAACTCCGTTTAAAAATGCAGAAAATGGCGCCTAAGGGCGTAAGTAAAAGCTATTAGTGAAAGTGCTTGTTAATGCTTGTTAACGCTTGTAACATCGATACAGCTACTGGGTTACATCCTAAGAAAAAGATTTAAAGTGGAAGCGGCATGGAAAAGAATTTGGTATTGACTTCAATTAACTTGATTTCAACTTGCCATCCGTCGGTGAAACGTCTGAGGTGGCTCGGGAGTTCATGGCTTCCATGACGGCCATGGACCTGACCCAGTTAGTTCATGGCCCTACTCACAGGGGAGGTCACACTCTGGATCTGATTTTTGTCTCTGGCCAGTGGTTGAGTGGTCTTGTTATAGGGGATATAGACATGGAACCCTTGTCATGGTCTGACCACTCACTCCTTCGCCTAGATCTTCGAACCGCGACCCCTCGCCGCAGGGAGGCGGATCCAATTAGATGGATCCGCCCCAGGCGCCTGATGGATCCTGATAGGTTCCAGATGGAGCTTGGGCCATTTCCTGAGGAGCTAGCACATGACTCGGCCGAGGACCTGGTAGCCGCCTGGGATCGGGCGGCTGGTGGGGCCTTGGACCGAGTTGTGCCTTTGCGGCCTCTGACCCGATGCCGATCCCGTGCGGCTCCTTGGTTTACTGAGGAGCTGAGGGAAATGAAGCGCCGGAAAAGACGCCTGGAGAGCGGTTGGAGGGCCAGTCTCGCTGAATCTGATCGAACACTGGTAAGGTCGCATATTAAGGCCTACCTAGTGGCGATAGAGACGGCAAAGTCTAACTACTTTTCCGCCTCTATTGCGTCATCAGGGAATCGTCCGGCCGCCCTGTTTAGGGTGACCCGCGCCCTGCTCCATCCGGGAGTGCGGGAGGATCCCTTAGAAGGCAGGGCGGAGGATTTCGGACAATACCTGTATGACAAAATCGCCCAGATCCGGGGGGATTTGGACTCTGACTGGGTAGATCAGGGCAGGGTGACGAGGAATAGTCTTGAGAATGTTATCTGGGAGGAGTTTGATGCTGTGACTCCTGATGATGTGGACAGGATTTTGGGGAGACTTAGTGCGGCCACATGTTTACTGGACCCGTGTCCCTCCTGGTTGGTACTGGCTTCCCGGGAGGTTACACGAGGCTGGCTTCAGGGTGTTATCAACGCTTCGTTGAGTGAGGGTTACTTCCCCACCGCCTTGAAAGAGGCGGTGGTGAGGCCTCTCCTCAAGAAGCCGTCCCTGGATCCGGCAATATTGGCCAACTATCGTCCTGTCTCCAACCTTCGCTTTATGGCGAAGGTTGTTGAGAGTGTGGTCGCACGACAGTTTCCGCAATTCCTGGAGGAAACATCTTATCTAGATCCGTTCCAGTCGGGTTTCAGGTCTGGGCACAGCACAGAAACGGCATTGGTCGCGTTGGTTGATGATCTCTGGAGGGCTCGGGACAGGGGTTGTTCCTCTGTTCTGGTCCTGTTAGACCTCTCAGCGGCTTTTGATACCATCGACCATGGTATCATGCTGCACCGGCTGGAAGAGTTGGGGGTGGGAGGCACCGTGTTGCGGTGGTTCTCCTCCTTTCTCTCCGACCGGTCGCAGTTTGTGTTGGCAGGGGGGCAGAGGTCGACCTCGAGGCCTCTCATTTGTGGAGTGCCGCAGGGATCGGTCCTCTCGCCTCTCCTGTTCAACATTTATGTGAAGCCGCTGGGTGAGATCATCCGTGGCTTTGGGGTGAGATACCACCAGTACGCTGATGACACCCAGCTGTACATCTCCACCCCAGGCCACCCCAATGATGCCCTTGAAGTGATGTCCCAGTGCCTGGAGGCTGTACGGATCTGGATGGGGAGGAACAGGCTCAAGCTCAACCCTTCCAAGACTGAGTGGCTGTGGCTCCCGGCATCCCGATATAGTCAGTTGACTCCATCACTGACTATTGGGGGCGAGTCATTGGCCCCCACAGAGAGGGCTCGCAATCTGGGAGTCCTCCTGGATATGCAGCTGTCCTTGGAGGAACACCTGACGGCTGTAACCAGGGGGACCTTTTGTCAGGTTCACCTGATCCGCCAGTTGCGGCCCTTTCTTGATCGGGATTCCCTGTGCACAGTCACTCACGCCCTCGTCACCTCTCGCCTTGACTATTGCAACGCTCTCTACATGGGGCTCCCCTTGAGGAGCACCCGGAGGCTCCAGCTGGTCCAGAACGCAGCAGCGCGGGTAGTGACGGGAGCAGCATGGCGCTCCCATGTAACACCGCTCCTGCGCGAGCTGCACTGGCTCCCAGTTGTCTTCCGGGTGCGCTTCAAGGTGTTGGTTATCACCTTTAAAGCGCTCCATGGCATAGGGCCTAGCTATCTTCGAGACCGCCTGCTGCTACCAACGACCTCCCATCGACCCGTGCGCTCCCACAGAGAGGGCCTCCTCGGGGTGCCATCAGCCAGACAATGTAGGCTGGTGACCCCCAGGGGGAGAGCCTTCTCTGTGGGGGCACCTACCCTCTGGAATCAGCTCCCCCCAGAGATACGGAGAATCCAAGACCTCAGTGCCTTCCGTCGCGCCCTTAAAACCCATCTATTTAAACAAGCCGGGCTGGCTTAAGATGAAATTTTTAACTGTTTTTTAAATGTTTTAAACGTTTTTAATTGGTAATGAGTTTTAATTGGGCCAAATTTATATATCTTTTAATTGTTTTTAATATTTGTTCTGCATGTTTTTTTAATCTGGCTGTACACCGCCCTGAGTCCTCAGGGAGAAGGGCGGTATAGAAATCCAATATAAAATAAATAAAATAAATAAAATAAACTTATATCTTCATACTGTGTGAAAAATAGTTGGATTTGTCGACCTGATAGCTGGATAAATATAAAGTGAAGACTGAAACATGGCTGACATCTGGGCTGGAGAGACACTGTTTGGTGAATCAGCAAATTCTCAAGTTCTGACTGTAAAGATTTTTCAAGAACAATTAGACTCTTTTAATTCTGCTCTTTTGGAAACAATTGAAAGAACTTTTCAAAAATGTAGCTTGGAGAATTGTAATGATTTGCTGGCTGAGAAACAGGAGGAAATTAAACAAAGGATTTTGATTCCGGAGGACAAAGACGCTGTCAGGCTGGAAATGGAGGTTGAAACAGACGCTTCCACTCAATTAAAAGAAAAACAACAAGTAGACTCTTTATTGCAAGTTGACAAATTTTATGGCAACAACTCTTGGCTTTACAGACAAAGGAATGAAATGATTGACTATACAAGCAGGAAGAGTCGAAATGGGGATTTTAAACCAGAGAAAATGATTTTAAGAAGAGAGCGAGCTTTCAAGATACATCAACCTCAGATCAACATTCAAAAATTTTCAAAGAGAAGATTAGGGGAAGGAGCAATGCTAAAAGAATTATTGAAGAAGAAAGATTGGAAAAAATATAGAAAGAAGGGAAGAACAGAAGATTAATTCTTTTTGGGGGGAGGATTTTAGTAATAAATTCAAAATTTTAATTAACTGGTATCTTTAAAGGTTATTCTAATTATTCTAAGACAATGATATACAGGAAGTGTTTTCTTACAATTAGTTTTGGATATAAAAACGATCGCTTTTTAAAAGTTATGGAAGCATTAAAATGGTTAATTGAAAATTTGAAGGATATCTTCCTGCAGGTTCTGAAATTTAATTGTGAAATGAATTAAGAATGTTTTATTGATGTATTAAGAGATTTTTAAAATGTTTAATATAAGGTTATAGTATCTTAAAAGGTATATGAGAGAAAATGTCTAAGGTTTGAAAATGTTCAATTTTATGAAGGATTAAAGAGATAAATGTTAAATTTAGAATTTTATTAGGGAGTAATGCTGAAAAGGAATGGTGTTTGAGGGTGGGGAAATGAAACTTATCTATGATCTTTAATGTTGGTAATATTGTAAAATTATTGGATTATACATCAAGAAAATGTCTTTATATTTAGGAAGATATAAAAGGGAAGTTGATGAATTTGTAAAAGAGGAGTTAAAGAGCGTGAGGGTATTTTGAACTTTGTAGTTAGTTAGTATATTTTAGCTTATGCTTGTTAAATGTAATACCCTGTTTTTGCCCTGGGAAGTCGGGGGTGGGGGGGGTGGGGAGGGAGGGACAAAGGTTGGGTTGGGATGAAAGTGTTGAATAGATAAATGTTTTAATAGAAAAGTAAATGTGGGGGAAATGTAATAATAAATGAAATGATAATATTAAGTTGCGCTAGTTAGAAGACTATAAGAATAAATGTACAATTATGATGATAATGCAGATAGATAGAATAAATCTGAAAAGAAACTGAAAGAAAGTATCTACGATTAGAATACAGGAGTTGCTCAGATACCAAAGGAGGAGAATATTCCACAGCAAAGAAGATAGAAAGGAGAGAGGAGGAGAGGGTAGGAAGAGGAGAGGGAGGGAGAGGAATGGAAGATAGGAGAGGAGGAAGGGGAGGGGACAAGAGTAGGAGAGAAGGTGAGAAGGGGGAAAAGAAGAGAGAAGTGGGGGAAAGGAAAAGGAAGTAGGATGAGGTAGGAGAGGAGGAAGGAGAAAGTAGGAGAGGAGAGGGGGGAGGGAACGGAAAGAAAGGAGGAGAAGAAGAAGGTTAGTTGTGGAATGAGGGAAGAAAGAGAAGAAGAGCAACTCCGAATGTAATTAAAATGCTTTATTTTAATGCTTTCTTTAAGGAAAACATGTAAATGTAGGATTTATTATGTATAAGAAAATGTACATTTTCTATTATGTGGGGAGGGGGAAAGGGTGGGGGAGAAAATTGTTTGTATTTCTTATAAAACTTTTCAATAATAATAAAAAAATAGAACATCAGCAAACTCCTGGTGAATAATAATTATTCCTTATAAACTCAATCTTTACTCAACATTGAAAAATCATAGAATGTTTCTGTTCATGGGTAAACTAGTCCAAGGTTTATTGTTGTTAGTAGATTTGCTTCAATAGAGAAATTGGAAAGATCCAGTCCTGAAATGTAGGCCTTGCTATATAGCCAGGATAAGATAGCCAGAAAAAGATTCTGAAAGAGTTTATCCACCAGTAAGAACAAGTACGGTAACTAAAACATTTTATGCCCCCATCCAGGTTGGTTCAAGCATAAACCTTTAAAACCCAGCAATTATTAGAAAAACCTCTATGAAAAAAAAAGTAATTTGATTCCCTAAAATTAAAACATATCTATTTATTTTTTTAAAAAAACAGGGGGAAAAAAGCCATATTACTACTTTTGGTAGAAGCAGCCAGCCTAAGCGATCAACACATTCAGCTCTGAAGGTTAAACCACTTGGAAAATCTTATTGTATTCTTGCATATAGTTTCAGCTGCTGGGGGAAAAATGGACTAGACACTAAATTCTCCAAGACACAAGAAATTTAAGGATGTGCTTAATTACATGCAACCAAAGTTACTCTGACCTTTCAACTGACCCCTCTGATCCCCAGGAGGTGTAAATCAACATAGCTGCACTGAGGTCAAGGGGGTTCTGCTGATTTAGACAACTGGAGGGTCTGCCCCATGGAGGATAATACAAGACTAATGACTCCAGCAATCACTTCAGCCCTTGGCAGCTCCAGCAAGTGCTGTTTCATGTTAGTTATGTATCCTGCATGCACACTGAGCTCCAACTTACTGTAAATAGAATGGTGAGCGCCTACTTACTGAATAATTTATGGCACATTAAAAAATGGCCCAAGGCAGTAGACTTTTCAGGTTCCACAAAGGCCTTGTGTACTTCCTCTTGGTGCAATTACATAAAGGAAATGCTGACTTTCTGAGTTATGAAATATAGATTAGCCATTCAAGGAGAGATCAAAAAATCCCCTTACAACAGGGTTTCAGATCTACAGCTATTGCCTTTTGAGCGATTGCCAAGTTTTATTCAGTTCAGTCTGACAGAGAGCAATAGGGAAGATGCCTGAACACAATCTTGGATCAGATCAATGGGGGAAAAAAAAACCATCTACAGTATGACAGGAATAGATATGAGTATTGAAATCCTTGATGATTCTATCGCATCAGTGTAAAAGCCGAAGGTCCAGAAGCAGATTTTGCAAATGTGAAGATGACGAAATTCTCAATGGTTTGGAGGATGAATTAGATACAGACTTCTTGGGTTTTTTGTTTCTTTGTGTTTAGTACCATACCTTATCATGTCTCTAGGAAGGGCAGACTTCACCAAGGACAGACTTTCAATTGCATTGATTCTATCCCTCCAAAGCCAGCATTGTATAAAGATAAGAAAGAATTATGGATCTCATATTTCTTGAATTGTCAGATTCCCATTACTCATGGAGATTTCCGTTAATAAGCTTTTCAAAATTTGACTTTCCATCCAAAGAGTGTACAGACTGCTGCAGGTTAACTTAATCCTTTATTATAGTGTTATACGGGCATATAAATATACAGACCCACCCGTATATTTATTTTACATATATTTATTTTATGTACAATATACAGAAACACTGTTATGAGGTATGCTTTCTCAAAATACGATACAAGCATTATTTTTTTTTTTGAGGTACTGTATGTGTTACTACGAATTCCTCTGAAACCCAAAACTGGTCACAGACAAAATCTGTGGGTGTGAATCAAAGCAACTCCCTGCACAGTGCTTAAATGTGGCTATGCATCTCTTTCCAAACATGTTGGAAAAAGCCAGCAGCATTAAGCATGCTCATGCTCTCAGAAAATAATAGGCTTAAGTTGAATGTGTGCTACTGAACATATTCTAGTGAAAGGTGCATCCAAGCTGTAGAGAAAAGAATAATTAAATGCCCAGCTAAGTGGCAGTGCCTCACTGACTCTAGCTGCCCTTGGAAGAAGGTCAGACCCTACTAGTGATTAGATGGGGAACCTATAGAAAAACCCAGAGCTTTGGGTTAAAGTGAAAAGTTGAAAACTCTTTCCAATGGCAACTTACTTTTACATTATTATAAAAAAAAAACATAATGGGCCAGTTTGTCTGGTCATCAGAGGTTACACTCATCTTAAAGAAGGATTGGCTTGAATAACCAAGAACTCAACTTTCATATCAATTTATTGTTATAGCAGGATGCGTGATGATGATGATGATGATGATGATGATGATGATGTTATCCATTCAGCTGTGTCTTTCTATGGGCCAGGTCTCTCCATGTCTTCCAATCGTGCACTATTTGAGGGATGAGTAAAACTCTCTAAACCTCAACCCAAATCCCTCGAATGCTCCCTTCAGTGGTGAGAGAGCTCAGGTGCTAAACCCCTCTAGGCTATAATAGCTAGCCTTGGCCATGTCTTCTTCACCATCTCTACTGGGGGGTCTAAGACAACTCGCCACGGCCAACTTGCCATGGCCAGCTCACTGCAGCCAACTCACTGTGGGACACCTCACCATGGCCAACTCACTGCTAAACAAGAGTTACAGTAATATTGGAGAAATGGTAGAATAGAATCATTAAAGAAAGGATGCAAAACGAGGGATAAAATGAAATGTGAACGACAACAATTAAACTCATTTTTAAATTATTTTAAATAATTAAATTGAATTGTTGAATTGTCCCATGGCACGTTGTCCCATGGTGTTTCCCATGGCATGTTGCCCATGGTGAATTGTCTTGTGCTGAGTTGGGGAGTTGGCTGCAGTGAGTTGTCTGTGGCAAGCTGGCCATGGCAAATTGTCCCATTCTGCTCTACTGGGCTTCTGAGTGCCTCTCAGGAGCCCAGTAGAGTTTCCTCTTTTATATCAGCCAGCAGCAAATGCTGGGAAGCAACTGGGTCTCCCATAGGATGGTCTGGACTCAACTAATGCTGCTTTTGGATATCCAACTAATGCAGGAGAAAAAGGAGGGTGGTAGTGGCTGCACCACTGTTGCTGAGGAAACAGGAGTAGTAGCAAAGGAGGAAGTGTTGTGTCAGTGATGGCAGCAATACTTCATGCCTGCCTGCTCCACTTAAGACCTCACAGGTCTTAAGGTTAACAAACCTCACAGTTTGTTGAAGGTATAGGGCAGGGGGAAACCAGTAGCCCTCTGTGCCTTTGGGTCATAAAGGAGCCCCCCCCATTCTTTCGGTGTTTGTACAACCTTCCTCAGCTATTCCTTGGTTTATCAAACCATAGGATTAACCAACACATAATAGCTTAAACATAGTAGGCAATGAAGTTTTATTTTGTTCCCCTTTGCTATTTTTAAGGGAAACATTTATTTTCTCATTTAAAAAAAAAAAAAGGTGTGGCAGAGTATACATTAACTAAGAGGAGTCTAGTGCTTTACATATGTTGACAGAAATAGAATAAACCATCCACAGCAAAAGAACATAATAATCAACAACAAATAATCATGTAATAATCAGTTATGTGGCATAAATTCATCTCCCCAAAAGGTGTCTGAAGTTATTCAATTTTTAATAGCTTGTAGAAAGTCAAGAGAGTGGGAGCAGAGGGGGGGAGACTCTTCTAAAGTATGGGCTCATCCATGAAAAAGGGTTGGTTATAATAGATCCTCTATTCCTCTTATCTTACAAGGGAGGGGCATCCTGTTTCTCACAATAGTCCAAACTAGTGTTGATGAGGGCATGAGTTACAGTTGCATTTGAGGGGTAAATACATTCATTTTGTGTGTTCATCTGTTCATTATATATGCCTGTTTTCACTGTTGAGTTTAGGGCTCCATGCAGTAGAATCAGCAGAATTTTCCTCTAATTTCATCATGTTATTTATCCACTGGCTCCAAGTCAACAATTGAGGCATTATCTTATGTCATCTTAAGCCATGCAATCTAGCATGTGTAATGCCCTTCATTTGTAAACACCCCCTCCAATTGGCTGCTAGGTCTGTGACAGCAATGCCCATGCCCTACTCTCATTGGTCCACATACAGTGGGCCATACAGTATGGTCAACCTTTGGGTTCCAACTCCCTTGCCGTATGGGAGGGGCCTTTACAAGAATATTTTTCAGTCTTTCTGGCTTTGATGAAGTTTTTAAAATTATGTTTTATTAAAGAATTTTACACAATAGCAAAAACAGTACATTTTTTAAAAAAAATAGTGAACAGATAAAAGAGAAAAAAGGGGGCTTCTGATCTTCTCTATAGCAGTTAGAAATAAATGTATCATCCATCCTTCTTCTTAACGTTACATCATAATTCTCTTCTTCCCATATTTACCCTTTTTAATCTTCCAATCCATATCACCAGTCCATTTTTTTCCAATTTTCAGCAAAATGAAAGAATTTCCTAATTCACTAATAAATGTACTTGTTTGATCAGTCAATAAGTCAATTTTGCCATCTCTGCAAATTCTGTCATCTTCCTCAGCCATAATTTGATGCAGATTTCAATGAATCAATGTTCTGGGATAACAGGTTCTGTGATAATGAGTCTGCTTGTTCCCTTCTGTTCTACAATAGTACCATGCAATTCTTCAGTTTACTGGTACTATTTCTTTCATTAATATCATTAAACATGACTGCTATTTATTAAACATTAAGTAGAGAATGCAGCATTTGCAATTCTGGAGATGGGCCATTGTTGCTTTGAGTAAGATGCTCCAGGAACACCCAACAACTTGGAATTGTGTTTTCCTACATGTGTGCCTTTGGGGAATGGGACATTACAGAGTTTATGCCTGAATGCCTCATCAAAGGCAGTGCACGATAGTGATGACACAGGGATGGGAGGGCACATCAGCAGTGGGATTGTTCAATTGGTGCCCATGATAACCCTCAGTTTGAGGTTCAGCACGTAGCTAGATTCATTGCCCAAGTGTAGTAAGCTAGATAACATTTTCTTCAACCAGTTTACAGCCTAGCCAGGAACAATACGGAACAGGGAGGTTGTTAAGGCTATTGTTCTGGATTGCCCCTAGATAGTTTTTTTAAAATTATTTTTATTTATCACATTTTTAAACTGCCCATCTCCCTCACAGATAGCAATAGCAATAGCACTTAGACTTATATACTGTATAGTTCTTTACAGCCCTCTCTAAGTGGTTTACAGAGTCAGCATGTTGCCCCCAACAATCTGGCTCCTCATTTTACCCACCTCGGAAGGATGGAAGGCTGAGTCAACCTTGAGCCTGGTGAGATTCGATCTCCCAAACTGTTGGCAGCCGATGATCAGCAGAAGTAGCCTGCAGTACTGCACTCTAACCACTGCACCACTGCGGCTCAGATGGACTCCAGACAGTGTACAAATTAAAATATTAATACATAAAACATATATGTTTTAAAATAATGAACTCTATGGTCAGGAAGAGAGCAATGGGAACCACCCATGGATTTCTTTTATCAGAGATAAATATGCCTTTTACCTATCCCAAATGGATGAATGGCTAGAAAAGAGACCACAGAATGAGACCCCAATTCACACTTTAAATAATATAATAAATAATTATAATCTTATTTAGATTACAAAACATAAAATATAATCTTATTTAGATTTTGAAATTACTTCTAAAAGTATTTTTAAATATCTTTGAGTGAATGTTCAACATTTCCACTTCCATTGTTGCTGACTTAATATTCTTAGACAGGAAACAATAATCTATCAATATGGCCAGGCACTCATATTTGTTCTTTGGTAACTCTTGTTAAGCATCCAACACAGAGTTGCATATCCACCAGGATTAGGATCTATCCCCACTTATGTTTTAAAAAGCAACTTGATGGGCAAAAATCAGCAGCTGAAGTTTTTCTCACCAGCAAAAAACTGTTGATGGCATCTGCAAATCAGGATTGTGCTAAACTATGCTCAAAGCTAAGTATAACCACTTTTTATATCTTTTTTAGTTCGACATATGAGCACTGCTATCAACTAGGAAAAGTTTTAATTTAGAAGATACTTAATAAGAGGAAAAATTTGCAACTGCAACCCTAGAACCATTTAGGCTCCAATTAAATCCTCAGTTTTGAGTTGATATGTATAGGATTGTACCATTAGCATATTTGGATAATTATGTTCTTTTATTGTTTGTTTGTTTTATTCTTATTATTTATTTTATTCTTATTATTTATTAAACAAATTAATATAGCCACCCAACTCACTCATAGGTGACTCTGAGCAGTTTACAACATTTAAATTTTTTAAAAAATCTATCAAATATTAAAACCATTAAAAAAAAACCTCTACCCCACCCCTCATGACAGCAACAATCCAATCAGAAACCTAGGATCAGTTAATGCTCCTCTTTGGATTCTTAATCTTCTACAGTTTCCTCCTCATTGATTCCAGTGATATACATAGCTCCATGTATACCATAAATATTCCCTACCTGAAGTCAGACCAGTTCCTCCCCCTTTGAAGGGAAGAGATTAAAAAAATTCCCAAAATTTATATTTGCATGCTGTCCACTCACAAATTGTGGTGCTTAAAGGTTATACAGAAAATATCCATCTTCACCAGGCAGAACCTACAAAAAATAAATATTACTAAATTTTTCACTTTAAGAAAATTGGACTCCAGAGGATGGTAGAGGACAGGAAGGCCTGGAGGAACGTTGTCCATGGGGTCGCGATGGGTCGGACACGACTTCGCAACTAACAACATCAAACATTTGATACAGTCTAGTGGAAGATTTGTTTGAAGTGAAATGAGGAAAGTTTTCTATATTGCATATTGCAAGTTAATATCTTAAATCAAAGTCATTATTCTATACTTCTGTTCAAATCATAGTGAACAGATAATTGGACTGAGATGTTGGACTAGGCAAAAATAATCCCTCTCTCCTGCAATTGGGGCTGGGCAAGAAGAACCACCTGAATCATTGTGCAGCTGTTTCCAGACTCTCTGAATCCAGAAGATAACTTGTCCCCTTCACACCTGATTCCAGAGAACGAATCAGGAAAGAATGGAACTCAACTCTGTCATAATGTAGAATAGGGAAAATATAAATGATTAGGTGGTTTGTATTTGTTTTCTATCTGACAAGTGCTTGGGGTAGCTTTCATCAAGATTGCATGTCTTTCTTTAAAAGGTTTGTATGGCCATCCATCTATCTCTGTGCATCTTAGGTTATATAAAGTGATAATAATCAGAACAGGATGAAATTTGAGGAAAAAATAGACCAGGGTGTGATGAAGAAGCATGCTGCAGGGAGTTTCAGCTTATAAAATCTTTCGACCAAATAAATTGCTTGCTTAGACTTCTGCAGCAATTCTAATAATCCTTTGACAGCACAATTTGCCTCAAAGTTTCTCCACTTATCCTTAGTTTCTTCAGTAATGCTACTTAATAGAGTAACATACATTCCGCTGATAAATATGGAGCCATGAATGGGGATATTGCTTATAAAGGAACAGATATGCACAATTATATTTCATACAATTTTGTATTTCAAAAATAATGGAAGCTGACTAAGGCATATTTTACAGAAGGAGGAACTGAAGGAAAAAGTTAATAAAGACAGTGACATCTTTGAATTGACCTAAATTCCTGGACAACCACAGAGTTTTCTCGGTAACCATACAGAAATAGTGGTCATTGCCTTTTTCTAAAAGAAGGTTCTTGTTGTTATTTTTAACTCTCTAGCCTAGTCTAAAGCCATTAGCTTTTTTTTAATGGTTTACTATCCAAATATTAGCCAGGTTGCACTCTGCTTAATAAAGGATGACTGAATAACGATTAGTACATTTGAAATACTATTTTCAAACAAAATCTGATAAATATATGTAAAAAGGAGGCAAGAAGAAGAGGAAAAGGAAATGGAAGAAATTTTGGATAAATTAACTAAAGGATCCGTAACAATGGGTTAAGTGAGAATGTGAATCAGGATAATGAACAGAAGGTAAATCTTGATTATTTGCAGGAAAAAAAAGCCATCATACAGAGAAACTTATTAGCATTGCTAACATATTAACTTATTAAGAAAAATGTCCAGGCAATAATGAGGAGTTATAGTAGTGACAGAGCATAAATAGATGCAATTCTTTCTTTGTTCCATAGAATGCCTGCCTGCCTGCCTATCCATCCGTCCGTCTGTCTGTCCGTCTGTCTATCATTTTACTGTCTTTATTATTTTTACAAATGACTCCAGGCAGCAAACATATCCAGTACACCTTCCCCCTCCTATTTTCCTCAAAACAATAACCCTGTGAGGGAAGCTGAACTGAGACACTGACTGCCCAAGATCACCCAACTGGGCTGTTGTGACTAAGGTGGGACATGAACTCATGGTCTCTTACTTTCTAGACTGGTGCCTTAACCACTAGACCAAACTGGCTACCCACAATTCTAAAAAGGCTGAGTAACCAATATCACTTGACCAGAAGATGGTTGGTTGGCTACAAGGCTTATAGAGTGGTCCAATCAGAGCCAACCCTGAGTAGTGAGGACACATTAGGTATCTCTATTTCGCCTTGAATGCCTTAAAATTGACAAACATCCCACATCTCACTTTATTCATGCAAAGTCTAAGTCATCCTGAGTAAACTGTGATTATTTGATTATAAGACACCAAATTGTCTTTGACTCAGAGCAACTATATGGATAGAAAGTAATATATAATTGCACATCTTTAAGGTGTACAAATGGCAATAGGTTATACTGATTAAGGTACTGGAAAATAAATAGATACTTTACATTTAAATAATCTTGTATTTTATATTGAAATCAATAGAGAAGTATATTGGGTAAAGGCGTGTGTGTTTTAGAAAACAAACTGGAAGAGGGGAAAATAACAAAATTGGCAAACTAGTCCCAGATGGTCACTGAAATTTCATAGAATATTTCCTTGGAAATATATTTATTTGAACTTAATGAATCTCAGTTCTGAGTAAATGATGGTAGGCATTTTCAAATGTGACTAAGCTAACGTGCCTACAGTCTAAAGGTTACAATTAAGAAAGCATAACTCAGTTATCAAAAATAATGATGAGACTCTTCATTTCTACTTTGTGATTTTTCATTTTGATGGCTCCTTCCTTCCTTCCTTCCTTCCTTCCTTCCTTCCTTCCTTCCTTCCTTCCTTCCTTCCTTTCGTTTTTTGCCTAAACCAATTTGTAGCAAAAATGGGTTACATAAGCCTCCTGCAACAGTGGTGAGAGGCATATCACAGTGTTGTTGTGCAAAATCATCTAAGATATCAAACAGGATTATTTGTAATTAGAAGAAGGAAAGGGAAATGCTTTGACAAGCACTGACATGCTGGCACATTTACTTTAAAAAATAATTTTAAAAATCCTGCCAGATCATTTTTTTCCCCAGTAGATGGAATATGAGCTGCAGAGGGTTGAGTCATGCTAACTTCATAGCATCCTTGGGGTGGTTCTGCCTGAAGGAAGTGAGACACTGGATATTTAATTCACTATCTAGAACAATAAGGCTGCCATGCCCTATGGACACTAGTGGAACTTACTTCCAAGTAAAACTCAAGAGAATAGAAAGTAGAGATTTAGCCTGCACTTTGAAGGAGATTTTAGATACATTATATAGCCCAATTCTATTGGTGTGATTTGAGTGATACCAAAAAGAAATGTGCTTCTTTAAGTTTTAAGACTTTGTAAATAAGGGAAGACAGGTCAAAACAGCTGTTTTCATGCATAGCAAATACGATCTGCCAAAATATTCTATGCAGTCACTCAAAATATCTGAATCACCTCTCTAATACATCTGCTGCACTGAGATCAAAGCATGGCTGCAATCCGCCGTGCCTTGCAATGAAATCCCACTGAACTCAGTATGACTGCCTGCATCTTAATAGACATGGTTAGTGTCAGATGTAAATGCCTTATTCTCTAATGTGTAAATAGTATATGAACGGGGTATCAGGGGTTAATTTATTCTTCACTTCTTAATGTATTCATAATTCACCACTCCCATATCTAGCTCCACCCATTGTATATATAAGGAGCTGTATGCACCCATTTTTCTTGCTTCTATCTGTGAATATTCAGTGAATATAGAATGCCTAATGTAAATAAAAGAAGAAATATTTAAACCTTTAACTCTTACTAAATTTATTGAGTCTGATCCTGAAAATATTGCAACAATCTGGTAGCAGAGGATGGTTAATTGACTCAATAAAAAAATTTAAAAATGTCTAAGAGAGATAGGCCCAACACCAGGGCATACAGCAAAGAAATGGAAAGGGACCAAGAAATAATTGACGAATCCACAAACGCGATTTCGAGAGAATCCGAAGAATATACCACTGAAGACGAAGAAATAATAGATGAAAATGATGATCGGGAGGAAATCGAAATAGAAAACAACGAACTCAGGTCAGAGATATTAAAACTATTAAAGAGTCAGAAGAATGATGAAAGCCTCATCGCGAACCTCCAAGACATGCTGAAGAACAGCGGAGCAGCGAGAGAGAAGCACATCACTAATGAAAAACCAAAAGACCCAAAAATAGTGAGTGATATGACTGCAGAAAAAAATACTGTGAAGAAGAAAAACGGTGATCCCGCGCGAAATTTTGAATGGCAGCCATCTTGGTTTCAACAGACCTCCAGGGTGAGCGAAGCAGAGCCAATCAGAAAACTCAATTCAAAATTTCTGGCGCGAAAAACATTATCAGACAACGAAAACGAAAAAGAAGATTCAAACACCTCAGAAGAATCAGAATCGGAAAGTGAAGGTGATTCAACAAATAATCAGATAAAATCAGCAATGAAAACGCTTTTTGCTGCATTTGGGCCAAAACTAAAAATTACCAAAAAGTTAACTAAGAAGCGAGCGAGCAAGCCAGTGCCTCAAGACCTAACCGCTCCCATCCTGACTACAAGAACGCCGACGCCCGAACCCAGAGAGCCCTGCTGATACCGCCCCACGCCACAGACCGAAGCAAGCACCAACGCTCTCAAAAGAAGAGGAAGAGCAGCCACCATCGTCAGGACTCCCAAGATCGAGCCAGAGACCGATTCGTCTGAGGAGGAGCAGAACGAGCGAGCCGCAACGACGAGAACCTCTCACGAGGACTCCAGGGACGAAATGGACAACGCGCATGCGCAAGACTACGCAGACGGTCCGGGAAGACATGAATTGCTGAGAAGACCGTGCAGGCTCGTTGCGAGCATCCCCACGCCGTTTTGTAACTTTCAGCATTTACGAGACCACGGACTACCTCAGGTTGTAAGTAATGGACCTAATAATGTCGGAAATTTACCCAGTGACTTCCCAAAGCTGAGGATAGATGGCATTAATTTACAAGAATGGTATCAGCAGCTCCAGGTTGTCTTTATGAAAGAAAACTTACTGTTTTTTATCACTAGTCCCCCAAAAAGACCTTGGACTCTAAAATTAGACTGTTTACATCATAGAGCATTTTTCTTATTAATTTCTAGTGTATCTCCTGCAATGTATCACAGCATTAAGCAAAATCTGACTGTTTCAGAAATTATTCAATGCATGTTCAATTTGTTTCACAGTGACAGTGTAGCTACTACCACAAGGATGTCTAAAGATTTCTTTTCATCTAGGATAAAACCAGGGGTTTCCATAAGTGAGCACTTAATATCTTTAAACAAAATAAGAGCTGAACTGCATTTAAGGGGGGAGGTGATTTCAGACCAAACAATGAAAAGTGTTATCATCAACTCACTTGACCCATCATGGGATAATTATATGTCACACTTAGACACAATCAATCTAGGATACTTATCCATAGAAAGTCTATCCAATAAGTTAATAGCAGAAGACAATTCAAGAAGGAATCGTTCTAACAATCACATAGAACACAAACCATATAGAAAAGTAGCTTTTCAAGAAAAATATAATGAGACTTTTAGATGTCACAACTGCGGATCCAGGGAACACAATAGAAGAGATTGCCCCAAAATTTCAAAAGAAAGACATAGGTCAGAATATAGAAACAAATACAATTATAGACAGTCTTCCATGGATAGACATAGATATAGAAGCCCACCAAATTACAAAGAGAATAGAGGGGGCAGAGATAATTCAAAGGATAGAAAATCTGGTTCACTGAATGGGTTAAATAAACAAGACAACATTAACATACAGCAGAATGAGAACAATAATTGGCTTATTGATTCTGGAGCAACTAATCACACCACTAATAACAAAAATATATTATCTTCATTTGTAGAAGATAAATTTGTAATAAAGGTAGCTAACCAAGAAAAGGTTCAAGTATTAGGTAGAGGGAATGTAACCTTACCTGGCCTAGGAAAAATAGAGGGGGTATTACTAATACCTGAAATACCTCATAACATACTAAGTGCCATAAAACTAAGCAGGGATTCTGATATTAACATTGTTTTTTCTAAAGGAAAAGCAACTTTGGAGAAAAATAAAATAGATATAGGCACTGTGATGATTAAAGGAGGCCTACCTTATCTAATAACAAAGGAAAAATGGTTGCACAACATTGATTCAAATATGGAAGATTGTATTGAAGTAGATGATGAAAACATTAGCAACAGTGACAATGATGAATGTAAAATATCTCATGATCACAAAGATGCACATAATGAAAAAAAACCAAAAATAGGCAAGCCAATTCATGATGAGTGTGCTCACATCTTACATAGGAAGTTAGGACATGCCAGTTTTCCTGTAGTACAAAAAATGACTGAACACGCAGAAGGTGTTAAAATAAAAAATTGTGAAAACTATTTGGAATGCTCAGTATGTAAATCTACAAAACTAAAAACTAGCCCCAGGCCAAGAAAATCTACTAGGTCAACCAACAAAATTTTTGATTTAGTACACATGGACTTAGTTGGTCCACTAACTCCATCAATCACTTATAGAAAACGTTACTTCTTGACCATAGTGGACGATTATAGTCGCTATGGATTTGTTTATACATTAAAACACAAAGATGAAACCTTTCAGAAATTTAAAGAATTTTATAAACGCATAGAAACACAACACAATATCAAAATAAAACAAATCATGACAGATAGGGGATGTGAATTCATGTCTAAAGAATTCTCCCAATGGTTGAAGGACAAAGGAATGTTACATTACACATCTAGTCCATTTTCTGCATTTCAGAACGGAATTGTAGAGAGGAAGAACTCAACATTACAAACCATGATTAGATGCACATTGGAAGATGCTGGCTTAAGCAAACAATTCTGGTCAGAAGCCCTACATTATTCCAATTACACACAGAATAGAACCTGGTCCAGCATTATAAATAATACACCATATGAAGTGATGTATAATAGGAAACCAAAATTGGCACACATGCACATATTTGGAGTCACTGCAGACGTACACATACCTAAGCAATTAAGAAGAAAGGGAGAAAACGTGTCCAGAAGACTCAGATTTATGGGATATGAGACAGGCACTAAAGGGTACAGATTCATTGATAATAATAACAAATTTATAGTTTCCAGAACAGCTGTGTTCCATGAGCAGGCCAACTGGTCTAAAATACATCTTAATGAAATATTTCCAAGTAACAACAAAGATACAAAATCTCAAGAGAAAGGGACTATAGAAAAGCAAAACATCAACAAACATAGAAACAAAACCAAAACATGGACAAATAGCCAACACAAAATAAAGACAGATACACTAACAAAAAAGGAAGCAAGATATTTGCATGATAATAATAGTAAACCTGAAAAAACAATTAGAAACACCAGAAATCAGATGCCAAATAAATACAAAGATTACATAATGCATATGGATGGTGAGTCAACTACACCTAATACATATGAGGAAGTGTTAAAACTTCCTCGTAAAGAAAAAGAAAAATGGGAATTAGCAATGAAAAAAGAGATGGAAAGTTTACAAGGATTAAACGTATTTACACCTGCAATTGCACCAAAAGATAAAACAATTATTGGTACTAGGTGGATATATAAAATTAAAAACTTAGAGGGAGGCAATACCCTATACAAAGCTAGACTAGTTGCACAAGGTTATGCACAGAAATATCCGGAGGACTATACTGACACATATTCCCCCACAGTAAGAACTGAGAGTGTCAAAACAGCTCTAGTAGTAGCATCAGCACTCAATCTCGATGTATTCCAATATGACATACAGACTGCGTATCTACACGCAAAACTAGATAAGGAAATATATGTAAGAGCACCTCACAGTCAATACACAAACAAGAATGAGACTTGGTTGTTAAACAAGAGTTTATACGGGTTAAAACAATCTGGTAAACGATGGTATGATTGTTTAGTAAAAGTACTTAAAACTATGGACTTCAAAGCTACCACCGCTGATAACTGTTTCTTTGTCAAAAAGGGTGATGATTACATAGAGTTTGTATTGATCTATGTGGATGACATTTTATACATAGGAAAACATAAAGAGAGAAGAGAAACATTTGTAACTAAGCTAAATGAACATTTCTCATTGAAATCTTTAGGCAAAGTAAATAAGTATCTTGGTGTTCAAATTAATAAGACTAAAAGAGGATTCAAACTTACTCAGAGAGATAAGATCATAGAGCTCTTAAACAAATGCAATCTAAGTGATGCCAAACCTTGTGATACTCCTATGCAGACTGACTTTCTAAGAAATGCTGATGAATCATCCCCTGAATTCAAAGATAACACGTTTTATAGATCAGTCATAGGTTCACTTCTTTACATTTCTAATTGGACAAGACCTGATATCGCTTTACCCCTCAATTTATTATCCAGACATGTCAGCAAGCCAACAATGTACCACTGGGAAGCTGTTAAAAGAATATTAAGATATCTGAAAAATACATTAGACTTTTGTTTAATGTTAGAACCTAACAATAATAGAGAACCAAAGCTCACATGTTACGCAGATGCGGATTGGGCTGGAGACACCTCATGTAGAAAAAGTACATCTGGTTATATATTCCTCTTAAATGACTGTCCAGTTTACTGGTACACTGGTAAACAAGAATTAGTGGCCACTTCAACGACAGAAGCAGAATATGTTTGTTTATCTAAAGCTGCAAATAACCTTGTATGGTTTAATGATTTGATTTCAGATGTTTGGAAAAAACCTGCTTTACCTTTTGTTATGCATGAAGACAATAAAGCAGCTATTGAAATATCTAGATCTGACGCCATTGGACAAAGGTCCAGACACATAGATATAAAATTTAAACATGTGAGACAATTATCTCAGGATGGATTTATTAAAGCAGTGCATTGTGAAACTTCAGAACAATTAGCTGACATATTGACAAAGCCTTTACCTTCTAAGCAGCATAAATACTTGACTTCTAAGTTATATGTTTTGTACTGTCCTGAATCTGAATGTAATTGGTGTAGCATAACGAATCGGCATTTAGAGGGGGATTTGTCAGATGTAAATGCCTTATTCTCTAATGTGTAAATAGTATATGAACGGGGTATCAGGGGTTAATTTATTCTTCACTTCTTAATGTATTCATAATTCACCACTCCCATATCTAGCTCCACCCATTGTATATATAAGGAGCTGTATGCACCCATTTTTCTTGCTTCTATCTGTGAATATTCAGTGAATATAGAATGCCTAATGTAAATAAAAGGAGAAATATTTAAACCTTTAACTCTTACTAAATTTATTGAGTCTGATCCTGAAAATATTGCAACAGTTAGGATAAAGAAAATCTAGTTTTGAGAATCAGCAAATCATTTTTAATAAAATAAACTGATCTACATGCATGGGTTGAAAAGAACCTAGTAGAGACAGCTTTCCTTATGTAGTATTTTTCTTTCTCTTTGTACCTTACTTGTAAAACACCATGATGTCATACTGCATGCATCTTTCAGACCTTAGAATGACCACTTATTGGCATTTAACCCAGATTCTTTCTAAGTTTAAGCCCCTTGTCCAATCAGCTGAGCAGTATGGAGGAGGCTATGGGGTACAGTGGGAGAGACACATCCCTGCCCTATGCTCCATTCCCTATTTTACAATGCAGTGGGCATTTCTCTCCCACTGCAATGTACAACCTTCCTCCCACATGGCTGCAGGAGTGCTATTCAGCAGGTTCTGACAGGTTCTGGAGAACCGGTAGCGGCAATTTTGAGTAGTTCGGAGAACCAGCAAATACCCGTTCGCCGAACTACTGGCCCCAGAGTGGGGTGGGAATGGAAATTTTGCAACATCCTTCCCCTGGAGTGGAGTGGGAATGGAGATTTTGCAGTATCCTTCCCCTGCCACGCCCACCAAGCCACACTATGCCCACCAAACCACACCCACAGAACTAGTAGTAAAAAAATTTGAATTCCACCACTGCATGGCTGTCAGTGATTTGGTCCACCACTCCATTTAAACCTGGATTTAACATTATTTTGGAAGAACACTAAACCCAGGTTCAATACAGGGGTGGGTTCTACTTACCTTTACTACCGGTTTGCATCGTGCACGTGCACTCTTCTGCACATGTGCAGAAGCTTCTGCGCGTGCACAGATCACTTATCATGACGCTCGGTCAGTGGGCGGAGCCTCCTGCCAGTTTTACTACTGGTTCTTGTGAACCAGTCCAAACAGGAGGTAACCCACCACTGGTTCAATAGTTCTCTAAAAATGGACAGGTGGAGGGGCCTGTGCTGTGCAACACCTGTCAGCTTTAAGCAAACTACTTATTAAACCTGTATTTTGTGTTTTCAGGGTAGTGGGCCAGGAAAAAGAGTTACCCTGATGTTATTAAAGATAAGCCAAGAATAAGAGTGAAAGGAAAGATATTATTATGTTCCATCCCCCCACCCCACCCCAAAAGCCCTGGAAATGGCTAATAGATTTTTAGATCAATATACAAGAGAGTGTTCCTTTGTAAAATAACACCTTGATAGACATGTCCAGACTTAGGTCCATTTGAATCCAATAGTCCAAGTCTAAGACACACGAAGAAGGAAATTTTGGGGGTCAGAGAGGACTGTGCTAGCTTTGGTATAGCTATGCCAATGAACTAAGCCAGTCTTTTCCTGCCTGCTGGCTTCACTATGGAAAGTGTAGCCTAAGATATCTTGAAGGCAGTAGTTTGGAGGAAGCTGAGCTATTCAATCCTACAGTTTAATATTCGTAAACCAAACCTTTGGTTTATAAGTCTATTCTTTTTTCTTGTTAAACGATTTAGCTTTGTGAATTGCTGTCATTTTTATATCCCAATATAGGAAGAAACAAAATGGATCTATTTAAGAATGGGTGGGAGGGGTTTGTATTATTTTCTTTAGTTCCTTCTATAATTGTTTACTCTCTGTAGTTTAAAACCCGTCATATTTGATGAGGATTTAGTTATATATTTGGAATGTCTTGGGGATTATTATAGGATTATGCAGTGAGAATTGTTTTAACAGATTTGCATCAAGTCTGTAGATTGAGTATAAAGCCTTCTGTTGGGTACATACCTGTCTTTTATTTCTTAAAACTTAACATTGTTTTAATTTTAACATCAAAATATATAGAAATTCAAATTTTTACATTACGCTCGATTTTATACCCACTTCCTTTGTTAGGACGTTCTACTAAATTGAATGGAACCTACTTCATGGTAGATGGATATGGTATTGCAAATGAGAAACTGTCGCATAAAAGTTTGTAGAAATGTAGCTCCCAAGCAAAACTATAATATTTTAAAGGATTCTGAGCCTCTCCTTGAAACAAAGGACATCCAATTCACTTTACAACATCCATAAATCATGAGACTTTGTTCAGACTAATACCTATTGATATAGTGGCTTACAAGGGCATTGACAATATCTGTTCTTATTGTTGGCAGAGGCATTGGGGGGTGGAGCGGTGGTCATGATTGCCCTCAAAAAATTAAGACAGCAGTCAAAACCATCAAGTCAAAGCCCCACCCACTTGTTAATCTGCTGAAACATGTACACAAGGTGCAGAATTTGATGACATGGTCAAAGCTGCCAACCTGTTTGTTTGTTTTTTAAATCATTCCTCTGGATGCCCAATTTGTTGGTTAAATCTGTTTAATAACAGAGCTAAAGAAGGAAAAGTTTTGTTCTATAATATCCTATGGAGCTAGGTCTTATTTTATAAATCTCGTGGAATATTTTATCAAGCAGACATAACAACCGGCCTTAATTCTGGGATTAGCTTTGTTTGTCACAATGATAGTTTTGTCTAAATAAAAATAAATCTGAATGTTTATGTAAATTTCATCACCACCGTTCTTGTTGATACCTACATTTAAGCCTACAAACTCTCATAAACATTGTGTTTATATAGAGCTGTCTGACCTTTTGCCATAGGGAACACATTCTTCCTTGATATTATATTATCGGGGTGGTTCATTGTACCTGCGGACTCTATCACACCTTTCCCATGGGCTGAGTTTTGTCAGCCAACTTCCTCCCACATAAGATGCTTTCAGTGATGCAACCTAGTGCTCAGAAATTCAGCTCAACGCTAGTTTATGGAAAAACTCTATTAATTAGCCAAGAAGCTGTCTTTGAAACTTGCACTCCTGGTTTCTCATGAGGTCACAACTATGATAGCAGATATAAGGTACAAATATAATAGTAATAGCACTAAGACTTATATACCACTTTACAGTGCTTTACAGCCCTCTCTAAGCAGTTTACAGAGTCAGCATATTGCCCCCACAAAATCTGGGTCCTCATTTTACCCACCTCGAAAGGATGGAATGCTGAGTCAACTGGTGAGATTTGAACTGCCAAATTGCAGGCAGCTGGCAGTCAGCAAAAGTAGCCTGCAGTACCGCACTCTAACTACTGTGCCACTGCGGCTCATAATGGAACCCTACTCACATTTGTCCCATTTATTTTTATATTTATATTTAATCTGAGTTAATGATCACTCTCCACCTAGTGGAATTTAGAACAATCTCTCAATAGAACTTGATATTCTCATCCATATCCATCAGGAAACAGATTCTTTGAAATAAATGGGGGTCTCTGAGCTTGGTTGTTTTCTTGCAGATGTTTCATTACTGTAAACTAGATAACATCATCAGTGCTAGCTGATGATCAGGTAACTAGATATTTAGTTTGGGCAATGAACCATCTACAACAGGGGTGTCAAACTGAATTTCTTTGAGGGCCAGATCTACATTGTAGTTTTCCTCTGTGGGCCGGCCGGGCTGGGGTGAGGGAACGGGACAGAAGCCTCCTGCAGCACCCTGATGGCACACCCCCTCTGGCCCCATTTTCGGCCTGGAAAGCCTCCTGCAGTACTCTACTGGCCAAAATGGGGTGTGAGGGGCTGCATGTGCACCCCCTCTCCGTTTTGGCCAGCAGAGTGCTGCAGGAGGTGATCCAGTTTGCCCCCCCCAAATACCCCATTTTGGCTGCCAGAGGTACCGCAGGCCGGTCCTTTGCTATTTACAGACTGGCCCTGTGGGCCACATTTAAGCACCCCACAGGCCGGATGCGGCCCACAGGCCTTGAGTTTGACACTCCTAATCTACAAGAAAAGAACCAAGCTCAGAGAGCACCAAGGACTGCACAGTTCAATCTTGAGCTACAAATATTCTTCTTTAAATAAATATCTGCAGTGCCCAAGGTGACGTGTCCTTTCTTTCTCCCTTCTATGGAAAATAATTTGTGTTAGTATTGGCTTTTGACCAGAGATGAATTTACTTGTTCATCAGGCTGACAGAAAAGGGAAAAGGACAGCAGTTTTTGATTCGTATAGAAAAATGCTTGCTCATTTTCCACTTCACTTCTAGGTTCAGTTTGTTTGCCTGCCTTCCTCACTTTCAGAAGGAAATCAAAAGTTTCAGTAAAGTTATATGGGACTGGTAGTCGACAGATTTTGAGTGCTACATCTTTTGTATCTGAGATATAGAAGAGTGCGGTTGTTTTCTTATCTGTTTTTTTTTTTTTCACTTCAAAATTTCTCTTAACTTCTCTTGGCCCTTGGTCTAAGAATAGGACTACAGGAAAGTCCTCGACTTATGACTACAATTGAATCCAAAATTTCTGTTGCTAAATGAGACATTGTTCAGTGAGTTTTCCCCATTTTACCATTTTTCTTGCCACAGTTGTTAAGTGAATCACTGCAGTTGTTAAGTTAGTAACAAGGTTGTTAAGTGAATTGGCTTCCCCGTTGACCTCGCTTGTCAGAAGGTTGCAAAAGGGGACCACAACTGTCATAAATGCGTGCTAGTTGTCAAGCATCTGAATTTTGATCCCGTGACCATGGGGATGCTGCAACGGTTATAACGGCCGTGTGAAAAACGGTCATAAGTCACTTTTTTTTAGTGCCGTTGTAACTTCAAACAGTCACTAAATGAACTGTTGTAACACAGGGACTACCTGTATAATCCCGGTCCAATTTTTCTGAGGCCAGATTTTTGGACAGCTCTTTTCTTTATAAACCAAACAGCTTCCGACACTGGTCTGGTCATTTAAGACAAATTAAGGGGTGAAAATAAGGAAGAAGAAAGATGGCAAAAAAGATATCAAAAATCAAATATGCATATTAAGGTAACAGCTGGCTGCAAAAGAAATGCATATCACAAGGAAAGTACTCCCACCTTTGTATACAGCAGTTATTTATATATAGTCATGATTTAAAAGATGCACTGCTAATTTTCTTTCCTCCACCAGGACTTCTATGGAGGGAACCTAGAAGAGGGTAACTTCTCCAATGTGGTTTAAAAAACAAAAACATCTGCCAGGGGAAATAAGCCATGCAATTCATGTGCAGTTCCAGATTAGCTCAGCTGGATCTGTCATTAAGAGGTTACCTCCCACTGATGGCTTAGTGGATTCCATGCACCAAAGCCAACAATTCCATTCTTGTTTGCATGATTGCTAAAGCATAGGAAGATAATTTTCATATTCTCCTGCCTCAGAATCCAACTTGGAATGTGATCTTTCAAGATCTACTAAGGGGATGAACTGAACTGAAAGGCGATTGTTACCACAACACAGTGGTGGGATTCAGCCAGTTCGCATTACTTCGGGAGAACTGGTTGTTAACTTTCTGAGCAGTTTGGCAAACTGGTTGTTGGAAGAAATCTTAGGGCAGAGAACCGGTTGTTAAATTACTTGAATCCCACCACTGCCACAACATAAACAGAACTTATAATTAGGTTTGTAGATTCTTTAAAAGCAACCTATCCAGTGGTGGAATTCAATTTTTTTTACTACTGGTTCTGTGGGTGTGGCTTGCTGGGCATGGCAGGGGAAGGATACTGCAAAATCCCCATTCCCACCTCACTCTGGGGCCAGCCAGAGGTGGTATTTGCCGATTCTACAATCTACTCAAAATTTCTGCTACCGGTTCTCCAGAACCTGTCAGAACCTGCTGAATAGCACCCCTGAACCTATCCCATTTAAACTGGGACTACATCTCCCATCTGTTCATCAGCCTTGCTGGTGAAAAACTCTAAAAGTGATGGTCTCATCAGGAAAGTAGTAGGTGGAGGAAGAGAGTTTTCAAGTATATTCAGCTGCGGAGAAAGAAAAAATACAGGTGCTAAAATTGCAAGCCAAGAAAGAAGGCCTTTTGTTTTGACTTTCTTATTCCACAGAAGGCTGGGCTCTTTATGTTGTTATTTATAGCCTTGCATGAACAGAAATTTAAGAAAAAACCAGAAAGGGCAGAAACGGAGCCTCAGGTACTTTTGTTTATGGTTCAAAGAGCACGTTGTGGTTTTTGTCGCAGATGGACTTGAGGAAGGGCCTTAACAAGGCCTTGTCGCCAGAGGATACCAATAATGGGAACCAAATATATCTTGAGTGATTAACAGTGCAATCCTATACAAGCCCAACAAGCAGGTTATTCCTATTGTGTATCTACATCTAGCATGGGGAGAGCATATGTGTCTTGATTACTTTTCAGTCCCTCCAACACTGATTGCTGAAAGCTGTTGGTGTGGTTTCCTGCTATTTGGGGCAGGAAACACATGAAAAGTGTGCCTCTTGTTGGTAACAAAGAGGGATCCCCCTCCCCAACTCCATCAGAACATAAACAGGAAATCCTGACCTCAGCCAGGTGTGATGCATTCCACCCACTTTCCTCTCACTCCATCCACTGCAATTTTGCTCCCCTCCCTTGTGCTTATGTTTGCTTATAGCCCTCAGAAAGTTGCTGATTCAAGCCTAAAAATGCAGCCTAAAAACTTTCTTTGATTAAAGAAAGAAAAAGATGATACTTTTTGTCAGACATTTCCACATGTGATTATTGTTGTTAGTTGCAAAGTCATGTCCGACTCCCCCATGGACAACGTTCCTCCAGGCCTGTCCTCTACCATTCCCCGATGTCCATTCAAGCTCACACCTACTGCTTCAGTGACTCCATCCAGTCACCTTATTCTCTGTCATCCCATTCTACTTTTGCCCTCAATCTTTCCTAGCATTAGGCTCTTCTCCAGTGAGTCCTTCCTTCTCATTAGGTGGCCAAAGTATTTCAGTTTCATCTTCAGGATCTGGCCTTCTAAAGAGCAGTCAGGGTTGATCTCTCTAGGACTGACTGGTTTGATCGCCTTGCAGTCCAAGGGACTCGCAGGAGTCTTCTCCAGCACCATAGTTCAAAGGTCTCAATTCTTTGGTGCTCAGTCTTTCTTATGGTCCAACTTTCACAACCATACATTGCAACTGGGAAAACCATAGCCTTGACTATACACACTTTTGTTGGCAGGGTGATGTCTCTGTTTTTTAGAATGCTGTCTGGATTTGCCGTAGCTTTCCTCCCCAGGAGCAAGCGTCTTTTAATTTCTTAGCTAATCCACATGTGGACTATGCTCCTAAAAGGTCCTCCTTTTCCACCATGCTTGCTCTATTGAAATCAATAACATCATAAATTTGGATAGATTCCTGTATTTTATTTTCATCTGCATTCATGATGTTTTACATTTCAAGTGTTTTCTGCCCAATTAAGGAGGGTTGTATGGTTTTTGGTCAGCTCTGATCCCAAAATGCACTGAAGATAATTTTCAGGCATAGACTCCATCCAACTAAATAGAGTCAAATGTCCCAGTTTTACCATCTGGTACCTGCCAAGAAACTTCTGAACAGAATCAGGGGATTGGAAAAGAAAGGAAATGGCAGTTCTGAAGTTCAGCACTAGAACCATAGCTGAATGCACGGGGATTTAAATCCAGACATTAAATGTGGATTTTTCTATTCATTTCTACCATCGACTCATTTTTGTTTGGGGAAAAAAATTCTAGGTTTTGTTCTGTTAAAGCAATTTTTATGAACCTATTACCAAATGCAATTCTTATGTGTTTTTTTAATTAATTATGATGAATGGGATTCATTTAAATTGGGACAGCAGCTCTCCCACTGCGATGGCTTGCAGATGATTGGGGTTCAACATTCCCAGAATTCCAGATTGTGAGTAAAAGGGATTATTTCTTTTCTTTATTAAGGAAATTGTGGGTGCATGGGGAGGTCCTTGGGATGTCTATCCTCCCATTGCTTCCCCTGAGATCTTCATGAGATCTAAAGCCAGTATTAGTCGTCAATATGTCCAGCCATATTCTATTCTAAAGGCTGTGGTCTTGCTAAAACACAGTTTAGTCTGGGGTAAACTCTTACCTAAAATTGTATTGAATATGATTTTCAGGCATAGGCCCTATGTCAGCCGAATAAATCCAAATGTACCAGCCTACCATATTGTACCTGCCAAGGAGAAGATTGATATTGATTGTAAAATTAATATATTTTCCAGGATGTCTGGCTATAATAGATGGAGACAAATTGTCACCAGGAAATTTGGTCTGTCATTAGCCATGGTCCATTGCACACAATCTAAGAGTTTTGTCTTGATTCAGTACAAATCATCATGGAAAACCCTATGGCCTTTAGACCCTGTTTATTGGTTTCTGGAGATATCTGGCTGGAGATTCAGTTGTGTTGAAAGGATCATCCAACCAGCCAGGGCAAATACTCAGTATTAAGGCTACAAACTCTAGAATTTAAAAATCCAGACAATCTCTACATTGGTGTTTTCAGGGGGAACACTGGAGCTCCACAATAACTTCATGGGATTCTGTAAGAAATTGGGGAGAAACCCCCATTCAAATGCAGCTGTTTTTCTATCACTAGGTCAGGATTCCCCAGTGGGTTTTTATAATGAAGAAATACCAGGGCTGGATAACTTCTGCTCGAAGAGATGCAGAAATATCTAACTCTTTGATGCCCATCCAATGGTTGTCTAGATTTGTTCAGCTCAGATCTGTTAGCTCTACTCTGCACGAACTCACAAAATATTGAATCAATTTGACAAATGGCTGGATTCATTTGATTCATTTCCAGGTCAAATTGGATCAATTCAGGTACTCTTTGTGAGATACACATGTGGCTTCATGTTCCAATGAGTCTGAATTGGATTAAATCCATTTGGGAGATTTGGTCTGATTGGTTGTCTCAAACCAATGCAGTTGTTTTCCAAATCAGTGCCATTGTTTCAATGAAATGGGACCTGTTTTCTTTATTCCTATGGCCTAACCGTCGATGGAGAAATAATATAATGGAGAAGCAATATCTAGCTCCAAGTGTAGGTTATTGCAGCTTCCTTGGGTGTAGGAATATTTACAAGCTCTCTTCTCCAGTGCTATCAATTCTCATCCCATAATTGATACTGCTTGGGTAAAACTACCATTGTCTCAGCAAACATTTCTGATCGTACAATGATGTGACCATTTCTGTTGTCTTTACAAGTTGGAGCTTCATGAGTGTAGAAGACACGAATAGCACATTGATTTTTCTTCAAGCATGACAATTTGGCTGCGTGTGTCAGATACTCAGTAGAGAATATGCAGGAAGTATATTGAGAAATCCCTTTGCATATCAAAGAATGACAACGCAATTTGGGAGCAGAATTTCTCATGGGAAACAGTATGAGAATGTTTCCTGTTTCATAGTTACCATGTTTGTTACTTTCTGAATGTCCTTTTTACTTTTCTCTCTCATGGATAATGGAATGATGAGCAATGAGTTGATGGTCATTCTTTTATCACAGGATGCAGCTACTGCCTAAAGGCATCTGGATTTCCTTTTGTAAACAAAAGATGAAGATGAAAGTCAAAATAATAATTATTTTGTTTCTCCGTATGTTCTCATCCTTAGAAATTCCAGAACATGCCATAATCTTAGCAGATGTCTTCTGTGTGATGGGTTTGCCGAGAGTTGCATCAAATTCTGTCAGCATCTCATTTTAGCATGCAGACTTTCTGGGAGCTAATCCTTTGTCTCTAGTAGAACACAAATGGGCTTATTTTATATTTAGCAGCCTTCTTTTGTGTTTAGGAAATAAAAGAGCTTGATCTTCACTAAGCAGAAAGTACGTGGTTGGATTTAAGGGTTTTTTAAAAAATTAATTATTATGGCTGTCAACTTATATGTAATTCCATTTATGATAGGCTGAACTTACTGGAGGAATTTGGAAGGCACAAATGAACAGCATTTTGAATTTTAAAACCATGCTGCGATCACTTTGATAAATGGCTGCTACATGGAATGATCGTGTCTTTTATGGGAGACAAACTGATAAAGAAAGTGGCGAAGTTGCTACCATATCCCCTTTTTTGTTCTCCAGATGTTCTTTTCCATCTTACATTTGTCTTTTTTTTTCCCTCCTTAGCTGGTGGGGGGGGCAAATCCAAAGCAAAGTAAGCATCAGGCTGTCGCTACCCATTATTTTTATTTTCCTAGAATAAAAATAAAGGCATATATGGATCCCGGAGGACATCTTGGAAATAAAGTTGATGTTGGAAGCTGGCAGAGGGCTCTGCAATGCGTCACTCCCACTTTTAAAAAGGTTGTATATTACGCATATTATATCTACTGCAGTGGTGAAATTCAGCCGGTTCTATCCGGATTGCATTATCTGGTAGCGGCGGTGGCGGGAGGCTCCACCCATCCACCCAGATGTCATCATGTTCCGTTTTTGACCCTCTGTGCATGTGCAGAAGGCTGTGCACATGTGTGGAGGAAGCATCTGCAAACTGGTAGCGAAGGTAAGTGAATACCACCCTGATCTACTGTATAATACACATGTGCAGTGGGGAGGGGTAAGAGTTCAATGAGCTTTCTGGGCATCCAGAGAAGTGTTCACAGTTGCCACGTTGACTAGCCTTAACTTAGTATATGTGAAATGACTTGTGAATCTAGCTATCATTTGTAGCTTATCCTTTTGATCATCCCCTTTTCTTTTGTCCTTTAAGTCAGGCCTGGTTAAACAACGCATGCGCAACCTAACATGACACATTCGCTATGAATGTGAATGAGAGTCATACTTATTTTACAGCAGAATTAGTTTCTTTCAGCCAAGGATCTCCAGTTCAGTCTATGCACACAAATACAATAATGGAAGGGATTCTCTGTTTTTGAAGACCTGGTGGAATGTGGAATTTTAAAACTCTGAATGCCAGTGCCTTATAGAAAATTAGGGAAAACTCACCAGCCTGCTCTTTCTTACATATGGTCAGTCTACATATCCTCTGATATTTCTTGGAAATACCTCTGTTAGAAACATTGACAACTTCTTACAGGTCTCTCAATGGACATCCTTTATAGGAAAACATGTTAGAAATCATGCTCCTTCCCATTGAAATCTATCTATCTTTCTTTCTTTCTTTCTTTCTTTCTTTCTTTCTTTCTTTCTTTCTTTCTTTCTTTCTTTCTATGGTTTGTACTGGAAACCCTTTCATTACATAAAATAGCAGCTGGGAAGTAGGTGGTGGCAAAACTGTTCAAGCAAAATAGCCTCTTTCCACCAGTGTTTGTTTCTTTATATTTATATCTAATTGATTGCATAAATGCCATTATTAATGACGTCCATGGTTGATTTCTAAAATGTCAATTTTTAAACACTCTCTCACACACAAATACACACACAGTTCCTTTTTTTAAGCTTCCTTTTTGGCAATCCATCAGCTGTGGAAGCTATAAGTCAAAACCAGAAAGAAAAATCAGAGTTTAGGAACCATGTTAACTTCCAGCAAATCTTTACATTGACATCACCATTCAGCTGGACTATTGTAGCATGCTCTGCATGGGGCTGCTTTTGGAAGTGGCCCAGAAGCTGCAGCTAGTGTCAAATAAGGCAACTGATGGAACAGTCCCACCCGGTATAGGCTAATACAAAATTCAAAATTGCTATATTCATTACCAGTAGACTTTCTGGCTCAATTCGAAGTGATGGTCATTGCCTTTAAAACTCAGCAATGGGATGCATCAAGCAACATCTTGCCAAAATAGAGTCTACTAACATAACTTTATTGTAAGTAACCAAATCTTGCAAGTCTGAAAGCACATGTCCCCTCCATTGTCTTCACTTTCTGAGACATTTTCTCCACTCTCATTCCTTCTGCAGATGAGAACTCTTTTCTCTGACCATTGTCTAGCCTGTGGCTCTCCCTTAGATTATTCTCACAGCCCATTAAATTGGGGGCCATATCAGGGGAACCCTCATTCCATAGAAGTTATATTGAGTAAGTTGGGGCCATTATCCCAAAGGTGTTTTCAAGAGGCAAATGAACTTTCTGGTTTTTCTTTGAAGACGTTTCGCTTCTCATCCAAGAAGCTTCTTCAGCTCTGACTGAATGGTGGGGGCGGGGGGGAAAGCACCTTTGGGACAGCCATGACCTGGATGACTGAGAATCTCCATAGACATTTGAAGCCATTATGTTTTCACTTTCCCAGTGCTGAAGGGTAAGTCTTTTAGCTCTCAGTAGGCAATGAAGGATCTTCTATCTTTGTCCAGATGTCAATTGCTACTGAATAGGAATGTAGTTCAAAAGTGTATAAGCATCTAACATCTAAGAATATTAAATCCTGTCTTGAAGTTGAATTAATACATGTAATAATTTCCTCCCAACAAGGAATAATTATAGGACACTTTACAAATGTATGTTTTAATTAATTCAATCAATCTCACAGCAACCACATAATGATTTAGTTAAGCTTTTTCTATCTAAGCACAATACAGTTCAGTGAATCTAAAATATTATTTTTGTTGAATAAAATGCAATCTAAGATCCATTGATGCCTTTGGTAGCTTAAAAATGCTTGCTGTTTTCTAAGTAAAACAGGAACCCCTAATTCTGCTCTCTAGAGATGTTTTATTATGAAGATATTTAAAGGGCTCCAGATTGGCAAAATTTGGCTAAAACATGGCAATCTAAAATACAGCTACTGGACATCTCTAATTCTATTATTGAAACACTGAATTCACACACTATGCTAAACTATATCATAGTATGGCTTTAGTATATGGTGTAGCACAAGCTTTTTCTGTGGATATATCACAAAGATGTATAATAGTGGTATCTATAAAAATTCAGATTCTTATTCTGCACCATAAAAATTGTGGTAAATAAGGTTATAAATAGTGGCCATAAGTATGTATATGCAGTATAATTCCAACTTGTAGAGGTAGAATCCTCTAATAATATTGAGAGGGACATGGCATTCATCTTCGTGTTGGGTATCAAGAGTCCAGCAAAAGCAAATGAGATAAATTTCCTATCCTTCTTATAACCTCTAGAACATCCTGGACTTTAGGCAAAGATAAAATAGCTTCCACATTGCTAGTGATATAAAAACCAAGCCCCCCAATTACCAAAGGCTCCTGCAACACCTTAAAAAGAAACAAATGTATTATGGTGTCAGTTTTAGTAGATTGGTCATCAGTGCAGCTGATGTAATGGCTTCAGTCCACCAAAAATATGCATAATCAATACATTGGCCTTTAAGATGTCATAATTCTCACTAATGCATAGGCTGTAGTAGACTATCCTTCTATCTGTCTGAAGTCTCTAAGACGAGCTGAAATTGTATTTTACTGTTGTTGGCAAAGGAGGCTTTCTGGAAAAGGCAATTTTATAGGAATGTATTCAGATTCTATCCTATCATCATAGTGTTACACTGCTGGAATAGATGAAATGCCATTGGTTCTTTATTTTACCATGGTAAATACAAGATTGGATTCCCTGAGCATCCATTCTTTCATCCTTGGTAGTTATGTAAGAAGGTAGAAAATATTGGGATCAAATCTGTATCTTGATTCAGAAGATTTTAAAAGTAAAAATACAATTGAAACCAGATGTTTTTCTTGTGGGGTTAATGGATAACCAAACAGAAAGATCCTATGGAATTTTGTTTTTATATATAGAAGAAGTGAGACTTTATATTTATAAATACAATAGAAGCAGTGAGATTTTTATGTCCACAAAATGGAAGGACTTACAAATACTTACATTGGAAGAATGTAGGTTGATGGAGTTGGCAAAGAGAGGTTGGTTAAAAAAAAGATTTTGACTATTTTTTTATCTCTACTTGGAAACCAATTTTGAACTTTTAGTGAGAAACAAATAAATTTTGATATTGGGAGTTGATGATTAGAACTATATGGGATTAAGACTTTGATGTGTTTTTTTATCTGTATTTATACCAAATAAATTAGGAAATCATTCTTTTTCTTTGTTTACTTTTTCTTTTTGCACCTTTATCTTGTTTTTTAATCCAACATTTTCTTTCTTTTCAATTCTTTTTCTTCTTGCCTGTTTGTTTTTTAATCTGTGGTGGGGTTTTTTTTTAATTCAAGAAACTTTTTTTAAAAAATAATGAATTTCTACATCCTGCTGAACAATTGTTTGTTGAATTATGGATTATCTGCTCAACTGTCAGGCTCCAAGAAAACAAGACAGACATGCTGAGGTTTTTCTAAGCAGTGTCCTTTATTGTTCCTTACCTGTAGACAGAAATCTTGCCAAACTAAAGCTAACTACTTGAACCATTAAGCACTACTCTAAGAACTCCTGAGGGGAGCTGCCTTTTACACTTTTTCTCTCATACAAACTGTCTAAACTTCACTGTCATTTGCACCTCTGGAAAGCCCTCCCTCCTCTTGTGAATCTGGACTACATTTCATAGCCAAACCTTACCCACCAAGCTATGACTTATGTCTATATCTTTTTGTTTATTTAGTCCATTGAGAATAAGCAAATCAGAAAACAGAATAACAGAGTGGGAAGGGACCTTGGAGATCTTCTAATCCAACCCCCTGCTTAGACAGGAAACCTACACCACTTCAGACAAATAGTTATCCAAAATCTTCTTAAAAACTTCCAGTGTTGGAGCATTCACAACTTCTGCAGGCAAATTGTTCCACTGATTAATTGTTCTAACTGTCGGGAAATTTCTCCTTAGTTCTAGGTTGCTTCTCTCCTTGATTAACATCATATCTTAATAATTATATCTTCTCCTGATGCATGAGGCCATTCAAGCAAAGTACTAAGGCTTGAGATAATTTTGTTGCATAACATAGGAACCAAGGTGCTTTTCTGTCATGGGGCAGTGAGTCCTCCAAGAAACTTGCCTTCCCTAGATATTACATCATAGAAAACCTGGAATTTGAGCCCAGGGTGTGGTGATAACACTGATAGTCAAAGACAGATTGTGTGATGCCAGTCTGTGCCAATTTCACTTCTCTTTTGCTTTTAGACACTGCATTTAAAACTCCAGTTCTATACTGTTTAAGACATTTTAAGACACTTCATCCTAAGGTTTTGTCAATGAAATGCTTCATACAGATTGGCAGGAATTTGATATTATTTGATGGGAACAAATAAGCTTTTTAATTATGGTGATTATAATGATGGAATGACCTCTTCAGAACCACTTGATTTAGTTTTCTCTTTGCTTTCTCTCCAATGGGCCTTTCAAATGGTTCTTTCAGTGGGCATCTTGGAAAGCTACTGAGGATCTCGTTTTACAGATTCCACTGCTCTTTTTTTATTTCCTCTCTCATGGTGGTTACTGTATGCTTTTCTACACCAACAAATTCTGTCTCCCATTGTACTTCTAGGAGAGTTTTCAGCATCCCAGGATTCTCAGAGTTTGGGGTCCCATTATATCTTGCCTTTTTGTATCTTTCTTGCAAACAGACTAGACTTCCTCCTTTTTTCCCCTTGCCAATCAGGGGCTGGTCAGTGATAATTGTGATACTATAATGAATTCCTATTGGTCTTTTGTCAGATATTAAACAGCTTTTCTTCACGGCGAGTTAATCTGAAAGCTCAAGAATCTCAGGGCTAGAAGGCTTCCTGATGGGACAGCAAGAACTTCTGCAGTCAACATGATTAATTGTCAAGGATTCAGGGAGTAATACAGTAATTGAAAAGAACTTCTGGGAAACACACAACCCACTCAATCATATCACCATTCAAACTTTTTTTGTTTTAAATGTGTAGTTTTGATGATGGGCTTGTAAATTGCATTAGAATTTATTTATGACAGTGTTTCCTAATCTGAGCACCTTCAAGAGGTGTGAGCTTTATTTTCAGAATTCCCCAGCCGGTGCAGCCCTTGTTAGGAATTCTAGGAATCAAAATCTGCAGATCTCAAAGTTGCTCAGGTTGAGAAACACTCATTTAGGACTTTCCTCCCATTCAAGGATCCTCAGAATATATTAGGGTTGCAGGTTCCAGAATTCCTAAATAGCACCATGAAACATTTATGCTGGCTGGATACTCTAGGAATTGCAGACCCAGCGCAAACCAACTCAAGTTAGGATTGAGTTGATTTACACTGTTTCTGGAGAGCAGTTAATTTCATTAATTAATTCTTCAGAACAAGGAACCATTTGAATTGTATACATCTGTACCAAACAGATGTCACGTCTCCAGTGCAGTTCATTACATGGCTGCACAGCTTGCATCCGTTTCTTTTCTGCTGTTCCATTAGTGCAACCCGTAGTCCTGTGGCTATTTTAATCCACATCATATTCTGCTGGGTCACTGTTGCTGTCAGCTCCTAAAGTTAAAATCTTTGGGCTGGCAGCAAACCACACTTGGAGTCTTTGCAGTTCTGAAGTGTACTTATTTTGGATATCAGCCAGTGTCATAGTTTGGCAAACTGTAGAGTGCAGAGTTTGCTATTCATACTGGGTGTTGCTTGGTTTTTTTTATTATTTAAGTAACAGTTGCATCATTCTGGCAGCAGCACATTAATTTCAAAACCACTTTCTCTCTTCCCCTACACTGAAAACAAAATGTAAAGCTTTGCACTTATGAAAGATATTCTGATGCTTTAACGTGCATCTCCATCCGTGACGTATCTATCATCACAGAATGTATGTAAACAATCATAATGGCAAATTATGACTAGGCAACTCTTGAGGAAATCAAAAGAGCCCAGTTGCTCGCCATACTCCTAGCCCACATGCTAAGTCAGGTGATCATAATTCAAAAGTTCTCACCCAGGGTAGGGTTTTATCTAAAACTGTTCATCTCCCAGCCACATAGGACTCCTGAGGTCATTTTTTGCTCTGGTAGAGAAAACAACCTGGACATATCTGTGAAGTCTCCAAGAATCAAATTTAACTAAAAGGGGAATCTGTATGCCCAACTATTTTATTGAAATGTATGTAAATATTTTTCCAAGTTCACACTGAATAGTTAATGTGCATTGTTTGATATGTGGAACAGTATTTAATATCTAAATGGAAAATGCTATTATTATGAGAAGAAAGAGCTTCACAGGACAAGCTGTGTCCATGGCTTAGTCTTACTTTAGCCAAGATAGAGGTGGATATTTTAGCAGCTGGAGCCTCAGGTAACCATCAGCCCAAACCTAATAAGTCTATTCTTTATGGGATGGTGTCTAAAGCTTCCCCCCCACATACATCACTGACAAAAAATAAGAATCTCCCCAGGCCTAGTCCTATTCTCCAGCCACTGTGTCACACATTAGACATTATGGTCTCACTACAACATAAATGGAAATCTTTGATCTTGTTTTTATTTCTTTGACAATATTTCGCTTCTCATCCATGCAGCTTCTTCACTTCTTCAGGAACTGAAGAAGCTTCATGGATGAGAAATGAAACATTTTCAAAGAAAAAAGAAACCCAAGAAAATCCAGCTGCCCTGTTGGAAAAGAACCTTTGGGACAACTGTGACTGGATGATCGAGTGTCTCCATAGACAAAACGTGAGGTCCAAATCTTGTAGGAAAAACAAGGACATCCAATACTGCTACAGGAATAAATTTAACTTGGCAGTAAGAAATTAACCATTCCAAGTTAAACCAAGTTTGCCAGAAAGAGATTCATTGATCACTGACAGAAACATGCTTTCCTTTTCCTAACTGATTCCTGTAATATACTGTACACCAAAGGAACCAATTTCCAAAATGCTGAACTAATAAGTATCTCTGCTGCTACTTTGCACTTTTATTGAAATAGCAATGTTTTTCTTCCTAGAAAAATGACGGTAGAGATTTTTGGCTTTGAGGAACAGTCTGTGGCTTTTTCCTGATTTGTTTCCCATAAACTAGGTGGGAAAGCTAGGAAGTTTTGCTTTTGCTTTAAAATATTAAGGGACCCTGATGCTTCCATGCTCTTTTTCCACCTCTCATTTTGGTACAAATTCTATCTTTCCCTCCCTTTTCATGTGTGCAGAAAGCAAACAATGAGTAAGCTCACTGTATTGAGTGACAATGTACTGGCTTGGTTCTGGCTTAGCAAGTTAGGTAAGCCCCAGAATTGTGGTTTGTAAGCCACAATGTATGACTAAGGTCAGGTTTATGGCATGGCATGGGAGCCAAACTCCCAAGCTGGAACATCCAGAAGCAAATCAAACTTCAGCTCGTTTTTTGCAAGATGTAAAATTTGAAATGGGAACATAAAGCTTTTACTTTGCTTGAAAGTTACCCTTCAACGCCCCTTCCAACCAACAAGGAGCGGAAAGGTTTGATTACAGCTTCTCATCATCGGTGTCAGAAGTCACCAAGGTAGCAGTCAAAGTCAATAATTTTTAATTCAGACTCTGGATGAAAAAAGGCAGCTTCCTTTTGGTTTGGTACCTCACATTAACAAAGCTGATAAAATAATAATAATAATTCCTTGGAGGTACAAATGGGTATTCTCAGTCTGAATGCTTTCAGGCATTTGGAATGCATTACAGAGTTCTTTTTATTCTACTTGCCCTATCTTGTTTGTATCTTGATTAGCTCACATTTATATCCATTTTTTTTTTAAGGAAACCAGTCTTCCTGCGCATTTCTTCTCTTGTCACTTTTCCAGGTGTAGGAAGCACATCAGAAATGAAAACAAAGGAGAAAGGATAAGCCTTTCACCATTTGTAAAGCAACCAACCATGCATGCCAGCTGGGTGAATTTCTTTTCCCCAGGTCTTGTCCCTAAATCATAGACTGATGACTTCCTAAAACCGCTAAGGCATGGCAACCTTAGTGTTCTGGCAGATGGCCAGGAGACTGACATATGTAAAAAAGGGGGCGAGGCTTTGGTCAGGAGGCTGCAGCTCCCCATCTTTACTTTTTAGAACCTTCTTTGGATTCCTTGTTCCTCTTTTTCTGTCCTCCCACCCCCCACCCCCCAGAGCAAGTTACCTAGCTCAGTGAGTAGTTTGCAGTACTTGGGCTTTTTAGATGATTGGATCCACCTCTCATCGCCTCTTTCGCAATATTTTAGGCTAGTGGTCATGTCTTTAGTTATGTCTTCAGGCAGGCTCTTGCCTGCTGATGAATTTTAAAAAGGCACAAAGTAAAATTTTTGCATGAACATCTGTTTTCCAAGAACCTTGACGAGGATTGCTGAAGTTACACACATTTCAGCATTTGTTAAAAGCTCTTTGAACCTTGTCACCATGAAACCATCTCAATCTACTGTGTAGCTTTTCCAAGTTTTTCAAACGGATTCTGAGCTATGCTTTCTACTTGAAGAAAATTGCTTTCACACTTTGCTAAAGCTAATCAAAAATTCATTTTGCCACCCATCTAGTTTTGATTTATATTGGTATCCTGGGTACATTTTCTCATCAGGAGATAATAGTAGGTTTTTTTTCTTTCTTTCTTTCTTCAAATGATACATTCTTTTATGAAGTTTTTTTCTTTTCTTTGATAGTCATTGTTTTCCCTTTAGCATATTCTTGGGCTCAAGCACTGTTTATTTGCCTTGCTGGCCTGATACAAAAGAAAAAAGTAGCAAGCTAAAAAGGGCAGGAAAATAATGATCACTGCATTCATTTCCATCAGTCACATTATTAAAGCGCTATTAAAACTATAGGGCCTGTGTCAGTAGTGGGTTTGAAATCCCAGCGCTACCGGTTTGCTATCAGTAGCGCGTGGGCGCTCGCTTTGCCAGCGCACAGCGCTTCTGCACATGCACAGAAGGTTCTGCGCATGCGAAGAGCGTTTTTGATGACATCTGGGTGTGTGGGCGGAGCCTCCTACCGTCGTCACTACTGGTTCGCCGGAACCAGGGCAAACCGGTAGCAACCCACCACTGGCCTGTGTAGAGAAGTGAGCGACCCCATTACAATGTATCAGATAAAAATGCTTTTTTCTGCAGTACTTCTCTGTGTCAAATTCTTTAATTTATCATCCCAGAAAACAACCATGATACAAGTCAAGAATCTTCTAAGTTGAGTTTCCCTCATAGCTGCAGTAGGTTCCTCCCACACCCCACTCTTGATTTTCTATTGTCTTCTTCCAGATTTTTTTTTCCCTCCAATTTCTCAGTCTAATCAATAGCCAGGAATTTTCTAGTGATCTCCCATCCAAGTACTAAAATAGGAGTGTCAAACTCATGTCATCATGGTGGCACCACGTGATGTATTGGGACTTTTTCCCCCTTCACTAAACTGAGTGTGGGAATGGACAGCACGTGACACATCTGGCCCACGAGCCGGGAGTTTGACAGACCTGTACTAAAAGATCTAGTCTTACTAAGTTTCTTGAGATCAGTCAAGGGTGGCTAGGTGGCAACAAAAATGTATTTATGCATTATTGATTCAAGAACACTTTGGGGTTTTTTGCTGAGGGTCCAAATCAACTGACAATACAAATTCATAGAAGGAGGCCAGTTTTTCAACTGCACTATAACTTTGTTTTCAACTTTGTTCAACTTTGTTCAGGTTCAAGGGCCACATTTGATTTTAGAGAGTTGTGTCCTCTGATACAGTAATTAAGTACTGTAGGTAATAGATGAGGTCAGGAGATACTCTAATTTAATTTCCTTTTTATTTAATTACAATTAAATATAATTAATGTAGTTACTCCACACAAAAATATTAAATATTTTCCATCTTCTGAGGTGAAGCCCCTAGTCTCTATATTCTGCGAAGAGTAACACTGGTTGGATTCTCATGTGTTAACCATAGTTTGTTGATTAAGCCATTTGGATGGCTTGATTAAGTTATTTGGATTCACATGTCAAACTCATACAACATCTATTACAGTGCAGTGTGGGTATTTAGCCATTTGGATTGCTCCAGAATAATGTAGTGATGTAGTATTTCATATCGTTACCCTAATATGTTATACCTCACATATTTCGCCAGCAAAAGTGCTAGGCTGTAGACTTTATCAAATGCAAATTGGCCAAAAGAGCAAAGGAAACCACCTGCAGGTGGACTGCTGTTGACAGAGGTTGGGTCAGTCAGATCAAAGGAAGATTGGATAAATGGGGTGAATCTCTCATTTGAGCAAACAGAAAGGGGTTGCTCCATCAGATAAATATCATCAGTTATCCCAGACTAAGCCAAAAGATGAGTTTACACCTTTACAACCATTAATGTTAAGTTTGATTGGGGTTGATAAACCATCCTGATAAGACTTAGTGCAGTATGTTCTTAAACCACGTGTGATTTAATCAAGCTATGCTTAATCAAATCATGACCATTAACAGAATGTATCATCCAAGTTTAAGTTGCCTGGGAAAGTTCAGCCTCCTGCCACCACGGTATTATTTTAAGATAATTAGCCATTTGGGTGGGAGTTACGCTGGCCTTCCTGGGCTTTCCAGAGTTAAAAACATGACCAAACTGCATTTTCTCCTATCAGCCAACAAAAAAACATAGGAAATCTTTTTTTTTTTAAAGCTTTATTTTAGCATTATGCAATCTATCTAAATACTGTGCCTTGGTGTGGTGTTTTTCCCCCCCTCTCCTTAAGATGATCTTTTTATATTCCAGATGAGCAAACGATCCATTTTTGTTACACAAGGTAAATTTAAGGAAAATGCTTTTCGGTGCAAGAGCCCGCTGTGTTTACACCATCCGTTAAAGCGAGTCATTTAATTCATAAAAAGGCCCAAATGCACTTGGATAATAAATGGACAGAAAACTCCTCCCATCTCTCCGGGGAAAGCGCACACACAACCACACACACACACACACACACAGCAGAAAGAACTCGGCCCGAACGGAAACGCGCAGAGGTCAATGAAACGCCGTAGTAGCAGCAGTAGTAGCAACAGTAGCCGCTAGAAACCGCTCACAAAGCTCGTATTTCACAGCCTGCTCAGCGGAAGGATATTTCACCTTGTTTACCCTGAAACCGGCTCATTGAATGAGTGGAAAGAAGAAAGACGAGGAGGAGGAAGAGGAGGAGAGGGAGGAGACTTCGAGGGGGTTGGCGGGCTGCTCGCCTGATTGACGTTTCCTTGGCTCAATGGGAAAGCCGCTCGGGTCGGGGCGGGCGTTTCTGCTGGCAGCCAGAGCGCTGCGCCGCGGTGAGGAGCGGGCAGTCAGCCTGTGAGCGGTGTCCGTGTAGCGTCGGAACCGCTGCTGCTCTTGCAGCCGCCGCTTCTGACCCGGACTTAGGGAGGCACGGCGAGCCGAAGAAAGACTCTTAGCCACGTAAGTAGCTATTCCTACATGGTGAAGAGACGATGGCTTGCTGAAAGGGATTGGCTCGGCCATCCCTTTCCTCCCCACTCCTACCTCTAGGAATAAAGAACGGCGCCTGCAATAGACATTTGTTCGCATTGAAGTGGCTGCATCGCCTCCCTCCCTCCCTCCTTTTCTGCATCTCAGGACTCTGGGGAGGGGGCTAAGAAGATCGTAGGGAGGGTGATTTTTTTTTTCTCCTGCAGCCCTTCCTCTCTCTTTTTTTTCTTCCTCGTCCTTTGTGGTCTTTTTTTTTTTCTTTCTTTTTTTGCTTGCATGTGCAACTGCACTCAAACCATCCGGGGGAACCACGGAGAAAGACCGGACGTCTCCAGGCCAATGGAAAGCTAAAGAGCATCGATTTATTCTTGTCCTTGATTGCACTTTTCCGTCTGATCAAAGGAAGCCCCAACGCCGCACGCAACCAATTTCAGCGCTGCAGCTCCTGGAGCTTTGCGCACTTCGTATCCCGGTAAAGGAAGCGGCGCTTTTAGTTTGGGAAACGCTTTTTTTTCTTCCGCCGAAAAAAAGGAGGCTTCTTCAATTCGAAGAAAATCCGGATCTTGATCAAGCAGCGGGCTTTCCCGCACCGCTAAGCGGAGCTTCCTCGGCCATCCGCTGAAGTTAAAAGACTCCGCTGCTATATTTTTTTTTAATTATTATTATTATTTATTTATTTGTCTTCGGTTGCTTCTCTGAATATAGTCCTTTCCACGAGGGAAAAAAAAAGGATCAGACGCCCTCTACAGTTGAAAGCAAGTTATTAAAAAAAAAAACCCCATTGAAAAAGCAAGAAAGAGAGAGAGAGAAAGAAAGAAAAAGCCCGTCGTTCAGATAACCCGTGTGAAGATTTCGACGCGGGCGATTGGGAATCGGGAGATTGATAAACGAACCCTTGGCCCTTTGAAACGCTTTTCCCAGATGTTTGGATTTTAAACCCCGCGACGTTTCGTTGGGGGGGGGGGGGAGGAAAGCGCCGCTTTTGCTCAGTTTGCTACTTTGCGGGACTTCGCCGCTTTTTGAGTTGCCGAGAGAATAGGCAACGTTCGAAATCGAACGCGGCGGGGGAAGAATCGTTCGCTTGATCGCCGCCTCCGATCCCCTCTTCTCCCAGCCACGAGCCATTCCTATTCTCCTGTTTCTTTGCGCTGGATAAACCGGACTGTAGATCCTACAGAAAAACCTGCCATCCGAAGCACTCTTTACTTTTACACCGCAGCACAAAGGCATTCTTGGCCGGCCGGCCTGACAACACCAAAGAATTGTGCGTGAGTGAGTGAGTGAGTGAGTGAGAGAAAAAGAAAGAAAAGAAATTGGGGGGGTGGATTTCTTGGGAGGGTTTGTTCTCCATCCCCATGAACATACAAAGGTCAACCCCAATCACGATAGCGCGGTATGGACGACCTCGGAATAAAACGCAAGATTTCGAAGAGCTCTCGTCTATAAGACAGACTGAATCCAGCCAGAGTTTTAGCCCTAACCTTGGCTCGCCGAGCCCGCCAGAGACTCCGAACTTGTCGCATTGCGTTTCTTGCATCGGGAAATACTTATTGCTGGAGCCTCTGGAAGGAGACCACATTTTCCGGGCCGTGCATCTGCACAGCGAGGAGGAGCTGGTTTGCAAGGTAACTTTTCCTCCCTTCCTCCCTCTTGCCTTCCTCCAACCGAAAGCTCGCAGGCGCAGCGTGGCCTTTCCCTGTGTCTAGCAAGTTTATTTTTAGAAGGGTAGTCAAAAGGAGTGTGTGTGTGAGTGTGTGGTTTGCCCGGGAAGGGAGCCTCCGGTTTAAGGCGCTGGGTGAAATTTAATTAAACAAACAAAGCCTTTGCATAATTAAACGGCTCTCGGCAACTTTGCAGACAATGGGCCACGTTTATAACGGTGGCCTAGAGCCAAAGCCGCCGGGGTGGAAAGACTGGAAAAGGGGGGGGGAGTTGGATTGAAAAGCGGAATCCCTGGATATATAGCGCTTTCCTTTTCCTTCCGATTTTTTTTTTTTATTAACTTTGCACGATGCCAATTCTTCCTAGTCTCGGGATACTTCTCCGGGGGGTGGAGAGGGGATTAATATGGGGGGGGGGAAGAGAATAAATTATTATTATTTTTAGCCAAGTTAATAATTGCAGGCTGGTAGCTTAGTCTGCTTAAGGCTGCAAGTCTCCCTTGTACTGTAGGTACTTATTTGGGAACAAGCTTGGTAAAGCAGCAGCGGTTTCTCTTCCAATAAATAAATAAATAAATAAAAATCATCCTAAGGTTTGAGCTTGCAGAGCTGATTTTTTTTTTTTAATCAGCCTATCCAGCCTTTTTTTTTTTTTTTTTTAAACCCAGATGGGTTGTTTGCAAACACCATCCCCCCACCTTGGAGCAACCATTCAAAAGCCTTGCAGAATTGCATTTTTAAGACAAATAATGTTGCTTATCCTTGCTGCGATGCTGGGCTCCCCATCCCGCCTAGCCTCTTTAGTTTCATTGTGAATTGGGGGAGGGGGGAGAGAGGAAACCCCCCTCATGCTTGTCTATAGGGAAACTAGCACCCATTCACCGAGGCCATTCTGTTTCCTTTGTTCCTAAAGTGCTGCGTACAGTATACTCTTCCTGGCTGCTTAATGCACCCGTTTTCTATGCCATTCATCAGTTTTAACAGATGGCAACATAGAGAAAATGGTCATTTTTGTATCTTTTCAATTGTAGGGATTCTTTTTTCCCCCCAAAATGCACAGTTGAGGGTCTTTTGAAAGAATAAGTAAAGAGGTCTTGTAATCCTGGGTTTCTTTGATGGCTGGAAACAAACAAGAGGCCCATTAACATCCTAAAATAATTAAAAGTAGCTTTGTACAGTCCTATTGACTGGTGGATGATTTTTATTTACATTGTGATGTGGTGGGAAAATTAAATTGTACTCTGGTTGCTTGTAAAGGCTTGCTTTGCAGGGCACTATAAATGCATTGGTCACTTGTGAATCATGGCTCCTGGATGTTAATGAAAATTTAGTTTTCAGTATTTTATACTGTTGTTTATATTACACTGAGGATTTGATCTTGCCTGTTGTCTATTGCAAGGTGCTGGAAAACGGGCTATTTGTATCTTATTATTTAAAATGTGTTCATTGGCTTATTAAGAACCTTGGAGATTAAAATATTCTTAGAATCCTGCAAAAAGAGCAGCTGATATCTCCAAATGAGATGTTTACATGTGAACATGCAAAGAGCTTGTATACTTGCACTGGAAATATTTAAGAAGTTATATTTTTAGGGAGGGGAGTGTCTTCCCATAATGCCTCTTGCAACCAGGAAAAAATCTGCCTTGTAACAAACATGTAGATTTCCCCAAGAATTGCTACTTTCAAACATGGTCATGATAAATATCTTAAGTTGCTTTTTTCATACTAACTTAACCTTGGAGGATCCATTAAACATGCTTCATAATTAAAAGTTAAATGCCAATGAAAGATAGTTGAATTGCAGCACTTGTAAATTTCCAATAATAACTGCCTTCACATAGTTGCCCATCCTTGTTTATTCTAAATATGATTTCTGTGTCATATGTGGCTCCTCGGATAACAATCTTAATTTCATTGGGCCACCTCTGTGTGACTGTTAAACTACTCCTGTATGAATTCTGCTTTCCTTCTCAGAACTCAAAGTAGTTAAGAATCAGGTGTTCTGATCTAAATAATACAATTCAACTAAGAAAAAAGCCTTTGAAAAGTCAGCCTGAAGAGACAGTTTTGCATGGCTGTTAAGGAAAATGCTGTTTAAAGCCTGCACCTTTTCCTGTGCTTGAAAATTGATCTGATTTTTCATGGAGATACAGTTGTGAGTATAGTCATTCAGGGTTGAAGTCTATTGCACCAGCCCTACACATTAAATAGTTGATATTTCATTCTGAGTATACTTCATACAGTATTATCAAAATCTACTTGCACTTCCTTTTCCTCAGATAGGGCACTGGGGCAGTGATTAATCTGTCCAAGTAAAAGATTTTCATTTTGTCATCCACATTTCAAAGATCTAGAGGGGTGATACAGATGTGGTGAAACAGTTCATAGAATGCCAAAGTTTGCATTCAGTTCTCAGGAAATATTTTGCTAGAGTGTGATCAGACTGATAAGGATAGATGCTTTAATCGCGTGCATGGCTAACCTTGGAGCATGACCCACTGAATTAGGCAGAGTCTTATTTCTACATACATAGAAATGCAGCAAGTGTTGTCCCATGTCAGAAGATGACAAAAATAGATTTTGACATACGATAAGAACAAACTCACCACTTTAGTCCTTCACTTATAACAAAAGCCTACATTTTTTTTTACTGTAACTTCCTCAGTAACAAAGTAAATGCCATTTAACCTTAAATTGGACAACCTGGTGTCTGGGGCAATCTTAGTAATAATATTAACCTGCCTTTGTAACTTTTCTGACCTTCATTCCTAAGGGGAAACAAGTGCAGGGAATTTACCCATAATATTGGTCTTACCTACTTGCGGTACTTGATTGTTTTCAATGAAATGATTGCACTCTTATGAATCTTCAACATGTCACAAGCAGTGATTCATTCATGATTGGTCGATTTATGTAACTTTTTAGTGTTGGGAGTCTTGGAGCACTTTCATTCATAAGTCATAAGGATACGCTTGCTCTTAAAGAGACACTTGCCTAGAAGTGTCAGAAGTCTGAACTCTTGATTAAAACTAAATGCAGTGGGGCCTAGTCCAACCTAAAGGTAGTCTATGTATCCCTATCATTTTCTCAAGAAGAATTTCTAGACGCTTCTATTCGTTTCCTTTTAATTGAAGTGGTCTAAAAGCTGAATAAATACATGTATCTCCTATTTCTCCTATAGAAGCTCTCACAAGCAAAGAGATTTTAAAGCTTACTATATCCCACAACTTTACTTATTCTCCTGTGTCTTTCAAATACATATCCTGAGACCTGAGCAACTCCATATCTCCCTCCATCTTTTAAAAGCAAAGAAAGTTCCTGTCCCTTCTAGCTATAGATCCTTTTGAACCCAGTGAGACTGCTCGTATAAAGCCTTTGCCCATAGTTAATGCAACCACATTTTATTGAGTCAACCCAATCGTTAAAAGTTTGCACAAAATAGTGAACCTGAAACTGGTCCCCTACAGCTTGGGTTTACATAAGGAACTAGATTAAAATGTGATGGTCATGAGTTTCTCACATGATACCAGCCAAGGAATATGTATGATTGAGTGCTGAAGTATATACAGAGATTATAATCTTGATAAAATTGTAGTTATAAATCAGTTTGACTTAACAAACACGCTAACACCAAACCATACAAATTACAGCTTACTTGGCATTTGCATAGAACACCATAAAACTTACGGGACTCATGGATCAGCCTTGATGTCAGTATGGCTGAAGACCGTCTGCTGGGAGACTAATGGACTTCCTTGTACAGTTGTTTTGGCCACTATGAGCACAGACTCCTGGATGAGATGGGCCAGGAGTCCAATTTGGGAGGGCACTACTTTACATCCTTGTCCCAAAGGTGCTTTTTCAAGAGGCAACTGGGCTTTCTGGTTTTTCTTTGAAGACGTTTCACTTCTCATCCAAGAAGCTTCTTCAGCTCTGGAGGTGAAAAAGCTTCTTGGATGAGAAGCGAAACATCTTCAAAGAAAAACCAGAAAGTCCAGTTACCTCTTGAAAAAGCACCTTTGGGACAACCATGACCTGGATGACTGAGAATCTCCATAGATGTTTGCTTATGTCCTTATTATCACATTGGGAAAGGGAAGAGAAGTATCTTTCCCCCTTATCTTGGAAAGCACAGCTAGATCAGTAAGAAGCTTTGGCAGGACCCTTCAGCTTGGTAATAAAAAACCATTGGGACAATATGGATGCAGAAATCCTTTAGTCTTGTCTGCCTCTGTAGGGAAAGTGGAGCCAATATACTAATTACTGATCTGTAGCGCTAAATGGTTTTGCCCACAGTCTGAAAGGAAAAATAGCCTCCCTGTTTCTTTCCATCAACCATCAGGGAAGGAAAGTGGACCTTTTCATGCAGGAGTCCACTGTGTTATTGGCAGAGCTGTACTGGCAAGGCCTTGTGTAGCTGTGATGACACATGTCTTTCCAGTAAAAATAGGGAGCCCTGTTTATTTTGCAAACGCTGTTCTAGAATTCCATTCAAATTATCAGAGGAAAGCACAAGACTTGCAAGCTGGTAAACTTCCTTTTAATGTAGGGCAGCAGCCATTGTATCTCAAATAGAAAATGAAATCGGATGCTGGGCCATCAGGGATTTTTAATTCTCCTTCTCCCTCATCTAGAGAGCTTTTTTGCTTTAAAAAAAAATAATATTCTGCCCCCTTTTTGTTTTCATTGGGTTATACATACATACATCTCTTCCCTCCCCCAGTTAAAACCTTTTACATTTTAACCAGCAAGCTTTGGGAGCTGGAGGGGAGGAGAAGACAGGGTTTCATTATGGAAAATGCCTGCCCAGGGCATTAAGGATTCTAGTAAAAATGTCTCTTACAGTTAACTCCTCCTTTCTCAGCCTTATCACCCTGCAGATGTATTGGGATTGCCGCTTCCAGAATCCCCCGAATCTCTGCTGTCTGGGGAAATGTTGGGGTTTATTGTCTCATCCCACTGGGCAATAGTTGATTTACTAAAGCTAATTTCTTACCCTTGGGTTGACCAGTTCTAACTCTGTATGTCTACAACAGAACATTGAGGGGAGGGTTTTTTGGCCGAAGGGAAATTGGTCTTTCTTTTGGTAACCCTTTCTCTTACTGCGAACTCTCAATTCTAGGTGTTCGATATTGGCTGCTACCAGGAATTACTGGCGCCATGTTTTTGCCTGCCTCCTCACGACAACATCAACCAAATTACTGAAGTCATTCTTGGAGAGACTAAAGCCTATGTGTTCTTTGAACGGAGCTATGGGGACATGCATTCCTTTGTTCGTACCTGCAAGAAGCTGAAGGAGGAAGAGGCAGCCAAGCTATTCTATCAGATAGCCTCCGCTGTAGCACACTGTCACGATGGCGGGCTGGTCCTGAGGGATCTCAAGCTGCGGAAATTTATTTTCAAGGATGAAGAAAGGTGAGGAAAGGCATCTCTTCCCCCGCTGCTCTCTCTCCCTGCTTCCCTCAGGGAAGGCATGATTGTGGTTTGCCATTTCAAAAGGTTTCTGGCTACCGTTCCTGGTATCTTCCTCAGTTAAATTTGGATTTTGGTAGTAAAAGAAGATTTTAATGCAGTTTGAGGGAAGCTGGTAGCTCATCTTCACTTCCTTGAGAAGTTTGGGTTGAGGAGAAACCACCACTTAGCTTGTGGTCTACCAGGTGTCTATTTGGTTGCAAGATGGATGCCCTTCCAGGTGTTCAAGGCAGCTTACATGGGCTGAGAGGAAATGGTTATCCCAAAGTTACTCCAGTTTCCATGTCTGGGGGTAATCTTCAACTTAGGTCTCTCCACTATCAGACCCAGAGCCATGGTGGCGCAGAGGTTAGAATGCAGTATTGCAGGCTAATTCTGCCAACAGCCAGCAGTTCGATTCTCATCAGCTCAAGACTGACTCAGCCTTCCATCCTTCTGAGGTCGGTAAAATGAGGACCTAGATTGTTGGGGGCAATAGGCTGACTCTGTAAACCATTTAGAGAGGACTGTAAAGCACTGTGAAGTGGTATATAAGTCTAAGTCCTGTTGCTATATCTTGACCGCTGTACCTGAATTACAACTCCCAACAGGATGAATAGGGTTGTTGGGGTATGTAGTTCAGTAATCTTTGAAAAACCATAAGTGCCCCATCCATGTAAAACCTATCTATATTCCACGTTGACTAATCTACTACTAATAATAATGAAATTTTCTCATGAGATGAACTTTTGGATTGTAGTTTCATAACAAGTTGCTTTTCTACATAGAGCTATTAATATTATTGTTGCACATGAGTTGTTTCAGCTGCGTTTTTGACCTTTCCCCTTTCAATGGTTCACTGGGAAGAGCATTTAATGTGGTTGTACCCTTGAGCCAATCCTCTTGTGACAGCTAAAATCTAGAAGCACAAATTCTTTTCTTTCCACCCCCAAAATCTATTTTATGCACCTAGTCTTAAACTCTAGAGTTATGCTACAATTTTTAGCTGTTATATGTACATTTTCATCATTTCCAAATTGGTGGCAATCTCTGTTGCGATGAAAACAACAGTGCAGGTTATTTTAAAAAAGTAACAGTTGGATCATGTCCGGAGTTTTCAGAGGCTACAGTTTGATTCATCGGGTTTACGAAATACTTATTGGGAACATTGTGAAGGTGCCAAACCATTTTGATTGTTTCTCAGTTTTTTTTAAAAAAATGTTGCCTAATCAGAATTGCCAGCATGTTACTTTTAAATGCTTTTCTAAAAGAAATAAAATAATAATAATAAAACAGATAGGATATTTTTACAACATTTGATTTGTATTTCAATTTTGGTGTGGTATCCTGCCTCATGATCCTTGCAGATCCCAATCTAGAAAGTTGATCTCCTTCTGTTCCACTCTGCATCAGTTGCAAGAGCCTGGCATTGGTAGGTCACCAGCAGGGATATATAGAGCTTGCCAATTTGGAAGCAATACATTCCAGTCTCTCTCTGAACCATGCTTTAATTTCATTTGATTTCTTGGCCCATGCTGTTCTGGAGGAATTTGTGCCTTCCAAAAGTAAGTTCTCTAGTCTGCTTCCAGTCCCCTCAGAACTACTCCCAGGATGGCACTTTGGGGGAGGGGGGGCAGAAGGTTCAGCATGGCCGGAGAGGGAGGGGAATGTCCTTTGGATCTCCGGAATTGGTGCACAATCCTTAAGCATTAGGCTGACCTTCATTGCTTATTGGGGGTGATGCCTTTTGAAAAAGAGCATCTGACATAGTTTAAACCTCTCACTTAAGTGGCATCACAGACAACAATGCTACAAAATGGCTTGTTTTAGCTTAGGATGTTATATGAATATTTTGTATCTTGTAATTTATGACTCATGGATCAAGCTGTTTAGGTCTTATTAAACAAACTTTGGTTACATAGTATAGGACAGCAGGGTGGATTTGATTTAAATCGAGTTGATTTAAATCACAATTTAAATCATGATTTAAATCACTAGTAAAAAGGCTTGATTTAAATCAACTTGATTTAAATCATAATTTTTAAAGAGCAACTGTCATCTCTGCTACTCCTTTGACCCACTGTTGACTCACCGATAGTCCCAGTGTTGCAGAATATACAGCCTCATGCGACATAACTAAGCTCCATTTCATGCTGAATAAACTAAATTATTTATGTATCTTAAATAGAAAACTATCTTACGATAGATTTTTACCCCAAAAGTTTTTTATTAAAATAAATTCAATAAAAATCAAAAAAATCTGATTTAAATAAAAAAAAATCTGTTTTTTTTATTTTTTTTTAAAAAAATAATTGATTTTTATCCACCCTGTAGGACAGTGTTGGTGAACCTTTTCGGCACCGAGTGCCGAAACGGGAGCATGTGCCAGAAACCGGAAGATTAGTTGCTTGGCGCACACACTGGGCAGCTGCTCTTCTGGTTTCCAGCACATACATGCGCACCGGCTATCTGGTTTTCTGGATTCTGGCATGCATGCACACGCAAAGACCAGCTGGCCAGTGCACATGCGCTCACCAGAAACCAGAAGAGGAAGATGATCTTCTGGTTTCCGGTACATGCATGTGCGCCAGAAACCAGAAGACCAGGTGGCCAGTGTGCATGCGGTGCAGGAAACCAGAAGAGCAGCCGCCTGGCATGCACATGCACACCAAGTAGCTGCTCTTCCGGTTTCTGGCACTCGGCGCATGAAGACCAGCTGGCTGGCGTGCCAGAACCCGGAAGAGCAATAGGTGACGGCTCGCGTGCCTGGAGAGATGGTTCTGTGTGCCACATCTGGCATGTGTGCCATAGGTTCGCCATCTCAGGTATAGGGTTTAGATTCCCTCCTGCACTGGAGAAACGGACCTCAAATCTCGGGAAAATGCTAGCTAATGCCAGTGTTCTCGCGTTCTTGGCAGCATGTTATTGGAAATGGACACTGTTGCTTTAATGAGTCCCCAAGTGGGTGCTTCCTTTGTGTTCCCACACATTTCAAAACATTTCTTCAGAACTGAATTTGAAGCATTGTACAGAATTAGAACATAGGAGGAAAAATGGTTAAAAACACTTTTTTGTTGTGAAACAAAGCCAAGTTGCATAGGTAAAACAAAAATGTATTGATTTGGTGCATAAATCTATTAGGGTTGACCAGTTTACATGGCACTTACATCAGTTCATTTTGATCATAGAAGTTCTTTAAAAATCAGGTAATGTTTCATAAGCCTTATAGAAATTACTATCTGGGCAGGGTTGATTTGTGCAAGCCTATAAACACCCTGTTAATATTAGTTATTCAGCAATACTATAGTGGCAATAGCTCTCCCTTTCAGCTTCACATTGAATGTACGTTCTTAGTAATTACTAAAAGTTGTGGGCGAATGGTTGCTTTTAGGAGTTCCAGACTTCAGCATTGCATTCATTCCTTCTGGAAAGTCATACGTGTTTAGAATCGGTATACAATGGTTGTTTGATTAAGATGTGTAGAATAGGGAGTGCATTTCTTTGCCTGCTGAGAAGGAACGTCTAATTCATACTGAGGTCTTCTGCTGTGGTGTATAGTGAACGCAGAGGATGAATTATGAAACACACCAGTTTAATCTGCGTTCCATGTGTTCTCTCCATGAGGAACATAGACCCACAATCAGGGACTTTTTGCATCCAGGGAAGCTTCTGTGCTCTTTGAAACAGCGAACTTTCCGATTTCTGTATTGTGTACGTTTGTATAAAATAAGGCGGTAATCCCTTGTATAAATCCCCATTCTTGTTCCATAAATTGCACTTCCATTTCCTAGCATTCTTGTACCCTCCTTGCTTCTTTCTGATGATGGTGCCTTGTTCACATGAGTCTTGCTTATTTCCTGTTTGAGAATAAAGCAGCATATATTTTGAGACTTAGTCTTTGTTCATAAGTTCCATGTAGCTGTGTATTCCCAAGTATCTACTTCGTTTTGAACTGGTGTCTTGCTTTGATGTATTCTTGGTTGTGATATAATGTTCTGGTGCTCAACCTCATTTTGTTGGAGATTAATAGGCAGTCGTTACTACATGAATTGTGTTGCTCTATGCTTGGTATTTTACAACCTTGACATATGTGCACAAGAGAGGGGAGTAAGGCCTTGGATCCTGATGAATAAGATCAACTATTATAACTGAATTAGTGTTTAAAGAATGCTGACTTGAACTGTTACCTTTTGTGTGGCACAATGTGATGTATCGTATTATTTATATGTATATTTTATGTTCTTTCCATTAATAGATTTAGGAGATTTGCTGGTGGTTGATATCACTCTCTCTCTTTTTTTTTCACTGAATTGTTGAGTGTGTTACCATTTATGCTAGTGCCCAAACAGAAGATTGATCCCTTCTCAGTTTTGTTTACTTGATTATTTTGATCAATGCTACTTATAGTCAAGCTATTCGCATTGCCTGAAATAACTAAGATGATGTTTTGAAATTAAAATAATATGTTCAGCTTTTGTGTTATCACTTTTTTCCTGTTGCAATCATTTTGTCCTGCCAGTAAATTATATTCAGTGAGTACTTCTAAAAAGTCTTCAATTAAATTCAAATGTTGGCTGTCATAATATTTAATGCTTAGCATTCATACTTGTTAATCAGTTTTGCTAGTAACATTTTTAAAAGGATTCTATTATTTTAGAAGCTTTTTGCATTCTAGGTGGCCATTTTTTAACAGTGGGAAATATCTCTGGATTGGGAAGACAGTAATACTTTCTCATTATGTTAAATGTTAGGAACAATGCAAGAGTTTTAATGCATAGATATACAGTTTATCAAGATGGATGGAGGGATAGATGATGGATGGATGGATGGATAGATAGATAGATAGATAGATAGATAGATAGATAGATAGATAGATAGGATTTCATATGCAGACAGAATATAGATCCCCAAATCAGATGGATTTCTCATGACTATCTGGTTAAGACATCAGGCTAGAAACCAGGAGACTGTAAGTTCTAGTCCCACCTTAGGCATGAAAGCCATCTGGGTGACTTTAGGCCACTTCTCTCTCAGCCCAATTCACCTCACCTCATCGGATTGTTGTGGGGAAAATAGGAAGGAAGGAAGGAGGATTATGTGAGTTTGCCACCTTGAGTTATGTATAAAGTAATAAAGGTGGAATAAAAATCTAAATAAACATAAGGAAGTCACTTCAATGAGTTGGATTCAAGACTTCACTGGAGGGGCTCAAACGAAGTATAACCTTACCTGTTCTGAAGGTAGCATTAGTCCATTTTAGGGTTTGGTTTTGCAGATTCGGGGAAAGGAAATTATCCCCAAAATATGACCAGTGATGCAAGCTCTAGTATTCCCTACTTCTTGCCAAGTGATAGATTTGTCTTAACGCATTGGCTCTTTGTTCTTCACCTGTTAATATGTGCTATGACAGTCCACTGCTCTTCAGTTGCTTAGCTCCAACAGTGCTTTCAGGAAGAACAAATCCATATGCTGCCTTCCTCGAAAACAAACCAAAGGAGCCCAGTCTTCTAGGAATTACAAGTGACACAATAAGGCTATTTTAAGATCTATCTTAACACTGAGTTTCTCAGCTGATTTGCGTGAAAAGAGTCAGTAGAACGATGTATTAATCTTTGTAATAATATGTAGTCATGGAACACGGTGTGGTCTTTAATTATCCTCTGTGCAAACAGAGCAACAATACTGGTTTTATTTCCATTTTTGCAACTGAGGAACTGAATCTGACAGTTCCTTGCTGAAGGCCTCACAGGAAATTGGCAAAGCAGCCTCTGAGAGCAGATTTCCCAGATGTTTCTGCCACAAGCAGAAGTAATCCTAGGTACCCTCATCCAGTGATAGCAATAACACTTAGACTTATATACCACTTCACAGTGGTTTACAGCCCTCCCTTAAGCGGTTTACAAAGTCAGCCTGTTGCCCCCAACAATCTGGGTCCTCATTTTGCTTGGAAGGATGGAAGGCTGAGTCAGTCTTGAGCCGGTCAGGATCAAACTGCTGGCAATGGGCAGAGCCAGCCTGCAATACTGCATTCTAACCACTGCGCCACCACGGCTCAATGATAGGGCTCACCATTTACTGAAGAAAACCTTCCCAATTATTAGATGGCGATTCAGATTTTCAGATGTTCAGCCCGTCAGGGGTTGCTTTAAAAATATATTCAGTGAAGAGAGGAAGCTGGGCTGTAGCCATGCCCTCTGAAAGACTGATTTTTTTTTTTGAAAAAAAAAATTGTTGTTGTTATTAGTTGCAAAGTCATGTCCAACCCATTGCGACCCCATGGACAAAAAAAAATATTTATATACTTTTAAAAAAATATTTTGATATTTTAAAATATTAAATATTTTTTCTCTTTTTGCTATTCCCACTATGTACGCACCAAAGCCAGCAGGGCCTGCTTTATGTACTTCTCATTGTACGTCTGGTCTCTTAATGGCATTTAGCTTCTAAGTTCAACCGGTTTAATATTTGTGGTTTGCATCATTCTTCTGGCAGCAATTCCCTGTGGCTAGCTAAACTGGAATTGTGGCTGAAGAGGAAAAAAAGAGCGCCAACAACAAGTGGTGTGCTTGGTGCAGCAGTTGCCCCATAAGCTCTGCTATTTGCACAGATTTGGCTTCTCTCAGATCTTCTGTTTAGCCTAGCAGGGATCAGCAGAGCCCTCATGTGGTTTGTGGGTTTGGCTGACTCACTAAAAACTAGACACCAGGGAAGCCCTTGTTGTGAATTGCACTCTCAGGCATGGGTAGGATGGTAACTTTACGCTGGCAGCACACTTGGAATTTAAACAGGTATGCACCTGGTATGACTGCTGTGATGGGGCTTGTCTGCTCATTAAAGTCTGGCCAACTATGGTGGGTGTAGCCATGCCATGGAACTTATAATTACTCTAGAAGCCAAATGGACTTCCTTTCCCCAACTACAGAGGTTTAGCTTTGACTTTTTCCCCTCAGCAAGTTGGCCCTTCCCCAAACAAAACAACCGCCTAATATTTTTGTCATCCCAAAGGTGCTTTTTCAAAAGCGGACATTTTGTTTTTCCTTGAAGACATTTCACTTCTCATCCTAGAAGCTTCTTCAGTTCTATATCGCATAATGCTTCACAACTGAAGAAGCTTCTTGGACGAGAAGCGAAACGTCTTCAAGGAAAAACAAAGTCCAGTTGCCTTTGGCAAAAGCACCTTTGGGACAACCCAGTGGTGAAATCCAAATTCTTTTACTATCGGTTCTCTGGGCATGGCTTGGTGGGCATGGTGTGGCTTGGTGGGCATGGCAGGAGAAGGATACTGCAAAATCCCCATTCCCACCCCACTCGGGGGCCAGCCAGAGGTGGAATTTGCCGGTTCTCCGAACTACTCAAAATTTCCACTACTGGTTTTCCGAACTACTCAAAATTTCTGCTACGGATTCGTTAGAACCTGCTGGATTTCACCCCTGGGACAACTGTGACCTGGATGACTGAGAATCTCCATAGACAATTAACATTTTTGTTGTTTTCTAAGGATGCTTCTGTGAGGCAAATGGAATCCATACTGGCTTATAGTTATTTAGTGTAAATGGCATGATTCTATAGAGACTGATTTGCAGCTTTCCAGCATCTTTCCTTCCTTCCTTCCTGCCTGCCTGCCTGCAATAAGTGTGCAGTATTCCTAATTCCACTTCCCATCACTCTTTTCTAGAACCTTTCATTTCTCCACCAGTAGATTTTTTTTGTGTTCTTTCTTTCTTTTGCTTGATCTAATTATACATGCTGGGTCCATATCATTCCTTGAACCTTTTTGCCTTCTCCCCATACACACAAAGGACATAGTTATGGATATGAAGATGAATAGACCATATTAACTCAGAACAGAATGAAAAGCTGCAAGGTCAAATGGAATAGCTCCTTAGCTGTGGAAGGTGAAAGCAGAGGTTACACTTCATCTCAGAAAAATAATGCTTTTCCTAATGAATTTTGAATTTGCCAGCCTATGGGAAGGTGGATTTTTGTCCTCCTTGGCAGCACATCTCATTTATCAAATGGTAAAAAGTGGATTAGTTATGTAATTTCATTTGGCTTTAAAGTACCTATGTACTGCTTTTTCTCTATTGAACAAGTTCACTATTAGATTCCAACATTCTTATTAGGGATTATTGTGTTTTGTAAGGTCTGCGTACGTTTCAGTTTTTTAAATGATGGCATTCTGAAATTCTAAATCGGGGAATTGAAAATTCTTTGTGCAGTATTAAGAAAGTTTGCCCATTTCTGTGGGATGGGTTTGCCATTTTTAAAACAGATGTGTTGCATTTCAGAATTCATGTTCTTATGGGGAAAGGATTATAATTCCAACATATCCTAGGGCCGTGATGGCAAACCTATGGCACGGGTGCCACAGGTGACACATGGAGCCATATCTGTGGGCACACAAGCGTTGCCCTACCTCAGTCCAGCACGCATGTGCGTGCTGGCCAACTGATTTTCGGGCCTTCCAGGCCCACCAGAAGTCGAGAAATGGGCTGTTTCCGGGCCTCCTGATGGCCTCCGGGAGAGTGGGGAAGGCTGTTTTCACCCTCTCCAGGCTCCTAGAAAAGCTCTGGAGCCTGGGGAGGGCAAAAAAATGGGCCTACCGGGCCTACCGTGTGCCAAAAGCGGGGGGAGAGGAGGGGGTCACGCGCGCATGCGTGGGGGGGACAGGGTGCATTGAATGATGGGTATGGGCACGCGCGCAATCCCCCCCATTACCCACCCCTGCTTTTGGCACACGACGGCAAAAAGGTTAGCCATCACTGTCCTAGGGGTAGGGAGAGTACAGGAATGGGAAAGGCTACCTTAAACTATTCCAATTTGGATATTTCTGTACTTAGCTCTTTTTTAAAAAAAATATTTGTATCTTTTTTGTTAGGCTAGTACCAAAATGATACAGGTAGTCCTCCACTTACAACAGTTCGTTTAGTGACCTTTTGAAGTTACAATGGCACTGAAAAAAAGTGATTTATGACTGTTTTTTCACACTTGCAGCCATTGCTGCATCCCTATGGTCACAATTCAGACGCTTGGCATCTGACTCTTATTTATGACGGTTACAGTGTCCCTGGATCATGTAATCACCTTCTGACAAGCAAAGGGTTTTTGACAGCTCAAAATCCCTGGATCTAGTGCCTTATTGTCATATTTGATTCGTTCCTTCATCACTGTTTTGAATGCTGGAGTAACTCCTGGATTGCTCTCAATCCAGAAGTTCCAAAAACCATCCAATTATTTAAAGCCAACTTTTCAGCCCCAGATGCTAAATGTAGGGCCAGCTTTGCTGAAAATTGCAAAACAAAAATGCTAATGCTCACCCAAGAACAAATTATATAAAACAGATATGAAGACTCTTGTGGTTTTACAGATTCTGTAAATCGGTAAAATCAACAGCCTAAGACAGCATTGGACAGCTGAAAGTTGCTTATGATCCACAGGTAGTCCTCAGTTTACGACTGTTTGTTTAAAGTAATGAGGCTTTGGAAAAAGTAACAAAAAGTCCTGAAAAGTTGCAACTGTTGTAGAAGTTTGGCAATCTTGACTTGCATTTATGATGGTTGCAGCATCTTGTCGGGTGATTGTGATTTGCAACCTACCAACAAGCTTCCAACAAGCTTAGTCAATGTGGGGAAGCCAGATTCACTTAATGACCACATGTTTCATTTAATGATGCTGTGATTTATTTAACAGCCTTGGTAATTTGCTTAACAACTGCAATAAAATGGTCATAAAATTGGGTCTGGTCATGTGATGACTTGCTTAATGACCTCATCGCTTCATAACTGAAATTACAGCCCCAATTATGGTCATATGTTGAGGACTATCTGCATGCTGAACTTATCTACCCTTGAGAGCTGAGTTGTCCTATTGTACAGAAGCACCAACAAGGAACTTAACTAAATCTTCTACCAAGATGATGGTAATTGAGTCCCTAAAGAATACTGCTAAGACATTCCAGGAATGCATAGGCTATACTTAGGTTAACTCCAATAAAATAATTTGTTACCATTTGCCACCTTACAGAAAACAACATTTTTCTAACACAAAGGAGTGGGTTTGTGGTTGAGCTATGGTTTGAATGGGGACTTCTTAGCTCTTGTTCTTGGAAACCATGCTGCCTAATTTCTGAGGCTTTGGTAGAATTCACTTGCCCCAAAGGTGCTTTTCCAAAAGGCAACTGGACTTCCTGGTTATTCTTGAAGAAGTTTCACTTCTCTTCCAATAAGCTTCTTCAATTCTGACTGGATGGTGGGGACATCTGGTCATTTGCATTCTTTTAAAGAGTCTTTGAGGACACTTAGAGGTTTATCTGTGTCCTCAGGGTCACCTGAGTAGTGCAAATGGGTGTGGAGCCTTTTTGGAACTACTAAGGACACAAAAAAACCTCCCAAGTGGCCTCGATGACTCTCTAAAAGAATGCAAATGACCAGCTGTCTGCAAGGAGTATAAATCCTTCCGTTCCCCACCATCCAGTCAGAGCTGAAGAAGCTTCTTGGATGGGAAGCGAACCGTCTTCAAAGAAAAGCAAGAAAGTCCAGTTGCCTCTTGAAGAAGCACCTTTGGGACAACCATGACCTGGATGACAGAGAATCTCCATAGGCAGAATTTACTTCCCTCTTTTAAGATCCTATAAAGGATTTCATCATTAATACAAACTGAATCTTTATTTATGCTGGAGAACGTGGCAGCACTGAATATGAGGAATTACTTTTCTTCTCACCAGTTTATGTGAAATTGCTTGCAATTGTATCTCTGTGTTTACAGACCAGGGGCTCAGACGTTCTGAACCATGCCACCAGTATGCCCAGCCTCCCAGACTGATGGTCCCAGGGCCTTCTAATTTATGGCCAGTCCCTTGGAAAGTTATAAACATACATCGAGTCAGTGACCTATCTCCACATGATTCATTTTCATAGAAACTTTCTTCTCATGGTCCTCGATTATACAGATAGTTCTCAACTTAAAGCAGTTCTTTTAGTGACCTTTTGAAGCGACAGCGGCTTTGAAAAAGGTGACTTACGATTGTTTTTCACACTTACGACGTTACAGCATCCCCATGATCAAAATTAAGATGCTTGGCAACTGGTTCATATTTATGACAATTGCAGTGTCCCGAGATCATATGATCCCTTCTAAGAAGCAAAGTCAATGGGGCGGCCAGATTCATTCAACGGCCGTGTAACTAACATAACAATTGCAGTGATGAACTTAACAACTGTGACAAGAAAGGTTGTAAAATGTGGCAAAATTCACTTAACAAATATCTCACTTAGCAACAGAAATTTGGGTCTCAACTGTGGTCGTAAGTCAAGGATTACCTGTACTTTTCCCATGATCTACCGCCTCAGGTTGAAATCTGTGCATGTATCAATTGAAGTGGAAGCATAAGGAAGTTCCGCTATGTCTACTTGAAACAATTACGTTAAAATATTACTGAGATGTAATAAATCAAAAGTCACACTAACATTCTAACTGATGGTGCTATCACATATCCTGTTTCCGAAATACTTTTTTGCTTTTCCCCTTTCACGTAGGCAGAGCCTAAGTCAAATATTTTGTCACCCATCAATCTTCACCCTTGCAGGTACTTCTCTGTGTAAACAACATGAAGCCCTTCTCACAGAATTTTCCTGCAAGTCAGAAATTCTTTAAAATCCCCAGATTTTTTCTGAGAAGAGACTTACGATATAACCCATGGTGGGAAATACCTTAAGCTGTGGGCTAATGCAAGTAGCTGAAGTGATCATGTTTCCTTCTATTGCTGAAGAGCCATGTCTGAATGCACTCAAGTAATGAATGTGGCATTGATAAGAATAGTATTGTTTTTCATGGGCTTCCCTGCCGGTTTCTATGGGGACAAAGACGCATTTCCCGTTTGAGTGCTATTTGCTGCCCTCTGATTGCACTTTTGTGGTTTCATTCACCAGTAATGGGAAAGCATTCATAGACAGAATCGCTTCCCCTTTTTAAATAGCAATGCTTCAGGGTTGATTGTTTTCTTAAGCATTATACTAATGCACGGTTCTATCTGATAAATGCATAATGCTGTCTTTTTAAGCGTCTGCTGCATCTCCACTTTCTGAATTGAAATGATACACTGTAATTACGCTGTCCTTGGGAAGAAGCTTTACATTACATAGTAAGTTTTTATAAGGCGGGTCTTATCTCCCGGTGAAAGCCCACATTTATCAAATCTCAATGCTGTCATTCCCATAGCTAGAGTTGGAAGAGGAAGACATGAGCAATTGCTGGAAGTCCAGTTAGAGAATTTGTGGTGCCAGTAACTAGCTGCTTGAAGTACGACTGGAAGGATCTTGTCACCTCAGCTTATACTGTAGGCTTTGACGATTACTGGCAGTGTACAACTGTATAACTGTATAACTGTTGACGGCATTTGTCTAACTTGGAAGTTTGGTACAGCTTCTCCAGTTCTTTGCACACCGTACACCATTTGGAGAAACGAGCAAATTGAGCTTGCATTTCTTGACAAGCCCTTCTTGACAAGGGCTGTAGGGATGGGAGATATCCTGGGAACTCAGGTGCCTTTTGGCCAGACTTGGAAAGTTGAAAATATCTCCTTAAAAAAAAGACAACGAAAAAACAATGCTAAGGAAAAGTCATGGGTGCAGTTGCCAGGAATCGAGCTAGATAGGAGGGTGTCTTCATTTTTTCAGGTTAGCAGTGCCCCCTTGGCATAAGTAGAGGACATGGGGAGAGACAGGAGCCAATCTATTTGTTTGGCTTTTGGAGAAGAACCTTATTCTTTCCCATTTTTTTTTTCCTCTCTCTCTCTCTCTCTCAAAGTTGGCTAAATGTTACCTTGCCGCATACCAATTACAAGAAGGTCAAACAAATCAGCACTCTGGATTGTTAGCTATTAGTTCTGACTTCATGGTTGCACCTTATAGTAACAATTTCCCTCAATTAATGCAACACTTGCTGGAGGAAGGTCTCGATCTTTTCTGGAAACTTCTTTGTTATTTTTATAATGGATAGAATGTGTATGTGTGGGGAGGGGGGAGAGAGAGAGAGAATGTACGGGTGTAACACAGATGTTGATCCTGGTGTATTTGCTTTGGTCTCATCCATTCAGCGGGATAAAAACATGGCTGCTGCTCCTTTGCTTGATCCTGCCGGTGATTACAGGAAAACAAGTGGATTAATGCCAGCTGTTGTTCAGTGGTCTAGTTTTAAACAATCTGCTCTTTCCTAAATGCAGGTCCTCAATTCTTAAATACAGGAGATGATTGCATTGTGTATTTTCCCCCCCTGTTTTTATTTTGCTGGTACAAATCCAGTGCAAAGATAGTAGCTATTGCAGCGGGCATTGTTGAAAGAGGCAGCAATGTAACAAAGGAGCACCCTCTCCTTCGTCAACCTCACAGTAATGTTTGGCATCAGATGTCTTGGAGGAGAGGGAAGAGCAGAGAAAAGAGGAGAGGGAGCGACATTTCAGCAGAATTTTTATCTCTGGGAACAAAATTGGAAGAAGGTAGAGGCCTGGGGAAAGTTCTTTTTAAAGGTAACCAAGGCGAGAACAATAAGGGAGAGAGAATGACTGCACAGCATGTTTCTGCCATTCTTTCCAGTCCTTTTACCAGTGGGCGCTCTAGGAAATATCTGAATTTTGTTCTGGGTAGTTGAGCACATTGCCTTTCACTCTGTGTGGGTTTTTGCTCCCTTCCTCTATTCTCTGTGTGTGTATGTACATTCTGAAGGGCAGGGTAAGCTGTGTAAGCCTACAACCACAATTGAGCCCAGAATTTCTGTTCCTAAGTGAAATATTTGTTCAGTGAGTTTTGCCCTGTTTTATGACTTTTCTTGCCTTAGTTGTTAAATTGAAATCACTGCAGCTGGTAAATTAGTAACACGGGAAACTGGTTTCCCCATTGACTTTGCTTGTCAGGTGGTCACAAAGGGTGATCCTGTGACCCCTAGACATTGCAACCGTCATAAGTGTGCCAATTTTGATCATGTGACCACGGGGATGCTGCGATGGTCATAAGTCACTTTTTTCAGTGATGTAACTTTGAATGGTCACTAAATGAACTATTGTAAGTCGAGGACTGGACTTACATGCTGGAAGGTATAACTAGGAAGAATAAGCATTAGATAAGAGTGAAGCCATCAATCACTGTCCATCTGCCTATCTCATTATTATTATTTTTTTCTGGAAAGTTGTTCTCTGTAGCCCCAAGATGGATCTGATTTGTTTTCCAACTCACTTTTTTTTTGTTGTTGTTGATTTTTCCTACTGTGCAAAATTTGATCCTTTTCTGATCAATTTTTGGAGAGTTACCCGTCTTTTTGATGGACCAACAAGGATTCTAAGGCCCTTTGCATGATTTCTTTCCGACAATCCATGGGGGGGGGGGGGGAGATGTGCTGTGGTTTCTGGTATTGTTTCATGCAATAATAGGCAATTCATTGTTGGTGACAGTGTTAAAGGTTAATTGATATTTAATGAAAGGGACATACATAAGCAATCCAGAAGCTGCCGTTGGAAAAATAGATTTATAATAAACCTCTGCATGTTTAATGTGATACGTGATTTCGTTTAAGTGAATGAGTACACTAAGGATTATCCAGCCTCTATACCTTTTAGGGATATTTTATTTTCTCAGGGCTAGTAGGAATGGTTATATTCCCAAAGAACTGATGTTCAAGATTGAGATCAGCGGTAATAAAGTTGGTTTGATTTAGTGTAGTAGTACAGTTTTTGTAGATACTGAGCTCATACACTTGGATTTTACGAGACCATCATTCACGGGGACTAAGAGCTGTTTACTGATTTCTCAAGCATGGGGAAAGCTCTAACTCAGTTATAAAGCACAGGCTTTGCTTGCAAAAACTGCCAGATGTTATGCTTGACATCTCAGAGTTAGCTTACGTGCGACCCAGCAGAGTGACTGACTGTCACCTACTACTGACAGTATTAAGTAGATAGAATAACCCTGGCCTCTATGATTTGAGTGAAAAATCTGACTGCACTCTCTTTCTTTATATACTGTATATACTTAGAAATGTACATCTCTTATCTTTAAATTAAAATGTAATATGTTTTTAACCATATGCTGGCGGTGAGTCAAATGAATTTGTTTCCAGAAAGGATCCAGTTCATGGGTGCGCTTAGTAGACAGTCAGCCTTCCTTGTGCATTTATCTGAATGGATAATTCAAGGTGGGACTTCGGGCTATGCTATAGCGATGGCCTAGATTTGCAGATTTCCCATCTATTTTTGGAAGTAGCTGGACAGGGTTCATAAATATGATGGGTCGCCATATAATTTTTCTAAATAAGTGCCTAAGAACAGTGGAAATCAAACATATACCACATTTTGTATGACACATCTTAATGGGAGTAATAAATGCACAAAATGATAAGCATGAAGATTTATGGGGACAATATGGAAGACAGGTTCAGATAAAAAGACACGTCCACTCATAGAATAGAAGCTATGGGGTGTTACCATTTACAAAAAATAACCTAGTCAGATTGCTACTTGATATGCCCTCTGCTTTTAACCCACATCTAACCCAGAACATCCCCTGATACCCATGCTTTTTCCAGAATGGGGATGTTCTTCAGAGTTATGGCTACTGCTCATTTGTTTATTTTCTGGATAAAATAAGAGGATAGGGAACCCGATGGGTATCATTATGTCTCCTAGCCTGAGTCAATATTCTTGCCTTTTCTTTGATACCATGTATGAGTCATTGACACTGAGTCTACCCTTTGGTTTGTTATTTCTTGTTCTGCAGGTCTAGAGTAAAACTGGAGAGCCTTGAGGACGCTTACATATTGCGAGGAAATGACGACTCCCTTTCTGACAAGCACGGATGTCCAGCCTACGTGAGCCCAGAAATCCTGAACACAAACGGCAGCTACTCCGGCAAAGCAGCGGACGTGTGGAGTCTAGGGGTCATGCTGTACACAATGCTAGTTGGACGCTATCCATTTCATGACATTGAACCAAGTTCTCTCTTCAGTAAAATCCGTCGTGGGCAATTCAGCATTCCAGAGACTTTGTCCCCTAAGGCGAAATGCCTTATACGTAGCATCCTGCGCCGAGAGCCCACAGAGAGGCTGACTTCGCAGGAAATTCTGGACCACCCTTGGTTTTCCACAGATTTTAATGTGTCTAATTCAGGATATGGTGCTAAGGAAGTAACGGATCAGCTGGTGCCTGATGTTAACATGGAAGAGGATTCTGATCCATTCTTTAACTAAGCGTCAGGACTGGTAATGGTAATGCATGGTCCAGAAAGGACAACGTGAAGGGAGACCTTTCTGAAAACGCAGAATTATATCTCTGTCTCATCCTGGCTTGATAGCAAAAAAAGGACCCACTTGGAAGAAGCTTTTGTTTTGATTTTTTTTAAGGCTGGGGAAGGAACGCTCAAGAACCAATGTAGCCCATGAACGGTTAAACAGGAGGAATTGTTGCTATCAAGTTAGACTGGCATTGAAGAAAAAAAAAGGAGGCAGCAGCACAGAGCAGCTGTAGTAGCTTCTCGTCTTTATGGAGCCAAGGACACTGCACACCCAACGTTTCCGATGCAGCCACCACTACGCCACTCCTGATTCCATTTCATTCAAACACTTACGATTCCCCGTGGACAGGAACTTGTATTTTGGCATCGCACTGTTAGATATTTAACTTCAGCCATTATTCAGGGAAGGTACAATTAGCTATTATTTTGTTCCTTTGTTTCCTGTTTTCAGAATCGGATGTTGCCAGTGGGCTTCATCTTTAGGAGGGCGGGTGGGAAGCGCACAAAGGAAGATACGAGAAGTGAATGCTAAACAAGGTTTTGGAACATGTCTCTGGATTCCTAGTTTTAAATTGACAGATACAAGTTAACACTTTTGGGGAGTAACGATGTTTGGAATGTTTTATTTCCTTGGAGGGAAAAAAATCTCTCCTAAATCAGTTGTATTCAGATGTTCTCCTCAGAACCTACAGAAGACTCTTTGATCTAGTGAGGGCTTCTCTGCGTGACAAACAAGTTTGCTGATGGAGCAGTCCCTCTCCGCTTGCCACTTGAGGGGATACTCTTGAAGAAATTATACAAGAAACTATACAGTAAAATAAATCTGTAGCGATGACTTTCCTCACCTTCCATCGATAGCAGTGTCCACTGGATCAAAGAGCTTTCTGTAAGCGGAGTAGATTCAGTTGAATACAAGCCGTTGGTTTGGTGGGCTTATTTTTGGGTTAGAGCTTTTATTGCAGGGAGCCAGAAATCAGACTTTTTCACCATGCTAGCGAAAGACACTAGAATTGTCTTCTTTGGTTTTTTTCAAAGACTGTTGAAATACTGGCTTTCACCTTGGCTTTCATCAAGTTGACCAGGTGGGGCGAGAAGGATCTCCTTCGGATTATTCAAAGAAGGAAACAAATTTGATCTTAGAACCAGCTAAGTCTCTACATGACCTGAATATGAACAGAAGGTGGATCTTTCTGAAGTGAGGCGTATATGCCACCTACCCCTGCCCCAAATATCTTGGCAAGGCAGTGGCTTAGGTTCTCCTGCTTTCATTTTTGACTTACAAACAAGGATGCTCTTTTATTTTTCTGTTTATTCACCTGTTAATAAGCTGAACATTGCTGGGACACAGACCTGTCTCCTGAAAAGTACATTGTAATATGCACCTTTTTTATTGTCAAGATTTTATTTATTGATGAATCTGTCACAGTTGTGATGAATTTAAGCCAGTACTTCAATTACGGGTTGACTTGGGGTGACATGTTACATGCTGTAGTTAACAAACTTGTATTTCTCTTCAGGTATTCCTGTCCCTGACTGACATATTTTAAACCCCTTCCCTCCTGCAATTCCACCCCTTTGTTAAAGCTTTCATGTTGATTTAGACTGGCAAATGATTTTTATTACTGCTTTTATATTGCTATATGACATTGGAGGAAACCGCGGAAAACCAACACATCTTTTTTTTTTTTGGCATAGCTATTTGTGTTTCCAGTACCTCAGCTGTTCTGATGTTACTGCCTGTATGCGTTTTTGTGAAGTGGTCCTGTTTTTTGGATAGGTACATGTGGACTCTGTAGTTTGTAAATGTTACTTGAATTTTGTGCTTAATTATAGTCTGTGGCATGTGCGTACAGCTACTTGGCATTTGACGTATGAATGCTCTTCGCCTGCCCTGCGGGAAGGTTTTTGATCCCACTCGCCGAGATGATGGTTCAGAGTTCCTTAATCAAGAGACAAAGCTGCAGCTAACCTGCCTTGCTTCTATTTTGGTATCTAAGAATATAAAAGAGTTAACGTTTTTACACTCTGAAGATGGTGCTGTGTTGAGGGACTACTTCTTCTGTTTGTTTGTTTTTCTCCAAGCATTTATTTTATAAACTTGTAGGAAGAAAGATTGGTGATGTGCATGGTGGGATTTTACTGCCTCTGGTGCTTTTGTCTTGTATTTGGTTTAATGTTTTTGTCCTAATCTCTTCAATAAACAAAATTGTGCATATTTAACTAAACATAACTTGTGATGGCTTTTTTTCTCTTCCCCTCCCTCCCCAAATCCTATACCAACCGTGGCTAATTTCAGGGAAAACATTGCTCATTGCCTGTTTTTAGGATAGATATTTATTTATTAAATGTATATGCAGCCCATTGTACTATTAAGGGACTCTGGATGGCTCACAGCTTCATAAAATAATATATAAAACAATTAGAATGTTAAAAGCATTGAAAACATGGAGCATTAAAAGTTAAAACATTGAACAACAATGGATTTAAAAGAGACCAGTACGTCAATAGAATATCGAGTGGGGGAATCATCTCCTAATCTACTAACCACCTCCAGAATGCGACATCCCCATTGGGGCCACATATGTTTACCCCATTTTTGTTTAAAATTCTGTCTCATTGGATAACTTTCTTACCGAAGCAAGATTCTTTCAGCCTAGAAGAATCACCCAAGGAACTAACCAATCCTTGCAGTAAGATATGTGTGGATGACCGGAATGGGACAACTTGCCACAGCCAACTCATCACATCCAATTTGCCACAGTTAACTTGTCACAGCCAACTCACCACAAGACAACTCGCCATGACCAACTTGCCGCTGAACAATTTAATTATTTAAAATAATTTAAAAATTATTATAATTTTTGTCACACACATTTTATTTTGTCCCTCCTTTGTCCCCCTTCCTTTATTATATTCCACCATTTCTTCAATATTGGTGTAACTCTTGTTCCTCAGCAAACTGTCCTGTGGCGAGTTGGCTGCAGTGAGTTGTCCTAGACCCATGAATGGCAGTCCCATACATTATATTTGTCTGTATTACATTAAATTCAGAGAGTTTTCCTTCTGTGTAAAAATGTCAGCCTTTGGTACTGTAAATAGCCTCACATGGAATATAAAAGTGTGACTGGAAGATACCTTTACTGGTACCCAGTTTTCCCCAAAATAAGACATTCCCTTATTTTGGGCTTTTGAGCACATGGCAATAAGGCCAAGCACTTGTTTCAGGGTTCAAAAATATATAAGACAGGGTCTTATTTTCGGAGAAACACGGTATCCCTTTGTATCATGTCAATTTAGTTCTTGAATACTCAAGCAAAAGATAACTCTAGGCAGGGGTGGGTGCTAAGTTTTTTTACTACCGGTTCTGTGGGTGTGGCTTATTTTGTGGGTGTGGCTTGGAAGTCATGTGTTTAGGTGGGCGTGGCTAGCTGGTCAGAGTCATTTCTGGAAGGTCCTTGCACTTACGACCAGTCCTTGCACTTACGACCCGACTCATTTGTTTGCTTTTAACACTGATCAGCTGCAGGACGGCCCTTTGAAGCCCCGCGGCAAGAGTTTAAACAGTTTTTTTCCCTCTAGTCATCAGCTGGGACTCAGGAGGCAGCAATAGATTGGGGGTGGGACCAAATAAAAGGTAAGAATAACGTGGGGGTTGGGAGGGCGGGGGTGGAGAACCGGTTCGGTGATGTCATATCGTCACCGCTACCGGCTCGCCCGAACCGGGAGGAACCCACCACTGACTGTAGGTAAGTAGAATAGTATTAAACCATGCACTTGGGCAAATTGTTGGAAAATACAAGAATTTTTTTCGGAACCTTGAAAGGCCAGGACCAATCCCTGAGTTAAAGGGATTGATGGCTCTGCTCCATGTAATTTACGTAAATCTACCTGTAAGCTGAGTTAGGCAACGTGTTCAGCCTGTGGTTCATTAAGCAATTTTCTGCCCTGCTTGAAGGATCTCAATTGCTATGGCCAATCCTGCTGCGATACCACTAGCAAGAATAAAGTCAATATTATCGGACCTATATTTAGTGTTAAGGGGCTTAGGGAGAATACGGAGAAAAATCAGGACTTTAAAGAGGCTTAAGATACCCATTTTGCAGTTTAAAGCCGCCTAATGGGAAATAGCTGCTCTTCTTTGGAGAAGGACTTAAGTTTAAAGGAGTTTAAATTTATAGTCTTTTCAGTCTACAAGTTCGTGGCATTCATTTAACCCTTTTATGACACACCCACACCCACAATGCAAAAACAGGCTCTAAAAAGAGCCTTGGTAGTACAGTGGTCTAAGGCACCCTGTTATTAAGCTGGTTATTAAGACCAGCTGCCTGCAATTACTGCAGGTTCGAATCTCACCAGGCTCAAGGTTGACTCAGCCTTCCATCCTTTCTAAGGTAGGTAAATTGAGGACCCAGTTTGTGGGGGCAATAAGCTGACACTGTATAAATATACAAAAGGATGAAGGCTATTGCTGAGCTCATTGTAAGCCGCCCTGAGTCTCCGGAGAAGGGCGGCATATAAATCAAATTTAAAAAAAAAAAAAGGTGAGCTTTACCTATCCTGGGCTGCAACTGAGGTATTTGGGGTGGCACCAAACCTATGGGACACCCTGGCTATAAACTTCAAAAGCCATATAGTCCTTAAATCACACTTGAATAATACAATATATGTACTGGATATTTCTACGTATAACAATGTTTCATGAGATTAAAACCTGCTTCAAGATGTCATTTGGGACTCTCCATCCCCTGGGTTCTGAACATAACCATAACTGCCCTGTGGTCACATGACTGCATTTTGGGTTCTTGGCACCTGATCCTATTTATGGCTGTTTGCAGCATCCCAGGGTCATGTGACCATGATTTACATTTTGCTGAAAACCAGCATTTTTTTTTTACCGTTTTTCAGCTAAAACGCCCCATAACGAACAAAATAGGTTTACTCAGTGACCACAGTGTTTGCTTAAAGGTAAAGGTTCCCCTTGCACATATGTGCTAGTCGTTCCCGACTCTAGGGGGCGGTGCTCATCTCCGTTTCAAAGCTGAAGAGCCAGCGCTGTCCGAAGACATCTCCGTGGTCATGTGGCCGGCATGACTAAACCAAAGGCGCACGGAATGCTGTTACCTTCCCACCAAAGGTGGTCCCTGTTTTTCTACTTGCATTTGTTACGTGCTTTCGAACTGCTAGGTTGGCAGAAGCTGGGACAAGTAACAGGAGCTCACCCCGTTAGGCGGCACTAGAGATTCGAACCGCTGAACTGCCAACCTTTTGATCGACAAGCTCAGCTTGTCTTAGCCACTGACCCACCACATGTTTGCTTAGTGACTGCAATATTTGCTTTCTGACTGCTTCATGTGAGAACTTCTGCAAAAAAAAAAAAAAAAAAAGGTAAAGGAAAATCAGGTCGTTCACATGATGATCCACTTTATGACCATCACAATGTATGACCATAATTGGCAGTTTCCGTTATGGACGTAACTCAAGGAGTGCCTGTAGCTATGTTTTTCTCCAGTGTTTTCTCTGGAGGAGCTTTTGACTTAATTGTTGACTCAATATTTCTCTTTAAGAGTAGCAGCTTAAAAATTCACCTACAGTATATTTAAACTTGGACAGGAATTTTAAAATGCAACCAGAGTTTCATCTACTTTCCAATTCAACTGCTACAATAAGTATTTATCTAATTTATATAGCTGCCCGTCTCGCAAATAAGTGATGCCGGGTGCCGTACAAGTGTGCTTTTTTTAAAAAAAAAAAGATGTTGGCTCCTTTCTGCTTTTTGAAGAGCAGCTTGCGTGAGAGTATTTGAATTTCCTTCCCATTCCCAGTTTGAAGAAAATGAGAAATTATTTGCACCTCCCTGTTTTCCAACATTTCTTTAGTCCACCTACTTCTTTGGAGCCTCTCTGGGTAGCTTCTGTTTTATTTGGGTGGAAATAGTTCAGAGTATTCATGTTTCCTCTCCACTGCCAATAATTATGTAAAAATGCGGCTGACTAATAGCTGTTCATTTGCAGGGAACTGCATTAAACATTGAGGCCTATTTTATGCTGGAGTGAAGACAGCCTTTTGCCTCAAGGAGCCAATTTATTAATAGGAGACAGATTGTAAAAACCTTCTTCTCCACGTAGGCCGAATGTACCTATTTTGACACATGAAGGAGATTCATGTTTCCATATCCACAGAATAACCAAAAATAATAACGGGGGGGAAAAAGTGAAGAAGTTCAAATATCATTGCTGAGGCAAAGTAAGCATTATCTAACATAGATGTATAGGAGGATTGGATACAGGTGGTCCTTGACTTATGGCCACAAGTGAGCCCAAAATTTCCATTGGTAAACGAGACAGTTAAAGGACTTTCATCCCATTTTACAACCTTTCTTGATACAGTTGTTAAGTGAACCACTATAGTTGTTAAGTTAATAACACGGTTATTAAGTGAATCTGGCTTCCCCTTCTGACTTCCTTTGTCAGAAGGTCACAAAAGGTAATCACATGACTCTGGGACACTGCAAATACATGTCAATTGCCAAGCGTCCAAATTTTGATCACGTGACCAAGGGGATGCTGCAAAAGTCATACGTGTGAAAAATTGTCATAAGTAACTTTTGTCCAGTGCCGTTGTAACTTCAAATGGTCATTAAATAATGCTTGTAAGTCGAGGAATTACCTGTATTTACAATTTGTCTCATTCTGGAAAACTGGTTTTTATACACAACAGATTTTCTGTTTATCAATACATAAACTCTTATGAATGGTAAGCCGCCCTGAATCTCCAGAGAAGGGCGGCATATAAATCAAATTAAAAAAAAAAAAAACACGGTATAATGTAGATAGCTGGATAGAATTCTTTATTGGCCAAGTGTGATTGGACATACAAGGAATTTGTCTTGGTGCACATGCTCTCAGTGTACGTGAAAAGAGAAGATACATTTGTCAAGAATCATAAGGTACAACACTTAATGATAGTCATAGGGTACAAATAAGCATTCAAATCATACTAGGAAACAATCATGTATAAATGTTTGCAGAGTTGGAAGTTATTTTGACTGAATCTCTGAATCAAAATTATTCATTTTATTGGTTGAACACTTATGTGAATGTAGAAATACTTTTTTCCAAATGAAACAAATGTTTCATTTTGAAGCAACATTTTGAACAGGATGAGGGATTATTTGCACACCCATAATGTATAATGGGATGCATACAGTATATATATATATATGTGTGTGTGTATAGATAGATAGATAGATATATGTGTGTGTGTGGGGATAAATAGATAGATAGATAGATAGATAGATAGATAGATAGATAGATAGATAGATAGATAGATAGATAGACAGACAGACAGACAGACAGACAGACAGACAGACAGACAGACAGGCAGGCAGGCAGGCAGGCAGGCAGGCAGACAGAAATATCCAAGAAATTTGTAACATAATTGCACAACTGGTATGCTGATAGTGCTCAGCAAATCTGCTGATTCTTCAGGATCTTGTCAAAAATGTGTGCATGGCTCAGCCTTAAGCCTTAATTATAACTAACGCATATAAAACTACAGAAATGAGATATGTCAGTTGGAGGCAGATGTTTTGGTTCTCAAACCACAATATAGGAAAGCTTTAGGACAAGTGACAAAATGCATTTCAAACATTACATTTAAATTTTAATTAAATTCAACTCTGATACCCACCGCTGGCTGGATTTTGCTCCTTTCACCAAAATGGCAAAATCGGCATTGCACCACCGCTCACAGAGTTTGATATCCTGAAACAAAGGAGTGGGGTTTTTTTTAATAAGGTTATTTCCCATTCTATTACAGGTAGTCCTTGACTTACAACCATTTGTAAGTGACTTACGATTGCTCCTCGCACATAGGATCATCCCAGCATCCCCATGTAATCATGTGTTCAAAATTCAGGTGCTTGGCAACTGACATGTATCTGTGACAGTTGCAGTGTCCTGGGGCCATTTACAACTTTCCAGCTGGCTTCCAACAACTAGGGTCAATGGGGAGACCCAGATTCATTTAATGACTGTGTGATTCATTTAACAATGGCAGTGATTCATTTAACTGGGAGGAAAAGGTCATAAAATGGGGTGCGACTCCAATGCTTTGCTTAACAACAGAAATTCTGCTCCCAATTGTGGTTGTAAGTTGATTGCCTGTATTGTCATCTTTCCCAGTCAGTTAACATTCAGTTGGAAAGTCCAGTAGAAACAATCATATTTTCGCATCACAGAGTTGACTGTGGAAATATAACTCAGGAAAAAAAGCACTTCTCATATTGTAATGAAGGTATGAGAAAAACAAATCCCTAAACCTATATAAATTCTAACAAAAATTCCACAACTGGGAAAAGCAATAAATTGCACTTTTCAGAGTGTCCTTTGCTATTTAAATGTTTCAAGATGCGATTTAAACATATTTGATCACCCAGTCCTAATGGTAAACGACCAGGGAAGCTATTTTCTTTAATTGTGTATTTGCTCTAGTTCTGATATGTGTGGATTATAATATCCTAATAAATGCTTCTTTGAGTGTATGGTTTATTTTGAGCACTGTGGTTTACTTTTTTTTTTTTTTTTGCATGAATCTGTCATCTCTGAGCCTGGGAATAACTATATTCCCACAAGCCATCTGTTATTAGGAGATTGGGTTGTGCTTTACAACATTCTTGCTGGTGGACATTACTACATATAGCTTTATGATCCAATGTCCAAGCAAAACTGTTGTATTTACATTTAAGCATATTTAATACATGGCAGACTCAGTGGTGGGATTCAGCCAGTTTGCACCACTTCGGGAGAACCGGTTGTTAACTTTCTGAGCAGTTTGGCAAACTGGTTGTTGGAAGAAATCATTATGTCAGAGAGCCGGTAGTTAAATTACTTGAATCCCACCACTGGGCAGACTGTATATATTTAATAAATAAATTTAATAGATAAATAAATACATCCTTCCACTGGAAAACAAATAACTCATAGAATGCATTTGCTGCTTGATCTCTCGTTTGATTTCTCTTTTTTTATGCAAACTGGAAATTCCAAATTATGTTGTTGTTATTCTCAGTTTTGATATCCACCATCACTTAGGGCAAATGAACTCATTGTATAAACCTGAAAGGAAACTCACCTTGAAAAGAAGAAGAAACCACAGCATGGACAAGAAATATAGATGACAACAGGCTGTCAACAGGCTGCTGAAAAATATGGGTGGCTTTGCTTAAAACAAGCTGCATACTTGGTGAGTTTAACCCTTTTGTAACAGGGCATTTTACTTTTGTTTCTCTGCCTAATTATCATCACCCCACTTATCTCCATTCGGTTTTCTTCTTTCTTGGCTTTAATTTGCATTGCTGCTGCCCCTTCTTCTCACCCCATTTCTAGTTTATTTTTTTCATAGAAGAGGGAAAGGAATATACAGTATGTCAGTACTTGTTTCTGTGTGTCAGAAAGAGAATGGTTGGTACTAGCACAGGGGCATCAATTAATTTTACAAATAAATTGTAGGCAATGTGCCTTGTATGTTTACTTACTATTTCAAGATTGCAGTGTTGCGATACATTTCTCCTCTTATACATAATTCTGCCTAACATGGGCATTTTTACCAAAGGGTTTCCGTAGCATTCATTTTAACATAAAAACATCTCTGCTGGATCAAGTCCACACCACCTCTTACTTAGCATTTTCCGTCATGCAATGGCCAACTAAAATGTTCAGAAGACTTGCAACTGTTTATGGGAGAGTGACATCATTCTTGCATTGTGGATCCTCAAAAGTTGACATTTAAAGCAGGGGCGACAAACTCGCGGCGTCACGGCAGCATCACGTGATATATCGGGACTTTTTTCCCCTTCGCTAAACCGGGCGTGGGTGTGGCCAGCGCATGATGCATCCAGCCCTTGGGGCTGTGAGTTGGACAGCCCTGATTTAAAGTATTCTGTCTATGATTAAGGATGTAGTAAAATAATCCCTCAGGCCTAGTGGTAATTGACAAGCATGATAAATGGCAATTGACAAGTAATTGACAATTACCTACTGGTAATTGACTTCTGAATTTCTTCAGTTCTCTTTTAAACCTTTCTTACGTAATAACCTTTCCAGTTCTTGTTGCAACAGATTCAACAGCTTATTTATGTCTTTTTCATTTGGCTTGGGGGTGGGTTCTTATTTTGCCCTCAGGGATCATGCCTATCTGACTGTACCAGAGGTAATCCAATAGTTATTTTATTTTGGAGAGGGGAATAAGTTTTCTGGAAGAGGAAGTGATTTTTGAAATGCCATTTCAGGGCTGAGCCTTCTACAGAACACTATAAGCTATCAGACAATTCAGGAGCATTTATATCGGTGTGTCTGGAAGAAAAACAGCATAGTCTGCCTCCAGAACAATACATTTTGTACATTTCTACTATGGACAACTACAAGTGGAATTTCACCCTAGATTTATAGAAGGCCATTGCTAGTCGGCAATTTATTTACTAATGATCCCAAACTACAGACTAAGATAACTTAAAATTAGGAAAGAATCCTGAAGATAGAAGGATGTACTTTGTCACTCCAAGTCAAGAATGTTTCTTTTCCATAGCCTTTCTCATGGCATATTACAGAACACGTTCAGTGATTTAGTCACAACTATTTTTTAAAAAATCATCAGGCCTCTGAGTTTACTTTATATTTCTGTGGAGAAGTATGGCCATTATATAATTTGAAAGACATAAGGGGCTGCATTCAAACCAAAACTGCAATATTTTCCAAGCAAATGGAACCTTCACTTAATAGAAAAAATACTGGGCAAAGAAAGAATATACTCTTCAACAATTTGAAATAAAACTTTAAATAAACACAGCCAAGGGGGCCTGTAATTAAAATCTTAGCAAATTCCAAAGAGGTTGATAGAAATCAGTTCTGTACTAGACTTTTTCTGGAGTCAAGTGAAGTCCTGGTTAATGCTAAGTCTTCCAGCTCAGAAGTATTTTAATTCAATTATGCTTTGCCTGTCCCCTACTGGAGCAGTTCAAAAATACTGAAGCTAGCTTTGATAGCAAACTATGAAATCTTTTTGCTTGGAGAGCTTTAAGTAAAGGATGGTCTAGGTCCATGTTGGCGAACCTATGGAATGCATGCCAGAAGCGGCATGCAGAAACATCCCGTGAGGGATGCGCGGCCTCGCTAGCTCCTCATCCGCGCTCCTGTGCACACATATGTGCGCCAGTCAGCTGGCCTTTGTACGCGCAGGATCTCTGAAACCCGGAAGAGCAGCGTTCCATCGCGTATGCCCAAACCAGCACCCGAACTTCTAGGTTTATGTTGCGTGCATGCGTGACGGCCAGCTGTTTGTTGGGCGTGCATCTGTGTCGGAAACCAGAAGTTTGGGTGCTGGCTTGCGCATGCGCAACAGAACACTGCTCTTCTGGGTTTTGGTACTCCCATGCGTGCAATGGCCAGCGAGGCTGCGTGGTCCAGGTGGCATGGTTTCACGTGCCATTTCCGGCATGCAGGCCGGCACGTGGTGACGTAAAAGGTTAGCCATCACTGGTCTAGTCTAACACACTTTTTTTAAAAAAAAATTGATTTATATGCCGCCCTTCTCTGGAGACTCAGGGCGGCTTACAATGTGTTAAGCAATAGCCTTCATACTTTTGTATATTTATACAAAGTCAGCTTATTGCCCCCACAACTGGGTCCTCAATTTATCTACCTTAGAAAGGATGGAAGGTTGAGTCAACCTTGAGCCTGGTGAGATTCGAACTTACAGTAATTGCAGACAGCTGGTGTTAATGCTTTCAGTCTGCTGAGCCACCAGGCCCTCTTAAGGGGTGCTTCAAGTCAGCCCTCCACAATTCAATATCTGAAGTGTCTTATACTACAGTGTATGTCACGCACAATTGTATTGGATATTGAGCACTGAAATCCAATGTATCTGTGGGGTGAAACTTTGGAGAAGATACCTTGAGATATTTTTACTCTCAGGGGTTAATCTGCTGAAATTCAACTCTATACTCCTATGATTTATAGGAGATACCGTTAACTTGTGATGATTACATTAATAGAGACAAGGCTTAAAAATGACCTCCAACCCAATGCAAAGATGGGAGGTTCTTTATAGCAATAGGATTTTCAGCCAGCTAAAATATTTTGGAGGTCATTTTGGTAGCTAAGAACTTGAAAAGCTATGAAGTGACTTTTTAATTAATACTACAATATTACAGAGCGATACTGATTCTGTTTATGTTATGTGGCTGCCCATGTATTGATGCTTCCATGTGGTAAGGAAACATTTCCATGTGGTAAAAAGCATCAGAAGTGTGTCGGTGATTGAGTTTGGAGACTTAAGGGGATCTTCAGACATGCCAGATCCAGTCCCGGTCAGAAAATGGGCGTGTGAAAAAGCAGTCATTTGATTTTAGCACACCAAGAAAAGTTTCAGGGGCATATTACTGTTTATCCTCCTAGCAGCAATCGATATAATTTGTTAACTGGCCCAGATGATTCTGACTTTCAAAGGCATACATAACAGAATAACGGAGACTGAAAAACTTAAAGATCTTTGCAGAGAATAAGAACCTGCTGCCTTTTCCATTTTCTTCCCTGAGTTGGTTAACATTTAAATATTAATATCAAAGCCTCTAAGTACCAAGATATGCAACTTGCACAAGTAAGATAATAATTTATTTATTATGGTAGAACTGCAGGAAGGTCTAGTCAATTTGCACAGTTCTCACAACTCCTCTGGGTTCATACAATGGACAGAAACTGTTCAGCTCCATCCCAAGGCTCCTTCTATATCAAACCTCTGTGTATCTCGGTGGCTAGAAAAAAAAAAAAACAATTCAGAATTTGAAAGTTAGGCTCACAGCCACAAAGAAGTTGTTCACTTCTGGTTTATAGTCACTGTGGGACTATGCCTAATGTTTTATATACCAATAGTGCATATTTATTGTATTCTCTCTCAGGATATTGGCATAGGAGCAGGTTGGGGTTACAAGATCTCAGATTTAGAGACCTGTAATGGCAAGAAAATGCAAATGTAGTTTTCTGAGAATGACATCATTTCAGAAATTTACATTGGATCAGCAATGGATTGCAGGCAACCTTGTATGATGGATGGGTGTATGGGCAACTGAAAGCCTTTCATAATTAACTAGTTTTTGGTTGTTGTTTTTTAAAATATATGATAAGGTCTTTATTTCATTGTAAACTGAATACTTTGGAGGAAGCAAGTGATAGTCAGTTTTAGATTAGACTAGGGGTGAAATGCTACCAGTTCACACCGGTTTGGTCGAACTGGTAGTAAAAAAAATGCTACCGATTCGTCGGAACCAGTATTTCTGACGATCAGCCGTGCCACACGATTTATACTTGTTAGAAAGCAGGAAATCACAGCTGTTCCCCCCTCGCTGTTCTACTTACCTTCCTAAGCCTCCTTTTTCCATGCTGCTTTGTAGCCTGCAGTGCACATGCTCACAAAGCACATGTTTGGCACGCATTGCACATGCACGCATGCAACACATGTTTGGCACGCACCACGCATGCACGCACAGCAAACCAGTGGCAAACCTCGGAGGATTTCACCACTGAATTAGACATGCAGGATTCACAACCCAGGTGTGGTGGCTCTGTTAATCTTTAGCTAATAGCTCTTTGACCTGACAAATACATTATGTGCAAAGGACATTTGTCCTTCTTTAGATCAGCCTTAATGTGAAGTTATGTGAATCTGAAACAATGATGTTTCTTTAAAAATTTGTCTGGATTTGAAACACTGAATGCTTCTGTAAAACCCTTATGATAGCTGAGGAAGGGAATCAAATACCGTATTTTTCGGAGTATAAGATGCACCTTTTCCCCCCCCAAAAAGGAGGGTGAAAATCCAGGGGTGAAATTCAGCAGGTTCTGACAGGTTCTAGTGAACCAGTAGCGGAATTTTTGAGTAGTTTGGAGAACCAGCAAATACCACCTCTGGCTGGCCCCAGAGTGGGGTGGGGTGGGAATGGAGATTTTGCAATATCCTTCCCCCAGGAATGGGGAGGGAATGGGGATTTTGCAGTATCCTTCTGGTGGAGTGGAATAGGACTGGAGATTTTGCAGTATCCTTCCCCTGCCATGCCCACCAAGCCACACCCACCAAGCTACACCACACCTACCAAGCCACGCCCACAGAACTGTTAGTAAAAAAAAAAAATAATTTCACAACTGTTAAAATCCCATTCCCCCCCCCCCCCCCCAGTCCAAACTGTATGCCAAATTTGTCACGAAAACGACTGCCTACGAAGGCTCCTGGATTGGGGCTGAAAGGCGAAAGCGGAAGCAGTATGCTCCGTCCCATATTTGAGTAGACCAGGTTGCCCTGATAGACCGGAAAAATACTGCATGCCAAATTGTTGCACCAATTTTGTGTCATTTGATCTTAGCAACCTGCGTTTTGTACAGTCATGATAAAGGTGATAAGAACTTTTCAAAACAAAACCTAAAAAAAATGCAAAGTTGTTCCATATTTTTTTAAAGAAAAAATTACCAGTTTTGTAATGCTATCCAGGTTTTGCACATCCTGAACGCAACCATGCTCTCTGCTGCTACTGCACATGTTACTGTGAGACTATGATTTTTTTTATTTATTTAAACTAAGTCCTACTCAGCCACCCCAACAGTTTAAGCCCACTAGTGAAATGCTGCTGAGTCACCTTCTCTGGTCAGAGTAGCAGTTGTGGACCGTTTCATTATGCAGCATCTCACAATGGAGTAGTTCATTTTCTCTGTAGTGAAATAGTAGAGTTTTTGTGCGGGAGAATTTTGAGAACCAAGACGGTGTTTATATGCTGCTGTTCAGGGATAGTGTGTGGTTTTAGATTCCCTGCATAATACAGAAGTTATCCTTTGTCAGTGGATAAGAACATTTTTCATAGTGTGTGTCCTGGAGCGCATTGGACGCTTTTCAGTTTCTTCCATTGTTAATCCGGTGTAGTAAATTATGCTGATAAACAGCATAAAACTGTCAACACGTTGAAGATATAGACAGGGCTTCTTGTTGTAAACGTAAGATAGAACTCATGTGGAGATGCACAAACAATCCCTGTTAGTATGTTCCTATTTGTGCCTGAGGTTTACATGCCATCACCAACATCCTTGATTCATATGGTCTAGAACTTTAGAGAGTTAAAAAGCTTCTGGTCTTCAAGGGGACCCAGAAAGTTTTTTTTTAATACCAATCTTAGTCAAGGCATTGGTCTGTTGTGCTCACTACATTTTTATTTAAGGAGCAGCATCCCTTGTGTTATCAGGAAAAGTTAAAGTATTTCTTCTGTCTTACAGTGCCAAGGACTGAGTTTGGAACCTTTTGCAGAAGACATAAGATCTGAATTACAACTTTTCAGAAACAAGGCAACAATTTATTTTGTATCCTAAATTCCTTCTTTCTTGGATTTTCTTGATGCCTTTGAGGCAGTCTTGATGCCCGGCAACTGCCTGGACAAATCCCTGCAGTTTTCTTGGTAAGATTTTCTGAAGTAATTTTCCAGTGCCTTCTTTCTAGGCCTGAAAGTGATTGGCCCAAAGTCACCCAACAGGACCAGAATTTATAATCTCTTGGGTTCTAGGCTGGTGCCTTTAACCACTACACCATATTGGCTCACAATATTGCATTTCAACTTTGAAAAAGATAATCTGGATGTTCCATATAAAGCTCAATGTGTGCTGTCCAAAAGGTCTTTGCATAATTTTTTGGTCTTACAGCATGGCAGATGTGAGAATGGATCATTTTAATTGGGCCTGAAGCAGTGTTTCAAAATAAAATATCTCTTGTCATTTCTGATACTAGTCAAAAGGATCTGTCAGCGGAATAAGGGTTTGTTGTATGGAATTACAAATCTCTGCCATTTAAATTAGTTTTAATGAGGAAATCAAAAAAATCTTTGCCATTAGACCAGTGTTCATATGAAATCAATGTTTTTGGTTTGCGTAACTCTTCCTCTTCACAGTAATGATATGTCGCTTTTAACACCAGATCACTGTCCCAGCATTCTGGCACCTTGTAGCCAACAGCATCACTGTTTATTTGCTTGCTGGCCACTTCCCTTCTCTTCCTTCACCAATCAGAAGGCAGCAAAGCCAGTGCTCTTTCCCAGAGATTAGATCTAGGATGAATTGTTCCTGGTTCCTTGTCCACGCTGTCTGTCATTTGTTGTTGTTTGCCTTTATTTATTTATTTATTATCAAATTTATAGACCGCCCTTCTCCCAAAGGACTTAGGGCGGTGTATAGCCAAAGTAAAAAACATAGATACAAACATTAAAAACAATTTAAAAAGATATATATAAATTTGGCCCCAAAGTTAAAAAACAGTAACAAAACATATTAAAAAACATTTAAAAAGCATTAAGCCAGCCCGGCTTGCTGAAAAAGGAAGGTCTTCAGGGCACGGCGGAAGGCACCGAGGTCTTGAATTCTTCGTATCTCTGGGGGCAGTTGATTCCAGAGAGCAGGTGCCCCCACAGAGAAGGCCCTCCCCCTGGGGGCCACCAGTCTATATTGCTTGGCCAATGGCACCCTGAGGAGGCCCTCTCTGTGGGAGCGCACCGGTCGGTGGGAGGTCGTTGGTGGCAGCAGACGGTCTCGAAGGTATCCAGGTCCTATGCCATGGAGCACTTTAAAGGTGATAACCAACACCTTGAAGCGCACCCGGAAGACCAGTGCAGCTCACACAGGAGAGGTGTTATATGGGAGCGCCATGCAGCTCCCGTCACTACCCACACAGCCGCATTCTGGACCAGCTGTAGTCTCCGGGTGCTCTTCAAGGGGAGCCCCATGTAGAGAGCATTGCCATAGTCCAGGTGAGAGGTGACGAGGGCATGAGTGACTGTGCACAAGGAATCCCGATCTAGGAAGGGCCGCAACTGGCGGATCAGGCGAACCTGATAAAAAGTCTCCCTGGCCACAGCGGTCAGATGTTCCTCCAAGGACAGCTGTGTATCCAGGAGGATGCCCAAGTTGTGAGCCCTCTCCATGGGGGCCAACGACTCGCCTCCAAAAGTCAGTGATGGAGTCAACTGACTATATCAGGATGCCGGGAACCACAGATGAATTCTAGACATTTGATGAATATTTTTTCTTCGCACACATTCGCACACATTGGAACAGGGTTGGGGGGAAAGGTGACACATCTGAAGCAATCTGGACATATAGCAATTCTCGCCCTTTTTTCCTTCTGAGAAGTCACCACCTGGGCTTTGATGTTCTCAGCTTCCTGGAGTCTGGAGAGATTCAGTTGCAATATAATTTGTCCCCTCAGAGATGCACAATTTTGCATTGGGTGGATGAGTCTTGGCTCCATCTTGTCTCTGTTTCATGTTCCTAGGAGACAAAAAAACATCATGACTCAGAGGATCTGGCCAGCACATAATAGTTTAAATGTTTTATGTTAGGAAGATACCCACTATGACAATTTTCCCTTTTATCCTCATGTAGGTAGCAATTGTACCTCCTCTCCTTTTCAATTTCTCCAGGGAATCACCTCTTCAGTATGAAATTCTGAGTTACTTTTGTGATTGAGGCAGCATGCAGCTAGCTGGCTAGCTAAATTTAGAGCTCAGGTTTCTACAATGGCCATGAAAACTTTTTTTTAAAAAAAAAATTCTAATGGTACAGGATATCAGTTACTCTCTTCCTTATTTAGTGTCACTAGCTGATCATGCCCATTTGATTTCCATTGGTTTGGAATATCACTTTTTAGCTTCAGTTCCTGCTATAGAATTTTGTTGGTTTAGTCCAAGAAATTTTAAAATGTTATTAATAAACTGATGTGTGGCCATTCATTGTCCCAGCCTCTACTAAATTTGCAGGTGCTCCGTGTTAATATTTTGATGTTATGAGACAGGGATGCAGACATACAAGGAGCAATGTAGATCACAAGTCCCCTCTACCAGGGGTGAAATGCTCCCAGTTCAGACTGGATTGCCCGATCTGGTAGCGCTGGCGGCGGGTGGTTCGGAGAATTGCAAAAATCCCTGCACACACCCCCATGCCCAGCTGAGCCGCACGATCACCAGAGGCTTTTTTTTTTTTACTTTTAAAAGCATTTTTTCTACAACCTCTTCTGACGAAAAAATGCTTTTAAAAGTAAAAAAAAAAAAGCCTCTGATGATCGCGTGACTCAGCTGGGATTGTCAGAGGCTTTTCAAAGCATTTTTTTCTGCAACCTCTTGGCCGAAGAGGTGGTAAAAAAATTGCTTTGAAAAGTCTCTGATGATCCCAGCTGAGTTGCCTGATCGGCAGAGGCTTTTCAAAGCATTAGAAAAAATGCTTTGAAAAGTTAAAAAAAAAAAAAATTGGCCATGCCCACCCAGTCACATTACCCCCCCCAAGCCATGCCACAGAACCGGTAGTAACAAATTTTATATTTCACCCCTGCCCTCTACTCACTTTTTTTTTCGTGCACTATCTAAATCAATCTTTCTCAACTTTGGCTTAAACCTTGGCTTTAAGATGGATGGGCCTCAACTCCAAGAATTCTGGGAAATTAAGTCCACCCATCTTAAAGTTGCCAAAGTTGTTTTTTTTTTTTAATTTGATTTATATGCCGCCCTTCTCCGGAAACTCAGGGCGGCTTACAATGCGTTAAGCAATAACGCAGTTTAGAAAGGATTTCTTAAGGATTTCCTTTTTGAATGCTCCACCAAATTCTGCTGCCAAATTCCTCTAGGCTAGTCCTTGTAGGCTAATCTATTTCATTGCATAATAGATGGAACATTTAAAAACATTTGGAGCATTTTCTGAAGATTTTTACCCCATTCTAAATTTTAGGGAGATTGCCACCAATGTTTTACAATACTTAAATGTTTAAGTTTCCGACTTCTAATTTAGATAGTAAGTTTAATACCGTTGCACTAGATTGGAAATTTGATATACTGAGATGTCTAAATATATAGAGTTATCTAGATATACTACATCTTACCACCGAGATTTCCAAGAAGAAAACATTCTTAAGAAATCTTGTTGCCGCAGTGGCATAGTGGTTAGAGTGCAGTACTGCAGGCTACTTTTGCTGATCACCAGCTGCCAGCAGTTTGACAGATTGAATCTCACCAGGCTCAAGGTTGACTCAGCCTTCCATCCTTCCGAGGTCGGTAAAATGAGGACCCAGATTGTTGGGGACAATAGGCTGACTCTGTAAACCATTTAGAGAGGGCTGTAAAGCACTATGAAGTGGTATATAAGTCTAAGTGCTATTGCTATTGTTGACCATTCCTAAAAGTGCACATTATTTAAAAAGCATACAACTACATTTTGGGGAGTGTTTTCTGAATTCATCACAAAATGTCCTATGAAACTGCATTTATTTCTCAGCTGAATTTCCAGCTCCTGAAAACTTGGCCCAGGAAGATATTCCTGGTTATCAAATGCATTTCTTTGCTCTTTGCAAATGGTTTCAGCAATTATGGGAGTAGAACAGCCTTAGCAGCAGCTGAGGAGGGAGATACAAGATTGATAGAGACACCTCATTTAAGGGTACACTGCCTGGAGCTATGTTATAATTAACGTACATACATAAACATTTACCTAACATACTGTGCACCCTTGGTAGAATGTTTGGTGATAGATTTTCCTCTTAAGTTATCACAGTATATGTTAAAGAAATGCTTCAATAAATGAACATTTGCTTGGTGTTACCTTTGTCTCTGGTCTCTTGTGACCATGGATAAACACCTCTCTAGGCAAGATGACAATTTTCTCCCTCCTGTGCATGTTAATCCATTTGTTCAGCTCTGTGTCCTTTTTAGAATCGGGGGTACTTTGATGTTACACCATTTCCATCGGTGTGCATTTCACTTACTTAAGAGAGCCACTCTGATGTATTATGCAGAGCTTTGGAACTGGATTGTGCTTACAAGCTTTAGCACATCCTTGACCGAGTCACAGCCTAACAGGATTGATTGAGAATAACATGCGATAACAGGATCTATATTGCCCCCAAGCTCTATAGAAGAGAGATGGGATATTTAAACATGAATAAAGAATCACTCTTTTGAAGGGAGGGTGTATTTTTTATGGGCACAATGGTTTATTTGTAGCTCTCTCTCTCTTTTTTTTTTTGGTAATATCCCTGTTGGACTTAAATTATCTGAAACATGCAGAATGTTCTTTCGTGGGGAAATAAGTCAAAATGTTTAACATCATCCCCAGAATGGTTCGCTTTTGCTCAGAAAATACGCAGACTATTCTATTTATACCGATTTGGATCGCTTAGCCCCCTGTGCAGATGCTAAACTAATCCATCGTATCAATTAATTCAGAATCAAAATCTGTTGGGCAATCTCTTAAAATATTTTCCCATGCAAAAGAGGATAATCTTTGTCTGATTCTCTGAGTGCTTGGAAGTTTCTTTTTATTTTGTGATATATATATATATTTTTTGAGAAAAACATTTTTTTATTTTCAAACAAAAAACAAACAAAACATAGAAACATCATCATTCCTAATTATTACAGACAGTGTATAGAACGATTTTCATCCTTTTGTGCTCCTGCAATCTTCATAATATCTATATACAAGCTTATTTTCCTAAAAGAAGAGTTTAAAATATTTTATCTTATTGTATTTCATATTTCATATCTCATCTCCATGTTTTATTTTCTATCCATTGATAAAACAAACCCCATATCAAATATTGTTTATCTTCCTGTTCTCGTATTTCAAGTGTCAATTTACTCATTTCAGTACATTCCATCATTTTCTTAATAATTTCTTCATTGTTAAGTATTTTCTCTCCTTTCCAATTTTTAGCAAATACAATTCTAGCCGCTGTTAAGACATTCACTATTAAATATTGCAATTCTTTATTATATGTCTCTGGTAAGATCCCTAGTAAAAATATCTTCGGTTTAAAGTCAATATGTCTCTTTATCATCTTCTCCAGCCACATACAGTATGTATTTTAGTCCAGTATCTCTTAGCGTCTGCGCAAGTCCATCACATATGGTAATATGATCCTGGGTCTGATGACACTTCCAACACTTCTCCAATTTGTTCTTAAACATTCTGACTATTCTCGTCGGGGGTAAATGCCACCTGTAAAACATCTTATACAAGTTCTCTTTATACGCCATAGACATTGTCATCTTATAGTTATGTGACCACAATTTTTGCCATTTCTCTAAATCAATGCTATGCCCAAAGTTTTTCCCCAAGCTATCATTGGTTCTTTGACTTGTTCTTCTTCCAATATCTACGTTCTAGATATGAAAAAGACTCTAAACAAGAAGGTTTTTATAATGCTTTGACTAATTTAGATAAGATTTTAATGGGTTCTGAGGACCATGTAATTAAAAAACTATATGGATATTTATGATATTTTGTGATATTTTTGAGCTAGTGAGACTGTCAGAGGTGGAAGATGTGGTGTTGTTTCCTGCTGCAAGCTTCCCATTACAGGTAGTCCTCAACTTACAACAGTTCATTTAGCGACCCTTCGGAGTTATAACAGCACTGAAAAAAGTGACTTATGACCGTTTTTCACACTTATAACCACTGTAGCATCCCCATGGTCATGTGATTTACATTCGGATGCTTGGCAACTGCCTCACATTTATGATGGTTGCAGTGTCCTGGAGTCACGTGATCTCCTTTTGTGACCGTCTGACAAGCAAATTCAGTGGGGAAACCAGATTCATTTAATAGCCGTGTTGCTAATTTAACAACGGCAGTGATTCACTTAAAAAATGTGGCAAGAAAAGTCATAAAATGGGGCAAAACTCAGTTAACAAATTTCTCACTTAACAACATAAATTTTGGCCTCAATTGTAGTCATACGTTGAGGACTACTTGTACTTTCGCCTTTCCTGGCAGCCCAGATCTCTCACTGTGAAGGCCCATAGGAAAAGCACCCTCATAATGTCTTCCTCTCTGATACAAGTGAATGACTGGCAACCAACCAAGCTCGAGACTTCTGGAGGGCAAATTGTATAACTGGAAGTGAACCTTCTGCCTTTGTACCTTTGGGCACTTTGCAGTTAAATAGATATAAGAATACCACATTCATCTCCTCATTTTCCCCTTGAAAAGCAATTTCTCTTTCTTCAGAGAAAAAAAAAAGAATTGGTGGAAAATTCAAGACACTTATTCTGTACACCATTGGTAGAAATAAATGTATAGAAAGTCAGGATGAATTTAAACGCCTATTGGGATTTTTTTTCCCTCTGGAAAAATTCAGAACTGGGTGATGGGAAATACTTGTTGTATTCTGTCTCCCTTCTTCATCAACTCACTTCCTTCTACAGAGGAATTATTGAGTCTGTCATCTGCACCTCTATAACTGTCTGGTTTGGTTCTGCAACCCAACAAGACTGACAGAGATTTCAGAGGATAATTAGAACTGCAGAAAAAAACAATTACTACCAACCTGCCTTCCTGTATACTGCACGAATCAAAAAGAGGGCTATGAAAATATTTACAGACCCCTCGTATCCTGGACATAAACTGTTTCAACTCCTTCCCTCAAAATGACGTTATAGAGCACTGCACACCAGAACAACTAGACACAAGAACAGTTTTTCCCCGAACGCCATCACTCTGCTAAACAAATAATTCCCTCAACACTGTCAAACTAGTTACTAAGTCTGCATTACTATTAATCTTCTCATCGTTCCTATCAACCATCTCCTCCCACTTATGATTGTATGACTGTAACCTTGTTGCTAGTATCCTTAAGATTTATATTGACTGTTTGCTAATATGATTTGATTGCATATTTATTCCCTATGACTATCATTAAGTGTTGTACCTTATGATTCTTGATGAATGTATCTTGTCTTTTTATGTACACTGAGAGTGTATGCACGAAGACAAATTCCTTGTGTGTCCATTCACACTTGGCTAATAAAGAATTCTATTCTATTCTACTCAATTCGATTCAATTCAATTCAATTCAATTCAATTCAATTCAATTCACTTCTGTTATTATTTTAGCGAATAGAATAGAATAGAATAGAATAGAATAGAATAGAATAGAATAGAATAGAATAGAACAGAACAGAACAGAACAGAACAGAACAGAACAGAACAGAACAGAACAGAATAGAATTCTTTATTGGCCAAGTGTGATTGGACACGCAAGGAATTTGTCTTTGGTGCATATGCTCTCAGTGTACATAAAGAAAAATAGAATACATTAATCAAGAATCACAAACTTATATTCTCTAGATGTAATTGTGGTAGTAACATGCCTCCTGCAATCCTTTCCTCTCACCTTGAAAGCTTTTTTAAACTGAACTTGGCCTTATAATAATGTTGCTACATGATCCCTACATAGCATTGCTTTGAAAACCACACTCATTTTGAAGGCAGAATTTTTGCAAGTCACTGAAGAGAGAATTATAGGGGGGGGGACTCAGCTGCCAACTTTGCATCCTGTTGGGTAGTAAAAAGACGGAGGAAAGTATTTTACCTTCAGTAGAGAAAAGCACTTTGGCATTATCTCCATTGGCTGCATTCCTGATTACAACTTGTCATCATGTACCAGAACTTACCTTTAAAGAATTAAGCATGGTATCCCTATGGCCCCACCAACAAAAAAGCAGAGAATACCAATCCTATAGTAGGAGCCTTTGTGTAGAGGTACATATGCACACAGATCCCTAATCATATGAAATGGAGCCAATAGACACAGTTCCTCTTATCGACCAAATGTAATGAGTTGAAATCTTTTGCTGCAGTTCTCCAGGATTGTTAATTTCAGCTGGAATCAGCCCAACCTGGAAATTTCAGCTGGAATTTCAGCTGGAATCAGCCCAAGTTGGAAAAAGTTCCCAAGATCATCTCTTGGCAAAAGTGCCCTCCTTTCTGGGAAGTTGTTGTTGTTAGTTGCGAAGTCGTGTCTGACCCATCGCGACCCCATGGACAACATTCCTCCAGGCCTTCCTGTCCTCTACCATCCCCGGAGACCATTTAAGCTCACACCAACTGCTTCAGTGACTCCATCCAGCCACCTCGTTCTCTGCCATCCCCTTCTTCTTTTGCCCTCAATCGTTCCCAGCATTAGGCTCTTCTCCAGTGAGTCCTTCCTTCTCATTAGGTGGCCAAAGTATTTGAGTTTCATCTTCAGGATCTGGCCTTTTAAAGAGCAGTGAGTCACCCTTTACTTCTGGGAAGTAAAGGGTGCAAAAATTAGAAGGCACTGCTGTTGAGTATTAATTTTCTTTGGCTCTTTGGAACAGCATTCCAGTTAAACCTAGCCCCTTCCATGATCACATTTTGGGGAGGGGAAAAATGCTAAAAACAATATTCTTTCATAAAGTTTGAAAAAGCTGTTGATGTTTGGTTGGCTACTTTATGATGTATTGATTTCAGATGCTTTTAATCAGATGCATTGTGATTGTTTGTTTTACTTTATATGCAAATCAAGAACCACTTATACAATAAATAAATGCAAGAAACAAACTCATCTCATCCCATTCCATCTGGGATGGAATGGGCTGTGAGAATAACCTTGAAGGACAGGAGAAATAGATGCAGCCAAAGCAATGGTGTGATAAGAGAAATCGAAGTCCAAAGCAGGAATGTAATTTGAGAAGGCACATCAGTCTTGACTGTTCTCTTGTTCATTTTTGGGGATAAAGGCAGGGAGGAGGGGAGACCCATTCAGGTTTGCAAGATTCTGTTACTGCAACCCTATAATATAAGTAATTTTAATATTCATGACTTTGGTGTTTAAGTCTGGACTACCAAATAGGGCAGACATGATCTCTGCTTTTAGAAGGCTGAATCAATCTTTCATCTATCTAGCTCAGCACTTTAAACTCTAACTAGCGGCAGCTTGGTGAAACATCAGTCACGGTGTTCAGCAGTAACCCTTCTTATTTGGAAACGTTTGAATTGAAAGTTGAGCAATCTTTCACCAGAACTCCTCTTTTCTGTCTTCTGAGGAGCAGGTTACAAGCGAATCAAGTTATTCCCACAAGTTGCAGAGGGTACTGGCAAAGAACCTTGAAAAATTAGGCAAAGGGCCATATGCAAGTCGAACACAGATTGCCTATGTTGCAGTAGGCAATCTAAGGCACTCCCGATATGATTGAACTAGAACTCCCAGCATTCTTAAGCAATAATGGCCAATGATAAGCATGCTTGGATTTGTATTTCAGAGCATCTTGACATCACAAATTACTTATCCCTGCTTCATGGCCATTGATTTCTCAACAAATTGCTTTATATACATCTTTGTTTGTTGGAGCTGAAATTGTGTAGTTGGAGACTACGATACTCAGATTGGGTCTCTGTGCCATGTAGAACCATGTGCAGGATCAGGTCATTGGGGTTGTAATGGGGGGGGGCAGGATGGAAGCAAGAACTATATTTGTTCTTGTTAAGCAATGAAGAATAGTTTCCATTACTGCTGATAGCTGTAGTAATTCTAACTCTGCATTGTCATATTATGACTTTCAGTCAGTCATTCTCAACCTTTTCTTTACCACAGACCCTTTTTAAATACTGTTTTTTTCAGAGTATAAGACGCATTCCCCCCCCCCCCAAAAAAGTGGGTGGAAATGTCTGTGTGTCTTATACTCCAAATATTGCAGAGGGGGGGAGGGAGGTTGGTGCGGCGCCGATCAGCTGTTCTAGAAGGGGCCACTGTGGCATTGGTGAATGGGCTATGGCAGTGGCAAATGGGCGGCAGCAAACGGGCCGTGCCCAACAGGTGGCGATGGCAGTGAATGGGCCGCACCAAATGGGTAGCAGCGAATGGGAGCTGGTAGTGAATGGATACTGAGGAACAGGCTGCGGTGAATGGGTTGTGGTGAATGGGCAGCAGTGAATGGGCTGCAGCAAATGGGTGGAAGTGCCAGTGGCGAATGGGCCACCATGATGGTGAATGGGCAGCAGCAAACAGGCCAAATGAATACCGGATGGATGCTGGGAGGCAGAGGCAGATTTCCTCCCCCCCTTGTTTTCCTCCCCAAAAGCTAGGTGCATCTTATAGTCTGGAGCATCTCTTGGACCAAAAAATACGGTACCTTTTGTGGCCATGGACCCCCGAGACGTAACTCAAGATTTAAATCACAACATATCTTCAAGCCTTTGCAGATGACATTGTGCCCCCCCCCCGCCCCCAGGGATCTGCGGATCAGAGGTTGAGAACCACTGATTTATATGATTGTTACAGTATATGATGTCATCAGCATTATAAAATTGATAGCGTACTGTTCAAGGCCTCGTTCTTTAATGAACACAGATCACGGTCATTGATAGGCCTTGTCTCCAAAAAGGAGCAAAACAGATAAGAGTTTTATTCTGAAATTGCCCTCTGAGTTCTGGAAACAGGAGTGAAATGTATTGTGCTCTGAAAAACTGAGCATCAGATAGCAAAGGGAAATAAATGAGCTATGTTGTGTAATGTGACAAGTTGCAATCTTCCCGTTTCTTCTTGGCTTCATAATTCCTTTAAGATACATATAAAACTGCCCTGAAGATGAATGTATCCCTCTAAAAGCGAGAAGCTCTATAAACTCCGAGACAATAAAAGTTCAATTTCAACACTCCCCCTGTTTAATACGATTGAGTATCTCATAGGCAGATGTACTGATGGTTGATATAAGACCGTGCTGGAGAGGATTCCCACAAGCATAGAGGAAAAGAGATGAGGCATGCAGAAAACTTCTGCATTAAAATAAGCTCTGGTGTCCAGTCCCTCAAACTTTGTGGGAATCAGGAATTATGATACCTGCAATCTTCATGCTTCTATGCAGGCAATTCAGAGTAGCAAACTGTAGCAAGAGGAATTAAGCTGAATATATCGCACCCAAGAGAGCCAGTTTGGTCTAGTGGTTAAGGCCCCAGGCTAGAAGCCAGCAGACTGCGAGTTCTAATCCTGCCTCAGGCATGAAAGCCAGCCGGGTGACTTTGGGTCAGTCAACCTCTCTCTGCCCAACTCACCTCACAGTGTTGTTGTTGTTGTTGTGGGGAAAATAAGAGGAGGAAGGAATAGTGTGTGTCTTTTCCATCTTGACTTGTTTATAAAGCCACCCAGAATCACCTTATAGGCGAGATGGGCAGCATAAAAATTTAATACAAGAAAGAAAGAGAGAGAGAGAATTGGGGGGAGGAAGAAGAAGGGAAGGAAAGAAGGAGAAAAGAAAGAAAAGAAAGAAAAAGAAAGGAAGGAGGAAAGAAAGAGAAAGAAAGGAAGGAAGGAAGAAGGAAGGAAGGAAGGAAGGAAGGAGGAAATAAAATAAATAAACAAACCATATGACAACTCTATCCTTTATTCTAGAAGTGCCTGGAGAAGGAGGCAAGATAAACAGATTAGAAACATATTTTGGTGGAGACAGGGTTAAACCTTTACCTACTATTTGCTGAAGACCACAACCAAAGTCACAACACATTATCAAGAGAGTATTCCTATGCCTTCATGTGCTGTTCTTCATGAAAAGTGAAAGAGTGATCTACCCTAAACAACAGATAGGACAATGTGATAGATAAAAACTCTGACTAAATAAATATTCCTAGGAGAGATTCTAGGTAAAATATTGAATTCTAAACATGAACACTCTAGACTCTGAACAAAGGAAGACTCAGACAGGCCCTAGATAATCTAGGCAGTTCTTCTTCACGCAACCTATCTCACCATCATTGGTCAAATGAAAAACTATCACCATGGCTTTACAGAAAAATAGAAAGCCAGGAAGAAGCCTACTGATGAAAACCAAGTACAGAATATCTGCAATATCCCTTGACTCTAAATGCAACCATTTTGTGAGCAATCTCTGAATTCTTTTTTCCTCCTAAATCCTGATGGATTAGCTAAGATTTAGATAAAACTGGTGGTTATTTTTTTTTCCAGATTTCTGTATTTTTCTTGAAAACTCTCCCAAACTCTTTAGCTGCTGAAGTTGGATATTAAACTGCTAACAGCTGCTAATAGATTCAAGATGAGAGGCATCATGTAAAAAAAAAAAAAAGTATGAGTAAAATAAGTAGGCTCTGGGTGTATTAAATATTTGGCATAAATGTTGCTAATGTACGTTAGAAAGTATGTTCCCAGATGAACTATTTCATTTCATAAAGAAATAAATATGCCAACGATCTCTGAATTTTGTCTGTGTGCTTATTTTTTGTGTGTTTTGTTCGCAAAATCAATTGATTTTGTGCACATTCTTCAGTTGTGTGGGCTTTGCAAAGCAGCCCATGGTGATAGCCTTTGTGAACACCGCAGGGCAATTGATAACAGAAGTGATGAACCTTGATGTAAGAGATGGCCAGGTTGAGTCAAAGGGAGGGGTCAAGCATGTCATCAGTCTTGAGTCCCTTCATGCCCACAAGAGATCTAAGTCCAGTCCACCTTGAATTCTATTGACTCTTATCTACTGCCAATTTGCTTTGACCATTAGTAGCTCAGATTCTTGTAGAGAGTCTTAGCATGCAATAAATCTGGATTCATTTGCTTCCTGATTTCCTGTGCTTAACACTTGAGCGCTGTTTCCCTCATCATCTTTGGGTTACAAGAAATGAATCACTATAAATACATTTTGTGACTGAATTGGCATGCCAGCAAATAAATTAAATAAATAAAATTTTCAATGTCAAATACTTTGGCTTAAGACTCTCATATCTTCCTTCAAATGCCTTTCCTTATATGGCTAATACCTACTCTATCTCTCTGTCTATCATATATTGACTATTTTATTGTATTAAATACCATATAGGCTTGATTCATGTAATGGTTCACTGATTCAGAAAACAGCCCAATTTACCTTGGAAAGATACAATATTTTTCTCAATCCCAAATGAAATTCACAGTCCAAAGTTGAGACTCTTCCATTGACTGTTACTGGGAATCAACACGTATCTATAACAGTTTAATTTTGCATTTTAAAAAAGTTTAAGTTTAGTTAGACAATGCTGCATGTATGTATTTTCGAATAGTTCACCTTACATTGTGTTTTTTTTTTTGTCCGTTTTCATTATAAAACCAAGAATTACCAGTAATGTTTAATGTTGTTACACCCACAAGTTTCAACACAATCCTTTTTTGGGGGGTGGGGTGGGGGAATGGATCACAAAATAATCATGTAGCATTATTCCAGCTCTTTATAAAATGTGGTTGGGCTAATGTTGATATTCCCCTCTCTTCTGGAAGCAAAAAGAACCATATGTGGGATGCCTCTGGCAACTTGTCTTCATCATAACTGCCCCTGCAGACACAATCCCTATATTGTTATCGTGTTTTAAAATTATCTGCTTGCCTAATTTGTCTGAGCTGGTTTGCTAAAAGGCACTCTTTCTTTTGGGGAAAAAAAGACTAGAGGATTAATTTGTGCTCTATTGTTTCTTCTTTTAGTTCCTTTTGTTTAATGCTCTTTATAGTTCGGGCTGCCTGGTATATGTAAATGTAAGTTCTCTCTCTCTCTCTCTCTCTCTCTCTCTCTCTCTCTCTCTCTCTCTCTCTCTCTCTCTCTCCCTCCCTCCCTCCCTCCCTCCCTCCCTCCCTCCCTCCCTCTCTCTCTCTGTATGCCTGAGAGAAGAATAAGGTAGACATATAATTTAAGACTGTCAATCTAGCAAGCAGCTCTGGTTTCCACTGTCCCTGGAATTAATTACAAACATCCTCCCTTCCTCCTACCAATTTATCTTCTCATATAGACACAAGGAACTCTGTTAACTTGTGATATTTAACAAAACATGTTGTCTAGAGAAATACATTTTTTACTTTTCAAACATGTCCTCATTTCAACTACACAAACTCTAATCAAATTTTGTTCTAGCATCCAGTAACTCTAGAATGTGGCTTGTATTCTTAACTCTGCCTCTGAAATCTCACTGAAGCTGGATAGTAAGTGTATGACTGCAGAGAAAGAGGCTTGCATAAATATCCTCAGAAATATTCTAAATATATATTCACATTTGTTTTTTGGTTCTGCTCACCTCTCAGAAGTTTTATGTGTGGTTCCAATGATGTCAGCTCCCCATAAAAACCCATACGAGCAAATTTCATGTTGTGGATTCTTTCACTTCAGTCACACAGCAGATGGTAACCAGCTGGGAAGCCAGACTTATTTCTGAAAATGCATCATCCCTTGTACAATATCTTAATCACTATCAGTCTATGGAAATGCTGCTTTAAGCCTGGTCAGTTGACAGAACAAAAGCTTCCTTCTCTCTGCAAACTATACCTACAGGCTTTAAATGCTGTTATTAATGTGAAAAACCTTAACCCACAGCTTCTGTTTCATTGATAGCTACAACAAGACTATTCTCTTCCTTTTCATTCTTCAAGCCAAAACTGTAACTGCGCCTGTAAACAGCACCCAGATCAAATATCACCTATTGTTCAGACCATTGAACCCATAGGACTATGATACAACTTAGTATAATGAAATAAATTGTGATTTGTTGTTGTTTTTTCCTTCTGGAGGATTAGCCTGCCCTTATATAATCAGGATGGAAATCTGCTATTATTTTGCACTAGTGGCGAATCTCTGTAGCTCGGGTGTAGGATGAGGGTGAAGGTTCATTCTCCAAGCTTGTAGGTTGGTTTCCAAACATTTCGTTACCAAGCTAGGTTAAAATCTTCAACGGCATTTTTTTTTTAAAAAATGATTTATATGCCGCCCTTTTCTGGAGACCCAGGGCGGCTTACAATGCATTAAGCAATAGCCTTCATACTTTTGTATATTTATACAAAGTCAGCTTATTGCCCCCACAATCCGGGTCCTCATTTTACCTACCTTAGAAAGGATGGAAGGCTGAGTCAACCTTGAGCCTGGTGAGATTTGAACTTGCAGTAATTGCAGACAGCTTGTGTTAATAACAGTGCTTTAGTCTGCTGCGCCACCAGGCATTCAGGGCAGTGGTGGGATTCATCCGGTTCGCACCTAGCCTAGTAATTTGTAATTCCAAAGTAATTTGGAAACCAACCCACAGGCTCGGAGAACGAATCGTCACTCTCATGCTATTATCTTTTTTAATGGAATTTGAGTGAAAAATAAAAACCACCAAAACAAAATAATCAGAAACTGGGTGGTTCATTTCCCAAAGTTAAATCAGGCTTTTAAATGCAATTACATTGAACGGTGCAATGGAAACAATAAAAATGAATATTGTCTTATTGGAGGAAAAATAGGTGGGAAGAATTAGGTCCTTTAAGGTTGCAGCTGTCTTCACTGCTGATGCACCATGCAACAGTAAGAAGGAAACGCCAAGGTCCAAGGAAGAAGATGCCACACAGTGCTTTGGTTACATGCAGATGAGTGCTTGTGTACATTCTTTTTACCTGCTGGTGGTTTCAGAAAGTGCAATGTGACTTCAACAGGAGTCAAAAGTAAGCAAAGCAAAAGCACATACATGCAAAATATTAGCCAAATATTCGTGCCCTAGGAATGACCACTGTGCAACTCTCAAGCTGTGTTTTTTCCTTCCTTTCCTCTGTGGAGATTTTCAGTCAACCAGGCTGTGGTTGTCCCAAAGGAGCTTTTTCAAGAGGCAACTGGACTTCTTTCTTTTTCCTTGAAGAGGTTTCACTTCTTATCCAAGAAGCTTCTTCAGTTCTCCAGTTGCCTCTTGAAAAAGCACCTTTAGGACTTTCTTCCTTTCCACTTTTGTTTTTTGAGGGCAAAGATTGTTCACAAAGAGCCTAGTGGGTATTCAGGAAAATATCAGCAGCACACTCAAAAATAAGATGAGTAGCAATCAGAATAAAGATCTGATCTTTTGTGCCTTTCTACTTATAGATATTGAAACAGGTTTACTGCGATGGTGTGATGGTTGCACTGGGCTGGGTACAGGTGTATTAAAGGGTGTCATTCAACATAAGGCAGCAGCTTAGCAGCCATGTAATGTGGTTGGCCAGGTGCTTCCCACATCCTCCTCTGCCTTTCAAGCAAGTTGCATAGACAACAGGGTTTTGTTCAGCCTCAGGAAACTCACAGTGGCTTTAAGGCATAAGACTGAAGTTGTTTACTGATTCCCACTTCTCAATTTCGCAAGATTTAAATTATGGAAATTAGGCATGAATCAGAATGCAGCATCCCAAACCACAACATATATTTCTGACACAGAACTAAACTACATTCTCAGCCCCAGCTCAAATCTGTTATATAAATAAAATCCTGCTTTCCCTCCACTCCCAAATTTTATGATTCTCTTGGTGAGATTATTTTATTTCTTTGTCCTCTTCCCCATCTCATGCCTCTCACAAATTGAATTTATTCATAGATGCATCATAGAATTGTGGAATTGGAAGAAAGACAAAGATTGCTAGTCTAACTCTCTACAATGGGCAGGAAAAATATATTTAATTATCAGCCTTAAATTGAGAAAGAACCTTCTCTTCAAAACCTTCAGAGATGGAGAATCCACCATTCTTAAAGATAAATTATTCCAGTATGGCCCAGATCAAGAAGTTTTACCTTATGTTTAAATGAAATCTCAGTTGCTGCACTTCATTGCCATTATTTCTGGTCTTAGTTTCTGTGGCATGGAAAATATGTTATTGTCAACCCAGATGCCAGTATCAAGGCCACCCAGAGGAAGTCTTCCTGAGGAAAGATGCATATTTAAGACATAGTGGGAAAACATGGGGGAGAAGATTTTTGTTGTTGTTGTTGGAAAGTCAGAAAGACAATTCCTGGAAAAAGCAGCAAGGAGGTATAAGCCAGAGTGTTGGCAGAATAGAAATAGAGGGCTAAAAACAGTGGTGAAATCCATTTATTTTTACTACCGGTTCTGTGGGCATGGCTTGATGGGCGTGGTGTGGCTTGCTGGGCATGGCAGGGGAAGGATACTGCAAAATCCCCATTCCCATCCCACTCTGGGGCCAGCCAGAGGTGGTATTTGCCGGTTCTCTGAACTGCTCAAAATTTTCGCTACCGGTTCTCCAGAACCTGTCAGAACCTGCTGGATTTCACCCCTGGCTAAAAGACTTCCAAGCTGGCATCATTTCCCATTAGAGTTGCTTCAGTAACTTATGATTTTGGCTTAATTACCAAAAGGAGAGGAACTGCTTATTATGTATGTCAAAGGTACTTGGATCAGCAGGTAGTGCTACAGATTTTTTCCCTCCTTTGCTTATAATTTCCCCTGCTATTTTCCAAAAAAGTAAAGAGGATGTGAAATCCTATCTATCTGACACCCTGGGGAGTACAACATGTAAAGGCATCTCCAGGAAGATATGTGATTGCAGCAATAATTACCAAGGGCAACATCTAAGTAAAAAGGTTGGCCATATTTTATAATCCAGAGGGCTTCTTGGAGGAAAGGATTTGAGAAATATACTTGTGCAACTCAGATGTTTTCTATGACCACAGAAAGTAGGACATTATTTCTGGTCCGAGTTTCTGCAGCCACAGAAAATACTTATTATATGTTCTAAAATAACTTTCCAGGTATTGATGATGGACTCATTGGCTATTAGGATCTTGGTTTTCCTCTCTTTCTTGAAGAACCTCTTTTGCTTCTTGTATGGATAGTGGGGATCAGGGGTGAAATCCAGCAGGTTCTGACAGGTTCCGGAGAACCGGTAGTGGAAATTTTGAGTAGTTCGGAGAACCAGCAAATACCACCTCTGGCTGGCCCCAGAGTGGGGTGGGAATGGAGATTTTGCAATATCCTTCCCACAGGAGTGGGGAGGGAATGGGAATTTTGCAGTATCCTTCCCCTGCCATGCCCACCAAGCCACGCCCACCAAGCCACACCACACCTACCAAGCTATGCCCACAGAACCGGTAGTAAAAAAATTTGGATTTCACCACTGATGGGGATATTAATCTTATGGAATGTAGGCACTCCGGGAGATTAACATTCTATGTCCAAATGAACAATCCAATCTTTTAAAAGTATTTGGGTTGAATATTAATGCAGACTGATGATATCCAGCTTTCTGTCACGTCACCAGGCTGTGCTGTTAAAGCTGTCAAAATACTGCCACAATGTCTGGAGGCGGTTTGGGTCTGAATGGAGAAAAACTGATTTTGGCTTTATTTTGCCAAGGCTGAATGGCTATGGCTGTTTGCCACCCACTTCCAAGGTCAGGGATGTTTTAATTATTGGTCTTGATGGGGGTAGCACTTCCCCATTCTAGACTGGTGTACAACTTTGGGGTCCATCTGGACTTGCAGCTACTCAAAGAGCAGATGGCAGCTTTGCGCCGGTTCATTTTATATGCCAGTTGCATTTTTTCCTTGATCAGAAGGCCAAAGACAGTTACTCATATTCTGGTCAAATCATAACTGGATTATTGCAATGCAGTCTACATGCAGCTATCTTTCAAAATCATCCAGAAGCTACAGCTGGTACAAATGCAATGGCACAATAGTAATGGGTGCCCTCCTGATATGGCAAGGTGTCACCACGGCTTCATCAGTTGGATTAGTTGACAGTCAATTTCCAGTACAATTCAAGGGGCTAGTTATTAATACAAAGCCCATTATAATAAAGGCCCTGGTTACTTGAGAAACCACCTATCTCCAACCAGTTTTTGTGGTGGCACAGTGGTTGGAAAGCTGTATTGCAAGCTAGTTCTGCTGACTGCCAATTGCCAGCAGTTTGGCGGTTCGAGTCTCACCGGCTCAAGGTTGGCTCAGCCTTCCATTCTTCCCAGGTTGGTAAAATGAGGAACCCAGATTGTTGGGGGCAATAGGCTGACTATAAACCACTTAGAGAGGGCTATAAAGCACTGTGTAGCCCAGGGGTCTCCAACTTTGGCAACTTTAAGACTTGTGGACTTCAACTTCCAGAATTCCTCAGCCAACAAAGCTCTGCTGAGTTGAGTTGGACTCTGGGAGTTGAAGTCCACAAGTCTTAAAGTTGCCAAGGTTGGAGACCCTTGGTGTAGCAGTATATAAGTCTAAGTGCTATTGCTATTGCTATTGCTATTTATTTATTTATTTATATTTGAATGTACATAGCCACCTTCAAACAAAACATTTTGATCCATTAGTAAAGGCACCAGGCTAGCAATCAGAAGAATTTTAGTTTTAGTCCTGCCTTAGGCATAAAAGCTGCAGGTTGTTGTTATGGCAGGGAAAATCAGAAGAGGAAGGCGTATTAGATATATGGACCGCCTTGAATTATTTTTAAAAATAATAAGACAGGATTTTAAAAAAAACCCTTAAATACTTTAATAAGCCTTTTTGGTCCTTTCTAACAGAGTGAGTACATGCCAGGTCTTTCCAATTAAATGCAGTCATCTTGTGGCAGCAAAGGAGTGTGTTTTCTCTGCCACATCCTCCATTCTTTGGAACAACATCCCCCTTCCCACTCCATGAGGTACAGATATATTCTCTCATCTAGGATTCTGGAAATCTGGCCTTGGTTCCAGGCCTGGACTTCATGAGTTTGTGGGGCCCTAATTTAGTTTGATTTATTGTTTGACTGCTTTAGTCTGGTCTGCCTTTGGATTGTATATTTTTGATTGCTTTTATTGTTTTGTATGTGTAAACCACCCAGCATCTATCAGTGTGAGTAGCTTTAATTAATTTTAAATAATAATAACAACAACAACAACAACATGGGTATGGATGAAACATGTCACAATAATACCCATTGTCATTGGGGCACTTGATACCATGTCCAAGAATTTTACAAAACGCAACAAGAAATTGCAGCTTCCTACAATAACACCAGTGGAACTGCAAAAAACTGCACTACTCAGAACATGGTATATTTTAAAAAGGTACTTGGTTGATACCTAGGACGCTGGCAGCAACCCTTATCAACCATTAGCACCAGTCAATGGTATTTATGATGCATTTTTGAATGTTCAGTTAACTGAGTTTCATATTTAATGAATAAAGATGATGATGATGATAATAATAATAATAATAATAATAATAATAATAATAAGTAAATAAATAAATAAATACTAAGTAAATAAAGGAGGCCTTTTAAAGACAACTAAAACAAAAGCAGAATATAAGAAAGAAGTAATTGAACAGCGAGCTGAAAATTGGAAAAGCAAAGCTCTGCATGGCCAATACTTGAAAAGCATTGAAGGCAAAGCTGACCAGAAACTAACTTGGAACTGGTTAAGATCAGGAGTACTGAAAAAAGAAACAGAAAGCTTTATTTTGGCAGCTCAAGAACAAGCCCTAGCCACAAACTGAAGGCAAAAATTCAACATGTTACCACCAACAGCAAATGCTGCCTCTGCAATGAGAAAGATGAGACAGTCGGCCACCTGATCAGTGGGTGCAGCAAAATTTCACAAACTGACTACCTACAATGCCATGACCGTGTTGCTAAGATCATTCACTGGAAATTGTGCCAGAAGTTTGGATTTGAGTACAGCAAAAACCACTGGGAACATCAGGTTGAGAAAGTTTTAGAGAATGAGAAACTCAAGATCTTGTGGGACTTTAGGATTCAGACTGACAGGCACTTGGTCCACAACACACCTGACATAACAATAGTTGAAAAGAAAAAAGTATGGTTCATTGACATTGCAATACCTGGTGATGCACGGATTGAAGATAAGCAGCAAGAAAAAAATCACAAAGTACCGGGACTTGCAAATTGAAGTTGAGCGACTGTGGAAAAAGAAATTGTGTGTTGTCCCAATTGTAATTGGAGCCCTTGGAGCAATACCCAAAGGGCTACCCTGCTATTTAGAAATTCTAAATTTACCGGACTTGAACATTTTGACTCTACAAAAAACCACTTTACTCGGAATAGCTTACATCCTCTGACGATACCTTAACAGTTCCTAGGTCCTTGGTTAGGATTCGAGCTGCTGAGCTATTAACCAGCCTCAAAGGCTGTGAATCTCACTAAAGATATAATAATAATAATAATAATAATAATAATAATAATAATAATAATAATGTGGTGGAGGAGGAGGAGGAGGAGGAGGAGGAGGAGGAGGAGGAGAAGAAGAAGAAGAAGAAGAAGAAGAAGAAGAAGAAGAAGAAGAAGAAGAAGAAGAAGAAGAAGAAGAAGAAGAAGAAGAAGAAGAAGAAGAAGAAGAAGAAGAAGCAGCCCATCCCAGATCCTTGGGAAGAACTCAATAGGTGGATAAAAATGCCAAATCCAGTCTAAACATCTGGCTGACTGTGCAACCATCCATAATAATCATGGTGTTGCAGACAATTTGGCAGGAATAGATTTGGAAGAGAGGTTTTCTGCAGGAGAAATAAAAAACAAGAAAATGAGTAATAGAGTGAGGTTGTAGCTTCAGAAAGGGAGGGCTTGATGCATTCCCTTTTTTAATTCCAAGAAGAAACTGTCAAGGTACTATGCCAAGAAAAACAATGGCAGGGGAGGGATTGCTGATCTGATGTAAGAGAGAAAGAGATAACTGAACGGGAGAGTCCTGAAACCTGAGAGATGACAGGGAAGGGCTTGGTAAATTCAAGGAAATCAAAAGGAAGTTGATGGGAACAATGTGGTCAGGAGAAAGATCAAGTAGAAAAAGAGAGAGCCACACCTTCAGCCAGTAAAAAGAGATGGAGGCTCACGAGAAGCAAGGAGAAACCCAAGAGGTGAGCAAAGTGACAAAGAGAATGACCAAGTGGAGGAGTGGAGGAAAGTCCAGTTGGAAAACTACAGGAATTCTTCTTTATGACCACAATTGACCCCCAAATTTTTGTTGCTAAGCGAGATAGGTGTTAAGAGAATTTTGCCCCATTTTATGACCTTTCTTGCTACAGTTGTTAAGTGAATAACTGCAGTTGTTAAGTTAGCAACACGGTGATTAAGTGAATCTGGCTTCCCCGTTGACTTTGTTTATCTGAAGTTCACCAAAAGTGGTCCCATGACCACAGGACACTGCAACCATTATGAAGATGAGTTCAGTTGCCAAGCGTCTGAATTTTAATTCCCGTGACTGTGAGGATGCGACAATGGTTGTAAGTGTGAAAAACAGTCATAAGTCGCCTGTTTTTCAGTGCTGTTGTAACTTTGAATGGTCATTAAAACAAACAGTTATAAGTCAAGGACTGCCTGTGAGTGAGGAGATGAACCTGGAAATGAGCAAGGAAGTTGAGCAGAGGGTGAGAGGGTAACTTAAGGATGAGACAAGGCAGATTGGACAGAACAGCAAGAGATGATGGCAAGGATTCAGAGTCCAGTGGCAAAAAGAGCCACAGTGTAGAGACCAAGAGCCAGAGTATGACAGAAGAGAAGGCTCAGAGGATGGAGGGTTGAATGCAAAAAAAAGAAAGAAAGAAAAGAAAGAAAGGAGAAAAGGCTTGATGATAGATTGAGGAGAGAGAGAGAGCGAGAGAGGGAGGGAGAGGGAGAGAAACATGGGTCTCAGAGCCACCAGTGAGTGAAAAGGCAGCAAGAGAATGGGGAAGGGCAGTGAGAGGCAGGTGAAAGCCACAGGAGAGATGGAAGGAAGGAGGCATGACCAGGCTGAGAGCAGGACAGTGACAGGAGAAGACATGACATACTGTAGCAGGAAGAAATGGAGGTGAGGAAAGCAATTTGGTTTAAGGAGAAATAAATGGTAAGTCAAAGGAACAGGGCAGAAGAGCCGGGGGGGGGGGAAACAGCAGAGGAGTTGAAGATAATTGCTGGAGGTAGAAGGCCTTTAGTGAAGGTCCACACAAATTGGTGGACGGTGCCGCCGGAATAAAGCTACATTTCTTCCTTGCTGTTCTTCTTGAAATAGAAATCAAGTCCTTCTCCCCCACAAGAACTCTCACAAAAGTCAAGGTAATGGGAAGATTTTAAAAGTTCAAAAGGAACTTTGTCTGATGGTAATTCTCAGCTCAGTTGAAAGAAAAAAGTGGGATTTGATGTAAGGCTTGATTATTTTAATTGTTTGACTTCTGTCAACGAGTTAGAGGAAGATCAGAACTGAACCTGTTTTCTGTTCAAAACCACAGTCTTGTTTTCTGTTACTAAATGGAGTTTCCCAGAGAACAGACAAAAGAACTCTATCCCCCTTTATTCAAAGGCCTAAAACTGGGGCGGGAATGAGTGGAGGGGAAGCATCTAGAAACCCCATTAGCTTTAAAGATAGTGATAGAAGGCTGGGAAGTCCAGTGGAAGGCTTGTAAAGAACCAGATCCTAAACCAAGGAAACTCCCAAATCAACAGGGGCTTACATGAACAAGTCATAATCCCTGTACGGTTTCATATTTATATCACCTCTGCCCCCAGGGGTGGGTTCTAAATTTTTTTACTACTGGTTCTGTGGGCGTGGCTTATTTTGTGGGTGTGGCTTGATGGTCATGTGACAATTCTTTAGGATTTAGCAGAGGTACTGGTCTACCAGGCTTTTAACTGCTTGCAGAGCTGTACAGGTCAACCCATTTGTTCTTGGAGAGTCCTGGTCTACCCATTTGTTTTTGGAGGCACTGGTCTACCCATTTGTTTTTTGGAGGCACCAGTCTACTCATTTGTTTTTGGAGGCACCAGTCTACCACCACACTGCCTTTTAACACTGATCAGCTGTAGGGAGGCTCTTTGAAGCCCCGTGGCAAGAGTTTAAACAGTTTTTTTCCTTCTAGCCGATCAGCTGGGACTCGGGAGGCAGCAATAGATTGGGGGTGGGGCCAAATAAAAGGTAAGAATAATGTGGGGGGGCGCCCCCCCAGCTCCCGAACAAAGAGAACCGGTTCGGTGATGTCATATCGTCACTGCTACCGGCTCGGCCGAACCGGGCCAAACCGGGAGGAACCCACCACTGCTCTGCTCTAGGAAGATGCAGCTTTCTGCAGGAAAATCTTCCCTTGTGAAGGTATTTCTTTGCTGGTAGAAATGGATAGGTAAGAGGAAGGTGAACATAAGATTTGCAGATGTAAAATTTGGGCAGGTCCAAACTGTCGAGAATGGCTGGGAATGGCTGGGAAAGATTTGCATAATATTTTGAGGATAATCATGTGGAATTGGGATGCTTCCTTAAAGCAGACGTGGGCCCCGCTTCTTAAAGAAAAAAAAATACCACCACCCCCTAAAGTTGAATGCTTTTACTGAGATGTTTGGGGCCTAGAATGTGCACTTGTCACCATAAACCTCTCCTCCCCCCTATTAAAAACACTCAGGAAATTGCATAATCCTTTCTCACTGAATGCAGCAATAAAAAGAGAGTAGATTCCTTATGCATGAAGAAAACATGGGGGAAGATGGCTTTACTCCAGAAAATGGAGAGTGATGTAAAAAGGTTTTATAAGTTGAAAGGTGAGAATATGAAATGTCTGAGGAAAATATGGAGACAATTTTGACACGGATGGTGATGTTTTATGACAACTAGACATTCTTAAAGCAATTTTTGGCAGAATAACCCCCCTAGTGGACTTCAGCTTTAGTGTTAGTGCAGATCACCTACAACAGAATAGTAACTCCTGTTTCTTGAATAGCTTAATTTTTAGTTATGAAAATTTGGTGTCTTTCCTGTTCTTAATATATTTCATCCCCAATTGCCTATTTTAAAATTAAATATTCGGCCTTTTGTTGAAACTAAAACTTTTACATAGTTATTGGATAAGAAGTTAAAACTGTTAAAGCTTTAACTGTGAGCCAACAAATTAGATAGATAGGTAGATAGATAGGTAGGTAGATAGATAGATAGATAGATAGATAGATAGATAGATAGATAGATACCCTGTTTCCCCCAAAATAAGACATCCCCTGATAATAAGCCCAATCAGGCTTTTGAGTGCATGGCAATAAGGCCAAGCGTTTATTTCAGGGTTCAAAAAAATATAAGAAGGGTCTTATTTTCGGGGAAACATGGTAGATAGATAGATAGATAGATAGATAGATAGATAGATAGATAGATAATAAAATTCTATTTTCTATAGTACAGGTAGTCTTCAACCTATGATCATAATAGAGCCTGCCCATCACAATAGTAAGTCTTGATGATCATAAAACAGGTCATCCACATGACTAACCAGATTTTATAACCCTTTTTGTGACTATTAAGCAAATGTTGCAGTCATTAAGCAAATGCGGTAGTCATTAAGTGACTTATTAGCTTATTATCATTAAGCAAACCAATGGATCACTATGGGCTGTTTTGCCAAAACCCAGAAGTAAATGCCATTTTATTTTATTTTTTTGGCAAAAAAGGTTGAAAAATGCTGCAAAAGGCCATAAATGCAGGCTCGTTGCTGATGCCCGAAATGAGATCATGTGCCTAAGGGGAAGGCGACTGTCAGAACTCCAAAACCAAGTCATATGTATCCCCAGGGAGGTCCACTGTAATTTTGAATGGTTGCTTAGTGACCAGTTATAAGTTAAGGACTATCTGTAATAGAATATACAGTACTGTGAATATGAACAGGAATAGGAACAAGGTTAGTATTAAAAAAATCTTTTTATTGCTTCAGTTTTAATGTCTGACTAAGTATAAAATGTAAATGTCACTAAATTCATTATTATACAGATACTTTGGGAAGTCATGCCTGGTGTCATCTGAAGGACAATCTAGCTTTGCTGGTGCATATTATATGACATGCTCAAGAACAGTCATTCGGTTGCATCTGAGAATGTGAAGAAGTTAATGTTCTGATGAAAACAAATGAAACTTCATTCACACCAGTTTGAGAAAGCAAAGGACCTTGACTGAGATTGGGCAACTGGAAGGAATTATAACATACAATTTATCTGAAGCAATCTCTCTGGGATGATTTGCAAAAATGCAAAGGGGAGGGAGGGGAGGGAAAGGGAATGAAAGGGAGGGGAGAAAAGAGAAAGAAGGGGAAGGGAAGAGAGGAGAGGAGAGGAGAGGAGAGTAGAGGAGAGGGGAGGAGAGGGGAGGGGAGGAGAGGAGAGAGGAGGAGAGGGGAGAGGAGAGGAGAGGAGAGGGGAGGGGAGGGGAGGGGAGGAGAAGAATCAGTGCTGTAGGAAAATTTGTGTTGTCCAAGCATTTGGTTTTTCAGAACTGGCCAGCATCATTAGACCAATTTCACAATACATTTGTGAAAAAGTAAAGCAGGGTAAGAAAAGAAATCTTTTAGTCATAGAATCCCAGCTATAAAAGACATTGAATCTCTCTATCATGGATATCTGGTCATTCAATTTCTTTCTTTCTCTCTCATTTTCAAAAAGCACATTAAAGAATAAAAAAACCATGAACCAACCATTTACTATATTGCTGATCAGCTGTCATGGTGTGCTTAGAGGTCAGCATATCATTGAAATTTTTAGTTTTCCCTGTAAAAAATAAATCCAGATCAAATAGCATTTCTGAACGTACAGTAAATATCATGAGATACCAACATGTGCCATGTTCTTCCCAAGTTACCAAGAATTCAACAAGTGCTAATCGCTCCTTGCATTCTGCTTTTCACATTTTATTACATGTCACTGATTAAATGCTTTTTCAGCACCATATTAAATAACTGTGTTGACAGCACAGCTTAGAAATGCAGGAAGTCAATCTTTTTGCTGGGCCAGCAGCCACATGAGATGTCTCTTCCCACAGCTGGGGCAGACTAGACCAATATCTCATTTAAATATTATTTTAAAGAAAAGAGCACATCATTTCAGTCCCATTTCATGAACACAAGGCGTCATGACCTCCAGTTCCAGCTGTTAATGTGCAAAGATTGTTTCCAGCAAAGAAATAAGGTATCCTTGAAATTTCCATTACACTAATCACACTGCTAAATATTAAAACACTTTGTTCCATCAGTGCCAATTGGTTTGGCAAAACTTCAGTGAAACTTTTAAATGCATCTGTTGCTCTGTGATGCACACGTACATGGCTTCTTTGCATCATACTCTAATTCTTTTATTTTTAATGATTTTCCCCATGATGGCCTTCCCACACAAACACCTATATTCTAAAAACTAATAGGTGCTTTATAAATAGATTTGATTGGCTCATTATGCGGCCCAACCCCTTGCCAGTAAGCTCCATCGTATATCCACTTAGTTTTAATTCACCTACACCAGAAATGAAGTCAAGGCCTTTGAATTAGTGTTGACTCCTGCCTGGAGAAGTAGCTGCAGTTTTGTTGGTAGGATTTTGAAAATATGGTTTGCCATCACTTCTTTTCTAGGGCTGAGAGAGGATGGCTGACCCAAAATCACCCAGCTGGTTTTGTGACCAAGGTAGGACTAGAATTCAGTGTCTCCTGGTTTGTAGCCTAGTGCCTTCACCACTGTACCAAACTGGCTGTTTTTATAGACAATATATATTGTCAAAATATATGATTTTTATCACGAAAAGTTAAAGGGACAGCTCAGGTTCTGTATTATTTGTAATTCTCTAAGAATAAACATGAGGCAATCTTCTGGACTGGGAACCATTAAAGAAAAGGAACCCATTGCTGCTTTGGTTTGAAATCAGGATCCCCCCCAACCCATGACAGTATCTTCATAAGATGTCCTTATTACTGTGTCATCATAGGAAGGAATGCTCAAGCTGCAGCTTTTTATCACAGCTTCATCATTGCTCAATACCATTAAATTTTTTTTTAAAAGAAAAACATTAATTCCAAAGTCAGTTTTAACATATCTACGAAAAACTATCCTGATTTTCTAAAAATGAAAAAGAAATATTAATGCTACCCCCCCAAAAAATAACCTTAATCACTTTGCAGGGAACAAGCATTCCTATGAAAAATAAAAAGTTATTTCCAAGCAGGATTTATTTAGATGCAGCAGAATCAGAGGTTGTAAATCAAGTCTTGTTTTAAAAATGGAAGCTCTGCTTTCTTTTCCGTATATTCCATTCCTCCTGACTGTCTGAGGTTGTTCAGCCATCTTTGCTAATGATACAGATGCATATCATTGACTTATTTCTAAGAAACTGTAGTTAACTCTGCAGTATCCCGATAGTGCCAGCCAGCACATACAGCAACAGCCTGGAAAAATCAATCCCACCATTTCTCTTCCAAATAATCTTGGAACAAAAAAAATGGCTTTTAAATATAGATGGGGACAAAGCGATATTTATTTATCATGATTGTTTTTTACTCTGCTTTTCTCTGAAAATTAAGAGAATGACTGAAGCAACCCCAATTTCCTAAAGATTGGGATAATGGGGCCATTGGAGGCAGCATGTTACAACCTGAGGATCAAGGGAGAAGGCAGTGCAGTATCTTCAGCAGGCCCTTTCCTGATGATTAGAGCAGCTGTATAAGTTCATAGTGTCACTACAGTTGGCAGGTGGCTGAGGGCGTGTATTTCTGAAGCTTATGAACTGGCAGCCAAGCCCTTGAAAGGGAAGATTTTACCGCATTCTACTCGAAGTGCAGCCACTACGGCTGCTTGGGCTACTCAAGTATCAGTAGGGGACATCTGCAGGGCGGCTTCCTGGTCATCTTTATCTTCCTTTGTAAGGCATTACAAATTAGACATTTACGCCTCGGCTGAGGCATCATTTCGGAGACGTGTTTTACAATGTGTAATTTCTGCCCAGGACCAGGGGAGCAGTCAGGCCCCCGCCCAGTGTCTATAAGCTTGGGTATATCCCATGTGTGGATTGTCGGAGCAGTGAAGCTGGAGAATGGACATTGGCTTATCTGAATGTCCCTTTTCAGCTCACTGCGACGACAATCCAACCCTCCCTGTGGCCTGTCTGCTCCGGGGCTGGGTTGGTTCTTTGTGCTTCTTCTACAGGTGCTGGGTGACGGTGCATTTCTGACTGTTTACGGACGATTCCCAGTTCCTCTGGAAGGTGATTGCTAAGCGCTCTAATGCTTACGCCTTTGTGAAAAAGACTGAAGAGGGTGTGGCCAGACCAACGGAAAAACTTTGAACACTCAGTCTCTGGCAAAGCAGGAAGTGATTACCCCCCAGCTTGAACCTTTAAGCAAGAACGATCCTTGATTCCATTTGTTGAGAAAGGTATAGTTTACTAAAGGTCAAGTGGATTACAGTAAAGCAAAGCCAGAACTGAAGTTTGCGCGCCAAATCCCTAAGTGTAGCTCTCTCCCCTCCACCCCCTGGCACCTTCCATTGTTGGTCCTTCCACTGTCCAATCAATTTCAAATAAATGTTTTTGAAATGATCACTCTGAGTATAGGCTGTCTTGCTGCTGCATCCTTCTCACAGGGAAACGACCCTGAGATGCCATTTTTGAGAGGCACACTTTCACTTTCCCCCAAGCCTTCCTTTCCTTTCTAACTGCCCCCTCCCCCAGTTCATGGCAGACTGGTGCTGAACAATTGCAGGCATGAGGTGACAGTTCTGCTACGCAAGGGATGGGCTGATTGTTGCAAAATGCAGCCACAGAATTTGCCCAATCCAAATAAAGGAGATACTTATTTTAAAAAAGATGCTTAGCCTAGCATGTTAGCTGAATAATTAACCCAATTATTTTGCCCATACATTGCTTACTCCAATATCAACTTTGTTTGCTTGGGCTGAATTGATTGAATAGTTTTTTCCTGCTAGCACATTTATCTGCCTAGCATTTGGCTTTTCATGGTAATGTCCTGTCTCTTTCAGAGGAATCAGCAGCAAAACCTGTGTATTAAGCAGTTCTGAAATCCAACAACCTAAAGCCTAAATGGTTATTTGTTGACAACTTTCAAGAATGCATTTTTCAGATGACTAGCATCTATTATAACTTTGACCAAAATATTGTAATGAGGCTCGGTCATCTGGTTGAGAACATTGTGGAAACTGTGGTCTATGATAAAATATGATAATATCACACCTGGAACTCAAATGCTGGTGGAAAAAAAAAGAAAAGAGTCCACGGGGAGAGCAAAATTGGATCTGTAAACCACAATAAAAAAATGCATAAATGCATAAAAAAAATCCTACCCCACCACTGTAAAAATACACAACGGAGATGAAATTACAGCATCTACAATATTTTCATGCTATTTTCAAATACTGATTGATTGATGCTGTCAGCAGGCTATTTCTGCTGACTGCCGGCTGCCTGCAATCTGGCAGTTCGAATCTCATCAGGCTCAAGGTTGACTCATCCTTCCATCCTTCCGAGGGCGGTAAAATGAGGACCTAGATGATGATGATCATGATCATGATGATCATGATGATGATGATGATGATGATTTATTAATTTTTTATACCGCCCTTCTCCCGAAGGACTCAGGGCGGTGCACAGCCAAAAAATAAAACCAACAAATATATAAAAGTTAAAAAACAGTTTAAAAAACATATTAAATAATCTGGCCGCCATGTGTTAAAAACAGAAACAACCCGTTAAAATTTAGTATTTAGGCCAGCCCAGCTTGATGAAATAATAGTGTCTTGAAGGCCCGGCGAAAGGTGCGTAGGTCAGGGATCATACGTATCTCCGGGGGCAATTCATTCCAGAGGGCAGGTGCCCCCACAGAGAAGGCTCTCCCCCTGGGGGTCGCCAGTTGGCATTGTTTGACCGACGGCACCCTGAGGAGTCCCTCTCTGTGGGAGCGTATTGGCCGGTGGGAGGCTATCGGTGGCAGAAGGCGATCTCGTAAGATTGTTGAGGGCTGACTCTGCTGACTCTGTAAACCTCTTAGAGAGGGCTGTAAAGCACTGTGAAGCAGTATATAAGTCTAAGTGGTATTGTTATTGCTTGATATCCTAGATTATACATTGCATTCATCCATTCCCACCTCCATCACAACCCTTCCAGGTAGACTGGGCTGAGAGACTGTGCCTGGAGCAAAGTTGCACAGTGAGCTTCCATGGCTGGGGAGAAAATTAGATCCAGGTTTTCCCAATCTTAGCCTATTGAATGCAACACTTCAGTCACACTCCATATGATTGATATGAGCTCTCATTCACCTGGACAGGAGATAAAATATAATAATCTCCCACCAACCGGGTTTTCTTGCAGGTTGACTATTCTTTACTATAATCTCAAATCCAGTATATCTGGGACACCAAGTTGCTTGCCTTGCGCAAAGGGCCAGGCATATGAATTTTAGGAAACTCTTCCTTTTTCATACTGCTGCTATTTGCTGTTGACTTGTTGGAGGAGTGGCGTGAATTTGCCTTTAACATAATCTGACCACAGCTACTTATTTTTAGCAAGCATGCATCTTTTATATGCCTGAATTTTTTATTAGCCAAAATACAAAATATTTATGTTTCATTACATATTTACAGTCCGATTCATGAAAAAATAATGGTAATCTTAAAGCAGAAATTCCCCAGGAACTATTTAAAGGAATGTTCTTTAGCAATTTCCTGTTTCCCACAGTGAATGAATCCTTTTTCTCATAGATTCGTCTGGGGACAAGTGACTCTAGTGAGGCTGCCTTAGTCAGCTACTCAGGAGAGAATGCGCCTTGGTCAAGCCACAGCGCCTTCAAAGTTCTCACTAGGCTTCAAGCAAACACTCGCTGGGCCTTTGCAATAAACTGGAGGTTTATACGGAAGAATTTCAGGAAAAATATATTTACTCAGTCCCAACTCATAACTTCCTTTCAGAACCTGGAGCTAATATACAGGTCCAATCTGATGGTTACTACTAACTACAGTTCAGGCTCAGAGGTGGGTTTCAGCAGGTTCTGACCAGTTCTGGAGAACCGGTAGCAGAAATTTTGAGTAGTTCAGAGAACCGGTAGTAAAAATGCTGACTGGCCCCACCCCCATCTATTCTCTGCCTCCCAAGTCCCAGCTGATCGGTAACCTTCCCCTGGATTAGGGAGGGAATGGAGATTTTAAAGTATCCTTCCCCTGGAGTGGGGTGGGAATGGGGATTTTACAATATCCTTCCCCTGCCATGCCCACCAAGCCACGCCCACCAAGCCATGCCATGCCCACTAAGCCACACGCACAGAACCGGTAGTAAAAAATTTTGAAATCCACCACTATTCAGGCTACTGGCTACTAACATTGTGTATTTTTTTAAAAAAAATTAAAAACCCTTTTAATTTAACAAAAGAACAGCTATATGCATCAACTGCTATATAACAGAGATAGCAGTCCAGTGGTGGGTTGCCCCCAGTTTGGACCGGTTCTATAGAACTGGTAGTAAAACCGGCGGGAGGCTCTGCCCACCGACCCTGATGTCATCAGGAAGAATCTGCCCCGTTGTGAACCGGTAGTAAAGGTAAGTAGAACCCACCCCTGTAGCAGTCTCAGCCTCACCCCTCCCCAGATTTCCTTTGCATTAAAATAGCAATAGCAATAAGACTTATATACCTAGATAAGTTTATAGATAACTATACCTAGTTTCTCATAGAGAAACACCATGAGAAGAGACAACCACTACACATGGCATCCCTTGACTGGAGAAGGCATTTGATCGTGTCCCACACCAACTGATCTGGTATGCCCTTCCAGGATCACAGAGTACCTGAACCACTCATTGACTGGGTCAAAATGCTATATAAGAACACCAACAGCCAAGTGTGATGCCCAGCTGGCCTCTCCAACAGATTCCCAGTGATGGTTGGGGTGCACCAAGGCTCTGTACTGTTACCACTTCTGTTTATATTGGTCATGGACACCATCACACATGACCTGCAGCAGAATGCACTTTGGACTATGTTCTATGCGGATGATGTTATGCTTGCTTCCGCCACCAGAGGTGAACTACATCAGCAAGTTCAAATATGGAATGATCGCCTCAACCATTTAGGACTCCGCCTCAACATCAAGAAAACTGAGCACTTAGAGACTGTTACCACTCCTGGAATGCTTCATATCAATGGAGAAAACCTAAAGAAGGTGGATATTTTTCAGTATCTGGGATCCCCTCTCCAAGACAATGGCGACATCAATGGCGAGGTGCAAGGCAGGGTGAATGCAGCCTGGATGCATTGGCGAGAACTCACTGGTGTGTTATGTGACAGACGAATGCCGACTCATCTTAAATCTAAGATTTACAAGACAACCATCTGCCCTGTTGCACTGTATGGCACTGAATGCTGGGCAGCAACAACAGGGACTGAAAGCCATAAATACCATGGAAATGCAAATTCTCCATTGGATATCGGGCATCTCCCTTCTTGACCGCATCACTAATGACACCATTCGACAGCTTTTTGGTGTGGCACCAATTATAGAGAAGATGAGAGAAGGCCGACTCCACTGGTATGGACATGTCCTGACAGCAGCACCTTCCACCGTTGGCAAGACTACCAACTAAAAGTCAATGGCCAGCAACCTCGTTGGCATCCAAAAACAGAGAGGGCAAGACACCATCAACAAAGATATGCAAGCCATGGGCCTGTACCCTGGAGATGCAGTTGACCATGCAAAGTGGCATTCAATGATCCGAAAAGCGAAACCTGCACCTGTGGGAATACACTAGGAAGAAGAAGACAACTTATATACCACTTTGCAGTGCTTTACAGCTCCCTCTGAGCAGTTTACAGAGTCAACTTCTTGCCCCCAACAAACTGGGTCCTCATTTTACTGACCTCAGAAGGATGGAAGGCTGAGTTAACCTTGAGCCGGTGAGGATCGAACTCCTGACTATGAGAAGAGTTAGCCTGCAATACTGCACTCTAACCCTTGCACCACCACAGCTCTTCCCTACCAAGGAAGGATCAATGGGAATTAATTGAGGACTAGTTACTCTATTTGGACCATGGCTTCTTATTGGGAAATGCTCCCATCTTTTTCTAGTTATTTAGGAGTGACCTCTGGGCTATAGCAATCATTGATTGCAGGTATAATTTGTCCCACAGGAACATTTCTAGAATAGTATGGGGTTATGTTTAGGAGATATGCATCACCATGTCCTCATAATGTGAGAAGTTACCCAGAAGAACTTTAGTATAGGGTGTTCTTGTCAGTAGTGAAATTCAAAAATTTTCCCTACCGGTTCTGTGGGTGTGGCTTGGTGGGCGTGGCTTGGCTTGGTCATGTGATTGGGTGAGCGTCACTTGGTGGGCATGTGGCTGGGTGGGCGTTGCTTGGAGGTCATGTGACCGGGAAAACCAACTATCACACTTCACACAAAAATAACACAAAAGCCACACAACTGACACACACACAATGCAAAAGCAGCTGGACTTCACACAAAATGGTCCCTGCAACAAGCAGGAACCTCACAAAGTCACAGAGAGTTCAAAAACAAACTATCACATTTTACACAAAAATAACGGTTCGGGCAATAGGTAGTAAAAAAATGCTTTAAAAAGTAAAACAAAAAGTTTCGAGGATTGTGTGGCACAGCTGATTGTCACAGCTGAATGTCGGAACCTTTTTTTTACCTTTTTAAAGCATTTTTTTTTATTACCTATTGGCCTAACCGGTAGTAAAAAAAATGCTTTAAAAAAGTTTTCAAAAAGTTCCGAGGATCAGCTGTGCCGTGCGATTGTCGGAACTTTTTTTTTTACTTGTTAAAGCATTTTTTTACTACCGGTTCAGGCGAACCAGTAGCATTTTCACTACCGGTTCGGGCGAATCTCCCCGAACTGGTAGCATTTCACCCCTGGTCCTTATGCTGGCAAAGCTTATAGATTGAACCTTGAAATGCAACTAGTATGAACAATCTCATATAGAAATAATAGGTAGCGAGGTTGGGATTTTGCATGCAAATTTTATTCTGAACTCCTAATTTATATTAATGGCTTTTGGGAAATAAACTGCAAGCCAAATGAAGTGGTAACGTTTTCTTTCACACCCTCTTAGACAAAATCATTGCCTTTGATCTTGAAAGGGATCTAGCTACTTCAAAACATTGTTATATAATAGACTAAAACGTCATGATTCACTGTTTTAATAACTCTGTAGTGATTAGAAGAGAAAAAGACAAAATCCTGTAACTATAAGTCTTAGAAGAACGCCACTGAGATGAATAAGTCTCGTGTGTGAAAGTGTATATGTGTGTGTATTCAAGATCACAGTCAAAGTAATCACCCTATAATGTGATTATGTGGTTGAATAATAATAGAGCTATTTCTCTAATTAAATCATCCTATGCAGGAGAGCCAGAGACATGACTCAAAGGAAAAAAATCCCCAATTTACTTTCCCCCCTTCTTTGATAACATTTGATCTCTGTTATGTCTTTGGTCTTTCTGATCAGCTACTTGTCTGTTATTTCAAATTCCTCTAGCATAATCTCAGTCTCTCTCTCTCAAGTTTGTGTGGTTTATCAGACTGACATACACCACACCTAACTGTATGCAATTTTTATCAGGGGTGAAATGCTCCCGGTTCGGACCGGCTCAGGCGAGTGGGTAGCGATGGCTGTGGGCAGTTCGGAGAACCGGTAGCAAAAATCCCTTCCCCCCCCCAGCCTCCAGCTTGCTTACCTTCGCACGCCTGCCTTCCTTCGTTTGCTATAATCCCTGCAATCCATTGCATCAGCAAGCAACTGAATCTCCCTGCCTGAAGTCAAGCTCATCAGTATGCAGCTCTTTCTGCCTGCCTGCCTGCCTGCCTGCCTGCCTGCCTGTAAGTTTTATTCCCCCTTGGGAGCTTTAAAAAAAAATAGTTAATTGGGGTTTTTTTTAGTCGTTCTTTTTTTAGACCTAGCCATTTAAAGTTTAGGAAGTTTTAAATTTAGCTGCTTTTATATATAAAAATAAAATAAAATAAAATAAAATAATATTTGTGTAGCTTTCTGAGATTTTGTGTGTTTCTGTAGTGTTTCACTCTAATTACACAAACACACAAAATCTCACAAAGCTGTATGTGGAATTTTGTGTGTGTAAAGTGTGAAAGTTGGGTTTTTGGACTTTTTGTGGCTGTGTGAGGTTCCTGCTTGTTGCAAGGGCCATTTTGGGTCTAGCACAGCTGCTTTTACATTCTGGGTGAGCCAGTTGTGTTGTGTTGTGTTTTGTAGGTTAAAAAAGGGCAAAGAAGTGACATCAACTTGGCCACACCCACCTGACCAACAAGCTACACCCACCCAGTCACCTGACCACTAAGCCATGTCCACTAATTAAGCCACACCCACAGAACCAGTAGCAAAAATTTTTAGATTTCACCCCTGGTTTTTATGTGACATTAAGATCAGATATGTGTGCAGGCAATACATAAGAGACTTCTGCATGTATTGTGAATGAAGTGCTTTGGTACCCAGCGTACAACTAAGTCAACTTTGAACATTTTGTGACAATTTAGTGGAATTGAGTTGAACTATGAGCTAGGAGTGCAATTTGCAATTCATGCAAATGTCAGGGGTTGTTTTGTTGATTGAAGTAGACTTGTCCTCTGTAAATATGTTTTTTAAAAGGATCAAAAGACTTCATCTGGTACTTGAGACTTACCAGTCCAACCATACATTTTTAATTGTTCTTCATTCAGTGGACTTTAAAGTACCTTATTACTTTTCACTAAAAGTCCCAGGTCTACATCAAATGAAGTAAACATTTTATCAGTAAAGCCAGCATAAATACTAATGCTCCCTGAGATACTAAATTGATAAAATATACTCACAAGCAAAGTTGAAATATGGTTAACCTGATCCCGAAGCCAACATCTTGTAGCATTTGAATTTAATGTGGTTGAAATAAATGAGATTTTTGAAAGTTAAAAATAAAAAAAAAGAGTTCTGTTCTATGTTGCTTTTTCTATACACATTTTTAATTTGTGGCATGCAGCTGAGAACAAATCCTAAATGTATTGAAACATGAATATATGTTTTTCCTGGCACAAACTTAAAGAATAAAATGAGGACATGATTGGTAAAAACCCTTTGGAAAGGGCCTGAGCAGATTCTTATCACACCAGTTCCTAAACCATGAACTTGACCAAGTATAAATCAGATAAGACTTGATATAAAGAGGGGTTTGGCAGTTTCTTTGAGAAGAGAACTGGCATATAAATCATCATCATCGTCATCATCATCTCATCAAAGCTATTTTGTATGTAGATGACAGAGGATTTAACAGATCTTTCTTTATATAAACACCTGCCCAATTTTATTTCTTCAGCAATTTTATGAACATTACTGAAGAAGCCTCTCGCTGTTACCGAAGCTTCGGATAGAAGTTTTACTCATTCCTGATTTTATGCTAAATTATTCCATCTCTCACTTGTATCTTCAGTAAATGTATATTAAAATGATAAACTTAGCTTCCAGTTGATGCACTTCTCCAGTCACTGAGCTTATCAACTTTTGTCATTATCCGGCTTCCTACGTAACTTCAAAAAGAATGTTTATGTTGGCATGGGAAGAGATTTCTTGATCCATATCAGGGTGGGCTATACCAGGTTATGTGTTGGGAGCTTAATGTCAATTGGTGGGCAAAGCTGAAGCAAATAATGGGTTAACCTTGGTTCAACAAAGTTGGAGCTTCCTATTATCTCTTTTTCATTCTGTCTCTGTCCCTCCTGCCTCTTCAGAACACTTATTCTATTCCCTCCTTTCCTTGCAGCAGTAAGGGAATTAAGTATCAATAACAATTGCACTTAGATTTATATACTTCTTCATAGTGCTCTACAGCCCTCTCTAAGTGGTTTACAGAGTCAGCATATTGCCCCCCAACAATCTGGGTCCTCATTTTACTGACCTCGGAAGGATGGAAGGCTGAGTCAATCTTGAGCCGGTCAGGATCAAACTGCTGGCAGTTGACAGAATTAGCCTGCAATACTGCATTCTAACCATTGCACCATCTAAGCAGTTGTCCTATGATGTCTCACAGAGCTCCATTTTGTTCTTCGGACTGTTTAAGAGGTATATGAAACCATATAGTGATTTACCAGATACAGTGATTTTCCAGAGTTTTGGAATAGTGTTGGATAGCAATAGAGTTGGACATCCAACTCTATTGCTCTTTACTGCCAACTCCCAAAAAGCAATCTGTGCCTTCAACACAGCATAAGCTTAATAACAGGATTATGGATTCAGAGAAATCAGTTGTCCTGTCTGTGATTACACACCTCCCCCCAAAAGAAGACATTTGGGAATGTTCCATCATTTTCAGCTGTGAGTCAGAGGTGTTATCTGTGGTGAGAAGTATATTTATGCAATTCTTTCTAGTGCACCAGCTGAATCCCCTCCCAAGCTACTCAGATTTGGTGATGGTTACCAATACTTTGGATATATCATAGCATAGATACAAACACATGCGTTCTAAAGCCCACCCTTTGAAATATATATATATATAAATGGTAGCTGTAGCCAACAGAGATCATATAATACCTGCAGAGGTGGGATTCACTTACCTTCCCTACCGGTTCGCAAATGTGAGCGCATGCGCATCCTCTGCACATGCGCACAGCCTTCTGTGCATGTTCTTTGCTCGCACATTACATCCGGGTGGGTGGGTGGAGCCTCCCGCAATCGCCACTACCGGTTTGCTCGAACCAGATAGAATCGGCTAAATCCCACCACTGAATACCTGTACTAAAGAATTTGCAGACATTGTCAATTGCTTACCTGGCATTTAATGACTTGGTACTGAGTTTGTAAGGGATAAATATCTCAGGGCTAAAGGATGCCCCTCCTATTATGAACCTGTCCAGTTGTTAGAAAAGCCGAAGAGGCCTCCTGGATGATGCCCCTCTTGTCAGAGGCTTGTGTTTCTAGCATGTGGGGATGGTTCTTGTTCTGCCCCAGCTCCGGATCCCAAGGAGTGTGACACACACAAAGCTCCAAAAACTCCATTTAATACAAACAGAACCCTTTCAAAATGCAGGCTTCCAGTGCAAATGTCCTTATCAGCCTGCTATGAATTACAGAGAATAAACAAAGTCTGACAAGAGTTGGCAACCAGCCCAGAAACCAAGATGTACAAGAAACTCACTCTCAAAATGCTCTGCGTAGTAATTAAATGTTGTTTCCAGCAGCATGTGCTATCTGTGAGCGAACTTAAATAGGCTAAGGGAGTGGCCAATTAGCCCCAAGCCTTACTCTCGAGGAGACCTCCTCCTGAGTAGCATCTCCTGCCTTTTGGCAGCCCTGCATGCTCGAGCATTGAGAAGAAGCTCCTCCATTTCACTCTCTTCACTTGAAGGAGCCTCTGGAGGTTCTGAAGGCCCTGACTGAGTCTCTGCCTCTGGCACCACATCCTCTTCAGCCTCCTCGCTGTCCGACTCGCGCGCCGGCTGCACAGGCTGCTGGCGCGACACCACACCAGCGTCCTCCTCGTCGGGATCAGTCACAATCCGTGTAGGCCGCTGGCGGGCCACAACAGTTCTATAGGTAGCTCTAGACTTACAACATTTAGTTTAGTGACCATTTGAAGTTGCAACAACACTGAAAAAAATGACTTATGACAGTTTTTCATACTTATGACCGTTGCGGCATCCCCATGGTCATGTAATCAGACCCTTGGCAACTGGTTGATATTTATGACAGTTGCAGTGTCCTGGGGTCATGTGTCCAAAATTTGGGGCTCAATTGATGTCGTAAATCGAGAATTGGATCTGTATTGGATCATTTCCAGCTATGGAATTCATTGTTGTGCATGTACCTTATCCTCTGTAAGGTACCTCTTACCACACCTGGAAAGACACCTCGTTTTTGCCAAGCTTTTCATTTAGATAATTCTAGTATTTATCGTACCATTTTATTCCTATTTTTAACATTTTATATTGCGTGAGCATTTATGTATGTGCATGCATTTTACACTTCGTTGGTCTGAAGTGCTTGTTGGAGCAGAAGAGCAGGATGTACGTCAAATAAATAAAATATTCTTGTCTAAAGTTTTGACTAACTGCTTCTAGGAAGATCTTCAAATCAAGCCAAAACCCCTGGAAAAATAAGCCCAGAGCCTCACATCAAGCATGCCAACCAATGTGATAATCTGCTCCACTTCCAAAACTATTTTAAAGCCTTATGCATTGTCATACTTCTTTATGCATATTGCAAATTAAAACTAGTTGGGAATAATCTTAGAGGTAAATAGGATCTAACATCTCCTCTTCTTTGATGTCTTGATTCATGGCCCATAAGTACAACAGAAATTAAATGATGAGAAGAAGGAGGGAAGGAAGGAAGGAAGGGAAGGGAAGGGAAGGGAAGGGAAGGGAAGGGAGGGAGGGAGGGAAGGAAGGAAGGAAGGAAGGAAGGAAGGAAGGAAGGAAGGAAGGAAGGAAGGAAGGAAGGAAGGAAGGAAAAGTAGATGGATTGGGAATATTAAAAAATCACTATATATCCTTTTCCTATATGCAAGAATTTTCCCAAGGTGCCTGGAAATCATTCTGATGTAACAGAAACTTTCACTTCAGCCCAAGTGATTTTACTAGACTGACTGCTGAAATGTGATGATTCATTCTGCAGGTTCAAGCCTGCTTCTTTCATTTATGTTAATACGCTTTAGATCTGCATGAAGAAAAAAGCTCAAACTTCTGTCATGCACAGAATGATTTCCCTTGGATCAGAGTTGTCATAAGGGATTGGGGATTTCCATTGTGCTGCACAGTTTCAGAATCAAAGATTTAAGAGGAAATGTGATTCCTTGAGCTACAGCGAGATAGCTGAAATACAAAGCAAAGAGACATGGCCAATATTTCCTCAGGAATGAATTTGTCTGTAAATTATTATCAGTCAAAGCTTTGATGAACAGACTGCATTATAGTCTTCATTGTCCCAACATGCAAATAAAATATATGAGATATTTCTGTTTACAGAGAGGCTAAGATTAGGTTGCATGCAGTAGTGTGGTTAGGTAATTATATATTCTGGATTTAATCGACCTACTTGCAATGTCTGTAGTGGTGGCGGAGTCTCCTCAGTGGACAACGTGCAATTCTTCTTTGATTTCTAAATGTGGTAAATTAACCTCGCTACATTTGGAAAGCAGTTCTGCTGATTGTGCTGAATGGGCACCAGACTATCACTTCACAGTCCTGCCTTCATTGATAAGAACATGATGGTAATGGAACAGCATCAAATCTGGGTGACTCAGCCATCACAAAGCTGAATCCCAGAAGTGGAAAGGTCCACATTATGATACCAGGCTTATATCTGGCTCCTCAAAGACCAAATCACTTGGGAGAAGAGGAATATATTGTTACTTTTGATTCTTACTGAGAAGATCCACCTCCAGGATATTGTTAATGGTATCTGTGATTTGCATGGTATGAAAGAATCCACAAAGACGTTATGTCTATGTGACTAGAACTAGACATACCCAATGTCTTAAGACTAGACATTGGGTATGTCTTGTTTAATGAAAAGAAGGACTAGGGGTGATATGATAGCAGTGTTCCAATATCTAAGAGGCTGCCACAAAGAAGAGGGAGTCGGGAGTCAACCTATTCTCCAAAGCACCTGAAGGCAGGACAAGAAGCAATGAATGGAAGCTAATCAAGGAGAGAACCAACCTAGAACTAAGGAGAAATTTCCTGACAGTTAGAGCAATTAATCAGTGGAATGATTAGTGGATGCTCCAACACTGGAGGTTTTGAAGAAGAGATTGGACAACCCAATTTGTCTGCTTGAGCAGGGGATGGACTAGAAGACCTCCAAGGTCCCTTCCAACTCTGATATTCTGTTACAACTGTATATGGAAATCATTTTGTAATTCGTGGCCCTTGGGACACTTCAAGGTTAGATAGTCTCAAATAGCAATCAAGAGCTGCATAGCTGTTCAGAAAGCTTGTATACCATGATAGTAGTGTGACAACAGTTTAAATAACATATTTGGTTAGCTTATCTTCTTGGTGGGTCACCAAGCAGCACATGGACCTGTTAGAAGAAGAACTGCCTTTTCCACCTTAGTCTTATGCATAACATACAAGTAGTCCTCAATTTGCAACTATTTTCTAAATGACCATTTAAAGTTATGACAGCATTGAAAAAAGCGACCTACACTTTTGATTGTCACAACATTCCCACAGTCTCGTGATCAAACTCTGGATGCTTGGTATCCATCATGTATTTATGATGATTGCTACATCCTGGGGTCACCTGAATGCCATTTGTAACCTTTCCAGGGGGCTTCTAACAAGCAAAGTCAATAGGGGAAGCCAGATTTGCTTAACAACAGTGTGAATCAATAGCAATAGCAACAGTACTTAGACTTATATACTGTTTCACAGAGTCACCATATTGCCCCCAACAATCTGGGTCCTCATTTTACCAACCTTGGAAGGATGGAAAGCTGAGCCAACTTTGAGCTGGTGAGGATTGAATCCCTGGCAGTCAGCAGAATTAGCCTGCAATATAGCATTCTAACCACTGCACCACCACGACTCTTTAATCACTTAACAACCATGGTGATTTGCTTAATGATTGCAGCAAAAAAAAAAAAAATCATAAAACTAGGCACAGCCTACTTAACTGCATTGCTTAGCAATGCAAGTTCGGATCCAAGCTGGGATCATAAATCAAGGACTACCTATAGATTAAGATTCAATACATTTCTCGGTTCTTTTTGTTTGAATGAATTCCTCTAAGGTAGGAGTGTCAAACTCACATTGTCACAGCGGTGTCATGTGATGTATCTGGACTCCCCCCCCCCTTTCGCTAAACAAGGCATGGGTGTGGCCAGTGTGTGACTCATCTGACCCGCACGCTGGGAGTTTGACAGCCCTGCTCTAAGATATCCTTAGACAGCAAAATGAGAAGAGATTTAACATCCCTCTAAACATTGTGCTTCTCCCACATGAGGTCTGGATTTTTAGGTGTTGGGAACATAGATGTGTCATTCAGAATTCCTGCAAAGTATTGACAAAGTGTGGCAAAATTAGATGGATTGTAAATCTGTTTCTACAAGTGTCTTTACATAAAACAGAAAAACAGGGGTATTTAGTAAAAACTATTAATTTAGGGTTTATTTAATCTCAATATATTTTTTTATTTTTAAACAAAACATAAAACATCTATCATCCATTACGATTGCAAACAGTGTGTCAGTCGGTTACAAATCTTTTGTGCTTCCTCCTCCTATTTATGATAATTTATTAATTATCTAATTTCTCATATTATCAACCTAATGTATATCTTTATATTATTATCCTCATTTATCATTTATTTAACATGGCATTTTCATTCCATAAAAATTATTTTCACATATTATATTATAACATTCATTTTATATTTCATATTTCATTTCCATGCTTTATTATCTAGCCATTGATAAAATAAATCCCATATCTTATAATATTTAATCTCAATATTAATGTTGGCTTTAGTATTCTTTTTCTGCAGAGCACTATTTATTTATTTATTTATTTATTTATTTATTTATTTATTTATTTTATTTTATTTTATTTTATTTCTATACCGCCCTTCTCCCGAAGGACTCAGGGCGGTGTACAGCCTAATTAAAAACACAAAGACAGACAATATTTAAAAAATAATTAAAATTATTAAATAGTAGGCCCAATTTATAAAACCCCAAATTTAAAAACCCAATTTAAAACCAATTAAAATCTTTATATTGATAGCCCAGCCTGGTGGAACAACATGGTTTTGAGGGCACAGCGAAATACACGGAGATCAGAGATTTTGCGAATTTCTGGGGGGAGTTCATTCCAAAGGGCAGGGGCTCCCACAGAGAAGGCCCTCTCCCTGGGTGTCGCCAGCTGACATAATTTGGCCAATGGCACCCTGAGGAGACCCTCTCTGTGGGAGCGGACTGGCCGGTGGGAGGCTACTGGTGGCAGAAGACGGTCTCGAAGGCACCCAGGTCCAATGCCATGGAGTGCTTTAAAGGTGGTAACCAACACCTTGAATCACACCCGGAAGACCACTGGGAGCCAGTGCAGCTCGCGCAGGAGGGATGTCACGTGGGCACAACGAGTTGTACCCATAACCATCCGCGCAGCCGCATTCTGGACCAGTTGGAGCCTCCGGGTGCTTTTCAAGGGGAGCCCCATGTAGAGAGCATTGCAGTAGTCCAGTCGGGAGGTGACAAGGGTGTGAGTGACTGTGCGCAAGGCGTCACGGTCCAGAAAGGGCCGCAACTGGCGGATCAGGCGAACCTGATAAAAAGCCCCCCTGGCCACGGCCGTCATATGTTCTTCTAAAGACAGCCGTGCATCCAGGAGGACGCCCAGATTGCAGGCCCTCTCTGTGGGGGGTAAAGACTCGCCCCCAATAGTCAGCGATGGTACCAGCTGACTATATCGCGGCGCTGGAAACCACAGCCACTCGGTCTTGGAGGGGTTGAGTCTGAGCCTATTTCTCCCCATCCAGACCCGCACGGCCTCCAGGCAGCGAGACATCACATCAAGGGCATCGTTGGGGTGGTCTGGGGTGGAGATGTACAGCTGAGTATCATCAGCGTACAGATGGACTCTCACCCCAAAAACACGGATGATCTCACCCAATTATTTGGAAACTTAAACTAGAGTTTAAGTTTCCAAATAATACTGCAACTAGAAAAGCTTAGTAAATATCTCATCATGCCCACTGCATTGGTCAAACTAGGGCACTTAATGGCCTGTAAGACACAGAGAACTTCAAATACTGTCTGTGAGGCCTATTTTGGATACTGATGCTAATCCTTTCTATTATTTCTGGAAATCTGTTGATCATCTGTTTAATCTTTTGAGTGGCATCTTAAATTTCAGGCTCTCATTCTTATCCTAAAGCACCCACTAAAATTGATGTGATTGTGAAATGCATCTCTGATCTCCTCGGAAGAAGGAATATGCACAACTGTATCAAACAGAAATCACCGAATGAAAAAAAAAGAAGAAACATGATTTATGTACATGGAAATGTGCTCGGGATTATCCTGCCAGAATCTTTCTCAAGGCCACCTAGTTAGACTGGCTTCAAGTATAAACTCCCTCCAATTATTACATCACACAAGCTTTCAAAATCAGCCTTTTTCTATCTCCATTTCCGCCAGCTAGGATTGCAGGGGGGGGGGGGGTTATATCGGCAGGGATGGGTGGTTCCCACAACTTTATAAGTCATTTCTGTGTCTGTCAGTAAAGGCATTAACAAGCTAAGTTGGCTGCGATTAAAATAGCATAATTTTGTGACTTCAGTGTCTGGCAAGCTAGCCTTTGTAGGATGCTGTCTAGCTTTTTCTTTTTTAACTTTATATCTGTAGCAAGATAAAACCTTGGCTAGAGACTAACAATCTCACAGTGTCTGAGCTGCGGGGCAGCTATGAATCTTCTGGCTTTATTAATCAGAGTGTAGATTTAAGAAGAGAAGGCAAACATGGTGAGAATCAGGGACAGTGAGAAAGGCATAACAAAGAGGCCTTTGAAACTGCAACCAAAACATGATACATTTTGATTATTTTTAAATGCATGTGGCCATCCTTACCTGATTAACTTTTTGGCCTATAGGGTTGTATTTGCATTGCTTTTTCTGGCTCTTTTTCCATCCTACATCTGTTTCTTCTTCCTGGAAAAAAAACATCTTCCTTTGTCCTCTGCCATGTTTTAGCCAGTCCCCCAAAGTTTTCTCTCATCCCATCCAGTAATAACTCTTCCATTTATACTTGCATTGGAATTGCCTAATTTGCAGAGAGCTTTTAAATACTTCTTGAAGAACTTTTTGCTGCTGTTTTTGAATTTCTCTTCACACAATGACAGGGCCACCTTCTTGCTCTTTCTTCATATTTGACGTAGAAGCATCTACAGAAAATATTTTTTAAAAAAACTCAAGGTGAGTATGACCACATGATTTATTATATTTTTTATCATGTCTTTATTACTTGTATAAACAACTCAAGGTAGCCACCGTTCCTACTAGTCCTTCCTCCTCCTATTTTCCCCACAACAACAACAACCCTGTGAGGTGGGGTGGGCTAAGAGAGAGTGACTGGCTCAAGTCACCCAGTTAATTTTCATGCCTAAGGTGGGAAAAAAATAAAATAAAGATGGTGACCATAATGTTTTTACTTGCATTACATAGGCAGGGCTTTGTGTTGTTCCAGCCACTGCCCATAGTTTTTATTTTATTTATTTTATTAAATGTATTACAGCTGCCACTCCAGCAGACTCTTTTTTGAGACACTCCGCAGGCACTCTTGGCTCAGGTCACCTCCCAACTTAGAGAACTGTACACATGCTAATTTTTACATGAATATTTCACTGACCCTTTTTTTTTCTTCTCTAAATATTTGCCAGATTTGGTACAAATGACAAAGGAAAGTATGAGTATACATCAATTTTTACTGGAGACCCTGCAATAGCTGTATTCTAGGCCAGACTCCCATTAGCTCTGTGCTCGGCTCTTTTATTAAAGCCACTCAACATTTTTAGTATATAAATTTAATTTAAAAAAAAAACCCAGAATCGACATGATGGATTCTGTGTGGCCCAGGCAGAATCCACAATAGGCATGAATACCTTCCAGATTTCATTTTCCTCCTTCCTGCAACTCCTAGTCAAAAGGACTGTAGAGTTCCAAGCAATGTGCAGTTTGTTTCTACGCAGTAAACAGAGCTCTCTGCCTGACAACAGGTTGTGATGATACCTGTATCAACAACTGAAAGAGACAAACTCCAGAAATTCTCAAGACAAAGTTCCATATAATAAACCAAGCTTATGAACACCTACTTATTTACGTACTAGGTTTGCTCCCCGTCAAAAAAGTAATCATAAGGTGTAGGCAGGCAAGCAGATTAGTGAAATTCAGGAGTGCAATTTTAAATGCCAAGTATATCAAAGCAAAGAAATATGAAGAGTGCAGTAATATATATATCAGTCAGCATCCATGAAAACGATGCACTGAAATACGATGGGAGCTTTGAAAAATGAACCAGGATTCTTAAGAAGGTAAATATCCACCAGATCTGGTTGCATAACCTTCATTCAAACCAAAGGTCACACTTGGGGTTTGAGTAATACATTAAGGGTCATGGATTATGTGTCTACATACTAGACGTTGATAAAAGAGAGTCGTCTCCTGCACTCCTGTGAAAATGACTGCTTATTCCAAAGTTATTTCAAATCATAAGCATGAAGGACATAATGAAGGATTTCAGTTCCCAGCCTTAGAGAGGAACTGCTCTGGAGATGCAGCTCAGAGACTCCAAGACAAATGGATTGCCAGTTTGGAATTGTGTGTGGTTATCACCAAATAGGGCTGAAATCGCAAGTATGAAACAAGGGTTCTTCAGAGAGACGCCAGCTTCCTGACTTTTAAAAATGCCTCATAATCATGTGACATGCTTTCAGCAGACTTAGCCAGAAGATAATGGTTTTCTTTTAGCGCCACTGACATGGTTTCATTTTTCTTACTGTTTTTGTCAGGATTTCCCCCCCCCAACATTTAAAGGCCCTTTTCCCTTTTAAGCATTTCTTCATCTATTAATTATTTTTACTGCTATGTAGTCACTTAAAGAAATGTTGCAATGGTTATTCTCAAGGAGTCCTCATTTCCTTTTTTAAAAAAACAAATTAGATTGCATTTCCGTTTAATCAATTCTATTATAAAATAAAGTAGGCAAAGCACACTCAACATGACCAGTTTAATTTCTCTGCCATCAATAGTGAAGTTATGTAAGTAAAATGGTTGACTTTTTTTCTGATTACCCCCCCCACCACACACACACACCTCATTTTCCTAATATTTAACATTTAGCCCAAATTTTAACTTTGGGTTTTTAGTTCTATAGCAAACTCTTCTAAGGATGCTTTAGCTTTCTCTAACCCAGGGGTATCATCTGCATATTTCAGATTGCTAGTGCCTATGTAGATTGCAGGTGTGTCCTCTCTTCCAGTCCAATAATAATAATACATTCACTATCCAAGTAAAACAAACACAAGTTCATTAAGCATCCTTATCTCATTCCCTTTCTTAGTCTGAATCATTATTTCTTGAAATTCATTTCTTAGATTACCATCTTATTCCTTGCAAAGTTCTTCTGAACAAAAGTCTACTCCAGAACATACTTTCAATACATTTCACATTATGGTGTGATTAACATCAAAGGCCATGTGGTAACCACTATAATACAGAGTTAAAACTCTTCTATTCACTTGGTCTCTTCATTAGCCGTCTTATGTCAGTTATTTATTTATTTATTTATTTATTTATTTATTTATTTATTTATTAGTTCAATTTATATGCCGCCCTTCTCCGGAGACTCAGGGTGGCTTACAATGTGTTAAGCAATAGCCTTCATACTTTTGTATATACCTGCTTAGTAGGGCTTTCGTCCCCCCCCCCCAAGCAGTGTTTTTTTAATACAAAGTCAGCTTATTGCCCCCACAATCTGGGTCCTCATTTTACCTACTTCGAAAGGATGGAAGACTGAGTCAACCTTGAGCTTGGTGAGATCCCAACTTGCAGTAATTGCAGGCAGCTGGTACTAGTTAACAGCACTTTAGTCTGCTGTGCCACCAAGCCTCTTGATACTCTGTTCCTTTGCCTCTCTTGAAATCTACCTGTTGTGCTTCCCATGTGTGACTACACTCTCTACAAGGAAAACTTGTCAGGGAGGGAGGGAGGGAGGGAGGGAGGGAGGGAAGGAAGGAAGGAAGGAAGGAAGGAAGGAAGGAAGGAAGGAAGGAAGGAAGGAAGGAAGGATTTCTGATTACTAGTTTCTCACAAGGAGACTTACTGGGGAAGCCAACAGTAAGTTAGAAGTTGCCCTTAGATCCAATTATTCTTTTGCCCACACATGGTTATTCTGTTCTCTGATTGGGTAAGGAAATATCTCTGAGATGATCCAATGGGTCATGGATTGTCTAGTTGTTACTATAAATTTAGAACTCTGTAAAGCCAATAAAATCTCCTTCCAGGAATTATTTCAATATACTGATAGATTGTTGCAAACTACTTACTCTTAATTAAAAAAAAAAAAATCCTGTCTACTCAATATTGTAAACTATAGTGTAAACTATTCATCTAGAATGTAGAGATTCAATCCTGTATCTGAAAAATCTTTCCCAGAAATCCCTGAAATATACCATTCCTCTCTCTTTTAACATCCATCTCACCTTCTCCCGTAATTCTGAAACCCCCTCAAAATCCAAATGGGGAGTGAAAGTAAATTTAATTACATTCCAAACCAACAAATTTCAAATAAAGTTCCATTATAAACGATGACCGATGCTATATTTTCCAAAGCAGCACAAGTTTATGTTGGCAATTAATACATTATCTCAACCAAGACTCAAGACAGTAACTGTGGTTATGAAATACACTCCTGGAATGGTAATATCTTTGAGCAGCAGGATTAGACCTCTCCCTTCTAGCTGAGAATTTACTGGAAAAAGAATTTATATGTTCTCTTACTTCACTATCATCTGCAAATCATTTGCCGCCTTGTAAACAAAGCAGTCCTCCAAAAGCTTGGGAAAAAAATACCACCACCACCAAACACCGCCCTTAAAATCTGGAGAGAAAACCTGTTATACAATGGATCAAAAGGTGAAATAGTTTCAAGATGATCTGACCATCCTTTGAAGAATTAAACTGTTTTATGGCCTTTATCTTTGGCCAAATGTGGACACTGTACATTGCTATACAGGATTCCACTAAATCATTTTTGGGGTTCAGGCAAAGGACTTTTTACCATGATATAACATTAAGTGCCCAGTCTTAAGACTTGCTGGCCCAAAGACAAGAACGTGGGGTGGGGTTCCAATGCTATGCCAAGGCTGCCAACAAAATAGGAATCAATGCCAGGACAGCGGAATTGAAGCTGCACCCAAAATGTCACTACATATTTTATGATTGTACCTTTCTACAGTCAGAAGGATTCTAAAATATGACAGCGCAAATTGTTTCTGTGGAAGGAATTAAGAAGATAATTAACAGCATGTGTCTACTCAATAATAACTCCATCATGTTTAAATATAACTCAGTGAGACACAAAATAGCCACAAAATATCCTGGAAATCTGCACCGCCAATGGCCTAAGCCATCTAATTACTTTGCCTGCTACGGCCTGCAGTGTGGCTGTCCCCAAGAGAAGTCTAGAATAGAATAGAATAGAATAGAATAGAATAGAATAGAATAGAATAGAATAGAATAGAATAGAATAGAATAGAATAGAATTCTTTATTGGCCAAGTGTGATTGGACACACAAGGAATTTGTCTTGGTGCATATGCTCTCGGTGTACATAAAAAGGAAAGATACATTCGTCAAGAATCATAAGGTACAACACTTAATGATAGTCATAGGGAAACAGTCAATATAAGTCTTAAGGATACCAGCAACAAGGTTACAGTCATACAGTCATAGGTGGGAGGAGATGGGTGATTGGATGAGAAGATTAATAGTAATGCAGACTTGTAACTAGTTTGACAATGTTGAGGGAATTATTTGTTTAGCAGAGTGATGGCGTTCGAGAAAAAAGCTGTTCTTGTGTCTAGTTGTTCTTATGTGCAGTGCTCTGCACGTCGTATTGAGGGTAGGAGTTGTAACATTTTTTTTTTTGCAAAAACTTTTTTTTATTTTTATTTTTCTTAACACACAAATTACATCTTTTTGGAACAGAGCCCTGATCTGGTCATCAATTTATACAATTTTTTATCATCTTTAACAAAATCTTATATGTTCTATTTTGCCATAATACTTATTTCTTAATCTTAAATCACCTATCTCAACTAATACCATCTTAAAAAGATTTACTCAAATCTACTTAATCAAAACAATTACCCTTCTATTAACCCACTTTAAATCTCAATTCAATTAATAACTCATAATACATTTCACAATTCTTAGCCTAAATCCTCACAATTAACAATACAGGTCACACATGTTTATATTTCAAAATCTTATTTCCCTTTCTAAAACTTCCCCACATTTATTATTACTTCATGTAATGCTCATTAAATCTTTATTTCCTTATTACTTCACCAAATTTAGATCCTATCTCTAATCCCAAAAATATGGCAATTTAACATTGAAACATAGTTCTTAATTCAAATAAAACTACAATACAATTTCAATCATTTCCTACAATTCTATCTCTTTAACCATATCATTTATATAAAAAACCAGTTTAAGTAATTCTTATTTGTAATTCATAGTCCTATATTATTTCAACCTTCTTTTCTTTTTTACCTAGATAGCTATATTATCAAAAACATTGAAAATATTAAAATATTAAAGTTATTGAAAATATTTAAATTATTGCAATTGTTATAGGTATTTAAACAATATCCCAGTTTTTATAGTCATCAATTATTCTCAAATAATACCATGTATCATCTTAATAAACATTGATTCATTATGTCCATTGGTTATATTTTCTTTTAACATAGTCTATTTCTAGGAGTTGTAACAATTTATGTCCAGGATACGAGGGGTCTATAAATATTTTCACAGCCCTCTTTTTGACGTGCAGTATGCAGATCCTCAATGGAAGGCAGGTTGGTAGCAATTGTTTTTTCTGCAGTTCTAATTATCCTCTGAAGTCTGTGTCTGTCTTGTTGGGTTGCAGAACTAAACCAGATAGTTATAGAGGTGCAGATGACAGACTCAATAATTCCTCTGTAGAACTGTATCAGCAGCTCCTTGGGCAGTTTGAGTTGTGTTGCCCAGTGGAAGTGGGGTTTTCTCTCCATTCTGCTTTGTATCATAGCACATGGACAATGTAAGCCAAGTTAATGTGTGTTGGGGAGGAAGTTGAAATGCAACCTTGGCCTGCCTCTCTAAGGGCCTGAGTGACTGGTACAGGCCCCTTTCTCCAGTTTGCTTCCATTTTTGCATTTTTTGGTGGGAGAGGGAACCATGAGTTTCAGGGTTGACTTGACAAGATAGTAAATCGATACTTTGGCTACACCTCTCCTTTATTCATTATGCTTTCTGTGAGAGAAAATTCCCTCACAGTTGCTGTGCCTATTAATGGCCTTTGGCTTAGACAATTAAATAAGCCAATCAGAGAGCAGCTCCTGGCTTTGAATCTCCCGGGCTTTTCTATGCCCTCCCCTAACTGCCGCTGTGACAGTATAAAAGGAGATGCTTGCCAGCAGAATCTCTCTTCGGGATCAGAGGCAGAGCTGAAGTCACTAAAGCCTCTTCCTTCTGAGGAAGAAAACCCCGAACTTTAATCGCATAGAGCGATTGCACCAGAGAGCTGACAGGACACTTAAGAAAGAGAATGACATCTAATATTCTTTTTGAATAGACCTTGTTTTATTTTATGTAAATAAAAACAGTTTAGTGTAAACTGCTCATGAGGCTCATTTGTTCTAGTAGATTGTAAAAGAGATAAGGTTATGGTCCATCGAGGCCCCCTCCATCACACTTTCTTCCCATTCCCCTTGCAATGGAGGGTGGGTGGGAGAGGAAGACAGGTTTCTATACACCATGGATCAAGCAAGCACTCCCAAAAGGAGGCTGATTTAAGGGGGAAAACCCATGCTTTGATGTTATGATTGGATGATGAGTTATGCTGGCAGTAATTTATTTTTTATTTCTTAAATTTATTTGCCCAGGGCATCCCTTGCAGTGAATGTGAAGAAATTGATAACGAAGTAGAAATATGGTATTTATCTGAAGGCTTTATTATAAACGACAATCCTTTATTTAAGAAAGCGTCCTTAAGATTTGTACCACTTAAGGCATGGTCTTTCACATTCAGGTGACAAATATGGAAACTGAATTGTCTTTGTAAAATAAGTTTACATACACTGTTTCATTTAAGGTATTTTTATCAGGATATGTGAATTTGTAAAAGGTTTTCTTGGTTTTGATCTTGAATTTTGCTTTATAAAGCAAAGTTATAAATGTGAACAATTGAACTTTATTATCCTTATGAACTCTCTCAGATTTGTCCCCTTTTAAAGGTTTATCCTTTATATTCCAAGAAAATATGATCAACATAATGATATTAAAATGTGTGTGTGTGTGTGTGTGTGTGTGTGTGTGTGTGTGGTCATTGGTGCTCTCTGAGTTTGGCTGGTTATGATGGCTGCTAGCACTGATGCTGTTACCTAGTTTGGTAATGAAAAGGCTGCAAGAAAGCAGCCAAGCTCAGAGAGCACCAAAGATCCTATTGTTCAACCCTGAGCTACAAATATTCTCTTCCATTGGTATGTGTGTGTGTGTGTGTGTGTGTGTTGAGAGGTCAACCAAGAAATGATTTTATTTGAAAGAAAGGAGATTTTGGTGTACTGATTGCATAATGCTTATGGGTGCCCGTCTTGAGGCTGTTTAGGAGACAGTATTACCTATTAGAGAAGATTACTCTGTCTCTATGGTTCTGTGGTACATGAAGCAGAGAACAGAGCCAAAGTGAGTGTACCAGAAGGACAAAATTAGAAGGGCATTGATTCCCATTGTAAAGAGATCCTGATGGTCTAGCGGTGGGACTGGAAGTTGGCAAACAGGCTGTTTTTGGCTTCCAGAGTGCCTCGGGGGGAGGGGGGAAAGATGATTTTCACCCTCCCCAGACTCCTAGAAAGGCTCTGGAGGCTGGGGACAGCAAAAATGGGACTTCTGGTTCCACTGGAATTTGGCAAACGGGCCATTTTTGTCCTCCAGTGGGCCTCTGGGTGTGTGTGTGGGAAAGGCTGTTTTTTCCCTCCCCAGACTCCTAGAAAGGCTCTGGAGGTTGGGAGAGCAAAAAATGGGCCTACTATGCCATCATGTGCCAGGACTGGGGAAAGCGTGGGGGAGTCGTGCACGAATGCGTATGGGCAGGACGCATAGATTTATGGGTGTGGGCACACGTGCATGACCTCTCTCCCCGCTCCTGGCACGCGATGGCAAAAAGGTTAGCCATCACTGGTCTAGCCAGTATCTTTTGACATCTTTCAATGTTAGTAGATCAGGCTTATTTTATAGCTGTGACAGTGAAATCAAAAAGACATTAGCTGGAAACAATGCTTACATTTTGTTTCTCTCTTTCTCTCTTTGTTTCTCATTTTTGTCCAACAATAACTTCCAATATTAGTAAGGCTTTTTTTAATGGAACATTGAATAGCTAAATCACATGCCTCAGTTTTAGTTTAGTACTGCAAAACGGTAATATTATCTTATCAGCTATTAATTTTCTTAATGTTTTTTCTAAAAATATCAGTTGAATTGACATATGTCTGAAAATAAAGACCTAGCTAGCAATGTTTGCAAGATCCTTCCCTCCACCCCCTAATGTTTGAAGAACATTAGGAAATAAGCTTTTTTAAAGGTTTATTTTTTTTAAGGCATAAGCTTATACAAGATGGAACCAAAAAGTAAACCTAAAAACCAGAAGCAACTGAAAAGAGAGCAGGGGAAAAAGGGAAACTCTAGTGTTTATTACCTGTGTAAGATTCTTGTTAGCTTTAAGTGAAAATGGGAGCAGATTTAGGCAAGTTTTAAGAAGCTAAATGAATAGCATTAATGCTAACTCATTCTGCAGTCTTAATTTAGCCGAGCTTTGTTTCTAAATCACAGCAGATGGCAGCAGATAGATGACCTTGGCTGATCTCAAAAAACCTAAGTCAATTTGGACCAGATTTGTACTTGGATGGGAGTTCGCTAGCAAATCCCAGGGCAAAATCCAAAGCAAAATGCTCTAAAAGCAGTACCTGGCAAACCATTTCCATATTGTGACCAAGGTCACAGATTCAATAGGTATGGAGGGGAACTGAGAATGAGAAAGTAATAGCTTTTGATATTTCAACACTCTGATTTTCATTTGCTTTGGTCCTTAATTTTTTTATACTTCATCTATTACACTACACTCATTCCAATAGGAGAACTCTCCGATTTTTTTTTATTTAAAGATGGGTTCTGTAAATCAGATTAATGCTCATATTTATTCTTAATACTCATTCAGCTCCTACAAATCCAAAGCATAAATATTGATTTGGTTCCAGATTTGAATCCAGGCTCACTAAAATCATTAATCAGTCTATGGAGTTAAGTCCAAATTAGCTGACTTGAATAAACACTACACATTAAGTGCTGACTCATTGATTCCTCCTTCATTCAAGTAGTCCTCAACTTACAACAGTTTGTTTAATGACCATTCAGTTACGACGACCCTGAAAAAACTGACTTATGACCAGTGGTGGGATTCAAATAATTTAACAACCAGTTCTCTGCCCTAATGATCTCTTCCAACAACCAATTCGCTAAATTGCTCAGAAAGTTAACAACTGGTTCTCTAGAAGTGGTGCGAACTGGCTGAATCCCACCACTGCTTATGACCATTTCTCACACTGATGACTGTTGCAGCATTGCCATGATCACGTGATTAAAATTCAGACACTTGGCAACTGACTCATATTTGGACAGTTGCAGTTTCCCAGGGTCACGTGATCAACTTTTGCAAGCAACCTTGTGACAAGCAAAGTCAATGGGAAAGCCAGGTTCAATTAGCAACCATGTTACTAATTTAAGAACTGCAGCGATTGACTTAGCAATTGTGGCAAGAAAACTCGTAAAATGGAGTAAAAGTCACGTAACAAGTGTCTCGCTTAGCAACAGAAATTTGGGATTCAATTGTGGTCGTAAATCAAGGACTACCTGTATCTCCTTCACAGTTTAACGAAATTCTCACTAAATTAATCAGAACATAAAACTCCTTGGCTATTCTTGGGCTCTTCTGGGCCCAGGTGTTAGAAAAAGTTACTTCTGCCTTCCCTGGTAGGTTGCACTCTCACAGCCATTGTAACTACAGAGTTTTATTCACTGAACTTAAGTTAAAAGCAAAATGGCTCAACCATAGTGCCAAAATGTTTGATATCCATAATCATTATGGTTACAAATTAAGCTCCATCAATCACTGTCACACAACTGGAAAACTTATTTGTCAACCCTTTTGGCATTGGATGTTCTGTTAATTGTTTTCCAAAACATACTTGTCTGCATGTCTGAGGATTATGATTAGTGTCACTCAATTCTACGCCTAGTGCCACGTTGTGTTTATTTGTTAGATTTAAATTATCTTTGTTATGTTTTATATTATTTATTACATTTATATGGCTGTCCACCTGCCGTCCGTGACTCTGGGTAGCTAACACTTAAAAATAGAATTAGAAGTATTAATTTTCTTAATAGTTTTTCCCCCCTGAAAACATCTGTCATATGTCTGAAATTATAGGTAGCCCTTGACTTATGAGCACAATTGAGCCCACAATTTCTATTGCTAAGTGAGACATTTGTTAAGTGAATTTTGCCCCACTTTATGACCTTTCTTGCCATGTTGTTAAGTGAATCACTGCAGTTAAGTTAGTAACATGGTTGTTAAATGAATCTAGCTTCCTCACTGACTTTGCTTGTCAGAAAGTTGATCACATGACCCCAGGACACTGCAACGCATCATAAACATGAACCAGTTCCCAAGCATCTGAATTTTGATCATGTGACCATGGGGGAATGCTGCAATGGTTGTAAGTATGAAAAATGGTCATAAATCACTTTTTTCAGTGCCATTGTAACTTCAAACGGTCACTAAATGAACTGTTGTAAATTGAGGACTGCCTGTAAAAACCTAGCTAGCAATGTTTGCAAGACACTTTTTTTCCATAAGTATCTTGTGAATCACCCAAAGTTGACGGGAATTGGGTGGCATACAAATAACAATAACAAAACAACAATGTTGATAATTTTTACTTCATGAGCTGAAGTCTGTCTGCATAGGGACGTCTCTTCATCTTACCCTTCCAACAATCATCCTGTCAAATGGGCCAAGCTGAGAGATACTCCCTGGCTCAAAGTCAGCTGGTGGTTTTCCATGACAGAAAACACACCTAATCTTGGGTTTTTCTCACTTTTAGTCTGACATTTCCTACCTGGCATTTTAGTCTGACTTTACCTCTCCTGGGTAAAGTCACAGAGGTACCCAGAGATATGTAGAAATGAGCCATTATCTTCAGTGATGGGTTTCAATTTTTTTTACTACCAGTTCTGTGGACGTGGCTTGGTGGGCGTGGCGTGGCTTGGTGGGCATGGCTTGTGGGCATGGCAGGGAAAGGATACTGTAAAATCTCCATTCCCACCCTCAATCCAGGGGAAGGTTACTGCAAAATCCCCATTTTCTCCCAATCAACTGGGACTCGGGAGACAGAAAATAGATGGGGCAGGTCCAGTCAGAGGTGGTATTTATCGGTTCTCCAAACTACTCAAAATTTCCGCTACCAGTTCTCCAGAACTGGTCAGAACCTGCTGAAACCCACCTCTCATTATCTTGCAGAATTATATGGATTGGGAAGGAAAGGTTATTTCAATGTCATAGTCCTATTTTGAAAACAGAACAAAAAAAAAATTCTACTAAAAATAACTTTCAGGAGCTGCATTAAAAATATTTGTTGATCATAACTTCTTCTTTGAAAACCCCAAGTAGCTAATTACTGGCAGTGAATGTATAAATTTTGATTTTCCTTCAGGTGCTAATTTCCATGCAAACTGCCACCCCTGCAATATATGTTAGATCTACTACATTTGTTACAACTGATGAGTGACTCCCTGAGTGCCAGTATTTTAAAGCATGTAATTGCAGTGATGTCCTACAGTCTGCAAAATGTGTTATTATTGTTATTTATTCCTGCAATGAGTATGTCTCTTCAAAGGCTGTAAGCAGTTTACAACTGATGCAATAAAACAACTGTACCACAATAAGAGCCACTGATGACCAAACCACGTATCAATAATCAAAATTCAATCATTATCTTTACAAACCTTTAACCATATATGTAGCTCTGAGAAAATGATATCATTCATTCCCTGTAGAAGGACAGCATTTCAACTATCCTCTTGAATGTTAACACACAGAGAGAATCCTAACTTCAAGGGCAGAATATCTGGGGAGCAGGCTATCACAGATAAGGCTCGTTTCTAGACCTATCCATGATCATTTCAATGGACATGCATAACATGGCCTCTTGGGTTTTCACTGGATGAGCTGACTCTATAAAGATTTTAAAGAGTCTTGAAGGTATCATGACTTGAGCCATAGAGGATTTCTATAGATAACAATTAGCATTTAAATTGCATTTAAAAACAAATTACTGTGTTTCCCCCCAAATAAGACTGTGTCTTATATTTTTTTGAACCCTGAACCCAGTCTCAGAAGCAGAACGCGTGAACTCAGCCTGACAGCCTTTATATACTGGCTGTGAGACCGCTAACAATTGGAGAGCAGAACGTTTCTAAACATTCCAACAGGGGGCCTGCCTACATTACAGGGACCACCTTTGGTGGGAAGATAACAGCATTCCGTGCGCCTTTGGCGTTTAGTCATGCCAGCCACATGACCATGGAGACGTCTTTGGATAGCGCTGGCTCTTCGGCTTTGAAACAGAGATGAGCACCGCCCCCTAGAATCAGGAATGACTAGTACATATGTGCAAGGGGAACCTTTACCTTTACCTTTACCTAGCCACAAAATGTTTGCCAAAACATCACCGTGACCTGGTGGAAATTCTTCCAGCCCATCTTTTAGTAAAAATGTCTGGGTCACTTTAAATATAGTTGCTGGACAGCTTTCGACAGATGAAAGAAGAGCAGAACAGTAATGGGACTTTCCCTTCCTGTCTACCATGTTGTAGGGTTCAGTTTGGGTTCGTAGCCATGTTTGATTGTCTTCCTTCTTATTCACCAATCTCTCTCCAGTCTGCCCTTCTGTTGTTTCATTTTCCAGTGCACCTTGATATGATGCTGATGACGAACAGGAAGAGGCTGTTTGGGGACCAATCAAATCAAACAAATTCAACAGGTCCCTGGGAGAGGCCATCTGAACAGGCCATTTCTTCCTGTAAAAGTTGATGACATCAATAAGCCTCATAAATTCTCAGATAGTTACCCAAATCCTGATCTGAATTCTGATTTCTCTTTTTGAGCATATAAGAAAAGTTTAGAACTAAATAGCTGCATATTGCATCTGCTTGTATTGTTGGAGATTTTTTAAAAAACAAACCCCAAATCATTTCCTTCACTGGTTGTCTCAATGTTTTAGTATACATTTTAGTATACTTGGCTTCCTCCTGTGCCCTAAATAAGGATAAAAGTAGCAAGATACCTTCACCCACATAATAATGTACTGTATCCTCTTTTTTTTTTTGCAGTGAATGAATAAAGTAGTTCAGCAGATGAAACTTGGTACCCTTACATAGAAAAGCAACATTTACATCCACATTCAGGAAGTTTCATGCCTCACCTGATTAAAGTTACCAAATCGTTGTAATGGTAGGTGATCAGAGGATATCTCAATGACATGCCTGAAAGGTTAGGAATGACAGTTTTGCCAGAGTATTTTTGGATGGGAATAGAGTTTCAAAGCTTGCTGAGGCTGAGATAGTAGTGGAGTCAGGAAGTGAATGAGGACAAGCTTACTCATGGAAATAGCTGGAAGTACTCCAATAGATGATGAAGTTGAAACACTTGGCATCCGATCCTCTGTATCAAGCTTTCTCTATAGATACTCATTCAGGCTTTTCTTGAGTTCTTTGAAGAAGACAATAACACCACTGCTTTTTCTATCAGTTTGTAAATAATCGCTTTGGAGACAATGGCTCAGATTTTGGAGCCAAAGAAAAGAGATACATGTATGTGCTTTGCATATATAAGACTGCAGATACAATGACTAAATGGTTATTCCACTGGAAAGACCTTGTGAAGAATGATAAATAAGGATTTCAGAATGAGAATTGTCCTAGGCTAAGATGACAATGAATCAGTCAGCCAATTAGAAAACAGGATTTTCTCCATTGTGCATACTATCTGCCATTCATTGAAAAGAGATATTGGACTGATAAAAAAAAGTCTCATTAAATTGTGGGATTTGGTATCGTTACTAAATATAATAATGGGTCTCAATTCAGTCATGTTATTAAGAAGGACTGGATAAAATCTTGAAGGGCAGAATTAATGATAGCTACTAGTCTTGATAGCTACTTATCTTTTAAACCAAAGGAACTATGCAGTAATGAGCAATAAAGGTCAGGGATGATTATCCCTATGTCCTGCTTGTGAGCTTCTCAGATGCTGTTGGTTTGTCACACAGAATACTGGACTAGAAAGGACTTTGGTCTGATTTAACAAGGTTTCTCGTTTGTTCTTAATTTTTAGTTAAGAGTTGCCATGGCTAAGACCAAATCTGGTTTTGGCTTCTCTACTTAGAAGCTCTACAGCTGTACAAGTGCAGTGGTATTTATCTTCAGAGTCCATTACTTCATTTAATGACTGAGGATAATTTTCAGTTTTTCATTCTAGAGATCATTCTCCTGAATTCAGAGTTAGGCTAAGGCTACAACACTATATGTTCAGATAAAAGCTGGCATTTTTATTATAAGATTGGTAAGATCAGAGGGCACTTGGTACTCATTGAAACATCCAACAATTTATTTTTCAAATTCTTTTGCGAATTAAACATAGAAATGGGGGTTTAGGAATCAGAACTGATCCATGGCAATCTAGGGTAATAAAGGTGGCAATTACTATTATGGCTCTCTAAATAGCTACTATATATGTAGTCCTGGATTTATTACCACAATTCAGTATTTTCATCATTAAGCAGTCATTGTGGTCATTAAACAAGTCATCACATGACCGGACCTGATTTTACAACTATTTTTACCACATTCATTAAGCAAATCATGTAGTTGTTAAGCAAATCACGTATCCATTAAGCAAATCTGTCTTCCTCAATTAATGTTGCTTGTTCAAAACTGGTTAAGAAGGTCACAAATTGCAATCATGTGACCACAGGGTACTGCAACCAGTCGTAAATGTGAATTGGTTGCCAAGCACCCAAATTACAATAACATAACTGTAAGGGTGATGCGATGGTTATAAGTGCACGGACAGATCATAAATAATTTTTCCAAGGCCATTATAATTTCGAACCATCAGAAGGAAGAAGGAGAAGAAGAAGGAGAAGGAGGAGAAGGAGAATTCTTTATTGGCTAAGTGTGATTGGACATACAAGGAATTTGTCTCTGGTGCATATGCTCTCAGTATACATAAAAAGAAAAGATACATTGATCAAGAATCATATCACAACATTTAATGATAGTCATAGGATACAAATAAGAAATCAAATCATACTAGGAAACAATCAATATAAATCGTAAGGATACAAGCAACAAAGTTATAGTCATACAGTCATAAGTGGGAGGGGATGGGTAATAGGAACAATGAGATTAATAGTAATGCAGACTTAGTGAATAGTTTGACAGTGTTGAGGGAATTATTTGTTTAGCAGGGTGATGGTGTTAGGGAAAAAACTGTTCTTGTGTCTAGTTGTTCTGGTGTGCAGTGCTCTATAGCATTGTTTTGAGGGTAGGAGTTGAAACAGTTTATGTCCATGATGTGGGGGGTCAAAGCAAACAGTCGTAAGCTGAGGAGTACCAATATATGTCACTAGATATCCCTATTGCAGGAAAACCAGAATAGGCACGGTGCAAACCCCAAATTCTGGCCTTATTCATAGTACCTTAATTGCAAATATGATTTTAGGTCTATTTGGTATACTGCAACTGAGAAATATTGTGCAAGTCCGGCCTACTCAGTCTGACTCCAGCCTGCCTGGAAACTTAGGGTTGCCAGGTGTCCACTATTTGAACGGACAGTCCACTTTTTTCACATTATGCTCACTATTTTTTTTCACAAAATAGTGGACATTTTTTTTATTCAAAAGCTTTATGATGAAATGGTACGTAATCTAAAGCTGTACAGTCTAAGAGAATAAGGATAGGAGAATCGCATTTTGTCTTTTTTTTCATAAGTTAGAATGAGACAAAGATCGAATGCTCATTGCAATAATCACACAACAGCGCAAAAAATGCATTAAAGCAGTTATCTTTTGATATCGAAAATGTAGTGCTGAAGGTTTTTGCCAAATTTTCGAATTCTGCGAAGAAACGAGAAGAGTTGAAATCATTTTTTGAGTTTTACGAGTCAGAATTCCATGAAGTTTTGCGCCATGTTCCAACACGTTGGTTAAGTTTGTTTAAAGCGGTCGAAAGACTTCTTTTAAACTGGATACCTTTAAAATTGTATTTTATTTCTCTTGGATCTGATGAGTGCCATAAGGTTATCTGGAACCTTATTTCGGATCAGGAAAATGAACTCGCAAAGGACGATGAACCAACAATTTCAGAATTGTATTTATATTTCACGCACTTCTTCATGTCAATAATGCAAGACACCCTACTGAAGCTGGAAAGCAAGAAAATTCTTGCATGTGATCTTCACATTATCATGTGTAAGCTGCGTGATTCTTTGCAAAAAAAATATGATGAGCAGTTTTTTGGAATGAAAGTTTTATTTGCCTTACGTAAAAAATATTTGCCTGAGAATGCCGTGCAAAAGTTAAGAAGCCATCAACATGTATCAAAGAGCCATTGCGTACCTAGAAAAATGGTATAATTTCACCAATTCAGTATATGAGACGCTAACTTGTTTCAATCTAATTGATCACAATAATCCTCCAACTTTAGAAGAAATGACAAACATCTGGTTATTATCACCATGGCGAGAAGAACTTCCACCCAACACTCTCTTCGATGAAATTTCTGCCTTAGAAGAAGTTTATGTTCATCTGCAGGGCGATTCATCCCTTGATAAATGGACGTACTTTTTCAAGAAAGAGCCAGCTCTGAGTTTACTGAAACTGTTCCAGTATTGTGCATCAATTCCGGTATCAAATGCAAACGTTGAACGAATTTTCAGCGTCATGGGAAATTTGTGGACTGACGAACGTAACCGACTGCTTGTATCAGTTCATATTTCTCAACGTTGTACTGAAATTAAAGAATTATTCCTTAAACACAAAGAATTGATCAAAGCTGCGCAGTCAAATAAAAAATACACATGACAGCAAAGTAAAATGTAATTTAATATTTTACATATTATTATAATATATTTGATGTTTTGAATTTTAAGTAAAGTTTTGAAGTGATTATTTTAATACGTGTTAAAATGTTTGTAAGAAAATATATAATTTAATTGTACATTTTTTAAATTTTTTTACTACTTAAACACCCCCCCCCCCGCTTGTCCGCTATTTTTTGGAAGCAGACTTGGCAACCCTACTGGAAACAGTGCTTAACTTTGTTTGCCTTTTCAGAAAAGTTGTGCAAAATGGGTTTTGGAACAGGCACTGTAACACTTATAGGTTCTGCAGCTTGGGACTGTCTAAAGCAAGAGTGGGGAAAAATAGCCCCTTTATGAGTTGTGGACTTCAACTCCCAGAATTCTTGAGCCAACTCCCAGAATTCTTGAGCCAACTATGCTGGTTCAGGAATTCTGGGAGTTGAAGTCCACAAGCCATTAAAGGGCCATGGTTCCCCACCCCTAGTCTAAAGTATTAATTCTTTTGCATTTTACTTGTCCTGTCTTTCCTTTTGGGAAAGGTGACGACTGAATGAAGCTGGATTTCAGACACCTAGCATAGCTCCAGAACAAAAGGTAGGAGTGGCATTGAAAAGAGGTTTCTAGGAAGAATGTATTGTAAACAGCTTCTAAAGTCTAGAAATAGCTATCTGCCTGAAGCCAGGTGGCCTCTGTAGATGTGTAGGGGTTTTGACCAGTGGTGGGTTTCAAATTTTTTTACTACCTGTGGGTGTGGCTTGGTGGGCGTGGCATGGTTTGGTGGACATGGCAGGGGAAGGATACTGTAAAATCTCCATTCCCTCCCCACTCCAGGGGAAGAATACTGCAAAATCCCATTTCCTCCCAATCAGCTGGGACTTGTGGGAGGCAGAGAATAGATGGGGGCGGGGCCAGTCAGAATTTTTACTACCGGTTCTCCGAACTACTCAAAATTTCTGCTACCAGTTCTCCAGAACTGGTCAGAACCTGCTGAAACCCACCTCTGGTTTTGACTCTATCCACGAAATCATCTGAGTATCACCTGTTTCCCATGAAAGTTTCAAAATATGAGGATTTCAGCACACATTCTCTACGGTCAGTTCTCTATCATTTCTACTGCGGACAGTTTGTGATGCACTATGGAAATGCACTCACTTTGCGTGAAAGGAGGCTGCAAAACTCTTAAGTGATGAGATCAGATTTTGGCACATTACTAAGTGCCCTTCCATATTGTTTTCATATTCTTCACTTCTCTAAGTAATTTGAGAAAAGCGTTCCAGAGACAACATGTGCCTTTTGTTACCTTTTATAAATGCACAAACATTGGTACATTTGGGATCTGATCATGGGGCCTTGGCCTGCAGCCATAAATCAAGAGAACTCCAAATGACAGCTAGAGATTAGTGTCAATGCCACACTGGGCTACTGATAGCTGACAGACATCCCCAGACCACTTAAAAGGAAAAGGAAATCATACCGTTCAATCAACTCTCATTCTTTGTAGTTATGTGGCCAGTGAAGACATTGGAACAGAGAGTAGTCCAGCTTCTTACCATGCCATTGACTCTTTACCCTCCAATATAGCATCTGATTAAATCAGCTAATGGTCCTGTAGGAAAATATATGTTTTTTAAAAAAAGAGCACACAAAACATTCATTGCGGCAGGCAAGGTGTTTGAAGCTGTGGCAGAGAAGTTAAATTATTATGAGACCGAGCAGGAGCGGGGAAAGCAACAGGCAGTTGGTTGGAGTTCTCCCAGGGCCCACTGCCTGTGATTTCCTTGAATCTGGACAGATCCAATGAGTACAGAAAGAGCAACAACACTTTGACTCTCCAGATGTTGCTGAATGATAGTCTCAGTAGTTCCATTTAGGATGGCTAATGGTGAAGGATGCTGGGATTTGTATTTCAGCAACATCTCCAATGCCTCGTTGCCTAGGTTAGGTGTGCAGATGAAGTGGAGGGAGGGAGAAACACAAGCATAAGGACACTGTGATACTCTCAATCAATCACTCAAGACCAGGGGTGAAATGCTCCCGGTTCAGACCGGATCGCCTGATCCGATAGTGATGGCGGCGGGTGGTTCGGAGAACCAGTAGCAAAAATCCCTGCGCCCCTCCCCCTCCCCCCTCCACATTATTATCACCATGAATATGTCCAGAATCCTCTTCCAAGTCCTACTCTGTAGCCTCATCATGGTGGTGGAGGGGAGGGATTTAAGTATAAACTCCCAGCAAGGTCATCCAAGGCATGAAGGTCATCCCAGCTGCCCAGTTAAAACAAGGGGGCTTGTATTTTGGGCATCAGCGATATAGGAAGACACTGAAAACGGTTAACCACTTTAGTGACAATGGCAAAGGCATCAATTCATACTGCACAGGAGAAGGCCATGGTAAAACACTCTTGTACTTTTACCAAGAAAATCACATGGAGAGAAAGTATGAAATGATTGACAATATAGTGCAGGATAATGAGCCCCTAAGGTTGGATGGCATTCAACATGCTACGGACGAGGAGCTGGGGATGTTTCAAAGTACTAATGGTGTTTATGATGGGGCTAGATTAAAGCCTTTGAGACATCGGATTGCTGATGTTGCCAGTCAGGAAAAGAAAACCTAAAGCTGCAAAGAACAGAATGAAAGAAGTATGAATACTGGAAAGCTCAACACAGTAATAGATGGACTGAAGCTACCACAAATAAACAACTTAGACATCAGTAAATTGAGATGGGTTGAGTGTGGCACCAGCTGAGACTCCAGGGCAGCAAAGGGGTTGGGGGGGAGTAGCAGTTGTTATTTGGGAGTCTCTGTTGGCCTAGGTCAGGGTTGTCAAACTCAATGTCATTGAGAGCCACATCAGGGTTGTGTTTGACCTTGGGTGGCTGGGGTGTGTGGCCAGGGTAGGTGTGGCCAGCTCAGCATCACTTGTGTTGGGGACACCTGCAGGGGCCTCCTGCAGTGCTCTGCCAGTGAAAATGGATCAGTTCCTTCCAATCTCTGTTTTTGCTGGCAGAGGCACCAACGGTGGGTCCTTCGCTGTTTTTAGGGTGGCTCCGCGGAACAGACCTAAGTCCCCTGCAGGCCGGATCCAGCCCGTGTGCCTTGAGTTTGACATCCCTGGCCTAGGTAATTTCATGGCTGATCTCAGAATAGTAGCCACACATTGGACATAGTTTTCTCATCAGAGCAAGGGGGGAAACCAATGATCCCTGCCCTGTGGGAGGCTGTAGGGCTTGGTGTTCTCTCCACTCCTTTTTAATATTTACATGAAGCCACTGGGTGAGATCATCCACTGCCACAGGGTGAGGTAATATCAGATAATATTCAGGTCTATATCTCCATTCCAGGTGAAATAAGTGATATTGTGGATGCCCTTTTGCAGTATTTGGAAGCTATGAAGGTCTGGATCAGTGATGGGATTCAACATTTTTTACTATCGGTTCTGTGGTTCTGGCTTGTTGGGCGAGGCAGGGGAAGGATACTGTAAAATCTCCATTCCCTCCCCACTCCAGGGGAAGGTTACTGCAAAATCCCCATTTCTTCCCGATCAGCTGGGACTCAGGAGGCAGAGAATAGATGGGGGCGGGGCCAGTTAGAGGTGGTATTTACCAGTTCTCCGAACAACTCAAAATTTCTGCTACCAGTTCTCCAGAACTGGTCAGAACCTGCTGAATACCACTCTGGTCTGGATATGGAAGAACAGGGTTCAAGTGAACCCTGGGTGAGATGGCTAGGCTATGGGCAAGAGGCTCCTCTATAGCTAAGAGTTTACCATTTTTTGTCCTGGATGGGATTGCATTGCCCCAGATGGACCCCATGCATATTCTTGAGGTTCTCCTGGATTCACAACTAGCAGTCATGATTAGGAGAGCCTTTGCTCAACTTTGTTTTCTGTGCCAGTTATGCCCTTTCTGGGACCAGGAAGTCCTTATTTCAGTCATATATCCAGGTCATCTCCTGTATGGACTATTGCAATATGCTCTACATGGGGCTACCCTTGAAGAGTATTTGGAAGTTGCAACTAGTGCTGTGTGAACAATCTTGGGTGCCCCTAGATTGGCACATATATTGGATGCCAGTTTGCTTTCAGGTCCAATTCAAGGTGTTGGCTATCACTTTTAAAGCTCCTTGTGGAATGGGACCAGGTTACCTGAGGAACCATCTCAACCCAATTATATCATCCCATCCTACCTGATTAGGCAGGGAGGGTATGTTGTGGATCCCATCAATTAAAGAATTCTGACTGGATCCGGGGATAGTGCCTTCTCTGCCATTGCCTCACCCTTATACCAAAAGTGAGGTAAGGCCCCACTCTTCTGGTTTTCAGAAAAAGAGTTAAGACCTGGCTTTGCCAATTGACATGTGGGTGAAAGAGTGATATGCAGCCTTGAGGATAGTTGATCTTGTGAGGAAGTTCTCTCCATCTTATTTCCTTAACTTTTAATATATAATCCTAACATTTTAAATTCTGCTTTTAACTGTGTTTTTATTTACGCTTTTATAATATAACATTTTTTTAAATTGTAAACTGCCCAGAATTACTTAGGTGGCATAGGCGGTGTAGAAATGTGATGAATAAATAAAGAAAATAAATAGGAAACCAACCTATATTCCAAGACCAAAAAAGAGACTTGACAGAGTGTAATACAATATATTTAGTTTCACATAGTAGCAAAATAATGCTCAGGATCATCCAATGCATACCAGAAACCTACAAGGACAAAGAGATGCCAGATATTTAAGTTGGCATTAGAACAGACTGACGAACACAAGACATTATTGTCAATGCACGCTGGATAATTGAAAAAGTCAAAGAATAAATACCAAAAAAGAAGTCAGTACATGCTTCATCGATTATAGAAAAAGTCTTGGATTGTGTCAATCATGTCAAGCTGTGAAATGTGCTCAGAAAATTAAGAATCTCAGAACATCTCTCTGTCCTCATGAGAAATTTATATTCGGGTCAGGAAGCCAGAAGCCAGAACAAGGGGAAACAAACTGGCTCCAGGTTGACAAAGGAGTGTGATAAGGCTGCATACTCTTCCCTTATTTATTCAGCCTACATGTGGAATATATATTAAGGGAAGCTGGCTTGAAAGAAATAAGCATGGAAGAAGAAACATCAATAACTCGCACTACGTTGATGATGCTACCCTGATAGCTGAAAATGCAAGCCCTAGAATTAAAAGTCACAGCGAAAAAATGAGGCTAAGGTGAAATATAAAAAAGATCAAATTAATGACAACAGGTAGAGCAATCAACCTTTAGAACTGATGATTAAAACATTGAAGTGGTAGATAGCTTCTGCCCTTTTAGGTTCAACTACGGTATCAACAATAAAGGAACAAGCTGTGAACAAACAAGCACCCCACCGACTAGCATTTGGTAAAACAGCCTTAGTAGAGATATTGAAATGCCATGATGTATCTAACATTTGCAAAGATCAGAAACATGCAAGCTATGATATTCCCTATGATGCTCTATGGAAGCGAAAGTTGGACTTTAAACATGCAGGATAGGAAGCGTATTGATGCTTTTGATCTTTGATGTTGGAGAAGACTCACGAGAATATTGTAGACAGTCAAGAAAACAAACTGGTGGATCATTGAACAAGTTCACCCACAGTTCTCATTTGAGGCACAAATGACCAGGCTCAAATTATCCTACTTTGGATCCATTATGCAAAGATCCAGCTCTCTGGAGAAGAGTGTAATGCTGGGAAAGGTAGAAGAAAGAGAAGAAGGGGGCAACCAGCAACAAGGTCAATGCACTGAATTACAGAAGTGATAAATGCATCATTGAGCCCTGGTGGCGCAGTTGTTAGAATGCAGTACTGCAGGCTACTTCTGTTGCCTGCCGGCTGCCTGCAATTTGGCAGTTCAGATCTCATCAGGCTCAAGGTTACCTCAGCCTTTCATCCTTCCGAGGTCAGTAAAATGGGGACCCAGATTGTTGGGGCCAATATGCTGACTCTGTAAATTGCTTAGAGTGGGCTGTAAAGCACTGTGAAGCAGTATAGACATCTAAGTGCTACTGCTATTGAGAGTCCTGAAAGAACAGATTAGGAATAGTTCATCTTGGAGAATATTTATCTATGTGATCACTAGAAACTGAAAAAAAGCTTGACAGCACATAATCAGTCGATCGATAGATCAATCAATCAATTCATCCATCTTTTCAGGATACAGAGGCTGAGTTTGGTCAGGGAAGTGATGTTGATCAGGGATGGCTTCAGCATACAAAGTTAAAGGTTGTAGTGATGGAAAAAGTGATCCAGTCAGCATTTGGATTTCTTTGTGACTGGACAAAGGAAAAGAGGGATCTTGCTATTAAAAAAGGGGTGGCAAGATAAATAATCTCATAGCACCACCAAGTGATCACTAATTTTATATAATTTTGTAGGATAAATTGGAAGATTTCATCCGGTCTGCAAAATCCACAGCCAATAAACTGGACTGACACTGGATTGATAGGAAGATTGAATGAAGTAGACTGTGAGAAACTGCTATTTCCACTCCCAGTTGCCATTAGCTGTGTGAATGGGGGTTTCCCTCCCTCTTTTGCAGAGACGTCTGTGGCATCTGTAAAAAGCAGTTTAGGGGATCATTTACCCTGGGGAGTGATATGGTGTCATTTCCATCACATTTGGCCATTGGAAATGTCCTAAAACATTAAGAACAGGGAACCGATTGACTTTGTTTTCTATTTCCTGTCTCCACCATCTGTTCTTTCTGTATTGTATTTCTGAGATTGCCCACATGACAGCAGGGTTTATCTGGGATTTATTGGCTGAAAGTTAATTTGAGAGCCTTTCAGGCCAAAAAGCTTGCTTCAGAGCGAGCGAGCAAAGCAGACAAGTGACTAGGGAGACAGGTAGATTATGTAGGTTTCCTTTGATTCTGAATGGCTCTTTTCTTTTATGTACACTGAGAGTATATGCACCAAGACAAATTCCTTGTGTGTCCAATCACACTTGGCCAATAAAGAATTCTATTCTATTCTATTCTATTCTATTCTATTCTATTCTATTCTATTCTATTCTATTCTATTCTATTCCATTCCATTCCATTCCATTCCACTCCACTCCACTCCACTCCACTCCACTCCACTCCACTCCACTCCACTCCATTCCATTCCATTCCATTCCATTCCATTCCATTCCATTCTATTCTATTCTATTCTATTCTATTCTATTCTATTCTAAATCTAGGTAGTTTCTCATCAACTCCAAAATGTATCAAAATCCTTATAAAAATACGCATTTTACAGTAATGTTTAATTTTTTTTTTTTTAAAAAAGGAAATATGTAGTTTGGAAATATATACTGAAACACAAAAGGGTGTGCAAATGTTCAAAAGAAAAAAATCATCTGACATTGTAGGAAATCTATGAGAATTTCTAATACTGAATAGATTGCAAATCACTCTGCAAATTACTTTGGAATTTTCAACTTGATTATTTAAGAGAGAAGGGAGAAACACACCTTGCGGAAACCTATCATCAAGGGCTGTAAAATGCCCCTGTGTAACAAGCTATTGATTTTGTCAACTGGTGATAGGTATTTATTGTTCTTGGCAGCTTCATAACCCCCCCCCCCACTTTCATTGTGCTTGGGTATTATTAAGGGGCTGCCTGTTTGAGAAACCACCCTTTTTGGGTGCCTTGAGTCAGCTGTATTGATCGGCACTCTTGACCGAAGCACAAAATTGACAGCAATGCTTGCTGTACGGAAAATTTGCAGTAGGGAAAGGAACTGCCATATTCTAGCAATTTGAGCATTATTCTTCCTGGAGAAGAACGTGGCTGAAATCTGCCGTCCAGCAAAGAGGTGCTCCTCTCCTTTAATTGAGATAAATCTGACTTTGTGCAGGCAAGTAGTGCTACATAAAACCAACGCTTAGGGACTGAATCAATCAAGGCAGTTGATCATCTCTGCTGATTTTCCTTTGGCTCTTAATTAATTTGCAAGCAACTTGTGAACTTATTACAAACGCTGAGGAGTGCACTAATAAACTCCGGGCTCCCTGCTGCTTTAGTACTTTGTATTGATTGATGACTGCTTACCAGATCCCTTCTGATTGTTCTTGGGCACCCCGCCTTCATCCCAGCCACACTTTCTCATTTCATTTCATCTCTCTCTCTCTCTCTCTCTCTCTCTCTCTCTCTCTCTCTCTCTCTCTCCCTCCCTCCCTCCCTCCCTCCCCCCCTCTCTCTCTCCCTCCCTTCTTCTCTCCCTCTCTCCCCCTCTCTGCCTCTCCCTCTCCCTCTCCTTCTCTCCCCCCAGTGGTGAAATCCAAATTTTTTTACTACCGGTTCTGTGGGAGTGGCTTGGTGGGCATGGCGGGGAAGGTTACTGCAAAATCTCCATTCCCACCCCACTCCAGGGGAAGGATACTGCAAAATCCCCACTCCTGGGTTGTAGAATACTACAAAATCTCCATTCCTACCCCACCCAAAATTTCCGCTACCGGTTCTCCAGAACCTGTCAGAACCTGTTGGATTTCACCCCTATCTCCCCCGCACCCCTCTTCCTCCTTCCCTTTCTGAGCAATTGCCATTTCCTGCTCTCAGGCAGCATTTTCAAGCAAACAAGAACTGAGGGTTTTGAAAGATTTCCCCTCCCTCTCTGCAATCGAATCCCTGGGGAAGTAGTTCACCAAGCAGGAGACAAGTATTTTCCCCCCTTCCTAAAGCTGTCTGGTTTGTCTGGAGGAGAGACAAAAAAAATCCCAACCAAATTAAAAACCAACCCAAATGATAAAATATTGTGCCATTGTCTGTGAGTGCATCAATTCGCTAACATCTCATCAGTGCTCTGATCCAAAGTGTAGGGAGGCTGGTAGATTTTGCCCTAAGATCAGAAAAAAACAAGTAATACAAATGCTTTCATAGACATAATTTCGTCCTTTGTTTCCCCCTCCCCTGCCCCTTTTAAAAATATCGTTCCAAATTTTGTGACATGAAAAAGCTCCATTCTTTCTCTTTTCTGATGCTAAAGCCCTGGTGCTACAGCAGCGCAGACCCAAGCTCTCCTCGAAGCACCTTACAAACCCTGGAATTCTGCTGGCCTCAATAAGAGATATAGGAGGGGCAACATTCACTGCTCTAATAATTTTTTAAAATCACTCATATTGGCAAATGTTGGGAGTGAATTAAGGTAGATGGTATCATGCTGCAGCGGTTGAGAGGGTTAGGAATAGGGGGCACCGTTCTGCGGTGGTTCTCCTCCTTCCTTTCCAACCGCTCGCAGTTTGTGTTGGCAAGGGGGCAGAGGTCGACCTCGAGGCGTCTCGCATGGGGAGTGCCACAAGGGTCGGTCCTCTCACCTCTTCTGTTCAACATTTATGTGAAGCCGCTGGGTGAAATCATCCGTGGTTTTGGGGTGAAGTGTCATCTGTACACTGATGATACTCAGCTGTACATCTCCACCCCAGACCACCCCAACAATGCCCTTGATGTGATGTCTCGCTGCCTGGAGGCCGTGCGGGCCTGGATGGGGAGGAACAGGCTCAGAGTCAACCCGTCCAAGACCGAGTGGCTGTGGCTGCCGGCGTCCCGATATAGTCAGCAGGTGCCATCGCTGACTATTGGGGGTGAATCTTTGCCCCCCACAGAGAGGGCTCGCAATCTGGGTGTCCTCCTGGACGCACGACTGTCTTTAGAAGAGCATATGACGGCCGTGGCCAGGGGGGCCTTTTATCAGGTTCGCCTGATCCGCCAGTTGCAGCCCTTTTTGGACCGGGACGCCTTGCGCACGGTCACTCATGCCCTTGTCACCTCCTGGCTGGACTATTGTAATGCTCTCTACATGGGGCTCCCCTTGAAGAGCACTCGGAGGCTCCAACTGGTCCAGAATGCGGCCGTGTGGGTGGTTATGGGCGCAACTCGTTGTGCCTGTGTGACACCCCTCCTGCGCGAGCTGCACTGGCTCCCAGTGGTCTTCCGGGTGCGATTCAAGGTGTTGTTTACCACCTTCAAAGTGCTCCATGGCATAGGACCCGGGTACCTTTGAGACCGTCTTCTGCCACCAATAGCCTCCCACCGACCAGTCCGTTCCCACAGAGAGGGTCTCCTCAGGGTGCCATCAGCCAAGTTATGTCGGCTGGCGACACCCAGGGGGAGGGCCTTCTCTGTGGGAGCCCCAGCCCTGTGGAATGAACTGCCCCCGGAAATACGTAAGATCTCCGACCTCCGGGTGTTTCGCTGCGCACTGAAGATCCTGTTGTTCCGCCAGGCAGGGCTATCAACATAATAATTTTAAATTGGGGTATTTTAAATTTTTGGGGTTTTAAATTGGCCAAATCTATTTAATTATTTTAATTTTTAATTATTGTTGTGTCCTGTGTTTTTAAATTGGCTGTACACCGCCCTGAGTCCTTCGGGAGAAGGGCGGTATAGAAATAAAATAATAATAATTATTATTATTATTATTATTATTATTATTATTATTATTATTATTATTATTATTATTATTATTATTATTATTATCACTTCTGTAGCCATTCTCAAGGGCCATGAGATGTGGGGAAGAGCTTGGAAGGCCCAGAATACCTCAGAATCGTAGTCCTTCCTGGTTCACCCTTTGATTAATCCTAATCAAGCCCTTTTTTATGCCAGAAACAAAAAAAAAAATGAACATCCCAGCAGTGATTTGTGAGGAAGAAGGCCTCCCAACAGTTGTAGGGGCGGCAAAAAAACATAGTCCTGTTATTCCTCAGATGGTTGACATACTGAGACATCAATATGACACTGCAGTTCTATGTATACTATGGCTATTTATGTATACATATTTCTGTTGTACAAGGCCAAGGCTTTTGAGAATTTTAACCTCTCAGAATTTATTCAGTGATTTTTTTTGAGAGAGAGTACAGATTAACTTCAAATTTTCTAATATAGTTTTATAGTCATGAGTGCAAGAAACTCTCTATTGTCTGCCTGTCTCTGTCTCTCTAGTCTATTTTATCTTTCTATCTCAAAAGGGACTATACTCTCATTTTTGTAACGCTATAACCAAATTATTTGGGAGAGGTAAATTTTAGAGCTATGAATTTTGATTTACAAAGATCTTTGCTCTTAAATAAACCTCATCCAATCCAAAAACAGATTTCATTTCTTTGAATTATGTGGACTAGATCCTTCCGAGTATCTATCCAAATAGATATCCTGACTAGGTAGCTCAGTGGCTAAGACACTGAGCTTGTCGATCAGAAAGGTTGGCAGTTTGGCGGTTCGAATCCCTAATACAGGTCTCCTGCGTGAGCAGGGGGTTGGATTAAATGATCTCCAAGATCCCTTCCAACTCTGTTACTGTTAAGAAATAGTTCCTTTTCACAAACCACGCAAATGGGACATGTCATTCCACAAATAAACACTAGAATTTGTTCAGAGAGGAATGAGCTTGTGAATGGATTCAGACCTTGAGATAAGTGGTTTTCTTATAATTTGATAACAATCTGCTGGTCTTTAGGTTTAGGCTGAATGAAGCCAGCTGAAAAATTTTAAAACCTGGATCTAAATTTTTCTTTATGAGTTTACAAAAACACTCTACAGGTCCTAATGCTCATATTACAGAAAGGGATCATAAAAATATTTAAGAGCATATCATATTTAATAAACAAGCTGCTAAACTTTGGTTGGCCTAAAGTAAAACAGTCCAAACAATAAAGAACAGAAAAACAGATATTTCAGAACAACCAAACAAATTGAATTGCATTGGATTGAAATGAACTTGAAACTGCAGTTTTCTATCTCAGCATTAGAATCTACATTCAGGTTTTACAACAGGAATGGATCTATAAATAAATTAAGTCAAAATATTTTGATTTCTCCAGAAGATTTAGAAATTGTGTTCTGTCAATGCCAGCAAATTTTTGTCTTCCCTGGTACTGAGAGCCAAGACCAGGATATGATTTGATTGATGTTTTCTCTTTAGGCAGGTGTTGAAATGATTATTTGTTTCCATTTTTAACAATACCCTCTCACCTTCTATTTTATTCCCAAAACAATCGCATGAGATCAGCTAGGCTATGACAAGCCCAAGGTCACCCAGATAGCTTTACAATTGAATAGAAATATGAACCAGGTCAGAGCCATTCTTTTCTGACTCTTTAACCAGCATTGTTCTTTTTTCTTTTTCTTTTGGTGAGACAGGAGGAGGGGGGGGGAAGGAAAAAAGCAGAGCACACACCCTTTATATAATAAATGAAGAATTATTCCACATGTATATGTATGCTTGTGTGCGTGTATATGTGTGTATAAGAGAGAAAGAGAGAGCGATTGCTCAATAGTAAGAAGAGATATTAAATATATAGATTTGCATTTGCTATCCAGATTTTTAAGTAATTTCCAAACAGGTCTTTAAGGAATTAAATGCTAGTTGGAATACAGAAAAGGAGATTCAATGATTAGTTGATTGAAAATGAATGTGTTTCTAATGCAGTAATAAAAAAAAAATACAAAGCCCTTTTCCTTTGTCCTCCTGTTCATATCTCAGATATTTAATCCTTTCACTTATAAGCAGCACCAAATGTTCCAATTCTGAGAGAGTTTATTAGTCAAATGTATTATTAAACTTATTCTTAATAAAACTTGCTATTCATTAACCCAGGAAAAAAAGATACTCCTTTTGGCATGTTTGTGTATGTGTGTGTGTGTGTGTGTGTGTTTGTGCATATAAATGCATTCATTCATATTCTGCATTCATAATCCATTCATTTGATATTCTATCCATCCATTCATTCATTCATTTATTCATTCATTCATTCATATATATTAAGGGTATAAACTATGCTCCACAATTCTATTTAATAGAAGATGAGCTAGCCATATTTATTGTTAAGCTGTCAACTGCCAGGAAAAAAAATCTGATTTTGACAAAAGAATATTTTTCTTGCATTTTTGAATTAGAGGGTTCCGAGAAAGCAATTAGTCATTTGGCTCGTTTTATACAAAACAATTCATTTTAAATGACAAGTATTCACAACATACCTTGTTTGTCACTTCTTCATGCTACTCTCAAACAAACCACTTAAAATCATAGCATTAAAACTTGGAAATGTAGAACCTATGGTTTACTGGATCAATCACATATTAAATACTTCTCCAAGAAGAAAGAATGTAGAGCTTCATTCACTCAACTCAAATCTTAGCACCAAAAATGATGATCAGTATTAGCTTTTTGCAGAAAGCAGACCATGTTCCCTAGAAATGGTTCTGATAGATTGTATTCAAATCTAAGAAGATATTTCTGCCCAATAAATTGTTCACAAACTGTAGCTGAGATACTATATCAAAAGTCCTTTGTTCTATGCAAAGATGTTGGAAGAAATGTCCATCTGGGTTCAGTTCCAAGTGGGGAGAAAGACACTGGAAACATAGAGGCTACTTGGAAGGATGGTTTAATGGTGAAGCAGAACCACTAAGCACATGTGATTCTGGGTAGCTGACCACATGGAGTGGAGAGTGTTATTTATACCCTCTCTTGGGCTTTGAACTTGAGCTTCCTGTTCCTATGGCAAGGGCATGTGTTCCATTGGCTGTAGTCAGACTCCTATGTGGAGTCATGTTTGTCTTGAAGTCAAGTTTGGTTGAACCTTGGGCTGAGTGATGCAATGAAGGGACTTGGTTGTGCCATTTGGTGAGCTCTGCTGATAGATAATCTTATTATGTCCTGGAGGGTCATGTCTTAATCCCATCACCCTGGAGCTGAGGTCTTTTGTTTTATAGATAGGCTGGCCCAGTCTTTCTCAATGGGCACCAAATATCTGCTGGAGGCAGGGAGCTGAGTTTCTGTCTCCCTTAAGATTTCTATTTCTCTTTTAGGGGAAATATTCTGCCTTTTTAATATTTCCTAAAATATTTCATTCTTCTAGGAGGGATGGGTGCTAACTTTTTTCAAAGAAAATGAACATTATATGAGCTCTAGGTTGGAATTAGTAGACTCTAAAACATCTTGTAGTTCACTTCACAAAACCCTTAAAAATTCACGACATAAAATAACACAGTTAAGAGGGGCCAAAGAGTTCAACCCCCAACTCAATGAAGAAATCCATATTAAAGCATTTCTGTCAAATGGCTGTTAAGCCTTAGCTTGAAGGGGAACATTCAATGAAGAGGAACCCCCATCTCTTAGAGTAAGCAGTTCTTCTGATAAACTGCTGTTACGGTTAAGAATGTTTCCTACCATTCAGTCAGACTGTAACTCAATATCATATACATACATACATACATACATACATACATACATACATACATACATGTTTTCTTTTCTTTTCGTAGGCCTTTATGTGTATTTCTCTTTAGCCAGGTTTTTCCTACATAAACCAAGATTTTTATTTTATAGGCCTACGAAAAGAAAAGAAAACAAATACTGTACCTTTACAGGGAGGATACATGGGATGAGGGTGTGGCTAACTGATGAGGACTAATAAGTCTGAAATAGATCTATCTTAGTCTCCTTAGTCTCCCAATGGGCAGCAGAGTGCTTGCTGGCTGCCAGAAAAAAAGCCTAGAAACTAGTGGATTGTGATTTCACTGAACTAGGGCTGCATAAAAATCTTGGTTTATGTAGGAAGAACCTGGCTAAAGAGAAATACATACATACATACATACATACATACATACATACATACATACATATATATATATATATATATATATATATATATATATATATATTTTCTCAGGTTTTCGCGGGTGTTTGTATGTAGGTCTTTGGTTATTCGGGTCTTCTCCCACGTAAAATTGGAAGTGTCTTGGCGACGTTTCGACGAAGTCTCATTCGTCATCTTCAGGCTGGTGTTCTCGGCTTCGTGCTTCCAGGAGCACGTTGCTCCTGGAAGCACGAAGCCGAGAACACCAGCCTGAAAATGACGAATGAGACTTCGTCGAAACGTCGCCAAGACACTTCCAATTTTACGTGGGAGAAGACCCGAATAACCAAAGACCTATATATATATATATATATATATATAATTTTACATTAAAAGCTAATGTTTTAAAATATCTTTGATGCATATAAGCTTCTGATGAAATTTCTGCTATTATATTAGTGTTTTAAAAAACTTATATTAGTCATTCCTCCCTTGCCACTCACTGCTGCGGCAAGCCTATTGTTTGTCTTTTCTTGAAGTAGAAATTTTGTTTATCAATCCATGAGCTCTTAAATGATGACTTGTGAATTCCCAAGGGGGTGGGAGGGTGGGAGTAGGAATGGGTGTAGAAAGAAGAGATCATTTTTTTTTTGTTTGTTTAAAAAAAGAATTGGATAGTGTAAGCAAAATATAAACTCTGTCAAAGCTCCCTTTGGGTTTGACTCTTAGTTTTGCTTGAGCTAGCAGCAGTGGTGAAATCCAATTTTTTTTACTACTGGTTCCGTGGGCATGGTGTGGCTTGGTGGGCATGGCAGGAGAAGGATACTGCAAAATCTCCATTCCCACCCCACTCCAGGGGAAGGATGCTAGAAAATCCCCATTCCCACCCCACTCCTGGAGGTAGGATATTGCAAAATCTCCATTCCCATCCCACTTTGGGGCCAACCAGAGGTGGTATTTGCTGGTTCTCTGAACTACTCATAATTTCTGCTACCGGTTCTCCAGAACCTGTCAGAACCTGCTGGATTTCACCCATAGCTAGCAGTGAGTGGTTGGAATACCAAAAGTTTGAGAATCCCTGTGACGTACAGATTAAAATATAGTTATTATTATACCTCATATTTAATTTTTTCTCTGGTTGTTTTCCCCATGAAATAATTAGATTTATTGATGAAGGAAGGAGGAGGGTCACATACATTCATTAAATATTTTAGAGTCTCGTGATACTAAAAAGTTTGAAGAGCTCAATATATATATATATTTTTATGAAATTTTATTGAGTAAAGAATATATTACATTTCAAACTCTACGGTTCGGCAACGTGTAGTCTTCTTGTATATTTACATATATGGAATCTAATCAATTATCTAGGTATTATACAGTTTATACATAAACCTTGTAAGATTGAACACATAATACAACAATAATATATAGATTAATTAATAATTATACATTGTCCTAATGAGAGTTAACTTTTGCATTTATTTTTCAACCACCTATACCACAGATCCCAGATCGTATAGAATTCTGAGTCTTCCTTTCCATTTAAAACATACGTTAATCTGCACATTTCTGCACAGTCCAATACTTTATTGACTATCTGTTCCTCAGTCGGACATCCTTTCTCTTTCCAGCAACTGGCATAGGAGAGTCTAGCAGCTGTGACAATATGAATAATCAAATATTTCTTTTCCTTAACAAATTTCCGTTTTAGCACTCCCAGGAGATAGATTTCAGGTAGAAAATTAATAACCTCATTTAATATTTCTTGGACCCATTTTTGTATTTTTTTTTCCAGAATTTCCTCGCTTCCGGACACGTCCACCACATATGGTAGAAGGTACTTAATGGTGGCCGCATTTCCAGCACTTGGGGCTTGCATTCGGATAGATCTTTGCAATTCTAGATGGTGCTAAATGCCATCTATACAGCATTTTGTACTGATTCTCCTTATAGCTTATTGCTCTTGTCAATTTAAGATTGCTGTTCCATATTTCTTCCCAATCTTCTAAATTTATCTTTGAATTAATATTTTTTCCCCAAGCGATCATTTGGTCTTTGAGTATTTCTCCTTCTCTATCATATTCGAGCAGGTAGGAGTATAATTTAGCTAATAGTTTGTTCTCATTGCCCAGCCATATCTTATCAAAGCTATTTGTTCCTGCTTCTATTCCCTCCTCCTGTTTATCTTTCCTGTATTGGGATTTTATCTGTAAATAGGGCCACCAATCTATATGGATCCCTTGCTCTTTCAATGTCTCATTAGATTTGAGGTTGCCACTGTTATCTAAGATGTCTTGGTACATAAACATTTTCTCTCTGCTTATTGTGTTTGGGTGGATCATTGCCTCCATTGTAGAGATCCATTTTGGGATTTTAAAGTAATGTTTACGCCTAATTTCTTTCCATGTCTTCATTAATGTATCTCTAATTTTGTGTCGGTGGAAACATATTCCTGCCCCCTTTCCTTTATCCCACAGGTAGGCATGCCAGCCTCTTAGCAGATCATGTCCTTCCAATTGTAGAATTCTTTTGTTTCTTATGTGGCCCACTCTCGTAGCCATACTAAATTGGCAGCTCTGTGGTATACCTCCCAAACTGGGAGCCCAAATCCACTTTTACTTCTTTTTTCCTGCAAAGAACGTAACGCAATTCTTGGTTTTTTCCCTCCCCAAATGAATTTCCTTACTATCATGTTTAGATCCGAAAAGAATTTTTTGTCAATGCTAACTGGAGTGGTTTGGAACAGGTATATTAATTTGGGGAGAATGCTCATCTTAATGGTGGCTATCCTACCTAGAAACGATATTTATAGCTTCCCCCAACGATCCAAATCTTGCTTGATTTTTGTCAGTAATGGCGTATAATTATCCTCCTTCAAGGTCGAGCATCTAGCGGTAATCCATATCCCTAAATACTTTATCCTTTTAACTATTTGGATGCCCAATTTTTCTATTAATATTTCCTGTTCTCTTTTCGGGATATTTTTTGTTAACATTTTAGTTTTTGTCATATTTAATTTAAATCCAGATAACTTCCCGTACTCGTCTATCTCTTTCAATACTTTTGGCCCAATCGTTAACGGATCCTCCATAATCAATTCTATATCGTCAGCAAAAGCTTGAATTTTGAAGGTTTCATTCCTAATTACCAGTCCACATATTTCATTGTTTTGCCTAATATTCCTTAACAGTATCTCCAGAGCTAATATAAATAAGAGTGGAGAGAGTGGACAACCTTGCCTTACCCCTTTACCGATCCGAAAAGTTTTCGTGATATCTCCATTCAGTACAATATTTGCACTCTGCTTGTCATAAATTGTTTTTATCGCATTCTTGAAGCATTCCCCAAAATTCATTCTTTTAATCTGCTGGATCATAAATCCCCAATTTAGGTTATCGAACGCCTTCTGGGCGTCGAGAAAGACCAAGGCCAACTGTTTCTCGGAGTGTATTTCATAATACTCCATCACATCCATAACCACTCTCATATTAGTTCTGATCTGTCTTCCAGGAAGGAACCCATTTTGGTCGGGCTGGATCCAATTATTTAGTATTATCTTCATCCTACCTAATATTCCCATAAATATTTTATAGTCGGTGTTGAGTAAGGAAATTGGCCTGTAATTCTTTATTTGTTTGGGGTCGGTACCTTCTTTTCCTACCAATGTGATGAACGCCTCCTTCCACGATTCTGGAATCCTGGAGCCTCTCAGGGCCTCGTTGCAAATTGCCAGAAGTTTTGGTACAAGTATTTCTTCTAGTTCCTGGTTTTTATACAATTCTCCTGGGAGGCCGTCAGGGCCAGGGGTTTTATTACTCTTTAATTTAGATATTGCCCCCTTCAATTCCTCTATTGTGATTTCTCTATTTAACATTTCCCTTTCCTCCTCCTTTATCTGTGGTAGTTCCCCTTTAGCGAGATATTGATTAATAGTATCAATTGAGGTTTCCTCCTCTCTATATAATGTCTCATAATATTGTCTGACGAATTCAAGTTTCTCATCCTCTTCCTCTAATATTTTGTCTTCCCGATTCTCCAAGCAATCTATAATCCCCTTCTCCTTCTCCTTTTTTAACTTATACGATAGCCATCTCCCTGGCTTGTTTCCATTTTCAAAATAATATTGTTTAGATTGTTTTGCCAATTCTTCCTGTTCTAATAAGTTTAATTTATGTCTCATTGTCATCCATTGTTCTTTTTTTTCAGTATTACTGGGATCTCGTTGTAGTCTCTTCTCTGATTCTTCCAGATGGATTAGCAGATCCTTCTGAACCTTTCTTTTTTCTTTATTGTTATATATATTGTATGATATTACTAATCCCCTCAAATAAGCCCTCACTGTATCCCAAACACATGTTGAGGGCATTTCCTGATTCTCATTCTCCTCAAAAAACAATTGTAAATTTCTCTGGAGTTTTTTTAGTAAACCCTACATCTCTAAGAATATGGGTATTTAATCTCCATCTCCTTCGTTTAGCCCTGTTTGGGCTCTTCCACTTTATCTCTAATGGGTTGTGATCAGCCCACACATTTGGGACGATTTCAACCGAGTTGATTTCTAACCCCAAGCTTCTACTGACCCATACCATGTCAATCCTTGAACAGGACTTCTGAGGGCTTGAGTAATAGGTAAATTGCCTATCCTTCGGATGTAATACTCGCCAGAGATCTACTAAATTGTGCTCATCGACTAAGTCAAAAAAAGTTTTGGGAAGTCTTTCCCTTTTGTTCTTTTTCGCTATCCCACTCTTATAATCCATTTCCGGGTTTACTACCCCATTAAAATCGCCAATAATGCAAATGTTTCTATGTCCCAATTCACCTATTTTGTGGCATAATTTCCTATAAAATTCTCCTAAATTCCTATTTGGAGCATAAACAGCTACTACTAAAATTGGAATACTGCCCCTCTTGATTTCAATTGCCAATATCCTCCTTTTATCATCCGAATATTTAAATTCAGCAATAATTCCTTTCTTTACATATAACGCTACTCCCCTTGAAGCAATAGGTAGAAATATTTTTCACTTTTTGTCATTCTATTTAACTTTCTTTCTATTTTCCTAGCAGGTATTAAAGTCAGTATCCAAAATACTGTATGACACCATCCTGGGTCCTTGGTTCCATAGCAGGAAGGACGTGCTAACTGGCCCTTCATCCTCCATGGCTGTAATGGACTCTAAACCATGTGGTGTCCCTTGAACCAGTCTAGCAAGCTCACCATGGCAGTTATTACTCTCTCAATATAGGGTGAACATAGAGGTCGGACATGAAGATATTGTGCCAGAGAAGCTCCAGGAAAATACATTTACAGTACTCTATAGAAGACTTACGTTGGGCACAGCAATCTCCAGGTTTAATATCCTATTAGTTTATTCTCTAATAGTTTATTAGTTTAAAATTAGTTTATTCTCTGGGAACGCGGTGGCTCAGGGGCTAGGACACTGAGCTTGTTGATCGAAAGGTCACCAGTGCAGCAGTTCGAATCCCTAGTGCCGTGTGATGGGGTGAGCTCCTGTCACTTGCCTCAGCTTCTGCCAACCTAGCAGTTCGAAAGCACGCAAAAAATGCAAGTAGAAAAATAGGGACCACCTTTGGTGGGAAGATTCCGTGCGCCTTTGGTGTTTAGTCGTGGCGGCCACATGACATCGGACAGCGCTGGCTTTTCGGCTTTGAAACGGAGATGAGCACCGGCCCCTAGAGGTGGGAACGACTAGCACACATGTGCAAGGGGAACCTTTACCTTTACCTAGTTTATTCTCTAACAAATGGACTGGGTCAAGAGCTCCTTAAGGATGTTGTTCCTGATTGAATGGGGACTTAAAAATTGGTTCTCAGGCATAGTCTGATAGTGTTAGCGTTGCATAATGCTCACTCTTAAAAACATGCCCTATTAAACAGTATTGAAAATTTTACAGATTTTTCAAACTGTAACTAATTATAGCTTTCTACCTGTACAAAACAAGACTTTTCACTGTGTAGTTTCTCTATTGAACCCCATCCATGTTCCTTGGATTGATAGGACTTCTGGAACAGAATAGGAAAAGGTAGAATGGGCTATCATCAAGAAGTGCCACAAATAGAAATGTTTACCATTAAGACACTAACTATAATCCTTGGTTTTATCATTAAGACATTAACTATAATCCTTGATTTATTCAGGTTGACATCTTAAGCAATCACATCATGATTTTTTTTTAAAAAAAATTTTTTGTGTTATTGTTATATTCTATGCTATGTTATTATTCCCCTTTTTATTTTTCAGTCTTTCTTAATTTCAGTTTGACACTTGTTTTCTAGAATCTTCTAGAATTTTGATATTTTGATTTCCGTAATAACACGTTGTTATTGCATCATCTCAGACTATTGTTTATTCATTTCCGATATTGTCAGATTATGAGTTAGCTTTATTGTGATCTACCTTAGAACCTGTCTGAACTAAGGAACTGGATACTTGGGTTTTAGTGCAGCCGTATAATAGATTCATGTCTGGTCTTTGGCAGGTTGGCTATTATTCTTCTGCCATAATTTCCTACTTGTCATATCAGAGTAATATACAGCCAATGCAATAAAAGTTTATCGAACACTTTGACTCAAACAGCTAAATAAAGAAAAAGGAATATTCCCCACTGACATCTGAGTACAAAACTCCAAGCCCTTTTTAAAATAAGTCAAATGAAAGGAATTGAATCAGAATTATTTTTTTAACCACTTGGCCGCTATTAATCTGAACCCTGCCTTGACAAGAGCTATTCATTTTTATTTTATTAAATCATGTCAAAATACCATTTTTAGCTAAGTCCCCTGATGGTATCAAAGATCTAAACTGGGAAATACAGGGATAGTAGCTGACATGCAATGTCAGCTGACACTTAATTTGTGGCAAACGGGGTCGGGACCTCATAGGAATAGACTTTGATTCCAACTAATTGATATGTGGCTGCTACAGATTTGCCAGTCTTTATGTGGTAGCATAGATATACTGAGACATACTGTACAATAGTTATTGCCTCATCCCAATAAGAATCCCAAATTCAAAACCTTTTCTCCTTCTTCTGTTCCTCTTGACATTCATATAATGCAGGCATCATTCTTTCCTGGCCTTAGAATTTAACAGTAAAAAAGAGAAGAGAAATGAAAAGTTAATTAGAATTGTAGGATTCTGAAGTTGGAAGGAACCACAAAGATTCAACCAGAGTCCAACCTTCTGCAATTTGCAAGAAAACAAATTGCTTGTCCAGATTCTTAAAAATCTCCAGAACCATCCATGTTTATAGGCAGACAGTTCCCTCCTGTACAAATCTTATTTCAGAATGTCTTTGCTTATGGCTTACATTTAATATATGTTGCGTTATTGGGAAGAAGTACAAATGTTTTACAAGTAGACCACCTATTCAGAATACAACATGGTTTAATTTTAACTGTCATGAGTATTGGTAATCTTTTCTTGAGATCTGTCACATTCAGATGTTTTCAACATGTAATTTCATGGACGTTGGTTTCTAAATAGGATTATCTTGCTAAATCCCATAAGAACACAATTAAAAGGCATTACTTGAATCATTTTGATCAGTTTCTAAATTCCCCCAGAATTTTTTTTTGATACAGTCTTAATATTTCCATTGGGTACGTTTCGTGTTTTGATAGAGACTATATTCAGGAACTGGCATTACATTTTAACTTGGCATAAGAAAATATACCCATACCTCACCAAAATAATCCAAAAAGAGAGGAGATAGATTATGGATATAAATATGGTAGATATAGATAGATAGATAGATAGATAGATAGATAGATAGACAGACAGACAGTAGATAGATAGATAGATAGATAGATAGATAGATAGATAGATAGATAGATAGATAGATAGGATAGAGAAAAAAAACTGGTGATTATAGGCTTCTTAATACAGTTATATAAGGCTCATTTCCAGTTAGAACTAAATGAATTCATTCTCTAGTTCTGTTTCATTCTCATCCAAAGTTTTATTGGATGCATTTGTTTTTAAAATATGTACCGTACATAATTGAAACCCTTCAATGACTTGAGCAGCAGGGATGCAATAGATGTTCTGCCCCCATTGACATAATGGATCAAAGGGAATCTGGAATAGTGTCTCTGGAGGCAAATGATTCAGCAGATAACTTGCTCCTATTGATGTAATGGAGTTTAGTCAATTGTGTACTTTCTCTGCTTAAATAGGTCAGACTTGCTCTTCATGTGTAAGTAAATGCAGCATTTTCAGTATCATCTCCTTTTCCCTGGGTAAAGGCAGCAAATAAATACAGAAACGAGCAATGGGGAAACCACTAGGGCTGGATGATGCTAAGAAATGATTTAGAAGCAGTGCTTTGTCCCTTGCAAAGGTCTGCTCTTCATTATGACAGCTCAATTTCAGATTGGCACAGAACCCTAAAAGACGTCAGGTTGTTTTTTTTTTTTTTTTAATAAACAGCAGAAGAGTACTACATTTTGCAAGAGCCAGAGAGCTTCTTCATAAACATTTCTGAACCATGTGAAGGCCAAGAAGACATGAGCATGTATAAGAAATAAACATCAGACTTGGCTCTTCTCAATGCTCTTCCATCCCTCCTCAAATCTGATTACTTTGTTCCTGTTGCTATAAAGTGTCAGCCAGCCCTTTTACACTGAACACGGTTGTCTTATGCTAATGCTGTATTTCAATGTGTTTTCCTTTCTTGAGTACTTTGAAGGTTTCTCTGAGATCTACAAAACATCCCAGAAAGGTGGGTTTGTCTAAATCAGGGGTCAGCAACCCACGGCTCTGGAGCCACATGTGGCTCTTTCATCCCTTTGCTGTGGCTCCCTGTTGCTGGTTGGCTCCACAATTGATCGGGCTTTCGGTTAGGAGAGGTAGAGGAAAAAGGATGCCGTGCTAGGAGGAGACTATGATGGGAGAACCAGACTTCCGGTCGGCTCCAGAATTGAACAGAGGCTTCCGGTTAGGACCTTTGTGGCTCTTTGAGTGTTTAAGATTGCCGACCCCTGGTCTAAGTAGAAGTAAAAAAAAACAAAAAAAAAACAACCCATAGTATGAGAGAAATGCTTACTTCTATGCCCTAAAAATTGTATGGGTTATTCAGTATTTTGAGTTAGATTATCCATCCTACATACATCACTGTTCTGACAGAAAAGTAAGAGGAGCAGGCAAAGGTACAATTTCCATGTCATTTTCAGGCTGAATAAAAATCTATCCACAGGGTCCTTGTTCCCACGCATGTAACTCAGATGCAGATCCAATTAAATCTGTTTTACTAGCGATTTTGGTAGCTCATAATCATGCCAGATGGATCAAATGTCACCATGTGAGGAATAGAGATCCGATTCACCTTCTCCAAGAAAGGTTTAGTGTCTGTGAGTTCTTTCACAAGGAGAATCTTCACGACATCACTAGCTCCTTCCTCATTGGCCAGAGAGGCAGTAGTGGGCATGGTTTATTTATTTACTTATTTATTTACTTATTTATTTACTTATTTATTTACTTATTTATTTATTTATTTATTTATTTATTGGTTCGATTTATATGCCGCCCTTCTCTGGAGACTCAGGGCGGCTTACAATGCGTTAAGCAATAGCCTTCATACTTTTGTATATACCTGCTTAGTAGGGCTTTCGCCCCCCCCCCCCAAGTGGTGCTCTTTTTATACAAAGTCAGCTTATTGCCCCCACAATCCAGGTCCTCATTTTACCTACCTCAGAAGGCTGGAAAGCTGAGTCAACCTTGAGCCTGGTGAGATTTGAACTCGCAGTAATTGCAGGCAGCTGGCAGCTAAGTACTACTTAACAGCACTTTAGTCCGCTGCGCCACCAAGGCTGAGTGGTTTGGGTGGCCCCAGCCACTCAGAGTTTGTGAAGTAATTTTTTCTGTGCATTGAGTTGCCCGTGAATTTTGTAAAGGGGACTTTTTTTCAGCTTCTCTTTCTCTCCCATTGTTTCTTGAAAGATTCAATAGGCAAAATGTGTCAATTTCTTGGGTTTAAGCATTCCCACAACATGATTGACTGGAAGGAGTTAGTTTAACCCCTGTGTATATATAAGTTTCTTTGGAGCTAAATTTAACCATGTGGGTCAATCAACTCCTTCCTGGTATTCCCAAAAGAAATGTTCTTGCTATTGACCCAGTTAAATGTGACATAGGAATAACTAGAGAGATTTATTGCAAAGCAGGCTTTCAGTCAGTGTCTATTCAGCTCTCCATCCCCTATGTCATATCAGCTCTCAAATTATATTTAGCTGAGAGATATAATTAAAGACTATATTTAAATTAACAAACAAACCCTTATTATGGAATGTTAAAATTCGCCAATATTCAGGTACACAATAGATGTGGTCTAATGAGGAAATAATTTTGCTGAAAGTCTGAGGCTTAAAATTGTTCCATTTTTTTTCCCAAAAAGGAGGGTTTTATATTGCTCATTCTTTGAGAAAAACAAATAATTGCCAATTTCAAATGATTTCCTTACAGCAACAGTGCAGCTGGACAATGCAATGAGTGTGGGCTCATCTTTCTTAAAACTACCTGGAGTGACTCACCATTGAGCTGTCACCAGCCATTTGCAAAGTGATTTATCTTCTTCTTCTAAAACTCTCTCTGACCTACAGTACACCATGGTCTTCAGTTCCGGCACTAATCTTAGGGGTGGCTTAGATCCTTCTTTCCTCTAGGACAAGGGTGTCAAACTCAATTTCATTGAGGGCCACATCAGGGTTGTGGTTGACCTCAGGGGGCCATCCGGGCATGGCCAACAGGGTGGCCAGCTTGATGCCACTCCCGAAACTGCTGGCATGTTTCCTCTTCGCATTGGGTAGAATGGGCCGAAGCCACACTGGCCCAATGTTTCCTCTTGGGTAGACTGAGCCGAAGTGACGCTGACCCAATGTTTCCTCTTTGCATTGGGTGGACTGGGCTGAAGCCACACTGGCCTGATGTTTCCTCTTCGCATTGGGTGGACCAGGCCGAAGCGATGCAGGCTGGCTCTTTACATTTTCCAGGATGGTCCTGTGGACCGGATCTGACCACATCGCAGCCCACATCTGGCCTCAGGCTTTGTGTTTGACACCCCTGCTCTAGGAGGATTTTGTGTGACGGAATTTGTGGCATTCAAACCATAATTCCACTCCATCAAACATCTTCCTTCTCCTCACAAACTAGGACAAATCTACACATCTAGGCAGAGTTAATTTGGTGAAATCTGGTCTGGATTCCCAGGAGAGAGGGGCTGCATTCCAGAGAAGCAAGAGACATTGAAGTTTAGATAGTTTGGTTGGGAGGAAGAAAATCAAGACAACTCCTCCCAGAAATTCTCGGAGTTTATTTTTAATGATGGAAGTAGTTTAGTTTGGCAAGCAAATAAAAGAAACTGGTTTGAAGTTACTCAGCATGTCTTTCTTGGTTTTGGGAACCTAACAGTTAGACTCAATGGAGAACATTTAATTCACTATAGTATGTTCAAGTCAATCATTCTGGCCAGGAGGATCAGCAGGTAGGGTCAAAAAATCAAGATAGTCTCTCTTTTTTATGCATGTGTTGTTAGACAGGGCTTTAATCACACGGCTGTTGCCACCGTCTTGATTTGCTTTTTAACCCTATTTCTGTGGATACTCCTGATTTTGGCTCAGCTTGATAAATAATGAAAAATAAATAAATAAACAGTATTTGAATCCACTCTCAAAGGTCCTTGCCTTGATCTGATGAAGTGCCTCCACAAGATGATTCCAGAGAAATAATACCTAAGTTCAAACACTTTGTTTCAGCAACACATGGCCTCTCACTTTTCCTCATCCCTGCAATTTTTCTGTCATTCAGAGGGATTTGGAGTGGATTTTCAGGCTGGATGAAAGTTAGGGCATCACGCTTGCTCAGGAGCGAAAGAAGACTTACCAAAATGAGAACAAGCAGAATTTTAATGCTTTTTATGTCATAGACTAGTGTCTGTGACAACTGTTCCTACAAGGAAACAACAGCATTTCCATAGGTGTTCTGGTCCGCAAAAGAACTTTGAAATGGGACTCAGGGAGCAGACTATATGACTGCATAGAAAAATGTCCTTGATTTCCTGTTATAATATCTCCAGTTTGTTTATCATGTGTGGATGAATTAAAAACAAGTAAATTGTGAATAAGAGATTTCATGTACAATTGTTCAGAAAAAGTTTTTTTTTTTTTTTGGAAAGGGTGGGGGAAGAAACTTCTCCCACGCAGGAGCATACAGCTGTGTGATTGTGCAACTCTAAATCATTTCGGTTTGTGGGACAGCTATACTCTTGTGCAACTTTCATGGGGAAGACTTGAGACTTGTGCAAGAAGAATGCTAATGGATGGATGAAGAAAGACAGAGGAATGAGGAGAGGCAAGAGGATGCTGGTGGGCTGAATACTCTGATCTGTTTGATTCAGTCAGTCAGTCCCAGAGGTCCCCAGCCAGTAAGGTCACTGCAGAGAATTCTGTGGGCATCTGGGTTGGGAATTATGCTTCGAGGTATTCTTCTATTCCTTAATCCAAGGGTCTCCAACCTTGGCAACTTTAAGACTTGTGGACTTCAACTCCTAGAACTCTGGGAGTTGAAGTCCACAAGTCTTAAAATTGCCAAGGTTGGAGACTCCTACCTTAATCTACAAGTGAGTTATACCTTTTCAATTTTAGTAAGGTAATCAGGATGTCTTTGATTCCAAGTATAAGTGTAATCAAGCAAGTGCCACTCAATGAATGAAAAGCACAGTGGTTCCCTTGAAGTCTTGTAGACTTCAAAAATTGGTTCAGACCAATGGTGGGTTGCCTCTGGTTCGGACCGGTTCACAAGAACCAGTAGTAAAATTGGCGGGAGGCTCCGCCCACTGACCCAGACGTCATCAAAGTTGATCTGTGCATGCACAGAAGCATCTGTGCATGCGCAGAAGAGCGTGTGCTCACGCGAGCAAAGCAAGCACGCACGTGTGGGCACGATGCAAACCAGTAGTAAAGGTAAGTAGAACCCACCCCTGGTTCAGACAAGTTGTAAGAGATTCTCAGTAGAGCATGGATTTATTCTAATGCCAATCGAAAGTATCTTCCCCAGGCCCAGCACACGTTATCAGATAACAGCAGGGCAGGCTGCCTATAAACATGCCTTCTTTAAGGCTGTGATCGTATACTGATCTAGAGTTAAATTGGTAACAAAACAGGCCTTATCAAGAATGAAAGCTCTCCCTGTCTAACTTGAGGATTAACTTAAATCTTTCCTCATTTGACAGTGAGAAACAGAAAAAGACATGCAACATAAACGTGAAATCTATATATTTTTGGATTCTTTGACATTTGTATTTCTATACGTATTTGATCCCTAGATGATTCTATCATTTATTTGAAAAACAAATAATATCTATCCATGGTGGAAGCCAGGCCTGATTTATAAAAAGGACGAAAGGAAGAAATGGTGAAACTGACCGGTTTGGTCAGGGAAAAAGCAATAAAGACTGTTTTGAAAGACTGGAAATTTTATATGGACTTTTTGTTGAAAGAAGTAAAGACTGAATTGATGATTATGGGACTACATAGGGTAAAAGAAAGAAGGTGAAAAGGCAGTGGTGGCAGTTCGCACCACTTGTTAACTTTCTGAGCAGTTTGGCAAACTGGTTGTTGGAAGAAATCATTAGGGTAGAGAACTGGTTGTTAAATTACTTGAATCCCACCATTGGGGAAAGGAATTACAAAGTAAGAAAAAAACAGGGGGAAGAGTAAGATAGTAACTACTCAATAGAAAGAAGAGCAGAAATCATAATTCTATACTTTCTTTTTTTCTTATCTTTCCTTTGATTCTTTATCTTTTTATTGTAGTTCAATAAAAAAAAGTTTAAAAATGAAAACCATGAAAGGTGTAATACAATTTTAGATGCAATGAGCTAAATTTATCCACCGTATTTTTCAGACTATAAAATGCACTGGAGTATAAGACGCACCAAGATTTTGAAGAGGAAAACAAGAAAAAAATAGTTTTTGCCCTCCCCGGCACCCAGGAGCACTCTACAGGCCTCCCAAACCCTCTGCACCAGCGGTGGGTTGTCCCTGGTTCGGACCGATTTGTAAGAACTGGTGGTAAAACTGGCAGGAGGCCCTGCCCACTGCCCCAGATGTCCTCATCAGTAATCTGTGCGTGCACAGAAGCAAGGTACATGCGTGAGCGAAGCGAGCGCGCGCTATCCCATTGTGAACCGGTAGTAAAGGTAAGTAGAGCCCACCTCTGCTCTGTGTGTCCTGTTTTTGTGAAAAATGGGCCCGTTTTTTCAAAAATTGTATGTGCAGAGGGTTTGGGAGGCCCCCAGAAACACTCTACAGGCCTCCCAAACCCTCTACACATCCTGTTTTTATGAAAAACAGGCCCGTTTTTTTGAAGAATAGGCCCGTTTTCATGAAAAATGGGCCGGTTTTTGGCCTCCCAAATCCCCCATGTGTCACATTTTTGTTCTCCCCAGCTGCCAGGAGCACTCTCCCAAACTCTCTGCACATCCCGTTTTTGTGAAAAATAGGCCTGGTTTTGGACAAAACGGGACACACGGGACAGGGTTTTGGGAGGCCAAAAATGTATTCGGTGTATAAGACGCACTAACATTTCCACTCTCTTTTAGTGGGGGGAAAGTGTGTGTCTTATACTCCAAAAAGTATGGTATATTGCATATGTAATTGTTATTCAAAAACATATTTGGGAAGCTTACCCCACTCAAATCTAGCAATATGCATACACATATTTAATACCAGGGTTAAGCACCTTAGTTGAAACAATCTCCAATCAGGATTTTTAATGGAGATTTGAGTAGAGCTATGATCAGCTATTCTAATCTCCTTGCTTATCTTCGTTGTTAACACTACCAATAACTTTTTTCTCCAATTCTTTTAAAAACAGTAAAGATGCTCTTAAGTCAGACTTGAGTTTGGTTCACTATATTGACACAACCATACAGTTTTATTGGCATAATATGAAAGCAATTTGCCATTGCCTTTAATATCAAAGAACTACCAACTCAGACAAACAAGTAGTAAACAATAGCTTAATCAAGGAACTATCAGGCAGAAAACAACACTTCTATCCACACTGACAAAGCAAGTTACCGTATATACATGGAGCAAACCCCACACCCTTCTAGCACTGATGATGCTACTTAGTTGGGTATAGAAAGATCTGCAAGAAAACAACCAAGCTCAGAGAACACCAAGGATGCCACCTGAGGTACAAATATTCTCTTCTATTGATACTAGTTTTCAAGTCTGATTCTTTTTAGTGTCCAACTCTGAGGAGAGCAACTGACCAAAAAAGCTTGACAAGAGATATCTTGATGTAGTTTGGGTCACACACTATATGAAGGATACACATTTTTCCTAAGTGAAGCAAGCTTTGTTGTTGTTAGTTGCGAAGTCATGTCTGACCCATTGCGACTCCATGGACAACGTTCCTCCAGACCTTCCTGTCTTCTACCATCCTCTGGAGTCCATTTAAGTTCACGTGGACTGATTCAGTGACTCCATCCAGCCACCCCATTCTCTGTCGTCCCGTTCTTCTTTTGCCTTCAATCTTTCCCAGCATTAGGCTCTTCTCCATGAGTCCTTCCTTCTCATTAGGTGGCCAAAGTATTTGAGGTTCATCTTCAGGATCTGGCCTTCTAAAGAGCAGTCAGGGTTGATCTCCTCTAGGACTGACTGGTTTAATTGCCTTGCAGTCCAAGGGACTCACAGGAGTCTTCTCTAGCACCATAGTTCAAAGGCCTCAATTCTTTGGTGCTCGGCCTTTCTTATGGTCCAACTTTCACAGCCATACATTGCAACTGGTAAAACCATAGCCTTGACTATACACACTTTTGTTTTCAAAACAAGCTTAGAGAACAGAATTAAGGAGAATCAGGAAACTGGACAGTAAATCCTATCAGGAAAGATTGAAAGAATTAAATATATTTTAATGTAATGCATTTTTTCCAATTTTGTTTAATAAAAGAGACTTTATATTCAAAATATTTTTGAGGGAGAAGATAATTATAATGATATTCTCAAAGAATGGAGTGCAGAGATCTTGCACTGTTTCGGCTGCAAGATGAAAAGAGGTTTAGTGCTAACATTCTACCTTTCATTGTGCAATTGTGTCTCCAACAATCTTGCAATTCTCCTTTCTTTCTATATTGCCATGAAATATTCAAAGGTCAAAATCCCATTGGTGTTTGGCTTTGGAAAGGAAGAAGACTTTAGAGAGGTGGATTACCAGAAAAGATCCATGTCAGCAGTCATGCTCTCTGCCAGCTACAACAATAAAATTAGTTGAAAGTTAATCCCAAGAGAAATCCAAATCTAATTTTCAAGCATCAAGAAAACAAAGTAGAAAAAAAAAGAAAGAAAATAGTTTCATCAGGGTGGGGATTGAGGAATTGCACAGCAACTTTCAGCACAGCAGCATTATTAAGTATATTTAGCCCTGAGAAGTAAATAAAAATGAGGGTGGAATAAGAGCTCGGACTGAAGGTTGTCAAACAGAAGGAAACCACAACCTATTTAGTAAAAATATCAAAAAAGAAGGAACCACAAGCAGTTAGGAATGCAATACTTGTCTTAGGTTATAGGAAGACAGGTTTTGGTATAATACAGATAAAAATATCCTGAAATAAGATTAGTTCAGTGATCCAGGAGAGAGTTGGCATCCCTATCACTGGCTGTGTTCATAGGATGCTAGGCAGCCATCTCTCTGGGGTCTTCTCATTTGATTCTGGTGCTGAGGCTCAGTGATGTAAATCAGTGGTCACCAACCACTGGTGGTTCATGAGAAAATTTTGATGCAGAAAAATTATTTGCATTTTTTATATTGCACTAAATACTATTTATCTTTTTTTAAAAAAAAAATCATATTAGTAGTCCTTGGGATTTAAAATTATGAATGTACTGGTCCCTGACAGTGGTGAAATGTAAAATTTGTTACTACCGGTTCTGTGGGCGTGGCGTGGGGGGGGGTAATGTGACTGCAATCATCAGAGGCTTTTTTTTTTATTTTTAAAAGCATTTTTTCTACAACCTCTTCGGCCAAAAAAATGCTTTTAAAAGCCTCTGTCGATCAGGCAACTCAGCTGGGATTATCAGAGCCTTTTAAAAGCATTTTTTTCTACAACCTCTTCGGCCAAAGAGGTTGTAGAAAAAAATGCTTTCAAAAGCCTCTGATGATCCCAGTTGAGCCACGTGATCATCAGAGCTTTTTTTTTTTTTTTTTACTTTTAAAAGCATTTTTTCGGGCCGGAGAGGTTGTAGAAAAAATGCTTTTAAAAATTAAAAAAAAAGCCTCTGATGATTGCACGGCTCAGCTGGGCATGGGGGGGGGGGAGCAGGGATGTTTGCTACTGGTTCTCTGAACCATCTGCCACCATCGCTACTGGATCGCCCGATCCGGTCCAAACAGGGAGCATTTCACCCCGGTCCCTGACGTCTGAAAGGTTGGTAACTCCTGATGTAAATGGCTCCTTATAACTATGCAAAGTCCTCAATTTACAACCAGAATTCAGACTGGAATCTCTGTCACTAAGTGATGCAGTCATTAAGTGAGTCAGTTTTATAAGCTCTCTTTTTTGCCATGCCCGTTAAGCAAATCACACCGTTGTTAAGAGAATCTGCCTTCCCTCACCGACTTTACTTGTCAGAAGCCCCTTGGGAAAGTTGCAAATGGTGATCATGTGGCTTCAGGATGTTACAACTGTTGTAAATACATGCCAGTTGTCAAGTGCCTAAATTTTGATCATATGGCTGTGGGGACTCTGTAATGGGCACAAGGACCAGACCTAAGTCAATTTTTCAGTACCATCATATCTTTGAATAGTCATTAAATGAATAGTCATAAGTCAAGGACTATCTCCAGGTTGCTTTGGAAGAATTACCAGGTTCTTTTTTTTCTTTTTTCTTTTTTTAGAAAAGCATTCAGCAAGCACCAAGGAAATGTTAAAAAAAAATTGAAGATCTTTTCCTTTGTTAACTACAAACATAGTTATCAATATCAAGAGCTCTGGTAGCACAGTGGTTAGAATGCAGCATTGCAGGCTAACTCTGCCCACAGCCTGGAGTTCAATCCTAACCGGCTCAAGGTTGACTCAGCCTTCCATCTTTTTAAAGTCAGTAAAATGAGGACCCAGATTGTTGGGGGCAATAGGCTGACTCTGTAAACTGCTTAGAGAGGGCTGTAAAGCACTGTGTATATAAGTCTAAATGTCATTGCCATTGCTATAATTGAATCTTCATTCTCATATATGTTAATTTGCTGAAAAATTATATTATTTTTCCAAACAATGAAAACAATCAAACATATTTTGTTTAACTTTTGTTTCTGGCTTCTCTCTCTCTCTCCCCCCCCTCCATCCCGTGTCTCTCTCTCACAATGCATGTGCATATATCTATGAAAGGGAAAAATGAAGATGTCCCTGAAGTGCATATCATGGTTATTTTTGCACAATGGATAATATAATTTCCAAGTCTAGGTCTAAACTGCATGACAGGCGGAAATTAAATAAGAGCAAAAGTCATTTCCAGCAAAAAGAGTACTTTTCTGTTTTTCAAGCTGGATGCAAAAGATTTGTCAGAAAAAGTTTATCCAATTGTTCATGACCATTATGTCCACTGTTAAAGATGGATCTAGCCCAATAACTCAAAGACAAATTTCAATTCTTTTCTGTATCTTTATTGTAGGTTTATTGGCACTAAAGGTCACTGACCTTGTACCTTTCTCCTTCAGGTATACATCTGGAATGAATTGTGGACCTCGTGGTTGGAGCTATTATACCCAGGAGGAGGGGCAAGGAGGTAAGGAGTGGTCACAGGGGTTATGGGATATATGGTCAGTTAATCCTTGCAGGGCCGGGTGATCAGGGAGGTGTTGTAGTTAGACATTTACCATGACAAAACCCCCTCTAAATGTCTAACTGGGTACCTGGAGAAGTGGTTATATATGTACAGAGAATATACATGCACAGGTATGGATCACATGTAAACACACATTTTGGACATGAGGTACGCATGCTGTTTATGTGGTAGGGGTTTAGTGAGAATATCTGCTGTTTGCTCCTCTGTGTCACAGTGTACTGCCTTAATGAAACCTATCTCTGAAAACTGCCTGACGTGTTTGCACTTAATGTCAATGTGCCTAGATCGCTGTCCTACAGCATCGGCCCTTGGGATCTCTATTGGTGCTTTGTTGTCTTCGGATGGCTATTGGATATGAGGGTTCAGCCCAAATGCTGCAGAGCAGGTCATCAAACCACACTAAGTTGTTTGCAGCCTTGGATAGACAAACGAATTCTGCTTCCGTAGTTGATGTGGCCACCAGTTTTTGCTTTCCAGTGTACCAATGGATGGGGCAATAGTTGAGTAGTAGCACATAGCCGGAGGTGCTTTTTCTGCTTTTTATGTCCCCAGCCCAATCAGCGTCAGCGTAGCAGGTTAGTTTTGGTTTCTCGGATATTTCTGGCTCTAGGCAGAGTTGGGCATCCGCGCTGAATTTTAAGTACCTAAGTAGTCTTTTGATGGCATTCCAGTGTGTTATTGTGGGTTTGCTTACGTGTCTGGACAGCAGATTGACGGCTAAGGCGATGTCGGGCCTGGTCCAGTTGGATATATACAATTTATTGTCTGTGAAGGGTTCAGATTCCTCGTACATAGTCTTCAGGAACTCTGGCTGCATGGGAGTCTCGCTGGGTTTTGCTTCGGACATGTGGCATTTGGACAGCAGCTCAATGATCTTTTCTCTCTGGGAGAGGCGAAAACCTTTGTCGGTTTTCATCACTTGGACCCCTAGGTATTTATCGATCTTTCCAAGTGACTTTAGGGAGAAGTGGCTACCCAGCTCAGTGGCGAACTTGTCACATCTGTCCTTGTGTTTGCTGATGTACAAGATGTCGTCCACGTAAACGAGCACGCCTTCGAATGTGTTGTCTTCTCTCTTCGTGAAGAAGCATTTGTCAGCTGAAGTGGCTTCGAAGCCCATGGATCTGAGAGCCTTGGCTAGGCAATCATACCACTTTTGCCCAACTGCTTGAGTCCATACAGGCTTTTGTTCAGCAGCCAGGTCTGGTTCTCGCCCTCGTTGTACCCAGGCGGTGCTTTGACGTATATCTCTTTGTCCAACTCGGCGTGCAGGTACGCTGTTTGTACGTCCCTAGAAAACTTCCAAGCCCAGTATGGTGGCCACCACCAGGGCGCTTTTGACACTCTCCACCCTGACGGTAGGCGAGTAGGTGTCTGTATAGTCTTCGGGGTATCTTTGGGCGAAACCCTGTGCGACTAGTCTTGCCTTGTACAGGACCTTGTTGTCTTCTAATGTCTTAACTCTGAGTACCCATTTGGTTCCTATTGGTCTTTTGTCCTCTGGAATTTGGGCAGGTGAGTATACCTGGAGGTTCCTTAGGCTCTCCATCTCTTTCTCCATGGCAGACATCCATTTTTCTTTCTCTTCCTGGGGGAGCCCGAGGATGTCTTCGTATGAGCTGGGCGTGAAATGGGTGTTGTGGATGGCCATGACGTAGTCTTCCAGCTTCCTTGGCAGCTTGTTTCTGTTTTCCCTGACTGGCCTGCTGGGGGTTGGCTTGGTTTCCTGCATGTTGTCTGCCTCTTTGTTTGTCAGGTCATCTATCTTCAGGGAAGGGTGCCCTTCTTTCCACTCTCTGACGCTCGCTTTGCGATTGTTGGCTTTATGCTCTCTGACCTCTCTGACTTCCTTTTTCCCCTGGCCATGTTCGAGTGTAACCCTATTGGTGGGGATGTTGTTGGAGTGTACCCTTGACCAGTTTGCATTTTCGTGGAAGCTGGCTGACCTGGAAACGACAAAACGGTTGTTGTTGTCGACAAATCTGTAGCCCTTTGTGCCTGGTTCGTAACCCACGAATTTCAGTCTTTTTGATAATTTTTCCCCTTTCTTTCTTAACTGCCTGGGGATGTGGACATCGGCTGGGGCACCGAATATGTGTAAGTGTGCGATGTTGGGCTTTCTGTTGTATAGCATCTCGTATGGTGTCTTATTGATAGAGCTTGACCACAGTCTATTCAGGGTGTAATTGGCGTAGTGTAGTGCCTCTGACCAGAAGTGCTGCCCCATCCCAGCATCCTCCAGGGCACACCTCATCATCGTTTGCAACACCCTGTTTTTTCTCTCTACGACCCCATTCTGGAAGGGGGAGAAAGGTGAAGAGGTGTAATGCACTATGCCCTGTTCTCTCAGCCACCTCGTGAATTCCTTGGCCATGAATTCTGAGCCCCTGTCTGTCATTATTTGTCTTATTTTCATGTTATGTTGCATATCTACTCTTCTGTGGAATTCTTTAAATCTTTGGGATACTTCGTTTTTGTGTCTGAGGGAGTAGACATACCCGTATCTGGTGTAGTCATCCACAATCGTGAGGAAGAATCGCTTCCTATGCCCCACAGAGGGTTTCAATGGCCCTACCAAGTCCATATGCACTAATTGGAAGGGGGACTCTGTGGTTCGTTTTGATTCCCTGGGGATGGCTTTGACCTTGATCTTTGAACGCTTACAGATTGAACACTCTAAATAGTTTTCACAGTTCTTTACTTTGAGACCTTCGGTACATTCCGTCATTCTCTTTACAATGGGAAAGCTTATGTGTCCCAGTCTCCTGTGGAGGAGGTGGGCGCAGTTATCATGCAATGGCTTCCTGATAGATACAGACTTGTTGACATTCCCATTGCAACTCCCTGCCTCTTGCTGTACCCCCTCTACTTCTGGACATTCATCTATTTCATGGTTCGTGCTGGTGTCAATGCCTTCTTCCTCCCTTGCGTTGGGTGTGAAGTAAGGAAGTCCCTCATGTATGGTTACCTTTCCTATCTCTTTCCCTTGCTTGATCAAGTGTGCTTTTCCGCCCTTGAACCTTATTTCTATGTTTGTGTCCCGTGTCAGTTTTGTGATGGCTAGTACATTGTGGGGTATCTCTGGCATGTACAGTACCCCTTTTAGATCCCCTATCTGTGTGATGTGTACGTGTGAGTGAGTCTAGCAGCCCTGGGTTACAAGTAGTGTGGTTTGTGGCCCCTGAGTCCAGGAGCCATGTGTTCCTCTCTACCTTATGTTTATCAGTTGGGTCATCGTGACTGATCCCGTACATAGAGCCTGAGTTACTGTCCCTGGAGTTGTCTCTGCGTTCGTGATGCTTCCTGGGATTGGGTGACCACCCTCACCCCCTTTCCTTTGGGTACCTGCGTTCAGGTGACCGCCCCCCTCTGTTGTCATGTTGTCCCCTATCCCTATGGTTCCTGGGACAGTCCCTCTTTAAGTGGTTCCTTGATCCACAAGAGTAACATTCTGAGGTGTCCCTGGCCCTATCATGGAATTCCACCCTTTTTGTGGGTCTAGGATCCCTCCTGGACAGTTGGCGGTCCCTCCTCAGGGTGTCCTCTGCAATGAGCTGACTGGTTAGTGTGCCTAGTGTTAGGTATTGCAAGCTGAGGCTATTCAGTTGGGTTATGAAGCTGTCCCAACTACTATCAAGAGAGTTTATGATTATGCTTATCATGCTCTCTTCAGTGATGATTTTCCCCCTCTGCATGAGCTCTGCCCTTGTAGCATTCATCTTTAAAATGTGCTCATTCATGGGGATTGCCGCCTTGTGTTTGGTGGAATGAAACTCCCTAGATATTCTAGTGGTTGTGGCTCTACTCTGGCTGTAAAACAGATTACATAGTTTTTGCATAACATCATAAACAGTCAGATTGTCTTCGATAGATGGATACATAGCAGATGGAATGGAGGTTAACATGATACAAAATGTCCTGTGATGAATACAGTCAGTCTCCAGTGACCAGGGCTTTTGGGGAGGTCTATTGGCTAAAAACAGTGCATTCTCTCTCATGAGAGCAATTCTCAATTGCTGACTCCATTCTATAACATTACCCCCATCTAACTGTAACTTTGGCAAATTGGCATAATTTGCCCCAGAAATGTTAGTAAGGTTACTTACTGGGGGGAGCTGTCTATGGTCCAGACTGTGATTGAACTCACAATAAGGCTTTGGGATGTCTGTGATCATTCTGTACTTGCTTGGATCTATGTAGCTTGCTTCTCTTGTTACAGGAAGGTACTGGGCATGCGCGAAGCTCATTCCGCACTGGAGTCCATCGGGTGAGGTTCCTGCTGTTGGAGCTCCCAGGCCTAGGCCCAGGCCTGCCGGTGGGAGGCTGGACCCACCCCTGGTGGGTCCGAAGGTTCCTCCTGAAGGTGGACACCACTGCTGGACGGCTGGATCCCCGGCGAAGAAGGGAAGAAGGTGAGGAGGCAACGCGGTCGTAAGTCGAGGACTTCCGTGGGTCGGTGGCGCAGCAGCAGCGGAGGTCGTAGGTTGAGGATTCCCTGCACTCAGCGGCTCGGCGGTGATGGCGGCGGCGATGGATCCTCCCTCGTGGTCGCTGGTCCCTGGTCGCGTGGATCGGCCTGATTGAGGTCATGGCGTGGGTGAGTGGCTGGTTCTTCTCTTTTCCCTCGGGCCTCGCGTAGTTGGTGTAGCGGGTGGTGAGTTCGAGTCCTGCGGTTGATTCTTCCTGCAGGTGGGCGGTTTCTTGCGCCGGTTGTTGGTGTGTGTGGTGTCTCTAGTTGGCTGTGACTCGGTTGCCTGGTCGTCGTTGGTTGTCCTGGCCTTTTTGCGTCTTCCAGGATTTTTTTCTGACTTTTTGAGTGCTGCGGGGGGCTCAAAAGCAGAGCCAAGGGCAGCGGTAATGGTCTCGATTGCTTTCTGCAACTCGAGATCGGTAGGTGATTTTTTCTTAGTTTTTGTAGTTTCTTCGTGGTCGCTTTCAGAGTTGGATTCTTCGTAGTCGCTTTCTGTGTCCCCCTCGTCTGTTTCGGGGTTTGGGCATTTTCGTGCCAAGGGATTCAAATCCTGGCTTCCCATTGGCTGGTGCTTGTCCCAAGATGGCTGCCAGGAAGAGGGCGCGAAAGTGGATTCGGCCAGCTCGGGATCATTGGGTTGGGGTGGCCTACCCTTTTCTGCTTGCTTTTCTCCCTCGGTGGTCTTTGGGGCCTCAATCGCTGCTTCTTGCTGCTCGAAGAGGCTTTGAAGGTCCGCGATGAGGTTTTCTTTGTCGCTGCTTGCCTCCATCGGTTTCAGGATGGAGAGTTTGAATTTATTCATTTTCTGTGCTGTTTCTTCTTCCAGGGCGGTGATTTTTTTTTAAGGCCCCTCTTCATGTGATTGTGAGTCCAGGCTGGAATCCTGCTCGCTTCCAGCTTCTGTCTCCTCCATGGCTGTGGCTTTGGTTGCAAGTTTCTCAGCCATCTTCTTGGTAAGAGCTCTGGTCTGTGCTCTGTTTGCTTCTTCAGGGTAGATGTTGGGTTCAGTCATTATCTGGAGTTATGGGCAACCATCCTCTGCTACAATTTTGTTAAAGATGGATCTAGCCCAATAACTCAAAGACAAATTTCAATTCTTTTCTGTATCTTTATTGTAGGTTTATTGGCACTAAAGGTCACTGACCTTGTACCTTTCTCCTTCAGGTATACATCTGGAATGAATTGTGGACCTCGTGGTTGGAGCTATTATACCCAGGAGGAGGGGCAAGGAGGTAAGGAGTGGTCACAGGGGTTATGGGATATATGGTCAGTTAATCCTTGCAGGGCCGGGTGATCAGGGAGGTGTTGTAGTTAGACATTTACCATGACATCCACCCAAAGTTGAGCTTGCCTGAAGGAAACTAGCTTTTTCTAATACGATGCCTAACAAAAGATTTCTAATGTACGAGACGTATATATATATATATATATAATACGCCTAAAGATAGTTGGTTGAGGAGACAAACATGTTGATATCATGTTTTCCTTTTTTTTTTTTTAAACGTAGCATGTGCAGAGATGGGATGTTGAAGCTCTTTCTTGGGGGAAAGAGATGCTTTTTAAACATGCCAACAGTACTTCAAAATAGCATTAAAGTCTAGCTGAGGGAACATGATTGTCACATCAAGCTGACTTGGCCGAACCTGGAATTAAACAAGGAGGGGATACATTGTTTGATTGCTATAGCCTCTTCTGTTCTTCTCAGCCAAAGGTGAGATGTCCTTAAGCATCTTCACTATAATTATCAAGGGGAAAAAAATTCCCTTCCTAAAAACAAGAGTCTGAATTACAAGGTTGTAGCTTTTTTTTTTTTACACGCTTCATTTATCTGTGGAATTCTGGAATAACAAAAATAAAATAAAAATAAAAACAAATACAGACTATTTAGGCCAAATCTATTGAAGACATCATTTTCCCTCCTACGTTATTGCGGATTAATTAATATATAGAGGAAATGTTTAAAATATTCTGAAGAAGATGCTGTAGGCTTCCAGGGAATAAAAACTGCATGATCGAATGCTCCCTCAGCAGACCTGCTACGGCATGAACAGATACACATGTGCTGTATGTATTTGGGAGTATTGCAGATGCCCACAGACAGTTTATTTCTTGAGCTGAATGTAACCCACAAGCAGGAATTCAGTTACTTTATGATGCAGATATAGGTAATTCTCTGAAAAATGCCTGACAAGTTTTGCAACTTCAACAACTATCACTAATAAGAGGCTGGGGTCAAAGGGAAGGCAGCATAAAGGACAAAGGAAGAAATAACTGTTATTAGAGCATGATTGGGGTATGATCAGGTTCAAGTGAGGAGATATCCTAAGCAAGTGGGCAACCATGGCAACTTTGCGACCTGTGGACTTCAATTCCCAGAATTCCTGAGAATTCCACGCTGGCTGAGGAATTCTGGGAGTTGAAATCACAAGTCATAAAGTTGCCACAGTTCCCCACCCTTTCCCTATGCCAAGTCTCTTCTTTTCAGGCAACCTTTGTAGTCTGAACCCATTCTTCCCTGCTCAGAGGACAGGCATCTCTGATTTCAGATAATTTTCTATTGCAAAGAAGGTATAATCCTTTATTACAAGCAAGCACTCCCTTGCATCTTCATTCAGGGATATGAGATTTTTTTTTTTTTTTTAAATGCTGAATTCAAGCTACTCAAGGCAGAAAAATGTATTAAAATATTTTGAGCCTGCTCTATGTTGACACCTTGTGGTTTGATATACATAGCATTGAAAATAAACTGCTCAGAAAAAAAATATAAGGTAAGGGACAAAGGTGTTTCAAATGGTGGCACTGAATTATATCCTGAAAACATTAATCTGTTGATGTATGAAAAGTTTAGGATTTAGGCAGGAATGGAGAAGACTGTTTTACTCCAGGGGAAAAAAACTTTTGTGGATCTGACTTGAAGTGGACGGAAGATATATATGATAAAGTGATTATTATTTATTAGATTTTTATCCTAACTTTATTATTTTATAAGTAACTCGAGGCGGTGAACATACTTAACATTTCTTACTCCTCTGATTCTCCCCCCTCATTTGTGATCTTATTCAGGAGGGGGGAGCGGACCTGGCGGGTATTACGGAGACCTGGTTGGGCCCGGAGGGAGGGGTCCCTCTGGTAGAAATGTGCCCACCAGGCTTCCACGCATTCCATCAGCCGAGGTCACAGGGGAGGAGTGGGGGAGTAGCGGTTGTTATTAGAGAAGGCCTTAGGCCGAGGGAGGCCACTGTCCCTCAGACGGCCGGCTGTGAGTCTCTCCTCGTGAAGTGGGGTCATGGGGTTCAGATGGGTTTGTTGATCACGTACCTGGCTCCCTGCCACGTGGCAGCAGCTCTGCCCGAGCTTCTCAATGTTATCGCCGCGGTGGCGGTTGATACCCCCAGACTTATGGTCATGGGGGATTTCAACCTGCCGTCCACGGGTGAGGCATCTGAGGCAGCTTGGGAGTTCATGGCTTCCATGACGGCTATGGACCTAACCCAGTTAATTCATGGCCTTACACACGCGGGGAGAAACACGCTGGACTTGGTTTTTGTCTCTGGACAGTGGCTGAGTGATCTCGAGATAGGGGATATAGTCATCGAGCCCTTGTCATGGTCGGATCACTCTCTTCTTCACCTTGACCTTCGAACCGCTGCACCCCGCCACAGGGAGGCGGAACCGACAAGATGGTACCGCCCCAGGCACCTGATGGCACCTGACAGGTTCCAGATGGAGCTTGGGCCAATCCCTGAGGTTCTGGCTCACGCCTCGACTGGAGACCTAGTGACCGCCTGGGATAGGGCAGCCGCTGGAGCTCTGGATCAAGTCGTGCCTTTGCGGCCTCTGACCTGGTGCCGATCTCACCTGGCTCCTTGGTTCAACAAGGAGCCAAGAGAGATGAAGTGCCAGAAAAGATGCCTAGAGAGTAGTTGAATCTGACCGGACACTGGTAAGATCTCATATTAAGAATTACTTAGTGGCAATAAAAGCAGCAAAATGTACCCATTTTGCTGCTCTTATTGCGTCATCAGATAATTCGCCCGGCCGCCCTGTTTAGGGTGACCTGCTCCCTGCTCCACCAGGAAGCGCGGGAGGACCCCTTGGAGGGAAGAGCCGAGGATTTTGTTCAGTATCTGTATGACAAAATCACTCAGATTCGGGAAGATCTGGACTCCGACTGGGTAGATCCAGCGGGGATGACAGAGGCAGGTCCTGAGAATGTTATCTGGGATGAGTTTGATCCTGTGACCCCTGAGGACATAGACAGGATTCTGGGTAGACTAAATGCGACCACATGTTTGTTGGACCGTGCCCCTCCTGGTTAGTGCTGGCTTCCTGGGAGGTGACACGAGGCTGGCTCCAGGGGATTATAAATGCTTCATTGGGCGAGGGTGTCTTTCCCGCCGCCTTGAAAGAGACGGTGGTGAGACCTCTCCTCAAGAAGCCTTCCCTGGACACGGCAGTATTGGCTAACTATCGTCCAGTCTCCAACCTTCGCTTTGTGGTGAAGGTTGTTGAGAGTGTGGTTGCACGACAGCTCCCCCAGTACCTGGATGAAACGACGTATCTAGATCCGTTCCAGTTGGGCTTCAGGCCTGGGTACAGCACGGAAATGGCATTGGTCGCATTGGTGGATGATCTCTGGAGGGCTCGGGACAGGGGGTGCTCCTCTGTCCTGGTCCTGTTAGATCTCTCAGAGGCTTTTGATACCATCGACCATGGTATCATGCTGCACCGGTTGGAAGAGCTGGGGGTGGGAGGCACCGTACTACGGTGGTTCTCCTCCTTTCTCTCTGACTGGTCGCAGTCTGTGTTGACGGGGGGGCAGAGGTCGACCCCGAGGCCCCTTATATGTGGGATGCCACAAGGATCGGTCCTCTTGCCCCTTTTGTTTAACATTTATGTAAAGCCACTGGGCGAGATCATCCGTGGTTTCGCGGTGGAGTACCATCAGTATGCTGACGACACCCAGCTGTACATCTCCACCCCAGACCACCCCAACAATGCCCTTGAAGTAATGTCCTGGTGCCTGGAGGCCGTACGGATCTGAATGGGGAGAAACAGGCTCAGGCTCAACCCATCCAAGACTGAGTGGCTGTGGTTTCCGACGTCCCGATATAGTCAGCTGGTGCCATCGCTGACTATTGGGGGCGAATCATTGGCCCCCACGGAAAGGGCTCACAACTTGGGTGTCCTCCTGGACTCACGGCTGTCTTTAGAAGAGCACTTGACGGCTGTGACTCGGAGGATTTTTCATCAGGTTCGCCTGATTCGCCAGTTCCGTCCCTTCCTAGATTGGGACTCCTTACGCACGGTCACTCATGCCCTCGTCACCTCCCGTCTGGACTATTGTAATGCTCTCTACATGGGGCTCCCCTTGAGGAGCACTCGGAGGCTCCAACTGGTGCAGAGTGCGGCCGCGCGGGTGGTGACGGGAGCGATGTGGCACTCTCATGTAACACCTCTCCTGCGTGAGCTGCACTGGCTCCTGGTGGTCTTCCGAGTGCGCTTCAAGGTTTTGGTTATCACCTTTAGAGTGCTCCATGGCTTAGGACCTGGTTATTTACAGGACCGCCTGCTACCACCAATAGCCTCCCACCGACCAGTACGCTCCCATAGAGAAGGGCTCCTCTGGGTGCTGTCAGCCAAACAATGTCGACTGGCGGCCCCCAGGGGGAGAGCCTTCTCTGTGGGGGCACCTACTATCTGGAACGAGCTCCCCCCAGAGATACGGAGGATCCCGGATCTGCGTACCTTCCGTCGCGCGCTCAAGACCTTCCTATTTCATCAAGCCGGCCTGACCTAAGTCTTTCCCCTTTTTAAATGGAAATTTTAAATCTGGTTTTAAATTATTGGGGTTTTAAATTTGTTCAGCCAAATTATTTAATTCGTTTTAATCTATTTTAAATTTTGTATTTATATGTTTTATTCTATGGCTGTTCACCGCCCTGAGTCCTTCGGGAGTAGGGCGGTATACAAATTCAGTAAAATAAAAATAAATAAATAAAAACAACCTTGTGAGGCGGGTTAAGCTAAAATTATATATATAATTTTCTTTTTTCCTATTTTATATTTGGGGGGTGCTTTTTATCATCAATTATTGTCTTTCATTAATTTTTTTCTTTTTCTAGAGAGAGGGGGGAAGGAGGGAGAGAGGGAGGGAGGGAGGGAAAGATGGAGAGAGAGAGAGAGAGAGAGAGAGAGAGAGAGAGAGAGAGAGAGAGAGAGAGAGAATAAACTGTTAATGACTTTTTCCTGATTCTTCTCTAGTTAAATCTAAAATGGTTTCTTGCTGCCACCTAGTGATAACCAACTAAATTTTTTGAATCTCTTTAAACAAAAGTTTAAACCAGAGGATTGGTACAACATAGAATTAATATGAATTAAATAGTAGTCCGATCCAGTATTGTTATGCAAACAGATATACTTGCCATGCAGATCAAAACTCTGAACAATCTGTTGCTAGCATAACAGATCTGAAGAAAATGTTGGCCAATTCCCATGGCTAACTGGGAGATCTGAGTTCTAGTCCTGCCTTATGCATGAAAGCCAGGTGGGTAACTTTGGGCCAGTCCCTACCTCTCATCCCAACCCACCTCACAGAGTTATTTTTGTGGGAAAATAGGAGGAGGAAGGAGGTTTAGGTATGTTCAATGCTTTGAGGTATTTATAAAAATAAAACTGTCTCTAGTATTTCAACAATAATAATAATGAAAAAGATATCTTCTTCCAATATCTCATCCCTTATGAGTAATCAAATTATTTAAAAAAATATTTAAAATTATTTAAAAAACCTAATCAGGAAAGGTTTATTAAGAGCTATCAGGAATAGTAACATACATATTTACCCTTAATCAAATAAATCTAATTTTTAATCCAATTTATTACTTCCCCTAAAATATAAAACAAAAGAATTCTTTATAAACCATTCTTTAAAGCTTTGTCATTCAATCCTGGTTAAAAAAAAAAAAAAGTGAAATCCCATGAATATCTACTAGAAATTGTAACATATATACTTTAACCCTGGTAAAATAAATTCACTTTATAAATCTTTGTTTTCTTTTAAAAAGCTTGATCTTTGATCCGATCAAATAATGACCCAGAAGTTGATTTCTTATCTTTTTCTCTTTGTCTCTTTCTCTTTGTCTCTTTCAGGAACAGCTTGGGGAATTTAACACCTTCCTTTTGTAAATCCAAGATGAGAGGGTTTTCCATGTCAGTCTTCTGATTTATTATTTGCGTATCCCTTTTAATTATTAAAACATTGACTGGTTTCATTTGTAAAATCCATGTTGGCATAATTTTCCATATCGCTTTTATATTCTGGCATTTTAAAATCAGTTTTCAAATCTTTCTACATCACTTTTGTAATCTATCATTTTTTAAAATCGAAATCCATATTCAAATCAATCTCAGTCTTTGTTTTCATCAATTGTTCTTCTTCTGTTAGTATCAAGCAATATAGTAACTTCTGAGTCTATTATCCCAAACAACCTTAATTTCTTCTATAGTCAAATAGTGTTACCCTATTATATTAGTTTTGCAATTGGACTGCAAGGCGATCAAACTGGTCAGTCCTAGAGGAAATCAACCCTGACTGCTCTTTAGAAGGGCAGATCCTGAAGATGAAACTCAAATATTTTGGCCACCTAATGAGAAGGAAGGACTCACTGGAGAAGAGCCTAATGCTGGGAAAAATTGAGGGCAAAAGAAAAAGGGGACGACAGAGAACGAGGGGGCTGGATGGAGTCACTGAAGCAGTAGGTGTGAGCTTAGATGGACTCCAGAGGATGGTAGAGGACAGGAAGGCCTGGAGGAACGTTGTCCATGGGGTCGCAATGGGTCTGACACAACTTCACAACTAACAACAACAGCATTATATTAGTTGGTCTATTCTCCTTTAAGAATATTTTTTTTATTCCGTCCTGCCAGCCTTCAAATCCCCTCTTATTTTCAAATCAACAAAACTTTTTCACAGAGGGATTTCCTACAGTTAACTGCAAAGACTTCATATATTCCTTCATACATTTTTAAACATCCCACAGGAAATATTCTTTCAAATACGTCTAGCCTTTTAATTTTCCCAAATCAACATTTTAGTTCCTCTTTTTGCTGTTCTCCATAAATAAAGGCTTTTCTTGTTAATCCTTAAACTTACTTAGAGTTTCTTTCATCCAGGAGAGAAGGCAAAACTCCTGGGCTAATACAGCTTGTCTTTTGGAAGGTCCTTAACTTCCAGAAACTATTGACAAGCAACTTCCTGAAGTCATTAAGAGAGGGAGTAGATGAACTCAGTGTTCCTTTAAAGGTGCCAAATAGTGGTTTTATCAGGATGTTTTCTGCCCCAGATCTCTTCTCAGGGAGGTTCTGACTAGAGCAAATTTGAGGATGATCCTCATTTCCTTAATTTGGAAAGGAATTCTGAGGAGCCAATTGATTCACTGGCATCTCTTTTTTGCTATGATCATCAGCTCCAATCTCAGTCCTTCATTGCTTTCCCAGAAGTCCAATGTTTATGGAGATTCTTAATCATCTAGATCATGGTCCCAAAAGGTTGTCCTTTTGGGACCAGAAGTCCACTATTTTGTAAATTTTTAATTTGTTTTTTCCCCTTGTTCCTATTTCTTACTGTTTATTTACTGACAACAATCCATAAAGCATCATTAAAAACAAAGATATCTTTTCTCTCCAGTGCTAGATCTCTTACAACTCAGTCGCATCCCATGCTTTGGGGGAAGAGCCAGGTCTTCACAGCCTTCTGGAAGACGTAAAAGGGTAGGAATCCTTCAGATCTTCAGTGGGAGGTATTAAGGATATTGTTGTGTTAACCAACCAGCAGAGCATAGAGCACAGGGAAACGGTGCTGAGAGCAATGAATAAAATACATACAAACTGGTTTATCAAAGTTTTTACTTTATAGTGAAAAACGATCTCATAGTCTATAATCAATCCAAGTCTTTGCCAGTCAAATCAGTCCAGTAATACAAAAGCATTCTTACCATACAAAACAGCAGTAGGTAATAAATAGCAGCACATTCACGCTGGTAACAGATCACGATGGTAGCATATCCACCCACAATGATAGCATCTCCACACACGATGGTAGCATATCATCAATGACTACATTTCAGCTCCCTTCTTAAATACAGTTACAACAGAGCTTATCCAATCAGGATACAATGACTCAGCATTACAATGACTCAGCAGTACTTCTTAAAGTCATAGAACATATATTGCCTGGACAACCTGTAAGGCATACACCATATCCTAACAGGAGGCGGTTCTAAAAAGCTGAGGCAGCCACCCCAAAAGACTCTGAGGTCCCATCAGATGCCAATACTTAAGAGATGAGATCTGGAGCTATCTAACGTAGCAAGACAGGTAGATACCCTCAAGGAGATGCAATCCTGCAAGTAACTTGGCCCTTGCCATGTAGGACTTTAAAGGTGATAACCAATCCCTTGAATTGCACCCAGAAAGTAATTGGGAGCCAGAGCAGATCATGGTGAACCATGGTGCACCCAAAACTGTATATGCTGCTGCATTGCAGAGTAGTTGCAGCTTCTGAATAGTCTTCAAAGACAGTCCCGTGTAGAGCACATTGTTGTAATCTAAATGGGAATGATTAAGGCATGGTTGACTACGAGCAACACTTCCAATTCAGGAATGGGTGCAATTGGCTTTTTGTGCAAGGCCTCCAAATTTTGCTGCTCCTTCCAGTGTTTACAATGAGGGACAAACTGCTGAAATCATTTTTTGTTCTTGGAGCTCCATGACCAATTAGTAGTTTAGGGATCCCAATCTTGTTTTTTTTTTTTTTTTTTGAGGAATCAAGTTGGAATTTTGATAGGAGCTGATAGGCTGTCTTCATGAACTAGATCTAAAGTAGATGAACATTGAGACAGTGTAGTTGAAATCAGCAGGTTTCACTCATCTGACTTCCAACATGTGACAAGTATGGAGTGAAGCTTATAGGAGACTAGGAAATAAGGAAGTGGTGAAATCCAATTTTTTTTTACTACTGGTTCTGTGGGCATGGCTTGTTGGGCGTGGTGTGGCTTGGTGGGCGTGGCTTGGTGGGCGTGGCAGGGGACAGATACTGCAAAATCTCCATTCCCACCTCACTCCAGGAGAAGGATACTGCAAAATCTCCATTCCCTCCCCACTCCTGGGGGAAGGATATTGCAAAATCTCCATTCCAGAGGTGGGTTTCAGCAGGTTCTGACCATGTCTGGAGAACTGGTAGCAGAAATTTTGAGTAGTTCAGAGAACCAGTAGTAAAAATTCTGACTGGCCTCACCCCCATCTATTCTCTGCCTCCCAAGTCCCAGCTGATCGGGAGGAAATGGGGATTTTGCAGTAACCTTCCCCTGGATTGGGGAGGGAATGGAGATTTTACAGTATCCTTCCCCTGCCACGCTCACCAAGCCACACCCACCAAGCCACAACCACAGAACCTGTAGTAAAAAAATTTGAAACCTACAACTGCTCCATTCCCTCCCCACTCTGGGGCCAGCCAGAGGTGGTTTTTGCGGGTTCCCCGAACTACTCAAAATGTCCGCTACTGGTTCTCCAGAACCTGTCAGAACCTGCTGGATTTCACCTCTGGAATAAGGTAAGAAATGCACAGGTTACCTATTCCCATAAAATGTCATATATTGTCCATGGAGAGGAAATAGCTTGAATTGCAAATTTTTCAGCCAAGTCTGCTTTTTGGCTGTTGAGAATACTTTTCTAAGTCAGAAACACCAGAAGATGCTCACCAGATCTGTTGAGATTCTGCCCAATTGAAGTTACCCTACAGATATTTTATCGCTTGTTGCCTTGGATGGTGAGTTTGTTCCCACAGGAGCGATTTCTAGAGCAGAGGTTTACTTCTCTGGATGGGTCACCCAAGCATCTTCATGCTTGAGGAGTGAGAATCTGATATCTCTAATCAGGAGGCATTGCTTCAATTTCTTGTTTTTCTTAATTGAAATTTGGGGTTTCAAAATGGATTGGCAAGAGGAGGAAGAATTAGGACTGCAAAAATGAGCTAGATGTGCTTTGATGCTGGAACTGGTTGGCAGCAGGGGTGGGTTCTACTTACCTTTACTACTGGTTCGCAACAGGGCCACGCGTACATGCACAGAAGCATTTTGATGACATCGGGGTCGGTGGGCGGAGTCTCCCGCCAGTATTACTACCGGTTCTATACAACTGGTGCGAACCGGAGGCAACCCACCACTGGTTGGGAGATATTATCAGTATGCTTTAACCTGGCCATTGCAGGGAAAAGGAGGACCGACTATTGGTTGACCTTCCTTACGTTCAGGTTTCAATCTGAACAATGAAATCAAACTGACAGCAAAGGTGAGCCCTCCAACCTAAAGGTCCTTTTTCAATGCCAGGTCAGTTGCATTTGGTCAAACTCTATTTGACACATCTGTAATTTTTGAATCCTTGCTAAGTCTGGGACTGTATGGGGATACAAACCAGATTTGACATTTTGTACAGCTGGAGATGGTGGTCTGAAAGTAGATCAGCTCTCAGGAGTCTCACTGTCATGGAAGATCACTCTCTGGTCAGTTTTTGTCTGGTGGCTACTCTGGCTGCTCCAGAGGGGGAGAACCAATTGAAACTGTCCAATTGTCCTGATGAATTTGAATGGCTTCCTGAATACACTTAGCACCTCATTTGTCAGGGACACAATTGAGTAGTTGATCTGAAAAAAGAGCCTTTTTCTTCTAGGAGAGATAAAGCATTGCCTTGATTTAGCAGGGAACCGAGAGCAATGAGAGGAAAGGCAAAGGGTACCCCAGCCAGCTATGCCAGTCAGAGTCCAATTGAACTTACTGGCTGATAAATATAGTAAGATTGGAACTGGCTCAGTGGTGGGTTTCAAAATTTCTTACTACTGGTTCTGTGGGTGTGGTTTGGTGGGTATGGCATGGCTTGGTGGGTCTGGCAGGGGAAGGTTACTGCAAAATCCTCATTTCCTTCCAATCAGCTGGGACTTGGGAGGCAGAGAATAGATGGGGGCGGGGCCAGTCAGAATTTTTACTACCGGTTCTCCGAACTACTCAAAATTTCCACTGCTGGTTCTCCAGAACTGGTCAGAACCTGCTGAAACCCACCTCTGAACTGGCTTCATGGTTAAGAATTTCCTGGATGTTTTGATTGGCAGCTTTTTAAACTAACTACCACAATATCTTTCTAGTCTATGTGGCATGTTTTGGCCTTCGGAACACTACTTCACAATGGCTGTAGTCTGGGCTTATCTGGCAATTTAGAGAGTGACCTGGTCAAGACATTTATGGTTGGTAGATAAGATGAAGTAGCAAAATCAAGGACTGTGAATTTTACCCCAGGGCCTCTGGGTTGACTATGACCATGAAGAGATTGAGGCAGAAGTGAGTTAAGGAAAGAAGAGGTTTCTAAATGGTGCCATGAGGCTTTTAAAACTGTTGGCCCTAGTAAGGAATTTATGAGGTAAGGAAGGTTTTGGTTCAGGCAGCAAAATTTCTAACATTCCTCTCTGGATAAGAATTATGTCAAACAGCTGCGGTCTTGACTAAAAGCCTCAAATTCAGGAAATTCAGGAAATAGGTTCTGTATACGTTTGCTAAGTCCTGAAATGCTTAACAAGACATTCACTGCACACAAACAATACAGGTCACTATATTAAAACTGTACTGATTAATGATACAATTTTTTATGAAGGATGGTCCTTTCCCTTGGTACCAGGGGTGAAATCCAGCAGGTTCTGACAGGCTCTAGAGAACTGGTAATGGAAATTTTGAGTAGTTCGGAGAACCGGCAAATACTACCTCTGACTGGCCCCAGAGTGGGATGGGAATGGAGATTTGGCAATATCCTTCCCCTGGAGTGGGATAGGAATGGAGATTTTGCAGTATCCTTCCCCTGCCATGCCCATCAAGCTACACCTACAGAACTGTTAGTAAAAAAAATTGGATCTCAGCCCTGCTTGGTATCATTCATTGAACACAAAAAAACATAGTGTATTATTGGAATGATTCCTCTAATCAGAGTCCTCTGATCAGATGAGGGGAGGGAAGCTTTGACTGCTTCTCAAAGAGGTGATCATATACTTTATAATAACGAACAATAACCTATCCAAAACATGCACCCTCCCAAGAGTGCGCATACAATGAACATGTACCAATATTGGCATTGTAGACTCTCTCCTTACTGTTACCTACCTATGAGCTTAATGTGACAATGTGCATAAACATGTATAAATTATCTGGTAGAAAGATGGCGAAAATCTATTTCTTTTTTTCCAGGTAAATAAAACATAATGATTCAGATTAGGCACCGGAAAGTTTTCTTTTTCATGTTAGAAAATGTTAGAAGATAGGGAAAACAAAAGTACAGGCATGTTTTATAGATGGGGGTTAGCATAAATGATGATCAGAGAACAGAATGAAAGAGCGCGTGAAAAGTGTATTTTCCTGAATAAAATGCAGATTATTGCATATTATGAAAAATCTACATAGAACTAGAACCCTAATTTTATTATAACTCAAGTTGAGTTTGACATGTACATTTACTAAGACGTATCCATTACTTTCTGCATTGCAACATTCTGGAGCACATGTATTTTTTTGAGTAATTTTTAAGGGTAGGGACATGGTAGTTCAGTGGTTAAGACGCTGAGTCTTCGATCATTAAAGGTCTATAGCTCGGCATTTGAGACCATGCTGAGTTCCCATTACTTGTCCAGCAGTTCTAAAGCATGTAAATGCCAGTACTTGAATGAGTACCACATATAAGCATAACAGCATTCGTGTTTCACCATACACTTTGTGCTGTGACGTGATGTCATGCCGGCCACATGACTATGGAGAGGTTTCTGGACAATGCTGGCTCTTAGGCTTAAGAAACAAAAGTAAGCATTGCTCCCTAAAGTCAGTCACGAATAGTGGAGTAAAACCCACAGGGACATCTTTACCTTTAAAGATAGTCCCTTTTGGAGGACGTTATAGTTGTACAATTCATTAGAAATGGGCATGCATGATTATCTGGATGGCTCTCAATCTAGATACATGGATCATTAGTTAGAACCACTGTATGTGAAGGCATCTTTCAGCAGGAGCTATGAATCCAAGGAAAAAACCCAGATTGTGCATCAGTCTCAATGGGGAAGTACAACCCTATACAGACTAGAGATGGAGAGTTCCCAGAGCTAAATACAACCAAGGAATCTTGTTAGAATTAAGCCTGGATCTGTTTCTTACCATCTAGACGTACAGCCTCCAGGTGCCAGGATAAAATAAAACACCAACAGCATCACTTGGGCAGCAAGATAAACAATTGAATATCATCAGCAAACTGTCAATACTGAAACTTGAACTAACAGATGACCTCACTCAACAATTACATGAAAATAGAAGGGGGAAGAACCTTGAACCTTGAAGCATCCCATAAGTAAAGGGCCCAGGATTGATCACTTTGGCCATGTTAACATGGTTTGGAATCTACCAAAGAGAAAGAAGAATCACTGTCACTCCAACTCTCAATCCTATTAGTCAGTCCAGAAGGATATCATAATGAATGGCTTTGAAAGCTGATATAAGATTAAGAAGAATCCAGATGGATGCACCATCTCATCCCAGTTCTGCCAATGGTTATCAGCCAGGGGTGGGTTCTAAATTTTTTTACTACCAGTTCTGTGGGGCGTGGTTTATTTTGTGGGCATGGCTTGATGGTCATGTGACAATTCTTTAGGATTTAGCAGAGGTACTGGTCTAACTGCTTGCAGAGCTGTACTGGTCTACTCATTTGTTTTTGGAGGCACCGGTCTACCCATTTATTTTTGCAGGGACTGGTCTACTCATTTGTTTTTGGAGGCATCAGAATCTACTCATTTGTTTTCTTTTAACACTGATCAGCTGTAGGGCGGCCTTTTGAAGCCCCGCGGCAAGAGTTTAAAACAGTTTTTTTCCTCTAGCCGATCAACTGGGACTCAGGAGGTAGCAATAGATTGGGGGGTGGCACCAAATAAAAGGTAAGAATAATGCAGGGGGCGGGGGGGGGTGCAGAATCGGTTCGGTGACGTCATATCATCAGCGCTATCGGCTCAGTGGAACTGGGCCGAACCAGGAGGAACCCACCACTGTTATCAGCAAATATGATCCAGGGCAACTAATTCTGGCACTTCTCATTCTGGAATTCAGTATCAAGGAACATCCTAGGATTGGTATCCTGGGAGAAATCATATAGGGCCATACGGTTGAAGGCTTCCCAACTTATTCCAGGCTATGACTAAAACCTCAGCCAATCTACCCATCAGATCCTTGAGAGAAAAGCCCAAGCTTCCTCTGGAATTCTCTGGAACCCACAAGATTTTTTGGGGGGGGAGGGGGTTGATTCATTTTAATAAACCACCACCTGTACAGAGGGGGTTGATTCACTGAACTTGCCCTACTTGCCCAGAATCTAGAATTTTGTTTGTCTGAAACCTAAAAAAAAACCCCAGTGCCAAAAATCACTTGAAGCAGTTCTGCAGAACCTCTGGAGTGTGGTAGTCTCTCCACAGAAAGTGCATAGGTCAAGTCTGAGATTAACCTTCAAGGAGATAGATCAGGTTTATAGGGCCAGGAGTTTCCAGTTCCTCCCAAAACAGATTGCATTTCTCTCCTGTATATAGCAGAAGAAGAAGAAGAAGAAGAAGAAGAAGAAGAAGAAGAAGAAGAAGAAGAAGAAGAAGAAGAAGAAGAAGAAGAAGAAGAAGAAGAAGAAGAAGAAGAAGAAGAAGAAGAAGAAGAAGAAGAAGAAGAAGAAGAAGACAATGCAGCTGGCCTTGATTCTATTGAGCTCCATCATTGGATTTCTTGCATTACTTCTAAAAACAATATCCAAAGAGAATTTTGATGTAAAACCATGATCAACAACTAGATTCCCTGTAGCTGCCCCGCTTTGTAAATGAGGTCAAGGCAGGAGGGACATTGTTCTGCCTCCATCTTCCCTCCTATTATATTGAGGAATGATGACCCTCTTGCTGCTCTTAGATGTGGTGACCTTCCAAGTATTGCTGAACTGCGATTCCCAGTAGTCTTGGGCTGGCTGTTTCAGACATGAACCTTCATTTGTTGATCTCTCATAAAAACCCTTGGGGAGGCTAGAAAGTAGAAAGTTTTTAATGGGGGCTCTCTCTAGAGGAGAAAAAATAGCTCCTATTAAGGACTCACTCTTTTCACCTGGTCGCATTAGCCTTGATGGGTGAGCTAAAACACAATACATCTATGCTGACCTTTCCTTATTCCTCTCTGGCTACAGTGGGTGAAGTTACCCACCACTTCTCATCCTCATATATTGCGGAGGGCACCTCGCTGTCATAAAACAAGCTCGTTTTCCTGCCCAGAGGGAGTGATCTGTCTTCTCCAAGGGCAGTGATCCCTGTCCTGCAGTTATTGCAGTGCGTATGACACCATCTCTACAAAGCACCGTAGGGGTTTGGTACTGCTAGAGGACTTGCTTTATAGCACTGAAGGGCGTGCGGCAGGATTTTATGTGAGCCTCGGGGGGGCTTAGATATAGTTCTAATCTGGAAAAGGTGGGAAATGTGTGAAGGTGCATAATATGCATGCGCGGAGAGAGGATATAAATTGCCCCTGACTAAAACATGGAGAAAGAGGATGGCTCTTCTAAAGGGAAATGTTTTCTACTTCCACTGACAAGAAGGTAGGGATACTTGTGTGTTGCCTTTGAATTTATAGCTGAATCTCTAGGTAGATTATGTGTATATACACACACACACACACATACATACACACATTCCTTCTACTGGAAATTTTTTCCATAAGCTAAAGATTTCTTGGGTACATGGGGAAAGACCTCACCCTCCTTGGATTTCTGCTGCATCTGAGGCCTGCCTTAGTGCTCTGGCTGGGTTCATTCTTCCTCCCCCAGTTGTTGGTGCCTTTGAAACACTCAACCCTTAGGAATTCCTTGCCTTGCTCTCCTGGATGCTGCTGAGGTAGGTTTCATGGTGGAGAATTGCAGTAATGATTTCGAAATGAATCCAATCATCACCTCTGCTTGAAATTTTATAGTTCATTACCTTGCTGCGTTCAATTATTATAGTCTTTTCCAATGAGTGGGAAGGGGAAGCCAGTCTTTAATTTTGTTTACAAAGGGCCCAGGTTTTAGATTTTTCTGATGATCACAGTGTCTTGGGTTATGTGTGCCAAATTGTCATGACATCCAACATCACTTAAGATCGCCTTGGTAGCGAGGAAGGAGAGGTTCAAAGTACAAATTTGCCATTTGGCAGCCCTTGAGCATTTTAGACTGAACCACCTAGCCCTTTTCAGGTATTCCAGATGATGCAGAATGTCTGAATGTTGCACACAAATTGGGAGTGCACAATGTTGCACTGGAATTCAGCTGCCAAACTAGAAAGCCCTGCTTAGTTTTGAATTGCCAACTTAACAGCTTTTGCCCAGCCAGAACAGATGGGCAGCTGTCTCCTTCAGAAAAGTAACCAGATCTTCTGCGGTGAAAAAAATAAGCATAAAAAAAATCAACAGCAACTAAAACTCTAATGATTCCAAGCAAGTCACATTCCCTCTTCATTCATACTAGTCCCCACTACCCACTGGCGGAACCCTAGGACAGGTCCAGGAAAATGATGGTTGCAGAATAAGATGGAGAGTTTGGGACAAAAGCATCTTCCAACAAGCATCTTTCCAATAATCATTATAATTTAACATGTCTTGGGTTGCACAATCTCTGTAGGAGAAGGAGTGGCAGAACCCGGGGGGGGAGGGGCAGAGTGGCAGAACCTGGGGGTGGTGGTGGTGTCAAAAAAGTAATCAGCCTTGAGTCACTACATTTCCACGAGCAGTCCAAGTCCAACTCCTCTTGAATTCTGCTAACCCTTATCAAGTGACAAAATAGTGCTGACCATTTGTTGACTAGATTCTTGTGCGTAGGCACATGAAATAAATCAACTTAACTGGAACTTAATGTGTGGTTCAGGTTTTTTGGGCTTGACCGTCTCATACCTATTTGTACATTGCTTAAAGTTGATGCAAAAGCCAGCATACATCAAACCATTAACAACCTCCTCTTTGTTATCAGACAGAAAGCTCCTTTAACCATTTTTTTTAAAATAATAGTTGCTCATATCTCATACATCAGCTCTCTCCTCATTGGCTATGTGCAATCACTATGCTGTTAGCCTCTATTCAGGTAATATGGAGTTACTTCGGCCTATTTTATCACACATTTTTGTCCTAATGTTGTCTGACATACTTCTCTCCACATTGAACAGAGAAGCAGCCTTTTTGCATAGAACTGTGATGATGCAAGTTTCCCAATCTTGTGGTCACTTCCCCAAATACATCACCATGTGCTAAACCCATTGGATACATCTTCTCAGTCCACCAAGTTGTTCTATTTTTGATGTCCCGTCTTGCTCCACGCATCCCAAAATAATAAGACCTCCCCGAAAATAATTATTTCAGGGTTCAAAAAAAATATAAGACAGGGTCTTATTTTCATGGAAACACGGTAACTCTATTCTGCTGCTGTTACGTAAAAGAGTTAAAAGGTGAAATAACCAACCTCCATTCCATGATAAGAACCCACAGTATTGTTTCCAGTAATTCTGGAAAGTTATGTGACTTTTGATAGAGGTATAAACAAATAGACAATGTCAACTTTTCACCTAATGCCTGTTCAACATTTCTCTTTCCTTAATTTTACCTGCCTTTGGCCTCATTTTGCCAGTTTAATTGCAGCATAGATTTTAAAAAATGCCCAACAAACATTTTGACTTATAGTATCTTTCCTGTTTTGCTCTGCTTTGCTTTATAGTTGGATTGTTTCTTAAGAGGATGCAAAGTTTCATCTGTGATCCTTAGATCCTAGAGTTGACTTCTTTCTTTTCAACTTAACATTCACCGATGTGAATCACCCACAGGCAATGTGATCAGGGATGAAATCCAGCAGGTTCTGACAGGTTCTGGAAAACCCGGTAGTGGAAACTTTGAGTAGTTCAGAGAACCAGCAAATACCACCTCTGGCTGGCCCCAGAGTGGGGTAGGAATGGAGATTTTGCAATATCCTTCTCCCAGGAGTGGGGAGAGAATGGGGATTTTGCAATATTCTTCTCGCAGGAGTGGGGAGGGAATGGGGATTTTGCAGTATCCTTCTCCCAGGAGTGGGGAGGGAATGGGGATTTTGCAGTATCCTTCCCCTGAAGTGGGGTGGGAATGGAGATTTTGCAGAATCCTTCTCCCAGGAGTGGGGAGGGAATGGGGATTTTGCAGTATCCTTCTCCCAGGAGTGGGGGGGGAATGTGGATTTTGCAGTATCCTTCCCCTGGAGTGGGGTGGGAATGGAGATTTTGCAGTATCCTTCCCCCAGGAGTGGAGAGGGAATGGGGATTTTGCAGCATCCTTCCCCCGGAGTCTGGTGGGAATGGAGATTTTGCAGTATCCACGCCCACAGAACCGGTAGTAAAAAAAATTGGATTTTACCACTGAATGTGATCCAAGTTTTATATTTTGTAGACATAGGTGTGGAAATACTTTGTTAGCTCTACTTCTAAAATATCTTTTCTCTCAGTAGATGGCACTGTTTCTTAAACTGATTAATTTTTAAATGTTCTATGAAAAGCTTGGGTAATATGTAGTCTGCTAGAATTTTATGGAGAGAATAGCCCAAACTTGTATTGGCTTTTACTACAGTGGGACTCAATTAGAAAGGATTTGAACAGGAAAACAAAAACGTTATCTCCTGTGGTAGAGAGAAACCCCTGTATGCCCAATTTTCCCTTAAAATTTAATAAAATTCTGTGCATGTATCCATCTTTTTTACATCCATCTTATTTGTGAAAGAGATTACTTTTCCTCTCAAGATTTTTGCCAAGATTATAACAAATGCTGCACTGATTGGTAAGTGGCAACAAACTATAGGTAGTCCTTCGACTTACAACAGTTCATTTAGTGACCTCACTGAAAAATATGATTTATGATCATTTTTCATAGTTACGACCTTTGCAGCATCCCCATGATGATGTGATCAGAATTCAGATGCTTGGCAACGGGTTCATATTTATGACCATTTGCAGTGTCCCAGGGTCATGTGTCCCCTTTTGTGAACCTTTGACAAGCAACATCAATGGGGAAGCCAGATTCACTTAACAACCAGGTTACTAATTTATAAACTGCAGTGATTCACTGAACAACCGTGGTGAGAAAAGTCATAAAATGGGACAAAACTCACTTAACAACAGAAATTTTGGGCTCAATTCTGGTCATAAGTCGAGGACTACCTGTATTAATAAGACCCATCAGCCCTGTAGCTGGGTGGAAGTTATATTTATCTTTTTCTTTTGATGTTTGTCTCCAAATATATGGGCTCATATTATGGTTTATTGCATAGTCAGCCAGATAATTCGACAGGATTTGGCATTTTTATCAGCATATCGTGTCCTTCTCAAGGACTTTGGATACGTCTTAAAAATATAATTTCAGGATGTAAGTTGTTCCAACTAAAGATGCTTTTGCAATTGACTGATGACGATTTTGTCAATGCTAATGGTGTTCAAGTGGAGCTTCAGCGGTTTTGAGATTGCACCCAAGAGGCCTATTACTGCTGGTACTATCTTTGCTTTATTACATACAACAATATGAAATCACAGCTGCCAGCTCTTCATACGCATCAAGTTTATCACAATAAGGATGTCTTAACATATTGGCTTAGGATATGTGCAGATTCAAGCAGCATGGCCTTTTGTAATTGACAGATGGACATTTTGTCAATGCACAGATTTTTCTAAGGGACATCCAAGATTTTTTGGGTTATGGCTCCCACTATGTCAATGACCATTGGGACCACCACGGCCAGTTTATGTATTTATGTAAATTCCAATTTTTAACTTGCCTCAGTGCTTCTGCTTAGCTGTCTTTTACATAATCAGCCAACACATGTTTTTTCTTCTTTGACAGTTTGTTTGATCTTAAGTAAACCTCTGCCTCCATTTCTGCAGGGCAGGTATAATCTATCAATATTATTATTACAATTATATATAACTCAAAAAGGTGACCATTGCTTCTTCCAGCTTGCTATTTCCCCGCACATGCAACCTTGTGAGGTGGTTGCGCTGAGACAGTGTGTTTGGCCACAAGTCATCCAGTGCAGAGGTGAAATCCAGCAGGTTCTGACAGGTTCTGGAGAACCAGCAGCGGAAATTTTGAGCAGTTCGGAGAACCGGTAGTGGAAATTTCGAGTAGTTCAGACAACCAGCAAATACCACTTCTGGCTGGCCCCTGGAGTGGGTGGGAATGGAGATTTTGCAGTATCCTTCCCCTGGAGTGCGGTGGGAATGGAGATTTTGCAGTATCCTTCCCTTCCACGCCCACCAAGCTACGCCCACCAAGCCACACCCACCAAGCCACACCCACAGAACCGGTAGTAAAAAAAATTGGATTTCACCACTGATCCAGTGGCTTTCATGCCCAAGGGAGGACCAGAATTTACAAATGATTGTGGGATTGTCCAGCACTGAGGTAAAAAATATATGGTCAACCAAAACCATAATGTTCATTCTGCTCACATCAGACAACACAATCTTTCTTTCAAAGGATGACTGTGATGGAATGTAGTCTGGAGTTGTAGGAAGGAGGGGTTCCCTCCCAGGGGGCAAAGAGACAGCCGAGCTTGGAATGTCTGGTGGGCAGGAAGAGAGCAAGACTGGACCAGTGGTGAAATTCAGCCAGCTCTATCTGGATCGCGCGAGAAGGCTTTGCGCATGTGTGGCGGAGGCGTAGGTGCTCACATTTGTGAACCGGTAGTGAAGGTTAGTGAGTGGACTGGACTGGACCCACCCTAGCAATCCAAAGAATACATCTATAGTTGGCAAGATTCTATCTATAGGTGAGAAACAATATTCAGAACTATTCAGAAGTAACTGTCTCATTCCTGATTTCTTTGGGCCTGACAATGACCCAAAGGATCACACAATTGGTGTGTGCGTGTGTGTATATATATATACACAAAAACACAACATATAGGTATACACAAACAGATACACATACACATATATATCAGGGGGTGGGGGAGGAAAGAAAGAGACATACCCACATACAGTATATGCCCACAAATACATACACATTCAAAGCGTATGCACACATGCACAAACACAGAGATAATGTTGAAAGCAGTACTGTATATTGATTTTAAAATTGCCGAATTGAAAGATATTAGAATTTATTACATATTGGAATTACGTTAAAATTTCACATTCACAATATTCATAACTCACATACTGCTTTTTCTTCTTTCAAACCTCAGTTAGGAAAACGGGGGGGGGGGGGCAGGTTGTTATTCTACTTTTTGAAATAATCATCATCTTCACCAACCATTCCTCCATTGTGATAGTGCTGGACTTTTTCCAATTAGAGCATATAATACTGTAATCTCACTGCAGGGAGCACATCTACATTTTCAAAGACTTGTGGAACTCTTGTAGGATGGGAGCTGTGCAAATTTCTGGGCATTTGCTCCTCCCATGGGAAGGTCCTCTTTCTGGCACTCATGGTTCATGCATGTTCCTGAAGAAATAAAAACAAGAGAAAGGATGTATAGTCATTACAACGCTGCTAAATGGAAAGCCAGAACCGATTGTCTCAGCTATAGTAGAAATAGAATGGCACTGCTGATTAATTGTAGAGCATAATTTATTTAACAATGGTAGAATCTTCATTTATTAATCAAAAAGATTTATATCCTGCCTTTTAATTAAAAGCCTACAGTGGCAACTGGTAAAGTCAAAAACACATCCTTCCTCTCTTCCTTCCTTGCTTGACAATCTGGACAGATTGTATCAGAGAAATTGATGCTAGAACCTCTGCTTGCCAGCGGATGTCAGTATGAGCCCTAATATTGATGTAGCTGAGCTGGTCTGCAGAGAGATTTTTGCATAGGAAATTGAAGGAGGAAGCTCACTCTTGCTAGCTTCCCCTTGGAGTTCTCACTGTTTTGCAGAAGACCAAGCATCAATGACTTTTCCTAGAGAGGCTTTTAAAATATAACCATATTCCATATATTTCCAGGGAAGTTGATCAGTATTCCAAAAAAATAAAATAAAACACACGGTTTAAAACAAAAATCAAGCCAAGCCAAGCCTTTGGTTAGGATTGCCACAAGTATTGAAGATTTGTTGCATTGTTGCTAATGATGTAATAGATCAGTGTTGGCGAACCTTTTCGGCACCGAGTGCTGAAACGGGAGCGTGCGCATGTGTGCGCACACATGCCAGAAAACAGAAGAGCAGCCACCCGGTGTGCATGCATGTGCTGGGAAGATGATCTTCCAGTTTCCGGCATGCACACGCAAACAGGTCAGCTGGTCTTTGCGTGCTCATGTGTGCCAGAAACCGGAAGACCAGGTGGCCAGTGTGCATGTGTGCACCAGAACCTGGTGTCAACTTGCAAAGCTTTCAAGTTACCATGAGCAGGAGGGAGGGAGAACTGAAGTGAATTCCATACATTCTTTCTGACCACAATCAGAAGGAGGGTGTTAGGTTTCACAGCCAGCCAAAGTGGTTAATTGGAGAATGTGATTTATGACATGGCCAGAGAGGAGGGGAGAGACAGGGTCATAGGGGAACGTAAATCTATGTAGGATCAGTCCTAACTGCATCCGAGTATTGCCAGAATGGTGCTCCTAATAAATTACTATATTTCCTTTGAAGTTTGGATCATGGCTCATGAATTAATTAGGGCATCTTTCGGAAACTTGACACCCGGAAGATCATCCGAAGAGCAGCTGCTCTTCTGGTTTCTGGCGCTCTCATGCACATGAAAACTGCATGCCGGAACCGCATGCCGGAAGAACAACGGGCGATGGCTCGTGTGCCCAGAGAGATGGCTCTGTGTGCCACTTCCAGCATGCGTGCCATAGGTTCGCCATCACGGTAATAGATGCCCAAACATTTCCTAAAACTCTTTGGAGTGAAATCCATGTAGCTCCCATCCTGTTGGCATTCCATAAAACATTGAAGATCTGATTGTTTTTCCAGATCTTCTGATGTGACAAATGAGGCTCCTTGGGTATGTCAGATATTTGTGCTTTCTGTTTGTATATTGTGCCTAGTTGCCCTCTTGTTTTTGGTTTGCATTGGTTTTTCTGTTACTATTGATGAACTACTCAAAGTCCAGATTGAATTACATAAATACCATAAATAAAAGCTCAGTTTTCTGTATTTTTTAGAGGTACGAATGCGGCATCAGTTTCCACTGATTTTATATCAGTTGTCTTTCTACCTGAATGTAGATTGAATATAATTCATGACTGTCTAGATCCAGACCAGACCTTCTTCCTGATAATATTGCTCACCACAGATCTGTTTTATTAGGTAGTTCAATTTACCTACACATTTACTGTAAAGATTTACAGAATAGCCTCCAGCCTAAATGGACCACTCTTGTTCAAGATTGCAATAGTTCTTTTTAATGGTAAAGAAGAGATGCTACATTCTCTGGCTGTATTGACATTAAGGAAGATTGGATGAGAAAGTATAGTGGAGTGTCAGATTTTTCACCTCAAACTAATAGGCTGAAAATAGTTTCCTTCTTTTCCTGCTTATTTGTACTTGGACTTCCTCCAATGTAGAAAAGTATATGATTCTTCTGCCCAGCACCAAGTTGCTCCCTAAAAGCATAACTGCAAAGACTCAGACATATCCAGGTAAGGTTGTCCTTCACACATTACCCAAGGATAAGCTCATGATCAAAACCAATCAAATTTAAAATATAAAAGGCAGTTTTATATAAAAGGCAGTTGGGGACAGTTGTATTTTGCAAGACTTGTAGACCATCCAAAAGGTCTTACGCTCCATGGAACCCAGCTGGTAGTGTCATCTGCTGCCTTGAAGGACTGGCATGTATTTGGATAATTCCCTTATGCTTTTTCCCTGTACTTTCAGTCTTGCGGCAAAGAAACTTTTGTTGCATTGCCTATATTCCTTAGGTAAGCTCATTGCTTCTGAATCCTAAAATGAACTTCTTGGCTCAGCTGACTATCACTACCAGGACAATGACAGCATTCAATTTTGCTTTTTAAGTGAAACTCTACAGTCACTTTAGAACAGTGTTTCTGAAAGTGTGGTTCAAGGGCCTTTTGGGAATTCCCCAAGACTCTCTCAAGGGTCCACAAGATTATTACTATTATTAATAAGATAATAAAAACATTTTTTGTTCATGTCTAATGGCTTTCCTATTATTTTTATATATTTAATAAATATTCTACAAATGCATCAATTTAAACTTTTAACATGGTAATAATAAATATAAACCATACAAACAAAAGCTCTTTTTTGAGGTCTTCCATCATTTTTAAATATGGGAAGGGGTCCTGAGAAGGAAAAAAGAAACACTGTTATCAAATACTGTAATTGGGAGTTGGATGGCATCAATCAATCAATCAATCAATCAATCAATCAATCAATCAAACATTTTTCTCTCTCTCTCTCCTCCACAACTGGGTGCATTGTATCCAATCAAGTCAACAAATATAGCTTTCATTGATACTTAACTGCCTGCCACCTTCTTCTTTCTTTCTCTCCTCCCCAAACCCCCAAATTAGGGAGATAGAAGCAAGACTGTGAGAAAGAAAACACCTTCCCCTTTCATCTAATAAAGAAAAACACAAGGTCAGTTTACAGAAACTTACAGACGCCAACCTCTGCTTCTTAAGCTTAGTTACATGGAAGCAAAAGAGAAAAATTTAAAACAGAGTCATGCCTGGCAGGGAAATTCTTGATTTATATTAAGACCATGGCCTGATTTCCCATCAGAAATGAGAAAGTAGGCCTCCAGTGGAGAATGGGATTTAACACTTAAGCCCATCCCATCCCAGAGTGCCCAACTCACTTGTATTTTGTAACATCTCAATATATCCTCGCAGTAAACAGCAAAATGCATTTTTCCATGCTTCCATTTACTTTGAAAGCCATACATCAAAATGGCAAGTGCACCCAAAGCTGAAGATCAGATTTGTCTTTTTACTGTCTTTACTGAGACAATAAATGTATACTTTAATGTCCTGAAGTGCCTGTACTTCTAACACCCAGCTTCTTATATCCCAATACTCTCTTTTTTTTTGACTGGACAATTAGTTTTTGAGGACTATTCTTTTGTTTCTTTCTTCTTCACTAGTTTATTCATCATGATGATTTATTTATCATTCCTAGAATTATTAAACTGTTCACAAAAGGGGTTCTTTGACTGAACACCAAGAGAGTCCCTAAGCTCCATTACACAGATGACAAGATGAAGCGCGGATGAAAAAGATATGGAAAAGAAAGAGGGGACAAATAAAGACTTTAGTCATGCTTTTTTTTTTAATGGCAGCAAGAATGACAAATGTTACAGCCTTTCAGTGAAGGAGCATGATGGAAATGGCTTCTTAACCCCGATGACCCTATTCCTTCTCACCGGCTGGAGTCAAAGGTGATACTGTCTAAAACTATGCCTTCTCTGGCTCAGAAGTCCTGGAAGGGAGCCAGGTCAGGAAGGAAAGGGTAATTGTAGAAACCTTCTGGTAATGAAATCTGCCATGGATGCCTGAAAATAATAAAAATAATTGGATGCGGCAAGAAGATTGCACAGACTGACTACCAACAATGGTGCGTTGGAAGATCTGCAAGAAGTGCCATTTGTCTGCAAGCAAGAACTGGGAGGGCCACAAAATAAAGTAACAGAAAATGAAGAAGCTAAAGTGCTCTGGAGAATTAGAATTCAAACAGACAGGCACCTGCCACATAACATCTCAGACTTAGCAATTGTCAACAAAAAGAAAAAGAAGTCTGAATAGTGGACATGGCAGTACCTGGAGATAGCAGAATAGAAGAGAAAGAACTAGTGAAGATAACAAAATGCAAAGACCTGCAAATAGAAATAGAACGACTGTGGCAAAGGCAAGCAAGGGTAGTACCAATACTAACAGAAGTCTTGGGTGCAATCCTAAAAGAACTGGAGTAACAACACCACTGACATTGACTAAGCCACCATCACTCAATTGTGAAAGGCAGCTTTACTTGGAACATTCTGTGATGTTAACACCACCAGACATCCACACCTGCCTATTTCAGAATCTTAGGAAGGTCTCAACAGGTTGATAAAAATGCCAAATCCAGTCTAAACATCTGAATGATTTTGGGAACGAACATCATAGTAATAGTCAATAAGGACCGTGCTGAGTGTTGGAGTTTCTGGACATCTGTGGACAAAAGGACTCCAAGACTTAGGATTGTTGGCTGAGGAATCAGAGCCAATGCCACAAGAAAAATTGTTTACCCATTGCAAATGTACAAAGATGGAAAACAATAGACACCTTTGGTTCAATCTTAAAACACCTGGAGCCTCACCTCAATATCATCAGCACTGACAAAATCACCAGTTACAAAAGGCAGCTTTAACGGGAACAGCTTACATCCTGTATGATACTTTTAACAACATCAAACAACAACATGTGTCTATGCCAGGTCTTTGGGAAGGACTCCGTTGAATGCCAAATCCAGTTTAAAGCTCTGGCTGACTGTGTGATGAACCATAATAATAATAAAAAGTTCTGATTTGCTTAAACGGCTTGGACAGTAGTGGAAAAACCATACGTCATGGCAATGCTTATGTTGTTAAGTTGCATATTATTTTATTTTATTTATTTATTTTATTTTTCATATTTGTATACCGCCCTACTCCCGAAGGACTCAGGGCGGTGAACAGCCATAATAAATAAAAAATACATATAGAAGTTAAAAACTATTAAGAAACAGATTAAGTAATTTAGGCTCAAAGATTAAAAACATCCAAATTTATCTAAAGAGGTTTAAAACCCAATTTAAAAGCCAGTTTAAAAGCCAATTAAAAAGGGAGAGTTAGGCCAGACCAGCTTGTTGGAATAGAAATGTTTTCAGGGCACGGCGGAATATGTGTAAGTCTTGGATGTTTCGTAACTCCGGGGGAAGCCCGTTCCAGATGGTAGGTGCCCCCACAGAAAAGGCTCTCCCCCTGGGGGCCGTCAGTCGACATTGTTTGGCCGACGGCACCCTGAGGAGTCCCTCTCTATGGGAGCGAACTGGTCGGTGAGAGGCTATTGGTGGCAAGAGGCGGTCTCATAAGTACCCTGGTCCTGAGCCATGGAGCGCTCTAAAGATAATAACCAAAACCTTGAAGCGCACCCGGAAGACCACTGGGAGCCAGTGCAGCTCGCGCAGGAGGGGGGTTACATGAGAGCGCCACATTGCTCCCATTACCACCCGCGCGGACGCATTCTGTACCAGTTGGAGCCTTCGGGTGCTTCTCAAGGGGAGCCCCATGTAGAGAGCATTACAATAATCCAGGCGTGAGGTGACAAGGGCGTGAGTGACCGTGCGTAACGAGTCCCGATCCAGAAAGGGATGCAACTGGCGAATCAGGCGAACCTGATAAAAAGTCCTCCTGGCTACGGCCGTCTTCAAAAGACAGCCGTGAGTCCAGGAGGATGCCCAAGTTGCGAACCCCATCTGTGGGGGCCAACGACTCGCCCCCAATAGTTAGAGATGGCGCCAACTGACTATATCGGGACGACGGAAATCACAGCCACTCGGTCTTGGATGGGTTGAGTCTGAGTTTGTTCCTCCCCATCCAGATCCGTATATAAAAAAATTCAGACAGTGATAAATTTACTCCAGTTTGATTTCAGGCTTGTCTGTCAAGAAACAAGGCTAACCTGAAATCATTACATTTTTTGTCAGTTTAGGGCCCAAACCCACCTTGAAGTTTAAATCTCCAGAGCCTCAGAAATAAAGACAGCGTCTCACCTTACCCAGTGTCTACTTTTAAAATAATGCCTCCCTAGGCACCCATTATCTTGGGGATGACATGCTGTCATTCAAGTTAACATATGGATTTATGTTACTTTGTTTTGCCAACTGAGGTGAGTGGACACAGTTCAAATTCTGAAGGAGGAATGAATGGCAGGTGCCCAAATGAACAAAATTACAAAAGCTTTATTGATCAATTCTGCACACTTACCTAGGATTCCTTTCCCAAACACCTGCAGTGGGTGCAAAGAAGATCAGAAAAGGCTAACCTTGGCAACAGCTTGTCTTCAGAAGTTGTGGGTGCTTCACCACTGGAGGTCTTTAAGAAGAGCCTGGACAGCCACTTGCCTGAAATGGTATAGTCTCCTGCTTGAGCAGTGGGTTGACCTAGAACAGGGGTGTCAAACTCAAGGCCCGTGGGCTGGATCTGGTCCACGGAGTGCTTAGATCTGGCCCATGGGGCCACCCTGGACTTAGTGAAGGACCAGCCCGTGGTGCCTCTGCCAGCAAAAATGGAGCTTGGCCCTCCTGAGCTCCATTTTTGCTGGCAGAGCACTCAGGCCACCACAGGTGCCCCCAATATGAGTGATGTCAAGCTGGCCACATCCACCCTGGATCCGCCCCTTGAGATCAATGAAATCTCAATGAAATCGAGTTTGACATCCGTGAACTAGAAGACCTCTAAGGTCCTTTCCAGCTCTATTCTGACACAGATTTCTTTGTTGGGAGGGTTTTATAGTCCTTCAGTCTCTTCCCCCACTAGCCTACCCGCCCCCCCCATGCTTAGATTGTTTGGGGAAAATTAAGTCAGAAAATAACTGCATAGGCACCAGCAAGGGATGTTATGGTATGTGGGAGTGTCCATGAGAGGCAGGAGGAAAATTATGCTGCAATTTAATCAGCTTTCATTGTTAAATTGCATTAAATTAGGATGCCAATAGTACTGAATGCTTCTTTTCAGTAGTGGAGGGAAATGTTTTCCTATATGATCAGGTAAATAAAAGTAACCCTCAGTTTTGGCATCCTTTTGTAATTTCCCTCTGCGTGCACAATACTTCCATCATTACTTAATGGAGTGTTTCAACAGAAAGAAATGTCATATCGCATCCTTTTACAATGTTTTGAATGCGTATTTCAGTTTTACTCCCCTTCATCCTTTTAACCATTCCCTCTTATTCTTATTTACTTGCTTTTCTTATGCCTACCCAGACTCTCATTGTGCCTATAAATTGACAGGCTCCAATGAATGTGATCATTCATTTAAAAATAAATTTTCAAGGCCAATAAAAAATACCCCATCCATTCCCTTATGATCCAACGTGATCAGGAGAATATGATACAGGGCAGACATAAACCTAAACCAATGTCCATTACCCCTGCACAGCATAAATCATCCTTCCCTAACTTTGGCAACTTCCAAATGTGTGGACTTCATTGCCCAACAATCTCCACCCATTAGTCTTTTTTCAAGTAAGTAGATGGTGCTTTTGCTACCTTCCCACTGTTATTGATATTTTTCTTACTTACTGCAATAACAAATGCAATGCACATTTAGGCTGCAGGTGAGTTTGCATGTGGATCCTCTAATGACTGCCATCGCAGTCCCGTCAGGTGGGAATGCTGACCAGCATAGAGCTATTTCATGGCAATATAAGCCATGTGGTGGGTTTGAAATTTTTTTACTACTGGTTCTGTGGGTGTGGCTTGGTGAGCGTGGCATGGCTTGGTGGGCGTGGCATGGCTTGGTGGGCGTGGCAGGGAAAAGGATACTGTAAAATCTGTAAAATCTCCATTCCCACCCCAATTCAGGGGAAGTTACTGCAAAATCCCCATTTCCTCTCGATTAGCTGGGACCTGGGAGGCAGAGAATAGATGGGGGCGCGGCCAGTCAGAATTTTTACTACCGGTTCTCCAAACTACTCAAAATTTCTGCTACCGGTTCTCCAGAACTGGTCAGAACCTGCTGAAACCCACCTCTGGTAACAACAGTTTGGACAATCACAAGATGCTCTAAATTGGGTTGTCAGCATCTGGTTGAGATAAAAATCTTGGTTGCATAATTTTATGGCATGCCAGGTGGGAGAAGAGGGTGGTGTAATCTGGGTGAAGATATAAGAAGGTTAGTAGTGGGTGTGGATCAGCTGTTTGAAGGAAAAAAATGTCCCTTCAAGTCAATTTTGACTCTTGCAGCTTTCTTAGCAGCATTTTTTTTTTTGACAGATGCATTCTCTCCTAGGTATGACAAGAACAACTGGCCCAAGCTCACTCAGCTGCTTTAGTGAGTAAGGTGGGACTAGAACTCACCATCACCTAGTTTCTAGTCTGTTGCTTTACCCACTAAATCAAACTGGCTCTTAGCAATGAAGGAGGGGATATTTTAAAAAATGATCTGTTCCAGGTGTCAGATATGCTAAGTACACCACTACTTCCATGAATCAATAATGTTATTAATATTTAAGGGGTTGCAAAGCTGCAAGAACAACCCTGATTGGAATATAAAAGACAAGGCACAGAAATAAATGGACCTCGGAAAGAAGAGGAGAAAAGCAAACTCAGCCCCCCTCGCTTTATTTATGCATGTATTTATTTTAAATATTAATCCACGGCTTCAATAATTAGCTTCATTCACACTCTCACTTTAAGGCCCTGTAGATGTAATCCAAAGCCAAAGAAAATTGGCAATTTTAAAGCTCATCTAATTTTCATTCAATCAGAACTCTCATCAAGTACCCAAGGGCCTGAGAAGGACCCAACATGGGGAAACAGCTGGGAGAGGATGCTTCACAAGGTTTCTGATCTGTTGAACCAACAACCCTGGAACACGCCTGACTACACAAAATATTTTTCAGCTGGGCTGCCTGGTTTCTAGTCACACCTGCAATAAATAGAGGCCAATAATTTGCAAAAATAAAACCTGTAATAGAAACCTGCTACTTTATAATTAACATTTCACAAACAGCTGTAAGTAAACTGCCATGGCAGGGTAGGCAACCTTTTGAAGCTGGAGGGGTAAGCAGTGTAACAGAAGCTCTTACCTGCACACCTGCCAATTTATGCATGTGTGCACACTTACAAACATTTTCCTCTATGCAGAAATATCTCCGTGTTCACATATTGCTGAAAGCACCCCCGCCTCCATAGGCATATACTTTTGCACAGATAAATAATACCCTGTCTATGGCCATTTGCTCACTCATTCAGAAACATCCATGTACATCTACTGCCCTTTCCTGATTTTTCTTTGTTCTCAAAAAAAATGTGGGAAGAAATACCCATCTGGTTCCATTCCAAACTGGGAGAAAGACACTGGAAACATGGAGGCTGATTGGAAAGATGGTTTATTGATGAAGGAGAACCACATGTGATTCTGGGCAGCTGACAAAATGGAGTTGAGAGCAGGGGTGGGTTCTAAAAATTTTTACTCCCGGTTCTGTGGATGTGGCTTATTTTGTGGGTGAGGCTTGATGGTCATGTGACAATTATTTAGGATTTAGCAGAGGTACTGGTCTACCAGGCTTTTAACTGCTTGCAGAGCTGTACCAATCTACCCATTTATTTTTTGCAGGCACTGGTCTACCCATTTATTTTTGCAGGCACTGATCTACTCATGTATTTTTGCAGGCACTGATCTACTCATTTGTTTTCTTTTAACACTGATCAGCTGTAGGGCGGCCCTTTGAAGCCCCGTGGCAAGAGTTTAAACAGTTTTTTTTTCCCTCTAGCCATCAGCTGGGACTCAGGAGGCAGCAATAGATTAGGGGTGGGGCCAAATAAAAGGTAAGAATAACGCAGGGGTGGGGGGTGGGCACAGAGGGAGAACGGGTTTGATGATGTCATATCGTCACCGCTACCAGTTTGGGAGAACCGGGCTGAACCGGGAGGAACCCACCACTGGTTGAGAGTGGGGGTTTTTTATACCTTCTTTGGGTTTGCACTTAAACTTCCTGTTCCTGTGCAAGAACATGTATTCTCATTTAGGGAAATATAATATTTTGATTTTTTAAAATATTCCTCAAAATGTTTCATTCTTCTAGAGGGGAGGGGGCGGTTCCCACAAACATTTACAAAACCAAGAAGCCCAGAAAAAAAGCCATGAGATTTGGTGTTGCTGCAGGACCAGGCAAGAGTTTGAGTGCCTGCGAAGTTGCACAAGATCCAGCAGTGAGAGGAAGGGGAAGGAATTGGGGCGAGAGGCTGAGCAATCCCATGGCAGGGGGGGACTGGCCTAGGCAGTCACAGGCATCCTGGTACCTTCCTTTAGGATTAGGGTGTGCAGGTAAACCTCGACTTACAACAGTTCATTTAGTCACTGTTCAAAGTTACAACGGCACTGAAAAGCGTGACTTATGACCATTTTTCACACTACGACCATTGCAATATCCTCATGGTCACGTGACCAAAATTCAGACACTTGGCAACGGGTTCATATTTATGAGAGTTGCAGTGTCCTGGGATCATGTGATCCCCTTTTGCAACTTTCTGACAATGAGGAAGCCAGATTCACTTAATCGCGTTACTAGCTTAACAACTGCAGTGATTTACTTAACAGTTGTGGCAAGAAAGGTTGTAAAACGGGACAAAACTCACCAAATGTTTCACTCAGCAACATAAATTTTGGTCGTAAGTTGAGGACTACCTGTACATGTTTTATTTCCTGACAATAGAGGAGGGAGTTCTGTATACAGATTTTTTTTTTATTACAAAAAAAAAAAAAACCCATATTCTTGACAGCCATTTCCATCGCAAGTTACAAAAATGGACTACAGTGGCAAAATACATTTTATTAACTTATTAAACTTTTGAAAAAGGAAAGAACTTGAATTAGTGTATATCAGGGGTGGGTTCTACTTACCTTTACTACTGGTTCGCAACAGGGCTGTGCGCGCGCTCTTCTGCGCATGCACAGATCAACTATGATGATGTCCGGGTCAGTGGGCAGAGCCTCCCGCCGGTTTTACTACCGGTTCTTGTGAACCAGTCTGAACTGGGGGCAACCCACCACTGGTGTATACCTGATATGGATATGGATACTTTTCTGGATTAGCAAATCTCCCAGCTGTCCAGAAACTCCAGAGCTTTGAGTTATTGACAGCCAGTTTTTGTTCTTGAGGCTTCTTTTACCACAAGTTCCCTAATGAGGTACCATGTACAGGTAGTCTTCAACTTACAACAGTTCATTTAGTGACCGTTCGAAGTTACAATGGTACTTTAAAAAGTGGCTTATGACCAGGGGTGGGTTCTAAATTTTTTTACTACTGGTTCTGTGGGCGTGGCTTATTTTGTGGGTGTGGCTTGGAGGTCATGTAACTAGGTGGGCATGGCTAGCTGGTCAGAGTCATTTCTGGAAGGTCCTCGCACTTACGACCAGTCCTCGCACTTACGACCCGACTCATTTGTTTGCTTTTAACACTGATCAGCTGTAGGGCGGCCCTTTGAAGCCCCGCGGCAAGAGTTTAAACAGTTTTTTTCCCTCTAGTCATCAGCTGGGACTCAGGAGGCAGCAATAGATTGGGGGTGGGACCAAATAAAAGGTAAGAATAACGTGGGGGGGTGGGGGGGTGGGAGGGCGGGGGGGGGAGAACCGGTTCGGTGATGTCATATCATCACCGCTACCGGCTCGGCCGGACTGGACCGAACCAGGAGAAACCCACCACTGCTTATGACTGCTTTTCACACTTATGACCATTGCAGCATCCCTATGGTCACATGATCAAAATTCAGATGCTTGGCAACTGGTTCATATTTATGATGGCTGCAGTGCCTTGGAGTCATGCGATCAGCTTTTGCAACCTTCCGACAAGCGGAAGATGGAGTCTCAATGGAGACTCACTTAACAACTGTGTCACTAAGTTGATGACTGCAGTGATGCACCTAACAATGGTGGCAAGAAAAGTAAAATTTTAACAATCAACAATCACTTAGCAACATACATTTTGGGCTTAGTTGTAACTCGAGGACTACCTGTACACATATCTCTGTGTGTTGTTGTATAGGCTCTGCATATTTAACACCTAAGTAAAATAGGCAAGGAAATGTGTCATCGTAAGTTATTTCAGTTGAAATACTGGACTTAATTACGATGACAGGACAGAGTGACTGAAGGAAGCCAAGATGCTTCTTTTTAAATGATCTTGTCACTATTAAATCTGTCAGACCTAGCCATTTTCCGGGGGATGATGATGATGAAAAGAAGCTTTCATTTGAGGAGGTGTGGAATTTAAAAAGCAGGAGAAGATGTAGGGATGTCTGCAGTGATGCTGGCACTGGTGGTACTGAAGGCACGGCGGATTGCAGCCATGCTTTGATCTTAGTGCAGCAGATGTATTAGAGAGGTGATTCAGATATTTTGAGTGACTGCATAGAATATTTTGGCAGATCCTATTTGCTATGCATGAAAACAGCTGTTTGGACCTGTCTTCCCTTATTTACAAAGTCTTTAAAAAGACAGGTGCAAACTGGGTGATCCAAGACCCGATTCTCTTGGAGTTAAATGGAAGACGGATAAAAAGGAGCAAGCTTTGCTCTCCTGGTTGTGGTCCGCCATTTTGAATCCAATGATCATTGTTGCAGAAGCCCCTGAGAATACACCTCCTCTTTGTATGTAACAGGTAGTCCTCGATGTACAACCACAATTGAGCCCAAAATTTATGTTGCTAAGCGAGACACTTGTTCAGTGAGTTTTGCCCCATTTTGCGACTTTTCTTGCCACTGTTGTTAAGTGAATCACTGCAGTTGTTAAGTGAATCTGGCTTCCCCATTGACTTTGCTTGTCAGAAGGTCGCAAAAGGGGATCACATGATTCGGGGATACTGCAACCGTCATAAAGATGAACCAGTTGCCAAGCATGCAAAGTTTGGTCGCGTGTCCATAGGGATGCTGCAGTGATTGTAAACGTGAACAACGGTCATAAGCCACTTTTTTCATTGACGTAACTTCAAACGGTCACTAAATGAGCTGTTGTAAGTCGAGGACTACCTGTATTGATTAGGCTGTCATTCAAAGACAAAGCTATATCACCCCTTTATTTCCTAGGATTGGTCCCAAAATGCATAGAATGAAAATCATGTGCAGTGATAATACCACTTGATAATGCCTTGGTAAGGCCACACTTAGGACTAAAGGTGACATGATAGCAGGGTTAAAATATCTAAGGGGCTACCACAACAAAGAGGGAGTCAAGCTATTCTCCAAAGTACCTGAGGGTAGGACAAGAAGCAATGGGTGGAAATTAATCAAGGAGAGAAGCAATTTAGAATTAAGAAGAAATTAATCAGTGGAACAACTTGCCTCCAGAAGTCGTGAATGCTCCAACACTGGAAGTTTTTAAGAAGAGATTGGACAACTATTTGTCTGAAATGGTATAGGGTTTCCTGCCTAAGCAGGGGGTTGGACTAGAAGACCTCCAAGGTCCCTTCCAACTCTGTTATTCTATTCTATTCTGGGAAAAATGCAATTGAACCTAATGAGACTTATTTCTGAGCACACATTGTTATTTTTTGAAATAAGTTAATGTTATATTATCGCTTCAAAGACCTGTTCTTCATTAAAACTGCTATGGGAACAGGGAATGATGATTGGGAGAAGAGGGAACACTTGATCTTGTAGTCTTCTTTCACAAAAAGTGGTGATAGTATGTGAAAATGGACAATCATATAACCTTCTTGGTCACCTTCTAAGAAAGATAACTGCAAGAACCTCACACTTCATTCCCAGGAATTAAATCACACTTGTCTATTCTTTTTTTTTTCCCCAAAAAAAAAGTGTGTTCTTTCCATCAGATTGAGTACAACCGGAATAAAATTGGAATAATTGCAATTATGCTAATAATAATTGTCAGATAAGAATAAAAGTGGAATTATAATTGCAATTATGCCAATGGTAATTGTCAGATAACTAACTATGAACTTCTTGTTGATAGGAGCTACTTGACAGTTACGGCACTTGTGCTTTTTCCAATTCAAATGCTCGTCCCTTAAAAGGAAAGCTTTCCTGCTCTGACTGGCTTTGCCAAAAATTATAGAGTTTTGTGAGAAAAGATTTTTTTTCTTGCTTGATCCCTAAGAAACCGAGGCAGCAGTTCTGACTGAGTATACAGTTAGTATACAGTTACTATTCTAATACTACCTTTATTTTGCATTGTAGCTAGGGACATATTTTATACTAGCAGAAAATCATTTATCATGTACGCACTTGGCTTTAACCCATTTATTCCCTCTTTTTCTAGAACACCTTTCTGTACCATATTCCATCCTACTCTGGATGCTGAAAGCAGTTCTGGGGGGAAAGGACCAGAGGTGGGTTTTAGCAGGTTCAGACCAGTTCTGGAGAACCGGTAGCGGAAATTTTGAGTAGTTCAGAGAACTGGTAAATACCACCTCTGACTGGCCCCGCCCCATCTATTCTCTGCCTCCTGAGTCCCAGCTGATCGGGAGGAAATGGGGATTTTGCAGTAACCTTCCCTTGGAGTGGGGAGGGAATGGAGATTTTACAGTATCCTTCCCCTGACATGCCCACCAAGCCACGCCCGCCAAGCCACTCCCACAGAACCGGTAGTAAAAAAATTTGAAACCTACCACTGGAAAGGACGGGAAGAAAAATAGGGATACCCTGTCTTGAACAAGTGAAAACACTTCCTGCTAGTGCACTGAATAAAACCCCTCATGTTTAATTCAATGCTTTAAGCAAAACTGAACATTAGAACAGAAAGACAAAGCTTTCTTCTTTCTCCAGCTATTCTGCAATATGCTGTATTTCTTTTAGTTTCGGCAGCCATCTTAGTGGTGATTTGGTAGCCTGGATGTTTTTATCCTCTGAATCAACCAAAGTTTGAAATCTGCTTGAGAGCAAAGCCAGGGGCTATAATCTGGAGTTTTAGAAGTCTGTAGAGCAGCAATTTTGACTGTTTTTTTTTTCTGCTAACCAACGCAATTCTTCTGGATTGGCTCATTATTTATTTTTATGGTTTATATCCCATCTTTCTGCCTATAGGGCTCTCAGGAGGGCTACTAATAAAGAAGTAAAGTGTGAGCACTTAAAATCTCATAAACACAGTTAAAATCACTGTAAAAGTACCTTGTTATGACTCTGGAATCTCTCTCTCCAGTAGAGATCCACTTCCAAGTTCTTGCTGCTTCTGGGTCTTGAAAAATGAATAGAAGCGGAGTTCATAATAAGTAATAACTCTAATTTCAAAAAGTCACCAAGAAAAGAACCATAGGGCTGAACAACCCACTTAAGTCCCCCAAATCATTTTTCTAGCTCCAAGATTTCTTGAGGGTGTTTTTTTTTTTTTTTTTGCTAAAACTTGGCGACAACATGATATTTTCCCTTCCTTTTATTTCCACAAATAACCCATAAAGCAGCTTTTAGTAGTAAATCTTAGTGAACTAAAAATGAAGTGGGTAGACCTTTTTCCTTTGACTGCCTTGATCGGCACTTGTGAAAGCCAGAAGAGGCCTCTAAACCTACAGTCTTCAAACACTTCCACTCAGGTCCTCTTGTGTTTTTGGAACTTAGCATAAGGAAAAGTTACCCCACACATGAATGCTGCTTTACTGCCCTACTGTAAGGGCTGGTTGAGAAAGGACAATAAAACAAAATTCCTCGCTAAGGAATTTGTGCCACGTCTTTGCCTTAACAAAGATAATTACATTGTCTCTGCAGCACGAATCTATTAATGAGGTAAGTTCAAGACATTTCACCTAGACCTCTTGGGCATGCAGTAGGTTTTCACAATAAGACAAAATTTTTAAATAATAATCGCAGAAACATCGCTAGAAACATTCTTATAAGTGGTTAAATTTGCCAAGGAGTCATGCCAACAAGCCCAAAAGTTCTAAAAAGTAAATGATCACAGAAGGGTGCACTTTCCAAACTTTATTGAGAATTTACATTTTACAAAGATGTTGAAGTGTCATGATAAATGCCTAACTACTATATCTCCCTGATCACCCGGACCTGCAAGGGTTAACTGACCACATATTCCATAATCCCTGTAACCACTCCTTACCTCTTTGCCCCTCCTCCTGGGTACAAAAAGGTCCAACCACATGGTCCACAGATTATTCCAGATGTATACCTGAAGGAGAAAGGTACAAGGTCAGTGACCTTTAGTGCCAATAAACCTACAATAAAGATACAGAAAAGAATTGAAATTTGTCTTTGAGTTATTGGGCTAGATCCATCTTTAACAAAATGGTAGCAGAGGATGGTTGCCCATAACTCCAGATAATGACTGAACCCAACATCTACCCTGAAGAAGCAAACAGAGCACAGACCAGAGCTCTTACCAAGAAGATGGCTGAGAAACTTGCAACCAAAGCCACAGCCATGGAGGAGACAGAAGCTGGAAGCGAGCAGAACTCCAGCCTGGACTCACAATCAGATGAAGAGGAGCCATCCAAGGAAATCACCGCCCCGGAAGAAGAAACAGCACAGAAAATGAATAAATTCAAACTCTCCATCCTGAAACTGATGGAGGCAAGCAGCAACAAAGAAAACCTCATCGCGGACCTTCAAAGCCTCTTCGAGCAACAAGAAGCAGCGATTGAGGCCCCAAAGACCACCGAGAAAGAAAAGCCAGCAAAAAAGGGTAAGCCACCCCAACCCGATGATCCTGAGCTGGCAGAATCCATTTTCACGCCCCCTTCCCGGCGACCATCTTGGGACGAGCACCAGCCAATGGGAAGCCAGGATTTGAATCCCTTGGCGTGAAAATGCCCGAACCCCGAAACAGACGAGGGGGACTCAGAAAGCGACTACGAAGAGCCCGACTCTGAAAGCGACCACGAAGAAACCACAATCACTCAGAAAAAGACACCTACTGATCTCGAGTTGCAAAAGGCAATCGAGACCATCACCGCTGCCCTAGGCTCTGCTTTCGAGCCTCCTGCGGCACTCAATAAATCAAAGAAAAATCCTGGAAAGCACAAGAAGGCCAGGACAACCAACAAAGACCAGGCAACTGAGTCACAGCCAACTAAAAACACCGCGCACACCAACAACCGGCACAAAAGACCGCCCACCTGCAGGAAGAATCAACCGCAGGACTCGAACTCGCCACCCGCTACACCAACAACGCGAGGCCCGAGGGAGAAGAGAAGAACCGGCTACTCACCAATGCCACAACATCCACCAGGCCGATCCACGCAACCAGGGACCAGCGACCACGAGGGAGGATCCGCCGCCGCCGCCATTACCGCCGAGCCGCTGGGTGCAGGCAATCCTCAACCTACGACCTCCGCTGCTGCCGTGCCGCCAACCCGTGAAAGTCCTCGACTTACGACCGCGTCGCCTCCTCACCTTCTGCCCTTCTTCGCCGGGGATCCGGCCATCCAGCAATGGTGTCCACCTTCAGGAGGAATCTTCGGACCCACCGGGGGCGGGTCCAGCCTCCCACCGACAGGCCTAGGCCTAGGCCTGGGAGCTCCAGCAACAGGAACCTCACCCGATGGACTCCAGCACGGAATGAGTTTCGCACATGCCCAGTACCTACCTGTAACAAGAGAAGCAAGTTACATAGATCCAAGCAAGTACAGAATGGCCACAGACATCCCAAAGCCTTATTGTGAGTTCAATCACATTTTGGACCATGGACAGCTTCCCCCAGTAAGTAACCTTACTAACATTTCTGGGGCAAATTATGCCAATTTGCCAAAATTGCAGTTAGATGGGGGTAATGTTATAGAATGGAGTCAACAATTAAGAGTTGCTCTCATGAGAGAGAATGCACTGTTCCTAGCTTACAGACCTCCCCAAAAGCCCTGGTCACTGGAAATTGACTGCATTCATCACAGGGCATTTTGTATCATGTTAACCTCCATTCCATCTGCTATGTATCCATCTATTGAGGACAATCTAACTGTTTCTGATGTTATGCAAAAACTATGTAACCTGTTTTATAGCCAGAGCAGAGCCACTACCACTAGACTATCTAGGGAGTTCCACTCCACCAAGCACAAGGCAGGGGTCCCCATGAGTGAGCACATTTTAAAGATGAATGCTGCAAGGGCAGAGCTCATGAAGAGGGGGGAAATCATCACTGAAGAGAGCATGATAAGCATAATCATAAACTCTCTTGATAGCAGTTGGGACAGCTTCATAACCCAACTAAATAGCCTCAGCTTGCAATACCTAACACTAGGCGCACTGACCAGTCAGCTCGTTGCAGAGGACACTCTGAGGAGGGAACGCCAACTATCCAAAAGGGATCCTAGACCCATGAAGAGGGTGGATTTCCAGGATAGGGCCAGGGATACCTCAGAATGTTATTCTTGTGGGTCAAGGAACCACCTAAAGAGGGATTGCCCCAGGAACCATAGGGACAGGGGACAGCACGACAGTAGAGGGGGAAGGTCACCTGAACTCAGGTACCCAAGGGAAAGAGGGCGAGGGTGGTCACCCAACCCCAGGAAACACCACGAGCGCAGAGACCACTCCAGGGACAGTAACTCTGGCTCTATGTAGGGGATCAGGCACGATGACCCAAATGACAAACATAAGATAGAGAGAAACACATGGCTTCTGGACTCAGGGGCCACAAGTCACACTACTTGTAACCCAGAGCTGCTAGACTCACTCACAGAAGTAGACTCAGAAATAAAGGTGGCAAACCAAAACAAGGTCAAAGTAGTGGGGAAAGGAAACGTACACATCACACAGATAGGGGATTTAAAAGGGGTACTTTACGTACCAGAGATTCCTCACAACGTGCTAGCCATCACAAAGCTGACACGGGACGCAAACATAGAGATAAAATTTAAAGATGGAAAGGCACACTTGATCAAGCAAGGGAAAGAGATAGGAAAGGTAACCATACACGAGGGACTTCCCTACTTCACACCCAACGCAAGGGAGGAAGAAGGCATTGATACCAACATGAACCACAAAGTAGATAAGTATCCAGAAATAGAGGGGGTGCAGCAAGAGGCAGGATGTGGCCATGAGAAGGCAAACAAGTCTGTATCTATCGGCAAGCCATTGCATGATAACTGCGCCCACCTTCTCCACAGGAGGCTGGGACACATAAGCTTCCCCATTGTAAAGAAAATGACGGAATGTACCGAAGGTCTCAAAGTAAAGAACTGTGAAAACTACTTGGAGTGTTCGGTCTGTAAGCGTTCTAAGATCAAGGTTAAGGCCATCCCCAGGGGATCCAAACGAACCACGGAATACTCCTTCCAATTGGTGCATATGGACTTGGTAGGGCCAATGAAACCCTCTGTAGGGCATAGGAAGCGATTCTTCCTCACGATTGTGGATGACTACACCAGATACGGGTATGTCTACTCCCTCAGACACAAAAACGAAGTGTTCCAAAGGTTTAAAGAATTCCACAGAAGAGTAGATATGCAACATAACATGAAAATAAGACAAATAATGACAGACAGAGGCTCAGAATTCATGGCCAAAGAATTCACAAGGTGGCTGAGGGAACAGGGCATAGCGCATTACACCTCTTCACCTTTCTCCCCCTTTCAAAATGGAGTCTCAGAGAGAAAGAACGGAGTATTGCAAACCATGATGAGATGCGCCCTGGAGGATGCTGGGATGGGACAGCATTTCTGGTCAGAGGCATTACACTACGCTAATTACACCCTGAATAGACTGTGGTCAAGCTCTATTAATAAGACACCATACGAGATGCTATACAACAGAAAGCCCAACATCGCACACTTACACATATTCGGCGCCCCAGCTGATGTCCACATTCCCAGACAATTAAGAAAGAAAGGGGAGAAATTATCAAAAAGACAGATTCGTGGATTACGAACCGGGCACAAAGGGCTACAGATTTGTTGACAATAATAACCGTTTTGTGGTTTCCAGATCAGCCAGTTTCCATGAAAACGCAAACTGGTCGAGGGTACACTCCAACGAAATTCCAACCAATAGGGTCACGTTCGAGCATGGCCAAGGGGAAAGGGAGGTCAGAGAGGTCGCAGGGCACAAAGCCAACCATCGCAAGGCGAGCGTCAAAGAGTGGAAAGAAGGGCATCCTTCCCTGAAGATAGATGACCTGACAGACAAAGAGGCAGACAACATGCAGGAAACCGAGCCAGCCCCCAGCAGGCCAATCAGAGAAACCAGAAACAAGCTACCAAAGAAGCTAGAGGACTACGTTATGGCCATCCACAACACCCATTTCACGCCCAGCTCATATGAGGACATCCTCGGGCTCCCCCAGGAAGAGAAAGAAAAATGGATGTCTGCCATGGAGAAGGAGATGGAGAGCCTAAGGAACCTCCAGGTATACTCATCTGCCCAAATTCCAGAGGACAAAAAACCAATAGGAACCAAATGGGTGTTCAGGGTTAAGACATTAGAAGACAACAAGGTCCTATACAAGGCAAGACTAGTCGCGCAGGGTTTCGCCCAAAGATACCCCGAAGACTATACAGACACCTACTCGTCAACCGTCAGGGTGGAGAGTGTCAAAAGCGCCCTGGTGGTGGCCACCATCCTGGGCTTGGAGGTTTTCCAAATCGACGTACAAACAGCGTACCTGCACGCCGAGTTGGATAAAGAGATATACATTAAAGCACCGCCTGGGTACAACGAGGGTGAGAACCAAATCTGGCTGCTGAACAAAAGCCTGTACGGGCTCAAGCAGTCAGACAAAAGGTGGTATGACTGCCTAGCCAAGGCTCTTAGATCCATGGGCTTCGAGGCCACCTCAGCCGACAAATGCTTCTTTACGAAGAAAGAAAACGACACATTCGAAGGTCCACGTTTACGTGGACGACATCTTGTACATCAGCAAACACAAGGACAGATGTGACAAGTTCGCCAATGAACTGGGTAGCCACTTCTCCTTAAAGTCACTTGGAAAGATCGATAGATACCTAGGGGTCCAGGTGATAAAAACCAACAAGGGTTTCCGCCTCTCCCAGAGAGAAAAGATCATCGAGCTGCTGTCCAAATGCAACATGTCTGAAGCAAAACCCAGCGAGACCCCCATGCAACCTGAGTTCCTGAAGACTATGTACGAGGAATCTGAACCTTTCACAGACAATAAGTTGTATAGATCAACGATAGGGTCACTGCTGTATATATCCAACTGGACCAGGCCCGACATCGCCCTAGCCGTCAATCTGCTGTCCAGGCATGTAAGCAAACCCACGGTAACACACTGGAACGCCATCAAAAGACTACTTAGATGCTTAAAATTCAGTGCGGATGCCCTACTCTGCCTAGAACCAGAAACATCCGAGAAACCAAAGCTAACCTGCTATGCTGACGCTGACTGGGCTGGGGACATAGAGTGCAGAAAAAGCACCTCCGGCTACGTGCTACTACTCAACAATTGCCCCATCCATTGGTACACTGGAAAGCAAAAACTGGTGGCCACATCAACTACGGAAGCAGAATTTGTTTGCCTATCAAAGGCTGCAAACAATTTAGTATGGTTCGATGACCTGCTCTGCAACATCTGGGCTGAACCCTCATATCCAATAGTTATCCACGAAGACAACAAGGCAGCAATAGAGATCTCAAGGGCCGATGCCATAGGTCAGCGGTCTAGGCACATTGACATTAAATACAAACACATCAGGCAGTTTTCAGAGATAGGTTTCATTAAGGCAGTACACTGTGACACAGAGGAGCAAACAGCAGATATTCTCACTAAACCCCTACCACATAAACAGCATGCGTACCTCATGTCAAAAATGCGTGTTTACTTGTAATTCATGCCTGTGCCTATGTATTCTCTGTATGTATACAATCACTTCCCCAAGTACCCAGTTAGGCATTTAGAGTAGGTTTTGTCATGATAAATGCCTAACTACTATATCTCCCTGATCACCCGGACCTGCAAGGGTTAACTGACCACATATCCCATAATCCCTGTAACCACTCCTTACCTCTTTGCCCCTCCTCCTGGGTACAAAAGGGTCCAACCACATGGTCCACAGATTATTCCAGATGTATACCTGAAAGAGAAAGGTACAAGGTCAGTGACCTCCAGTACCATCAGTTCTATAATAAAGCTACAGAAAAGAATTGGAGTCTGTCTTTGAGTTATTGGGCTAGATCCAGCTTTTAACATGAAGTTTTGAAGTTTTTAGGTTGGAAAAAGACACTTTTTGTGTGCTAATTCAACACAACTTCGCTATAAGCTATTTGTAGAACACTTTGGATACTAGTATGCTGTCCTTTCTTTCCTCATCCCTGCTAACGTTTCCTTTGAAGAAGCACTATTGGGGGGGGAGGGGATTGGGTTTAAAAGGCATGAGAGCATATTGCTACTCTATTGTAGTTTATACTCATTTTTTAAATAGCAATTGCACTTAGACTTTTTTTAGGGTTCAGTGACACCCTGAACTGTAAAATAATCATATGGGCTAGGTTCACACAATATTCTAGATTGAAATGCCTTGCCAAATTGTTAAATGTGGCTTAATGTCTGGTACAAACATAGTTAAAGACTACTATCAATTTACTACTACCTAATTCAGTGTTCTTGGCTGTTCTGTCATGTTTCTTTTTGGCATATAATAGACTCCATTGTAGTTGGATGATATGTTCTCCCTGTGTAAGTGGCTACTTAGACATAATCTTTCACCTCAAATGATCTAATTAGTCAGTTTTTGATATGAATATGCTATCGGTTCCAAGAACAGTGGAAATAAGAAGCAAGAATTTTAAATACACATATGTGATACATTAACTTCACTTCCTAAGCCTGGAGTATAATTTCTGATATCTGTTATAAATGTTGAAGAGTCTATCCAATAAAATGTTCTAATAATTGCCACCTCGACTTTAAATCACATCAGAGCAAAAGCAGAGAGCAGGAGCCAAAACACTTATTTTTTAACTTAAATATTCCTGCTTCGTTAAATATTCCTAAATAACATATGGGAAATACTTATCTGCTGCATTTGGAGACCTAGAACAAACTTGAAAAAGAAGTGCTACTTAGAAAATCATATACCCATATGAAGCTTTTCATCCAAATCCATCAGTTTACTTAATTTTGTGTAGAACAGTTGCCTTAGGGAATATAATTACTGCATTTCTATTGTTCAGAAGTGGGTGAATAACAGCAGTTCTTATTACAAGACCATTATGCCTGAGCTTATAATAACTGAAATAAAATGTCTGCATCACATTAGAAAAAAGCAACTACATAGTAATATCTATTAAGTGCCATTAGAAAATATAAAAGCTATTTTTTTATATATAAAAAAGTAAAAGGTGTGCCTCAAATGCAAATCAAAGTAAATCAAAAGTCAGAAAGAAGCTATCAAAAACATGAAATATGCCCTCCAATTTTTGGAAAGTTGTTTTCCTGTGAACCAGGCCACTATTTCTTTATTTCACTCACAGTACACTTTAAAAAGGGACGCGGTGGCTCACTGGCTAAGATGCTGAGCTTGTCGATCGAAAGGTTGGCAGATCAGCTCTTCGAATCCCTAGTGCTGTGGAATGGGGTGAGATCCTGTTACTTGTCCCAGCTTCTGCCAACCTAACAGTTCAAAAGCACGTAAAAAATGCAAGTAGAAAATAGGGACCACCTTTGGTGGGAAGGTAACAGCGTTCCGTGCCCCTTTGACATTTAGTCATGCTGGCCACATGAGCACGGAGACGTCTTCAGCTTTGAAACGGAGTTGAGCACTGCCCCCTAGAGTAGGGAACGACTAGCACATATGTGCAAGGGGAACCTTTACCTTACACTTTAAAAGGATTTAATTTTTTTCCCCATAGTGCTCTTGAGCTTACATAGAAACATTTTCTAGAAATACATGGAAAAAAATCAGACTTTGAGACACTATGTATATAAGCAGGAAAGGTTTCAGTATGGAGGAAAGAAAACCTCCATCGTTTTGTCAAAGTCTTTGGTCATCTACAACTCTAAATCTCATTTATTAGTTCATCACTAGAGCCAGAGGTAAGATTTTCCTCATTTGGCCGGTGAGTGCAAAGCAGCGTTACACACACACACACACACACACACACACACACACACACACACACACACACACAGTTCTGGAAGTGAAGAAAACCGTGGAAATAGCATAACCCAATGGCCTGAAATTAGTTTTCATTGCCTGAATGTTTTCATTGCTATCTATCATATCCTGTCATAAGATAGCTAATGTTTAATTGAGTTCCTTCATTGGTTTTGTATTGCCTTTGTGGTGTCTTGGGCAGCTTTCATTTATCTCTATAAATTGAACTCTTCTATGAAGGCTGGTGCAGTTAAATATTACAAAGAGGATTCATTCATAGCACGGATTCAGATTGTCTCCGTGGCATTCCAAGCAAAGAAATAAAACCGTTGCAGTTCAGACTTAGTCCCTGTACTCCTAATAAATGAAGAGGTACCTCAGTTACTGAGCAAATTCTCCAAAGTGTCAGTAATTTCTGGACAAAATCAGGATTTCATTCCATTCTCATCCTGACAAACGGCAGCAATTCATTTCTTTAAAAGAGGTGCAAGAAAGTACATAACATAAATTTGATGACCGGAGAAGTGAGTAATGAAAAGAATATGACCTCGGAATGTATTATTTATAAATGTAGGCACAAAGGTAGGGGTTACTACACGTAGTCCTCCAGTTATGACCACAACTGGGCCCAAGATCTATGTTGCTAAGTGAAAGATTTGTTAACTGAGTGTTGCCCCATTTTGAGAATTTTCTTGCCACAGTTGTTAAGTGAATCACTGCAGTTGTTAAATTAGTCACCTGGTTGTTAAGGGAATCTGGCTGCCCCATTGACTTTGCTTGCCGCAAAAGGTGATCACATGATCCAGGACACTGCAGCCGTCATAAATATGAGTCAGTTGCCAAGCATCTGGATGTTGATCAGGTGACCATGGGGATGCTGCAACGGTCGTAAGTGTGAAAAACCGTCATAAGTCACTTTTTTTTAAGTTACACTTTTTGTAACTTTGAACAGACACTAAATGAACTGCTGTAAGTGGAGGATGACCTGTATTGTCTTTTTTCATTAGAAAGGGATTTTCTAAGGTAGAAAGAGAGCAGGGCTGCACACAAAAACTACAGTCAAGCTGATCATTCATGGACAAGCTTGCCAACTTGATGGTGGTACAAGGATGAATGGTGATAGGGTGCTCTGTTTCATGCAAGTTCCTTGGAGAGCAGCCAGAAGAGCCAAATTATTTGGCAGACAGGCTATGCCTCTTTTATTCTCTACAACCCCGAAGGCATACCCATACCTGGTTGAAGAGACTCAAATAACTACCACATTATGGGATGATAGGTGTCAAGTGACTCCATACTCAGAGACTTATGAATTCATGGTAAGATAAGCATGCATATTAGAAGAATATGTACTTGGCATATTTTTTATCTCTGCTGTGTTATATGCCATGCCATTTATTTATATTTATATATTTATATTATCAAATGTCTACCCTGCCCATCTCAGCTAAGTGACCCCAAGCGTACAAACTTTCTTCTTTTTCTGCAATACCCCGAGAGGAAGGGGCTACACCAGTGGTGGGTTTCAAATTTTTTTACTACCGGTTCTGTGGGTGTGGCTTGGTGGGTGTGGCATGCCTTGGTGGGCATAATAGGGGAAGGTTACTGCAAAATCCCCATTTCCTCCTGATCAGCTGGGAATTGGGAGGCAGAGAATAGATGGGGGTGGGGCCAGTCAGAATTTTTATTACCGGTTCTCCGAACTACTCAAAATTTCCGCTACCGGTTCTCCAGAACTGGTCAGAACCTGCTGAAACCCACCTCTGGGCTACACCTACACTTAACATAAAAGGAAAGTCTTTTATATTATCATTTTACAGTATGAGACAGTTTTCTCCAACCCATATCTGCCAATTGAATTGGATTACATTTACCTTCATCTCTAGGCAGCAAGGACATTGTAGTCAAACTAGGTAGAAGTTAGGAAACACTGAAATAAATTTTAAAGCTGGAATTCTTTAGCAACTGGTTAGAGAGTTTCCTTTCAAAAATCATATATGGTATTTTTCTGTGAAAACTAGTCATACTTTTAATCTAAAGTTATATAGACTCCATGCTGCATCTCAGTCGTAACATGTGTTTGGCCGAGATGTAATTATGTCTCTGCATTTCTGCCTTACTCTTTGTAGCTCAACTTTTAATGTGCTAATCAACCAGTGAAGGTTATCAGAAGGCACTTAGCCAAATCAAGCTATAGTTTTAGATACATCTGCAAGAAAGTAAGGCCCAGTGAATGTATTTGCTCTTTTGTTGGGACTTAAAATATTTAAAAATGTCCTATAAGTACCTCACAGAGTGAATGTTTATGGTGACAAGATTATTGATGCAGTATCTGATGATGATACTGAGGGACACCACTGCCTAGCCCATGCACTTTTTGTATTCAGAACAGAGTATCCACTTCTGACATTTTTAATTAAACATTTTCCTTCATTTCACATGTAAGTCTTGGAACAAAAAAGATTTTATTTGTTGCCAGGTTTTGGGGGGTGGGTGGGTGAGCAGGGACAGATTAGACTTTAGCAACAAATCACTGGGTTACATACAGCTGGCCAATTTAAGTCATTTAATAAGCTCAGAATTGAATCAAATTTGCACTCTGAATTTATTTATTTGAGTTATACTCTGCCTTTCATTCAGCTGACGCAATAGACACCCCAATACAGTAACATGACAAAGCACACATATAACAAATCAAACATAGCCACTGAGGACAAACAACAAATACATTCAATTTGTGGGTTCAACTTCGTCCTGACCTCCATCCCTGAGAGAAAAAAACAGTTCTTCAAGGGTTTATGAAAGGCCAACAGGGTTGGGGCTAATCTAATTTTGGGAAAAACAATGCATGTCTCAGGTATATTTGAATTTTGTTCCATGTATTTTGAAAATATTTTCATTTATTGATTTTCATTCCCCTGACAGAGATATTCAGTTGAAACACATTGGGATTTTTTTGTATAATTAGGAACCACCCAAAACTAATTAATATCCTTATTTTCCACCTATTTGATTAATGTAGTTCCACCCATAGTTGCTATTTTCATAGGAGATTATAAAAAAATAATACCATTTGAGGAGTTTTCCACATCCCAATGTATCCTGCCATGGCAGTCTGAAAAGAGAACTCATAACTGTCTCAGAGACTGTCTAGCTTTCATTTGCTTGGTCCAGTAGCCTGCATTTCAGGGCTAGATCTACCTGGCAAGTGAAATCAAGCAATCAGGAAACAAAGAGTCAGGATTACCAAGATGGTATCAATAACAGGATAAAGGCAATGCCCTTTGGAACCTTTGGGGCCCAAACAGAGGCCTATCAATCACATCTCATACGAGAGGGTCAATTGCTATTATTATTATCTCTTTTATTCATTAAACATGAAACTCAGTCAACTGAACATTTAAAAATGTGTCACAAATACCATTTATTGGTGCTAATGGTTGATACGGGTTGCTGCCAACGTCCTAGGTATCAACCAAGTATCTTCTTAAATTATACCATGCTCCGAGTAGCGCAGCTTTTTGCAATTCCGCTGGTGTTATTGCAGGAAGCTGCAATTTCTTGATGTGCTTTGTAAAATTCTTGGACATGGTACCAAGTGGCCCGATGACAATGGGTATCACTGTGACATGTTTCATCCATAACTATGTAGTTTTGATGACCAGGTCGCGATATTTTGTGATTTTTTTCCAGGTCTTTTTCTTCGACTCTGGTGTCTCCTGGTTCAGCGATATCAATAAACTGTACTCTTCGGTGCTCGATAACCGTGATAGCTGGCGTGTTGTGTTCCAAATGATGATCCAGATATCATGGTTATCGAGGGCCAAAGAGGTTTTTTAAAAATATATCATCATCATCATCATCATCATCATCATCATCATCATCATCATCATCATCATTATTCAGCCTTCACACTCAAGTCCCTTCACTCCAAGATAGGTTGTAAGCCCTCATATGATGAGTAAGAGCAAAAGCATCCTATGTGAAATAGACTGAATTGATGCCAAGGCCTCCTTTTTACCACAATCCGTTTCCAGTGAAAGTAAAAGATGAAGGCCATTCTGAGCTTCCTCCTTCCTCTCAAGAGTTATCTGAGGAGCTATGACACATTGTGAGGTTTGGAATCCTGAAGGAGAGAAGCTTTTGTGGGATGAAAGTTTCTGTCCCACCTCTGTATGAAAACAATCAGTCTTTTCTATCTCTTATAGAAGTGTCATCTGGGCTGGGAAGTTAAATGTTTCCAGTACCTGGAAAATGTCATGGCCAATGTCTGAGGACTTCCCTTCTCTGAATATAAATGTCCACCCTCTTCCATCTCTTTTTGAGTGTCTGTATATCTGGGAGGTTTCTGGCCCAACACAATGGCTAAGGCTTTGTGAAAAGAATGATTAAAGTTAATATAACAAGCCATTAGTCTTTTTCAAAAATCTAGTGAAAAGGATTGGCTGAAAAAGTGTTGGCATTGAGTTTTGAGGTGATAAATGTTGATTTTTTTTCTCTTCCTGAACATAATCAGCTGCTTCTTTCTATATATGTAAATATGGACTAGTGCTATTGAACCTGGCTGCAAATTCCAGACAGGAAGAAGATCACAGCAAAAAGATTCAGAGAAAGTTCTTCTCTGTCACTTACTGACTGCCCTGGTTTGCTTTAGTCCAGATATGGTCATTTAAGGAAGTGGAGAACATGAGGTGGGGATTGCTTGCTGGTATTTACAGTAAAAGATCTAGGGGGGAAAAAAACGCATTGCAGTATTTGCACTAGGGCCACTTGGAATAATACAGTCAGTAAGCCAAAATGATCAAGGATCATTGTAGAACAATGATCCAAGGAAAAATAAAAACACATGCAGGGGAAAAAAACAGAGAATTCTTTTTCTTATTACTCATGTAGGAATCATATTCATGTCCTCTAACTGAGGTGGTCCCCAACCCCCGGACTGTGGACCAGTACCAATCTATGGCCTGTTAGGAACTGGGCCACACAAGTGGATGTGAGCAAATGAAGCTTCATCTGCACATGTGCAAGATCTACATTGCAGGGTGAAACCATTCCCCCCTTCCCCTCCTCCATCCATAGAGGACAATTTTTCTTCTGAAACCAATCTCTAATGCCAGAAATTTTTGGGACCACTTCTCTAACTTACTGTAAATCATGGCTACAAGCATCTTCTACTTATATTCCAAGGTGGCCTTCAGTTAACAGAACGTACTCATCCGGAACACAAAATTCTTCTTTCCCTTTTGTATACATATGAACATATATAGATACCATACACAAAATAATAGCTTAAAGAATATGTGGCTAGAAAGAGAAAGTCTTGTTTCAGAAGCAAAAGTTCAATCTTTCAATATCGGATTAGCTTTTAAAGAGATCAGTGATACTGGTATCAGCTGAGTAAAGCATAGGAAACTTATTAAACTATTAAAATTACTTGTTATGATACTGACAATAAACCTAATCTTTCCAGTATAATCTGTTGGGTGTAATCACTCCCTCTTCAATTTTAAATTATGCTATCATTTGTTTTGATCTTTTCAAAGCCAGGCTTTGTGACAATTTTTTGGTCCATGTAGACCTACTTTTATCGGGGTTGTTTTCTTTCTAGTTATCTGCTTTGGGTTAATTCTGCTACAAGTTACATCTGGCCCTTTTTGTGCCATTAAAAGCTCACACAAAATACAGACACGGTGGAAAAGGATACCGTTTCTTATAAGTGCTGGAGAATTAGATTGAAACACAATTGTATTTTTATTTTATTTTATTTTAATAAAAAAAAAACCTGAGCCACACTGTTAAGCACAAAGAATCAGCATTCTTTATTTTTCTGCTTTGCAGGATTAAATGACTAATCTGCCTCCATGTTTCAGTGTGAGTCACTTTATTATTATTATTCTTACCCTGGCTGTAAAGTTCAGCATGCTATTATTATAAAATATTAATAATGGATGGGGAGTACTATTTTTTGAATTTTTCCTCCCAACCTATAGTTTGACTTTGAGACACCTGATATTAGTAACTGCTTATATGTTCATCCTTAAAACTACTCCTAATAAATAATAAATAAATAATAATACTCAGCACTTGCATTGGAGGAGGTAAAAACACATTCAAAATGTTAACTGCACAGCTCACCACATGTCAAGGCAGACCATTATTTTTCTTCTACATCAACTATTTAGAATCAGGTTCTGTAAAATCAAAATAAAGTTGTGTAGAAAAATGCACTGGAGAGACAGAGAGGCTTCCACTTCCTGCATTTTAATCTTAACCCAAGTATCGTCCACATGCCTATACCAGTGAGTAGGTAGAATTCCTGTGACGGAGTTTAAGGCTTTGGTTTCTACTTTTTCCATGTAACGATTGGCCACAATGGGTGACACAGGTGAGCCCATGGCTCAGTCAGGTTTTTGTCTGTAAAAGGTATTTGAGAAGCTTATGAAGTTGTAACTAAGGCAAAATATTAGTATCAGTATATATCAGGAATACAAATGATACCAAATGTTGTGCAAGATACTTCCGTTCAAGTATACGTCTTTTATTTCATATACTAAATCCCTTGGAAAAAAAGAAAAGAAAACCCATGTGTTCATTTAAAACTGTGCCAGCCTCCCCACTCTGCCAGGACAAGATGAAATTTAGCTTGCCTCTATTCCTCCTAGAAATTTGTATAAACGTGGCTCTTTCAGAAGTGAAAAGCCAAGAACCCTTCTCAGTGTGATCTGTGGTGAAATTCTAAGTACAGATATGTCCAACCCTGGTAACTTTAACTCTTACAGACTTCAACTTCATGGCTGGGGAATTTTGGGAATTGAACTCCATAAGTCATAAAGCTGCCAGGATTGGACATTCCTGTTCTAGTATATCTTTAGGTTATTCACATTATGGCCAATTACACTTATAGAAACTGCTCGCAGATAGCACAGGAGGATAGCAACAGCCTCTTGTTTGCATACTCTAGCAACTTCTTTTAAGAATAGTGTTATATATCTAATTTTGGACAGTAAATTATGCGGGGAAAAGCTTGATGATCATTGGCCAGCACCCTGGCCAAGAGACTATATAAGGAGAGCTGTTCTACTATACTTTTGCTGGATTCTCACTGTGTATTAAAGAGCTGTTGTTCACATAGACCTGGCTCCTGGCTCCTCACTCAGCCAAATAGGGTTGGCCCTGCAAGCAAATAGGGGACAATGACACAGTGAGCAATATATCGGAAGAGGTCAAATCAACATAGGGAACAAAGGGTGAAAAAATGGAATAATATCTTTAATTTCAGATGTCAACAAAATGATTCTTAGTATCATCAAATGCACATTAGTGCCCTACATGGAAAGGGAAATGAAAGATATTTAAGCTGATTTGTGAAAAATATTAAGAAACAAGAAACATTGTTGAACCATACTAGATAGATGAGAAAATCAAGAGTACCAAAAAGATGTAAATATGTCCTTTATTACTTATAGAAAGACTTTTGGTGGTGTCAACTGTGTCAAGCTGTGGAAAGTTCTCAGGAATATACCACAGAAATTGCAGAATTTCTCATTGTTCTCATGTGAACTCTATACTCAGATCAGGAAGTCATAGTCCAAATGGAACATGGCAAAATAGACTAACTCCAGGTTGTCAAGAAGTGAGACAAGGTGGTGTTTACTCTCTACTTATTTATTCAATCTGTATGAGGAATACATACTGAAGGAAACTGGAATGGAAGAAGATAAGCATAATTTAAAACAGGAGGAAGAAACTTCAATAATCTGCACTGTGCAGACCATACTACTCCGAGAGCTGAAAATGCAATGATTTGCAAACTCTAGCAACAAATATCGAGGAAAACATGAAACATGGGGTTAAAATTAAATTTAGAGAAGACCAAACTAATGACAACAAATACAGGAAACAGCCTAAGAATTGACAATGAAAATATTGAAGTGGCGGATAGCTTCTGCTTTTTATGCTACATCTTCAACAGTAAAGGCACCAGCAGTCGATAAATCACTGCAGTCTATCACTTGGTAGAATAGCATGGATGGCTTTGAAAAAGATATTCAGATGTTGTGATACGTCAAAAAAACCTACGAAGATGAGAACTGTGCAGCCCGTATTCCCTGTGATATTCTACAGAAGTTAAAATAGGATATTGAAGAAGCAAGACAGAAAGCGTATTGCTGTTTTTGAACTTTGGTGTAGAAGATGACTCCTGAAAACACCCTGAACAACTAGAAAAACAAACACATAGATCATACAATAGATCAATCCAGAATTCTACCCAAGGTACAAATGACCAGGTTTAAATTAACGTATTTTGGAAGCTTTATGCAAAGACTAGTTTTCTATAGTGCTTGAAAAAGTGGCAGAAAACAGAAAAAAAGGATGTCCACCAACAAGATGGATGGATTTGATTGAAGTGATAATGAGTGTGCCATTGAAAAATCAGAGGGAACCAGATTGGGAATAAATGATCCTAGAGAAAATCCATTTATGTGGTTGCTAAGAGTTGACACCAACTTGATGGCACATAATCATCATTATTATGGTGCACAGTCAAGTCAGCAGACTTTGGATGCTGTAAATTACTAAGTTATTTAATTTATTATCATCTTATTATTGCCAGGGAAGAAATTGTGAGTTCTCCTGCTTTTGATGCCATCATGAATTGTTTTACTTCAGAAATTATGCATTTTGACTTGGTTGAGCAAGGTGAAGTTTGTTTGTTTTTGTTGTGCCTCAGATTACAAGATGCCCATGGCAAGCCCTACTGAGAAATATACTGCCGTTGACCCTGAAGGTAATATATATTCATTATGCTAAGTAACCCCTGAAAGCATGATAACAGGAATTTGTCTCATCTACTTTTAAAGTTATCTAAGAAGAAAGAAAATGGCTATTATCACACCTTGTCCTAGCACATTCTATACTTTTGTTATGCTATAAGCAAATCCACATTTAGAAGGTATAAAATGATCCCAGTTTCCTAGTATGAACAAAAGGCTTAAATTTAACATGACACTTTCTTCTTTAAAGAGACGAATTTCACAAAATCCTTACTTTAAGTGGAAGGACAATTAGAAACAAAGCCAATATAAATGCTATCAGATTAGAATACATAAAATAACTTTAAGGAAAAAGGTCTAAAGACTAAGTTAACCATAAGTAACTCCAACATACAACATTTTTTTCCATTCCAGGTGTCAGCAAGTCCTAAGAGAACTACCAAAAATAACATATTCCATTTTAACTCTGATCACCAATCAAATAAACCAATTTTGTATTCCTTTTTTCAATAGTCTTGCTTTTTAATCCATTCAGGGGATTATTGATCCTTGTTTCAATTCTTTTTAAAATTGAAAAGCTTCTTTTCTATGTCCAACAAAAAGAAATAATTCTAATTGCCCCCTGGAATTACCATTTTTATTTTCTTTTTAAAGATTCATCTGATTTTTTTTTTTTTTTTTTGGTATGTCTAGTAACAAATTCTTGTTCATATTGTTGTCAGATAGACTTTGTTACATAACTTTTTCCATAACAGCATCTTCTGGGATCAGATTGTTCCCCAAAAGATAGAACACATTTGTTTGATTTTTTTTTGTTCTGTGTACTTTCAGTCTAGTGAGTTTTGGGCTCACAGTACCCTTTTACAGGTAGTCTTCATTTAGCAACCACAGATGTGACTGGAAACTCAATTGTTAAGTGAAGTAGTCACTAAGTTAAATGTGTTTATGATCTTATTTCAGCTCTCCTTTGCTTTAAAGATCTGCAAAGGCTGAAAATGCGAGAACTGGTTGTAATGTTACTTTTTCATCTCCACCATTGCAACTGTGAATGATAACTAAATAAGGCAATCGCTAATTGAGGACTACCTGTAATGTATTCTGGACTGTAGTACCTTCTTATAATTTTATTTACTGCTCCTTTTCTCAGTAGCTACTATGGGAAATTTTGGTGCAGTGATTAAGTTTTTGAACTTGGAGCGTGAAGATTTAAGTTTCAGTCTGTCTTCCACCATGGATTCCATTGATGACTTTGGATTCTGCCCAGGAATATTGCTGTTGAAACTGGGGAATAACCACTCGTACAAGCTGATATAAACTAAGTAACATCATCAGTAGCTAGCACTGATGATGTTACCTGGTTTAAGTAATGAAACATTTGCAAGAAAATAATCAAGTTCAGAGACCACCAACAACCCCTCATTTCAACCTCCAGGTACAATTTTTCTCCTTTATTGGAATCATATCAACTCTCTTAAGGAAGGAAACTCAGGTCACAATAGTACTTACCAGGAAGTAAAATACAGAGTGATCTGTTTATGTGTGTGCGCATGTAAATGTTGTGTGTTAAAGATTTAATTCTCCTTGGCTCAAATTTGAAAAGGAAAAGCAAAAAAATAAGGCACTCCATGAGTCATATTTCCTCTTTTTTCTTTTCAAAATCTCCTGGTAGAAAATGAGGTGTTCCTGAGAACAGACTTATTAGATGGGTTAAAGATTTGGTCATCTGTGAAATTTTCAAAGAGGAATAAATATTCTTATATCCAGCATATCTGACAGCCTATATATCTAAGAATAAAGATGCTAAGGGTTGGCAGTTCATTCATGACCACATTTACAAAGAATCTGGAAAGCTCAGTTAAGTTTAATCTTGTGAACAGGACATCCATATTTTATACCGTTTTTAGTAGTGTGTTGCCTGAGCTCCATCAAATATCTCTGAAGTATCTTAAACTTTTGAAAACACTGCAATAAAACAGATATAAAGCCATCTGCAGAAGAGCTAGCTCAAGTATATGGAACAACTTTCGAATATGAATGGAAATAATAAAATTAAAGTAACTTATTCATCTCAAGTGACAAATAAAAATGCCACTGCTGTTGTCACTAAAACTAACACATGACAAGAGACTGGTATAGACATGTCTGAACTACAGGAAAATTTCATTTTATCCTACTCTGTGCAAAAGAGACCATTATGGAAACTCCAAAGTGCTTTTAGCCCTGGATAAATTTGGTATGCAGGGAGAAAGTTAAGGTCCTACTTTAATCTCTCCCTTTGAAAACCACAGGACATGAAGAGCTTTAACTGGGAGGGGTCCTGTTCATGGATTATACGCCATGAACACTAAAGGCACTGATAACTCCTGCAATCACAGTTCAGAAGTATAAAATATGTTCAGAAAGGAGATGATACAGTATTTGGAAGGATAAATAAAAGTTAATTGAGACTGTGACCAACAAATTATTTCAAAACAGTCAGCAATGTCTGTTAGCAATGTTCCAATCTGAGGCCTCCAGATGTGCTGGATTTCAAGTCCCACTTGAAGGTTCTATTGGACAGTGCTGTTAGGCAAGTACGGTCCACAATAGGAATGAGATTTTTTTCCAAGTTGGGGGCTGAAATGTGTCCCCCCCAAACTACTGGAGGAACCATAGGAAACAATGGGGCTGGGGTTTTTTTAGTACATATTTTGTGTTTGCGGGGTTCTAAGGGTGGGAATGATAGTGGAAAGATTCGTACACGTCAAGGATTCCAATTCTATCTGTTTAAAAGCCTGAAATAGTGTCTAAAATTCTAGCATTGGTTTCAGAAGTTTTGCCTCCAAATTACAGCCATTTTCCGGGGGGGGGGGGGTGGATACTGAAGGATGAAAAATAGAACAAATTGCCTTCTATTCAGCAAACAAAAATAACATCACCAAAATTCAGCCATTTTTCCACTATCTGTGCTTGGGGTGCTAGAACCCAAAGCAGACTGCTGAGTACTGCAACTGATTCATGGATCCTCTTCCTTCTCCCTACCCATTGTCTATCCACTGCAGGATGAAGGCCTCTTCCACATATTTCCAACCAATACAGTCCTGAGTTTTCTTTTGCCAATTGGGCTTGCAATACCTGCTGATGTCATTGATCCATCTTGTTTTAGATGCTTTTTATCAAGTAGAGTCCATTCTATGACTGCCTTAGTCCACCTGCCATCAGTTCTTCTTGTTATGTGACCAGCCCATTTCCATGATTCATAGATTATTCGTCCAATAAAGATTATTGGCTAAACCAGGTGGTATGATTTGGTATGAAGTGAAAACCTAGTTTTTCTTTAAGGAAGCAGTATATAAAATAATAAAATAGAAAATGGTTTACAAAGTATGAAATATAAAAAGAGTATAGACATTTCTGTTTCCCTCTAATATCAGACTAGCTCTTGTCTAACAGGAGAATTTGATTCAGGCCCAATTTGAATTTTGGAAATTGGCTGCTTTTGAATTTTGGACCAGATTTCTGAGAAGACGAAACTGTAGGAGATGATTAGGCTGAGCCTGAGGGAGGTGTCAAGTGCATCATCAGTCTTGAGTCCCTTTGCACTCACAAGAGATCTAAGTTCAGCCCACCTTGAATTACTTTGACTCTTATCTACCGCCAATTTGCTTTGAAGCTCAGATTCTTGTAGAGAGCTTAAACTTGCAATAAATCTTTATACTCATTTGAACTGCCTGGATTTTCTGATTTCCCTGGAGCTTGACAGAAATCTCCCCAATGTCAGGGATAGAAATGCAGGGTTTTGGAGACAGATTGTAATTTATTTATTTTTAATTGGAAAAAAAGGTACTAGTTACTTCGGGACAATAGATATCATTTGTTGACATTGTTGCATCTTTTATTGCACAAACCTTACCAAGCTTCATCAGGCTTTGCGTGTACATGTGGGCTCATGGGCATGTGTGCCCAGGGATCATTGACAAAATGGGTTGGGAGGGTGGGGTAAAAAAAAAGGTTTCAAATCCTCAACTCCAATTCTTTGGAACATCATGTCTATGGAAAGTGCATAGATTTTGCAGTACTATAGCTTGATATGCAATCTGTCAAATTTGAACCACTAAGGGGCAGCAAAGAGTTAATTGTCTGTGTATCTTTGCTGCCATCTAATCACCATCTGGATTATTGCAGTCCAAATCTGATAGCCCTATTATCATCAAGAGGAAAAGTGCAGGGATTTGAAGTTAGGCTTCTTTTTCAGAAAAAGAAATGGGTATGTGGTTGGGTTTGGATAGAGCTGGATGACATTTATCTCAAAGACAAAATATTGCAATAGTTCCCAAATGAGCAGTGATGAGAAGAAAGACTTCTGTCAATTTCTCTCCTTTTCCTTCCCTCTATCCCTTAGTACCATAGAAGAACCTAGAAGCACTGCAATGACTTTCTGTATCCCTGTGGTCCTTCTTATGGTTGAAATTACATACTTTTAGAGGAAAAGGGTGTGTCAGTTAAAATGTTTCCTTATCACTCTGTATTGGTCCAAGTCAAATAAAAATAGAGTTTATTTCATATTTCAAGAGAATACACAGTGAATACACATGCACATACACACACACACATATCAGAGCAGAGAGATATTGCAAGTTATATGGCATACCACAAGCAACTACAACAGACTAGGAGGGCAATACCGGATGATGTATATACTTGAAATCCATTGATTCCTGTAGGACTTTAAATAAAAAGTTTCAGTTTATTAGATTACCCTAAATGATTTTTAGGATAAAACAAAAGTAGATTAGACAAGCAAGTTAAAGAGGAAGACATCAGTTTATTAGATTATACAAACCATACATAGGCTATTTCACCTTATTTTTCTACAGAATTTAATTTAGCCCTTGGCAAATATTTTGAGCTAGTCACTGGCAATGATAAATAATTCCTCATTGCTCAGCAGAGCTCCACTTCTACAGCAAGGCCCCCATGATGTACCATAAAATTCTATGGCTGGGCCTTGAAAGATCTGCCATCAGAGCGATGCGATGCCTTTTATATTAATTGTTTAGCTCGGGCAATTCAGCTTGGCTCCAAACATTGTCTCTCCAGTTAGATTTTATCCCATATGAGGAAATCACTTTTTACTTGATGGAAAACACAAAGCTCAACTCTGCTGTCCAGATCGCAAAAGATTTGACAGATAAAAAATAATGAAATTTGTAAAGCACTCGAGGAACAAGGCATCCTCTTCCATCTCCAAATGTAATATTCATGCAGCCAACAGATGTGATACATGTAGTCACAGCGTGGATGAATTTGCTTTGTTACTCCCCAGTAATGAGCAATTACTCTGGCAAACGCACAGTGCTTGTTGACAGGAACTGTATCTGAACGCATCGAATATATCAAAGTACACACTCAAACATCCTTTGAAAGGCTTTACCTCAGCTTTAAGGTTTGAGGAAAAAGGAAAAGTCAGAAGGAAAGGAAATTGCCATTTCGGAAGGCAATAAATCTTCTTTGCAAACACTGGGAATTCTGTTTTACCGTCAACACATTCTGTGCAAGAAAGAAATGTACAGATGGTACTGAAGAGAATGTTATTGATTCAGACAATCAATTCGGCCTCTCCCAACATTTCCTGACTTTCATCATCGTTTTACAGTGAGAAAGTAGCTACAGTTACATTGCAACAATGAAGAAGTCCTGCTAAGAAACTTAGCCTGGACCCTTCATCCAGACCACCTTCTGCCACTGCATGAATGTCCTATAATAGACCTTTTAAACTGAAAAGATGTAAACTTTTCTGAACCACGAAGCCTTGGCAGTATTAATTCATCACATGGTTGGACTGCTGCAATGTGGTACATGTGATCATGCTTTTAAAGGTGAGCTAGAAGCAACAACTGGTACAAGCAGCAGAAGCCAAGCTATTGGGAGGGTGTCATTCTATTGCAGAATGACAGCTATTTTATGGTTACTGCGCTGGTTCTCTGGACAATTTGAAGTTGCTGCTTATTACTTAAAAACCCTAAAGAAAACAATGGCAGGTTATGTAACACTGGAGTCTCCAACCCCTGGGCCATGGATCGGTACTGGTCCAGGGCCTGTTAGGAACCAGGCCGTGTGAGAGAAGCATCATCTATGTATGTGCAGATCTAGGTTGCACACAAAAATACCCCCCCCCCCGGGTCTGTGGAAAAATTGTCTTTCATGAAACCGGTAGCTAGTGCTAGAAAGATTGGAAATTGCTGACGTAAAAATTGCTTCCCCCAGGAAAATGTCTGTGAGAACTTTCAAGAGAGGCTTGCTGAAGGTCTCACCTTGGAAGGGACAAGGGCCTTTTTATGGCTATCCCTATATTATGGGACATACGACTCTAGAGAGTAGCCACTGCTTCACTCATATCTGGCATTCAGGAGGGTTAAAACTTTCTTTTCTAAACAAGCTTTTTATACATAGCTTTATTAGCAGACCTTATTGTAATATTATCATTTGTCTTTAATTGCAGAAATATTGGGATGCCTCCATTATGTTGTAGACTGCCCAGAAACTCTGGATTACACAGTATGAAAATCATTGCAATATATAATACATATGGACTATTTTTTTTTTATTTCAAAAATAAAAGTTTACTGATGTGACTTATCCATCGAATTTTAGCCGGACCATATTCATTACTGAGAAAATGTGATTCCCCCATCCCCAGTTGCAGGAGTTATCATGACTGTCATTAAAGCAATTTGCACTTTTGTCTTAATTGCAGAGATTTATTGGGCAAATATGAAATATAAACAATCACAATACACATTTTAAAAATCTTGGTTTATAAATCTATCAGCAATATGATATTATGTAAAATAACAATGCCAAAATTTATCTGTGGGAAACCAACATTATTAACTGTTGCTTATGGAATTGAATAGCAGACTATCCTGAAAATGGTATTTGGGAGAAGCATTTCTGCACTAGCAATTTATAGCATCACTCAGCCTTTGTGGTATAAAACCTGTCTTCATTAGTGATATATCTCCACAGCCGAGAACTGGATGATGCTATAAATTTCCAATGAGGAAATGTTCACTGATTGCAACAGCAGTAGAAAAAACCTTAAAGATAAGGGAGAAAATAGTTACAATTGTAACTATTTTTCCAAGGAAACCTCTGGCTTTAAAGATTAATAATTTTCTCAGTTCTGAAAAGTACATCTAGAATCTCCAGCCCAAATGGGCATTTAAAAATCACATTCTTGTTTGGCATATGAATCTGATATTATTTGCCTAGGTTACTTCATGTCTTGCCCATGTTGACCCAGCCATGTTGATATGGCATCACATACAACTTTTCAGACTGGCATACAACACATTGGAGACTTTATTGTGAACAGAATCCTCAAGAACTGAAGTCCTCTGGAGTCAGGATTCTTACATGGGCAAGAACCTGTAGACATTCTGTGGGTTTTCAATAGGTTTCCAATTTCCAGGTTGTCTTTTCTTAATTTGGGAATAGCAGAAGCATAGCTATAGTGAGAAGTGAGCTCCTGTGCTAAAATAGGTTGTCCATAGTCAATCCACCAAATCTAAGAAAATCTCCAGTGGGCAAAGGTTACAACAGCAAAGAATCATGATACCAAAAGAAACCAACATGCAGTCCAAGTTGAAAACACAAGGGTAACCTATCCCATAAGCAACAAATGTGAATTTCAGGAAACAACTGCTTTCAAACTGAGAGACTGCTGCTGTGGTTATAACGAGATACCCCACACTTCTACAACTGCTACCTTTTAAGTCTGATCTGGCTACAAGGCCAGCCAGGTGTACTGAGTTAAATTAATTCAGCTGGGACTGGCCAAACTTGATTTGCTGCCAAGACATTCAACATGCTGGTACCTTTTGTGGGTTTTTGTGTCTATGCTTCCTTCCTTAGACTCTTAGCTGTTTTTTAATATATATATATATTTATTTAACCTGGTGCCATTCATTTGGTTTGCGTGTCTCTTGGCACCACTGAAGGATAAATATAATGTATAAGATCCATATATTATAGGGTTTTTTTGTTTCTTTAAGTCAATGATGATTCCTAACAACAGTTAGGACCAGTTCCTGAAGTTTTCTTAGCAAGATTTTGAAAAATGTTTGCTGGCTAATTCAATTATTATCTCAAACAAGCCACCTATCTCAAACAAATGACTCTGGGGTATTTAATTTTGTACTATATTGAAACTGTTTTAAATTGTTTTATCATTGTTTTATGATTGTTCAACCCCAGAGTTATATATATATATATAACTCTGCAAAATATAAATTTGTATAAAATGTTTGTCGTGAATGCAACTGCTTGAGGGCTCCTGGATTGGAGCTGAAAGGCAAAAGGGAGCAGAATGCCCCCTCCCACATGTTGGGGTAGACCAGGTGTCTCAGTAAACACTTAATATTTATATATACACGTGTGTGTGTGTGTGTGTGTGTGTGTGTGTGTGTGTCTAGTGGCTCAAGATCACCTAGCTGGCTATGTGCCTCAGGTGGGACTAGAACTTATAATCACCCAATTTCTAGTCTGATGGACTACACCAGACTGATTCTCTAAACCCTAAAGCCTATGTCTATTGAATCATGTGTATAGGGCATGCAAATCTCCCTAGATCTGACACTATTGTATTCACTCTCTGTTTATCACATTTTAACCTTTCATAGTTTTATCATTTCCATTTAGCTACACGTTTGAAGCTCAATTTCTTCGCATTGTAACTTTTTTAACATTGCATTCTCTAAGAGTGACAATATGTATTCTTGGCTTGTCTGATCCTTTCTCCATTAACAGTGAAAAGTTTAAGAAATGCAGCACATTTATCTTGAGGATTGTATGATAATGTTGGCATCGGTGTTAATTGAACTTATGTGAAGAAACATAATGGCATTCATAACCCTTGAAAAGATTTTCCACGGAGCAGAAAGCTATGTCAAATATGTTTGGCATATGGAAGGATCATCTAAATGTTTTTGGAAGAATTTTGCTCCAGCAAAGATTCTATACAACAAGTTTGAGATTAGCATTATTAATAAGAACTCTATTGCTTTTATAACAATAGGGTATCAGGTTATATTTCTGGAAATTTATGTTACAAATCACTGTTTCTTGATTTCCTCTAACATCAGAGGTACAAATATATGATTTTTATGGTGTGTGTATGTGTGTTTTAGTTTGGTTTTGTTAGATTATTACAAATGGATATTTGCTCTTTGTGTCCTCTTAGTCGGAATGATATCCCAGTATTGAAAACAATTAGTCATTGCAATTTCTTTTTCACAGGTTTTCTATTACACCTATAAGTCTGAGATCTTGACATGCTAAATGCATTATTAAGAAAGCAATTGTTAATATCATGCCTTATTAGAACACTGGTTTAATTAACTAATGGGAGGGAAGATATTGCCAACCTACTTTAAAGCCATCCAGGCCTCTATTTGAAAGTTGAATTATGTCAGTTATGAATGAGATAAAAAACCTTTTTGGGAGACTTGGTAAATCTCAATTCAGTGCACAAATAGTCCAAGTTTATTTTTATTTATTTATTTTATCATATTTGTATACCGCCCTACTCCCGGAGGACTCAGGGCGGTGAACAGCCAAGATAAAAATACAAAGGACATACAAAAGTTAAAAACTATTAAAAATAAATTAAATAATTTGGGCTCAAAAAACAAATTTAAGACATCCAATTTATATAAAACATTTAAAACCCAATTTAAAAGGGAGAGTTAGGCCAGACCAGCCTGTTGGAATAAAAACGTTTTTAGGGCGCGGCGGAAGTTCATAGTTCAGTGAAGAACATTCCAATTTTAGAAAAATAAATTGATTTTTTTTAAAAAATAATCAAAGCATTGGGGCGAAAGGAATCTAAGATAAATGCATAGAATCTTCCAGAATTTGAAAGGCGCTGTGAAAGTCATCTTACTTTGGATAACTTTTGTTTAAATCTCTTTATTTTTTAAAAAGTCCCTTTAGATCAATTCATTTTCAGCAGCCTCTGGAATTCCCCTTAGTCTAACCAAATAATTTGACTTTTCTAGGAAAAAGAAGTAAAACCGAAGGAAAGTATGTTGATGGTTTTTAAACTGACATGAAAACTGTATTGTTTTTTCTATTTTATTTTTTAGTACTGCCTAAGAAAAACTAAATTCTGAAATGAATGCTAAAATGGATTTTAAAAAATCAATAACAAAAATATGTCACTGGATTTTGAATAATTCTGTTTTCCTCCCATTTCTTTCCCTCCCAAAGTATTTAAATTCATTAGCAAGAATTAACAGCATTGTGCTGAATAAACCAAAATGATTAATGTTTAGGTGGTTTCAGTATAGAACCATGCTTTTGTAATATTTTTTTATGCACAGTTTTCCTAGCACGTCAAGAAATTCTGGAACCGTTATATTTAAACAGATCTGACAGGACATTGATTGTGTAGCCTTTCTAGTCATTTTATAACTGAAATGTGTGGCATTTATGTGGAGTGAAAGCCACCAAGTGCTGAACTGCCAAACACCAGTTAATGTCTCTAGCAATCTAATTAGCATTCTCTCTATGGGCACAATTTATGCCACAGCTCTGAAGCCGATTCCCCATTAACAGACACTCTGTTACTAAGAGGGTGAAAAAAGACATCTATAATTAAAAGTGGAGAGCTTTGGGAAGGCCTGAGTCATAACATTCTCTCTCTCTCTCATTTCAAAAATAATTTACTCGCTCTCAAAAGAAGAGAAAGCTGTGATTTTTCTTGGTATGATGGAATTAGCCCAGAAAAAGCGAGGAGAAAAAAGAGCTAAAATAAAATTTCAAAAAGTTTAACTGATACTAATATATATATATATATATATATATATATATATATATATATATATATATATATATATATATTTGTCTGATTAATAACACCACTTTTTGCAAACGTCACCACAAACTTGACCATATAATCCTATTTCTTTGATTGTTTACCATGTTACACTTGCATAACATAATATATTCATAATTCAAGTCATAAAGCTTTCAACATACAGCAATTTCAGTGAAGCATGAATGTATGTATATTATATTGTATTTCAAATATGATCTTTATTGGGGAAAAAGTGGCTCAGAAAATCCCTAGTCAGCTAATAGCTCTTTTATGCATTGCAACAAACACTAGCTATAATGGATATCAGCTCACAGAATCTTCAGCCAAATGGCCAATTGCTATTTTAGCTGGGTATCATGGGAGTTGTAGTTCAGCTCATGAATGAATGATACATTATAGCAGGGGTGTCAAACTCACATCGTCACAGCAGCGTCACGTGACGTATCAGGACTTTTTCCCCCTTCACTAAACCGGATGTGGCCATGGCCAGCGTGTGATGCATCTGCCTCGTGGGCCAAGAGTTTGACAGCCCTGCATTATAGCATTCCCACGGAGAACAAACTGTAAATTACCAGATAGACAAAATGCATCATGGTATACTTTTCTGGGCCCCAGAGATCACTCCTACTGTACACCTGGATTTTGGTGGCACATTTTCTTTATAATTTTAAAGTAGCAACAAAACATTCATTGGTTGGGTGGGGGGGGCAATGATTAACTATAATAATTTTGAGAAACTAGGGAGTTAATTTTTTTATTAAAAAAAACAAGCAAAACTATGTATACCGTATTTTTCAGAGTATAAGACGCATTGTTCCCCTCCAAAAAACAGGGCGAAAATCTGGGTGTGTCTTATACTCCAAATGTAGCCCCACCCAGCTTCTCAAATGGAAGTTTCAGAGGCTGAAAAAAGCATCAGAAACCAAGCTTCAGAAAAGAAGCCCCCAAACAGAGCTACAGAAAAGAAGCCTCCAAACAGAGCTTCAGAAAAGAAGCCCCCAAACAGAGCTTCAGAGGCTTTTTTTCTGAAGCTCTGTTTCGCAGGCTTTCAGAGGCAGGATTTTTTTTTTTCTGAAATGGAGTTTCAGAAGTTTCTGAGGCAGAAAAAAAAAAGCCAAAAAAAAAGCAAGGCACAGAGCTCACAACCAAGGAACCTGTTGCTAAAATTCACCTCTGGGAACAGCTGATTGAGAGTATTCTGGGAGGCCGATCCACTTGCCAATCAGCTTTTTTTTTTACTTTCCTCCCCAAAAACTAAGGTGCGACTTATACTCCAGTGTGTCTTATACTCCGAAAAATACAGTAATTATGCCATATAATGTCATCTGGTAAAACATCATCTATCTCTAAGGTGTCAATCAATAGTTTCAACATGGAGCTGATAAATAGGAAGAGGGCCTACAGAACATGGTTTCACCTCAGTGAGGAAGATAACTATGAGGATCAACTTTCATATGGGCTTAATTATTCCCCAATTTGTGTATTGATATATTATAGGAGAGAGCAGGTAAAGTCAATTGTAGCATTCTATATCTTACCTAGTTGTCTTAAGAGTCAGTTTGGTATAGTGGTGAAGATGGTGGCCTAGAAACCAGAAGACTGTGAGTTATAGTCCCTCTTTAGGCATGAAAGCTGGCTGGGTGATTTTGGATCAGTCACTCTCTCTCTCAGTCTAATGTATCTCACAGGATTGTTGTTCTGGGGAAAAAGAGGAAGAGGAACAAATATTATGTTCATTTGCCACCTTGAGTTACTTATAAAATAATAAACATGGGATAAAAATCTAATTAATAAATAAAATACTCTTAACTCTACATCCAATTGCAAGTGTTGCTGGTTTATATTTCAGCAGAATCTGGAATATCCTAGGTTGTCTATTCCTTGAACTGAGATTCTTATACATGCATCTTTTTTAGAAACAGCAGGCCATCTTGAGACAAATTGCACAGTTCTATAATATTGTGCATCTTTTATTTAACTAATTCATGGAGGCAAATGTAATTTTCCCCTCTTTTCAATGGGGAAATGAACTTTGCTGCTATAAATTCTTTTTTTTTTCCTCTGTAGGGGAGCAAAAAACAAAAAAAACAATCTTCCAAGAGTTTCTAACCTATAAACTGGATCCAGAATTTGCCTTCCGCTGGTAGAAGAGATCCTTTTGTCTATGAAAGATGTCTGATCCAGCAGAAGAATGCCAAAACACAGGATGCAATTTTCAGTATTTCCTTTTCTACCAGAAAACTCTTCTCAACCCCTCCTAGATTTAGAAATTGGAGAACTCTCTAGGCCCATGATGGCGAACCTATGGCACGCGTGCCTGTGGGCGCGTGAGCATTGCCCGAGTTCAGCTCCAGCACGCATGTGCGCACCGGCCACCTGATTTTTGGGCCTTCTGGGCCCACTGGAAGTTGGGAAAAAGACGGTTTCTGGCCTTCGGAGAGCCTCCGGAGGGGGTGGGGAAGGCCGTTTTTGCCCTCCCCAGGCTCCAAGAAAGCCTTCGGAGCCTGGGAGAGCGAGAAACAGGCCACTGTGCCATCATGTGCCAAAAGCAGGGGGAGTGCAGGGGGATCGCACGCGCATGCGCAGTGGGGGCGGGGCACATTGAATTATCGGTGTGGGCACTCACGCGCGCGACACCCCCACACGATCCTCCCTTTTGGCATGCGATGGCAAAAAGGTTATCCATCACTGCTCTAGGCTAATGCAGGAAGTTTGTTTGTTTGTTTATTGAATTTATGTGCCACCCATCTCATCAATAAGGTAACTCCAGAAGGAGAAAGAAAGACAAGTAGAATCTTTTTTTCCTCCATTTATCTATACATCCATGGGAATATTCTGGACAGAACCACACACCAGGTGCTACTGTCGACTAGATGGCACTCAGAAAACAAGATGTGTTTTCTAGCTAATCCATTCCTGAATGCTTCAATCACAGAGAAACATCGATTGCAAAGAAATTCACCATCGTTTGCTGTGGCTCCCAGTTTTGGCTGGTTGAGCCACTCGTACTATTCCAGCATGAAGGGCTTTCAGCCCAAATCTGCTGAAGGCCATGTGGCAGCAATCAAGCTGCCTGACTGCAGCATTGATAGGGCAGCGCTCACGAGCATAGCTCTGCAACGCTGACCCTGGGGCTTGGAAGGATCAGCAAGGCCCTAATCAGTCAAGACTGCTAGGCCAAAATGGCAGCCATCTTTACCGGAGACACCACTCTTGCGGCGTGAAACCTGGCACTCTCTTGCCAGGACATTGATGATGAGGCAGGGCCCTCGGGAGCGAGGCCCACAAGAATACGAGCAGCAGCCGAGCCTCACTCGAGTAAGTCAGCTCAGAAGACCTCTAAGGCCGCAGAGTGAGGCCAAGCAGCAACATAAAGCCATTGAGAAGGTGATCACAAAGACTCAGAGGGAGGTTGATAAGAAGACAAGAGGTCTTCTATTACATTTGTGGGTCAATAGTCATCTGAGGCGACTCTGTGCATGGAACAAGACATGTTTATTAACAACCTCTAACAGGCACGAACGAACACACACTCCCGCGCTTTGACAGCTCCTTTTATATACCGAGCTGTCAATGTATTAACCAATCAAAACTCCTGTAGCAACAATAACCAATAAGAACTCATGTATAATTAACCCGGCCGCTAGAGGCCGTGGCAACGGAACCCAGTATGCAACACTCCTTCCCACCCAGTTAGCGCGTGCGCTGTCATGCGTAATCACTTAGATACGCAGGGCGCCGCTGGACCCTCTCTGATCTCCTGGGCTCCACCCCTTCCAGCTGGTTCGGCGGCAGGTTTGACTCTGCCGACCTGCCCTGTGTGTTTTCCTGGCTTCCAACCTCCCCGGCCTCAACTTCTCCTGGGGGATCGACTATCCTGGGGGCACTCACTGCCGGTAAATCTGGCGGGTGTATTTCTGCCGGTTGCGGTGGGGCTGATACGTCCGTATTCACAGTGTCTGGCCACGAGCTCGGGTACTCACTTTCGTCATGACCAGGTGCAAATACCCTCCTGGACCGCAGTTGGTCCTTATGGCGTTTCCAAATCCTCCCTTGGTCAACCTCTACTTGGTATGAACAAGGCCCAACTATCCCCACGACCTGCCCCGCTAACCACAATGGTTGTCCCCCATAATTTCTGGCATATACTGGATCTCCTATTTGATAAGGCCGGTACTTAACGTGGGAATCTAGTGGTTTGGTCGCACTGTATGCAGGGTGGAGTCTGTCTAATGATGTGCGTAGCTTACGGCGCATCAAAAGCTCAGCAGGGCTCTTATTAGTTAACTGGCAGGGAGTCGTATGCTGAGCCGTTAGGTATTCCTCCACCCGGTCCTGCCAACTCCCTTGCCCTATCTTACGTAGCGCCTCCTTAGCCGATCTTACGGCGCGTTCAGCAAAACCATTGCTGGACGGGTGGAATGGAGAAATTAAACAATGTCTTATGCCCCGATGTGCCAGTAACCCTTCGAACTCGGCGGAAGTAAATTGTGTCCCATTGTCGGACACTATGACATCCGGCAGCCCATGGGTGACAAACATGTGCCGTAGGGCCCGAATGACAGCCTCCGATGTGGTTGAACGCATGGGAACCACTTCAACCCACTTAGAGAATGTGTCGGCCACCACCAAGAATGACTGTCCCTGCACCGGGCCCGCCAGATCAATATGTAACCTGGACCAGGCCCCCCCAGGAACCTCCCACTCCAGTGGCTGGTCCCTGGCGGGCATAGCCATGTTCCCCTGACATGCCGAACAAACAGAGACCCAGTCAGAAATGTCCTGGTCCAACAGTGGCCACCACATGTAACAGCGGGCCAGTGCCTTCATGCGCACCAACCCCGGGTGGCCCCGATGTAGTTGCTGCAATAAAGATCGTCTCAGAGGTGGCGGTATCACCACCCGGTGGCCCCACAACAGGCACCCGGCCTCGGTGGATAGCTCCAGTCGTCTTGAAGCGAACGGCCGAAATTCAGGAGCGAACGGAGCCGCAGGCCAACCTCTGGCCATCCAATCAAGTACTTGCGACAGGACTCGGTCTTTAGCAGACAGGCGAGCGACGTCTCGCGCCGTGACCGGAAGCGTTGAATCCTCGATCAGGAGGACTGCCGACACAGGTACTGGATCCTTGAGAAGGTCAGGAACTGGGCAGCGGCTCAAAGCGTCCGCATGAGCCATGTCTCGGCCCGGGCGATAAGTTAACGTATAAGAGTAGGCGGCCAAAAAGACAGAGTAGCGAGTCATACGGGGAGGCAGAATTTGCGGAGCTTGACGGTCGGCCGCTAGGATGCCTAATAAAGGCTTGTGATCGGTATACAGTACAAAAGGCCGGCCGTACAAATAATGATGGAAACGTTTGACTCCAGCCACCAAAGCGAGTGCCTCCTTATCCAGCTGAGAGTACTTCCGCTCAGCTGGAGCTAAAGTCCTGGAGTAATAAGCTATCGGTAGCTCCCGGCCGGATGGAAACTTGTGGCTCAATACCACCCCCACCCCAAATGAGGAGGCGTCGCAGGCCAGGGTCAGAGGGAGGTGGGTCGAGAACTGCGTGAGGACAGAGTTGGAGGTAAGTAGACGTTTCACGGCCCGAAACGCCTCCATTTCCTTGGTGCCCCATCGCCATGCGGTCTGTCGGTCTAGCAGGCGGTGGAGAGGCTCTGCAACTGAGGCTTTATGCGGAAGAAAAAACGCATAAAAATTTAGTAGACCAAGGAAGGCCTGCAGATCGGCTTTGCAACGGGGGGTAGGCGCATCCCGGATGGCCGCCGTCTTCGCAGCTGTCGGGTGGATGCCCGAGCCATCGACCATAAACCCCAGGAATTCCACTTGTCGCACAGCTATCTTACATTTAGATTTGTTAACTTTTAGTCCGGCAGCCTCGAAACGACGTAGGACCTGACGTAATCTATCCAACAATTCAGATGTGCTGGCTGCTGCGACGAGTACGTCGTCAAAATAAGGTATGACCCCGGGGATGCCCTGCAACATTCGCTCCATCATACCCTGGAAAATCCCCGGGGCCACACTGACCCCGAACTGCAGGCAACGACACCGGAAAGCCCCCCGGTGCGTCACAATTGTCTGGGCCTCCGCTGTGCGATCGTCCACCCGTAATTGTTGGTATGCCTGGGCCAGGTCTAGCTTAGCAAAAACCGATCCCTGGCCTAGGGAGTGCAGCAAATGCTGCACCACGGGAACCGGATAAGCGTGACCCAGGAGAGCCCTGTTTAACGTTGCACGATAGTCCGCGCAGATGCGGATCGAGCCATCTGCTTTTATCGGTGTTACAATTGGGGTCTCCCACTGGGCATATTCTACAGGCTCCAACACCCCCTGTGCCAACAATTTATCCAATTCGGCGTCCACTCTTTCCTGCAATGCGAAGGGTACCCTGCGGGGTTTTAAACGCCTCGGCGGGACCATGGGATCCAGGCTAAACGATACTGGGGGGCCTTTATAACATCCTAGTTTTCCATCAAAAACTGCAGGAAATTCTTGAACTAACATGTCCAGTTCTGCCGTCTGCAGTGCGTTTACCCCTTGAATTTGGAGACCTAATGCCTGAAACCAATTAAGACCTAATAAACTTGGCAAGGGGGCTTCTACCACGATTAAAGGTAACCTGCCGCAGAAGTCTTTAAATTTAACTCGGAAATGTCCAGTCCCCAAGTTTGCAATGGGGTTTCCTTGGTAATCCCTCAATTGCAGCCGGCATGGGTCCAGGCGGCGTTTAGCCATAGAGGGCACCATGCGTTTTAACGTGCTCCAGGACACAATCGAATTGGCTGACCCCGTGTCCACTTCCATTGTACAGGTCTGACCCTCGATTTGAACAGACAGGGTAATCTTAGGCCGTGCTGTTACGTCACAAGCGGGATACACTCCGTTGACTCCCCCATCATTCCGGCCCCACATTGAGCGGCTGCTTTGCGCGCTCGCTCTCCTGACAGGCACTCTCCGATCTCCTCTGGGGATCGGCTGAGGCGGCTCCGCCGGAGTTTGTGCTCGACAGACACGAGCGATGTGGCCTCGTTGACCGCACCTTCGGCAGAGCGCGTCCTTTAAACGGCACACAGCCCTCGAGTGTCCACCCCCGCAACTCCAACATCCCCTTTGCAATTGCCCCGCTTGTCTATTGGGGCGCTGGGTGTCTTTAATTCGGTCCACTTCACTGGTCACTCCCACATCATCCTCATCGCTCAGCTGTGCTTCGTTATAATGTATTGGTTCAGCTCTCTGTTTGCTAGGCACGTGACCCCTGGGCAAATCGGCCAGGGACAATGCGGCTAATTCGGCTGCACACGCCTCATCCACGGCTTCCTGGAATGTCAATTCGGACTTGGCAATTAAACGTCTCTTCAGATTTTCGTCTCTCACACCACTAACCAGTCTGTCTAACAAATAATCATCCAAATCCACGAATTGGCAATGCCGGGCCGCCTTTCGCAATGCCGCGATATATTGGCTTATGGATTCCCCCTCAGCCTGGTCCCGATGATAGAAATGCTGGCGGCGAGCGATCCGGGACGGAGCGGGTGCATAGTGTTTTTTTAGCTTGGTCAAAAACTCTTCCCAGGTCCCAGCATGAATAGACAAAGGGGCCATCAGAGTCATGGCAGTTTCAAACATTTCTGCCCCACAGAAACTCAGGAAATATGCTCGTTTCCTCTCGCTCGATAACTCCCGGTAGTCATTAGCTATCAGGAAACAATCAAATCTGGCTACAAACGCCTCACAAGACTCCGTCGCTGGATTGAATGGAGCGAAATTCGGGGTGGACGCCATTCCCAACCTCGTACTCGCTAACTATGCGTGAGGCGTTCCGCTACTATTTCACCCCCGCCGGCCTGTAATTTTACGTTACCGCCTCACTGTTTGTCGCCAGACAATCCCACCTTTGTCGCCAATATTACATTTGTGGGTCAATAGTCATCTGAGGTGACTCTGTGCATGGAACAAGACATGTTTATTAACAACCTCTAACAGGCACGAACGAACACACACTCCCGCGCTTTGACAGCTCCTTTTATATACCGAGCTGTCAATGTATTAACCAATCAAAACTCCTGTAGCAACAATAACCAATAAGAACTCATGTATAATTAACCCGGCTGCTAGAGGCCGTGGCAATGGAACCCAGTATGCAACATCTTCAAAATATAAAGCCGGCTTTTTCCCACCCATTTCTTCACAGCAGTTAGAGCTGCCTGGTCTTCAGGATGAATTGCAAATGGTGGCATGGTCCCCGGATGGCACTGTGGAACAGAGTTCTGATCTGCCCAGCAATAGTTAGTTGTTCTTCAGCTCACTGCCAGAACCCAGGCCTCCATTGCCTGCCTGGGAGCAGCCTGTAAGACAGAGGGTTCCCTCTGCTGAGGCAACCTTCATGCCCACTGTTGCAGGCCTTCACTCGGAGGAGCGATTAGAGCCTCAAATCCCTGCCAATATGGGAGCTTTGATCTCCGAGGTGATCAGACAAGGGATTGCAGCCGGTTTGCAACAGAGAGCAGCATCGGTGGTTTCTGATCATCCCAGACCCCAAGTTCACCATCTGAGGTCCCATTTTTCGGGGGAAGCTTTACCCCCTCAGGATCAATACTCCCCAGTCTCTTCCAATCAAGCATCTTTGTTGGAAGAGGAGACACAACAGGACCTAGAACTGCCTTTGTGGGTCTATTTCGACCTCCGTTGTTAAGATCTTTGCTTTTCAAAGTGAAGGATACTGCTCACCTGGTTACCAACCAGACAACTCAAGAGACTGCACCAGGGTCGGATGATCCTGCAGATTCACTCTTTGCAGAGACTACTATAGAGACAGAGGTGATATCCACCCCAGGCTGTTCCTGGACGTAGTGGTCCTCTCCTGGGACAGAGCCAAATAACGTCTGGACAGACGTTTTTATAACATGGGCCCAGACCTTTCCAAGGCCCTTCAGGTACCAATGGTAGATGCCCCTGTAGTGGTGTTATCCTCACCCTGTCATGGCAGGCTCTCTGGAGGACACCCTCCGGCCTGAAGACAAAAGAGCAGAACAGTCATTGGTGAAGGCCCACCAGGCAGCCATGTGGGCTGTTAAGGCCTCCACAGTTGCCTCCTTTTTTAATAGAGCTTCACTGCTCTGGTTGAAGCACTTACAAGAGAGGTTACCAGATGGTGACATGAGGTCCCATCAAGACCTTAATAAATTAATGGTGGCAATGGAATTTTCAGTGGATGCCATGCTGAATGTGGTGAGATTTGCAGCCAAGTCCATCGACTTGTCGGTGGCAACCTGACATCTCCTATGGCTCTACCAGTGGCAAGCCGATGGCAGGAATAAGTGGAGACTGCATCCACCCCGTATTCCAGGGAAAAATTGTTTGGGAACTCCCTGGACCCTATTCTCGTCAAGTCCAGGGACAAGTGTAAGATTCTGCCGTCCATGTCCCGGAAAGCTGACTTACGCCCGCCCCCTTTCCTCCCAGACAAGGACAGCAACAGGATAGGCTGGGCAGCCAAGGGCAGCAGTACCCACCCAAAAGGTCCTTTTGAGGGAGGCATCACTCAGCATTTGAAGTGATTGCTCATCCAACCCTCCCATCCCTCCCATCGGGAATCGCCTGGCCTTCTTTGCCAGCCAATGGGAGGACACCACCACAGATGCCTGGGTCAGAGAGGCAGTGAGGTCAGGCCTCTCCCTGGAGTTCCTCTTCACTCCCCCGAGACTTTTCATCTGTTGTCCTGTATCAAAGGATCGGCCATAAAACATCTCTTGGATATTCAGGCTGTCCAACTGGTTCCAGATGAGCAATGGGGACAGGGGTTTTATTCCCTACTATTCATAATCCCAAAGACCTCAGGGGGATGGAGGTCAATTCTCGACCTCAAAACCCTGAACCCATGAGTCGAGGTGGCACAGTGGTTAGGGTGCAGTACTGCAGCTACTTCAGCTGACTGCTAGTTCAGCAGATCAGTGGATCAAATCTCACCGGCTCAAGGTTGACTCAGCCTTACATCCTTCTGAGGTGAGTAAAATGAGGACCCAGATTGTTTGGGGCAATATACTATTTAGTATACTGTCTTTGGTGTAAGCCGCCCAGGGTCCTCGGAGAGTGGGCGGCATAGAAATATGAATAATAAAATAAAATAAAACTGTCACATTGTTTACCGACAGTTTAAGATGCAGTCGCTCCAGACCATCTTAGAGAGTGTCAGAAAGGACGACTTCCTTCCAGTGGATCTGATGAAGGCATACCTCCACATACCCATCCTCCCCACCCACAGGCAGTTTCTCTGCTTCCATTATACGGGGAAACACTTCCAATACCGAGCATTACCATTTGGCCTGTTCTTTACCCTTAGGGTGTTCACCAAGCTGATGGCCATGTTAGCGGGCCATCTCTGTACTCTGCCGGTCAGGATCCAGTTTTATCTGGACAATATCCTTATTCAGTCCAGTTCAGAACCCCAGGCAAGGAGGGACCTGGCTACCACAATCCAGGTTCTCCAAGAAAACAGATTTTCTATAAATATCATCAAAAGCCACCTGGTCCCAACGAACCAACTGCTCCATTTGGGAGCAGTCATAGACACTGTGGATTCCAAGGTCTATCTGTCCCAAGAGCGCCAGTCAAGCCTGAAAGAATTGGCAGTTCATATAAAGAGAGAGCGTACTGTGCCAATACTCCTTCTCTCTTAGCTCCTGGTCAAGATCGTGTCCTGTATTTCTATCATACCACAGGCACGACTCCAGAGCAGAAGTCTTCAGGGGTTCCTCCTCCGATAGCAGTGGTCCAGCAGGAGCAGTTCATTGACCAGAGTACAGGTTCTGCCAGAACAGTGGTGGGTTTCAAAATTTTTTACTACCGGTTCTGTGGTTGTGGCTTGGTGGGCATGGCAGGGGAAGGATACTGTAAAATGTCCATTCCCACCCCACTCCAGGGGAAGGTTACTGCAAAATCCCCATTTCCTCCTGATCAGCTGGGACTTGGGAGGCAGAGAATAGATGGAGGCGGGGCCAGTTGGAATTTTTACTACTGGTTCTCCGAACTACTCAAAATGTCCGCTACCAATTCTTCAGAACTGGTCAGAACCTGCTGAAACCCACCTCTGTGCCAGAGGTGATCCTTTCTCTTGAATGGTGGACTTTTCCAGGCCATCTCCAAGGGCTGCCAGTTCAGAGACCCAGGTCTCCTGACACTAACAACCGATGCCAGCCTATTTGGTTAGGGAACTCTCCTCCAGACACGTATGGCTCAGGGTCAGTGGCCTCAGGAGGATCTGAGCCACAACATAAATTGGTTAGAGCTCACGGCGATCCACCTGGCCCTCAGGAAGTTCAAGGATGTGGTCTCAGACAGTCACATTTTGGCCTTGATGGACAATGTGGCCGCCAAGGTCCACATCAACTGCCTAGGAGTGACCCATTCCAGGCCTCTCATGCAAGAGGCCAAACAGCTGGGCCTCTGGGCGGAGACTCACCTATTGTCCATCAGGGCAGCACATATTTCAGGCGTGGCAAATGTACAGGAGGACTGGCTCAGCAGAGCTTCGGTCGACCATGCGGAGCGGCACATGCACCCGTCCCTGTTCTGGGAAATGAAGGACTGTTTCGGCCTCCCAGTAGTCAACCTTTTTGCCACCCAAGACAACCTGACATGGGACCTGGCCAAGGCCTTGGATTCCCTTACCAGAGCCCCCTTCGAGCCTTTGAGAATGGCCAGCCTCCACTTCCTTACATGTAAGGTGGCATTTCTGGTGGCCATTACATCAGCCAGGCGGATATCAGAACTGGCGGCTCTATCGGTGAGGAAGGACCTTTGTGTGTTCCATTCTGACAGGGTGGTTTTGTGGCTGGACCCCTCCTTCATTCCCAAGGTGAACACTTGATTCCACAGGGCTCAGGAACTGGTGTTGCCAAACTTCTGTCCTGAACCAGTCCACCACTTGGAACATAGGTGGCACACCTTGGACATGAGGAGGGCCCTCTGCATTTACATCAAAAGGACTTCCTCCCTATGGAGGATGGAATCCCTGCTTGTCTCTTTCCAGCTGGGCAACAGGGTCACCCCCTCAACCTTGGGACAGTGGATTAGGGCGTGTATCGCCAAGGCCTATGAGATCCAGGCCTTGTCGTTGCCTAGGTGAGTAACCACCCATTCTACCAGAAGTGCAGCCACAACTGCGGTGTGGGCAACACAGGACTATAGAGGAGGTCTGTCGAGCGGCCACCTGGTCCTCTCCATCCTCCTTTATCCGCCACTATAAACTGGACACTTATGCCTCAGCTGAGGCGACCTTTGGTAGTCGAGTACTTCAGCGTGTCCACATGGAGCAGGGGACTTCGGACCACACTGCAGCCTACCCATAGGACAGCCAGCTTTGGTATATCCGATTCCTGGATGCTAACTCCACCACTATGGAGAAGGGACATTGCTCTTACCTGATACACTCCTTCTCATTGAGGTGGAGATAGCATCCAGCCCCATCCAGATTGGCGTCCGGTCCTGGGCCTATGAGGGCATACGATTACAGCATAGCACGTCAGTTTGCATTGACGCCTTCATCAAAAAGCTGGGGGACGCAAGCAGAGGAGGTGTGTCATCACAACTTACAGACTCAGTCCAATTAGCTGACAGACAGAGTTAACCCATTCCTGGATGATATCTCCACTCAACAAGAAGGAGCTTATCAGGTAAGACCAACGCCCCATCTCATTGAGAAGTTGATTCAGATGACTGAAATCTTGTCTCAGCTCAACCAAACTGAAATCCATAGGGAAGTGTTATAAGCCTAGGATTAAAAAAAAAATAGGTATGGTTTTCAGTTGTATCTTATTGTTTCATCATAAAATTGTAGGTGTTCTCGTCTCAACCAAGTTCCACTGAACTGAAGAGCTTATCTGTACTGTCCAATTATTCTCTCACCAGAATGGGTAGGTAACCATTTTTGGAGGGCAAAACCAGATATGGTTTTTCCTCTACTTGCAAAGATGCTTCTTCCTGTTAATGTTATATATGTTAATGTAAAGCACTCCTGTCTGTTTGGGGTATAACATTTCAGCTTTACTGAAGGCTAATTTCATTGATTACCTTGCAGACGAAGGACCAGTGCTTGTTATGAACTTTAAAAGGTTTGACACTTCCTTTTTCTCAGCAGAACTGGAATAGAGGTACCTTGAGAAATAGTTTTGCTGGAATGGCTACTGGCTTTAGAAAAACTTTGTGTGTAGGGGGTTGCCTAGCTCAGCAATATGTATTGATACATATTTTTTTCTTCATACATTTCTTTGAAAATGTTGAAAAGGCAATTTATTGAGTCCTAATGAAACATCTGATCACGTCCTATATTACAGAAGATGTCTGGCATGAATCTATATTAATCTTCCTGACATTTTTTCTTTCATATTAAAACAGACTCTTCAAATGTTTCATCCAAAAATACGAGCAATCACTATCTAGCAATTTTGCTTCCCCATCCCCTTTACATGGTAATAATTGAAAAACATCTCATAAATGACTTCTTCAGAATCAATCCCCTTCTTCCTATTACACTTGGATAGGTTGAGTTTTTTAAAAAAAAAATTAACCACATGTACATCAAGTAAAAAATGCATATTCTCTATATTTATTTGTGACTGCAATCTTGGAAGGCAGAATTAGTTCCCATCAGATGTTACTCATGCAGTTCTACTAGAAGTATCTGTGGCAGTCTTAAGACACATTATTGGGTAACTTATCTAAAATCATATTAAAGTCAGAAGCAAAGTCAGAGTTACAGCCATTTGCTTTCTTTGCTGACTTTGAGAGGCAGGATTATCTATTTGGTTCACTGCAGAAGTCCAAACATTGATAACATAATTGATAATAGTAGTTTCCTGTTATTGCCCAGTAAATGTTTTTTGGGAAAAAAACCTGTCTCCCACAGAATGCCAAGCAGGAATTTCCAACTGCTTCACCATTTTCACTGATATGCCAGGAACTAACAAACTCTGTAAAATTGTGCTTATCAAATATTAATTATCAATATTTTCATATTTCTGCATAGGAAGAAATTAGAATGAACAATATTACCTTTTATGCCTTTTGGCATAACAAAATAATATTTCAATTAATAGTTTTACCTATGTGTCTTTATAGTGCCTTCCTGCATTCTCCCATATTTTATTTCAGAACTGTTAGAAGCACTAGGCAAATAAAGGGAATATTAAGCAGTAAAAATACTTCTAGTCATATGATTTTTCTCTTCCACTTATTCCATCATTTGTATATCAGGAAGTGTCCAGTGGTGGGTTTCTACCGGTTCGCCCCGATTCGGGCAAACCAGTAGTGGCAGCGTCGGGAGGCTCCGCCCACCCGCCCGGACATCATTACGGACGTGCCGCATGCAAGCAAAGCAAGCGCGCGCACGCATGCTCACAGTTCCGAACCGGTAGCCAAGGTAAGTGGAACCCACTACTGGAAGTGTCATCTTTCTTTAACCAATAGGCTGTCATAATAAGAATCTGAAATTTCCCAGTTGATCTGCTCCAACATAGTGCTACTTGCAAATTCAAGATATGTTATTTCCATTTATGTTATTAACATAAAGCAAATTGCAATTTTGAATTTGCAATTCACAAATTGTGAATACACTGAGCTAGCATTTTCTCCTCCCCTCTGGAATCTGTTGGAGCATTTACAACTTCTGGAGTGGAACAGAAGTTGTAAATGCTCCAACACTGGAAGTTTTTAAGAAGAGATTAGATAACCATTTGTGTGAAGTGGTGTAGGGTTTCCTGCCTAAGCAGGGGGTTGGACTAGAAGACCTCTAAGGTCCCTTCCAACTCTGTTATTCTATTCTATTCTATTCTATTCTATTCTATTCTATTCTATTCTATTCTATTCTATTCTATTCTATTCTATTCTATTCTATCTTTCTGAGCTTTCCAGAAGATTCAGAGCGGTGGTATTTCCTAGCATTTTCACCAGTTTTGAGGTCTGTTCTTCCTGCCTGAGGGAGCATTTCCCCCCCCTTCATGGAGAGGAGGGGAAATCCCTCAGCACACTAGGAAAATGGACCTCAAATCCAAATGCCTTGGACATTCCCAGAGCCGATGACCTTGGGGATGGAACTGTCTCAGGCTTCAAGGTGGCACACTTGCATTCCAGGGGTTTCCCTCCCAAACCATCCTCACATTCTGATGCCTTCCCTCCCTTCTTCCGTTATTTTTTTCTAGTTGCGAGCAGGCTGCATACTGAGTCAACCATGACAGTCCCCTCCACTTGCAACCTTTCCTGTGAGCTTCTCCATTGACTTTCTGGGGAAGCTGGCAGACATGATTGCAACCATCTGAATTCAGGGCACTTGGCAACCAGTTGTAAATGGGAACAGGTTGCCCAGTACCTGAAATGTAATCAGGTGACTTGGTGATGATGGTGGTGTGATATTGTATGACAGATGGATGTGCTTTCCAGGCCATAAAGCACCCATTCCAAGGCCATTATGACTGCTTGAATAACCAGTTATAAATCAAGGACTGTGTGTACATAGTACCACACAGATCAGACAGGAAACACAAGCAGCTAAATTAATTCTACATTCTTGTAAAGTTACACTAACAGAATCATGCAAGTTTGAAAGTAAATTTCTCCTGCTTTCACTTTTATTGACTGAGTAAAAAGGAAGGATCCTTTCTGTCTAGTGTACAGCTGCAGGTTTGCTGTCTCTTATCTGACTGTTCCCTAGTCAACATCGCCTCGCCCCTTCTCCCAATGTCTTTCCCACATACAGTGGTGGGTTTCACATATTCTTACCAGCAGCTCACCACGCGTGTGCACGCTCGCTTTGCAACGCATGCCTTCCGCACATGTGTCCAGACTTCCGCGCATGCACTTTTCTCACGTGCCTTCTGCGGATGTGCCCAGCCTCAAAAACATGGCTAAATAGGATGGTATTACACTGGGGCGGATGGGCGGGTAGGCGGGCCCACCCGCAGTCGCCACTGGAACTGGTCTGAACCAGCTGAATACCACCACTGCCACATACCAATAGGTGTATACAGGATAGTTGAGTAGTTCTAGTCTCTCTTAGCAACCAGTAATACGACAATAGATTTTCAATCTCGGTCTCTTTGTGATATCAGTGCGCTAAGTCAATGGAAGCCAAAGAAACATCATTTTCCCCTCTCTATATTGTTCATTAAATTCTGATGCAAAAACAGAACAGCCATGCGCTGTAATTTCAGAGAAGATTGTAGATATCCATATAACTCTGTGGGGTTTCCACTATGTTGATTTTTTTTTCATTTATTCCCTATTTCACCCCATGAAATTCTTAAGTGAAAAGGTTTAGCTGAATAATTCAGGAATTCGGATTTTTAAAAAAAGAGTGGATGTGGAGTGGATATGTTTGGGAGGAATAAATCAACATACTGAAAAGCTCTCTAGATGTTTGTTTTAATGATTAAAATGGTGGCTTGGTCTTTATTCTTCCTAAAAGAAATGGAGAAAATGAACCATAGCAGTGTCACAGGTTGGGGAAAAAAGAAGTGTAACTTCCATCACAGTAACAATAGCTTAATATAAAATACGAGAACCATATATCATAAGGGTGACAAGAAAACAGAATTTGTGCAGGGAAAAAAAAAGGAATCTGATATCCTGCAGAGAGGTCAGACAAAAGTATCAGAAATGATGTAATCTGAAGAATATATGCTGACACTTTTCAGTCCAACAGTACAAGTATATTAAAAGACTGAGGGTGTCACCCCCTCCCAAGTGATGCTTAAATGGAGCCAGATGGGGAAGATGCTAAATGAAACACCTGTGGTCTTGCCAGCTGAACTAGTCTGAAAGTGGAGATGACGGACGGACGGATATTTATGTGTGTGTACACATGTGTGTGCGCCGAGGTAATATAAATGCTCTTGTAAAAGAAATACGGGAGATATCATAAACTACAAGCACAATATTATTAATATAAGGATGGAGTTTTTAATAAAGAAATATTGGGGACTGTGATATTTCTTATGGCCACAAGATTTCAGAGACAGCTTTCTAAAAGGTACCAATAAATTGTTCATTGTGTGTTTACAGAATCTTAATATTTCTCCAAATTAATGTAAGTTTTAGAAATGGATCAAGCATATACATTGAAATTTGGGATATCTTTGTGTTCCTTTAGATACAAAGTAATTATTTCCACATCAAAAAACCAAAGAGATAGATAGATAGATAGATAGATAGACAGACAGACAGACAGACAGACAGACAGACAGACAGACAGACAGACAGACAGACAGATAGAGACTTGCCTATATTTATCAGATATCTTATTGGGGTCTCCACTCTCATTTTTACCATTCCAATATTCATGTTAGCAAAAGTCCTTTAAGAATTGTATATAATTGACATTTCTTTAAATCTGAATTTTCTCCAAAATTTGTATTATTATCACTTTACTCCCTAATGTGATTTTCCATTATGCACACGTGCACACATATCTTTATGTTTCTCAGCTATTACATAGATGGGTTTTGTTTGTTTTCGAAAACCTACTCCAAAGTCCCAATGTAATCAGCTGAAATTCTGTTGAAGAATATTTCAAAATATGGGAGGATTATTGGTTCTGATTAAAATTAAAATAATTATATTGTGGGAAATTCTGATATTTCCATTTTTATATGTTTTAATGTTTAATATCGGGAAGCTTCTTCTTCTTCTTTTGCTTCCTAGCCTGTTTGATTGCTTATATTTAGGTGTCTGCTTGCTTATCTATTGTACTCCTTTAAGTCTTTGACATTTTCAAAGTAATGTTAAAGTATCAGCTTAATTATTATTTGTAAAGAAAGTAAATACAACTATTTTCTACCTAGAAAATGGAAAGTAATGAATCTCAACAAAACATCTTAATCATCGTAAATGAACCAGTGTGATGTACAAGATTTTCCACTTCTTTGCTTAAATCTGGGCCCCAGAAGGCAAACCTGAGGTTTTGTAATTTTAATTCTATTTGATAATAAGATATTACTATCTAATACAGGCAGAATGTATTAACCTCCAGTCGCTGCTTGACCTTCAACTTTCAATAGTCTCTTTAAGAAAGCTTTTCTTAATTTTGCAAATGGGGTCTGCTGGCAAAATATTCTCCCCATGGATCCCTTCTTTCTCATACATGCAGCATTGCTTCAGTTAAAGGGATAGGCACAAGAATTGGTATGGTTAGCATATTGATTTAAGAAAGCTATGTGTTAAAATTAAGCAAAATTAAAGGCTTTGATTTACAAACATCATAGGGGTCTCATAGGGGTCATTGGGTAAACACATTCAATCTCCTTCTCGGTGCAGAAATCTAGGTTAAAGCATTCCTTACAGATAAGATGTCTATTCTCTATTTGAACATCTACCACTTACCTAAATAATCAATTCCATGTTAAACTGCTCTTACAATTCAGTTGAATTCCTAACATTCAACTAGAATCTGATTTCCTGTAACTTAAATCCATTATTTTGCCTTCTGAATTCTGGGATGAATGACCTTTTCTGTGATTTCCTTTCAAGTATTTGACAGCTGCTACTACAATCTCCCATCAGTCATCCCTTTTCTAAAGGCTAAAACAGTATTCAGCCTCTTTAGTCTCCTTGTAAGTCTTACTTGTCAGTTCTTCGCTGTATCTTCACTGCCTTTCTCTTCAACTTTTTAAGTTTTTCTCAGTCCTTCTTAAGGTGAAGTACTTAGAGCTGCACACAGTACTTGAAGTAGAGTCTGAGCAAAGGACAATATTATGCAGTAATTATTTCTCATTATTTTGAAATTAGTCTTCCTGCAGCTTATACCGACATTTTTCTTTGCAGATGTACCACACACTGCCGACACCAAAAGGAGGACAAAAACCAATCAGATATGCATATCTTAATTGATAAATAAGTCTGGACATTTAAAAATAATACTAATTTGATACCATCTATATTTACTATATTAACTATAATTTTAATAGAAAGATGATATCTAGGATGAGTTTGATCCTAGGTAGTGGCAGATATTTCTCTCTCTGGGCACAATGAGAATATATCTCATTGTCTATTTAGATCCAGTCCAGCTTCAGACCTGGGTACAGCACGGAAATGGCATTGGTCGCGTTGGTGGATGATCTCTGGAGGGCCCGGGATAGGGGTTATTCCTCTATCCTGGTCCTATTAGACCTCTCAGCGGCTTTTGATACCATCGACCATGGTATCATGTTGCGCTGGCTGGAGGGACTGGGAGTGGGGGGCACCGTTTTGCGGTGGTTCTCCTCCTATCTCTCCGACTGATTGCAATCCGTGTTGACAGGGGGGTAGCGGTCAACCCCAAGGTGCCTTGTTTGTGGGATGCCACAAGGGTCGGTCCTCTCGCCCCTCCTGTTCAACATTTATGTGAAGCCACTGGGTGAGATCATCCGTGGTTTTGGGGTGGAGTTCCATCAGTACGCTGATGATACTCAACTGTACATTTCCACCCCAGACAATCCCAACGATGCCTTGGAAGTAATGTCCCAGTGCCTGGAGGCCATGCGGGTCTGGATGGGGAGAAACAGGCTTTGACTCAACCCTTCCAAGACCGAGTGGCTGTGGCTGCCGGCATCCCGGTATAGCCAGCTGACGCCATCGCTGGTTATTGGGGGCGAATCATTGGCCCCCATGGAGAGGGCCCACAACTTGGGTGTCCTCCTGGATGCACAGCTGTCTTTAGAAGGGCACATGACGGCCATGGCTAGGGGGGCTTTTTATCAGGTTCGCCTGATACGCCAGTTGCGCCCCTTTCTGGACCGGGATTCCCTACGCACGGTCACTCAAGCACTCGTCACCTCTCGTCTGGACTATTGTAATGCTCTCTACATGGGGCTCCCCTTGGGGTACACCCGGAGGCTCCAACTGGTGCAGAATGCGGCCACACGGGGGATTATGGGAGCGATGGGGCGCTCCCATGTGACTCCTCTCCTGCGCGAGCTGCATTGGCTTCCAGTGGACTTACGGGTGTGCTTCAAGGTGTTGGTGATCACCTTTAAAGCGCTCCATGGCTTAGGGCCGAGGTACTTATGGGACCGCCTTTTGCCACCAATAGCCTCCTACCAGCCAGTTCACTCCCACAGAGAGGGCCTTCTCAGGGTGCCGTCGGCCAGACAATCCTCCTTCTCTGTGGTGGCACCTCTGGAACAATCTACCCCCAGAGATACGAATGATCTCCGACCTCCGGACTTTTCGTCGGGCCCTAAAAACTTACTTTTTTTTTTTTCAGTTAGCCAGTCTGTCTTGATTTTATGGTAGGTTTTAAAATTTGATATGGATTTTTAAATTGACAAGTTTTAAATTATGGACCAAATTTATTTAATTATTTTAAATCTATTTTTAACTGTAATGTTATGTATAAATGTTTTTATTTTGGCTGTTCACCGCCCTGAGTCCAAAAGGAGAAGGGCAGTATAGAAGTTTTAATAATAATAATAATAATAATAATAATAATAATAATAATAATAATAATAATAACCCCTCCGAGGAGCTCTACCTTGTCATGGTGGAGGGGCTTGCGTGCTCTAGTGATCCTAAGGGCTATGCTGAACAGGTGCAACCATATCAGACAGACCTTAGGTGAAGGGCCAGACAAAATCTGCTCCACAACCCATTCAAACATGGTGAATACAGAAAAAATGAAATTTATGCCGGCTGAACCGTCGCCCAGATTAACAAGGGTTCCGTTGGATGCTATGGCTCCTGGGCATTCTATGCAAAATGAGTTACAGGGCTCAACTCCCTCTGCTAGGCAACCAGGGCATGGAGCTGACAAGCTACTGGAAGAAAAACCCAAAAAGCGAAAAATCTGGACCAGGGAAGAAAACACCTCTATTATGAAAGCTTACTATCAGTCTGAGCCAGCAAAACATGGATTTCAAAAAAGAATGTATCAGATTTGGAAGATGAACCATATGGACTGTGACACCAGTGAACAAAGGTTAATGGACCAATGACGTGTAATCCTAAACCACAAATTTTTCACTACAGAAGAATTAATAGCAATAGAAGAGAAAGCAATTAATGGTCTGAGTACAACAACAAAGAAGAGTAACATCAAGAATGATTTCCAGACTCAAAAGCAAATTGAGGAAGAAAGGGAAGAAGAGGATACTGAGCCTTGGTAGTACAAGGGTTTAAAGCACCCTGTTATTAAGCTGCTTAAGACCAGCTGCCTGCAATTACTGCAGGGTTCGAATCTCGCCAAGGCTCAAGGTTGACTCAGCCTTCCATCCTTTCTAAGGTAGGTGAAATGAGGACCCAGTTTGTGGGGGCAATAAGCTGACTTTGTATAAATATACAAAAAGGATGAAGGCTATTGCTGAGCACATTGTAAGCCGCCCTGAGTCTTCGGAGAAGGGCGGCATATAAATCAAATTAAAAAAAAAAAATGGATGAAGATAAAGAACAAGGAAGCACTAAAGAACAAACACCAACAGATAGTGCTCAATTAGCTGGAAAAATAAAGCACCAAATGGAAGATGATGAAAGAACACGTTTGCCAAAGCTGAACCAAGTGAACCGGAAAGAATTGAGAAATGTACTAAAAAAGGTCAATGAGGCTGTGCAAACTATTCGAACCTCTACATTAGCCAAAACTAACCAACTGATGTATGCAGCAGCTGTCATAACCACCAAAGAACTGGGGTTGAAAATACAAAAGAACCAAAGAGGCAAGAAGGGGAAGCCTAAGTGGAAAATTCGGTTAGAATTGAAGATCAAAAAAGTACATGGAGATTTGAGCAACTTGAAGAACCTAAGGCAAGGTCAGCTAAAGAACAAGCAGGTCAAAAGCAGCCTGGAAGCAAGATACGATCTAAGGAATAAGGAGATTGCAGTAGTAATTGAAGAGCTGAAGCAGAGGGTTGTTGCCATCGCTGAAAAGATTAAAAGGTATGAAAACCGAGTAACTCAGTTCAAGGAAAACTCACAGTTCAGAGCAAATCAGCACCAGTTTTATAAGAATTTAGAAAATGGAAACGGAGTAACAACAAATGAAAAGCCTGATAAAGAGAAAGCTCTGAAATTCTGGAAGAATTTGTGGGAAAACAACAAGAAGCACAACAGAAATGCAAAATGGATCAAACAGATTGAGGACTCTATTAAAGTGCATAAAATGGAAGACGTGAAAATAACAAAAGCAATGGTGCAAAGACAGTCAAGAAAAGTGAAGAACTGGAGTGCACCTGGACCGGATGAGCTGCATGGCTTCTGGTTAAAGGCACTTACAAGTCTGCACAAAAGATTGGCAACCCAGATGAACCAGATCCTAAAAACACCTGAAAATGATGGATGGATGACAACTGGAAGGACATTTTTGATCCAAAAAGATAAAGAAAAAGGAAAGGACCCTGGAAACTATAGGCCAATCACCTGCTTGCCAACAACATACAAGCTTCTTACTGGTATCATTGCAAACCAAATCTATGGATACCTGGAAAGAAATAACTTGCTTCCTGTAGAACAGAAAGGATGCTGAAAAAACTCAAGAGGAACAAAAGATCAATTGCTGATCGACAAGCTAATCCTAAAGAACTCAAAGAAAAGACGAACCAACCTGTTCATGGCTTGGATAGACTATAAGAAAGCATTTGATTCAGTTCCCCATAGCTGGATCAAGAAATGCCTGGAAATATTAGGCATCAGCAGCAACATACAAAAATTCATGGAATCTTCAATGAACCTCTGGAAAACAAAACTTATGGCTAATGAAGAAGAACTGGGTGAAGTTGAAATTAAACGAGGCATTTTCCAGGGCGATTCCCTTTCACCCCTACTTTTTATACTCTCAATGCTACCACTGACAATCATTTTGAAGAAGATGAACTGTGGATATGAACTTGCAAAGAAAGGACTGAAAATCTCACACTTGATGTACATGGATGATTTGAAGCTGTTTGGTAAAACAAAAGCTGAACTGAATTTATTAATTGAAAACACAAAAGAATTCAGCCAAGACATTGGTATGCAGTTTGGAATTGACAAATGTGCAACAATAGCAACCAAAGCAGGCAAGATCATAAAAGAGGATGGAATAGAACTAGAGAATGAAGAAATGATAAAGGCAGTAAAATCAGAAGAAGGCTACAAGTACTTGGGGATTTTAGAAGCCTCTGACTTAATGCATAATAAAGTCAAGGAATTAACTTCAGCCAAGTACATTCGGTGAATTCGTAAGATATTAATGTCCAAATTGAGTGGAGGAAACATCATAAAAGCCATAAATACCTGGGCTATACCTGTGATTAGATACTCTGCAGGAATAATTGACTGGACCCAGATGGAGTTAGACAATTTGGACAGAAAAACAAGGAAGCTTATGACAATGAATCATGCCTTGCACCCTAAAAGTGATGTTGACCGATTATATTTACCAAGAGCAGAGGGTGGTCGAGGACTCCTACAAGTAAAGCAGACTGTGGAAGAAGAAAAATGCAGCTTGAATGATTACATCCAGAAAAGTGAAGAACCAATGATTAAGGAAGTAAATAAAGGAGGCCTTTTAAAGACAACTAAAACAAAAGCAGAATATAAGAAAGAAGTAATTGAGCAGCGAGCTGAAAATTGGAAACACAAAGCTCTGCATGGCCAATACTTGAAAAGTATTGAAGGCAAAGCTGACCAGAAACTAACTTGGAACTGGTTAAGATCAGGAGTACTGAAAAAAGAAACTGAAAGCTTTATTTTGGCAGCTCAAGGACAAGCCCTAGCCACAAACTGTATGAAGGCAAAAATTCAACATGTTACCACCAACAGCAAATGCCGCCTCTGCAATGAGAAAGAAGAGACAGTTGACCACCTGATCAGTGGGTGCAGCAAAATTTCACAAACTGACTACCTACAACGCCATGACCGTGTTGCTAAAATCATTCACTGGAAATTGTGCCAGAAGTTTGGATTTGAGTACAGCAAAAACCACTGGGAACATCAGGTTGAGAAAGTTTTAGAGAATGAGAAACTCAAGATCTTGTGGGACTTTAGGATTCAGACTGACAGGCACTTGGTCCACAACACACCTGACATAACAATAGTTGAAAAGAAAAAAGTATGGTTCATTGACATTGCAATACCTGGTGATGCACGAATTGAAGATAAGCAGCAAGAAAAAATCACAAAGTACCGGGACTTACAAATTGAAGTTGAGCGACTGTGGAAAAAGAAACCGTGTGTTGTCCCGATTGTAATTGGAGCCCTCGGAGCAATACCCAAAGGGCTACCCCGCTATTTAGAAATTCTAAATTTGCCGGACTTGAACATTTTGATTCTACAAAAAACCACCTTACTCGGAACAGCTTACATCCTCCGACGATACCTTAACAGTTCCTAGGTCCTTGGTTAGGACTCGAGCTGCTGAGCTATTAACCAGCCTCAAAGGCTGTGAATCTCACTAAAGATTAACCAATTAATAATAATAATAATAATAATAATAATAATAATAATAATAATAATAATATCTGCTGAACAAAACTCCACATTGGCGACAGGAAGGGCATCCGGCCATTAAACACTCTACTAGCTCCAATCAGTTGCCCAGACTCCACCCCGCAAGGGATTATGGGGTCGTTAAAAGATGATGATGTAATAGAAAGATGATATATCCCAGTACCATACCAAAAAAGACTATGAAGAGGTGATCTGTGTGTTTATCAGTTTTTAGTCTATGCTTAAGTGCCCAGAGACAGTTTCAAGATCTTTGACTTCTCTTTTTGGTACTGGCAACTCACTTAGCAGAAGATGACTTCAAATACTGACTTGCCAGCTACCATACCACCAGATTTGATTTAACCTGTCAGGTCAGGGGCTTCAGATTTCTAGACTGAACATACATGGTTTAAAAATGTGGGAAATTAAATAAGTGCATTTAGTTTTGTTTAGAAACCATATTAGGTGTCAACACAATCCAAGGAAATTGTTTTATGTTGCTTTTGGTAGATCAGGGGGGGCATGATGGCTCAGCGGTTAAAAACGATGAGCTTGTCAGATGGAAAGCTGACAGCCCAGGTTTGAGACCTGAGCGTCACATGACAGAGTGAGCTCCCGTTACTTACCCCAACTCCTGGCAACCTAGCAGTTTGAAAGCATGTAAATGTAAGTAGATAAATAAGCTGGCAGCTTTGGAAGCCATATTAGCACCAAAAGCTTTCATGCTGCCATAAGCACCACTTAGATGGGAAAGTAACAGCATTCCATGAGCCTCGGCATATAATCATGCTGGCCATATGACCATGGAAGTATCTTCGGACAACACTGGCTCTTTCGGCTAAGAAAAGGAAATGAGCACAGTTCCCTAGAGACAGAAATGACAAGATAGGGGAAACCTTTTCTAATGAAATATCAGGATGTTCTCTGATGTGATGCTTTGAGAGAGCAACCTCTGCCTATATGGCATATGGCCTCTCAAAACAACTCTTGTTCCAGACCACTGCACCTGTCCAATCTCATGACCCGGAACAAGCAGTCCTAGTACACCAGCCCATTCAGCAGGTGTGGTGATTTTTCTTAAGCATGTTCTGATTTGTCACTAACAGGCAGATAAAATAAAACTCTTTCATCTGGGTACATTTGATCTCAAATGCTGTAGTTAAAGAACCCTAAAATTACCTTATGATTCTTGACGAATGTATCTTTTCTTTTTATGTACACTGAGAGTATATGCACCAAAGACAAATTCCTTGTGTGTCCAATCACATTTGGCCAATAAAGAATTATATCTATCTATCTATCTAAAATAGGTCCCATTTTTATTTGACCTCACCTATTGACATAGTGGGTAGCTACGCTTAATACCCGTTTATTTGAGACAAAAAGTCACATCTGGCTGCAAAATCGTAAGGAAAAAAGTCAACATTGGGAAAGGCTCTGCTGTGGACTAGCATGCAGGAAATCCTTGGTTTCTCCAGGTCTATTTTGGTACTGACTTCACTAGGAGCTTAGAACATATAAGATAGACAAATATGGTTAGAAGGGTCTGTTGAGTATTGAATGACAATTCAAACGGACCAATTAGAAGCAAGTAAATAGTAAATAGAGCGGGAGATTTAGAAGCACGTCAATGGCTGAAGCCGCGGATAGCTCCCTGCTGTGGCTAGGCAATCCATTGCTGTACTGGAGCTAATAAAGAGCTGTAACTGAAGTCCGTGTTCTGTGTCCTTCCTGCGCCCACTATTCAATAGGATTTTTGGAGGTCTTCTAGTCTCTAGTCCTAAGGTCATCAAGCAAATGACCTTATACCATTCCGGACAAAGAGCTGTCCAATCTCTTTTAGTGATGGAGCACCCACAACTTCTGGAGGCAAGCTGTTCCACTGATTAATTATTCTCCCTGTCAGGAAATTTCTCCTTAGTTCTAGCTTGGATCTCTCTTTAATAATCTTCCACCTCTTATTTCTTGTCTTGCTTAAGACTGTCAACATTCTCCTTCCAGGGGTGGGTTCTAAATTTTTTTACTACCGGTTCTGTGGACGTGGCTTATTTTGTGGGTGTGGCTTGGAGGTCATGTGACTAGGTGGGCGTGGCTAGCTGGTCAGAGTCATTTCTGGAAGGTCCTCACACTTACGACCAGTCCTCGCACTTACGACCCGACTCATTTGTTTGCTTTTAACACTGATCAGCTGTAGGACGGCCCTTTGAAGCCCCGCGGCAAGAGTTTAAACAGTTTTTTCCCCTCTAGTCATCAGCTGGGACTCAGGAGGCAGCAATAGATTGGGGGTGGGACCAAATAAAAGGTAAGAATAACGTGGGTACGTGGGTGGGGGGGTAGGAGGGTGGGGGGAGATCCGGTTCGGTGATGTCATATTGTCACCGCTACCGGCTAGGCCGAACTGGACCGAACCGGGAGGAACCTACCACTGTCTCCTTCCCTCTCTTCTGCCTCTTGCTGAGAAAGAAAAACCTGTTTTTGGCAAGGCTCAAACAAACACAGAATTTTCTCATGGAAAACTATCTGGAAGGCCTTAAATTTAAGTACCAAGAATAGAAACTTCTATCTACAGTACTACCAGGAATAAAGAGCTTACTGCAGATAATAAAGCTGTATTTAAAACGGTCTCTGCCAGCCTGCAAGACTGAAATTGGAAAACAGGATTATTCCATGAACAATACTAAAGACTTGCTGCCTTTGATTTACTCCTCTCCCTATAGTATATCCATACCGGCTCATCATTATTAAGAATTTTGTAACATTAAGAATTGATGTCTGAGCTTTTCTTCTCGCTTTCCCTTCTGTTTCCTTTTATGTTGTCTTCTGTATTGAAAGAATATTGGCCAGGATTATAATGATTGATGTATAAGCCCCCCAGGAGCTTTTTCAGTCGAAGAGAAGAGTAAAAACATTTTATAATCATTTTTGTTAATAAATAAATGAAAGCTGTGCAAAAGTATGTGAAAAGAAGACAGTGGCACTCCTGAGTAACTTTTACCCTATAATAATATCTAACACTATTTGCTTGAGTGAATACAGATTCATTATAATTATACAATATTACTGAATTTTAAGCAGAAATAACTACTGTGCATGGAAAGAAATAAAAAGTCTTGAAGGTTTTAAGCCTATTATGAAGGAAAGAAAGGGAAAAAAAGATTATGTAATAAAATACAGGAGAAAATGGGCAGAGTGAACAATTTCTTTCTTTCAGTTACAGAAGTGTGCCAAGTAAAAAATGTCACCCATCATATTTATGGCAAGAATTCTGCCAAGGACAAAATAAAATAAAATTAAAAAAAAAAATCTTGGCAAGATTAGCAGAGTAAACATAATACTGTCGTGTTGAAAAAGAAAAACGGAGCAAGAGCAGCAGTGTACTTCATGTATGCCAACTGGCCAGCTGAAAAGTGCAATCCTAAACTTATTGCTTTTCACATAGTTCAGTGAGACTAACTCCTTGCAAGTGTCTATGTAGAAGTTATGTTTTGGGGGTACACGAATGCAATAATTACTGGTTTTGCTTATGCCAGCATGGAGGAAGATAGAAAGTGGTTTTTTAATATATATATATATTTCTGTTTTTGGGGGAAGCATAATATAAAAGAGTTTTTCTTTCTTTCTGATTTTAATGGGGAGAACATAAGCAATTCCAGTTCTTAATCTGGTTAGGTTAAGGTGACCAGACGTCCCGCTTTTGGCGGGACAGTCCCGCTTTTGAGCAATTTGTCCCGCGTCCCGCGGCGTTTCAAAAAAGTCCCGATTTTTCTTGAGCCCCAGCTGATTGCTAGAAGAAAAAAAAACTGTTTAAACTCTTGCCCGGGGCTTCAAAGGGCCGCCCTACAGGCAATCAGTGTAAAGCAGTTTTTTTTTCCCCTAGCTAAGCTTCAGAAACGAAACCGAAACCAGGGTCTTTGGTGCAGCGTGACAAAATGAGGCAGAGAGAGATTTATTTTTATTTTTCCTCCCCAAAAAAGGTAGGTGAAAAACTGCAAACAATGGGAAATTTAGGAGCAGAGTTCAAGATTTTAAAACACAAAGGAAAAAAAGCTGTATTTAACTAGGGAATTGTAATAATTGAGATACTATTAATTGTATATTGTGTTGAAAGCAGAAATGGTTAAGTTGTGGTTCGGAGGAATATATGGGAGAAATTATTTGGTTTATTATTATTGGTAAATATAATTAATTGATTTGTAAGAAATTGGATTGCATGGAAATAATTGGAATATTCATGTTCATATTGATTAATATACAAAAAAGATAGTTTTATAACTAATTGATTTATATTAAAATGTTGAATTTGTATTAAACAACTGTATTACATAATTACATAATTAAACAATGTGAGGATGGATATAAAAATAGATGACAATGGGAAGGGGTATAATATAGAATAGAAGGGAAAAATTGAATTTGATTAAGATTAGAGATGAGGATGAAGGGTAATATTGGTTTTTTTAAAAAATAGATGAGGAATAAATATGGCAAAAAGGAAATATAGAAATTGTAAATTTAATTGAAATGACTAAACGCTGTTTAAATTTGTGAACCAGCCAAATATTCTGTTCAAAGAAAATACATTGTATGTTTGTATGTGTGTTTCTAATTATTGCTATTTATTCATATTTGTTCTCTTTTATTCTTTAAAGTTTAACAATTCATTCTTTATCTTAATATCTTTATATTTGCTTGGGGTTGGCTTTCTTCCCTTTCATCTTTTTTATTGTACAGCAATCTTTCTCCTCAAACCTACCACCTCTCTCTTTTCTTTCCTTCTTACTTTCTCTTCCCCCCACCCTCTTTTTCTCCTCCCTACTTCCTCTTTCTTTCTCCTTCTCCTCCTCTCTTCCTCCCTCTCTTACCCTCACTCCTACTCTAATTTCCATTCCTTCATCCCTCTCTATTGCTGTAATCCTTTAATGCATATGGACTACTCAGAGGGCTGAAAAAGTTATTTTTGACTGGTCCTCACACTTTTGACCAGTCCTCGAACTTATGACTGTCCTCACATTTTACATTTTTGCCCTATCTTGTCATCATGGTGAAGAGAAGCAGTTGTGAAATGAGTGACATGGTTGTTAAGAATGCTGCATGGGCATAAATGTGAGGATGGTCATAAGTGTGAGGACCAGTCAAAAGTGCGAGGACCTGTCAGAAATGACTTTTTTCAGCTCTCTGGTTAGTCCTTTTGTGCATATGGACTACTCAGAGGGCTGAAAAAGTTATTTTTGACTGGTCCTCACACTTTTGACCAGTCCTCGAACTTACGACTGTCCTCACATTTTACATTTTTGCCCTATCTTGTCATCATGGTGAAGAGAAGCAGTTGTGAAATGAGTGACATGGTTGTTAAGAATGCTGCATGGGCATAAATGTGAGGATGGTCATAAGTGTGAGGACCAGTCAAAAGTGCGAGGACCTGTCAGAAATGACTTTTTTCAGCTCTCTGGTTAGTCCTTTTGTGCATATGGACTACTCAGAGGGCTGAAAAAGTTATTTTTGACTGGTCCTCACACTTTTGACCAGTCCTCGAACTTACGACTGTCCTCACATTTTACATTTTTGCCCTATCTTGTCACCATGTTGAAGAGAAGCAGTTGTGAAATGAGTGACATGGTTGTTAAGAATGCTGCACGGGCATAAATGTGAGGATGGTCATAAGTGTGAGGACCAGTCAAAAGTGCGAGGACCTGTCAGAAATGACTTTTTTCAGCCCTCTGGTTAGTCCTTTTGTGCATATGGACTACTCAGAGGGCTGAAAAAGTTATTTTTGACTGGTCCTCACACTTTTGACCAGTCCTCGAACTTACGACTGTCCTCACATTTTACATTTTTGCCCTATCTTGTCACCTTGTTGAAGAGAAGCAGTTGTGAAATGAGTGACATGGTTGTTAAGAATGCTGCACGGGCATAAATGTGAGGATGGTCATAAGTGTGAGGACCAGTCAAAAGTGTGAGGACCTGTCAGAAATGACTTTTCAGCCCTCTGAGTAGTCCCTATACACATAGCCATGGCCACCCGGTCACATGACCAGCTAGCCACGCCCACCCAGTCACATGGCCTCCAAGCCACGCCCACACAATAAGCCACGCCCACAATGGTGTCCTTCTTACCAATGTTAAAATCTGTTCACCTTACCCTATAGACATAGCCATGGCCACCCGGTCACATGACCAGCTAGCCACGCCCACCCAGTCACATGACCAGCTAGCCACGCCCACAAAATAAGCCACGCCCACAATGTCCCTCTTTACCAATGTTAAAATCTGGTCACCTTAGGTTAGGTCCTTCCATTGTAGAGATGTAATTAAGAAATGGGGTCAGAGGGGGGGGGATAATTAAAGTCTGCCTGACAATGATTCTTACATTTTTAAAAGGTAAAAAGCAGCAAAAGACAAAGGGAACTGGATATGGACATGACAAACCACAATATACCCAACAGGAGCTCAAAATTACTTTATTTCTTTTTTTTTTTAAATAATCTTTATTTACATTTTTCATTAAAAAAAACGGAAGACAACACACCATATAAATAACATACAGAACAACACAACAACAACAACAACAACAACAACAACAACAACAACAACAACAACAACAAAAAACAAGCATACCTATAAGTAGTACTTTAATACCCTAGTATTTGGTACAGTATATCTATATTATATTCCGGGAGAGACAGAACAACTTGTATACCTTTATAAATCAAATTTTGGGTATTCAATCCATTTAGAAAAATGGCAAGAGATCTGGTGGGGGAATATGAAATTAGTAGTTTCTACGGCATATAAAGAAAACATCTACAAGATGATATACAGGTGGCATCTCCCCCCTGATAGACTAGCTAAAATGTTCACTGGACAGTCTGCTGAACGCTAGAAGTGTGTGTTTGAGCGTGGCACCTACTACCATCAGTGGTGGACGTGCCCGAAAGCAGTAAAATTCTGGGGGAAAATAAAAAAATGGTTTAATGAGATTTTAAATCAAAGGATTGAATGGCAACCAGAGACATGCCTGCTCGGCTCCAAACCGGAAAATATTAAAAAAGACTCACGGTATCTTGCATTACACATTATCACAGCGGCAAGACTGACGTACACTCAATTTTGGAAAAATCAAAATATCCCATCAGAGGAAGCAATTATAAAGAAGATTTTAGAGTGTGCGGAAGCAGATAAATTGACTAAAAAACTAAAAGATAGAGACCAAACAAAAATTACTTGCTTTCAAAGCCTGTGGAAAACTCAGGTTTTTAAAGGCTTCTACAAAACATCATTAAAAGCCAGTTTGGTCTAACGGTTAAAGCATCAGGTTAGAAACTAGGAGATTGTAAATTCTAGTCCTGCCTTTGGCACAAAACTAGTTGGGTGACCTTGGAGTCCCTTTCTCTTAGCCCTAGGAAGGAGGCAATGGCAAACCACTTCTGAAAAAGAAGGAAGGAAGGAGGGAAGGAGGAAAGGAGGGAGGGAGGGCACCATCAGGATAGGAACTATGTAAATCTTATTTGGGGTGTGGGAAAATCCTATAGTGGGTGGCAGGTGCTATGATATAGAAGGCACATTTCCTGGGTCCAAGTAGATGGCATTCTTTAATAGAAGTGACTTTGATTCTGACCAATCTTATTGGATGGGCAGAAACCATGAGAGATTCTGATGCTACAGATTCAGATATTCTCCACTGCGCTGAGGAGAGAGAATCCAGGAACAGATGTTGCTCTTTTCTTCTGCCTGGAGACTGAGCCTGTCATCTTTTTTGGTGACACCTCCCTTGCCTGGTGACCTCCCAGTTCAGCTCAGTCTTCAGCCAGTAGAGACATTCAAAACGAAACAGCTTCACAGACCATTGATTCCTGGATTCTCTTCAAACTGTGAGAAAAAAGGGGAAAATTTCTCTGTAGAGATCGCTGGATAACAATCAGGTTGGCTAACCGATCCACTGGTTAGCCACATCTCCAGCTATTTCTCCATGCCATTCCCGCAACACAGTGGAGGGGGCCTTGATTTCCGAGCCGGCTCCACACCAATGAGCTGAGGCCGCTGGCATAGTCCCGCACCGCAGCGGAGGGGACTCAGTCCCTGTCTGGCTTTGTCTGGACACACTGACAGCGGCTTGTGCGATTGGCGCAAATCCAAGCCATGGCACCAGTAGTACATTGCAGACCAATTCTGCCTGACGACTTGCTGGAAAATGGCAGCTCCAGAGGCCTCTACCAGCCACCAGCCACAGGAAGGGGACAATAGGGCTTTCCCACCCATCCACCCCGAGCTCCAGACAAGGCTCCTCCAGCCAACAAATGGCTGCTAAAGGAGCAAAGGCTCGGAGCCATACTATAGCAATTGCAAGCGGCAGAGGCTCCAAGGCGGCTGAAACGGATGCCAAAAGACACCAAAAAGCCATCAAGAGAGAACTGGCCAAAGCCGAAAAGGCTGGCAGAAGCCAGGGGCTGGGAAGCTCTCCCAGGGGAGGAGCGGTCATTTCCTGCTGCTGTCAACTGTCAACTGTTTTTGGGCAAGCAGCCATTTCGTGGGTCAGGAAGTTGCCCCTTTCACTGCTCCAGGTGACTACAATTCTGACCCTCCCATTGGCAGATGGCTGAGCCTCTTTACTCATCAATGGGAGGCCACAATTGGGTCCTCAATATGGTGAGGTTCAGCTTCGTACTCAGATTTCTCTCCATATCCCCAAAATTCTTTCTACGTTGCTCCATGTAGAGGGACACAATGAAGAGAGGCCTTATGGAATCAGCTATTCAACATCTGCTGGATATCCAGGCCATTCAACTGATCCCTCAAGGCCCTTCAACCTTGTTTGTAGTCCCAAAGAGCTTGGGGGGGATGGGGGTGGAGAGCAATTCTAGATCTGAAGAGGCTGAACAAACACCTCACCTACAAACATTTCAAGTGCAGTCCCTCCAGTCAATACTGGAGAGCATCCCAGAGGGCAACTTCCTCACCTCCATCAACTTGATGGAGGCATACCTGCATGTACCTATCCTGCCTTCCCACAGGTAGTACCTCCAATTCTTTTATGCTAACAAACATTACCAGTACAAGGCCCTGCCATTTGGCCTATCATCAGCACCAAGGACATTCACAAAGCTGTTGGCAGCTCTGGCAGCCCACCTCCGGGCACTCCCAATCCAAGTCCATTGCTACCTGGATAATATACTGATCCAGTCCTCCTCCGGCCCCTAGGCAAAGGAGGACCTACAGACAATGATCCAGGTGCTCCAGGACGATGGCATTTTGATCAACACTGTGAAAAGCCATTTCTCTCTGACCACCCGATTGCTCCACCTGGGAGCAATCACAGACACTTCTTTGTGCGTGGTCTCCCTTTCACTGGAGAGACAAGACAGCTTACAGGCCTTGGCAAGGCACATTCAGAACGAAGATACAGTAGCTCTTGCATTCCTGTTGCAACTCCTGAGCAAGATGGTTTCCATCGTGCCGTGGGCACATCTACATGCCAGGACCCTACAATGCCTTACCAAAGATCCAACAGGAGCAACTCAACAGCAAGGGCCCGAGTTCCGCAGGAGGTACTGCTGTCCTTCCAATGGTGGATGTCACAGGCTATCAACAAGAGATGCCTGTTCAAGGAGCCCAACCATCTGACCATCATGACAGATGCCAGCCTCTTCTACTGGGGGCCCATCTTCAGTCATTGATAGCGCAGGGCCAGTGCACTCAGACAGACCAGAGCCAAATATCAACTGGCTGGAACTCAGGGCGGTGCACCTGGCTCTCAGGAGGTTCCAGGGCACTGTGGCCATGCACCACGTTCTAGTGTTGGCAGACAACATGGCCACCAAGGCCCATATCAACCACCAAGGGGGTACCCATTCCAGGTCCCTCATGAAAGAGGCCGAACAACTGGGCCTCTGGGTGGAGAGATACCTTCTGTCCCTAAAGGCAGAACACATTTTGGGGGTCAACAACGTGCAGGTGGACTGCCTCATCAGGGTGACAGTGGACCATTCAGAATGGCACCTGCATCCCACCCTATTTCAGAACTGACAGATCGCTTCAGCGTTCCAGTCCTGGATATCCAAGCTGGCAGCCCTTTCTATTAGGAAGGACCTATGTATATTCAACCTTGACAGGGTGGTCCTGCGATTAGACCCCTCCTTCATTCCCAAGGTGAATTCCTGGTTCCATAGAGCCCAGGAACTGATACCACCCGATTTCTGCCCGGGGCCAAAACTCTGGAAAAAAGTGGCACACCTTGGATGTTAGGAGGGCTCTTTGAATTTATATTAAGAGGACTTCCTCCCTCAGGAGGACAGAGTCCCTGTTTGTTTGTTTCCAGACCTTTACTCTGGGCAACAGGGTCACTCCATTGACAGTGGGACGGTGGATTCGGGCATGCATGGCCAAGCCTACAAGCTTCAGGCTCTTCCAGTGCCTCAGAGTGTGATGGCCCATTCCACCAGAAGTGTGGCCACGACAGCAGTGTGGGTGACACAGGCCTTTATAGAGAAGGTCTGTCGAGCAGCGGTATGGTCCTCTCCTTCCCCTTTCATCAGACACTACAAATTGGACACCTTCACTTCAGCTGAGGCGGCCTTTGGCAGGTGAGTCCTTCAGAGGGTCCACACTGATCAGGGAACTGAGGACCAGACTGTTTCCCACCCATAGGACAGGCTGGCTTTGGTAAGTCCCATTCCTGGATTCTCTCTCCTCAGCGCAATGGAGAAGGGGCATTGGTCCTACCTGACACACTCCTTCTCATGGTGCTGAAAGAGAGAATCCAGCCCCACCCTGGCTAATATCTAGTCCACAGTCCTGGAGGGGCTCATGTTTTCACAGATCACAAGCCTTGTCATTGCTATGCCTTTGCAGAACTGGGAGGTCACCAGACAAGGGAGGCATCACCAAAAAAGATGACAGGCTCAGTCTCCAGGCAGACGAGAAGAGCAACACCCATTTCTGGATTCTCTCTCTGAGCACCATGAGGAGGAGGATCAACGCCCCTTCCACACATTCTCTCCTTCCCTTCTTATTCCATCAAAGAGCTCTGCAAGCAAATGTGACCACTATCTTTTAAAGGAGATATTTCAAATTTTTTCTCTCCAGGAGTGGACTTGCTCATGCTGTCATGCAAGAAGGCATCCTGAAAAATTCCTGGGACACCCTCAGGGACAGAGGCTATCTAAAAAATTAAGAAACCTCTTTTTGAGTCAGAATTCAAATTATAGTCCTGTTAGTAGATCTAAAGAAAAGTCAAGGGTAATTACATTCCTACTACCTGAAATGTGAGGTGTCAGATTGATACAGATGGTAATGTAAATAATTATAGGCACACTCTGCCTGAAAAGTTGGCTCAGCTTTTCTTGTCCTCCAAGGTGACATTCATCAGTTTCTCTTTTTCTGACAATTTATGGACCCAAGAATTTCCCCCCGCTTTCCAAATCTCCTTGGAAAAAGAAAGATACTTACAATGTGATCTAAGAAAGAAACTTAGAAATAGCATATAAAACATTTTAACATCTTTATTTTAATGTTGGCCTTAATTCTGTCTTTATTTCTGTTTCTTTAACTGTGCTTTTTGTACTTCTGTATGTTTTAGTTGTAAACTGCCCAGAGCAGGGATGGGTTCTAAATTTTTTTACTGCCGGTTCTGTGGGTGTGGCTTATTTTGTGGGCATGGCTTGATGGTCATGTGACAATTCTTTAGGATTTAGCAGAGGTACTGGTCTACCAGGCTTTTAACTGGTAGACCAGTAGCCCCAGACCCCCTTGGGATCAACCTGCAGTCCTCCTCTGCCTCCTAAGGCGGTGGAGCGTGTGGGGGGGATGCTTTTCAAGAAGTCACAAGGGCTGAGAGCTGGTTTCTGTCCCACAAATAAGTAAGAAAATATAAAACTGAAAATGAATACAGCAATAGAGAGGGATGAAGGAAGGAGAAGAGAGATGGAAGAAGGAAGGAGAGAGAGGGAAGGAAGAGAAGGGAGGAAGGAAGGGAAGGGAAATTAGAGGAGTGAGGGTAAGAGAGGAGAAGGAGAAAGGAAGAGGAAGTAGGGAGGAGAAGAAGAGGGGGGAAGAGAAAGTAAGAAGGAAAGAAAAGAGAGAGGTGGTAGGTTTGAGGAGAAAGATTGCTGTACAATAAAAAAGATGAAATGGAAGAAAGGCAACCCCAAACAAATATAAAGATATTAAGATAAAGAATGAATTGTTAAACTTTAAAGAATAAAAGAGAACAAATATGAATAAATAGCAATAATTAGAAACACACATACAAACATACAATGTATTTTCTTTGAACAGAGTATTTGGCCGGTTCACAAATTTAAACAGTGTTTAGTCATTTCAATTAAATTTACAATTTCTATATTTCCTTTTTGCCATATTTATTCCTCATCTATTTTTTTAAAAAAAACAATATTACCCTTCATCCTCATCTCTAATCTTAATCAAATTCAATTTTCCCCTTCTATTTTATATTATACCCCTTCCCATTGTCATCTATTTTTATATCCATCCTCACATTGGTTAATTATGTAATATTACAGTTGTTTAATACAAATTCAACATTTTAATATAAATCAATTAGTTATATAACTATCTTTTTTGTATATTAATCAAGATGAACATGAATATTCCAATTTCTTACAAATCAATTAATTATATTTACCAATAATAATAAACCAAATAATTTCCACCATATATTCCTCCAAACCACAACTTAACCATTTCTGCTTTCAACACAATATACAATTAATAATATCTCAATTATTACAATTCCCTAGTTAAATAGAGCTTTTTTTCTTTTGTGTTTTAAAATCTTGAACTCTCCTCTTTTGCCCTAAATTTCCCATTGTTTGCACCTACCTTTTTTGGTGAGGAAAAAGAAAAGAAATCTGCCTCTGCCTAATTTTCCAACATTGCAGCAAACAGCAAAGCCAACAGCCTGCTTTACTTTCAGTTTCGTTTTTCAGCATAGCTAGGGAAAAAAAAAACTGCTCCATCACTCTTTGCAGCAGGCAGCAGAGCCCTGCGCAAAGCAGCTGAGAGTCAGGAGGCCGATATAATCAACTGGCTAATTAGCCTATGCTGAAGCTGAAAGGAGTTGTTTTTTCTTGCTGTTTGCTTGCAAGGAGGTAACTGCACAGGCCAAAGGGTGGGGTCCACCCTCCTTGCCACTTAGTGCCCCCCTGCCACCCCCTTTTGCCTCTAGTGCCCTCCTGCCGCCTCCCTTGCCTCTTACCGCCTCCCAGGGGGCGGTACCTCCCACTTTGGGAACCACTGGTCTACTCATTTGTTTTCTTTTAACACTGATCAGCTGTAGGGCGGCCCTTTGAAGCCCCACAGCAAGAGTTTAAACAGTTTTTTCTCCTCTAGCCGATCAGCTGGGACTCAGGAGGCAGCAATAGATTGGGGGTGGGGCCAAATAAAAGGTAAGAATAACATGGGGGAGCAGGGGGGCAGAACCGGTTCGGTGACGTCATATGGTCACCGCTACCAGCTCGGCTGAACCGGGCCGAACTGGGAGGAACCCACCACTGGCCTAGAGTCACTTCGGTGAAATGGACAATACAGAAATTTGATAAATAAGCAAATTTGATAAATAAAAAGATTTACCTAATCCTTCTATTATCAGAATATTGATGCTTTGTTCCCTTGCTCCTTTCTATCCAGTTTGATCTGCTGCTATTTAATTGCTATTTTGGTCTTTGTATCTTTTTTAATTCATGTCAGATTCCAGCCAATCATGCATCTTAAACGTACAGTACTATCTTGGTACTGAACTGCTTTGAAACTCATCAAATTTGGTATGCAATTTGGTATTTTGATGCAAAGGTTTTGTCCCGGTACTCATTGTTTGTTTGGTACTCAACAAACAAGCTAGAATCTGTTGATGTTGGCTGCCTTGTCACTCACTACATTATTCCTTATGGGAAAAATGTTTGGTACTTACCATTTTTGATAATTATCCCACCTCCTGGAACCAATTAACAATGAGCACTGAGGTACCATTGTATTTAATTGGCTTTGGGGAGAGTGTGCTCAGCAACACAGCAAGAACCTAAACCTTCAGTGTATACATATTCCCTAGAACAAGCATAGTCAAATGTCAGGGAATTGCACATTTGGTGTCCAAATGGAGTCAGAGATGCTGGCACAAACTTGTAGTTTTATATAAATAAATATATTTTACAATTACATACAAAGCAAATAAGATAACCAGGCAAACAGGAGCATCATCAGGTAAATCGCTGAACATACAGGGCACACAGAAGAAAAAGGTGGAGGGAAAAATGGAAACTCCCCCTCCATACTGATAGCAACCAATCACGGCACAGATTGCCTCATGCAGGAGCCAGTACTCTGGTACCAATCAACCAACAACTGTGTGTTCTGGCTCACTGCACAACCCCACTGCTCCAGCTACGACGTTTAAATATCTTAACATCGACTTCCATTACTCCACAGAGAGAAGTGGAATTCAGCAACAATAAAACTAATTTTAGGCACTATTTTGGTTTTGTGAAATAAGTGTGAAATGGAAGTGAGAGGCTTTTAACAGACAAACCTTTACTCTACCCTTGCATTCCTTTCTAAAATGGCAGTTGCATTATTGATGTTGACAGTACAATGGGAAATTGTGTAATTCAGAAGGTTTTTAAGATAAATTTCGTTTATTTATGCATTACATTTTTATGCTGCCCATCTCCTCTATCAAGTGACTCTGGGTGGCTTACAAATTATAACACAAGTAGAAAAAATAATTAAAATATCAAAATGTTAAAATGCTAGTGATTCACTTCTCAGGGTCTTGTAGTTTTTTTTCCTACCCTTAAAAACCCAGTATAACACAAAAAGGAGTGAAAATCCTGGGATGTTGCCATCCTTCCATTGGAATTTAGTTTTCCCGATATGTACAGCATATATGAATATAACTATGAGTATGTAAGTAACCAGGAACTGCTATTTTTTATTTGTCTCAGACTGAGGCAATCCCTCCCTACATGCTGTAACGCAGCAGAATCTGGTGCCCTCCACTTACCTATTTATTGGACTGGTGATGGGAGTGAGATTTCTGACTATTCTTAATAGTGAGAACCCCTCATAAAATTAAAGCCAGAAGACTGACAGCGAAGTACCTTCCTCCCACTCAGACATGACTGAATTACCATGGCCCAAAGCAGAGACTTTTGGATGCTATGGAACACACTGTGCTGAGAGAGAAATTCCTTGCGTTCCAGCACGAGTCCAAAATCTCGGAAGACTAAACCACTGGTCACCGTGACTGACCCAGATTGGATCCTACTATGTAAAATGCATGGAGACAAACAGATGGGAGCCTAATGAACATCCCTGCCTTGACAATATGAAAGTCCTTAATAGAGTATTTCTGATAGTCATAAAAATGCTTGGCACTTTAGTGTTGGCTGAGTACATCCACAAAGCTGGATTTATTTCAAGAGTTCATTGTAGAACTTCTCAGGGAACCAAATTAACTTAATAAACATTCTCATAATGGCTAAGGCTAAATTATTATTTTTGAAAGAAACTATATAGAAGTGTTTAATCAAATTTGGCCATTGGAAGCCCATTAAGTGGTGACTTAACCAGGTATGACTTGTGGAAAATATTACACTTTGGTTTTCCCGCTTTTTTGCCTTCTTTTTAATGGCAGATTAAAAACAAATGGAAAGTTAAATGAGGAGTGGTTTTCATAATTTATAGTGCCATCAAAGTGCATACATTAGCACCATCAAGAAGTTTGATTTTAATGGCAGACTTATCACTTCTCAGAATAAGATCATTTTAACACCTTGGTGGTTAAAATAAACAAAACAAATAACAACAAAAATCACTTGCAGGTCAATCTGCTTGTTGTCCATTTGAATAGCAAATTACAAAAATGTAGCATAAACCAAAAGAATAGGAAAAGAGGAATGAAAATCAAGATATGGCTTATCTATTTGTTTCAAAATATTGTAACACAATACAACACAACACAACACAACACAACACAATACAACACAACACAAAAGTAGAATAAATAGCAGGCTGTTTAAAGAAATTAGACTGTCGATAAATCTGTGGTGTTTTGTATAAGAACAAAAAGATAACTAAGAAAAAAGTTTTCTTCACATAAATTATATATCTGTTTTTTTTCCCTCTTTCAACCAAAACCATATATTGTCATTTATCTCCAACGAGTGAAATAGGCATATGTACATGCTACATTCCCCACAGGTGTTGATAATGAGTTTATTATTTTTAATTATAATAATTTCCATATCATGGCCAGAGCCAAATAGCATTTTAACATCTCTGCTTGAAAAAATATGGAAAGTGGAAAAGCTATCATTATAGCTTAGCAAGATAATCAAGTTTCTTTGCTCACATGAGGGGAAAAATCATTATGTGTCTTTTGTGAGGGCTCAATATAAACCAAAATGCAACCTGGGCATGGGGAGGGAAAGTCCTCCAAGGTCAAGTTATTATAAAACACAGCAGGTACAGAATCATGGTTGTGGATCCCTAATGTTTGGAGATACGCACATCACAGTATCTTTACACCAAAGTACAGGTAGAAGTGGGTAATTAATTTCATCTCTATTTCAACATGAGTTGATCTAATTTTGCATTTTGAAATAAAATGCAGATTCATGTTATTTAATGTTTGCAGTTCTGCCAAAGCAGTTCACCGGCAGTATTAACAAAAATGTGTACTAGGGAAAAGTCTTTAAAATGCATTTGTTCCCAGAAATGTACAGAAGGAAACATTTAGTAAAGTTGTTTGCAAAATGTGTGAACGTTAGGCAAAGGTATACTAAAATGAATACATAAGAATAAATGAGTGCACATTTTTTAAAAAAATATTCCAAAGTTTAAAGTTGATTTAAAGAATGAAAAACTGTGAAAAACAGAATTGACAGGTGTGCTCTAGAACAGAAGTCGTGGACAGTTGTGAAGCAGTCATTGACTACATAGATTGGCCCCTACCTCGGTAGGACCAGCCGATAATCATTTGGGCCCAGGATCAAAACAGTATTTGTGTTTTTCTTATTGATATGGAATATTTATATCCACCAAATAAAGGTAGGACTTGAGATGATGGCTTGTTACAGATTGCAGATATAACAATGCTCAACAGTTATTAGGAAAGACAAACAAGATAGTCCTTGTTTAGTGACTGCCTTGTTTAACAACTGTTCAGTTTTAATAGCGAGGTAATGATCCTCACATTTATGATCTTTACAGATCTGTAAAATGAAGAAAAGAAGTAAGATCATAAGCATTGTCAATTTCATTTAGCAACCAGTTTGTTTAATAATTGAGTTACCAATCCCAATTGTGGTTGCTAAACAAAGACCTACTTTGCATACCTTCCCCCAGATCTTCAGAAGGAGCAAGATTTCTGCTGTCAACCTCTCTTACAATCTTGACTCTTCCTTGCTATCTGTCACTCCTTCTTGCATCTTACTGCACCTATTCTGTATCTTTGGCCATGATACTTTAAACACAGGCTGAATGCTCTTTCAAAAGATTGCTAGACTTGCATTTAGAAATAACCCAATAGATATGTAACAGGTGCCAAGGAGTCATGAGGAACACTTGAAAAATTCCCTTCCCTTAGTGCAGGGGTGTGAAACTCACGGCCTGTGGGCTGGATGCGTCACGTGCTGAGCACGCCCATCCCTGGTTTAGCGAAGGGGAAAAAAGTTGTGATACGTCACATGTTGACGTGACAACACAAGTTTAACACCTCTGCTTTAGTGCCTGCTACCTATTAAATCAGGCAGCATGAGAAGCAGCTAAGCCTGCTGTTCAAGGCATAATTATTTGTTTTTTCAAATTTATATATCTTCACATCTCATAATACAAGTGACTCTGGTCAACATACCATGAAGCTTAAAAACAATAAGGCTCACCTCTTAGGGCCTCCCAAATGTATCTCCTTAAATGACAGAACCCACAAAATGACCTATCTACTAGATCTAGTAGGGACTAGGATTCTATTCCATCATATTCCTAGTCCCGAAGAACTCGGGGTGGTGATGGGTGGAGAGCAATTCTGGATCTCGAGAAATTGAACATCCACCTAGTATACAAACAATTCAAGATGCACTCCCTACAGTCCATCCTGGGAGTCATTCGAGAGGGTGATTTATTAACATCTGTGGACCTGATGGAGGCTTACCTACATGTGCCTATCAGTAGTGCCTATCTACTGAAGGCTCCTGAGATTTTATTATGCAGGACATCACTTCCAATACAGGGCCCTACCATTTGGGCTGGCCTCTGCACCCAGGACCTTTACAAAGTTGTTGGCAGCACTGGCAGCACACCTCAGGACAATTCCCATGCGTGTACAGTGCTACCTAGATGACATCCTGATACAATCATCACTTCTTCAGGTGAAAGAGGATCTCCAGACTTGCGGGCCCTTCAGGACCATGGGTTTTTAGAGAAAAGAGAAGAGTAACTTGGTTCCCACCACTCGCCTATTACATCTCGGCACAGTGATAGATACCAGGTTGTGCGAGGTCTACCTCTCCCAAGAACCTCAAGCCAGTATAGAGGCTTCAGTGAGCACGATTTGGGCAGAACGATCAGTGCCCTTGACTCTCGTCTCACAGCTCCTGGGAAAGATGATTTCCTGTATTTCGATTGTCCCTTGGGCATGATCGCACGCCAGGACCTTGCAGTGTTTTTTTCTGCCATACTAAAGGTCCAGCAGCAGCAATTTCAATACCAAGATTCAGGTTCCACCAAAGGTACTTCAACTTCCAGTGGCACCACAGGCGCCAAAGACGCTCCTTTTTTGAGCGCCAGCCCTGTGATCTCGTAAAGCCACTAGAACAGCGCAAATCAGCTGTCTAGCAGCTTGAAAACTTTCTCCCCGGGAAAAGGGAAGAGAGCAGATGGGCATAGGTAGAGCTCCCCAAGGAGCCCCAGGAACAATTCTGGGGCTCGAAGGGTGAGAGCTCTCTGGAAGCCCAACAGAGCTCCGGATCCAGGACGTTTCTGCTTTAAGCAGAAGAAGACGCTGCGACCACCCCTGCAAACAATGCTTGGAATAAACATCATTTAGAAGCAGGCTGAGCAAACTCAGGAGAGATCAGATTTGCAAGTACTGAACTTTAACACCAAATGTGTATTACTTCCTTCTGACTCATTAAGGGGAGAAAGTGAAACCAAGATGGCTATTGAGCTTTAATGGGGCGTGAAAGCGAAAGTTAAAGAGGAAAGTTTCATTTAGCACTAGTAGCCCCTGTTCAAAATTAGAGATTTTTGCTTCAAAAAAAGAAAAAAGATTAAAGACTAAAAAGACTACAGCACTGATTTTTTTTAAAAAAGGATTGATATTATTTAAAGACTGGGAATTCTTGGATTTGGTGGATTTGTTGTTCTGGCTGCTAAATAAATTCAAATTGGAAACCAAAAATGGCTTCAAAACAAGTAAAGACTATTGTTCCCAAAAGTGCTGGGACCTCGCCAGCTCAAACTTCCAAATTGCAATCTCTCTCTGTTCCAACGGAACCACCAATATCAACACTTGAAATGTTTCAGTAAGCCCTTAAAATGCAAGCCTCTGTTACAGAAAAAAAAATTACTTCGGTGTTTGAGGATAAAATTTGAGATGTTGCGGAGGAGATAGTTCAAATTAAAGAGATTATTCAAAAATGGAATTAAGAAATTAGAGAAGATATTATCATGGCAGTTCAAGGTCTGGCAGGCCATATTGAAGCAATAGATGAAAAAGTGGAAGAAGTTCAGCAGTCTAATGAGAACCTGGAAAATAAAATGGGAGAGGTCCAGAATAAGATGGAAAGAGCAGAGGCCGATGTGATAATGATACAATATAGAGATATGGAATTTGCTTTGAGAATAAGAGGCCTCAAAGAAAATAAGCAAGAGAATTTGAGAGAGATCTTTTCAGAAGCATTTGCACAGATAATGGGAGATCAAAAAGCAAATCTTGAATGGCAAATTGACAAAATTTACCATGTCAATTCATGGGTTGCCAGACAGAAACATCTACCAAGAGACATTGTAGTCTATTTTACCACAAGGAGAATACACAATGAAATCCTACAAGTCACTTTTAAAAATAAACTTCAAGTGTAGGGGCAGGAGGTTTTAATACTGAAAGAAATCCCCCCCAAAATGTTGAGAGCCAGAAGGGATTATGCCTTTCTGGTGGAAGAACTGAGAAACCATCAGATACAATACAGATGGGAGGTTCCAGCCGGACTAGTGGTGAACTATTCAGGAGAAAGATATCGTCTTAACTCAGTGTGGAAGGCAAGAGATTTTTATACCAATGTATTAAAGGCTGGATGCCCACAGTCCCCAGAAGCTAGAAGGAAGACGGAATCAGAGGGGGCAAGAAAGGGGGAGAAGGAAGAATCGCTGGCACAGGCCCAAAGGGGAGCTTTGATTACTCAAGAAGATTTAATACAACTTTCAACTACTGCTCAAGCTTTGGAGGTACTCGACAAAATAGAAGAACGTAAGGATTAAAAACAGACCCGAGCAGCAGCCAAGCGTCAAGAAGAATTAAGATTGCAGCAACTACAGATGATGCAAGAAACTACAAAAGCAGAAGCAGTGGGAGGAGCAAGGCCAAAAAGTAAAATGCATGGAGATTTCCAGCAGATGCTCCAAAAGCTTCAGACGGCCAAGAATGGCAACTAGATTTCTGACTTGGAATGTTAATGGCCTAAATTCACCACAAAAGAGGAGAAAAATATTTCATTATTTGAAACAGTTTAAAAATGATGTAATCTGTTTACAAGAGACTCATATTAGAAGTAAAGATCAAAAATATTTAATAAATGCAAGGTTAGGTATACATTTTGTTGCATCTGCTCCCGAGAAGAAGAATGGTATAGTTATATTCCTAAAAAAAGACTTAATTGCCAAATTAATTGAAGCAGATGATCAAGGAAGATTTATAGCAATTGAACTTTTAATAAAAGGAGAAAAAATATTTTTAATTGGAGTATATGCACCGAACCAACAACAGGAAAATTTTTATAAGCTTTTACATTCCAAGTTACTACGATGGGATTACAAATCATGCATTTTATTGGGCAATTGGAATGGAGTTTTGGACACTAAAAAAGATAAGAAGGGGCTCTTGCAAAATATGTCAACGCGTGCTTGATTGCCAAAATTGTTTTTTGAAATGATGGATGATACGGAGTTTAGAGATATCTGGAGAGAGAGGAACCCTGAAGAAAAAGACTTTACTTTTTTCTCTGATAGACATCAATCTTTCTCTAGGATTGATTTCATATTAATTACTAATGATCTTTTTTCTAGGGTGAAGAAGACAAAGATCTGCCCAAGAGTTTTAACGGATCATAGTCCAGTTTGGATGGAATTAGAGTATGGAAGGGGATCTAAGAGGTCTTGGAGGTTAAATGAAAATCTGTTTAGATATGAGGAAAATGTAAAAGAATGTAAAAAATTTATGAAAGAATTTTTTATTATAAATATGCATAAGGGTACATCTATAGAAATGGTTTGGGATGCAAGTAAAGAATATATGAGAGGTATTTTGATATATTTGAATAATAAACATAGACGTAAACAGGAAAAAAAGAAAGGACTTGGAAGAGGAAATTAAAAAGAAAGAACAAGCTTTGATATTGAACCCAGCAGACAAGAAAATAAAAGAGGCAATTAATTTACTGCGAGGGCAATTTAATATGCTAATGGCAGATCAGGTCGCAACTAATTTGTAATATGCTATACATAATACTTTTTGCAATGCTAATAAACCAGGGAGATGTCTAGTCTAGTTAGTATATCTGTTAAGGAAAAAACAAAAGTCACGGATCATAGAGAAAATAGAATATAAAGGTAAAGAGATTTATCAGCAAAACATGATTAAAAAAGCATTTTTAGAATTTTATACGAGGTTGTATGCTAGTGATAAAATTCAAAGTATAGATGTAGATAGATACTTACAGAAAGAGAATATTCCTATAATTACAAGAGAGCAAAGGGAGGGTTTAAATCAACCAATAACTTCCGAAGAGATCATGCTTGCAATTAAGCAGTTGAAAGTGGGTAAAGCCCCTGGGATGGATGGTTTGACAGCTGCTTATTATAAACACTTGCAGTTAGAAATGGTGGGACGACTCAAAGAGTTATTTACCAACATACAATCTGGAGGAGATGTACCCTCATCCTGGAGGACAGCTTTTATTTCTCTGATTCCAAAGGAGGAGCAAGACCACACTCAGCCAAAAAATTATAGGTCTATATCACTTTTAAATACAAATTACAAGATTTTTGCTAAAATACTATCAAATAGGTTAATGACAGTCATGCAACTAATGATTCATAATGATCAAACTGGTTTTATAAATGGTAGACAAATGAAGAGTAATATAAGGCAAGTGGTTAATCTATTAGAGTATTTGGGGAAGAACAACCAAATCCCTGCGGTGCTAATATTTCTTGATGCGGAGAAAGCATTTGATCAATTGAATTGGCATTTCTTATTGAAAATAATAGAAAAGATGCAGTTTGGAGAATATTTTACACAATCTATTAAGGCAATATATCAGAAACAAACAGCGCAAATAATAATTAATGGTAGTTTAACAGATACTTTTAATATAGAAAAAGAAAGAAGACAAGGATGTCCCTTGTCTCCATTATTGTTCATTTTGACTTTGGAATTTTTGTTGAGTAAGAGACGTGGGTCGGACAAAATAAATGGAATTAAAATTAGGCAGTATGATTACAGAGTACGAGCATTCGCAGATGATTTGGTTGTTACTTTAACCCAACCATTACAGTCAGTTGTAGGTTTAATGAATATAATTAAGCAATATGGGCAAGTATCTGGATTTAAAATAAATGCAGGGAAAATGAAGATAATAACTAAAAACATGACTACAAATCAAAAAGATGAATTAGAAAGATTAACAGGATTTGAAATATTAAGTAATATAAAAGTTAAGTATTTGGGGGTTTATATTATGACATCAAATGCGAAATTATTCACGCATAACTATGATCTGCTGTGGCAAAAAATACAGAGAGAGATGGAAAATTGGAAAAAATTACAATTATCCTTGTTAGGAAGAATAGCAGCAGTAAAAATGAATGTTTTGCCTAAGTTTTTGTTTCTTTTTCAGATGATACCAATACTTAAAAAAGATGAAAATTTGAAGATATGGCAGAAGGGTATTAATAATTTTGTCTGGGCAGGGAAGAGACTGAGAATCAAACAAAAAATAATACAGGATATACGTGAAAGAGGAGGTCTCAAAATGCCCAACTTAAGACTATATTATGAGGCAGCTGCCCTATCAGCAATGAGTAATTGGATGAACTCAACAGAAGAAAGAATATTGAATATTGAGGGATATGATTTGGTTTACAGGTGGCATGCTTATTTACTATATGATAAGAAAGTGGATAAGACTTTTAAAAGTCATATATTAAGGAATGCTTTATTGCATGTCTGGAAAAAGTATAAATATAAACTAAATGAGAAGTTACCAATGTGGGTAATACCCAGACACGCGATAGAGAATATAAGTGTAGAGCAAAAACAATATGTGATTACATACAAAGAGCTTCTTAACAAGGAAAGAGGTATACTAAAACTAAAATCTTTGAATCAACTAAGAGAAGAAACGATAATTCAAACATGGTTTCAATATGTACAGTTGCAAGCTAGATGGAGAGAAGATCAGAAAATTGGTATTTTGCAAAATGAGGAGAACTTGGTAAAACAGATTAGAGATCAAAGTCAAATGCATATAAAAAGGTTGTATAATGCATTGGTAGAAATAAATTCGGAAACGAAGTTAGTTAAGGACTGTATGATAAAGTGGGCACAAAATATTGAAGAACCAATAATGATGGAAACGTGGGAAAAAATATGGGTTAGAAATGTGAAGTTTACTGAAACCCAAAATTTAAGAGAGAATTTTTATAAAATGTTTTATAGATGGCATCTAGATCCTAAAAAGCTAGCCTGTATGTATCCAAGTGTGCAACCCAAGTGTTGGAGATGTGAATGTCATGATGCCACGTATTATCATATATGGTGGACATGTAAAAAAATTAAGGCATTTTGGATAAAAATACGGTGGATTATTCAAAATATTCTCAAAAAGAAGATAAAATTTATTCCACAGTTCTTCTTGTTAGGTATAATTACAGATTGTACTGTTATAGAGACTAAGTTGATTTTAAATTTAATAACAGCAGCCAGACTTTTGGTGGCGCAGTATTGGAAGAAGGAAAACTTGCCTACTATTGAAGAATGGACATTAAAAGTAGTGAATTTAGCAGAGATGGCCAAAATTTCAGCGTATTTGAAGGACCATTCAAATGAAAGATATACATCGGAATGGAGAAGATGGATTGACTATATTCAAAACAAATATTGGACTAAAAAGCTTCAAATAGCTTATGAATGAAATCAACTTTTTCTTTTTGAATTATGTTTTGATAGTTGAAAGGGGAGCTAAGAGCAAGAGGGAATTAAGAGCCTACAGAAAGTTAGCATATTTTAACTTATGTTTGATAAATGTTACAAATGGGGGGAGGAGGGAAGAGGGGGGAGGAGGGACGGGGAAAAATTGTTGTAATATTTGATAAAAAAATTTAATAAAAAAACAAAACAAAAAAAACAAAGGTACTTCGATCCCTCCAATGGTGGATGTCCCGAACCATGTCCAAGGGATGCGTGTTCAAGGAGCCCAACCATTTGATTATAACCTTAGATGCCAGCCTCTTTGGCTGGGGCACACACCTCCAGTCCCAGGTGGTGCAATGGCGGTGGACTCAAGATGGATCTGAGGAACAACATCAACTGGCTGGAGCTCAGGGCAGCGCATTTGGCCCTCTGTCACTTCCAGAATACCATCACCGGCCATCACTTTCTGCTTCTAATGGACAATGTAGCCACCAAGTCTTGCATCAATCACCAGGGGGGCACTCGGTCCAATCCCTCATGTGTGAAGCAGAACAATTGGGACTCTGGATGGAGAGGCATATTCTCTCCATCAGGGTGGAGCACATCTTAGGGAGGGCAAATGTGCAGGCAGACTGGCTCAGCAGGACCACTATAGATCACTCTGATTGGTGGCTGTACCTGGATCTTGTCAGAGAGCTGCCCGAGAGGTTCAGCCAGCCAATCTTGGACCTGTTCGCCATCCCAAGGAATGCCCAGTTGCCCAGGTTCTTCTTCAGGTTTGGAACACTGGGAGTGGAAGGGGTCAATGCACTCCACAGCCCTTGGCCCCGAGGGCTCCTGTACACCTTCCCTCCTCTTCCCCTCATTCCAGGGGTAATTAGGAAGGTGTTGGCGGAGAGGGCAGAAGTCCTCCTTCTCGCTCCTCACTGGCCCAGACGCCCTTGGTATGCGGATCTGGTCAGCCTCTCAGTATCCTGACCCTGGAGGATTCCCCAGGAATGGATCTCTCTCAGCCAGAGGTTCTTGGTCCATCCAGAGCCACAATGGCTCCAGCTGACCTTCTGGCATTTTAGAGGAGTATCCCAAGGAAGGACAAATTCTCCACGAAGGTGATACAGACAATTCAAGCCTCCAGAAGGCCATCGACTAACAGGATCTATAATACAACCTGGACAGCATTTTGTTATGGTGCTCCAAGGATCATATTAAGCCCACCTCTGTATTAGTTCCAATGATCCTGGATTTTTTACAGGAAGGGCTGGACAAAGGATTGTCCCCTAACACCATTCACAGACAGGTGGCTGCTCTGTCCACAGTGTTAGCATGCAGAGATCTGGAGTCCCTCACTCATCACCCGATTATGTGGTTTTCTCAGAGGTTCAGTGAACCTAAAACCTCTTGTGGTTCATAGGTACCCACCTGGACCTTCCTTTGGTGCTGCAAGCCCTCACCTCTGTACCTTTTGAGCCATTGAAGACAGCCAGTCTTTGATTCTTATCATTCAAGGTTGCCTTCCTCGTGGCCATCACATCAGCCAGGAGGATATCTGAACTGGCAGCTCTCTCAGTAGGAGAGGACCTTTGTATCTTTCTCTTGGACAGGGTGGTTCTGTGGCTGGACCCCTCCTTTCTTCCCAAGGTGAATTCCTGGTTCCATAGGGCTCAGGAAATCATATTGCCGGATTTCTGCCTGGGGCTGATTCATGCCCTGGAGAAGAAATGGCACTCCTTGGACATCAGGAGGGCCCTCCACAGATGTATCAAGAGGACGGCTTCTATTCGAAAATCTGAATCCCTGTTCGTGTCATTCCAGCCATCTTCCATGGGCAATAAGGTGACGCCATCAACCGTAAACTGGTGGATAGGGGCGTGTATCACCAAGGCCTATGAGACTCAGGCCATTCCACTACATGGGTAAGTAATGGCCCATTCAACCAGGAGTGCAGCAATAATGGCCACATGGGCTACACAGGCCTTGATTGAGGACATCTGTAGGGCGGTGACATGGTCCTCCCCATCGCCCTTTATCAAGCATTACAAACTGGACGCCTTCGCCTCAGCAGAGGTGGCCTTCGGAAAGAGAGTTCTCCAAAAGATTCATACAGCCTTGGGGACCCTGGACCGAACTGCTGCCCACCCTTAGGACTGCCGGCTTTGGTATGTGCCATCCTTGAATTCTCCTGTCAGCACACTGGAGAAGGGGGGTTGGTCTTACCTGATATGCTCCTTCTCTGTATGCTGCGGGAGAATCCAAACCCACCCTGGTGACCATATGGTCCAGAGTCCAGGCATGGCCAATATCATCTCTGGAACTATAACTAGTACAGGGCTACGCCTTCATCAAAAACTGCGCTCAGACAAGCAGAGGAGGCATGGCTAAACTTTGACAACTATCTCTGGGCAGAAAGGCAAGTGTCAACCCATCCTTGGATTCTCCCGCAGCACACAAAGGAGTGTAACAGGTAAGACCAACGCCCCTTTCCCTTTAACACCCTCAGTTCCTCCATACATCATGGGGAGAGATGGGTTCCATGAAAGCAGAAAGGTTGTATAGACAATCCAACCCAGATCCTGTATATCACAGGTGTCAAACTTGCCGCGTCATGTTGCCGTCACGATGTTTCATGACGTTTTTTGCATTTGTGGAGCTGGAGGGGGGGGCATGGCCTGTACCTGGTGCATCTGGCCCACAGGCCACCAGTTTGACACCCCTGCTGTATATTTAAATTCATTTCATCTCACACTACTCATTAAAGAGCATGATTAATATTTGCTTTTCTGTCCAGCAGGTGATTTTTTTTTTAAAGTAAATTAGTAAGTACAGTTACATTCCCCAGCCTTACAAGTAAGGTGAAGTTGGAATTGGCAAAGGGTAACCTAATTTATGATGGCATATCTTTCTGCTGGTTGAAGGACTGGTGGATAACACTTTAACTTGATTTTTTTGGGAAAGCCTTACATCTCCTTAAGTGAACTTTGAAAATAATGTAAGGCAAAATGTCTCCATTAGTCCCAAGATGTGACTGCATGCTAAGAAGAGAATAATTGTTCAGTCTTCCAAATATCTGTCAACCTTCTTCTTTCTTTTCTAATTAGCCATTTATATAAAGCAACTAGTGCTATTGAAAGAATGTATTGTTACTGATAAGTGCTTGTGATTACCTCATCAGTAGTCATAATGAATCATCCCAGAAACAGTCTAATTGTGCTCAACTGATCTCTCCTGGCTTCATGTTTGAATAATAGCATATTATTAGCACCTCTATTTGTAGAAGACTGAAGCCACTGTATAGGCCTCCAGAAACTCAAAAATATGATTGAGAGCTCTTTGACAATCAACTTTTTCCCTTCTCAGAAGTGATGGTGGCATAGGCTATCTATGGGTGAAGTCCATTTCTCAATAGACATTGATTTCTTTCACAAGGTTATGCTTGTATCTCTTCCTCTCTATAATCCCTCTGCCTCCATTAGAATATAGAACTCAGAACCTTCAAAAAGCTGATTTTGAAGACATGCTAGATTCTTCAGAGTAGTCAAGGAACTAACCACATCAAAGGTAAATTGCACTTGCATTTTACCAGTTGCACACTTTATGTAGTGTAGCACCTTTTTACTGTAAGCCTGTTAAGAGCCTGTTGGCTTTGAAGGACAATGCCAGGATTGAAATAAAGAGATGTGTCCAAATCTGTCTCCCAAACTTTGAACTACAACAGGGGTTCTCAAACTTTATGATACATTAACTCTCTAAAATAATACTTTTGTGCCATCCCCAGCATAATACTGGTACAGGTAGTCCTCAAGCTTACATCCATAGTGACCATTCAAAGTTACAGTGGTGCTGAAAAAATTGATGTATAACCAACCTTTGGAATTGTGGTCATTGCAACACCCCTGTGACAGTGGTGGGTTTCTACCTGTTTCAGGAGAGCTGGTAGTGCCGGTGATGGGAGGCTCCACCCACCCGCCTGGACATCATCACGGATGCTTTGTGCATGCGCAGAAGGTTCTGCTCATGTGCAAAAGCGCAGCATGCAAGCAAAGCGAGCACACACACACGCTCACAGTTCTGAACCAGCAGAGACGGTAAAGAGCCCACTACTGCCCTGAGATCACATGATTGCAATTTGGATCCCTGGCTCAGCATTATGATGGTGCAGGAAGCTGTAGATACTTAATTGCCATTTGTGATCTTCCCTGCCACTTTCCCATAAGCAAAGTCAATGGGGAAGCCAGCAAATTGTTCCAGTAAGTCACTCTGGCTTTCCTGCATTTGTCCAGCACCATGCCTTCCATTTTATGGCTTTATTGTACTCGTGCAGTGTTGCAACTCCCCCTCTCTCAGCCTCCCCAACTTGCATACAGACTGTGTGCTGGGCCTCCCCAACTCTCCACAGCACCTGTGGAGTGACTCCCATCCCTTCCAGCTTAATGCATCTTGTGGTTACAACAGTTTTCTGAGATTGTCATTGCTGAGATGGGGTTACCTGACATTGTGTTTTACAACTGCATTATTTAGTGATCTCCTGGTCTCAATTGCCATCCTGTGCTACGACTAATATTTAGATAGATATCATGAAGAATTAAGCTTTCTGTAGTTGAGTGAGGTTTTTCACTGCCCTCTAAAAGCTGAAGAGATCATTTCCCATCACTTCCAGTCAGTCCATTTGGGATGATAAAACAGGAATTCTCCACAGACCTAGAAGGGAGGAAAATCTGATGCTGAAGATTTAGTTCAGGGTGGGCCACTTGCAGTGATACCACAGCTTGTGAGATGTTTCCTCAAAAGCAGCACTTCACTAGCCTGCATCCTGCTGAGAATGAAAGAAAGCAAGGGAAAGGGGCTAAGGCAGATGAAGCAGGTGGACTGCATCCCCCCCCCCCAGGCACTCCTGAGATTCAAGTATGGCATGGCTATTCTCCTGGGTGGAATGGACCTCAGAAGGGCCCTGCTGCCTCATTTCAGGATAATCACTTCAGCATACAAGTACCATAGGAAAGAATTTTGGAAAATATAACTTGCTAACTCCCTTTAGAAACTCAGCTGGAGTTCTTCACTAAGGAGAACTGCAAAGACCGATAAGTACTTTTAAGAGTTTTCTTTGCCCAATGCTATCAGCCTCCTCAGGAATGCACAGTTAAATGTTGGTATATTTTAATGAAAGCTTTCATGCCAATTTAGAATCAGCTAAAGCCAGCAATACTATTGGGCAGATTCCCAAGAACGCTTTGCAACATATCAACCCTTCATGGAGAACACACCGCAATTTGTTGGCAATGAATTTGATTGCAGCTCATCAAAGTACCCTTTTGAAGAGATGCTTCAAGTATAGAGACTCTGTATATCTATAAGATGGAACAGCTGCCATGCATTGTGCCAACAAGCATAATGGTTTCTGAACATACACAAGGATTTTCATACATAAACAAATGTATTGTTTATTGAATTAAAGCAGATCATTGAATTGGATCAGCAGTGCCTTTTGATCCTTTGTGGAAACAACAGAGTGGATTACCTCCATAAAACACACAGAAGACTGTCACATGAATAAAACTAGTTTTATTATGGATTATAGTTAGTTTCTATGTTAAAGAGACAGTTTTCCTGAGATACAGCTGATCATGTCAAAAAACAGGTGAATGCAAGTTTTTAGCAATGGAAATCTATGCAAACAGAGCCAAGGTAAGTGTGGAAAACAGTTCCCAGTGCTGCCTTTTAAGCTTCTTGTGAAGAATTAAATCCACAGAGCATAACATCCCTTATTATTAATAAAGGAATCAATTATCACACACCATCAATTTACTGTTCATATTCACTGTATAATGCTTCACAGGTTTAATAACCATAAAGGTATGTGAGGAATTTTAAAAAAGAATAACTGTTTTTTAATTCCATGGTGTTTCAGTTATCTAACAAAACCAAATTTTTCATAACAAAAATTAACATAAATTCAAATGAAGGTTTTTGTCCCAATTCTTTTTAAGTTCTGCCTAAAGAGATTTTATCAGTTATTAGAGAAGCCTCTTGAGCTTATACGTTTCATTTAATTTTATTTGTGGCCTTGAATAAAATAGGGAGACTGTAAAATGTATAAATTGCAAAATGTATGAGTTGATTTTGTTTCTCTATATTTTTAAGTATGCAGATAAAAACAAGCTAAAGTGATATATAATCAGGGACAGGCAGGAGATAAATCAGGATCTGTTGGCAGTACTTTGGGTGATTTGCAGTAATTGGCAAGGATTTTTGGATTCAAATTTTCTTTTAGTAACAGTAGCAACTGCTTAATTTTAAAATCCATTAAATTATATTTCTGGAAGCTCAACATAGCTAGAAATGGACCTTTGTTTCAAGGATTGTAAGACCCTTTCTGTTAAAGCACAGGTGTCAAACTTGCCGCGTCACGTTGCCATCACGTGATCTATCGCGATAGTTTTCCCCTTTGCGGAGCTGGGGTGGGCGTGGCCTGTGTGTGACGCATCTGACCCACGGGCCGCCAGTTTGACACCCCTGTGTTAAAGGGTCACCAAGCAGAATTTTCAGAACTGCAATGCCCTCCTTCCATCTGTTCATTTCCATTACTAAATGCTTTAATATGTTGCTATTTAAAATCACACTTTTCATTGCATCTCTCTATCTCTATCTATCATCTATCTATCACCTGTCATTCCTGCTTTCTTATAATTATAAAATTATTTTTATTCTAAAATAATAAAATTATTATTGTTTTCTTATTACTTATTTGACAGCTAATTTCTTATGGAAATTAGTGTATAACTCCAGAATGCTCTGGATTTTGCATATCTAGCATTATTGCAACTTAGGTGTGTTTAAAGAAAAAGAAAATAGCGTTATTTTAGTTCTGTTGCCCTTAAATCTATTTAGCTGCCGCTATAGAATATAATGCTGCCTTCCAAATAAGTGATGAATAGAAGATGAATTGCTTATTAAACAAACAACAGTACAAACCCCAGGAGATTTAACAATTTTAGAGAACCCTCCTCTTTTGTAGATACCAAGTATATTAGAAGAGATAACCTCAGGTTAACATCCTAACTTTTATTTGGTTGTATCTTTAAATTGGTGATAAGAGAGTGAATTTGATATAGTGTTAAGGCACCAGGCTAGTAACTGAATAAGGGGAGTTTGGGTTTCTCCTTAGCTTTGGGCTAGTTACTCTATCTCAGGTCAGAGAACGATACAATGGCAAACCACTTCTGAAAATCTTGCCAAGAAAACTCCAGGGACTATTCCAGCTAATCACTAGGAGTGAAGATAAACTCATAAGCACCAATCCCCCTCCCCAAACAGTCTAAATCAGAGTTCCCCAATCTTTGTGGCTTTGTGGACCACCCGGGAGGGGAAGAAGATGGTTCCCCATGAGCAGTGAGAAAGCATGCACGTATGCAGATCATTGGTGGGTTGCCCCCGGTTTGGAGTGGTTATATAGAACTGGTAGTAAAACCGGCAGGAGGCTCTGCCCACTGACCCCGATGTCATCAGAATGCTTCTGCGCACAGTCCCATTGTGAACCAATAGTAAAGGTAGGTAGAACCCACCCCTGATGCAGCTCCATTTGTGTGCCCGCTGCTCATGCAAATGGAGAACATCTGATGCTTGCACAAGTGGGGATTTGTGCACATGCACTCACCCACCACTTCTGTGGCCCAGTTCTGAACGGCTAAAGGCCCGGAAATGGGCTGCGGTCCGAGGATTGGAGACCCCTGCTCTATATACCCTTTTGACACTTAGCCATCTTCTTTCTTTTGAGGTGTGCATTTGAAATGGATAAGGTTAAAAAAAATATCTCCAGAATAGGTTATGTAATAGCATTTCCAATTGACCCCATCTAAAATTGTTAGACTACAGTGCCCACTCTCCCCAACACATTTAGAAGGTACAGATTATGGTATAACACTGCATTTTCTTGACATAGTATACGGTTAATATATTTGTCTTAAGACTGAGAACATGTATCGAGAATTTGTGAACTTCTGGATATTTTTGTCTCTACCAGTAATTGGGAATAAAAAGGTTTTACTGCAAGGCCACCTATAGGCCCATTGGTTCTCCAGTTCTAAAACAGTTTTGTTGCACTTGTGATTGCATATACTGATTTTAAAGTTTTTACTGGCACTACCTGCCAGAAGTGCTCATTGACTGTGGTAGTTAACCAAGCAAATAAATAAACAATAGAAGTGCATTAAAATTATATACAATAGGAAAAATATTTTGTATACGGGGGTGGGAGAAAGTTCTTCAACACATCCATGAAATAACTATTCTTTTCTTATTATAAATTAGCTGTCTTTTGTTAAATACTAAAATAGCTTGCTGACTGAATGTTAAAGTTTCTGAGGTCATTAGCACACAACTGAGTCAACATATATTACAAGTCTTCCACACCTCTGCAAGCAGGCAGGTTCAGAAACCAAATAAATAACAAACAAAATACATATTAGAAAATGAAAATCAAGCTCCTTTCAAATATGTTGAAGCAGCAGTCAGGAAGTGCCTCAGTATTCACTGTGTGCTTCTGTTGAAGTTATGTACTCTTGTTGATCTTGTAATTAAAGGGTAGTGAAGTGAACTGTAGCATAGGGCATATTAATTTTATCTTGCATTCATAGTTGACCTGCCTACATTTGCTTTCACTGAGTTTACTGAAATTTGAGGTGCTTGAAGATAGCATTTCCCAGCTGAAAAAAATAAGTTTAGAATAAGTTGCTTGTATTTAGGATTCTCTTCTTTCCTCCCAACAAATATACTTGCTAAGGAAACATTGGGAAAGGAAAGAAGGTTTAGTAGTGTAGGTATGGATGTGTCAATGAGGTCACAAAATAAAATTGTGTTCATTAATTCTTCCAGCATGTGAGAAAGGAAAAGTATATTTAATATATTAAAAATGAAGCAGGGCTTAAGCCGCATCATTAAGATAAATGGGAGCACTGCAAAAGTGAAAGTGACCAGAAGTTTGTCATTATAGTTGAATATTCTATAACTTGGATAATATGTCACTTAATCCTACTACCTAGTGGACACATGGCAATTGCTGGAAGGTCCTCTCTTCCAATTAAAAATCTCCTCTTAATTCTGTAGGGATTGTACAAGGCAGCTTCAGCTCCAAGGTCAAAAACTGGAGTGTCACTTGGCTTGATGGCAGTCCATGCTATTGTGTTGGGAGGAAAAATCTGCAGTTTCTATTGTTTTACAGATTAATGCAATAGAATATGCTTTAATTTCTTTTCTTTTTTTTTCAAATATTCAGATATTTTTCAGATATTTTCCTAAGTGGGTGCACAGTTCTTGCACCTACCTTATTCATGATTTGACCAAGGGAGAGAATGTACAATCTTTCATTGAATAATCACCTTCCAGGCATCAACAGACTGTCTGGCTTCTCCTAATAAAATATGGAAAGGAAGAATATGAAGCATAGTTCCCATGTCCCATGGGACTTAAAACAAGTTTGGTAAACATGTGTAGCTTGTGTGAGGAAGCCTAAGATTCAGTTTTTGGCTAGGGAGGCAAAATGATCTGATGTAAATGTGATGTACCTCTTTTCATCAAGGTCTCATGTTGCACAAAGCACTTTGTTTTTCTACAGAGACAGGATCTGAGACAGCATTTATCTATCTCCCCCTCCTGTAACAACTCCCTCAGTGAAGGGAAATCAGAGATTACATCTCTCTGTCAAATTCTACAAGACTGACAGCTGTCATACACTTGGGTCTTTTTTTTTCCTGCCAAGTCCTAGCCAAGTGTCTCAATTGCTTAGGCAGGAGCAAATGGCTTTAGTTACTCTTTTAGTGCCTTTAGTGCAATTAATAAGGAAAAGCTTCCATTCCGTACAATAGAAAAGTCTTATATCATGCTATTATTGGACAAAACACTGCAGCTAGCATTTGAATGAATATATAAAAGCAAAAATTAAATTTTGTGCACTAGTAACAGAAAGAAATGGAAGTGAAAATGAGCTGCTTAGAGATGAATAGATGGTGCTTGCAAATTTAAATTGGCTCATTTCCACTTCTTCCATTTAATGCAGTAGATCCACAAAGATACAGAATGCTTTTCTTCTAAATATTGTTAAAAAGAGCCTAGAAAGGTAGCAGCTCTATCAAGGAAGTCTAGTGCCAAAAATAAATAAAAGTTATTTCATGGAGTTCTATTTTATTACATAATGCAATTCCATCAGGTTGACTTTTGGCATTAGACTATTGAGAAAATTGCCCTGACAACCCACCTAGATATAATATGTAACTACACTGCAATTGGAGGTATAAAATATTTCTAATCCACCCTGTGCAAAGTGTTACTTGAATGCCTTGTGCCACCTTGTTTTAGAATAGTGAAACTGATGTTACCTGTAGATGGTACATTTCCCAGAAAATGTAGGAAGTATCTTATATTGATTTTTTTTTTTTTTTTTGCAAATCCTGAACAATGTTAACAATCTTTATGCACCAACATTATATCCTCAGGCTCCAGGCCTCTTTGGGCCTAATGAATATTTTTATTTAGTTTTAGCAAGAGATTTCCCCAGCACACTAGAAGACAGAGTTTAAATGCATTCAGCTTCACCAGCAAGATGGTGATTGGATTCTCCTCAAACATATTTTTCAATTATTGAGATTTTTCAAAATGCATTTTAATTGCTTGCTTTTCTAAACAAACTTGATGTCTTCTTCAGTATGAGTGTTGATCTGGCTGGCTGGATCTTGGTTGATATATGAATTGTGGAGTGGGGAATCAGTCTGCATTCTGCCTTTCCTCAGTCATGTATAGCACCCCTTTGTTTATATTTACATTGCCACAACAACCCTAGGAGGCAGGCTAGACTGAAAGAGAACCACAGGCCCAAATTGTTCCCAATCCCAGTCCAATACCTTAACCAATGAATCAGTTAATTGATTCTCATCTAAAAATGCCCAGGAATCAACAACGAAAAAGGCTGGATCAGAGTAAAATCTTATTTGGTTCAGCTTTCTCTTCTAGAAGTGCAGCGGCAGGCAATATATTGGTGGCCAGCAGGTATAGTTAACATGGCGGTGGGGAGGTTATGAAAAGTTTGGTAGCTGGGAAGATAATATGTAGTTGGAGACACTGCATGTGAACAAGGCCAGAATTTTATGTTCTTTTGCTTTCCCTCATTTTTTTTGAAGGGGAACTTTGTTTTTAAAAACAAAGTTAGGCATCTTTCTGAGCTTGCACTGGAGACTTCACGGATTTCCAAAATGGTAGAAAATCATGGGGCTGATATTTAGGCAAAAGAGGTTCTGGAGCACACAAAGAACTCCAAATCACTCCTATTACAATAGTCAACCAGAATGTCTCTGGAAATTCCACAACAGAAGGCAGGAGCATGCTGCCTTCAATAGCGAACAAGCCATATCAACATCATAACTAATTGGCAGCCAGTGATAGCCTTATTCTTTGCTGAATATGTCTAATCCGATGCCCTTTTCAAATCATCAGCCCTCATTCCTTTTTTTGGTAAGGCATTTTGTAAATTCACTAGGTATTCTGTGAAATGCATTTGATTGCCTGCCAGTCGTGCTCGCTAGGTGACACCTACAATCTATTATTCGTTTATGAGACAAGAAAGACCCCTTCCTATCTATTTTCTCCATACCATGTTGAAATTTATATAGTTTTTGTTATGTTGTGGGCTGGGGTAGGCAAGAACAGACAGCATAAATACAACAGCATTTATTGACTTAACTGGAACTCCTGAACTCCTGCAATTTATACTCTGGGCCCACAGGGCCTCAACCAATCATAATACTTGAAAAAGCCGCCCAAATATGAACGTTCTAAGTTTCCCTCCAAAATAGTTGAAGTTAACAGTTAGGGTCATCTAAACGTTAGTTTTACTTTAGCAGGGCTTAACACAACTATATGTATTCAATACATAACAGTTTTCTCAACCTTGCACATCCTTCTTTTTCTTAATTATTATTTTTTTAAAAAACAAACAAACAAACCAAATGCTATAATTTGTGAGGAAAATAATACCAAAACTGAACCCTACATTCTCATTCTTTATAGCCTAGAGAGAATTGGAAGTTTGAAAGAAAAGTTTGGACATTTCTTCATGTAAGTGCCAGTGACATTAAAAAAAAGAAAATTCTTCTCAGAGATATGGGAAGAATTAGGACTCAAGACTGGCAGGGATGGGAATCTAGAGGAAGGAGACAACTGACAAAACCTGTATTGTGACATTTTAAGGCAAATTTTGCTTCCTACATGAAGTGTGACATCATGACCCAGGTACAAAGAGGCAGAGCTCTTGCATCACATGAAAACAGACACTTCCTCATTGTGGAAACTGACGCCTATGCTAGGAATATGACTTGAGATTGTACCTAGGGGCCACAATCTGTTTCTTTTCCCATCAAGTCATTTTCAATTATAATAATATAATTCAATAATATTTTCAATTATTCTAGTCTGCCCTACAAGGCCATTCTGACCATTATCAGAAACCAGGATATCTGGTATGCCATGTGTTGCAAATAGGTTTTGCATTGTCTTAATTAATGCTTCAGAAGTAGTAGATGACATTAACTTGACTTCCACCCACTTGGAATATGAGTCTACCACAATTAAGAACATATGTCCCTGTACTGGGCCGGCAAAGTCTATGTGGAGTCATGACCAAGGAGTTCTTGGTTTGTCCCACTCAGTTGGTGGAGCTCTTGGGTGGGGGGGGGTTGGTCTTGACTTTTGGCAGCCTGTACACCCCGAGACCCAATCACAGATGTGTTAATCCAATTTTGGCCACCACAGGTAGCTTCTGGCCAAGGACTTCATTTTGACTATGCCTGGGTGGCTTTCATGTAATAAGGTTAGTATTTGTTTCCGTAGTGTGGCAGGAATGACAACCCTATGTCCTCATAATAAACAGCCCTTCATCGTTGACAATTCAAATTGCCTTTCCTTGTAAGGTTTATATTCTGGGTCCACAGGTCCTGAGGACCACCCTCTCTTAGTTCAGTCCAATACCTTGGAAATTATTTTATTTTTGGCCAAATGTATAACCATGTCTCTAGCAGTCAGAGGGTTAGGCATTTCCTCAATTAGCAAAACATTGCAAACAGGGGCAGGGTCTTCTACAGCCGTGGGAAGTGGGCATCTACTCAGAGCATCAGCGTGTGCCAGGTGTTTATCAGGGTGATGCTTTAAAGTATAATTGTAAGCAGCTAAGAATACTATCCACTTTGTCATTCTTGGTGAAAGGATTGGAGATGTTTGCTTGTTCCCTGCAAGTATACCTAGTAAAGGCTTATGATCAGTAACCAAAGTGAAATGGTGACCATACAAGTAAGCATGAACTCATTTGACCCCAGTGAGTAGGGCCAACTCCTCCTTGTGAATTTGCCCATAATTCCGTTCAGTTGGAGACATGGTTCTGGAAAAATATGCCATAGGTGCTTCTAAGTTGTTAGGCAATTTATGACTTAAAACGGCCCCTATGCCATAGGGGGAGGCATCATATGTTAAAACTAATGGGAGATGGTCATCGTATTGTAGTAGTAGGCTGTCTGAGGTTAGAAGATGTTTTACAGCTTTAAAAGCGGCCGCTTCGCGAGATCCCCACAACCAAGGTCTTTTGGAATCTAGAAGTCTGTGTAAAGGGCTCTGCTACTGAAGCCTTGTGAGGCAAAAACAAACTTTAAAAATTTAGGAGGCCCAAAAAGACTTGTAATTCTGTTCTATTTTTTGGAATAGGGGCTTCATGAATGGCTCTGACTTTAGCCTCAGTTGGATGGAGTCCGGAGGCATCTATTCTGTATCCAAGGAATTCTACTTCCTTTACAGCTAATTGACACTTCTCTTGCTTTAATGTGAGCCCTGCTCCCTTAAACTTTGTTAATACAGCTCTCAGGCGATCTCGTAATTGAACTGTATCTTTAGCGGTTATCGGGATATCGTTGAAATAAGGTACACCCCCTGGGATTCCTTGGAGAAGTCTCTCCATTAATCATTGGAATATCCCAGGGGCCACAGTGACCCCAAATTGGAGCCTATTGCATTTGAATGCATCCCTGTAGGTCACTACAGTTTGTGCCTCTGCTGTTGCTTTATCTACCGGGATTTGCTGATAGGCCTGGGTAAGATCTAACTTAGCAAAAATATTGCCTTGGCCCAATGAGTGAACCAAATGTTGCACGACTGGCACAGGATAGGCTGAATTTTGAAAGGCCTTATTTAATGTGTACTTATAGTCAGCACAAATTCTTACTGAGCCATCTGGTTTTACTGGAGTGACTATGTGTGTCTCCCATTTTAAATGGTCTACACAGGCTCAAGTACCCCTTGGGATATTAGCTTGTCCAGTGCAGTATCTACTCTTTGCCTTAACGCAAAAGGAACTCTCCTGAGCTTAAGTCGTATAGGTGCTATCTGGGGATCTAAATTAAAGGAAAGGGGTTTTTCCTTGTACTTACCCAGGCCCGTGGTGAAGACATCGCTGAACTCCTGCATGATATCGGTAAGAAGGGGTTCTTGTATTTGGTGTATGCCTGAAATTGAAAGGCCCAGGGAATGAAACCATTCCAGGCCTAAGAGGCTGGTCGCTGTTCTTCCACGACAATGGTAGGAAGAAATCCCGAAAAGCTACCATATTGAACGTGGAAAGGGCAGGTGCCTAGAATGGGAATAAGTCTGCCCTGATGATCTCTTAATTTAGTCTAGAGTGATTTAATGTTATTTTTGGAAAAGTGAGGGACTAGCCTTTTAATAGTATGCCAGGACATCAGGGACATGGAGGACCTTGTGTCCACTTCCATTTTACACAGAGAGCTTTCAAATTGGATGGTGATAAAATTTTTCTTTTTATTGTTTCCAATTGCATTTCCAATTATATTTTCAGGGGGGGGGGTAGCTATCATTGTTTACTGTGTAGCAGTCCTCACTCCTGTTGTAATTTTTGAATTGTGTTTTCTTAAATTTGGTTGGTCTTTCTATAGTTTTTGAAGTTGGTTGTGTGGCTCTGCACACTTTAGCTAAATGACCCTTTCTACCACATCTCAGACAGTCTGCGTTCCAAAACTTGCAGGCAGGTCTCATATGCTGTCCACCACAGCTCAGGCAGGACATCTGGTTTGTTGTTTTGTCTTTGTTGTCTTTCCAGTCTCTGGGTTGGCTGAGGCGATTTACATCTTCCTCCTCTTCTTCCACTGTGTCCCCTTCTGTGTCAGTTGTCTCAGAATATACAGCCTCTGCTTTGGCGGGAAATTTAGTAATAGTTTTTTGTGTCTCAGAGGAAGATTTATTGGACAGTTCAGCAGCTCTTACCTCATCCAGAGCCATTTGAAGGGGGAGTACTGTCTTTGTCAGCAGGTGGCGTTGTAGTTTTAGATCTCTGATGCCACATACTAGTCTGTCTTTTAATGAATTCTCGAGATGTTCGAAATCACAGTAAAAGGCAGCAGCTCTGAAGGCAGCAATATACTGATTTATAGTTTCCCCCTCTTTTTGGTCCCTGTGATAGAAGGCATGCCTCCTTGTTATAGAGGAGAGTGCTGGAGAATAGTGATTCCTTAAATTTTCCAGAATAATATCCCAAGGTATTGTGTGTAATTTCTGAGGTGCCAAGAGATTTTTTGCTGTTTCAAACACCTCATCTCCACAGTAGGATAGAAAATATGCTTTTTTCCCCTATCATTCGAGATGCCTCTGTAGTCATTGAACAGTAAGAAGCACTCGAATTTTTCTAAATACGTATCCCAGGATTGTTTTTCTGGGTTAAAGGTGGCAAAAACAGGCAAGGCTGTCATTCTTCACAGGCAGGGACTCAGTGCTTTGTCAGGAGTGCTTTACTCCACTCTTGTCGGTGCTTCAGGTTGGGTCGGGATGAAAATCCCACCTTCATCACCAGCTGTTATGTCCCTGGCAGGGACGAACAGACTGAGGCAAGACAGTTTGAGTTAAAAGCTAACAGGTTTATTTGTTAACATTTTCTGTTAACAGAGTCACTAGTTTCAGCTAGCACCGAAAAACAAACAGCCAATCAGAGTGCAGAGGTTCCTGCAGACTGGAGTGTAGCCTGGATGCAACAGGAACAGTGGGACTTTTTTCCAAATTGGATTGGGCTGTAAATGAATGTCAATTATTCTAATTGAGTTTTATTGCCTAGGATTCATATGGTCACAGATTAGATCACTGAAATCTACAGTGGTTTTACATTACATTGATTTCAGCAGGTCTTGTCCAAACATGCAGGGCAGAACAATTCCACATTGTCCTCTGGAGTCTTGAATGCTCCAAGAAATCCAATGGCCAGATGACAATAGAAAGGCAGGATGGAGAAAAGTTAATTCACAGCTCCATCTTTTTACTGGCATCTCAGATTCTAATACAGGGAAGAACCAGCTTTGGAAGGGTTGCTAGAAGGTGAACAAAGGACTTCCAACTGTCTTACATTTGCTGTAACAGATCCACCCACTGCAAAATTGCAAGTTTTTTTTCTTGCAAAATATTCATAGCAACAGGTGTAATTTTTCACTTGTTCTTCTAATATAGATTATTAATGCACAGCCAGGGCTGGGGTATCTCTGATACACCAGATTCCTTGAATTAAACTCCCAGAATCCCTAATGGAGTGGAATGCTGAGAATGATTGTTCAGCAGCACCACAAAATGTCACACGTCGTCTAATTCTATATACAGCACTCTTAAAAAGGATTCCCCAAATAGATGCAAAGAAGTTGGCAGTCATTTCATAAAATTTAATTCTGAAACCATGTAGGAGTTGCCTGTCTGTTGAAGTGAAAATAGAGAAATCATATCTATGGGGAATTTGCTTCAATCAGAGTAGAAACCATTACTTTAGGCATTATTAAGTGAATGTAATAAAGTATTCCATCAAGCATGTGTAACTGTGTGTATATATATGGACATAGGCGTAGGTGTAGCTATAGGCATAGTTGTAGAAAGATAGCCGATAGATTAGATAGACAGATAGACAGATAGGTAGATAGATGGATGGATGGATGGATGGATGGATGGATGGATGGATGATAGATAATCTGGTTAGTTGTCAGTTTCCTACTCTGAAAAATCTGAACTATCCTGGATCAGACATCCTATCACTTGATTTCCTGAATTAAATTGTTCCAATGGACTGAAGATATTTTTCTAAATGTCACTCAGCACCGAGGTTTGTGGAGTTTCATTTTTATTTGACGATGAAAAGTAAGTGTTCTTGAAATATCAGAGTTTAAGGTACTATTGTATATATTGAAGCTTTGTAAAAAAGCTGAATAATTCCATCATATTGTCATTTTTATATTATTTTATTATATTGTTTATTGTACAGAGTCACTTAGGTGAGATGAGTGGTATAGAAATTTGATCAATCAATAAATAAATTTATTACACAATGGGGCTTGATGATGTTATGAAGACAATTTGTTAAAACCATACTATATTTTCTTCACTTAGTGGAGGAATCCTTTAAAAAAAATTGACTTTTTCTTACTTAATGAAGTATTATTTAAGTAAATTGCAGGGTTGGAATTATCTCTATATTCCTTCCAAATATCTATTTTATTCCATCTATATCCGTCAGTCTGTCAGTCTGTCTATCTATATCTACACACACACACACACACACACAGAGAGAGAGAGAGAGAGAGAGAGAGAGAGAGAGAGAGAGAGAGAGAGAGAGAGGGAGGGAGGGAGAGAGAGAGAACACTGGAAAGACAATTATTACTCTTCCCTCTTTTCCTGCCCTGCCTATAACTACCTCTGTAACTATTGATGGATTTATCCATATACTGTATAGGAAATTATTCAGTGGTGGGATTCAAGTAATTTAACAACCGGTTCTCTGCCCTAATGATTTCTTCCAACAACCAGTTTGCCAAACTGCTCAGAAAGCTAACAACCGGTTCTCCCGAAGTGGTGTGAACTGGCTGAATCCTACCACTGAAATTATTCCTATCCTCTGTTGCTTTTCATCAGAAAGAAAAAAAAATTAAAAGAAGAAAGAGATCATATTATGAGGAAAAACAGATAAGGGAAAAGGAGAGAAGCATGCATTGGAATTCTCACCAGATTAGATTTCTGTCCTGTGGCCCTTTCATGTTGGAAGAAAATGGTCACACATACCACACACACCATTTATGTGGTATGTAATTGATAAGAACCTTGTACTAACATACGTCATAAGTCATAAGTCATGTTTATTTGTCAAGCATATATAAGATAATAGGTAAAAGTATAAACCTAATTTGAATACATGAAAAGAGTAAGTAAAAAGGAATATTAGGACAGGGACGGTAGGCACGCTGGTGCACTTATGCATGCCCCTTACAGACCTCTTAGGAATGGGGTAAAGTCAACAGTAGATAGTTTAAGGTTAAAGTTTTGGGGGTTTGGGGAAGAAACTACAGAGTTAAGTAGTGCATTCCAGGCATTGACCACTCTGTTACTGAAATCATATTTTCTGCAATCGAGTTTGGAATGGTTTACCTTGAGTTTGTATCTATTATTTGCTCGTGTATCGTTGTGGTTGAAGCTGAAGTAGTCATTGACAGGAAGGACATTGTGACAGATAATTTTATATACAAAAGTATAAAAATGTTCTATTGATATTAGCTGTCAAAATTTACCTCTGTTGTTGATTTGGAATTACAGTAATTCTACAGTAGGCATCTATCGTTCCATCTATATTCATAACAGCTCCTCCATTATCTGTAAAGCATTGGAGAAAAGGCAGGAAGAACCATATTAAACTATCCTCTGACCAACTCTCGTTTCAAATCAGCTTTAAAATGTAGCAATTTTATGAAATACCATGCTCTTAAGCCAAATCAGCATGAATGTAAGGTTCAAACCCTTAAATTAGGATTTAGTGGTGGGAATAAAAATTCTCTCATCACCAGGACAATGCACAGACAGAGATCAGCAGAAGGCATTCATGAAAGTATTTGTGCATATACTTTAGCTTCTTTACTGAGTGAAAATGACAGGTCTCATATACACATAATCACGGCTTGCTTTTTGAATTCTCATCAGCAAAATAAAACATCCAAAAGTCAACTGACACTAATACCTACCTGATCGAAAATTTATAGGTTAATCCAAATTAAATAATCCTGCTAAGTCTGTGCTAACTTTGTTAAAAATAAATGAAAAAGAATACTCTGGAGAGGAATGCAGAAAGAAGAAAATTTGCAAACGGTTATCTTAACTGAGAAGGCTTTTTTTTTTTTTCTTCTAACTCTGGATTACAAAACACAACACCCACATTGTTATTACTTTTATCATTCTATTTCGATCCTCTTGGAAACCTTGTGGAAAACAAGAATGGATAGATTGACCTTGATGAATTTCCAGGTCAGCTTGTAATTGATCATATAAACAGCCCAGTACAAATCATTCAGCATGATGATCCTCACAATTTTCCTTTATTTTTCTTTTTTGGTTTGGGAAAAAAAAAGATTTTGGGCCCTTTTTCCTTGGATTCCAAAACAAAAAGTAATGTTGCACAAAATCAAAATTTATGTATTTATTTATTCTTTTATTTATTCATCTACTATGTACCCCTCACAATCAAATAACTCTCACGGTTTACATAGAATATAAAATAAGTTAAACCAGCCATAATTAAAATTCCAACTGTATTCAAATTCAAATGTGTTGTTGCCCTAAAAGATTGCCAAGCTTTGTCTCAAAATATACAACTAAATTTAAAAAAGCAGTATTGAATAATTGATCATCTAGTTTCGTAGCTAACATTTATTATAGGCAAGGCTTCTGCCAGTGAGTGTTTGAGCCACTAAATTGATATCTATGGTAGTTTGTGACCTCTTAAGTCTGCTACAGTTATGTCAGAATAGTTTTCAAATAAATTGGCCTCGTATTTGAAAAAAAATCATTTGGTGAAGCTGGTGAGTTGGGATGTTCTGTGACAGAACTTTACATTTATTTTTTGTTTCTTTCACATCTTGAGGTATGAGAAGGTGAATGTATGTTTTTATGGGTACAGTGGAATCATCACTGTACCCGTAAGAATGAATGAAAGTGAGTTCATGAATATTTGCAGTCATGGAAAATAATTTTTTGAAGCAATGATTAAATTATTTTTCAAAAGGAGGAGAACTGAGCAAGTCAAACATTAATAATAAAAAACAATCTGGAAATCAGCATTATTTTGCTTTATAAGAGCTTTCTTAGGGAAAGGGGAAGAAGGGGCTCAGATGCTAGAGGAAATCAATTGGAATTACTTGCCACTTTCTTGTGTCTGTAACTGAAAGCACAGCTGGCTACATGCTTTTAAGTTCCTATCGTTATGAAAGCTTGTTCTTAAAAGAATCTATCCACCCACATTTTTATATTATTATTTTGTCTCAAACAGTCCATGCATTTCAGATTTGTATGCTCTCCATAAAAGAAAACAGAGGAAGTCAAGATGAAAAGCTCTGTTTATGCTTGGGTGGCACAGGTAAAAATTTAACACATTTACCACTTAAAATCCAGCGTACAACAATTCACTGTCTCCACTTCTCTTTGTGATGATTTATCTACCAAACTATAGCCATCACATTTTGTACTGAATCATGTTTTATTAGTCTATTTTTATTAAATGTTAACAATAGATAGACAGGCATGAGAGAGAGAGAGAGAGAGAGAGAGAGAGAGAGAGAGAGAGAGAGAGAGAGAGAGAGAGAGAGATGGAAAGTAACTAATGTTATAAATCTCCAATAGATGGCAGTACTGACAGGCTAGAAATTCTGCCACCTTTTTTAGCATCTGTTTTTTTCACTTCTGTTGGTGCGAAATTGCTGTGAGAAAGGTTGGCTTGCTATTGTTCACAAAATTGAAGCCTGCAGTGAATATACATCAATGCATTTTAAGCAACACACCATGATTGAATTTTGACAGCCAAAAGAGTCCCTCCAATTGAAATTTACCACTGAATGCCAGCTGTTTTTGGTGGCAACTTGTTGACAAGGATACTGAGCCAAAAAAAAATGTAAAGATGGCGAAGCAAGAAGCAGTGATTTGTGCTGTTAAGTTTGAAGTTTCACAGGAACACATGGGTTACATTATTGATGTTCTTCAATGATGGAAGATTTGTGCAAGAGGAGTTGGCAGAGATTAAAGCTTAAAGAATTGAAATTTGACAGTAATTATTATCACACTATGAGAATATTAGAAATTTCTTCACAGCATTGTGACATGGGCCCATTTTTCTGGCTCAGAAATGAAGCATCACTGCATAGAATATATAACAAAGATTTACTTGTGGGGGGAAAAATGTGAAACCTATGCAGGAAATCTCATGGTTACAGATTTGGGACATGGAGGGATGCTGATGGTGTTACAGGGATTTCTTTGAACTAAAAGAACTCAGAGCTCCACATGGCAACACGCAAAACTTTAAAACAATGCTTAAACAAAGTACAAGAAGGAAACTTGGCCACACTGTGCCAATACTAGATCTCACCCCTCATGAGACATCCAAAAGACAATTGCAAAGTTGGATTGCATTGTCTTACCTCATTTACCTTACAGTGCAGGCTTGGCACCATGCACCTTCTACTTTTTCCAACAATTGAAGGAACATCTTGGTGGGCATCCGTTCAACCTAAATGAAGAGGTGAGAAGCACTGTTAGGACCTAAAGAATATGGAGGGTTTTTTTTTTGTGTCACCTTTAGCAACCTTGTCATAATTGGCAGAAGTCTGGTGATTATATGGAGAAATAGACATAGGTAACCTAAGAGCTCATTTCAAGGATTATTCTCCTGTTTCATGTATTAAAATATCCTTATTTAAATTAATGAAGGTGAAAGCAATACTTTTCATTCAATCCTCATGTGAGTGTATGCATACATTGATGCTTTTTTTTTGTTTCTCTTGTTTTTGACCTACAGAGATATAAATTCACATTCTCTGTATCTATAATCAGTATTATTAATGACTAACAGCACTGTTCTACATCAGACTATTCAGAAATAATGCTATTGATACTGCTCCAAAGAAAATCATTTCACAAGTGAAATGATGGTAGGAATATATGTATATCCGACTGTGGTGTTAATTCTGGGAATTATTTTCATAAGAGAAACTCAAATGGGTTACATGTTACCTTTGCTTTGCTTATTACCCTTTGCCTCTACATGACTGTGTGACAAATTCCACTGTCAGTGTGCTCTCATGTTCACAGCTGCGTGCTCAGTTGTTAAATGCGGCAATTAAGAAAATGAAAAATCCTGCTTGCAATGCGTGTTTGTGGGATTATTTTACCTCATCCCCTTGGATGTATTCTGCCAAAGGAAATGCTAGTTTACTTGCTTTGAAATAATGCAAGAACCGAGAACATCAAGCAGCCATTTTTGTGCACAATCCCCCAGCATTGCTGTAGATCTCTCTCTCTCCCTCTCCCCCTCTCTCCTTCCCCTTCTGCCCTCCCTCTTTCTTTTCCCCCTCTCTCTTTCTCTGTGTCTGTGTGTGCACGTGAGAGAGAGAGAGAGAGGAAGGGAGGGAGGGAGGGAGAGAGGGGAGAAAGAGAGGGAGGGAGAGGGGAGGGGAAAGAGAGGGGGAGACAAGACAGGGAGAGGGGAGGGAAAGAGGGGGAGAGGAGAGGGGAGAAGAGGGAGAGGGGGAGAGGGAGAGGGCAGAGAGGGGGAAAGGGGAGGGGAGAGAAATAGGGAGGGAGAGGCGAGGAGAGAGTGAGGGGGAGAAAGAGAAGAGTGAGGGAGGGAGGGAGAAAAGAAAGAATATAAGTCAGATTTTATTTGTGAATCATGTTTGAGGGTCCACAAATTTCCATCAGGTAAAAAACTGTAATCTCATCAAAAAAGAAATCCAAACAATTCTTTTCTATCACTACAAGCTACATTTTCAGACAAAAACCACCATGAATATAATTGGAATTCCAATTAATATAAATGTTCAGAGGCTTTATTCCCTCGAATTACTGCTAATTATGGAAGTATTAGCCTGAGTGAAAGTAGAGGCAAAAGCCTTTTACCTCCCACTAGCTGATGTAAGCGATTGGGCATGTCTGTAAAATAGTTTGTGGCGTGTGCTTACTCTTAATAACATTGCTTTCAGCAAAGAGCAAATTCTTTCTAATTGCTCATTTAATCTTTATAAGCGCTTGCTGACATTCAACACGTTGTCTTCCCAAACAAAAGTCAAATATGTTAATTAAAAATTACTTCAGGTATTCTTGAATAGGTTCTTTTTTTCACACTTAAGCTTTTCTTAAAGTCGGGATAGGCATTCAAAGGCTGGCTAATATATACCTGTTACAACACAGGAGGAGGAAAGATTTAAAACCTCCAGAATGGACCCTTCCCACCCTTCCACCCAGCCCACAAATCCACAATGTAAAAGATAATTGCAATAGGTTGCACAGTCAGACTGAAAATCCTACTTCCTTTGTAATGTTTTTAGCATTTCTGCTTAAGACTTCTCCCTTCAGCCCAACTCTGGGAAAATGGAAAAGAAGGTTCTGGGAAACTTCCTGTCCCGAATTTAACAACTTTTGTTTCAATCCTGCAATTTAAGAATCAATTGGATAACTTGAGGTTTTGCATAGGGGGAATGTGTGAATTAGAAATTCCCTTAGTGAACCAATGAAGCCCAATCTCAAGATGTAAAAAGGAGGTTATTGGGAAAAGTGACATATGATAAAAACAAAGAAGAGTGACCACCATTGCTCATATGGAATCCCAGCCAAAACCAATACAGTGAGTCTAACTAAACTACTGTGTTTTCCCCAAAATAAGACCCAACCAGAAAATAAATCCTAACATGATTTTTCAGGATACCCGTAATATAAACCCTACCCCAAAAATAAGCCCCAATTAAAATAGTCAGCCAGACAGATGCATTTAGTATTCACATACATGAATACTGTATATAACATATATTCCTTGCAATGAGGAAAGTTGAAGAGAGATTAATTATTTTTTTAATTGCAAAAACTGATGTACTACTGTCCATTCAACCAGATTCTGGGCCTCTTGTTGGGATGTTGAAGGCAGGACTTTTTTTTATTCCTCTTCTTCCTTCCTTCCCCTTTTCCTAAACACTAATCCTCAATTTGTTAGAAAATGGCAATTAAATGAGAGCCAGTTCCTTTGATGTCTTTTTCCTATGAGAGCAATAAAGGTAGTCCTTGACTTATGGCCATATTTGAGCCCAAAATTTCTGTTACTAAGCCAGACAGTTGTTAAATGAGTTTTGTCCCACTTTACGACCTTTCTTGCCATAGTTGTTAGGTGAATCACTGTAGTTGTTAAGTCAGTAACACGGTTGTTAAGTGAATCTGGCTTCCCCATTGACTTTGCTTGTCAGAAGGTTGCAAAAGGTGATCACATGATCTCGGAACATTGCAACTGTCATGAACACATGCCAGTTGCCAAGCATCTGAATTTTGATCATGTCACCATGAGGATGCTGCAACAGTCGTTAGTGTGAAAAACAGTCATAAGTCACTTTTTTCAGTGCCATTGTAACTTGGAATGGTCACTAAACGAACTATTGTAAGTCGAGGACTACCTTATGCAGAATCAGAGAGGCATTTCTTTATTTGCTTTTTTGCTTTAAAAAAAAAATCAACTAGTATTTTGCCACAAGTTTTTTAGCTTCCTGAGCCTAACTTCTATTTCCTAAATGTTGTCTTGGTGAAAGAGCTTTGGAAGCAAGTGAAATATGTCAGCTTCAATAGCAGGTCAACAGAAAGGGATTAGAGTGAACAGCTCCTGCATTCTGTCAATCATGTTGCATTTGCACTTGATAATAAATAATAGAACTGTGTGAAGTTAACCTTCTCCTGCATAAAAATGCCCTGATAAATATAAATCCTTTCTTTTTGCCTACCAAATTTAAATCAGAGTATAACAAATCCTAGGCAATCTCCTGTCCAGGTATGGAGAGGATCCAAATCTCTTTTGCTTTAGGAAGGATATAGTCTCATATGCTTTCAAACTGTGTCCTCATACAGTTCCCTGATTGGAGAGTCTCTGTACAAAAATAAATAAATAGAATATTTACATTTTGCAGTGATAATGTTTTTTAAAAAATTGAATTGATAACTATGCTTTAAACTCAGGCATGTCATCTATTATTTTTTTTTAAAGGAAAGTATCTGTTTGTGGCCCAGTAGTTTTCAAATTTATCAAGCAATTATGAACATTCAGGATATTGTAATTACTATGTGCATTTGTTCTTCAGTTTTCTCCTTCTGAGGAAGAGGTTTTTCTACTTTGTTCTTATTCACGATAATGTTTCTGTCTGTTTGGCTGTCTGTCTGTCCTCCCCCCACCCCCGCGCTCTCTCACTCTCTCTGTATGTTGTAGCTTTCCTTGTTCTTCCAAGAGGAATAAGGGGTATCTTCCCTTTATGACACATCTCTCAAGGTCCACTAGAAGTCCCCTGGTTGACCTCACTTCTCAATGCAGAAAGGCCCCATTGATGTTGCTCCTGCATGGCAATTTAATGGAAATATGAGCCACCATGAAGAATAGAGGGGTGTTCCTGGATTCCTGCAGATACTAGAGATATTTTAAAGGTAGACATTTTACCCAAACAATAATCAAAACAATTAGAAATTGGTGCCTTTTCTAATAAGAAAAGAAGAAAATAAAACAGGAAAAACCCAAAGCATTCATTATTACACTTATATGATGTAACTAATGTGAAAATGAATCAAAGCTTTGCATCTATGAAGAGAGGAGAAGTTCCCAAGCTGTTATCCTATTAATATATGCATAGATTCAGTTCTTTACCTCAATACTATTGTAGATCGATAGTTATGTGTTTTATTCCTACTTACTTCTTCAATGAGATTTATTTACCCGTGAACTTGATGATTGATGAAGATTGTGCTGACTATTCAAACTCTCTTCCAATTTATTAAATGCTGATGCAAAAATATTTTTGGCATGTAGTTTACAAAAGTTTATCCATGCTGTTTAATCTGGCTTTATAACGCTTTGCTAGAAGTCTGCTCAAAGATCAGTAATATTCTGGATATTCATTAAGAAATAGGGAAGTCAGTGGCATTGGTTTCATTACATGCCAAAAGGGGCTTTGATACCATAGATTTGAAAAAATTGAAATAAGTTTTGTTTTAATACATAAGTCTTCCTTTTTTAATAACTGGATCCATATTCTGTATTCTACTGCCCTTCCTACAATTATATTTTCATCTATTAATCTGTCTCAGGGAACTGGTCAATGATGTATTTTATCTGTGCTTATTTTTAATTTAATACTGGAACAATTGACCTGCTTTATTTAAAAAATGGTGGATATTTCAAGTGTAAAAATAGCTGGAATTGAACACAATATATGCTGATGATACATTCTGCTTTCTTGATAATTATATAGATATATTGACATTGTTTAAAACTATGGTAATTTATAAAATTATTTAATTCATTGAAGTAACTCCTATACTTCTTAAATGCTATAATGTTTTTTGAAAACAGTACACATTTTTCTATTTTTGTTTGCATTATTTAAATATTTGGGAATAATTATTCTTAGGACACTTTCTTCATTTGCAGATATAGATTGTGCATTTGTACATTTATGATAATTGCTCTAGTGTCATAGACCAATATTACACCATTTTATTAAACTTTTATCTTAAATTATGACAGAGTGAATTTAATACCTGTTATCCACGTTCCCTCCCAATTGTCCATCTCTGTTTTATATCTGAAAGTAATAGACTATCTTGTCATGCAATCTTTAGTCTATTCTTCTTCTGTTTCACATCATAACAAAGGTTTTTGCTATTGCATGTTCATTTATTGTACATAATTCAATTTCAAATTCTGTTTTGTGTTTTACAATTCCAGTTATCTTTTTATCCATATTAAATCTTTCTTTTAACTCAGCATATGAAAGCTGTTGAAAACTATGTCCTTCTGCAGTCTATAATTCTTTGACTTCATCTTAATTTCTCCACCTTTATTAATAAATGATTGATATATTAGTCATTTCTCCCTAGGTGCTGTTTCTCTTCTATAAAGTTTCAAGGTCAATAAAGGTATCTTCAGGCATATCCTGAGTTTATATATATATTCCATACTTTCAGTATGGCACTTCTCAAATAATGATTTTAAAAATCTACATTAACTTTAATTTTATAGTACCATCAGAACATGCCAACCAAAGCTCAGGATATTTTCCTCCAGTTCTAATATTCTTTTATTTGCCAGCAAGATGCATTCTTTCATCCAAACTAAACAGCAGGTTGCAAAATACAACTTAAAGTCAGACAATCCTAATCTTCCCCTATTTCTTGCATCTTGCAGAATTTTATATTTAACACTTGGTTTCTTACTTTGCTATACTAATCTGGATAAATATTCATTCATCAATCTTTTTCATACCTGCTACCTACTTGAGATAATGTTTTAAAGAGTTAAACTCATTATGTTAGAAATATAAAATGGGCGATGCAACAATATATCATGGGCTTTTCCCATTTTGAATTAATATCAATAAATGTATTTATTCGGTATTACAATAAAATTGATGAAGTGAATGTAGCTTTGAATTGAGTATCCATATACAAAAAGTTACAGATTAATCAAGTTTTTGGGGGGAAAATACTGCAAAAAAACTTTATCAACATAATTGAGTGAGAAATCACTGAACATGCATGCTTCAAAAAGCTTCAAGCTAATTCAGTTGGTCTCAAGACATTGGGTTTTTAACATATGACAAGTGTTAATTGATAATGTATTTGTAAAGTGCCTCACATCTAACCTGTATTTTCATAATCAACGTGTCTTCCCCTCAATTCCCCTTTTCCCCCATCTCATCCCACTTTAAATCCTACATCAGTTTAGCTTCTTTCTGCACCCGATGAAGGCAGCTGTAACTCATAACAGCTTATGCCTTCCAATAAAATTTGTTAGCCTCCTTTTGATTTTTCCAAAGCAATTTTCCAAAAAGATTTTGGATTGCCAGTATGTTTCAATCAATCAATCAGAATAGAGCTGGAAGGGACCTTGGAGGTCTTCCAGTCCAACCTCTTGCTCAAGCAGGAGAACCTATACCAGTGATGGCTAACCTTTTTGCCGTCGCATGCCAAAAGCAGGGAGAGCGCAGGGGGTCACGCACACGTGTGCCCACACCCATAATTCAATCTGCCCCACTCCTCTACACATGCACATGCACTCCCCCTGCGCTCCTCCCGCTTTTGGCCCGGTAGGCCCGTTTTTCCCCCCTCCCCAGGCTCCAGAGGCTTTCTTAGAGCCTGGGGAGGGCGAAAACAGCCTTCCACACACACACACCCTGGAGGCCTTCCGGAGGCTGGAAACGGCCTATTTCCTAACTTCCAGTGGGCCCGGAAGGCCCGAAAATCAGCTGGCTGGCGCACGCATGCGCTCTGGAGCTGAGCTAGGGCAATGCTCACGTGCCCACAGATATGGCTCCGCGTGCCATCTTTGCCAGCATAGACCTATACCATTTCAGACAGGTAACTGTCCAATCTTTTCTTAGAAACCTCCAGTGATGCAGCATCCACAACTTCTGAAGGCCAGCTGTTCCACTGGTTAATTGTTCTCACTGCTAGGAAGTTTCTCCTTAATTCCAGGTTGCTTCTCTCCTTGATTAGATTCCATCCATTGTTTCTTCTCTTGTCTTCTGGTGCTTTGGAAAATAAGTTGACCCCCTCTTCTTTGTGGCAGCCCCTGAGATATTGGAATACTGCTATCATGTCACCCCTAAGAATACTTTTGTATTCCCTTTCTGCTTATAAATTGGTCCTTTGTCAGGGTAATGAAAAATCAATATTATTGCATGCCATCAAAATTTCACGGTGCGTCTGAACATTAGTCTGAATGATTTCCTATATGTAATGTTTTACTTGAAGGTTTCCTCCCTTTTCTCCCTCCCCTCTTTTTTTCTTTTTATACATCAAAGTAATAGATTTTTTAAAACAACAATAACAACAACCACCACCCAGCATTCAAGGTTCGTTTTTTTTTTTTTTTAAAACCTTTATGTTATCAATACCAGGCTTTATTTTCTCTTTTTCACAAAGATAAAAAGTATTATGTGAAAAAAAGAAGAAGAAGCGAGTAGTATGGTAGTAGAGAAGTCAGCTTATCCTTGAGTGACTTGTCTTTTTTTTTTTTTTTTTTTTTTTTTTGAAGGGTGGGAAACAAGTATGGAGAAAAGTTTCCCACTGATATTTGCCAATGCTGGAAACTATCAAGTAATGATTAAGCCATTAACTCGACTGATAGTTAGGGCGAGTTCAACTGTTCCACAGATCACATGGTGCTGCCCCATCAACATTATTGAAAATGGGATCCCAAGACATAAGAAAAGTTTGCTTTGGCAGCATTTCTTGATGAACAGGGCAAAATGAGACAGAAATTAGCTTCTAGTGCTGCATTATAATTAACAGGCATGAAGTGTGATCCTAACAATAAACTCATGCTTGAAGAGCATGTTTAACTAATCCAGCATTTTCTTTAGAGGAATGATAGCCAATAGCAAAATGTAGGAAATGAACTGGCCCAGGATAAGTGGAATACAGTCTCTTGGCTCTGTCCAATGTCTCCTGCCTGTTTGTATCATATTCCTCATAACAATATGACTATCATATACCCCTATCATTTTTTTCTTTCTAAGAAAAGGAATTCAGCCCACTGAGTCTCATTAAGATTTAATGAATATAGTAATTTCTTAGGTTGAATAAAGAGAGATTTATGTCCAGCATTTCATTGCTCATCTCCGAACTTTCATTTTCCTTTTTTTATTACCTCTTTGTCTTGCCAAATATTTGTTGCATTTATGCAATGCTATATAGATTTGCATTTTACAAATTTTCATGTCCAGCATGAAGCTTCTGTTTCTATGCCTCTTGTGCAATAGAATGATTTTCCCTTGGGGTTGGGAGCTCATAAAGCCACCGTATGTAACATAGTCAGCAAGAGAGAGAAGATGTTCTTTTTGTTTTGTTTGGTTATTATATTAAAATGTATAAAATCATGAACCTCCCTGGGTTAAAAAAAATGAGGTTATTTGCATGTGGATGAGTTTTGTAATGTGCGCAGAAGGAGACTCTTCATGCCTCATTGGTTGTTATTATGCTGAAAATATTCCTTGTCTTTACTGCAGATAATCTTTTGTAGAGGTGAGGTGGGAAGAACCTTAGTGTAAGTATGGTGAAGAATTTATGAATCTAATTTTTCTTTGCCAGACAAGTGTATCTCCAGTATTTTTAAAGCTCGCAGTCTGTTTCTGTTAGTTTCCTTCCTTCTTTCTTTAAACTACAGGATATTAGGTTTGACAGCTTGTTAGTGTTTATTGGTATAAGAATAACAATAGCAACCACCCTAATCACTATTAATAGTACTAATAATAATGACAGTAATAGCAGTCACCGCATTTATTATTTCTAGGACATTTTCAGAAACTAGATGCTGTTCGTGAAGCAGGTCCTACCTGAGTTTTTTAAGGAAGAGCAGAAAGAAAATAAAAAGCATTCATGCCATGTTTTTCAGAGATTACCTGGAAATCGAATCCCAGTGGAGGTATGGCCCAGTACATATTGCCTGACTGAAATTCTTATCAGCCTTAGCCAGCAAGGCCAGGGACAAACAATATGTGATGAATAATAGGATTTAGAGGAAGCACATACAGTCCTTAGCAATAGCAATAGCATTTGGATTTATATACTGCTCCACAGTGCTTTACAGCCCTCTCTAAGCAGTTTACAGAGTCAGCATATTGCCCCCCAAAATCTGGGTCCTCATTTTACTGACCTCAGAAGGATGGATACCAGAGTCATCCTTGAGCAGGTCAGGATTGAACTCCTGGCAGTGAACCAGGGGTGGGTTCTAAATTTTTTTACTACCAGTTCTGTGAGCATGGCTTATTTTGTGGGCGTGGCTTGATGGTCATGTGACAATTATTTAGGATTTAGCAGAAGTACTGGTCTACCAGGCTTTTAACTGCTTGCAGAGCTGTACCGGTCTACCCATTTATTTTTGCAGGCACTGATCTACTCATGTATTTTTGCAGGCACTGGTCTACCCATTTATTTTTGCAGGCACTAATCTACTCATGTATTTTTGCAGGCGCTGATCTACCCATGTATTTTTTCAGGCACCGGTCTACTCATTTGTTTTCTTTTAAAACTGATCAGTTGTAGGGCGGCCCTTTGAAGCCCCGCAGCAAGAGTTTAAACAGGTTTTTTCCCTCTAGCCATCAGCTGGGATTCAGGAGGCAGCAATAGATTGGGGGTGGGGCCAAATAAAAGGTAAGAATAACACGGGGGGACGGGAGGGCAGAACCGGTTTGGTGACGTCATATCGTCACCGCTAACGGCTCGGCAGAACCGGGTGGAACCTGGAAGAACCCACCACTGCAGTGAACAGTAACTTAGCTTACAATACTGCATTCTGAGCCACCACGGCTCTTCGTGGTTAAAATGGCTTGGAGAGAATTGGGAGGAAACACAAGTTACTTCTCTTACCTGAAATTATCTTCTGCCCCAAACACTCATTTTCTTCTGGATGATTCCAAGATTTGCAAGGGAAATAATCTGCAAGCAAAAGGAAGAAATAAGTTAAAGAGGCAAAAAGGGGAGTGGGGTATCCTTTTAGCTTTCCAAACACCCATGAAGACTTGGTTTTTTTCTCTAAATATTTGGCTAGAATGGGAGGGGGCATTGATATATAAGGATTTTGATCTGGCACTAGGGGGGAAGGATACCTTTGTTTTGAATTGTTTTATGGATCGTTATGAGCCACTTTGTATGAGATAGTTGGCCATGTAACTCCTGAAGGTAAATAAATAAATACAGAGCCAAGTTTTACTATATCCAAACGCTAGATAGATCATAGGTAAAGGTAAATGTTCCCCTCGCACATATGTGCTAGTCATTCCCGACTCTAGGGTGCAGTGCTCATCTCCGTTTCAAAGCCGAAGAGCCAGCACTGTCTGAAGAGGTCTCCATGGTCATGTGGCCAGCATGACTCAACACCAAAGGCACACAGAACTTTGTTACCTTCCCACCAAAGGCGGTCCCTATTTTTCTACTTGCATTTTTTACGTGTTAGGTTGGCAGAAGCTGGGAAAAGTAACGGGAGCTCACCCATTACACGGCACTAGGGATTTGAACCACTGAACTGCCGACCTTTCGATCGACAAGCTCAGCATCTTAGACAGATCATAGAGATGCCCATAAATCTGGCAAAAAGGCAGGCCAAGAAGATACACCTACTGTATATATTCACAGATAAACCAGGGGTTTTAGGTTCCAAAATACACCCCCAAAATTGGGTTTGGATAATCCACAGAAAGGCTTATCCAAGAATGTATGCAAATAGTACCAGTTTACTTCTTTAAACTGTGTATTCTTGCAGATAAGCCCATTCATGGAAATGCTGACCCTCAAAGCTTTTTTTTTAATGGTTTCCCCCCAATATATTTCATATACAAAATGTGAAAACAAATGGACTTCATTTGTTTTCACATATTGTATCAATAAATGTTGTTTTCCAGAGCAGATTTTGTTTTAACCTTTCACAGTTGGCTTATCTGAGGTGGTACATTTTTTGTGATATTTTTGTTAAAAATTCAAGGGTCAGCTTATCTATGGGTAGACTTATCCGCAAGTATATACAGTAATTTATTTCTAATACTTTAAAACCAGTAGCAGCTGTCCTCTCTCATTTTGGGGTGAACAATGTCAATTCTTATAAATCAAATCACAAATATTAACAAATACTGATATCAGTTGAATTGAACTTGTTTGGAGTAAAAGAAAATATATTATGAAAGGGAAATGCTTCTCTTTCTTTCTTTCTTTCTTTCTTTCTTTCTTTCTTTCTTTCTTTCTTTCTTTCTTTCTTTAAAAATTATGGTATAGAAGGCACTAAAGCAAACATGTCACAGAATGACAGTATGGGTAGGGGAATGAGTGATAAGGGAAATGAGAATATTTTAATAATATTTCATATAATAACAAAGATTAGAGAAATTGATCTAATTCCCACAGAGCAGATAGACAAGCGAGAGGATTGAATGATAATTAGGTTTAGAAAACAGAATTAAAAATTACAGGAATATAGTTTGCTTTGAGAATTTTAATTGCACCAATTTGGTATAAGATACTGGTGGAACACTAAAAGATTTTTTGTAGCTTGTATTGCAGTAAAGTTGTACATTTTTTTTTTACAAACATTCATATTGTAAATATGATTTGATTAATTTTTGGCTTAAGGCTGTGTATTATCAGGCACTGTGATTTCTGAACATGTCTTACTGTAATCTGTGAACCTGGGCATTGTGGCTTATGGAACAGATCGTGGTTAATGCACATCATGTCTTAACATGATAAATGAAGCCAGCAATTGAGCTGAAGTAAGATATGGTTACACTTAAGCAAAATCTACAAAAATTAATGGAATTAGTTTTGACTGGCTCTTCTAAACCTGTGTGTTTCAGTTTTCTAATTTATTTGTTTTCTTGCATTGTGCCATCAATTTCATGGAAAATGCAGGAATATTTTACACAGCAAACAAAGGCAGAATAATAATTTTTTACATTGGCTATATCCAGTGGTGGGATTCAGCCAGTTCGCACCACCACTGTTAACTTTCTGGGCAGTTTGGCAAACTAGTTTTGGAAGAAATCTTTAGGGCAGAGAACCGGTTGTTAAATTACTTGAATCCCACCACTGGCTGTATCCAATGATATTAATGAAACAAACTACATCTAACTATTTATGTTGAGTTCTGGTAGAACATAAGTATAGTATCTGCCATGATTCAGTTTCAAAGGAATGGAAGCTAAATGCAAATTGAAAAATAATCAAACAAAATGCAGCATGCAGATCAAGATTTGCAGCACATGTATTTTATGCATTTTGAAAAAAAAATCTGTCACCTGAAACTATTTTTTCTCCGATAGAGCATTTTCAAAGGCATTGCTTCACCTTCCTCCTCTAAAGTATTGGGTGGGGGGGGAATCCTTTATTCCCTTATTTATTACTAAGGCATGGAAATATCTGCACCATAACTATACATTTAGTTCCGGACCATCCCCACCCTATTGGCCTTCTGAAAAGTGGTGAAGACCTGGCTTTTCCTGCAGGCCTGGGGCCGTTGATCTCGCTCTTGCGATCTGGTGACATCCGGCCATTAATGGTGTGAATGAGTTTTAATGTTTTTAATTCTTAAATGTTTTTTATGATGATTTTAAATGCATTGTGAGCCGCCCTGAGTCTTCGGAGAGGGGCAGCATACAAATTGAATTAATAATAAAATAAAGAAGTATAAAAGCTCCGTCAAAATTATTTTGTGCTAAATATAAAAATGAATCGGCCATCAAAATGCTCAGAAGAGTTTTCACAACACTATGGGTTAAAAGAAAATCTCCTTGGCTTCCGGTTTCCGTGTCTTCGGCGGCGGCGGTGCCTTTTGAAGCTCCGCCAGCCCCGCCGCTTGTAGAGCTGCTTCGCGACGAAGAAGCGGCTCGAAAACTTCAAAAATCTTTAGGATTTTTGAAGAGAGATCACAGGGTCCAGGTTGAGCCCCTGCAACCCCCCCAGGGAATAGTTTCTGGGGAGGGAACAGGAGCGGCTCCCATTCAACCTGCTGGAACTCCGGGCGGCGTGGGACAAGTCTGCTTCTGCAGAACAAGCCGGCTACAGGAAACTTTTAATTGAAAGAAAAGGAATCAGCCTTAATAAGCAGCATACTGTTACTTGAACCCTGAAACTCGGAATCGCAAGTATTAGAGTTTTCTTGGCTTTCTAATCTGAGTGAAAAAATGCGGATGAGTGAAAGTGAACTGTAAAAACATGGCGCTTAGCCTCAGACTTAACGAGCGGGCGAGTGTGGATTGCTGAACTCATCTTGCTTTGTTACAAAGCTTCTAAACTGATACGAAGTTGCTTCGCTTGTAACAAGAGAAATAAGAGAGAAATTTCTTCTTTTTCAATACTGGACTTTGTTTCACTTTGGTTCTTATTTGATTAAATCTGGGGGACTTTTTTAGAAGTCTTTGTGGAGGTGGGAAAGGAAGAAGAACTTCCCTTTTTAGTAAAACTAGCCTACGTGACAGGATGGCCTCAAAGAAGCAGGAAGTGAAGGCAACAGGAGGTGGATCTCCCACACATAAAACGCAACCTCCCCCTGCACAACAGACACAGACTCAGAAAAAAGATTTTTTTTTTTTTTTTTTTTAATTTGATTTATATGCCGCCCTTCTCCGGAGACTCAGGGCGGCTTACAATGTGCTCAGCAATAGCCTTCATACTTTTGTATATTTATACAAAGTCAGCTTATTGCCCCCACAAACTGGGTCCTCATTTCACCTACCTTAGAAAGGATGGAAGGCTGAGTCAACCTTGAGCCTTGGAGAGATTCGAACCAGCAGTAAATTGCAGGCAGCTGTGTTAATAACAGGGTGCTTTAAACCACTGTAGTACCAAGGCTCTTTGATATGGGAGACTTAAAAGAATTTATTTCTAAAACTTTGGATGATAAATTTCAAAAATCTCAACAGGAGATAGATGATAAACTTCAAAAATCACATCAGGAATTTATGCAGGAAATTAATGAAGTTAAAGACATGGTGAAACAGAATCAAAATAATGTGACCAAAAAAATATCAGAAGTGGCGTCTGGCCTGGCAGAATTTATTGGGAAAGTTGATTTTAAAGTTGAAGAACTTAAATCAGAAGTTAATGTTAAGATGAAAGACAATGATTATAAAACTGATGAAGTTGATAATAAAATGCAGAGAATTGAAGATGAGATTGTTATGATACAATTCCGGGCGATGGAATTTGCCATACGGCTTCGGGGAATTCGAGAGGAGGAGAGACAGGATTTGAGACAAGTTTGCTCTGAAGCCTTGGCTAAGATTTTACAAGCTAATCCTGATTTGGTATTTCATAAAATAGATAAAATTTACAGAGTGAACTCTTGGGTGGCCAGACAAAGACAACTGCCCAGAGATGTGGTCATATACTTTACTGACAGAGAAATTAGAAATGATATCCTGCAAAAATCTTTTCATACTTCTGTACAAGTGGGGGGTTCACGACTTGAAATTTTTAAAGAATTACCTCCTAAAATGTTGAAAGTTAGAAAAGAATTTGGTTTTCTTGTTAAGGAATTGAAAAACTTACAGATACCCTTCCGGTGGGACGCACCAGCTGGGATAATTTTTAGATATAAGGGAGAAGGATATCGGTTGAATACCGTGGAGAAGGCACAACACTTTTATAGTACTATTCTTAAGGAAAGAACACCATCTCCACGTACATTTACAGTTTTGGAGATTAAGGAGAGTGAAGAGAGGCAATTGAAAGAACAGTCTAAGCAGGAATTAGAAATAGTGCAAGGTGCAGAAGGAGGTTTTCTGAGTGAGCCCTTGTTGGATTCTTCTCCAATTTTGGATTTGATTCAGTTGACTGAAGTTAAAGATCAACGTATAACTAGAGCTCAATCCAAGCGTTACAAAAATTACCGATCAACAAAAGGAAAGAATGAATTATCCTATAACAGAGGAGGAGATAACAGCAGCAATTAAACAGCTAAAAACAGCCAAAGCTCCTGGCACGGATGGTTTGACTGCAGTGTATTATAAAACTTTACAAGCTGAAATGGTGGGACAACTTAGAGATTTATTTTGCAATATTCAACAAGGGGGTAAAATACCCCCATCTTGGACAACTGCTTATATATCTTTGATACCAAAAGAACAAGTTGGTCCTAAAAAACCAGAGAATTATAGACCAATATCTCTTTTGAATACAGACTATAAAATTTATGCGAAGGTATTAGCCAACAGGTTGATGCCAGTAATCCAAAAGGTGATTCATGAGGACCAAGCGGGATTTATTGAGGGTAGATATATGAAGGACAATGTAAGGCAAGTAATAGACTTATTGGAATATCTTGATAAGAATAAACAGATTTCTGCAGTGCTGGTTTTTTTGGATGCAGAGAAAGCCTTTGATAGAGTGGATTGGAATTTTCTACTAAAGACTTTAAAAAAGATGGGCTTTGGGGACCAATTTATACAGGCGATCTCAGCAATTTATCAAGAGCAAAAAGCACAGATTATTATTAATGGAAGTTTGACGACAGAGTTTAAAATTGAAAAAGGAACAAGACAGGGATGTCCGTTGTCCCCACTTTTATTTATTTTAACATTGGAAGTCTTGTTAAATACAATACAGGACTCTAAAATTTTGAAAGGCATAATGATAAGGCAAGAGGATTATAGAATAAAGGCATTTGCAGATGATCTGGTCGTTACCCTATCACAACCAATGGAATCAACAATCCTGATGAACGACATTATACAAGACTATGGTAGAGTTTCAGGTTTTAGACTGAATTCAAAAAAGACTAAAATGATAGTTAAAAATATGACACAAGATCGTAAACATGAGCTTGAAAGGAGGGCAGGTTTTGAAATTGTACCTAAGGTAAAATATCTTGGAGTTCAGGTTGCAGAATCAAACATGAAATTGTTTCAAAATAATTATGAGGTGTTGTGGCGAGAGGTTCAGAAGGATATGGAGACTTGGAAAAAGCTGCAACTGTCTCTACTTGGAAGAATAGCAGCAGTTAAGATGAACATTTTGCCAAGATTTCTGTTTTTGTTTCAAATGATTCCGGTGCTTAAAAGTGATAAACAATTGAAAGTCTGGCAGTCTGGTGTGAATAAGTTTGTCTGGAACGAGAAGAAGCCGAGAGTGAAATTGAAAATTATGCAAGATGTTCCAGAAAGAGGAGGTCTTAAACTCCCAAACCTACAGTTATATTATGATGCAGCAGCTTTAACTTTAACAAGTGATTGGTTTGGAAGTAAAAAGACTGGAATATTGAAAGCAGAAAGTTTTGACCTTGAATTTGGATGGCATGCCTACTTATTCTACGATGACAAAGTTGATAAAGTATTTAAAAGTCATATACTTAGAGACTCTTTGATGAGAGTTTGGAAGAAGCACCGACTCAAATGGGATTACAAAATACCGCTATGGCTGGATCTTGGTCATACTTTGTGGAATACAAATATAATGTCACTCGGGGGGTTTTTATACAAAGAGGTTCTTTTTACAGATGCGGGCAGATGGCAGCTGAAGACATTACAGACACTGTTGGATGAAGGGCTTAATCTAACTTGGTTACAATATAATCAATTACAACTGAGATGGAAAGAGGACCAAAAAACTGGTATTATGTTGCATGAGGAAGAATTGGTTAGACATATAAGAGAGAAAGGTCCAATGCATATTAAAAGGCTTTATAATGTTTTGCTAGAAAGAGATTCAGAAACTGAATTAGTTAAAGACTGTATGATTAAGTGGGCACAGAATTTTGAAGAACCAGTGATGCTGGAAACATGGGAAAAAATTTGGGTTCAGAATGTTAAATTTACACAGTCGCAAAACCTGAGAGAAAATTTTTATAAAATGTTTTATAGATGGCATTTAGATCCCAAAAAGTTGTCATGTATGTACCCTAATGTTCAGCCAAAATGTTGGAGATGTGAATGTTTAGATGCCACGTATTATCATGTTTGGTGGACCTGTAGGAAAGTTAAGGCTTTTTGGATAAAAATTTGGTGGGTCATGCAGAATGTTTTGAGGAAAAAAATTCAATTTTCTCCACAGTTGTTTTTATTGGGTATAGTTAAGGGTTTTACACGGGGTGAGATAAAACTGATATTGTATATGATAACAGCAGCAAGATTGTTGATAGGTAAATATTGGAAGAATGAAGCTTTACCCACTATCGAGGAATGGACTTTGAAGATGGCCAGTTTTGCTGAGATGGCGAAGATTTCAGCATATTTAAAAGATCGTTCACAAGAGACTTATGAATGGGAATGGAAAAGGTGGATAGAATATGTTCAGAACAAATACCAAACTAGAAAGTATCAAATAGCTTTTATTTGAAAATAATGTATTAGAAATATTTTAATGTATTAGAAATATTTTAATGTAAAGAGATAAAGAGGAAAAATTATACAGGGGGAGGGATGGGTTTAAGCTTGTTTATTAGTGTTATTAGTTATGAGTATATAATAGGGAAGTCTGGGGGGGGAGGGTTAGGGAGGGTTAGGGAGGGTTTGGGGAGGGAGGTGGGGGGGTGAAAAAAGGGGTGAAAATCTAATTGTAAAACTTTTGCAATAAAAAAAAAAAAAAGAAAATCTCCTTGGTATTTTTTTTTAAACCAGCATTTAGATAATCAAGTTCCCAGGCAAAATATTTTAATATGTATTTTTTTTATCTTGCAAATGCAAATGGATTTTAGTTTAAGTACTGCATCAACTTTTTCTATATAATTTATGTACGTGTAGTGTGTGTGTGAGAGAGACAGAGAGGGGGAAGAGGGGACAAGAAAAACAATCTTCGATGAATTTTGGAAACTATTCACTGTAACAGAAGGGAGGCAGGAATACATGTGTGAAAGGTTATGACAAATGTCATATATAATGCATACAGGAGGAAATATTTTTAAAAACTGTCTTCATAATAAAGTATACCTTATTGAAAAATGTAAAAGATTACTAATGCATTGTTAAAGGTCTTGTTCAAATGACTGTGAAATTATCAAAACAGAAGAGTTTATTGCTTGTCATTGAGAAACTGCAATATGGTAAGAACTAGTTCTCGGATTGCAATTCTCGGATAGCAAATCATGAAGTCCTGGGCCATCTACATCACAAAAATGGACATTTCTTTTCAATCTTCTCCTATATAAAATATTTCCAGGCTGTAGTAAAGAAATCCATTGTGGAAGGGACTATGTTAAATGTTTCTCTCCAATAAATTAGTGTATTTCATGGAGGGAGCTTATTATTTCATAATCACATAATGTGAGACCTAGAACTGAGTCAATATTTCTAATAAAATTGCTGCTGTAATGGTTGAGCTTCCATCCCCTGTTGCTATTAAATTATTGCATTATAAGATATACATACACTAGAGGTGGTTTGTCATCCAATGCATGAGAAAGATTTTCTTAATACTAATAGATATCAGAAAAACTACCTGGATCTAGGAAATAAATTATTGCTATTTATCATTGTTATCCTTGTAGCTTGGGTTTTTTTTTTTAGTTTGTCATTTAGAAGTTCCTAGATATGTTGGACATCCCATAATTCCTTTGTTGTCTGGGAGTTTACCGTCTATCCAGTATGCCTGGAATGCTTGAGGTTGTTGAAAGTAGCTCTAGCATTTTTTAAAAAATATCATACTTATGAGGATGTAGTCCTTTATTTCTTCTGAGCCTCCACTAAAAGCAATCTAGTTAGCATCTCTGGGAATACTGGATGAGAACTGAAAGAAGTTTCCATAAAAAGGCAGGTTGCAAAGCAATTTATTGTAATTTTTGCTATTTGATTTCCTGAAACATATCTCCCTCCAAATATTTCAGAAAAATAGGGAAGAAAATCACATGTGTAACTACTACTCTTTGGCATTAAAATATACCCTCCTTTCAATTTAAAATCCTATCAGAATATAGTGAAAACTCTTACATTTCTAAAACCCTGCCAGTTGTAGACAACTTGGGAAAGTGTTGAAGAGAAATGGAGAACTGTAAGCTTTCCTATAAGCTAATTGTCACTATCAGAGAAAACATTTGGGAGGATTGGATGAAGAATTATATTCAGCAAATAACCTCTCCCCTTACATACCTTCGACTCCCTGAGATTGTGCATCCCATATCCAAGGAGATTTTTTGTACACTTATGCTTTTCACGAAATATTCACTTAAAATCTTTATAAAGGTCCTGTACCTGAATCTCTTGAACAGCCAAGTGGAGAGTAGCAAGTTCAACTGCCAAATGGTTGTATAGCGGTGATCAGATTTTGGTCTTGCCTCATGCTCATTTACAAGAATGTGTAGGCATCCAATTGGCCATAAAGATTTGTTAACCATAGGCACCCTGAGAATGGGCTGATGAAGAGCAATCACTTTGGCAGAACTATCTGTGGGCAAAGGAGATTTCTTTTTCAATTTCACAGTGATAGCTTTCAGTCTTCTCAAGAAAGACTCCAATCTCTTTGGTACAATCTGAAGAAAGGGTGACAATGCTTAGATGGCTCTGGGGTAATTTAAGATGGGCTAGCAACAGTGGAAGGTAGTTTGACACTGAACACCAGATATGGAGAAAGTCATGCCTTCCCCATAGTGCCAGATCAAAATCCTTATAGATCAATTCCCCCCCTCCCATTCTAGCCCAATACTTGGAGAAAAAGCCAGGTCTTCATGGGCCTTTGGAAAACTAAAAGCCACTCCCCTTTTTGCCTCCTTAATGTATTTTTTTCCTTTTCCTTGCAGATTATTTCCCTTGCAAATCTTGGAACCATTCAGAAGAAAGTGAGTGTATGGGGCAGAAGAAAATTTCAGGTAAGAAAAGTAATTTGTGTTTCCTCCCAATTCTTTCCAAGCCATTTTAAGCGCAAAGAGCTGTGGTGGCGCAGTGGTTAGAATGCAGTACTGCAGGCTACTTCTGCTGACTGCCGGCTGCCAGCAATTTGGCAGTTCTATTCCTACCGACTCAAGGTTGACACAGCCTTCCATCCTTCCCAGGTCGGTAAAATGAGGACCCAGATTGTTGGGAGCAATATTCTGACTCTGTAAACCGCTTAGAGAGGGCTGTAAAGCACGTGAAGTGGTATATAAGTCTAAGTGCTGTTGCTATCGCTATAAGGAGTCCTCCCGGTAGATTTTACTCTGCTAGTCATTGCTGACTATAGAAGATGGAGCTTATCTTCAAGGCCATTGAGCCAGATGTGTCCAAAAACATTTCTGCAGTCATGTGGCCAGCATGACATCACAGAGTACTGTTACCTTCTCATGAAAGTGGTACCCATTTATCTACTTGCATGCTTTCAAACAGCTAGATTGGCAGGAGCTGGGGCGAGGATGGGAGTTCACCCTATGGCATGTCATTCAAACCTGGATTGCTGGCTTTCCAGCTGACAAGCCCAGCGTCTTAACTGCTGAGCCACCATGCCACGCAATTTAGTCATAGGATTAAAAAAAAAAAGATGGCTCATTAGAATTAAAGAGACTGCTGAGTTGTGCAATAGAGCAAATGCATAATTTTATGGGAAAAAGGAATAAGTGGGTGCAAAAATATTTTTGCCAATTCTTGAGTGCTTTCTTGTTTCTCATTTCAGATAAATGATTATACCTACTCCATGGGAATGTTTCCTTGGGGTTATATTTTCCAATATTCATGATGTCTATCTACTGAGTGTTTTCCTGGTTTACTTGATCAACAGTATTTTCTCAGTTAATTAATTCCAGAATCTCTTAAACAATGTCTCTTCTAATTCCCAGAGTATATATGATCTTCTACAGCTGTATAACCGTTCTGAATTAAAATCAATTCAAGAAGCCTTTAAATGAATCGTTGCATAATTTTTCTGTGGTGCTACAAAAATATTTTTTTGTTTTCCTACAAAAGACAACCTCATTCAAACCAGTTTGAAACAGAGATTCTGAATTAGAATAAGGAAAAGGAATTCTATATCCTGTACAAACGCCCATGGGTCTTTCTGGACATATATTTAAATAAATTATATTTTTGAACATAGAAATGCATTGCAGCTGAGAAGTCCAAATTCTGATGAAGCTACCTTTTAATCTGGTTTTTTGTTTTTTTAGAAGATAGAGATCAAGTTAATTTGTACTGGAATTTACAAAGAAGTTTGAATTAGTTTTGTTCAAAAGTTGAATATAAATAGATATATCACCTCTCAAACATTGGGCACAAACAAATTTGTAAATTTTTTCCCCAACTAAACTACTATATAAAGGCATTTCTTGATTACAGACATGTAATATGAAAAATGAATAATGTCTAATTAAAAACTGTTGTATTGTTGTTCAATATACTGTATAATCATTAGGTTTTATCAGGTATTTGATGTTAGCTCCCAGGCTTTCATCCCTGGACAGATATACACAGATAGACATAGAGTATCTACTGTTTGACCTTCATGGTGAATAAAATCCATATTTGGAAATCATAAGATAAATACTATCCTGTGATTAATTTTATTGATATGCAAATTTCATTGTAGAAAGCTTTACAATCCATGCTTATGCATATATATGTGAGTATTTATGCATACACACACACACACACACACACACACACACACACACACACACGGCAATAATGAGGCCCATCTTCTTTCATTATAGATATTCAAACTGAGCTTTGCAAAGTCACATTCTTGAAGGTTGTGACTGATGCTTACAGGAATACAGCTTTGAAACAATTAATGAGCTCTGTGCCGAGGATTAAGCCTGGACAATAAAAAATAATTAGGTATTTGAAGCAAATCTTAACTGTATCAAAGCCAGGAGAAGCTCCCACATTTTACACTGCAGTTTAGAGGTAAGCAGAAAATTCTGATAATCTAGTTTGGAAATGATTATTTGCATAATTGTGATATCATTTTAGTCATCTGGGAATTTCACAAATATTTCCACAGTTGTAGAATCTTCTCTAAATACTCAACTTGCCTGAAGTCTTAACTTGTCCTTAAAGACTTTTCATTCTACCAAGCTTTCTTAATTGATTGCATTATAACTATATGAAATATACACAAATAGAGCAACAAAGATGATTAGGGGACTGGAGCAGTGGTGGGATTCAATTTTTTTAACAACCGGTTCTGTGGGCTTGGCTTAGTTGGGGTGTGTGGCTTGGTGGTCATGTGACTGGGTGGGCGTGGCTAGCTGGTCATGTGACCGGGTGGGCGTGGCTGGCTGGTCATGTGACCGGGTGGGCGTGGCTATGTGCATAGGGACTACTCAGAGGGCTGAAAAAAGTTATTTCTGACTGGTCCTCGCACTTATGACCATCCTCACATTTATGCCTGTTGCGGCATTCTTAACAACGGTGACAGACATTTCACCACTACTTCTCTTCACCACGGTGACAAGATAGGGCACAAAACGTAAAATGTGAGGACAGTCGTAAGTTCAAGGACTGGTCAAAAGTGCAAGGACTGGTCAAAAATAACTTTTTCAGCCTTCTGACTAGTCCATATGCACATAGGGACTATTCAGAGGGCTGAAAAGAGTCATTTCTGACTGGTCCTCACATTTTTGACTGATCCTCGCACTTATGACCTTCCTCACATTTATGCCCGTTGCAGCATTCTTAACAACTGTGTCAGTCATTTCACCACTACTTGTCTTCACCATGGTGACAAGATAGGGCGCAAAACGTAAAATGTGAGGACAGTCGTAAGTTCAAGGACTGGTCAAAAGTGCGAGGACCAGTCAAAAATAACTTTTTCAGCTCTCTGAGAAGTCCATATGGACAATAGGACTACCCAGAGGGCTGAAAAAAATGATTTCTGACAGATCTTCGCACTTTTGAACAGTCCTCACCCTTATGACTGGTCATCATTTATGCCCATTGTAGCATTCTTAACAACCGTGTCACTCATTTCACAACTGCTTGTCTTCACCATGGTGACAAGATAAGGCAAAAAACGTAAAATGTGAGGACAGTCGTAAGTTCGAGGAGTGGTCAAAAGTGTGAGGACCAGTGAAAAATAACTTTTTCAGCCCTCTGAGTAATCCATATGCAGAAAAGGATACAGCAATAGAGAGGGATGAAGGAAGGAGAAGAGAGATGGAAGAAAGGAGAGAGAGGGAAGGAAGAGAAGGGAGGAAGCAAGGGAAGGGAAATTAGAGTAGGAGTGAGGGTAAGAGAGGGAGGAAGAGAGGAGGAGAAGGAGAAAGGAAGAGGAAGTAGGGAGGAGAAGAAGCGGGGGGGAAGAAAGTAAGAAGGAAAGAAAAGAGACAAGTGGTAGGTTTGAGGAGAAAGATTGCTGTACAGTAAAAAAGATGAAATGGAAGAAAGGCAACCCCAAACAAATATAAAGATATTAAGATAAAGAATGAATTGTTAAACTTTAAAGAACAAAAGAGAACAAATAGCAATAAATAGCAATAATTAGAAACACACATACAAACATACAATTTATTTTCTTTGAACAGAGTATTTGGCCGGTTCACAAATTTAAACAGTGTTTAGTCATTTCAATTAAATTTATAATTTCTATATTTCCTTTTTGCCATATTTATTCCTTATCTATTTTTTAAAAAAACCAATATTACCTTTCATCCTCATCTCTAATCTTAATCAAATTCAATTTTTCCCTTCTATTCTATATTATACCCCTTCCCATTGTCATCTATTTTTATATCCATCCTCACATTGGTTAATTATGTAATATTACAGTTGTTTAATATAAAGTCAACATTTTAATATAAATCAATTAATTATATAACTATCTTTTTTGTATATTAATCAATATGAATATGAATATTCCAATTATTTCCATGCAATCCAATTTCTTACAAATCAATTAATTATATTTACCAATAATAATAAACCAAATAATTTCCCCCATATATTCCTCCAAACCACAACTTAACCATTTCTGCTTTCAACACAATATACAATTAGTAGTATCTCAATTATTACAATTCCCTAGTTAAATAGAGCTTTTTTTCTTTTATGTTTTAAAATCTTGAACTCTTCTCTTTTTCCCTAAATTTCCCATTGTTTGCACCTACCTTTTTTTGGTGAGGAAAAAGAAAAGAAATCTGCCTGCCTAATTTTCCAACGTTGCAGGAAACAGCAAAGCCAACAGCCTGCTTTACTTTCAGTTTCGTTTTTCAGCATAGCTATGGGAAAAAAAATCTGCTCCAGCACTCTTTGCAAGCAAGCAGCAGAGCCCTGAGCAGAACAGCTGAGAGCAAATCAGCTGAGAGTCGGGAGGCCAATCAACGGGCTAATTAGCCTATGCTGAAGCTCCGCGGGCCAATAAAATTATAAAAAAACACCAAACCGTTTGTTAAATTGCTGGATCGCCTGCCCCTCGCCCACCACTATTTATTGGCAATAAATAGTGGTACGGATGGGCAGGGTAAGGGGCAGGGTGAGCCAGCAATTTAACAAACGGTTCAGCCGAACCGCCTAGAACCGGCAGAATCCCACCACTAGACTGAAGGCTAAAACATATAAAGAATTGTTGCTGGAATTGGGTATGTCTAGTTTAATGAAAAGAAGGACTAGGGATGACATGATAGCAGTGTTTCAATATCTCAGGGGCTGCCACAAAGAAGAGGGAGTCAGGTTATTCTCCAAAGCACCAAGAACAATGGATGGAAACTAATCAAGGAGAGAAGCAACCTAAAACTAAGAAGAAATTTCCTGACAGTTAAAACAATTAATCAAAGTAATAACTTGCTTCCAGAAGTTGTGAATGCTCCAACGCTGGAAGCTTTTAAGAAGAGATTGGACAACCATTTGTCTGAAATGGTATAGGTTTCCTGCCTAGGCAGGGGGTTGGACTAGAAGATCTTCCAACTCACAGACAAGGCAACAAATCACAATAACTGACAGGCTAACATCACCTCCCACTGATAAGCAAGCTAGGAGGGAGTAAACAGTAGGAATCAAGCCTCCATCATCAAGCATGATGACAGCAAAAACAACATAGCTGATTACAAGTGGGAGTCAGCTGGAAGGGCCTATTACACGCGCAAGGGCTAAATTGATTAATGGCATATAAAGGCAGAGATCTCTGTAATGATAGTTTAATACTCTGACGATGTCAGCAGATGGCTAACGAAAGCTTAGTAAAATACAATTTTAATTCTTTTAAAATTTTAAAATCTTAAAGTTCCGGAGTTCGTAGTATGTCTGCTTCTTTTTTTACTAATATACCTGGAACTCGTATTTTTAGAATAGTTTGTAATAAAAATAGTTTGTAATAAAAAAAAGTTTGGTGTGTTCAGCTTCGTGCTTGTGCGAGCAAAACGTGATTGGAGATGCCGATCAGTATAAATACTGGTGGGGAGGTGGGAGTGTTGGCTTTGTTGTTGTAAGTGGGTTGGTTGGCTGTGTTGTTACATCTTGATTAGTAGATGGAGTTGATGTTTGCAGATTAGTCGACTGTTTCGTAACATCCTGTGTGGCCGAGGTCCTAGCTGTGTGCCCATTAGCCTTTTGTGTTGTAACGACCTGGGTAATCGGTTGTGGGTAGCATCCTGAGCTCTAGTGTTGTGACATCCTGAGTCCTGTGCTGCAACATCCTGGGTAGTTGGCTGTGTTGTAACATCCTGAGCTTTAGTGTTGTAACATCCTGAGTTCTGTGATGTATTGTCTTGAGCAGATGACTGTGATGCAACATCCGGGGCTTTGGTTTGGCTCCGAGTCTGAGGTCTTGTCATGTGCTCATGGCGTATGTTAGTTTGCTTTGTGTGGGGATCGGAGGGGGGCCGCAGCCCCTATTCTCTTGTTGAAGTGTTCAGTGAACCCTAACCCTAACCCTAACCCCACACAAAGCAAACTAACACACGCCATGAGGACACGACAAGACCTCAGACTCTCTGCCCTAATGATTTCTTCCAACAACCAGTTCACCAAACTGCTCAGAAAGTTAACAACTGGTTCTCCCGAAGTGGTGTGAATTGGCTGAATCCCACCACTGCATCAACCCCATCTCAAGACTCACAGCATCACCAGGAAGGAATGTCCCAGATCATAGACCAGGTCTGTGATTAGCCCTGGGGACCAGAGAGACTAGTACTGTATAGATGATGTTTGAAAACTTGAAAATGAGTTGAGGTTACTGAAGTATGCTAAGAACAACAAAATTAATTTCATGAGATATGTTGGGGGGGGGGGGAAGGATCGTATACATCAGCTGCTCAATAATACAGAAAAAGAACCCTGAAAAATAACAAAGAAAATGCAGAATTATTCAATTCTTATTTTGTTACAGTCTTCTCCAATGAGGCTTAATTTTTTCATCAGGTAGCTGATGAATAAATATATACATTTTGAATAAATTATAAATAAATAATTTATAATTTGAAATAATTATGATGACAATAACAATAATAAGAAGGTACTTGGTTGATACCTAGGACACTGGCAGCAACCTGTATCAACCATTAGCACCAGTCAATGGTATTTGTGATGCATTTTTGAATGTTAAGTTGACTGAGTTTCATGTTTAATGAATCAAGTATATAATAATAATAATATCCAGAGTGAAGAGACAGCATAGAAACTTGAGACTGATAGTATCCTGAAGAAACTTGCTGATGGCCTGGCCTGATGTATTATACATATCTTGTATTTGTGTGTATTTTATGTTACTGTGTTTCCCCGAAAAAAAGACCTAACTGGAAAATAAGACTTAATGCGTCTTTTGGAGCAAAAATTACTATAAGACTTAGTCTTATTTTCAGGAAAACATGGCATCTTTGGGACATCTTGGCAAAATGATGGAATGTCAAGTAACTGGAAGAAGTCAAAAGGGGGAAAACATAAGTAGAGGAAACTACAGACCTGTCAGTTGATATTAATACTTGGGAAGATTCTAAAACAGGCGGTAAAGAGATCAGCCCACAAGCACCATGAAAACAATGTGGTAATTATCAGAAATCAGCATGGATTTCCCTAGTAAAAAGTTGATCAGCTTAATATTGTTTTATTTGTATTGGGTGTTTTGATTAGTAGAGTGTGAGAATGCTGCAGATGTCCCGAAGCTCAATTTCAGCAAAGCATTTGACAAAGTGCCCTGGGACATCCTGGTTAGTAAGTTAGTTAAGTTAGGCTAAATGGCAGAACAGTTAAAAGGATCTTCGTAAGTTTGAAGTGAGTTATTGAAAGGGATGCTACAGTCTTGAATCATGAGTCTTATCCTCTTCAATATTTTTATGTGATTTGAATTAAAAACATGGAGGAAATCCTATTCAAATCTGCAAATATCACCAAATTAGGGAAGATAGCTAATGCTCCGGAAGACAAAGGGGAAAAAAACCCCCCAATCTTGATAATATGTTGAACCCAACATAAAGAAATTTAACAGAGACCAATGCAAACTTCTTCAAAGTTCAAAAGAAAAATCAAATGAATAGAGAAAAGACGGAGATGCCCTGTAGTAGTGAAAAAGATTGTGGAAAAGAAGTACTATAAATCAGCAATGTGATAGAGCTGCAAAAAGGCAAATGCAATGTTAGAACGTGACACTTTAAGAAGGAATTCAGACTAACAAAAAGTTTCAAGAAAAGGCAATAAGCATGAGCGGGTACTCAAAACTAAGTCTTATGAAGAATGGTTGAAGGAAATGGGAATGCTTTGTCACAAGAAGGAAAGATTGATGTGGCATAAAATAGAATTCTCCTGATACCTGGAATAATGTCACACTGTGTCATTCCAGAGTAGAGGATGTGGAATCATAAATTTGTTCTAGATATTAAATGTTAGGAAGCAAACATTTTCTAACAGTCAGATAAGTTCAGCAATGAAAAGCAATGATCTAGAGATATAGGCTACAGGTAGTCCTCGACTTACAACTGCAATTGAGCCCACATTTTCTGTTGCTAAGTGAGACAGTAAGTAACCTTTGCCCCATTTTATGACCTTGACTGCCATAGTTGTTAAGTGAGCAACACAGTTGTAAAGTGAATAGGGGCTTCTCCATTGACTTTGCTGGTCAAAAGATTGCCAAAGTTGATCCCATGATCCCGGGACACTGGAGCTGTCATAAATGCATGCCATTTGCCAGGAGTCTGAATTTCGAACACGTGACTATGTGAATGCTGCAACCAATTTGTGAAAAATGGTCATAAGTCCCTTTTTTTCACTGCTGTTGTAACTTCAAATGGTCACTAAATGAATATCTTAAAATGGAGGCTAGACAACCATTTCTTGTCAGGATGGATTCTTTGATTTTTTGGGGAAAACTTCTAAGAAATCAGTCTTCTGACTATGATGTTGCTTGTTTGAATGCTTCTAGCTTTTCTCAAATTCTTTTCACTTCATATGCCTTGTTTGCAAAGAAATTGCAACCATGTCTTCTGACAAAGGAGCAGTGAATTGTGAACCATGTTTTAAGATACCCAGACTTTAAGGATAATGCACTCACTCTTCCCTCACAGTGGTCAGGAAATACAATTTGTATTTCAGAGTAGCTTTCCTGGCATTATAAACCTGCCTGTGGGTGAATCCTTATTAAGCTTCTAAAGAACTGCCATGTTTCTTAGAACAGGATTTATCCACTGTCAGTAATAAAGAAGCAAGATTTTGATATCATAGAAGCGAAGGCTGAAGATCTGCAGGGAAAAAAAATCAATCAGTGGATGAAAATCCCCAAAGAGTTACCATCTTCAACTTAATTCAGTCAGCTTTCTAACTGGGTCAAAATGTTATCTAATACGTATAAATTGATCGGCTTCTCTCAATGTTCTGGATGAAGAGCAATTGACATAGTGACATAAAGCCAGGTTGTGTGAATTGGTTGCATTAAGTTCCCAGGAAATAATTTTTCTTCCTTGCTATTAACAATTTCCTTTATTTCACTAAGCTGTTATAGATACATATTTTTTTAAACCAAAGATGATAAAACATTACTGGTTTTGTGCTGGTTAAAATAATCCTTATAATGAATACAATACAATACAATACAATACAATACAATACAATACAATACAATACAATACAATACAATACAATACAATACAATACAATACAATACTCTTTGTTGGCCAGGTGTGATTGGACACACAAGGAATTTGTCTCCGGTGCATAAGTGTACACACAAAAAACAAAGTAATATAATAATAAAATACCAACATTAGAAGGATAATAGTAATACACCCCTACTACATGGGTAAATATCCTTAGACATAAGACAGTGCTGTGGGAATTAGTTATTCAGCAGAGTGATGGCATGAGGGAAAAGAGTGTCCAGTTGGTTTGTCCAGTTGGTTTGCCATGCAATGCCCTATAGTGACATCTTGAGGGAAGGAGGTGAACCAGTTTATGTCCAGGATGTGAGGAGTCTGTAGATATTTTCTCAGCTCTCTTTCTGGCCCGTGCAGTATACAGATCCTCGATGGAAGGGAGGTTGGTTGCAATTGTTTTTTTTTTCTGCAAGCCTAACTATCCATCGAAGTCTGTACCTGTCCTGTTTGTTGCTGTACCAAAACAAGACAGTTATAGAAGAACAAATGACAGATTCAATAATTTCTCTGTAGAATTGTGTCAGCAGCTCCTTGGGCACTTTGAGCTTTCTGAGTTGACACAGGAAGTATATTTTTTGTTGTGCCTTTTTAATGATGGCTCTAATGTATAGATGTATGTATATAATGAATAATTTCTCACCTTTTGGTAGAGTTGCCATACATTCCCTCATCTTCTTATTTTTCCCATGGCAGCTAACACTAGAGTCACTGCTATGAGATGGGTGGCCACATAAATTATTGAAATAAATAAGATAAATAATAAACCCTATTGGTTTAGTTTGTATCTGCAGTGGTTGCCTACACAACTATAGGAAAACCTGGACTTTTGTTAATTATAGTATTGATTGCAGGGCAAAAAATGGACAGAATAATATCTGGGACCAATTTTTTTTCAGTATGTTCAGCAAATAACTTTTTCATGTTCAGTGAAGGACTATTGATGCCTGGCAATTTAATACTTGAAATATAAACCTTTCTGAACACATAGATATAAGCCTCATCCTGTGACTCTATTTAGTCTTTCCCAGAAGCAATGTTGTATACAGGTAATCCTTGATTTAGAACAGTTCATACTTATGACCATTGCAGCATCCCCATGGTAATGTGATCAAAATTCAGATGTTTGGTAACTGATTCATATTTACAACGGTTTTGTGTCCTGGGGTCATATGATCACCTTTTGTAACCTTCTGACAAGCAAAATTAATGGAGAAGCCACATTCACTTAACAACCATGTTAGTAACTTAACAATTGCCATGATTCATTCAACAACTGGGGCAAGAAAAGTCATAAAATGGGATTCACTTAACAAATGTCTCATTTAGCAACAGAAATTGGGGGCTCAATTGTGGTTGTAAGTAAAGAACTACTTGTATTAGACATATTTTCCTCATTGTTTTGCCTCCAAATTTTAAATTCCTTTACTGCTTTCTTACTGCACTATAATATTCCAGATTTTAAAAATATAGTTAAAAGAAAAACAGATGAAAAAGAGTTTTTATCTATAGAATTAATGAATTGTTTCAAAGTATAGTAACTATTTTCAGTTTATGAGAATCTCTCTCTGGAGTAGCATCATACAGTTTTGAGTATTAGATGACAGTTTGTGATGTGATATAAATTATACATTTACTGGATAAAGTTATAAAATAACTCCAGGAGCAGATAGTCATAAAGGTTGTTATGGTTTTAAATTGATTTTTAGAGGAAACATTTACATTAAAAATTAAAGGGAAATATTTGTAGATTTTAACATTTAATTTATAGATGTTCTGATCTCCTTATGAAGTAGAATATTTATAATGAATGATCACCTTCATCTTAAAAAATGCACAATGTAAACTTTATACTAATTAAGAAAAGTATCCAAAATAGAAAATAGAAAAGAATCAATAAAGAATGCAACCAAAGGAGGAAATGTATATAATTAATTGCTTAAAAAAGAATAAAGCACTGTTCCACTGAAAGTTTTGTAGATAATGGAATACTATTTAGGTGAGAAATAACCTTAAAAAGACAAGGACACCATTAAAGGAAAAAAATGAAGAAGGGATGAGAAAGCAGTAATGGTTTTCTCAAAGTTCTAACTGGTGTATGGAACATCAAGAAATAGAAATTTTCTCTAGGTCAGCTTAATAATAGGGGTAGAGACATCATGCTCATCCTTATTCTTCCTCCTTGCCTGGAAACTTACAGGCTTCTACAGTGCCCGTAAAAGGCAAATTTTCAGAGCTATGTAGGTATGCACTGTGGATTTCTCTAGAATTTGCTTCAGAGTACTTAGGAGTGCAATCGTAGCCTCTCTCTGCAGTTCTTTAAACCAGCTATGTCTTTTTTTTCATATTCAAGTGACTGCCACATGGAAAAGTAGGGTCCAAGAAGCAAAATGCTTAAAGCATCCATTGCTTAAAGCATCTGTTTCATCCCTTAAAGCCATTGTGCAGCTCTAACAATAGAGGTCCTAGCGTTTTCCACTTTTGAAGTCTGGAGATTGATAAACTGTGCAAAACCAGGTGTAACCGTTAGTTTGATGGAAGGCATGTACTCCTTACCTGGGCAAACGTGGAGAGCCTTTTCCTAGTTCATATTCCCCCCAAGGAAAAAAGATGTTTCCCCCTTTCATTGGCTATAGTCATCGTCTATAATTAACTGTTGTCCACACTGGGAAATGATGCTGCTCCTTTGAGAATATTTCATCCATACCTTCAATGGATCTCCCTATCTGTTCAAAATATGTGAATCAGAAGACTTTATAGAACTTGGGGAGTTACCTTTGTTGAAATGTATCTGCATATAAGTAGCCTGGGTTGGGCTGTTTGGCTGAGCTCCAAGCTCGGCAATTTGGTTGCAAACATTTTGTCACCATTCGAGGCGACATCGTCAGTGCGCTTTGAATTGTGCTTGCCTGTCAGTTACCTTTGTCCTAGACCAGATATTGCTGTAAAGAGTTGCACTGAGTACCTCCCTCTCCTTTCTTTCCTTCTTTTTGTATATGGGAAATAGATTATATGGCATTTATATTTATCCCAAAATGCATTTAACCTGTACAAAACACATACACCCCAGAAAAAGCCAAAAGAAACCATTTGCACAGAATAATTTTCAATAAGTAATAGAGCATGTATCTTGGGAACACTTTCTATATCAGTAATTATCATCTGAAATACCCCTGACAGAACTGTACAAAGGCACCACCAAAAGCTAAATAAGGCAAACAGCTTGAGAAAGAGTGTGTGTGTGTGTGTGTGTGTGTGTGTGTGTGTGCACGCACGCGCACGCGCTTGAACGCAAGATATAAAGAAACACACATTATCTTGACCAGAGTTACCAGCAGGCCACCTCAAGGTGTGTCTCCCAATTGCGAACTAATGTCAGCCACCAAGGGTCTCTATGATTTTGGAATGATCTCAATGGATGTATCTTTGGAAATAGATGGCATTTTCTTATTTGGGAAAATTAAGCTATTTATGCTTAACGGCCTTTGTGAGACAAAGCGTTGAGGGTATATCATTATTTGTTTCCCACTTCTTCAAATAGTGAGATGTTCCTGAGACAATGCTACCCGATTTTTGTCTATGAGGAGAGGTACTTAGGGTGGCTGTGCAATTCTTACCTGACTAGTACAAAGAAGAAGGTAGTGCAGCAATAGGGCCCCACCTCTCCACCTCTGTGGGAGCACCCGCCCTCTGGAACGAGCTACCTCCCGGAATACGGCTGATTCCGGATCTCCGCACTTTCCGTAAGGCCCTGAAGACCTTTTTATTTCAGCAAGCCGGCCTGGCCTGAATAGGTTTTATGGGTTAGTTTTTAATTGTATAGCTTGGGGTTTTAAATTGAGAGGCCGATTAATTTAATTTATTTTTAGTTATCTTAACTTTTATATTGTATGTTATTTTAATTTTCGGCTGTTCACCACCCTGAGTCCCTTCGGGGAGAAGGGCGGGATATAAATTTAATAAATAAATAAATAAATAAATAATTAAATAAATAAATAAATAAATAAATAAATAAATAAATAAATAAATAAATAAATAAATAAATAATAAAACCATCATATTGAGAACCAATGCCACATAATGCCTAGAGTAGTGTTTCTCAATCTCAGCAACTTTAAACTGTGTGGATTTCAACTCCCAGAATTCCTCAGCCACCTATACTGGCTGTGGAATTCTGGGAGTTCACAAGTTGCTGAGGTTGTGAAACACTGGCCTAGAGAGTGTAAGAGTAAATCCAGAGACATCCAGATTCAATCCCCCCACTCAATGGAGAGAGTCTCAATGGATGACTGTGGAGGGGTCAGTCAGAATTTGAACATAATATGATGGGTTCATTCCCAGAATGACTACCATGGTAAACAGGGCTATCATAATGAACCCATCATATTTTGTTCAAATTCCAAATATGCCTTTGCAAAATTTGCATATTTACCCCTACCTTAACATTTTCCCCAAAGTAAGCTAATCTTCACCAACCAATAATTCATTCATTCATTCAGTCAGTCAGTCAGTCACATAAAGGCATTATTTGAGAAAGCTGCCATCTTTAATGCGCCACAGAGAGGTTAGTACATGGCATGAATTACTAACATTAATCTCACTTGTTGTTAACCATTCAGCAAAAGGGAGAATACAGACAGTCATAGGTTAATGAGCCCATTTAATATAATGCAGCTTCTGAAGAGTTCTGTTCCTGAAGAGAGAAAGTTCTTATGAATCTTGAGGAATTGGATCATTCCTAACTCCTGTATGAAATTGGATCAGCCTAGTGGTGGAATTCAATTTTTTTTACTACCGGTTCTGTGGGTGTGGCTTGGTGGGCGTGGTGTGGTGTGGCTTGGTGGTCATGGTTTGGTGAGCGCGGCAGAGGAAGGATACTGTAAAATCTCCATTTTCACCCCACTCCAGGGGAAGGATACTTCAAAATCCCCATTCCCACCCCACTCTGGGGCCAGCCAGAGGTGGTATTTGCCGGTTCTCTGAACTACTCAAAATTTCTGCTACCGGTTCTCCAGAATCTGACAGAACCTGCTGAATAGCACCTCTGGATCAGCCTTCTTTTTCTGCTATGTTAATCAGTTCATAACCATGCAGTATCTAATAAAGATATACATATATATGCATTCACAGCTGTATTTTGACAGGGAATGCACATTTAATATGTACTTAAATATGGATTTCAATGCAAAAAATAGAACAAGACAACTAGGAATTTGCAGATGAATATGAAAATGGAATGGAATATTAACTAAAAATCCATGAAGTAACAGTCACAGAGATGAAAAGGATGGATTTGTCCAGTATTGCAGAGGGCATAAAGCCTCACATATCATGCCCCTGGCACTTGGTTTGATATGTACCACAAATGCCCTTCATTTTTCAAAATAAATAAATAAATAACATGTCAAAATGATCAATTGAAAAATTAATCTAGAGGATTGCCCTGACTATATTTTCAAGAAAAAGCATCAGTTAAATTTTTGACCATCAGATACCATATATGACTTTCATATTAACAAGAATTTAACATTTGATATCATCAAAGGATTTTAGCATTTTTCTATTTCTCTTCTAAGAAAAGACAACACAAAAGATACACAATCAATATTATGAATATGAAGGGATAGTGTAAGAATTCTTCTGGATTAGACTCAGCTTCTCTATCTGAGTGCCTATTACTTTTTCTTCTTGTTATTAGAGACAGAAAGAAATATGATGAGGGATTCATTTGGTAATTTTCAGGTCCATTGGAAAAATTTAATGAAAAGTTGTCATAATCTCAGCCACTGAATCATGGTGCACACTTGATATTATCAAAGGATTTTAGCACTTTGGGAGGTATGAACCAGGGGTGAAATGCTCCCAGTTCAGACCGGCTCGGGCGAGTAGGTAGCGATAGCAGCGGGCAGTTCAGAGAACAGGTAGCAAAAATCCCTGCCCCCGCCCCCCATGCCCAGCTGAGCCGTGCGATCATCAGAGCCTTTCTTTCCTTTTAAATGGCTCTGACGAGCCAAGCTCTGACGATTCCAGCTGAGTTGCCTGCTAAGCAGGCAACTCAGCTTGGATCGTCAGACCCATTTAAAAGAAAAAAAGTTTCTTTTTTTCTCCCCCCCCCCCCCCCACCCCCAGCCTCCAGCTTGCTTACCTTAGCTGCTGGTCGCAACGCCTGCCTTGCTTCGCTTGCTGTAATACCTGAAATCCATTGCATCAGCAAGCAACTGAATCTCCCTGCCTGCAATCAAGCTCATCGGTGAGCAGCTCTATCTGCAACTTTAAGACTTGTGGACTTCAACTCCCAGCAAAGCTGCTGAGGAATTCTGGGAGTTGAAGTCCACAAGTCTTAAAGGTGCAAGGTTGGAGACCCCTGTTCTATTGGGTACATTTTTCCCCCTTTGGGAGCTTTAAAAAAAATAGTTAATTGGGTTTTTTTTTAGTTGTTCTTTTTTTAGATCTAGCCATTTAAAGTTTAGGAAGTTTTAAATTTAGCTGCTTTTATATAAAAATAAAAATAAATTAAAATGAAATAATATTTGTGCAGCTTTCTGAGATTTAGTGTGTTTCTGTAGTGTTTCACTCTAACTACACAAACACACAAAATCTCACAAAGCTGTATGTGGAATTTTGTATGTGTAAAGTGTGAAAGTTGGTTTTTTGGGCTTTTTGTGGCTGTGTGAGGTTCCTGCTTGTTGCAGGGGCCATTTTGGGTCTAGCACAGCTGCTTTTACATTGTGGGTGAGCCAGTTGTGTTGTGTTGTGTTGTGTTGTGTTGTGTTGTGTTGTGTTGTGTTGTGTTGTGTTGTGTGTGTGTAAAGTGTGAAAGTTGTTTTTGGGGGCTTTTTGTGGCTGTGTGAGGTTCCTGCTTGTTTCAGGGGCCATTTTGGGTCTAGCACAGCTGCTTTTACATTGTGGGTGAGCCAGTTGTGTTGTGTTGTGTTGTGTTGTGTGTGTGTAAAGTGTGAAAGTTGTTTTTTTGGGCTTTTTGTGGCTGTGTGAGGTTCCTGCTTGTTGCGGGGCTATTTTGGGTCTAGCACAGCTGCTTTTACATTGTGGGTGAGCCAGTTGTGTTGTGTTGTGTTTTGTAGGTTAAAAAAGGGCAAAGAAGTGACATTGACTTGGCCACACCCACCCAGTCACCTTACCACCAAGCCCCGCCCACTAATTAAGCCACACCCACAGAACCGGTAGCAAAAAATTTTAGATTTCACCCCTGGTATGAACCCAGATCTATTTCATCTTATCAATCCAAGTCTCAACTCTCTATTGGGAAGCATCCAGATGGGCAGGGAGGTAGACTAAAGCATGGAGTCACTGCACAACCACTAAAGGCTTAGGACCAACCCCCCCCCTCAAGTTCTTTGAAGCTTTATCTACAGTATTTGTCCCAAGAGGAGGCTGCCAGTCTTGGGAGATTCCTGTATTATAAGCAGAACATAATAAAGTAATTAACTTGAATTCTGCATATGTGGGTCTAGTTTTTTTGTTCCTGACATTCTATATGGATAGCTAGTGTCATCATTTTGTGCTAATGTGCTTCCGCTCTGATTAATATAGTAATCTTGGTGTAAGTAAGATTGATGTAAAGTTTGTTCTGATTTTATGGAACATATTTTATCTTGCTACATTATGCTAACTAGTGCTACAATATTACTATTTTTAAATTGCCAAGTAGTTTGAGCTATTTTTTTAAAAAAAGAAAACCAGGGAAATTTTTTGGCACCAACACTTTGCTATATATCTAGCCTAAAATGGACCTACTGGCTGAGGATGAGGCACATTTCAACAAGCTCAGTGTTCCAGATTGGCAAGGACAAGGACAAATCTAGGCTATTTTAATTGATGGGGGTTTGCAAATTCTCTTTTCATTGTTATCCTCATATGAATTGTTTATATCAGTTTGTTTCAGTTTTTCCCAATTTGATGCCCTCTAGAACTCCCAGAATTCCTAGATTTGATACATCTGGAGAGCAGGAAATTAAGGAACATTATTTTATAAATTATAAGGACCTATCTGGACATAGAAAATAAAGGTGACACAAAGAGCATTGCAGTATCTTCATCTTAGGAAAAAAATGACTAAATGTATCCAGTAATTCTTCAATTTCTGTATTACATCTATAGAGGTAGTCCACACTTAGAGAACAAAATTGTCACTGGTAATTCTATCATTAAGCACTGCAGTCACTAAGCGGAAAAACACATTACTATTTACAACATGACTTCCTATTGGGTTCTTAAGTGAATCACTGCAGTTGTTAAACACACGACATCACATGACCATGAAATATTTTACTTCTAGATTCTCCATTAACACAGCTTGCCACAGCCAATAGTGAAGTACATACATGGCAAACATATTACTATGGGACACTGAAATGGTCGTAAAAGTAAAGTGGTCATAATACTGGTTTCTTTTAACACCATCAAAACTTTGAACACGCATTTAAAGAGGCAATTGGTAAGTAAGGACGATCTACCGTATGTAGGAAAGTTTAAAAATCTTGGGAGGTTTCATTCATATGATAATAATTAAGATCTACGTTGTCATTTAGTTTTTCTTACCTCAGGTATTTTGATTTTGGACCAAGCTCTCTCTCTCTCTCTCTCTCTCTCTCTCTCTCTCTCTCTCTCTCTCACACACACACACACACACACACACACACAGACGAATAAAACTATTTGTCTTATGACATAAAGTTTACTTGTGCCATTTTATGTGTTGCCTGATAATTTTCTTTTACTTGAATTGCAAGTTGGATACCCAAAATAATGGAGCTCTTGATACATTTAGATGAGATTATATTACTACCACTGTCTTTTAGAAAGGCATTTTTCATATAAACCAGGTCATTAGAAAGTGTTGTGGTCCACCAGCAGCCTGTGGAGCTGGCAGCGGAGTTGGACAGTGAGAAGGCTGGGGAGAAACGTGGGGAAGGCCCGGATGAGGGCTCTACATTGGAGGCAGAGATGGGGCCAGGACCATCTGGGAGTCCTGATGATCCTGGCCCCACGGACTCTGGAGCCCCCAGAGTCAGACATCAGAGAGGCAGAGGAACAGGAGGAGCCTGTTCCTAGTGCACACATACACAGAGCTGTCAGAAGGCAAGAGCAGCTAAAGCAAAAGGGATGACTTGGGAATAAGGCCAGGAGATGATTGGCCCCTCCCATAGGGCTTAAAAGAAAACAAAGGCACTTGGGCTTTTTTGCAGGAAAGCAACATGCTAACTCTGTTTCCAGTCGGCATCTCTTGTTTGTTTCTAAACTTCGTGGGGCTTTGCCAAGTAAGGCCTTTGGCAGGGTGTCAAAGAAGATAAAGGTTGGTGATTATCCCGAAGGACTTCTTCCGAAGGACTTGTTTTGCAACTAATTGGGACTCAGCTGGGAATGAACATAATTCTCAGCTGTTACAATAAAATAGGTTTGTTTGGGACTAATTGTGTCTTGTAATTGTGCCTAGTAAGCCTAGGTCACAACAGAAAGAGAAACCAAGCATTCAGTGAAGGATGCTGAAGAAAATTATGAACCTCTGAAGATAACCATGAATAATGAAGGGAGACATTGCAGCCTAAAAATATACTGTAAAAGCCCATTCACAGAAATACTCAGGAATGACTATTGTGCATTAATAACAAGGAGACCTAATGAGATTTCTTCCACAGACTAAATCGCCCAGTCTTCCTAAATAACACATGCATCCTTTTCAGATGCTTCCTCCAACAGCAGAGAGAGAGAGAGAGGAAATCCATACATATTCTGGGGCTACCCTTAAACCCTCCTAGCATATCTACCCCAAATCTTACACTTGTATAGACGAGGTTGATACTCAGCCAGCCAAAGACTTTTGAAGTCCCCTTCACACCTTCTGCATGACAAAGGAAAGAGTTATGGCTTTGTTTGAGCCCATTCTGGGAAGAATGACTGGGGATGTTTTTGTTCTGGAATGATGGACTTTTAAAATGCCTTTGTGATGATATACTGCTGATCTAAATGCATTAGAAATACATATTAAAGTTCCTTGAGGATCAACATTGGGATATGTGGACAACCAGCAATGCCAGATTGATTCTTCTGCCTTCATCAGAAGGAATCATTAATGTGAAGAGCCAGGAAGGGTTTGGATTCTCCCACTGACTGGAAAACAGTGAGCTATTAGAATTGGGGAACAGTAGCAAGTACTAATTTATTTAATATTTCCATTCCTATTAATTTATGATCAATGGGAGGATAATGTTATGAATGATAAATGAGTACTGTGATGTCATTGTAAGGTTAACTGCTTAAGCCATAGAAGATGATTATTTATTATTATTATTATTATTATTATTATTATTATTATTATTATTATTATTTCTTCTCCTCCTCCTCCTCCTTCTCGCTAGCTTGAGATGATGGGATTTGTATTTCTAACATATCTGCTAGGTATCATTTTGGGAAAAGCCATTCAAGACTTAACACTGGATCAACAAGTGCTGGAAAGGGTAACATTTTTTTGGTTTACTGTTTACTAAGTGTAGAAATTAATAATTGTATAATCTTGGAATTGGCCTTAAAGCGATCTGTGGGATGACACCTGAAATTTCTTATATAAATTTAAATGTGTGTCTTGACCCATCCCTCACATAACATGCTGTGATTATAGGCAGATATAGCTACTCTATTTCTAGCTGTTGCATTTATCCAAAGGCCAAGCATCTTCAGAAGAAAAACTAGGGCATTTATACTTAGCAACCAATTACTAATACAATTAATTCAGCCTAAATGCAATAATTAGGCTCAGCATGGCACACGTTAAGTCATCTAATCATTACATAATATAAATCAACTGTATGTTGGTTCAGACTTATGCTTCAAAAAAAGAAATCTGGAACAAGCTTAGACAGATATGTGCCTGCTCAGGAATGAGCAATAATATTTTAATATTCAGAAAACAAATCTGAAATGATCACATAGAACAGTTTATCACACTTTAGTAGAACATGTATCATAGTATATTCAGTAGACATTAAAACAAAACAATAAATAATGAATCCAATAAATTGGTCTAATAAATCATAATGAGGGCAACAATATAATATTTTAAGACTTGTATTATACACCAGAATTGGTCTAGGCTGGAAACCATGAGCTCTAATTCTGCCTTAGGCACAAAGCCAGATGGATAATTTGGGGCCAGTCATCGTCTTTTACTCTAGGAAAAAGACAACGGTAACCAATTTCTCAAAAGTATTGCTAAAAACACTGGATGGACTCATCCACATAATTGCCAGGGAACACAATAAAGACCATAAAATAAGGTGAAAAAGGAAGCACAATAAAGCTAATAGATTGGAATGTATGGAATCTAAACAAAAAGAATAGCAAGAAGGCATGTGTAATAATAATAATAATTAATAATAATAATAATAATAATAATAATAATAATAACAACAACAACAACAACAACAACAACAACAATAATGCTAGAAATGTTGAAGATTTGGCCCCAGAGACAAATATTAAGAAAATAAAGGGTAAGAATTTAGAGTGAATGTTTTCTGCAAGCAAAGGGAATAAAAATGTAATTATTCTTTAAAGAAAAAAGAAGACTTCCCGTGCTCAAAATCAAACAAACTGCCCATTTATTGATATTTATTTTTTCAAATATTTCTGGTTGCATGCCAATCAGTGAACAGTGGGAAAATACATTGTAACATTTAGTTTGCCATTCAAAATATATTTGCACAGTCTCTTTAGCCAATAAGAATGAAATGTTTGAGAATTTCAAACTGTATTGTATTTATATAGAAAAATTGTTCCACAGAAAAACAAAGAGATTATACTTGATGAGGAGAAAGAATATTACACCTGGGAATTTTGGGGAAAATAAGAACAATAAAGGCATACAACCTGAAAAGCAAATTAAATCAGAGCCCTGAACAAAACTCAATTACAGAAAGAATCAATCAAAACCTGCTAAGCATTGCTATTGCTTGATGCAGGGTTAGTAGACAATTTCAGAAGAGAAACACTCAACAGAACTGCTTCTTTGCCAACAAAAGGTGCAGATAAAACCCCATATAAGTTATGACATGGGAACAAAACTAATGCCTTACACCTAAAGATATTTGGATGTAGTTTATGCATAGATCCTTAAAGAAAAAAGAATAAATGAAATTGTAAAACCCAGCTAGGAATAATGTTGAGCTATCAAACAGCTCAAGCTAGTTCTCGACTTACAACCATTGATTTAGTGACTTTTCAAGGTGACTAAAAAGTGCCTTTCATGACACTGAAAAAAGTGATTATGACTTTTTTCACATTTACGACTGTTGCAGCCTTAGTCATGTGATCAAAATTCAGGAGTTGCAACTGATTCATATTTATGATGGTTGCAGTGTCCCAGAATCATGTGATCACATTTTGTGACCTTCTGACAAGCAAAGTCTCACTTAACAACCTTATTACTAACTTAACAACTGCAGTAATTCATTTAGCAAGTGGCAAAAAGGTTATAAAATGGGATCACTGACCAACAAGTTATGGATTAAGGAAGTTTAATAACCCCAAAAACATTCTTTATAAGCACCGAACTTAATGAATTTGAACAAGAATAAAAATATTGAAAATGAAAGATTTGAAATTAAAAATGTAAATTGTAGTACAAAAGTAGTACAAGAGCAAGCCAACATAAAAATTAATCTGAATGCAGCAAATGGAAATTCTAAACAACCAGTTCAAAATAATGAAGCAAAACCACAATTGTCTGAATATCAACAAACAGAAAACTTTCTGGAATGTATGAAAGAAACTGTAAAACCAAAATTACTTTAAATTGTAAGACCCCTAAACCTGGGTGATTTCAAAATACATTGTTCAATATTTGGAAGCACAACAATCCAGACTCATAAATACTCCTGGATCAATAAAGAATTATTCTTAGAATTAAATCTTTTATAGATACCAAATTGCAAGAACTGGAAAAACTAGCTGAGAATACAAATAATACTTGATAACAACATAAATGAAATTGGAGATCATCAAATGACTGAAATTTTGGAAGAGCAACATCTAATTTTATAGACATCTGATTTAGATAACAATGATTAAAGACATGAAAACATTGAGGAAAAGAATGTTTAAGATCAGTTCTCTGACAGATGGGATTGTCAGAAAAATTTATTGAAGATATTAAAAGCTCAAATTATAAGGAAATCCTTTCACCATTGAAAGAGTCAAGTAGACGAGAACAATTAAAAGTTCTAAAAGTTGCTAGTTTAGTAATAAAAATATTGAAACAAATATTGATCGCTTTTAACTAGTCAACTAATTTATAACACAATGATAACATCAGAGTTGGAATACAAAGCTGCAAAACAAAAATAACAAAATTCATCATCAATATGAAAATAATTGATTGAAAAGATCAATAAGGGAAGGGAACCCTCGCACATGCCCAAGATGGCGACTCCCGATGGAGCTCCGGTTTTACGGGGGTAATGTCCTGACAGTTGGGGGTCCTTAGGGCCAATTACCCATCTATGGCCCATGGTGTGTTGAGAGGGCTGATTTGCCGATCCGATGGGAGCATTTTCGGCTCCGGAAGACCTTCTAGGAGAGCGGTTTTGTGGCTTCGCTCTCTGAAACAGCTTATAATGAGACGGGCAGTGCTGGTGGGATTTGAGTCAGCGAATTTGGGCCGATAGCTTCATGACAGCCGGCCCTACATTCATCAGAGGCTGCCGGATGGATGGCGATATACGGCTGCGATGACTGTCTGGCACCCTGGGCTGACTTCGTTAGACCCTTGGCAAGATTGGAGGTTGCCTGCAGAGGCCGGCGGTGGGCAAAATCGGTGCGGAGGAGGCCGATGGTGGTGGCAGTTTAAAATTCCAAAATGGCGCCCGAAATAGCAGTTACAGTTGGCAGTTACAGGCAGCAAAAACCACAGCAATTTAGAGACCAAAGAGGCCTCAGAAAGGAGAATAGGGACCTTTCTTATTTATTTTCAACTGATCTCCTGGGCAATGGAAAGATGCTGATCCTTCCATTGTCGGGCCAGCTCTGGATTACCATCCCAGAGGCCTCCCCCCTCTCTTTCTATAGGGGGGGGTTAAACCTTCATGCATAAAAGACCTAAAGAAAGCTAAGGAGATTAGAAATGATTGTTATATCTATCATGGGGGCTTTGCTTCTACAAAGTGACTGCCTTATTCCATCTCCCCTCCTGTATTTTTATCTCCTATCGCCCTTTTATGACCGGATATTCGGCTTTTTGTGAATCATTTGCTATCCAGGTTTGTTGTTTCCTGTATATCAGGATGAGAATTTCCTTACTTTTATTTTATCTGAATCTCCCTGGATTTTCGCCTACTATATATATTTCCCACAGACTATCCGTATCTCTAATCTCAAGGATTGGCTATTCCATCTATGCCTAGGTACAACATTGAAAGAACAGGACTATAGCTGCTGTTTTCCTCCCTTATATCTGGTTGCCATGAGAGGGTGATCGATGTTCACATCTGAGTTCAAAATGGCTCTTTCTACCGCTGATATGAGAGTTCAGCAGGACTAAAATGACTTGTACCTCTAATTGATACTCTCTCCACAGGACCCTGGATAACTAGGACATGCCTACCAGCTATAGACTATCTAGCTACAAAATGTACTCATTGGGAGAACTCCTCAAACTGCGAGATGCCCCCCTCTCGCAGGTCTGGCCCTCTTCTTTATCGAGGGCCTATCTCGATGACGGACTTTGGAGTCCGGAGAGATGGCATACAGCAAAAAGAGGGTTGTGGGGTTTTTTAGGGAAATTTCTTAATAAGATTTTAAGGGATTCTGGGAGGGGGGTAGATTACGTGGGTTCGGGGGAAGACCTGCGGGGGAGGGTATCTGGGCCAGCCATAGGGCATGGCATGGGAGGTGTGAACACTGGGGTCAAGGAGATGATTAGATCTTACGATACAGATGCCCATAACATCGATACTATAGGTGGGAGGGGCAGATATGGCGGGAGCAGGGGGCCACATCATCCTACGGGAGTGCGTCCTCGCTGTTTACAAGCAGTGGCGCGCTCCGACCCTCAAAGCTCTTCTCGTTCCCCAGGTTGTACGGAACCTCGGGCCCCAGGCCTTCGGCTGATGCTGTGCAACGCCAGGTCCGTGGTAAATAAAGCCCCCCTCATTTATGATCTTATTCAGGAGGGGGGTGCGGACCTGGCGGGTATTACGGAGACCTGGTTGGGCCAGGAAGGGGGAGCCCCCCTTGTTGATATGTGCCCACCAGGTTTCCGTGCTTTCCATCAACCAAGGTCTCAGGGGAGGGGCAGAGGGGTGGCGGTTGTTATTAACGAGAGTCTTGGACCAAGGGAGGCCACTGTTCCTCAGACGGCTGGATGTGAGTCCCTTCTTGTGAAGTGGGGTCATAGGGTGCAGTTGGGCTTGCTAGTCACGTACCTGGCTCCCTGCCATGTGGCTGCAGCCCTGCCTGAGCTGCTTGATGTTATAGCCGCGGTGGCTGTTGACACCCCCAGGCTTATGGTCATGGGGGATTTTAACCTGTCATCAGTTGGCGAGACATCTGAGGTGGCTCGGGAGTTCATGGCTTCCATGACGGCTATGGACCTGACCCAGTTAATTTATGGCTCTACTCACATGGGGGGACACACACTGGACCTTGTTTTTGTCTCTGGACAGTGGTTGAGTGATCTCGAGATAGGGGATATAGTGATTGAACCCTTGTCATGGTCAGATCACTCCCTCCTTCGCCTGGACCTTCGAACCGCCACACCCCGCCGCAGGGAGGTGGAACCGACCAAGTGGTTCCGCCCCAGGCGCCTGATGGATCCTGAGAGATTCCAGATGGAGCTTGGGCCATTTCCTGAGGTTCTAGCACACGACTCGGCTGAGGACTTAGTGGCCGCCTGGGATAGGGCGGCGGCTGATGCTTTAGACCGAGTCGTGCCTTTGCGGCCTCTGACCCGGCGCCGGTCTCACCTGGCTCCTTGGTATACTGAGGAGCTGAGGGAGATGAAGCGCCGGAAAAGACGCCTAGAGAGCAGTTGGAGGGCTAGTCGTTCTGAATCCGACCGAACACTGGTAAGATCTCATATTAAGAATTACCTAGTGGCGATAAGAGTAGAGAAGAGTAACTACTTTTCTACTCTTATTGCATCATCAGATAATCGCTCAGCCGCCCTGTTTAGGGTGACCCGCTCTCTGCTCCATCAAGAGACGCGGGAAGACCCCTTGGAGGGTAGAGCTGAGGATTTTGTACAATATCTGTATGACAAAATTGCTCAGATTCGTGAACAGCTAGACTCTGACTGGATTGATCCAGAGGAGATGACAGGGGCAGGTCCTGAGAATATTATTTGGGAAGAGTTTGATCCTGTGACTCCCGAAAGCGTGGACAGGATACTGAACAGACTAAATGCGACCACATGTTTATTGGACCCGTGTCCATCCTGGTTGGTACTGGCCTCCCGGGAGGTGACACGAGGCTGGCTCCAGGAGATTATAAATGCTTCTTTGAGTGAGGGTGTCTTTCCCACCGTCTTGAAAGAGGCGGTGGTGAGGCCCCTCCTCAAGAAGCCCTCCCTGGATCCAGCTGTATTAGCAAATTATCGTCCTGTCTCCAACCTTCGCTTTGTTGCAAAGGTTGTTGAGAGTGTGGTTGCACGACAACTGCCTCAGTACCTGGATGAATCAAATTATCTAGATCCGTTCCAGTCGGGATTCAGGCCCGGGTACAGCACAGAGACAGCATTGGTCGCATTGGTTGATGATCTCTGGAGGGCTCGAGATAGGGGTTGCTCCTCAGTCCTTGTCCTATTAGACCTCTCAGCGGCTTTTGATACCATCGATCATGATATCATGCTGCACCGGTTGGAAGGGTTGGGGGTGGGGGGCACTGTTCTACAGTGGTTCTCCTCCTTTCTCTCTGACCGGTCGCAGTCTGTGTTGACAGGGGGGCAGAGGTCGACCCCGAGGCCCCTTATATGTGGGGTGCCACAAGGATCGGTCCTCTCGCCCCTTCTATTCAACATTTATGTGAAGCCGCTGGGTGAGATCATCCGTGGTTTTGGGGTGAAGTACCATCAGTACGCTGATGACACCCAGCTGTACATCTCCACCCCAGACCACCCCAATGATGCCCTCGAGGTGATGTCCCGGTGCCTGGAGGCCGTACGGATCTGGATGGGGAGGAACAAACTCAGACTCAACCCATCCAAGACCGAGTGGCTGTGGTTTCCGTCGTCCCGATATAGTCAGTTGGCGCCATCTCTGACTATTGGGGGCGAGTCGTTGGCCCTCATAGATGGGGTTCGCAACTTGGGCATCCTCCTGGACTCACGGCTGTCTTTTGAAGAGCATATGACGGCCGTAGCCAGGAGGACTTTTTATCAGGTTCGCCTGATTCGCCAGTTGCATCCCTTTCTGGATCGGGACTCGTTACGCACGGTCACTCATGCCCTTGTCACCTCACGCCTGGATTTTGTAATGCTCTCTACATGGGGCTCCCCTTGAGAAGCACCCGAAGGCTCCAACTGGTCCAGGATGCGGCCGCGCGGGTGGTAATGGGAGCAATGTGGCGCTCTCATGTAACCCCCCTCCTGCGCGAGCTGCACTGGCTCCCAGTGGTCTTCCGGGTGCGCTTCAAGGTTTTGGTTACTATCTTTAGAGTGCTCCATGGCTCAGGACCAGGGTACTTACGAGACCGCCTCCTGCCACCAATAGCCTCTCACCGACCAGTTCGCTCCCATAGAGAGGGACTCCTCAGGGTGCCGTCGGCCAAACAATGTCGACTGACGGCCCCCAGGGGGAGAGCCTTTTCTGTGGGGGCACCTACCATCTGGAACGGGCTTCCCCCGGAGTTACAAAACATCCAAGACTTACGCATATTCCGCCGTGCCCTGAAAACATTTCTATTCCAACAAGCTGGTCTGGCCTAACTCTCCCTTTTTAATTGGCTTTTAAACTGGCTTTTAAATTGGGTTTTAAACCTCTTTAGATAAATTTGGATGTTTTTTAATCTTTGAGCCTAAATTACTTAATCTGTTTCTTAATAGTTTTTAACTTCTATATGTATTTGTATTTATTATGGCTGTTCACTGCCCTGAGTCCTTCGGGAGTAGGGCGGTATACAAATATGAAAAATAAATAAATAAATAAATAAATAAATAAATAAATAAATAAATAAATAAATAAATAAATAAATAAATAAATTATGACTGAATTGAAAAATAACAGGATCAGGAAAAGTTGACAAAAAGTTGTTACAAGGCAATTGAAGACAATAAGCACTAAGACAATTGATGAAGTCTCAGAAGAACTAAAACAATGAGTTATAAATATTTCAAACAAAATTTAATGATTTGAAGGTAGAATAAAACCATTTTTACAAAATCAGAAGGTTTGAGCAAAGCTTCATTTGTTTTAAAAATATTGCTAAAGCATTCTAAGACTTAATTCTAATACTTGCACTGATAAAGATGAAAGCTAATAGTATGGAATGACATCTATGATAACCCAAAAGACTGGAACAAAGAATGAACATAATTTTTTAAAATTTTAGAAAAATTGGCTTTGTCAAAATGGATTATATGGTCATAATTTCAGAAATGATTAGGATTGTACAATTTAAAGATAGAAATACCATAAAATGTTTGCCCATAAGGGAAAGCTATAAATATTTAGGAGTACAAGAATTAAAAAGAAAACCAGTTTAGAATATTTTTAAAAATGTATAGAATTATAAATTCAAAGATAATTGGGAGAAATTAATCAATGCCATAAATACATGGGTTTGATGAGACTAGTGAATGATATATTATTGATAAAGTAAACTGGACACAGCTTGAATTTGACGACGGAATCAAAAAACCTAAAAACCGATGACAGCGCACCTTGCATTGCATCCACAAAGTGATATTGATCAGCTAAGTACATAAAATTGGAGGCCATGGTTTCCTGCGGATAAAATAAATAGCAGAAGAAGAAAAGCATGGATTAAATGACTACATCAAGGCAAGCAAAGAGAAAATAAATAGATTGGACTTTACAAAGAAAACATCCTGAAAGTTGTAGAAGTAAGAATTTAAAAGTGAATGATTGGAAAATTGTTTAGAAAATTAGAAAAGTAAGCCATTACATAAAAGAAACTGAAAATAAGGTGGATAAGACCAGGAAATGATAATGGTTACAAATTGGCACCATCAGGGTAAAAAAAAGAAATATTTTTTTACAGCTTAAGAACCAGCATTGCAAACAATTACAAATCAAGGGTCATATAATTAGTGAATGCAATAAAATTGCTCAAACTGTGTCATGTCAGAGTAACCAATATGATTCACTGGCATCTATGAAAAAATGATTTCTGAGTTTCTAAACATGGTAAAATCATACAAGTAAATATAAATTGAAATAAGTGCTAAAATGATACCAAAATATTATCAGACTTTTTGCAAATGATTCTGATTTGCTATCTAGAACATCAGATATGATAATAACTGAAAAGAAAAGAGTACTTTTCCTTTACAAGGAAAGCAAAATCAGAGAAAAAGAATGGGAGAGATTGTAGAATATAGAGATCTAACAATCAAAAATGGGTAGATTATGAAAAAGTTCTCATAAGACATTCCCTACAGTTATTGGACATTAGGCAGGACAACAAAATTAAACATTTTTATGGGAACTAAATATTTCAGCTATATACGACATGGATTTACAAAAACCCACCTTGTGGGCACAGATCATATCTTAAGACTTTACAGGCATAATTCTTAAGTTTCTGGCTGGAATCTGAATTTCCAAAGAAGAGCAGTAAAAATGTGATTTCTTTTGTCTATTCTTTTTTTCCCACAAATCCTGTTTTATTCTTGGACAAATAAAAATTACATTGCACAATCCAAAAGGGTTATTTGAAACAACTCAAAGGCATCTGAAGTGGTCTCAAATTCAGAAGGGGCTGCTGACACCCACCCAAAACAAGTTCCAGAATGAAATTTAAGATTTGAAAGATCTAATAAAAGAATCCAAGTGAAAAAAGTGCTCAATCCAAAAAAAATTACATCTGATAAACTCAGGATATGAACGGGGAAAAGGAATCAAGTACAGATAGTCCTTGACTTATGACTTTAATGAAGTCTGGTAGTTACAGTCGTAAGTCATGGTAATCATAAAGCTACCCTAATTTTATGACCTTTTTTTTGCAGCAGGCAGACATATGAATCACCTTGATCATTAAGTGAATCAGTGGTTGTTAAATGAACCCATTGTTCACTATGAGGCATTTTTGCCAAAAATGGAACTATATGTTGGTTTTCGGCAAAAACGTAAATTAATTTTATTTATTTATTTATTTATTTATTTATTTATTTATTTATTTATTTATTTATTTATTTATTTATTTATTTATTAAATTTATATACCGCCTTACTTCTGAAGGACTCAGGGCGGTGAACAGCCATAAAATAAAACATATAGATACAAAATTTAAAATAGAGATAAAACAAATTAAATAAATTTGTCTGAACCATTTTAAAACCCCAATAATTTAAAACCAAATTTAAAATTCCCATTTAAAAGAGGGAAATTTAGGTCAGGCCAGCTTGATGAAATAGGAACGTCTTAAGCGTGCGACGGAAGGTACGCAGATCTGGAATCCTCCGTATCTCCGGGGGGAGCTCGTTCCAGATAGTAGGTGCCCCCACAGAGAAGGCTCTCCCCCTGCAGTCACATGACTGCAGGATGTTGCAAATGGCCACGAATGCAAGTTCGCTTGTCACGTGTCTGATTGTGACTGCACAGGGAGGGGGAGGCAGCCATTAGAACTTTGTAACTGGGTTGTAAGTATCTTTTCAGGGGAACTCTTGTAACATCAAGTGGGTCGCTAAGTAACCAGTTGTAAGTTGAGGACCACCTGCAGACTAATGCATGGGAAAATCCTGTTGGGAGGAAACATTCCACCTAGGAATTTTTGCTTCGGTTTAGTTCCTAGGGAACACATATGGCAAACCCCTGTAAGAATGTAAACTCCAGCTATGGGTAGGGTTAGGCTTCCTTGGAGTCTGAGTGAAAAAGAAACATCATGGTCAGATTTGGGGAAACAGTTTATGGGTAGTGGGTCTCTGACTTTTCTGTTCGGCCTCAGTTGATAACCTTGGCCAAATGGATTGGAAATTCCATTCTGTTTCTATTGTCTGGTGCTTGCTGATTGAATTTACATCCGCTTCCAGCCCCTGGCCTGTTCCCAAGAAATGTGGAGGGCCTCTTGAGCAGTTCACAGCCTCTATTGCATTTGCCATAAGACATGTGGACCAACAGGCAGAGAGACAGAGAGCAGGCAGGCAGAAACAAACTTTATTTCAGTTATTGACCAATAAAAGTACATCCAATAAAATGAACAAAACAAACATATCCCCTATTAGCAATCATTTGCAGGTGAAGCTTGTGCATAATGCGACACAATTTTGCCGCTTTTGGCAAAATAAATTTATCTTGATTGCCTATCAATCAGATTGTGTAACTAAAAGAAGGGCAATCAACTGGTGGCAAAGGTCCCTGTAGAACTGGCAAGAACATGGGTTGTGATTTCTATGACCCCCATATCATAGGGGCAGAATGGGATTTCATATGGCATTTTCCTATACAGTATTTCCATTCCAGGACAGCTGTGGGAAGAATAAGTATAAAGCTCTCCTGAATTTGGGAACTTGATATGGTATAAATGTTAGGCTGATTTAGGCATTAAAATTTGATTATTTGCAATTATATTATGAGGGAAAGTAGCAATTTCTGTTTGACCTACTATATCCTTTGCCTTAGATTCCTCTAGATTGATCTGACTTTAAGGTTAAGATAGCATCCCTGGAGACACCATAGAGGCTCAGTTTCGTTTGGATCACAATTTCCCAGAGTAATTTGTAGTTATCTGCCAATCTGTCAGTCCACTAGGTTTCTGGTGCAGTTTTAACCAGTAAATAAACTTATTTATCCATACATTATATTCAAGTTTACTGACTCCTGATTCCTGTCAAAGTACAGTACTACATTTGGAATAAAAGCTAATAATTTGGAAGATACGTCTTAGAATCCTTTGTAAGGTGATTGTGCTATTATATGTTCTTAATTTGGTCCCTTATAGTAACTATGCTCAGTTTAGCTACAAACAATATTTTATTTTATTTTATTTCCTGCCTTTATTATTATTTTTTTATACACAACTCAAGGTGGCAAACATACCCAATATTCCTTCCCCCTTCCATTTTCCCCCGTAACAATAACCCTGTGAGGCAGAGGTGGGTTTCAACAGGTTCTGACCAGTTTTGGAGAACCGGTAGCGGAAATTTTGAGTAGTTCGGAGAACCGGTAGTAAAAATTCTGACTGGCCCCTCCCCCATCTATTCTCTGCCTCCCAAGTCCCAGCTGATCGGGAGGAAATGGGGATTTTGCAGTATCCTTCCCCCGGAGTGGGGTGGGAATGGAGATTTTACAGTATCCTTCCCCTGCCACGCCCACCATGCCACGCCCACCAAACCACACCCACAGAACCGGTAGTAAAAAATAATTGAAACCCACCACTGCTATAGGGGGAATTGGACTGAGAGAAAATGACAAACTCAAGGTCACTCAGTTGGCTTTCATGGCTAAGGTGGGACTAGAATTTACAGTCCCCTGCTTCTTAGCCTTGGTGTCTTAACCACTAGACCAGACTGGCTCTTTTTGCAGCAGGGATAAATTCTGCTCCTCTGAAAAAATAAGCTTGTAGATGCCAATGTGCACTGCAGGATACATAATCCAGGTGGACATTTCTGCTTCCTGAGGCTTGATGTGTAGCGTATGACAAGAGGTAACTGGACATCACAAGATGGCCAGGCAAGCAACTGAAGATTTTGCTTCTGCCATGAACACTATGGGGAATCATATAAAGTGCCTACTAAAGTAAATTCTTTTTATAAGGCAGGGGTGGGAAAGATATGACCCTGAAAATGTCATTGGTTTGTAACTCTCATGATCCCTTATCAGCTATGCTGACTATCTCTGGTGGGAGTTGGAGCCAAAAAACATCTGGTAGTCCACATGTTCTCAGAGTTAAAAGAGAACATATTCTCTTTTTTTTTAAAGACAAAATTCTCCAGTTTTAAAGGAATGTAAAGCTGACCTTTGAAAGCAAGAGCTGTTAAGGGAACTGAAATGGAAACTCAAGATTGTTGTCAGACTTTTGATGTACATGAGGTCACGAAAAGGATACTGCAGGGATTACAGGAATGCTATTTTATTTGTGTAGGGTATTATGGCAAGATCTTGAAAGCCTGTCAAAGTTTCTTTTGCATCACCTTATGCCAAACAGAATCACAATGTTGTTACAGGTAGGCCCCGACCTGCAACAGTTCACTTAGTGACAATGGCACTGAAAAAAGTAGTTTACGGCCATCTTTCACACTTATAACCATTGTAGCATCCTCATGGTCATGTGATTTACATTCATATGCTTGACAACTGACTCACATTTATGACGGTTGCAGTGTCCCAGGGTCATGTGATCACCTTTTGCAACCTTCTGACAAGCAAAGTCAACGGGGAAGCCAGATTCACTTAACAACCATGTTACTAATTTAACAACTGCAGTGATTCACTTAACAACTGTGGCAAGAATGGTTGTAAAATGGGGCAAGACTCGCTTAACAAATGTCTCACTTAACAACATAGATTTTGGGCTCAATTGTTGTCGTAAGTCAAGGACCAGCTGTATTTTCAGCTTGTTTCTCATTTTCCCAGGACTGAGTTGCTGTTTCACCTCCCTTAATGGTTCCTCCCTTCCGAGGTCATCTTTCTGTTCCTTTACACAAATTTAGATTAAATTATACAATTCTACTGAAACACTTAGAAGCGCAGGATGTGATCTTGTGCTTCCTGGAAACAATTTTTGCAAGGTGGCTGATGAAATTCCTGGGAGGACTCTGTGAAAAGGTAAGCAAAAGGGCAAGATAGAAAGTCACTCTAGGATTGCAAGCAACTCAACTCCAAACCATTTTTGTCTTTTTTTTTTCCCCCTGATAAATTCAGCTTGAGGTAAATGAAGACTAACTGGGGAAAAAGTATTTCCATGCATCAAAAACTGGGTTAACACTCAGAAAATGGGAATGATTAACTGCACATAGATATGAAATGGGTACATTGAATAATAGTGGATAGATGAGAGGTTTACAAGCATTTCCTTCCTCTGGAAAGAAGAGATACTGTATATCTTTCACATAGTGATTAGGAAAGGAAATGATGCTATATTTATAACAAGCTCTCTTCCTCAAATAACACAGATAGCCCTATTAACCTGTATAATATCGTTTTTCTGCAAATGTTCAAGGGCCTGTGAGTTTTGCCCTCCTACCTTAGATGGTAGGAACTACATATTTTTCAGAGTATAAGACACACCTTTTTCCCCCAAAAAAGAGGGTGAAAATCTGGGTGCATCTTATGCTCCGAATGTAGCCCCACCCAGCCTCGCAAACAGAGATTTCAGAGGCTGAAAGAAGCCTCTGAAAACAGCTTCAGAAAAAAAGCCTTTTTTTCCGAAGCTCTGTTTTGGAGGCTTTCAGTGGCAGAAAAAAAAGCAAGGCACAGAGCTCATAATCAACGAACCTGTTGCTAAAATTCACCTTTGGGAACCGCTGATTGGGGGTATTCGGGGAGGCCAATCTACCTACCAATCAGCTTTTTTAAAATTTTCCTTCCCAAAAACTAAGGTGGGTCTTATACTCTGAAAAATACGGTATTTGTATTTGAACGTGGACTGAGCAAACTGATGCCAGGGCTTTGGTTCTAATTACTATGATTTGCTTGGCTTTGCTTTAGCATCCGATATACAAGCCTAGTTAGTAGGGTTTATGATCCATGAGTTTGGACAATCCCCCCAAAACACTGGGTGTCTAGCCTCTAAGTTCCCAAAGTTGGTGCTCTATTGTGATTTTGAATGTGGCAAAAGGGGAAAATTACGAATTACATAAAGAACAATAACAGGAATAGCAATAGCATGTCAAAGAAGACTCAATCATCCAGGCCAAAGATATCTAAAAAGTTGAATCATGGCAACTGGACTAACATTTATTAATCTGAGATGTTTCATGGATCATCCAAGCAATCTCATCAAACAAAATAAAAAATTAGTTAGAGTCAGAGAGTCATTGAAATGTACCAACTCTTGCCACACCAACTTCAGGGGTTTCTCCCCAAAATTACAATATCTCAAAGAAGACTCAATGAAATGTCTCGGATTAATAAATTTTGGACCAGTTGCCATGATTCAACCTTTTAAATAGCAATAGCACTTAAACTTATATACCATTCCATAGTCCTTTACAGCATTCTCTGAGCTTTTTACAATATCAGCATATTGCCTCCCAAAATCCAGGTCCTCATTTTACCCACCTCAAAAGGATGAAAGCTGAGTCAAAGCTGAAAGGATGAAAGCTTGAAGTGGTAGGGATTGAACTGCTGGCTGTGGGCAGAGTCAGCCTGCAATACTGCATTCTAACCACTGCACTATATTTAGCCAATTTCATAACATTTTAAGTAACATTAAAGGAATTAAATTTATTTGCACTTCGATCAATACATTATGGTTAAACCGTGGTTTAGCAAAATTGGTTAATGTGGCAAAAACATCCCAGAAACTTCCCTGGAGAGCTTCATACCTGAACTATTCTCCTCAGCAGTAATCTTCCTGCTTTCTTCCTTTGCTGAGGTTCTGGAGGAGTTCAAGAGATTCTGGAATGGGAAAGTTCCCAATAAAAAGCCTGCCTTTCTTTGCTTCTATCCCACTATTTTAAGTGAGGACTTGTAGGAAAGACAGATGTTAAAACAGCATCTGGAATGCAAAATAGCATTCTTTGTCACCGAACTGTTCTTCATTCTAGAAGTAAACGTTTTCTTATTAAAGCAACAACAGTGTTAATAAAACGCAAGGGTTTTCAAGGCACTCGCTCATGTCGATTTTCAAGCTATCTGGTGTTTATAGCACCACCATCTATTATAATAAACCTTTGTCCTCCCCTTCACAACCCTCTCTTGGCTTCCTGCCTTTAATCACCATAAACCACTGGAAGCATCCTAGGAAATGTATTAGCTATCATTGAGCATGACATTTGTAAATAAAATATATATTTAATGAAATGTGCCTAAGGGAACACATGTCAACTGTCTGTTGGTGGTGATTCCCCCACCCCCCTCCTGCTTGCAGGAGACAGGTATTTTGTTTGTAGCTGCAACACACTGGAGCATTGGGAAAACTGAAAAGATTGTTTGAAAGCAATGTCAAAGACCCTGGAACATTTACAAAATGTCACGGGAAAGTAGACAAATGGCAGTAGGCAACCAACCATAGCTGATCTCTGAAAAAGGAAGTACCGGTAAGTTTGGACATGTCTGGTCCTTGATCAGATCATATCAAGGCTAGAGAGTACACAGGAAAGTCAAAAGCATTGTGGGAAAAGGCAGTAGTAACTCATATCTGTATTGCTACTAAGAGAACACCTTGGATGATCCACATGTGGAAAGCTACCACCCCCCCTCCTAGAAGAATGGAATATTTTGGGAAATATTAAAAAGGCAGGATAATATATTTCCCCTAAAAAAAGAAATAAAAATCCTAAAGGAGACAGAAACAGCCCCAGTTCCCTGCCCCCAAGCAGATACTAAGCTGAGGCCAGCTTTTAGAAATGCAGATTTGGTAATCCATTACTCCCTGCAGCAAAGTCTGAACAAAGGCAAATTAGTCCTCTCAAGATCCAACACAGGAAAAAGCCATTAAGCCATAATAGGAATTGCCCAACACCCTTTCAGAACACAAATCTCTTCATTACACATGTCAGAAAGTCCAAACTTCAATCAAACTTAGCTCACACAATCTATAGGGCAGAGGTGAAATCCAGCAGGTTCTAGAGAACTGGTAGCAGAAATTTTGAGTAGTTTGGAGAATTGGCAAATACCACTTCTGGCTGGCCCCAGAGTGGGGTGGGAATGGAGATTTTGCAATATCCTTCCCCCAGGAGTGGAGAGGGAATGGAGATTTTACAGTATCCTTCCCCTGGCACGCCCACCAAGCCACACCATGCCCACCAAGCCACCCCCACAAAACTGGTAGTAAAAAAAATTGGATTTCACCACTGCTATAGAGCCAGCTACATGGTCCCATGGGAGTCTGACAATAGCCAATAGAATACATTTTCTTGCCCAGGAACAGAAAGCTCAAATACAATGTCCAGAGAAGGTATAAAAGCCACCCCCTCTCAACTCCATGTAGTCAGCTGCACACACACACACACACACACACACACACACACACACACACACACACAAGGTTTTAAGGAGAAAATATACTTAAGTACACTCCCTTCATCCTCCACTGGGGGGAACACAAATCACTCTGGCCTCTAGCTGTCTGAAAATCCAGATATTGAAAACTTTTCTGAAGGGAAGCAAAGCTTCAAGGATTTGTATTCCAGAGACCACAGGCAGCCATAGAAAATCATTTCATATTCTCTATATTGCTCTCTACCTTAATTAACTACAGTAAGATTTGCTCTAACGAGAGGCAACAAGCAAATATGCATTTGTCTGGAAATGAGGAGGAAGAATTGCTTTTTGGATAAAATGTAATGTTTTTTAGTTTAATCATAAGTGGAAAGCAGAGTTTCTTATTGAAGCAAGTGTTGGAAAAAGGAAATAGGATAGATTCATCTGTCCAAAGGACCTTGACTATTTATTGTACTTTAGATCCCTGTGTATCAAAAGCAATCATTATTTATTTTATTTTATTTTTATTAGTCATATTTCTATGCCGCCCACTCTCCGAGGACTCTGGGCAGCTTACACCAAAGACAGTATACTAAATAGCATATTGCCCCCAACAAACTGGGTCCTCATTTTACCCCACCTCGGAAGGATGGAAGCAGGGGTGGGTTCTACTTACCTTTACTACCAGTTCTCTTCGTGATCGCCCGTGAAGCGATCGCGCTTCACGGGCGATCACCGCGCGCCTTCTCGGTTCACTCGCAGGACACCAAACTTGTGCTTCATGCAAGCGCATTGCGAATCTGCCCAGCTGAGGTGCGGCAATCTGCTCTCAGCTGGGCGAAAAAAATGACATATAAGGTCGGCATAACTCCAGGGCGGGAGGGCCCAGCTCCCGAAGACAGAGAACCGGTTCGGTGACGTCATATCATCATCGCTACCGGCTCTCGCGAACCGGGCCGAACCGGGAGGAACACACCACTGGATGGAAGGCTGAGTCAACCTTGAGCAGGTGAGATTTGATCCGCTGATCTGCTGAACTAGCAGTCAGCTGAAGTAGCTGCAGTACTGCACTGCGCCACCTCGGCTTCATATTTGTGAAGCCTCTGATGCAGGTAGTCCTCGACTTATGACCACAATTGAGCCCAAAATTTCTGCTAAGTGAAACATTTGTTAAGTGAATTTGCCCCATTTCACGATCTTCCTTGAAACAATTGTTAAATGAATCACTGTAGTTGTTAAGTGGTTAAGTGAATCTGGCTTGCCCTTTGACTTTGGTTGTCAGAAGGTCGCAAAAAGTGATCACGTGACCTTGGGAGACTGCAACCGTCATAAATATGAATCACTTGCCAAGCGTCTGAATTTTGATCACATGACCATGGGAACGCTACAACAGTCATAAGTGTGAAAACTAGTCATAAGTCACTTTTTTCAGTGAGTTGTAACTTTGAACAGCCACTAAAACGAACTGTTGTATGTCAAGGACTACTTGTAGTCTTCTCACATTTAAGAATTTCATGGTGGGCAGGCAGATACTGCAAGGCTGTGTAGATCTCCAGTTTTATCATTCAGCGTAGCGAAGCTTCAAACAAATTATGAAGCCACTTCAGTGGCTTCCTTCATAGACAGGTGTGCCTTTATAGAATATCTTTTTATTACAGTGAAGGGAGGGGGATTACTCAATTTTCTGTGTTGATGGGTCATCATATCTGACTGATCCTCCACTGTGTGATCTGTGTGGATGGTCCAGTGATCTGATTTGGATAACATTGATTGGAACTGGCACTGCTCTACACAGACTAAGACACTTTTAAGTTACGAATGCTGCCGATTACTGCATGTTCACAAGGCAGATAGATGAAAATGTTAGAAGTATGTTACATTAAAGAAAACCAGGGAGAAAATATCAGCTTTGGTCAGGATTCGCACCATGTACTGAACCAAGATTTTTTTTAAAAAAAAATTATTTATTTTTATATGCCGCCCTTCTCCGGAGACTCAGGGCAGCTTACAATGCGTTAAGCAATAGCCTTCATACTTTTGTATATTTTATACAAAGTCAGCTTATTGCCCCCACAAACCGGGTCCTCATTTTACCCACTTTAGAAAGGCTGAGTCGACCTTAAGCCTGGTGAGAATTTAACTCGCAGTAATTGCAGGCAGCTGGATATTAAATGCTGCCTTAGTAGGAGGCATTAGCCTCCTACGCCATTCAGGCTCTTAAGATGTGTTTTGGATAGATGAAATCAAGTTGGTTTATATTAAACCAATTATAGCAGAGTTGTAGCAGAGAGCCAATTTGATGTAGCGGTTAAGGCACCAGGTTAGAAACTGGGAGACTGTGAGTTCTAGAGAGCCAGTTTGATTAGTGGTGAAGGTGTTATCCTAGAAACCAGGAGACGGTGAGTTATAGTCCCACTTTAGACACCGCTGAGTGACCAAGCACTTTCTCTCCCCTAGGAAGCAGGCAATGGCAAACCATATCAGAAAAACTTTGCCAAGAAAACGGCAGGGGTTTGTCCAGCAATCTCTGACAATTGAACAGGACTAGATGAAAGAAAGAAAAAAGGAAAAACAGCAAATTAACCTGTGTGTTTTTACTAGGTGCTGGCTGCAAAGAATTCCTTACAAGGTCTAAATAGTTTTAGAAAACAATATTACAGGCTTTTAGCACAAACCTTCTTCAGAGTGTGTTTCGAAGATTTTGCCCATGGAACGTCTGTCTGGAATTGTTAATAATGTCAATTGCCTAATGGTTCCTTGCTAAGGTTCCTATGCTAAGACAAATAACCTGTTTAGCTTCATGTTTGCAATAGGAATCTACTACTAATTTGTTATTGTGGAGTTCCCCACTGCTAATAATGAACAAGAACATGCCTCCTTTATAGCATTCTTCCAGGAAAGCTAACTTTCCAGAGTAGTCCAGGCAATAGAGCTAACCCTCGTTTAGTGACCATTCACAGTTATGATGGTAATGAAAAAGTAACTTTACAACCGATCCTTCCATTTATGACCTTCACAGGTCTGTAAAGCAAAGAACACCTGGGTCAGATTATAAGTGAAGTAATAGTTTCACTTAATGACTGCTTCACTTAATGACTGAATTGCCAGGTGCTAAACAAAGACTACATGTAGTAAAAATTACTGATGAATTATCTTCATGTGCACAATGTCTAGTATTAGCTGTGGTAATACCCACAGCTTTATTAGATTTCCCCATTAGATTTATTTCAACTCTTCCACCCAGGTTCACAGACTTAGAGGTCAGACCCAGAGATTGTGAGTTCTAGTTCTGTCTTAGCCCTAAAAGCCAGCTGGGCGACCTTGGGCCAGTCATTCTCTCTCAGTTCAGCCCACCTCACAGGTTGTTGTTGTTGTGGGAAAAATAAGGGGAGGAAGGTATGTTGGATATGTTTGCCCCCTTAAGTTATTTGTAAAAAAATAATAAAGGTGGGTTTTAAATAAATAAAATAGAAAAAAATCTTTGGTGAAGGCTGGTGGAAGTTTTTCTCCCACAAGCCCCAGAGGGAGCTGTGGCACATAAATTGCCCATTCCTATCATATGCATCCTAACCATAAGAACGTATATTTTAATACAATACACATTGTACCCAAATCCTTGGATCATCTCCACAGGTTTCTGTTTTACTATTTGAAGCCAACTGTTAAAAGATGAAAAAATATCAGTGTGGAATTTAGAAGGACAAGAAAAAGAAGTGAGCTTTTTAAATAAAGCTTGACAGATGCTTAGCATTCAATTGTGATACTGAGAGGTAACACAGTTAAAGCCTTTTCTCCAAGAACTATCATCCCACCAAAGTTAACAAAGGCGGCTCAGATGGTGTCTATTAGTAGTGGAAGAAGTAATCATCCTCTTAAAGCAGATCTGTTTGTTTGTAGTGCTGCTGAGTTTGTCTGCCTTTTGCTTTTCTGCTTTGAATTGTGAGCAATGTCTCTGTCTTGGAACATGGCTAGCACTTCAGCTGCATGATCTTAGATGCTTTATACAAGACAGATAAAGTAATGCTGGTTCTGCAGCGATGTTGTGGGAGAATATTAAGAGTTATGGCTACTTTTCTCTGCTTAAGAACTCTGGGCGCTGCAGAATTGATTACTCAGAAGGTGTAATAACTTAAAGCAAGTTTGCCCAATCGATACATACTGTTGTCTTTTCTGGCTGGTTTTCCTGGATAAGAAGAAGATAATTCTTCTTCTACATGTATTTGGCCATCAAACTTGATTGAGAGGGAAGAGGCTGAATTGGAGATCTCCTTCTGCTAGCCTCATCCATTCTGCTACCTCCAAAGAAGAGGAGATAACCTGCTGGTGGCATCTTTTATAACCACACTGCTGTCAAAAATATGAAAAGATGGAGGTTGTTTACTCTTAAGCAATCGAAATGGGTGGAGTACAGCAAGGGTTAATAAGTGGCCTCGTAGGCAAATTTAAATTGCTGAGAGCCTACCCTGATCCTCCATAGCAACACCAAAGACTAGTTGCACAGAGGCCCAGGCATGAACCCTGGGCCTCAGATGGCTGCCATACTGCCCCAGCTACCAGAAGACAAACTGACAGGAGTGTTTTCTTCACCTTCCCTCACCCTCCCAGGAGATTTTCAACTTCCTTTGGTATTTTTTTGGTACTTTATTTTTTTTTGGGGGGGGGGGCATTGTGAACACTTGATTGTAACCCCAGCCCCCAGCCCATGTCTGCTTTCCAATAAGGCCTATGACTGGAGTTTCTTGAAAATTAAGATACCAGACACTGAAGTTTCTTTCCTTCCTTCCTTCCTTCAAAAATTAAAGATATATGCGGCAAGAAGCTTGATAGTGACCAAGCAAGGAATTCTTAGCCTATATGTAATATGTGACTTATCCTTGGTTTAGAAAGTGGGGCCTCACTCTCTTTTCTAGAAACCAAATTGCTTCATGATCACCAGGATCTGGTTCAGCAACCAGTCTAAAATATCTCTACAACATTTTTGACATTCCCAGAAGCTTAGAGCCTCCTCGAAACGGATAGATCAAAATTGTTGTCCTTTTTTTTAATTGTTTGCCCCTTAGAAGTGCTCCAATACTATGAAAATCAGGCCATTTTTTCTTCTTCTTTAAGTCACCTCTTTGTCCTGCTCAATTGTTCCTCAAAATTAGGACTACCAGATCAGGGTTGAAAATATTTGGACAACCAATGGATGACAACAAAGAAAGAAACTGTCTCTGCTACCATCTCACTCTTATCTGCTGAAAGGAACTCGGAGGTCAGGGCTAGATCTGAATTTTGCAATCCCAAATATGGAGCCAAATCAGGGGTGCTATTCAGCAGGTTCTGACAGGTTCTGGAGAACCGGTAGAGGAAATTTTGATCAGTTCGGAGAACTGCCATATACCACCTCTGGCTGGCCCCATTTTGGGGTGGGAATGGAGATTCTACAATATTCTTCCCCCATGAGTGGGGAGGAAATGGGGATTTTGCAGTATCCTTCCCCTGGAGTGGGGTGAGAATGGAGATTTTACAGTAACCTTCCCCTGCCATGCCCACCAAGCCACACCACACCCACCAAGCCATGCCCACAGAACCGGTAGTAAAAAAATTTGGATTTCACTACTTAGCCAAATCATTACCCCCCAAAAAAAAAAAAAAAAGCCTTCAGATGGAGAAAAAAATCATCTCTGTAATAAAATATCTATTTTTATTTTTAAAAGCTAGGGAAGCTTTGGAAATGGTTAAACTGATGAAAAAAGATTGAGGAGCTTGATAGTCCCAGTACTATTCCTCTTGATGATGTTTAGATTTGGGCCTTAGGTTTAGATCAAGAATGGAGCATTTATTTATTTATTTCTCCACCTTTATTATTTTTATTCTGCAACTCAAGGTGACAAAGATACCTAATCCTTCTACCTCTTTTTATTTTCCCCACAGCAACAGCTTTGTGAGGTGGGTTGGGCTGAAAGAGAGGGACTGGCCCAAGGTCACCCAGCTGGCTTTCATGCTTGAGGCAATACTAGAACTCATTGGTTACTGGACCAAACATGAAAATCAATGGCAGTCATTCCTTTTCTGAGAGAAGGAATGTAAAGATACAGAATGAAACGTCAGTTTACCATCACAAAGCTTTAACATTTTCTCCTATAATAACAGGATGCATGCGAGCTAATATAAATAAAGCTGCACAGAGATTACTTGTGTTATAGGATACCTGCACCCTTAGCTTCTCATGTGGCTTCTCTAACCCCCAAATATTTTAAACTAGGCATTTAGATTTTTGTATTCTGAAGAAATGAATGGATGTGTGTACATTCTATTCTAGCCCTTGTGTTCATTCAGAGGTGTGTGGAAAGAAGCACTTGACCTCAAAAACGCTCAGGCCCATTTTGCAAATTCTGCATGCTTTCCCTATTAAGAATTTCTGTGGAGAGATACTTTTGGTCAGAAGTAAACTGACAAGAGAAAGAAATGCTGAACTATTGTATTGAGCTCCCTATGAAAAGGTGTGTAATACAGTGGTGGGTTGCCTCCTTGTTTGGAACGGTTTGCAAGAACCGGTAGTAAAACCAGTGGGAGGCTCCGCCCACCACCCCAGATGTCATCATAGGCGATCTGTGCATGCACAGAAGCTTCTGGTGTAACGGGTTGGTTCTACTTACCTTTACTACTGGTACGCAATGGGATCGCTTCTGTGCATGCATAGATCGCCTACGACGACATCCGGGGCGGTAGGCAGAGCCTCCCACCGGTTTTACTACTGGTTCTTGCAAACTATTCTGAACCCACCACTGGTGTATAAGTGGAAACATTATGGAGGGGTTCTTAGGTACCTTCCATAGCTTGTGATACATGTTACAGTTTAAATGATCCATCACCTGGGAATGTTTCTGAAATGTGTTATGGTAACATGGCTTAACCTTGAGAGGCTGGGACAACAGGTTTAAAAAAGAAATTTCTGCTGGTATTGTAGGTAGCGTTGTACACCAAGATAGGGGCTTCCATGCAGGTTCAAGCCAGTCATAACCTAGCTTCTTTTTGATGTGCTTTTGATTTGTTTGCCTATCATCTCTGCTCACACACACACACCATGCAGATGTCTTCTTAGGCCACTTCCTCAGCAACTGTAAGGCTTTTCAGCTCTTCAGCTCTTGTATTCATAGAAATTCTGTAAGAAAATGGTACATTGGAAGTTGTTCCACTAACAGAATAACAAAATTGGAAAGGACCTTGGAAAGCTTCTAGTTCAACCCTATACCATGGTTGTCCAATCTTTTCTACTAAGAAGCCCAATCCATTCTCTCTCTTCAGTGGGTGCAGATATGCTGCACAGACTTTCTGAAGATCTTGAAGAACAAGAGGTTCATATGGAATTTCTTGGATCTAGCCATTTAAGGATTTGCAGGGTTTTGATTTCAGGGTTTTGTTTTTGTTTTGCTACCAGTCATCCAGTTTCTTGTACAACTGACTTTTCAAAAGCATGTGCAAGTATTGTTTCTTGCTCTTTAGCATAATTTGACACTGTTGTAATCATTTGTATTTGCCATTTTCTTTAGAAATGTGTGGCTCCTTAACATTTCACTGTAATGTCCTTTTTGATACTGTCGAATTAGGTTCAGGCAGGATATAAAAATGCCAAATGCAAATATCAAACAATCAATCAATTAGCAGGATGATTTCCCACTTGGCAAGGTGCAAAAGCCATCATTTTTCCTTGTGAACTGCCTGGCATTTGTGTGGAACATGTGGCTGTGTAAACAGCACTAATCCCCTGAAGGAAGATCAGGTACAGCTGTAACCTTGTCTTAAACAAAACACTGTTGATCGTTTCTAACTCATGAATAGGTCTAAACGGTTTGGAAATTCTTTCACAAATATAATGAGTTTCGGGATCGATGATATTGTTGTGGCATATCAGAGAATAGGATAATTATTAACTGCTTCAAAAATTGTTCTGTGGGCACAGAAAGCAATAGATAACACTCCCTAAACTATTTTTCTAGAAATAAAAGGGTATTCTAAAATTAAAACTCTTTCATCCCCTTTGGTGCAATATTGATTGAATATTTAAGTAAGGAAATGGAATGAATGCACTTAAAAAAAAAACACCTTTGTATATGTGCATGATCTCTTTTCCTCAAGAGCTCTGCGTAAATGCAACCAGCATTAGATTTTTATACAAGCATTATTGCATTATCATTGCATAAAATAGTAATTAAAAATACAGAATGACGTTATAACATCCAGAGTCTATTGGCCGAAAGGCATTTGAATCAGGGGTGAAATCCAGCAGGTTCTGACAGGTTCTGGAGAACCAGTAGCGGAAATTTTGAGCAGTTCATTTCTTCATTTCTTCAGGCCATGCCCTCTGTCCTCTGCATCAGAACAAAGTACCCACTATTAATTTTTCATTTCATATATGTCTAACATTGACTCTCCAACAAAGAGAAGAAAAAAGAGACTCTTATATATTTGGAAACCCTTACTAAGTAAGTGAGAAAAATAAAAATAAAACTTTTAAAAACATTATTAGAAATAGGAGCATGTGAGTGGGTTTATCCCCTCAAGTGAAAAAAAAAAAGCCCTTAAGTTCAGAGTGAAGAGAAACTATTGTTCCTTTATGGAGCATGTGCTGGAAATCTTTTGCAACAGAAATATATGAGTCTCTACTTGTATCCTTGCATAATCTTTTTAAAATTATACAGTTCTGAGCAGAACAATTAACACTTTGAAATAACAATCAAAATTTGTGTCAGGTGGCCAATGTAATTAGCTAGAGACGTTTTCCATTGAGTGCAGTTTGTGCTCAAATGCAGCACATGGCTGCATTTCATTGTTGGAAAAGTTTTTTCCCCAGTAGTCTTTAAAAGACATTTTCTTAACAATAGTAATAATTTCTAATAGTGTGCCTAATTAATACCCTAATTATATAATTCAAAGATTGAAACTTCCACCAAACATTAGGTATTAATTTCTTGCAATTTGTAATTCTCTAGAATTAATGTCATGATAGCATTTTGAAAGGGTAGGTTGCTTGAAACCTTGTTTGTCTGAGCAAGTGGGAGGATCAGTAAAATCTAATAACCTTAAAAATATCTTGATATGTGGAAGCATAGGAATTGTTCAGCATTTCACAATATTCTACATTTTACTGTTCAGATGAGACGGTAGTAAAAGCAGTGGAATTTGTGTCCTTACAAGTTGGATAGTGTCAGGTTCAAATTTATTTTCAGGTCTTTTCATAAATACTTAATATTTAATGATCTCCATTCCTAGCATTCCATTCATCTCTTCAGGACTTTGCTTCATATTCATCACATTGAAAGCCCCTATTTCAAAGCTCCCTGGCATCTGATACTGCATGTCATTTTCTAAGTGAATTTTCATCTACAAATAAGGATGGATAAATCAATTGTCTGTCCCTGAATAGTTCTTTACACGTAATCCTCAATTTACAGCAGTTTGTTTAGTGACTGTTTGAAGTTACAACGGCACTGTAAAAAGGCACTTATGACAATTAATATTTATATTCATATTTATATTTTTGACAATTGCAGTGTCCCGGGGTCATATGATCACTTTTAATAACCTTCTGACAAGCAAAGTCAATGGGGAAGCCAGATTCACTTAACAACCGTGTTTCTAACTTAACAATTGCAATGATTCACTTAACAACTGTAGCAAGAAAGGTCATAAAATGGGGCAAAATTCACAAAAAACTGTCTCGCTTAGCAACAGAAATTTGGGGCTCAATTGTGGTCGTAAGTCGAAGACTACCTGCATTGATTGATTGATAATGATACATAATACACAAATTGGTATTTCCAAATATAATTTTCTGACACTGTAAATTATATAGGTAACATGGCATTATTAAATATCTATCAGAGAATTTAGTTCCAATCTGCGCATTAATCAAGTCTGCATGTGTGATTCAAGTAATTTTATGTAACATTTCACAAAGCTCAGTTTACTCAAATATTCCAGCTACAAATCCTAGGACCACTTCCTCATTTGCAGAAGTAATATCTACCTATATATGCCTATCAAGAAAATTTAACAAAATTTAACAAACATCAACTTGTTTAAATGTATATGCTGTTCAGAGATATATTATGTAGAACCCAGAAAATATGCCAAAATTCATGCAATGTAATTCATATCTCAAAAAACATGGCCCTATACGTATATGGTAAAATACAAACACTTCCCCATAGAAAGTTATTTCCAATACATGCCTATGGAGATTCTGAGATATCCAGGCCATGGTTGTCCCCAAGGACTTTTTTTTAGTAAAGAAAAGTTCAGTTGGCTTTTGAAATAGCACCTTTGGGACATTTGCAATAAATATGTACAGGTACATACAAATCCATATCAAATAATTACATAGATATGCAAAAATCTGTACAAAGGTTTTTTTGGTGAATGTGTAACTACAGATTAATTGAAATAGTGATTCTTGTAGACAGAAAGACTTTACAAAAATGAAGTTGACAGTCTTCCCATGTCAAGAATTAAAAGACTGTCTCTCTCCCATTACATCCGTCTGCCCCCCCCACCCCGAGTGAGTAGGTAGGGTATGTTGCGGTTCCTATCTATTAAGGAAGTACACCAGAAGGGACCTGGAAGAAGGGCCTTCTCTGTAGTGGCTCCCTCCCTTTGGAACATCATTCCTTCGGAAATAAGATTGGCCTCTTCTTTATTACTTTTCTGTAAGGCCCTGAAGACATGGTTCTGTCAGTGGGCCTGGAGACCCACTGTTTGAGTGGCTTGTTTGATCATGTTTGTCTCCACAATGGAGGGTGGGTTTTCTAGAGATTTATATTGTTTATTTTTAATGTTGTACACCACCAAGAATCACCATATATGCATTGGGGGACCATATAAATCTATTCAATACATAAATAAATAGATAAGAATTAATATGGATCACAGGTCTTTAATGGCTACAAAGTTATGTGGAGCAGTTTTAATAATTCTGTTCATCCCTCTCTCTCTCTTTACACACACACACACACACACACACACAAATACACACACCCTGTTGTGACTCCAACCCCCGAGGCCGACTTATCGGAGGGAGAAGGCTCCGAACATGAAGGAGAGGAGTTGGCCAGGCCTCCCCCTCCAGGACCCTCCTCTCTGGCAATGCCTCAGGTGTCTCCCGAAGGAGAAGAGATTGACCAGGAGCCAGGTATCTCCTTGCAGTCAGACAGTGACGGAGATAAGTCTTGGCTGGATCCATGCCAGCGTCGGAGAGACAAGCGCACGCAGCAGAAAAGGAGGCGTGCCAGAGATTAAGCTGAGTCACTGGACCACACCCCACAGGGGATAAAAGGGGGTGAGGTGGCCATTCAGACTCTGTGACGGACAAAACTAACTACTAGCGAGTCACATTGCATCTTTGAAACAACGTTATCTGCCTTGGATTTAATACGGACTGGACTTGACAATTCTTGACAATTAGTGTGTATCTTGTTTGGGTTTATCTGACAGAGGAACAACCCCTCCCTTTATGAGTAAAGTTCTTGGCAAGCAGCTACTGGGTTGCTGCCAATCCTCTTATCGAAAGAATTTGTTGTCTGCCAGTTTTATTTAACCCCTGGCTATCTGTTTGTGTGCGTATGTGAGACGGGGACAGAACACACACAAACACACACACAAACAGATAGTTCAAATACCATAAATGCAGTGGTGGGATTCAGCCTGTTCGCACCACTTCGGGAGAACCGGTTGTTTGACCTGATGAATCCATGGTTGCATTTACCTTTTCTGTTACAATAGTATACCTAGAGATGTGGATGAAAAATAAAACCTTAAAAAAATTGCAGAGGCAGACATACAAATGTGACTCATACATCATTGTTTCCATATCCACAGGGCAGCTTCATGTGGAAGATTAAATTGTTGACATAAGATAAGGCAAACATGGAATCTTCATAATTAAACCTTTGAGAGAGAGCCATAGCAGTCTCCTTAACAGCAGAAAGACATTTATTTGGCTTCCATAGGGATGGGAATAGTTTAGCTAATGGCTATTAGCTAAAATAGTAGATAAATCTGCCCTCTGAACATGCTGCAAAGTCATTTTTGAGCAGTTCTGATTATGTAATGTGTCCGATCACACCGAAAAGTATCTTTTCATCAATAAACCCGTCATGAAATCCAAACTTGATCATTATCACCGGCCCTGTGTACTCCTGAAAGTCTATTGGAGAGGAGCATGGATCCAACAGGATTGCTGTGTTTCACAAACGAGATAAGGCAAAGCTTTTGTACCCTCCTAAGTGCTCCCAGAATGCTTTAAAATCCCCTCTTACTAGTTTTTAAAAGTACTTTTTTCCATTGTTAATAGAAATCTTATTTGAACACGAGATTTGATTAGTGACTAACCAAGTGAGTTTTATGACACTTATTAATAAACCTGTCATTCATGGTGGATCATTATGCTACCAGTACTACAATAAGGTATTTTCAGCCCATATAAAACAATTGCTTGTGCGGCATTAAAATAAACTAAATTGGTTGATTCAAGTATAAGATTTTTGCTAAACACTGCAATTAAATACAAACATGAATATTATCTGTCAGTGCAAGAAACACTGAACTATAAAGATTAAAAGAAAAATCTGAGTGTAACTATAATGGATCCCCCCCCCTTTTAGGTTCATTACTGAAAAAGCAAAAAAGAATGTAAGTATAAGAAAAACAGTGTTACTGTCAACTTATTATTTCCTTAAGGATATTAAAGTGTTGAAAGATATTACAGTTTTTAAAGAATAACAGGGAGCTGTTTGGAAAAGTAGTAGCAGTAGCAACAACAAAAAGATATTTCATATTTTGTTCTGGCTCAACTCAAAGCAACAAACAATGAAAATAATTACAGTAAAATACAAAAGCAGGGCAAACCTTGAATGTGTTTAAAAAAGCAAAGTCAAACAAATGAATCTTCCTTGTTCTAACAAGAAATGTCTTCAAGACATAAGAAGAGGGTTGCTGTAATAAACAACATTTCAGCCTTTGATTCTGGAGATAAAAATATAGCCAGCCAGCTTGATAAGCAGCTATGTAAGTAGTCCTTAACTTACAGCCACAAATGGACCAGAACTTCTGTTGTTAAGTGCTATGACCATTAAATTAGTAATGCCTGATTTTATGATATTTTTTTTTGCTATGGTTGTTAAGCGAATCACAGTCATTAAGTGAATCTGGCTTACCCCATTGAGTCTGCTTGTCGGAAGCCCTCTGGGAAAGTTGCAAATAGCAACTATGTTCCTGAGATGCTGCAACCATTGTAAATACATGTTGGTTGCCAAGCACCCAAATTTTGATCATGTGACCATGGAAGCACTGCAACCATCGTATTTTTTTCAGGCGCTGTCATAATTTGAATGGACATTAAACAAATGGCCATAAGTCAAGGACTACCTGTAGATAGTCTTTTCTCCATGACTATATTACAGCTGCCTCTACTGTTTTGCTATTGGCTGTGTATAATATTCTGTGATTTGCCTTGAATGTCCCACCATTTTCATTCCTGGAATTTGGGGTTCTGGTATTTTGGGAGTGAGGGTGGGGAGTCCTCAGTTTCTTCACAGTATAATCATTTTACGTTCAGGTGTGACATCCCTTGTTCAATGCTAATTTTGCCTGTAATTTGTGCATTAGGAACTCTCCATCCCTGTCCTCCACTGTATTATTGTCAGGGCAGTGATATACACTAACACATATCTACAACAGAGGTGGTATTCAGCAGATTCTGACCAGTTCTGAGTAGTTTTTTTTGAGTAGTTCGGAGAACCAGTAAATACCACCTCTGACTGGCCCCACCTCCATCTATTCTCTGCCTTCCAAATCCCACCTGATCGGGAAGAAATGGGGATTTTGCAGTATCCTTTCCCTGGAGTCGGGTGGGAATGGAGATTTTACAGTATCCTTCCCCTGTCACGCCCAAAAAGCCACGCCTAACAAGCCACACCCACAGAACTGGTAGTAAAAAAATTTGAATCCCACCACTGATCTACAAGCCTCAATACAGTTCTTCTGGATTTCTGGAATGTGCTTTATATTCTTAAAAATCACAAACTTAAATGTTAGATACATTTGGACAGTTGAAATCAACAGAGTATATAGTTATTTCCGTATCCTTAAAAAATGTAATGCATTTTTAATTTTTTTAAAAAAAACAACAAGATCAATACTGTTTGCAACTAAAGCATTCTATATTTGCAGTCCTCAGGAAGCAAATAAAACCAGAGGCAAAAAGTATTAACTCCAGTGTGGAAAAGCTGGTAGGGTTAGGGGTAGGGTTTGGTGCTAACCTAAAACAATAGCAGGTAGAATATGCAGTTCTTTCTTTTTTTTTTTAATGTAATAGAATCCTCTTACACACCCCCAGTGAAAAAATGTGTAGGTCCGGTATAGTGAGGTAATCATCTCAGAAGGGAGATTGTGGTGGAATGTAGTCTGGATTCCCAGGAGGGAGGGGCTGCATTCCAGAGGAGCAAAAGATAGCAAAATTTAGATAGTTTGTCTGGGAGGAAGAGAATCAAAACAGTTCCTCCTTAGGAGTCTTCAGTGTATATTTTTAATGGTGTAAGTAGTCTACTTTAATTTGGCAAGATGTCTGCCTATAGGCGAGGAACAAAAATGGAAACTGCTTAGAAGAACCTTAAGGTGTCTTTCTTGGTTTTTGGAGCATATTGTGCTGGAGAACAGAAGGGCAGCCTGTTTTCATGTGCAATAAAAGATACTATCCCACTGTAAATGATGAAGAAGCATCACATGACTAATGTAATCAGAATATGCAAGTGCATATGTATTTGAAGGGAATGCCGACTAGTTCTTCCCCTCAAGCGGAAAAAAAAATGTGTTGGATCTGTCCTGATGGTGTGCTTGGCCATTTTCATTTTGAGAGGCAGCTGGGTTGACATGTTAAATGTTGGAATGACACAAGGGCTCCCAAACTGTGAGGTGTCCTGTGGTACAGGAAGAAAGGTGTGAAGTACCATGTACTTACAAAATAAGTCCACCTTTCCCAAAGTTACAGTGGATTGTTTTCATTATTCATTGGTATTGATTTTGGTATTTGGACTTCAGGAGAGGTATGGAAATTAAGATAACACTACAGGGAGAAGTGGTGCAAAAAATTCAGGAACCCCAGATCTAAAAAAAGGATTATGTTACAGTCTGCTGATCCTTGCAGAGCGATGGTATTGCAGAGACCTTAGAGTACGCTTAAGAGAGTAAGAGCTTCATTAATGGGTCCTAGCATTACCATAAATGAAAAACTACTGATGCAGCTTTATGGCATTTCAGCTGCTATCTTAATGGTTCTCCGGGATTTCGAGCATTTGAAAAGTGGGCACTGAAGGCCTCCTTCTGAAAAGGAAACAAACGAACAAACAAACACATACTCTAAATATTATTCAAACAAAATGGAACAAATGTATCTCGCTAAAACTGTTTTTCAGATGATTATTTTGCTAAGTGGCCCTTACAAACAGCAGGTGTCATAATGTGATCGGTTAATTCTAGCCATTGATTTCTAGCTCCGGTGAAAGAGGTCCACTAGTACCCACCATCATGAATAAACACTGCCCAGCAACCACTCTGTTACAAAGAGCCACAAACGAGGGCTCAGCAAGGTGCATTTCATTCATATGCAGACCCATCTGTCAGGCTGACTAAATTAACATCCATTTTTTTCCCCCAATGGACTTAAAAGGACTTAATGGCTTTCAGGATCCTCTATTCGTGTACAGTTTTGGCTGCTGAAAAACATTCGGATTTTGATAAAAGTGCTTTGTTGTTTTGTAGAAGCACCATCAGAAACAGAGGCTAAAGAGGCCAAAGAAGAGATCCGAAGGAGTTTCATGGTTTGTTATATGTTTTTGGAACATTTGGAATGGCTTCTATCAATTAGTGTGATTTTTTTTAGTCCACGGGACGCCGCTATTCATTTAATTGTACTCTGCAAGGGTAGAGCTTTGAACTACGACAATCAGCACCATGCTGATATTTGTAAGATGGTGTGTATATGTGAGCAAGTGACAGAGGGAGGCAGACACACACAGAGAGAAAATGTTAGATAATCATCTATCATGTAAGAATAAATCTCTATCTGGTCTATAGCAAGTTTGCAAATTCAGTATTTATATTTCATAAAATACCCCCCCCCATTCTATTATTTTAAAATATATGTTTACTCCACAACAGAGACATTTTGTACACATCTTTTCCAAATATTTTACATCAAACATCATATTAAAATGCATACTTCAATTATTCAAAAGATAATGCCCCAATGTTCAGCTTATTCTAGGATATGTTGATTGTGCGCATTTGTTAATCATCTCAATTTAAATTCTCTAATCATGGTCTATCAGTATCTCATATGATAAGCAACTAACGTGCAAGACATTCCTCAATTCGGTGAGAAACCTTTGAAAGGTTACGTTTCTTTAAACTAATTGCCTTGCTGGGAAGCCCTGGAAAATACTATCTAAAAGAAGAGCAAAGCTTGCTCAGGGCAAGCCACAACTGAGGATGCGCATTAGAACTAGAAAGTCCTTTTAATAGTCAGTAGCAGTGAGTAGAACTACAATCATCCCGAGAGGCTACTTGAAGTGCAGGGACGTGGCTTGCAATCAACTACTTTGAAGCTCTTGACTAATGGCATAAAATAATCTTCTGGGACACCCATTTATATTTTTTATCTGTGCTGAAGAGATATAATGAAAGATTCATATAGTAGGTTTGAACTAGTCATTAAGGCATTGGATTAGAAGCGGGTAACTGTGTCTCAGCTTTAGGAAGAAGGCAATGGCAAAACACTTCTAAAAATGTTTCCAAGAAAACTGTAAGGGCTATTTATATGATACTGTGAGACTAGCCAAAGCCACCATAGCTAAAAGTGGTGAAAACACCTAAGCAGGGTGCACAAAAGCCAGGAAAAGCTCCCTCAAGGAAAGGAACCAAGTCGTTAAGGAAACAAAAGGACAAAAGTTGGGCCTAAGCCCAGGGGTGGATTCTACTTACCTTTACTACCAGTTCGCATTGTGCCCATGTGCGCGTGCGTGCTTCATTCACGCGCCCGTGCGCTCTTCTGCGCATGCGCAGATTGCCTATGATGATGTCCGGGTCAGTGGGCGGAGCCTCCCACCAGTTTTACTACCAGTTCTTGCGAGCCGGTCCGAACCGGGGGCAACTCACCACTGCCTAAGCCCCTCCCTAAGTCTTACCAACAACTAATAAAGGAGTGAACCTGAGCACATGGGAAGCCCCTCTCCACCAACAAAGCAAGGACTTTAGGGGATAAAAGGGACCTGCCCACTTTTTGAGTCGTTTTGGGATCCAGACTTGGTGATTTCCAATCCTCTGGCTAGTGCCTGATAGCAGGGCATTGGGTAAGTATGGATGATTGTAACTTACAATCAGTAAAGTTTATTTAAATTCACTGGGTCTCCATGTATTAATTTTGTTTCATACATCCTGGAAGGGGAAAAAATGAACACATCTGTGTATAGTGGGGAGGAAACATCCACATTAGAGTTAGTGTCATCTTTTAATCTGGCACTCACAAATTTCCTGAAATTTTCAGTCTTTGATAGATGTCCTCTGTACTTCACATTCTTTATATTGCAGAGTGGTGCCATTGTTTGGGAGCTGAGCAGGATATGTACCCTGGTGTTCTGAATAGTCAAAGACTATGCTGACACTTAGCTAGCAGAAGTGGCCGGTGATCAGTAATGCAAATCTGACCTAAAGCAAGGAAGAAGTGGGGGAACATGTGAAGTTAGAGTGCTACTTCCGAATTGTAATGTTTTATTTCTCATTAAGTAGGAGAAATAGAGCGGACTCTGAAACCTTCAAACAGAGGTTCTCCACCCAGATATTAAATATGCATATAATGAATAACCCCCTGTTTGGGGAGGATGCTATTGACTGTTGCTATGGGTTTAGGCAGAGCAAAAGGATGCAACCGAAGAGGAGTTTGTAGTGAATCGTTCATTTTGTACTTTCCCATTTGCTAAACTGAGATAATAAGCAGGAAGATTCAAAGCCCTTCGATGCTTAATATTGTTCTCTTCTCAACAGGTTGCAGTCGAGGCCAAGGGTCACTGGAGAACAGGAGAAAACTGAGCTGACTGATTTATTTTCTGCCGATGGAAGGTGGAACATTAGCCCAGAGCTTTGAGAGATTAAAAAAAAAAGATTAGGTTTCTCTTTTCTGTGCCTCAGTGGCACCATGGGGCAAAGTGGGCTCTTGTTCCTATTCTCACAGAAGCTGTAGCAACTTGGTTCAATTTCACACTTGGTGTGCTGTTACATTATTTTGATCCAGTTCCACTATTCATTCTCTCTCTCTCTCTCTCTCTCTCTCTCTCTCTCTCTCTCTCTCTCTCTCTCTCTCTCTCTCTCCCTCCCTCCCTCCCTCCCTCCCTCTCTCTCTCTCTCTTTCTCTCATGCACACACAGAGACACCCAGAGATACCCCTTTTATGTAGGATTTTCTATTTACCACATAAATAAGTTAAGTTCTGGGTATTGTTTATAAAAAACACACTAGACTCTTACACGGAAAAAAAACCTGTATAATCATCACATTTGTTTCCTTATGGGGATTAGCCATGTAACATGTGAACCATGAAATTATCCATTTTTATCTTAATAAGTGTACAGGTAGTCCTCGAGTTACGACCACAATTGAGCCCAAAATTTATGTTGCTAAGTGAAACAGTTAAGTGAATTTTTCTCCGTGTTTCTTGCCACAGTTGTTAAGTGAATCATTGCAGTTGTTAAGTTAGAAACACGGTTGTTAGGCGAATGTGGCTTCCCCATTAACTTTGCTTGTCAGAAAGTCATAAAAGAGGATCACACGACCCCAGGACACTGCCACTGTCATAAATACGAACTAATTGCCAAGCATCTGAACCTTGATCAAGTAACCATGGGGATGCTGCAACGGTCACCATAAGTCACTTTTTTCAGTGCCATAGTAACTTTGAATAGTCACTAAATGAATTGTTGTAAGTCTAGGACTATCTGTACTTAGATCAGCTCCAATTCTCTCAACAGTCTGCTTGAACATGGGAATAGCAATATTGTCCTATTGAAGAGAATCACTGAGCTCCACACCAAAAACATTTGAATCAACCTTGCCATCCCAGACATGCTGAGTAAGGGGTCAACAACTAATTGGATTAAATTAAAGACATTTCAGAGTAATCTAAAGGAGGGTCTATTGTACATATCATCTGCCCTCTGGAATAATATCTTCCCAGAGTTCCATCTGACTTCCATCCTAATGTTGTTCTGAACTCTTGGAAACCTGACTGTTCTCCCTGCAGGTTGTTTTGTGCTGTTTTACTTGATTTCTGTTCTGTTCTGAATGTTTGCGATCGGTTTCTTAACTGTTACTGTTCCTGCTTTTCAAGTGCCAGCAATCCAGGATATGTATTACTAATATATGTGTGTGTGTGTGTGTCGTCTATGTCTATGTCTATGTCTATGTCTATGTCTATTTCTATACCTATACCTATACCTATACCTATACCTATACCTATACCTATACCTATACCTATACCTATACCTATACCTATACCTATCTATCTATCTATCTATCTATCTATCTATCTATCTATCTATCTATCTATCTATCTATCCGTGAGATTAAATGGACTCCGGTGGTTGGTAGAAGACAGGAAGGCCTGGAGGAATGTTGTCCATGGGGTTGTGATGGGTTAGACACAATTTTGTGACTAACAACAACAACAATCTATCTATCTATCTATCTATCTATCTATCTATCTATCTATCTATCTATCTATCTATCTATCATCATTTACACACAGATGATAGATAGATAGATAGATAGATAGATAGATAGATAGATAGATAGATAGATGGATGGATGGATGGATGGATGGATGGATGGATGGATGGATGGATGGATGGATGGATAGATAGATAGATATACTGTATGTATATGTGTTTGTGTGTATCTCTATCTATCTATCTATCTATCTATCTATCTATCTGTTTTATATACTTCATGGGTTTTGTCACAATTGCTGCTGATCCAATATTGATGAAACTTATTAAATAATATGTTGTGCAACTATTAAGTGTTACTAATGTTTGACACTAAATTATATTAATGGTTAGCATAAACCTCAATGGGTAGCATTAAGGCACTTTTGTTCTAAGGTTAAAGGTTTTGTAGTACATATGGAGGTAATGCACATATCCTTTGGAAAAGAGTGTTCTTCTCTCTCCAAGTGTATTGCCAGTTTTATATTCTATATTCCCTCTTGGACAAAAGATATCAACAAGCCAAAGGAACTTAAACTCCAAAGAAAAAGTATGTTCGGTATTTAATTGAAACTCTGTAATCCTGGAATATATTTTACATCAGGTTTCCTCGTCTATGTATGAATAGAGGAAGTTCTTGGAAGTTCGGATTCCTAACCCAGGCAGTAGCAAGATGACAAAAAATTGCTGTAGTAATTGAATTTGCTTCCTAAAAACAACTCGGCATTTATTTCACTTCATATTTTTATAAGGAGTTTCTGAAAGTTCACCAACATATTTTATTATCAGAATGCAAAGAATTGAGTGTTGTTTGTTTTAGACAATAATGTGAGGAGTGGGGTGGGGGGAGAAATTTGACAGATTCAGCTACTATATCCTCACCCCAGTTGCTCCCATTGTCTTGAACTCTCTGCAACATTGACTCTCACCCCTTAAATCTTTGAAGAACCGAACAAAAGGATATTTTAAGTTACTGTTTATGCTATTAACAGGCAGTATAAAGTTGGATAATGTATGTCCAAAGTCAACAGTGTTTAGTAATTTACTACCAACAAAGCACTACTGATTAGACAAGACAAAGGAGAAAAAATGTCTGTAGGGAGGAAAATATCAGCTAAAAATAAAACAAAATTTGCTTTGCTTCTTGAAGATAAGGAATTAAGCAAATAATAATGGAGGTTTGCAAATGAAACAGAGTCTCATAGGATGTTTATCTGAAAGACACCGTAGGAATAATACAAAGTATTAAAAAGTTTAAAGCTTTCAGAAATTGTTTAATGGAATAGTACTTGAGGACACTATGTCAAAAAGTTAATGCAGGAGAAGATCAAAACTATGTTCCGGGGTGAAATCCAGCAGGTTCTGACAGGTTCTGGAGAACCAGTGGCGGAAACTTTGAGTAGTTCGAAGAACCAGCAAATGCCACCTCTGGCTGGCCCCAGAGTAGGGTGGGAATATGGATTTTGCAGTATCCTTTCCTTGGAGTGGGGTGGGAATGGAGATTTTGCAGTATCCTTTCCCTGGAGTGGGGTGAGAATGGAGATTTTGCAGTATCCTTCCCCTGCCACGCCCACCAAGCCACACCATGCCCACCAAGCCACGCCCCCAGTACCAGTTCACCACTGCTATGTTCTATAATTTTGATTGAAACTACACTGAAGTTGCTGACCAGCCATGACCGAAGGACAACATCTGAGTGTAGGTGAAGGACAGGGAAATCACTGAGGCCAGAATGAGCTCAGAAAAGAATGGAGTGGAAAGGGGAGGGGAAAGCAAACATTCCTAACTTATATGGGCTACTCTGAGCTTACTTCTTTGTCTTTCACCCCTTTTTATTGACTTGGACCAGAAAACAAGGTAGAATAGCACAGCCAATCCAATCTTCCCACTGTAGTGTATAGAGCATGGGTGTCAAACTCATGTCATCACGGCGGCATCACATGACGTATCAGGACTTTTTTTCCCTTTACTAAACAAGGCGGGGACAGGGCCAGCACATTATGCATCCGGCCTGTGGGCCAAAGTTTGGCACCCCTGGTATAGAGGCTCTTCTTAAATAAATGGGCAATGCCTTTTAATGCAGACCTAAAATAACCCTGTTAAAGGCAGAAGAGAACAGAGCAGCACTTTTCCCCTCAACCAATAGAGGACCTGGAAACAATTAGCTACCATCCCTCTCAGGCTTTGCATCCCCAAAGTTGAGGACAAGGAGACCAATACCTTGTACTCTGAAAACCAGAGAATTATGGGAGATGACATTTAGGAAGTAAAAAACCAAACCAAACCCAAGAAGTCCCACTGATGTTATTGTTGACAATAAGCTGCAAACTTAAATGCTGTGTTACATTTGACATTGTCATGTCATTTTTTTTGTAGTCCTGAATTCATCTGGAAGTGGGTGGGAGAGAGGAAAGCTGATGCTATGTCAAGTTATAATGGCATAAATTTGGGTAAAATGTTCTTTATTCTCAGATTTCAATTACTGATTCTGTATGAAGGGGAAAGTGTACCGGGACCTTGTTTCACTAGTAATAATAACAATTAATATGATCTGGATATGAGTTAATAATGTCCAAAGTAGGATTAAAATATGCAAGTAACAATCAATAGCTGGGGAAAAGAGGGGTTGGAGAAAGGGAAAGTTGCTACTGGAATGCTCTTTTTATTCATTTTAAATTACTCTTTTGTTTTGTAATTTTTAAAAGAAATTCTTTAGATATGTACATATAATTCTTTTTCATTTTTGCTTTGCTTGCATGTCTTAACCAATAATAGACAGATTTAAAAAAAAAATTCAACAGTTTGAATTTTTTAGATTATAGCCTTTCCAATAACAAATGAGGTTTTGAAATGATTTTATATCATTTGTCATTGGAGATGTGAAATTAACACTTTATTTTTTACTTTTGGACAAAGAAGAATCAAAAGATTTGTGGTTCAGCACGAGAAAGACAAACTTATGATTCCAAAACTTTGATTACTACAGCTATGGATGTCTGCAAAGAATTATGGCATCGATTTGTTGTCTGTAAATACACATCTTCCATGCTTTTACCCTTTTTTCCCTTTTATAATTTTGTGTATGTTTCTTTGTTTTTTGCATTCAGTTAATAATATTTTTTATTAAAAAAAACAGTTCAGGCCTTTGTTGGTCATCCAGACTTCCCTAATTTGATGTGGTTGGGCAGCATTTTTAGTGTGAGATCTGACCACAATAAATAGGTATCACATTCTGTCCCACAAACTAGCTAATAAACACAAATCTAGATTGTTGCATAAACCCACCCTCTGTAATTAAGATTCAGTGTGTTTCATGGATTAAATAATGACATCATCATGACTCAGTTTAACATAGGAATGCTTTCTGTTTAAATGCTCAATACACAGATGCTCCCTAAACATAATAGATTTTCTGTCATGTATTCTAATCATCCAAAAGGCTCTGCTGTGGACAGAAAAACATGAAGAAAAGTTCCCACGTTTCACAGTAAATAACAGTCATGCAACATATTGCAGAAAATAAAGTGCTGTTGCTGAATTAAGTTTGAATACTGTGTTTGTCTTGAAGTTTCCCCCCCCCCCCCAAGAATAATAGGCAAGTACAGTATGGTGGAGCAAGAGCACAGAAATCTCTCCAATTCTTTCCTCCGTATCATTTTTCCTTCTAAATTGTGCATATTTCTCCAGATATCTCCCTGCTTTCTTCAGCGGCACTATTTTTTCTATAGCATTTTTCTTGTTAGCTAAAACTCTGATTCCACCAAACACATCAACAGGTACTGTTTTGTACTGACTTTTATCAATATTGAAAAATATTGAAATATTGAAAAACAAATAAAACTCTGAGTAACCTTCATTCAGCCCATCAGTTTGCTTTGCTTTTCCTTTGTGAGGTGATGCTTCATAATGATGTTGACAAGTAGATGAGCTCACAAAGGGGAGGTATATAAAATCTTTGGGTGGGCTGAATAAAAATTACTCACTGATGAGTTTTTCTCTGTGTGCGCGTTGACAAGTGGTAGCTTAAATCACATTTTGGTTTTATTTAACTTTTCAGTATTTATTTGCTTGCTTATTTATCTTATTTAATCTACTTATTAGATTCATTTACACACAATATTTATTTATTTGTTATTTATTTATTATACTTATATTTATTTATTATATTTACTATATTTTACTATATTTATTATATTTACTATATTTACTGCTATATTTATTTTAGGATTAGTTTAGTTTAGGGCATTAGGGATGGAGACATTCCTATTTTATGCAGGGAAAACTCCTCTTTGAGGTAAGAGATCTTCTGTTTTATTTATTTATTTACTTGCCAACTTGCATGTGTAACTCTAGGATTAGTTCAGGATCCAACATTCTATTTGCTTCTTCGGCAATTATTTTAGGGAAATAGTTGAAAAAGTGGTGGGGCTCAATACTTGGGCAGAAACAGCACTGGTTGCCTCTGGTGAATGACAGGCTCAGGACCTGGTTGGGGAAGTGCACCTTTCTTGGTTCTTTTACATTTCTAGGGGCTTCAGTATTATTCACCAAATCATCCTGGACTGCTTACAAGAGTAGGAAGTTGAGAGCAACTTGTAGTGATTCGGCCATGTGCTAGGTTAGTGATACCAGTTACTGGAAATAAGGAAGGAGCTACAGCTGGCTAGAGGTGCAATTCAGGTGAAGTCAGGAGGGTTGTTGCTTAACAATGGTTAGTGAGGGTCTTCATGCTATGTTAGAGGGACATCAGGATCAACTAGCTGAGTTGATTCACTCTAACTCTCTAAATAAGATTAGCATATGGGATCCAACTGAACTTTTGTTCTTATTAATCCTTTTTTTCATAACTGGGAAAATCTACCATATGTGTACTTTTAAAAAATCCAGTTGGCCTTCTATGTTTAGAATCCTTTCTTTCAAAATTGAGTTGACTTTAGTTGGAAGAGGAGAACAACCGTTTAGCCAGCGAAATGTCTTGGCTTTTGAGGGAGAACAAGGAGCTACAGAACAAAATGAAAGACAATCCAGAAAGTGAGTATTATTTTAACTTAACAACATTTTAATAGTTTTCATTCTAAAAAGAAAAGTGATTTATTTCATCTTTGACTGTACAAGCTCCAGTTCTTTTGTTATTTTTTTTTGCCAGGAGATACTGACAGAGATGAGGAAAGGGAGTATGAGGTGTTAAAGGAGAAATATGAAAAGGAGCAGAAAGCCATCAGCAGAGTGAAGACTGTAAGTATCATACGTGATAGTAAGAAATTAGAACAACCTCTTTAAGTGAGATTTTATAACACATTAAAAGTTAATTTTGATTGTACTTCATCAATTTCTCTTTACAGGAAGTCTCAAAAAAAAAAAACCTGAGAAAAAGAAAGAATTGGTAAGAGCTCAGGAGCAGGCAATTGATGATGTCTGCTCCCAACTCGTATCTCTACCCATCCAGGGAAGACCATGACAGTAAGATTTGTCCTTCCATTTCTTGGAGAGAAATAGACGTGTTTCAATTGATGACTCTCTATTTCGTTCTAAAATATTTGTTTAACACTTTTCAGTCTCTGCCAGAGAACAGTCAAAAGAGAAATCTGATTGCATACAAAAGGTAAATGATACAATTTTTAAAACATTACATATTTTTATTCTGTAGAAAAATTATCTTGCAACATTTGGTACTAAAAATAAAATCAATTTTGCCACACAATGTTTATTCTTTTACAGTATCTTGTTGTGGATTTAATAAGACAAACACAACTTTTGGGTTGATCAGAGACAGATTTTATATATTTATTGCGCAATAGGTTCAAGGCTCTGTACATGAAGCGTTGAACAAAGACAGGAATTAGGTACACTGGTTTTATACCCTTCTAGACAAAGGATTCTTTTGAAGTCAGCAGTTCATATGGTCCTATACATTTATCAATTTTAATTGACATTACAGAGTTTCTTTGCAAAACAATCATAATTCTTTTTGTAGATTACTGAAGCATCTCTTTTATCTTTTGACGATGGACAACTTTTAACTCATGTGGATCCCCTTGACCTAACCAACCTTTAAGCTGTATGTCATTAGAATGTTCCTTTCTTCTGACAACTTAGAGGCCTCCTAGAGGAACCAAAAGGACCTTGGCTGAGTTTGTACTCTTTCCAGCCGGATGCATTGCTTTTTAGAATAGACTGAATAGAAAGTTATCCAGTGGTCATCCATCAGAGCCCGCTTCATTACATTATTCCCCCCTCTGAAAGTTTTTCAATGCAGAAACTTTCACTATTCTCATATAGTTTAACTTCTGAGTATACAAGATTCCAATAAACAAATCTACCATATATAGGGTCTAACAAAAGATAATTAATAAAAGTAAAGGATAGGTAGTTCTTGTTTTTCTACTCTCTTGATTCTTGGGGAGATTCTCTACCTTTTTCTACAGGTTCCATTTCCTCATATGGGTCTGCCTCAGAATCTTTATGTTCTTCCACAGGATATGGACCAAGTTGATTAAGAAAACGTTCTATCAAAGCTAGTTCCTTTTCAACTTGAATCTCCTTTACTGTTCTTATTTATAGATGTTTCAGCATAGGGATTGCACAAGGAATAAAAGCTAGGCCTGCCACAGCCATATTAATTCACCCGGATCCAGACAACCAAGAAAACCACATGTCAGTTGTTTATAAACTCTGACCTATCTTGGAAGCCCTATCCTGCAATTCCTTGGCAATTTCTCTTACATGTTCCTGTCCAGTTTGTTGGTAAACACAAATATGCATCCTTTCCACATAAGAAGATTTATGGAAAAGGCATGCACTCAGTAGTTCCTTGCATTAGTCCAGACCCCTAAGTCCCTGCCACAAACATTCCTGCCAGTGGTTGCAATGGGACTTCCAGTGAGAGGTCCTTCTGTTTATCTCTGAGAATTGGTCCTTCAAAAAACATATCGAGAGGTAGTATTTCCAGGTGGAAAAAGGATACACAAATCTAATTTGGACTTCAAGTTGAACCAGAGTGGAAATTCTGAATGTTGAAATGGTCTTGGACAGATTCCATCCACCCCACTTTCCCTTCTTAAAGTTTATTTCTGGTAGCCTTTGTTCTAACCCAGAGTTGTGGTTTGACAGGAACAGCATAAGATGTAGGGCTAGTAGATAAACATAAGCAGCATTTCTGACCAAGGGTAGGGTTATACTGTTTAACAAGATCTTGACTTTATTCCAAAATCCGTGATATATAGTCTCCTCTATGCAATTGTTGTAGAGGCCCATTTTCCTTATCTATTCCCCCCTCAGCTGGGAATGTCAATAGTGCAACCTTAGGTGGTGGAGTTGACTTAGGTCTAAGGTAACGACCTCGTGCATATACAATGCGTTCTTGGCGTGAGTGAACTTGACCTAAAGTGTAGTCATCTAGGGAATCAATGTTCATCTTATGTTCACTTGAGAGTCCTAGTGCGAATAATGTCCAAAGCCATAAACAAATCATAATCAACTATGGTGTGAAGCTCACTACGTCAGGGAAAGGGTTAGTGGTGCACGTGGTTTGGGAAACAGGAGTAGCAATAAAAATCCTAGGTCTACCACAAAAACGTTCCTTATATATGTAAAACAAAATTACTAGTAAGATTAGAAAAACAATTACCCACAAAATGTACTCCCAAACTTCTAATAACATTAGCATGTGTAAGAAAGTGTTATATTAAAGCTAATAATATGTATATGTACAATGTGAAGGCAGTTGTCCTCTTTACAAATCTTCCGCCGTGCGTAGAGAATCAGCTTCCGGAGTGATTCAGCAAGGCTGATGGTCACCTGGTATCAGTCTCATCCAGTGGATCCAGGATTGTCCTCCTAAGATCTTAAAAAACACAATTACAAAACCAATACATCTGGGCGAGTGCGCAAAGGAATCTGAGCAGTTGTAGTCCTTTTCCAGTTGGGAAACAGCATAGGCAACCACTGAATCCTAAGAAAGAAAAAATTCAAAAATAGTCCAGATGATGAAGAATGCTATTCCCACTGGTGGCTGGATCCTTTGGATCATCAACTTCACTGGATTTCCTTGATGAGATTAAGCCCGTTCACTTGGGGTCTAACTTCCGTCCAGTTTGGATTAACATCCAATCATCGTGGTGGAATTTGTGGACTGGAAACTTCAAAGGTGGTTTTTGGGCTAATAGTCCTTGTTTCCTAAAAACTTCAAAATATCTGGACAGGTTATACACATATTGTTTCAATACTTTGTCACTGGTTTCCAAGGAAGTAATGCATATGCTTCCTGTAGTGAAAACTACTCCAAACAAGAGTTGATATGATGATAATCTGTCTAGGTTGGGTAAAATTCTTGACACCACTGTTGCTGTAGCATTACTGCAGATAAAAGCTGCAACCCACCCTGTGAGGTTGTTCACTATGACTAATAAATATTTTACACTCCCCACTTTTGGTAATTCTGTAAAATCCACATGAATACATTGAAATGGTCTTAAAGCTGGTGATACATCTTACACATCTGTTGTTTTCTGACAGCATGTTCATTCACCTTTTTACAAACCAAACATTTGTTTATAATTGATGTTACTAAAGGATATATCCCAATACAATCATAGCTTAGTTTAAAAGTTCATGTACAATAGCTTGAAGTCCCCAATGACTCCACCCATATTTTGCCAAATGATGTCCAGAGACTAAGGGTTACAATGCATTAAGCAATAGCCGTCATAAAGTCAGCTTATTGCCCCCCACAAACTGGGTCCTCAATTCACCTACCTTAGAAAGGATGGAAGGCTGAGTCAACCTTGAGCCTGGTGAGATTCGAATTTACAGTAATTGCAGACAGCTGGTGTTAAATTACAATGCATTTATCCACTGAGCTATCCAGGCTCCCTGTCCATAGAGCTTAATTTAATGAATACAATTCAAAGGTTTGAGCAGACCAATTTCGAGGCAATTTGTCTCCAGGGGGTGTCCCTCCAAATCAGGTCTTGTTTTTGTATGTAAGCCAATTATTTCAACACCATAATGTTCTCATCCAAGGTGATCCATTGATCTGGTGTTGGTTAAGAACTGTGCTTGATTCAAATTGAGAACTGCAGGTAAAATCAAATCTGTGTTGCATTAAAATTGTTTTATTTTTGTTTAGAATCTTGAATCAGATAACCACCACTGAAGGATAGTTCTGACTTGATGTGGGGTGTTTACAATGAGGGCTCCCCCAAAGGTCAATTTCCTACTTTCTGAGCCAACACCCCTCGTGCAATTCAATTTGTGTGTGTGTGTGTGTGTGTGTGTGTGTGTGTCTACAAAGAGACCGAATGGCTTTTCCAAATTTAGCAAACCCAATATAGGAGCCCTGGTTAAAGCCTGTTTCAAATTTTCAATGCTTCCTCTTTCATGTCCCTCCCATTTCAAACTCCAAGATCCAGATTCAATTAATTTTGCATAGAATTGTCTTAATTCTTGCTTGTTTATAGATGGAGGCGGAGACGCTACCCCTCCTTTCTATCAGGAGTGATTTTTTTTTTTTTACTACTCCTGTTGGTGGGAAAAAAGTCTTTCCCTTTAAAGATTGCTGAAAGGCAGAGCTTTCCCCGTCCTGAATTCAAAACTCCTGGAATCAGTTTTATTGTTCCTAGTAAGGCAAGCAAGAAACAAACACATCTTTTATTCTTCCTTTTGTTGTGGAAATTAAGGCGGCGTCTCAGTTTCTTAATGGCCCATTGGTAAAGGTGGGGGCTGAACTCTGCCTGAGTTTCTGCCTATTTTCTTTAGGGGAATTTTCTTGTGCTTTTAATATTGAGCTTCTCAAATCTTCCAACACTCCCTTCACTGATTAAGTGTATTCAAATGCTTTGTTCACTTAATCTGATCTCTGTCAACGAAAAACACCACTTCTCTTCAGATCACCACTTCTCTCCTACTTCTTAGCACTTCCACATTTCAATCTGCCAACTTCCATAACTTTCCAAAAACAAATCACATACCTTCTCCATTCCATCAATTCTACTTTCTCTAACTCCTTCTTATTATAACATTCAATTCCTCCTACCACTGCCATCCTGATTTCCAAGCCAGCACAAGTCTGTGTAGACAAACTTAAAGGCAACTTTCTGACTTCCCTTAAAACTTCCTCTCTTCCTTCAACTACCGTATATCCCTCTATAAACAAATGAGCTCCTCAGCACCAATTATCTAATCTCCCCGCAAACTGAAGTGAACAAAAACAAGCATACTCTCGAGGCAGAATCCAACATTTTAGACAAAAATGCCACTGAATCTCTCCCACCACACATCGCAATTTCCAACTCATCTCTGTGACAATTCCTAAAAAGGGCAGTAACTTGTGCTACTAGCAAACAAACAAATAAACAACAAACAAACATACAAACGAACAAACGTGCCATCTGTTAAGGATGCAGAATGCAGGCAAACATAAAAACATTTAAGAAAGACAGCTTCAAAAATAAAACAATAGTAGATTAAAAAAATCTTTCAAAATAATTTCTTTGAGATAGAATAAAAATAAGAATAAAAATAATTTTATTTCTATACCAACCTTCTCCCGAAGGACTCAAGGCGGTGTACAGCCTATTTTGTTTAAAAAAAAAAACAAGGCAAACACCAATTTAAAATAATTAAAAATATTAAATGGATTCGGCTCAATTTAAAACCTCAGAAATTTAAAATATCCGATTTAAAATTATGTTGCTAACCCAGCCTGGCGAAACAACAGGATTCTGAGTACAGGTTTTAATGAAGCGTTTTTAAACCTCCAAAAATTTCCAGAAAAAATAAAATCAAAATTGTATTCAGAGCAGAAAAGTTTTCATATGCAAATTAAAGAGACCTAGCAGCAACAGCATTAGCCGATCACCCACTTCCCCCTCCTTTCTCTGCTCAGCAGAGAGACATGCTGTCCGCAGCCCACCCTTTTCCTGCTTCTTTCTTCCAAAGGAAGGGGGGGGGGGGAAATACAGGGAAAAAATATTTAAAGTACATAGAATTCTCATCTTCCTTTCACCTCTCCTTTCAACAACACAACCCTCTGCATTTCTTTCTAATTTCTCACATTCTCAACACACCGGCATTCACATTTGCACTGCAATCAACTTCTTGTTTAAACCAATTTCACATACAAAAAATCCCACTTCATGCAAACCAACCATTACAATAATCTCAAATATCTCTCACAGCCTCAAGCACAAATCATCTCACTTTGCTGGCAGCCACACATATCACAATCAATTAAATTCCATTCAAATTTACCCACTATCATTATATATATACACATATATTTAACAGAAATCACACCAAATTGATCAAATCATATCTGTTTTCCCATTTAGACAGGCTTCACCTTTTTAACTGCCTGCTAAACCCCGGGAGGGAAGAACAGTAAACTCTGGCTGTTTAAGAATGTCAGTTTATCAGAAAATTTATAACACTGCAATTAGTTCTTCTCTTACCACACATAAGATTACACACAATACTTAGTACTTAATTTCAATACTTAAATACTTAATTCCAGAGACTTCAGCTCGCCAACTGGTCTCCTAGGAGATTGATCAGATCCCACTCTTCCACCCTTTTAATGGGTAGGTACTTCTAAACAGAGAGACTTTAACTCTCTGATTTATACTTACCTGTTTTCTTTTCCTCTTTCTTTCTTTTTTCTTCTTATGTATTTATGTTGAGTCTGTGTCTGATCAACCTTCAAGGATTCTTGACTTGCCTGTCTTCGTCAGCGGGTTTACGGCACCTCCTCACTGAATCTCCATGGACTTCAAAGGAGTCCTAATGGCCGGCCAGTGGATTTTCCTTGGGGAGGCGTCGATTCCCACTGAGGCAGGCTGTCTGGTAGAACAAAAGTTCTCTGCCTTGTAGTCCCATCTGCAGGGTGCCATAAATGTTGTGGATTTAATAAGACAAACACAACTTTTGGGTTGATCAGAGACAGATTTTATATATTTATTGCGCAAAAGGTTCAAGGCTCTGTACATGAAGCGTTGAACAAAGACAGGAATTAGGTACACTGGTTTTATACCCTTCTAGACAAAGGATTCTTTTGAAGTCAGCAGTTCATATGGTCCTATACATTTATCAATTTTAATTGACATTACAGAGTTTCTTTGCAAAACAATCATAATTCTTTTTGTAGATTACTGAAGCATCTCTTTTATCTTTTGACGATGGACAACTTTTAACTCATGTGGATCCCCTTGACCTAACCAACCTTTAAGCTGTATGTCATTAGAATGTTCCTTTCTTCTGACAACTTAGAGGCCTCCTAGAGGAACCAAAAGGACCTTGGCTGAGTTTGTACTCTTTCCAGCCGGATGCATTGCTTTTTAGAATAGAGTGAATAGAAAGTTATCCAGTGGTCATCCATCAGAGCCCGCTTCATTACATTAATCTAGGTGTTAAGTGCAACCATTTCGCTTTGTATTGCAATCAAGGAAATGACGATTCCCAACCATGGATCATAGTAGAGACAGAGTAAGTATTTTGATATATCTCTTTGCATCATTCTGAATATAGGCAATATTTCTGTGAATCTGAATGCTAAAGTAATGTTTATACTTTTTAAGCTTAAATTGATAAAACAAACAACAATGCAGAAAATAATATTGTATCATTTCCCTTTTTAAAGAAACTCATCAGGACTTGCAGTAATCTTGGCACCATGATTTTTATATGCCAAGTGTTTAATATCTGCTGCTGTTAAAACAAGTGGACTAAAGTATGAGTCCCAACATTTCTTTGCCATTTTAAAATAGGGATTGATTTCGGCATGAGTAGGCCTCAGCAGTCATGAGATCAGATTTGCACTACACACTAAGAGTTTTCCTTGCAGTTTGAGGGACTGGGGGAAAATCCTTCGACTGACAGCTATAGTGTAAGTAAATGGGCCCCTACTTTCAGAAAGCTTTAAAAATCAAATCAAAGAACACCATTGAAATTCATATTTTAAAATCCAAGATGAGATCTAGTGAAATGGGAAAACTTTGAGAAATGTTGCTGAATTAAGATTTCATATTGGAGTTTTTCATGATTAACTTAAATTTTTGCTACTATCTGTACTTCTGCTACAACAGTGAAATCTTCCACATTTGAGAAGAGAGGGAAAGATGAGAGCAATTGGAATCTAAGAATATTCCCAGGATTTCCCAGGTATTGCTATTCAAAAATCTTTAACCAAATATAACATAGACAAAGATGAGGTGCTTTGTTTATTGAACAAATGTGAAATAATCATATCGAGTGGCAGTTGTTTCAAAGGAGATTTACATAGGAGTCATGCAAAAACAGTAAAGAAAAAATTTCTCTCAATTTTTCTATCAATTTTTCTGAGATTTTCAAATTCTTCAGAATTCTATACCGGGGATGTGGAAAAGCCAAGGATGGCCTATAATTAGGCTATAACATAAAATAAGAAATTTTAGATGGAATGCACTCTCTCGTGGCATTAGAAATAGAATTTAGATGGTTTGTCTTGATACGCTTGGCTGAATTGTTCTAAAGGCCAATGTGATGAAAAATCTTGCTAATATTCTGCCTGCCAAGTTTTGCTGAGAAGTTATTCATCATTTTAAATTATTGTCTCTTTTAATTTAACTACTTTTCATTAGATAAAAATGCTGTTTGATATATAATTTAATGTGTTAGTTGTTTTTTTCATTGAAATACTTATATTTTTTTCAAAATAGGAAGATCTGGTTTCTCTTCAAATACATTCTTCAAATACAGGATTGTACTAATGTAATTCTATTCTGACCTACTTCTTTTTAATCCAGTGAATTGAAAGATACCTGTAGTCCTTTTTGGGACTCCCTCCGTTTATGGCTTAATCCAACCAGGGACAACCAGGACCCGCTGGATTGCTGTGGATAAGCGATACAGTTGTGTGGCATCACCTTTTACACCTCTTCATTTAATAACAACAGTGGCAATTCGTCCAAATTTGATACCATTTGAAGTTGTTACATGAAGACTACCTTTATTGTGAAAATTCTCCTTCACCACAAAATACGCTCCTGAAGAAATTGCTTTTGGCATCCTCTTCTTGTCTGGAAGCCAAAGTGAGGAAATTCCAGCAATTTGAATGTGATACAGGTGGTTGTGCCCTGCAAGTTTCTGTCCTGAGTACCTGGATTGTTAAGAAAGAAAAACTCAAGAACGTCCATGGAGAAAGCATCAAATGTGCTTTGGCCAACAGCCTTGCCAGCCAAGTTAGTATGTTCCACCTGGCCAAATGTCCAACCTCCTCCTCACTAGAGGAGCCAGACAAACTGTCTCTGCCATAAAAAATATGATGAGATGTAATTAAAACAGACACATATCAGCTTAGTCATTGCCCAGGTTAGAGGAACTGTGTTAGGTTTTGGAGTTCCTGGTCATTTGGCGGAAAATGTCCATGACTCATGGCTTCTGACTGAGTAATCAGGGCCAGCACCCTTGGCAGAAGTAACTCAAATTGTAAAGACAAACCAGGGGGAGTTGTCAGTAGAAGAAGCCAGCACAGCTATTGAATTGTTTACATTCAGAAACGAGAACTCTATTCTTTGCCTCAGAAACAACAAAGCTCTCTAATGAAAGTAGTAGAAGAATTGAAACAAAGAATCATTGAGCATCTTACACAAACACAGAATAAGGTTCCCAGCATTGAAGCCTCCAAAGAGGTTCCAAAGAAACAGCTAGCACAAGCATTGAAAGATGCCAATACTGTAGTAGCAAATATAAACAGCAGCTCACTACAAGAAAATCCAACTAATATAAAAGCATAGCTGCATTTATAATTGAATACCTGGAATGCAAAATCAATAAAGAGGAAAAACAGCCAAATGATACACTACCAAAATGTAATTTCAGGCTGGAAAATAAGATCAGAAAGCTGTGATCAGATGCAAGTAGGGTAGAACAAATGAAAGAAGAGAACCTGAAGAACAAGACCAAATAATATTGGATCAACAAATGTAACCTGAAAACAAGGAAGATTAAGGAAGCATTAGAAATAATAAACCAGCAAATAACAGCTACAGCCAAGAAGATCAGCAGAATAAAGTTCAAATTCCACATTACAGGCAGAATCTCCAATTTCAATCCAATCAGAAATATTCCTCCCAATTCATCAATTAAGAGATTGTATCAAATCAATCAACACTTGACAAGGAAAACACCATGCAGTTCCGGGTACAGACATGGGATAACCCAAAGAAATAGAATAAGAACACAGCTTGGCTAAAGGGAGTGGATAAGAATTTTTTTTAAAGGCTTAAATAAAAGAAGAATTGATCAGCACCAGGTGAAGATGAACTGCATGGTTTTTGGTTGAAAAACCTGACTGGTTTATGCCCACTCATTGCCAAGCAGTTATACTGCATGGAGATAAAATTGCAGAGTGGCTAACATCTGACAAAACCTACCTGATAATGAAAAAACCAGCAAAAGGGGAGCACCGGGCAACTACTGGCCAAATACTTGCTTACCAACAACTTTCAAATGGCTAATGTGTGGTACCTGATACAGTCCAACACCTTCTGGCTGAAAACAAGCTCTTTCCACCTGAGCAGAAAGGAAACTGCCCCAACAGCAGAGGAACAAAAATTCAGCTCCTGGTTGACAAGATGATTCTGGGAAACTGCAAGAGAAGCAAGACCAAATTGAATGTAGCATGGATTGATACAAGAAGGCATTTGACTCCATGTCCCATGATTGGATAATCAAGTGCCTAGAAATGACATGAGTCAAAAGAAACTACAGAAGCTTTTTCCAGGGTTTATGGCACAAAGAAAAACATTGCTAATCAATGGTGAGAGAATGGGAGAGGTTAATAATAAAAGAGAGGAATATTTCAAAGAGATTCGTTATCACCATTACTGTTTGTCATCGCACAAAAATACTGAAGAAGAAGAAGAAACAGGTCAGTTTAACATGAAGCTTGTGAAAAAGGCAACTAAAGAAAACAAAGGGATTAATAAAGCAAAATGCAAGCTGATAAATATAAGAAAGTTTTTGCATTAAAATGTGAAGAATGCTTAGCGCATTGTAAGCCGCCCTGAGTCTCCGGAGAAGGGCGGCATATAAATCAAATTAAAAAAAAAAAAAGATGAGTCTGTGTGTACAGGAAATGTTAGAAATATTTGGAAAATACAAATATCAAGATCATTCAAAATTAACAACACCCATGAAAGAGGAAATGCCAGACATCCTAGTAGAGGAAATATCAAGTGCAGTAAAATCAAGAAAAATAGCAAAGCTTCAGGGAATGACTGTGTTATGGTTGAAATGCTGAAAGCTGATGGTCATAGGTTATACAAGTTACTAGCAAAACTACACTTGAGATGCCTCAGAGAAAAAAAAATACCCAATGCATGGAAAAATGTGGAAGTGATTCTTATTCTGGATGAAGATAATCACTAAAAATACCTGAGCATCCCTGAAGCTGACATCATCAAGCACACTGAAGTCAAGAAAAAGATTAGAAGTGAATACATGATGAGAGCAAAGAAATTCCTAAAGTCCAAACTCAGTGGATGAAATACCATATAGGAAATCAGCGCCTGGGTAATTCCAGTCATTAAATATAAACCTGGAACAGTGGACTGGACTCAAGCAAAACTAAAGACCCCAGATAGGAAGACTAGAAAGGTAACAAAAATGGAATCATACCCTTCATCAACATAGCAATTATGACAGACTCTACTTACCAGGAATATGGGTGTATGTAGAATGTTGCAAGTAGCTCAGACGATTAAAGAAAAAAAAAAGAGTATTGAAAGAATATCTGAAGGTTAGCGAAGAAGATGCACTGAAGCTGGAGCACCAGGAAGGCTTACTGAATATTAAAGAGATCAAACTGGCCTACAAGAAATACCAAATAAGAACAGAATAAAGACATGGACAGACAAATTATTATATGGCCTTAATATATATTTTAAAAATAGCAGGCAAAGCAGACAGTAACAAGATTGGGCAATAACTGAGAGCAGGAAAGTTGAAGAAAGAGACAGAGCTGCATAAGACCAAGCTTTAAGAGCAAACACATACAAAGGCACTGATGAGAAAGGGAGAAAAATCACAAAATACAAAGACTGCAAATAAAAAATCAATGACTTGGGAAAAGAAAGTAGAAGACATTCCTGTCCTTCAGGGATAGATTTTGCTGAAGGACAGGAACTTTATATGATGAACTCGTTTTACAAGAAAAAGGCTAGCAGAAAATGGGCATGGAAGAGTCCATCTGGGTACGCAAGTGAAATTGACTACATCATGATAAAACCATATTTTGCAATTGTACTATCATCAGTAGCTTTAATGTTGGAAGTGACCATAGAATGGTACGAGATAAAGTGAAGATAGACTGCCAAAAAGAGCATATGAAAATGATAAAGATATCATGAAAAACGAAAATAAAGAGTGATAAGCTGTTAGAGAAGAGTAGCGATTTTCAGATTAATTTAACAAACTGCTTTGCAAGATTTGAAAAAGATGAATGTTATGGACCAAAATAAACAAATAGTCCTCAAATCCTTTATATCTAATACCAGTGGAAAAACATTTTGTACAGTAAAAAATCTCTAATGAAACTATTGATTTAATGAAAAAAAGACAGACGATGAAGAATACTGGAAGTTTCACTAATAAACTGGAGTATAATGAACTTTGCAAGACCATGAGAAAACATATCAATAAATAAACATATCAGTTCAACATGAAGCTTGTGAAAGAGGCAATTGAAGAAAAGAAATGGATTAATAAAGCAAAATGCAAGCTTATAAATATAAGAAAAGTTTTTGCATTAAAATGTGAAGATGGCTCTGTGTGTTGAACAAAACTGGATTCTATCCAGTGCTATACAAAATGTCAGCTTTCCAGAAAAAAACCCAACTCCAAGTAAAAACTGGGAAGCAAGCATTTTTCAAAGTTCTATTTACTAGAATAGGTAAACTGGCACATCTGGGAAAACCCGAATCTGAGAAGTCCGGGTTTTCTCTCAGTAAATCAAAACCCCCCAAACCCTCCCCTCACTCCTCTGTCGATCACATGCTCCAATCAACAGCCGTCCCATCTCAAGACATAACTCCGACCACTCCTCCTCCAAATGCAGGATTGCCTTGACCTTGACCGACAGGAAGAATGCTATTATGTCTAAAGACAACCCCTCTACTAAATCCCCCCTTCCTACTTTCCCACACATGAGAAGGTGGCAGCATGGAAGCTTCCTGCCTAATATGGCTTCCAAAGCTGACACAAAGATCACGATTATGTAAAAGTAAAAACACCCACGAAAGAGGAAATACCAGACATCTGAGTAGAAGAAATATTAAGGGTCATAAAATCAATGAAAAAATTAAAGCTTTAGAAAATGACTGTGTTACGGTTGAAATGAAAGCTGGTGCTTACAGTTTACACAAGATACTAGCAAAACTACACTCAGGAGGCCCCAGAGAAGAAAAAATGCCTGATGCATGGGAAAATGCTGAAGTGATTGTTAGAAAGGGGCCGAACATGATTTAAAGAACTTTCCCACAATAAGCTTGCTTTCAGCATGTACAAGTTTTTCACCAAGATTATAGCAAAGAAAAAATTAACATTAATGATGTAGAGCCAAAGAAGCAGGCAGATTTCAGAAGTGGTTACAGCACAACATATGACATCCAAGTTGTTCAGCAGGTCATTGAAAAACAATGCGTACACCATGCCACTATGCATGGCTTTCATTGACTACAAAAAGGTGTTTGATTTAGTATTCCAGCAAGCAATAATTGCTCAACCAATCAACATTGCTTACATACACTTACTACATCAATATATGAAACAACAATGGTGACAATTTGTCTGAATGATTTTAAAGTAGAAATCAACAGAGAATGAGATGATACAATATTAGCTATCCTTTTCTCAGCTGGCCTTGAAGAAGTATTTTGCAAACTTGACTGGGCAAAAGATGGAATAAAAATCAACAGCGATTATTTAAATCACTTAAGATTTGCAGATGTTGTTCTCTTCTCACAAGACCCAGAAGAGTCACAAAGACACATACAAGAGCTGCACAAAGCAGTGGAACCATTTGGCATAAAAATAAATCTGAAAACGAGCCAGCTCATGTTTAATAAATTCACCAAAGAAAGATAAATGTTTATATCTGGAGAAGAAATAGATGTAGTAGACCACTATATATATCTTAGCCAATGGATCTCAATTGAAGATGATACAATAAAGAAATTGAGTGGCATGTTAAATGTGGTTGGCAGACATTCAACGAGTTAAGCATAATTTTCCAAAACAACCTCCTCCTATGCCTGAAAAGTCTTTGATCAGTGTGTGCTACCTGTCCTAACATATGCCAGCAAAGCATCGACACTAACCTCAAAATTGGTGTAAAAGCTATGAGTGGCACAAAGACCCATGGAAAGATACATGCACGGCATCACAAGATAAGTTAGAAAGACCTGTACATGGATTAGAGAACAAATGAAAGTATACAATATCATCAAGAGAGTAAAAGAATTGAAATCGAAATGGGCTGGTCACATAGCAAGAAGAACTGATGGCAGGTGAGCCAAGGCAGTCCTAGAATGAATTCCATCCAGGGGTGAAATGTAAAATTTGTTACTACTGATTCTGTGGGCGTGGCTTAGTGGTGGGGGTAATGTGACTGGGTGGGCGTAGACAACTTTTTTTTTTTCTAATGCTTTGAAAAGACTCTGCTGATCAGGCAACTCAGCTGGGATCATCAGAGACTTTTCAAAGCATTTTTTTTACCACCTCTTCGGCCAAGAGGTTGCAGAAAAAAATGCTTTGAAAAGCCTCTGACTATCCCAGTTGAGCTGCGCGATCATCAGAGGCTTTTTTTTTTTTACTTTTAAAAGCATTTTTTCGTCGGAAGAGGTTATAGAAAAAATGCTTTTAAAAGTTTTTTTTAAAAAGCCTCTGATGATCCTGTGGCTCAGCTGGGCATGGTGGGGGGGGTGGGCAGGGATTTTTGCTACCGGTTCTCCGAACCACCCGCCGCTATCGCTACTGGATTGGGCAATCCGGTTGGAACCGGGAGCATTTCACCCCTGATTACACTTGATAAAAAGCGTCCACAAAAGAGACCTAAAGCAAGATGGATCAATGACATCAGCAAGTATTGTGGGCCCAACTGGCAAAAGAAAGCTCAGGATCATATTGGTAGGAAACAAGTGGAGGTGGCCTTCATTTTGCAGTTGATAGATGATGGCTAGAATGATGCTGATGGAAAGAAAGCAGAGAGTACCTTACCTTACCTTAGAAATGAGCCTTAACTCAGCTGGCAATTTGGAAAGTGTGAAGACCTTTACTTTGGTAAAGAATCAGGAAGGATCAGGAAGTTAATGAAGTTAGTGAAGTCCAGATTGATTGATTGATTGATTGATTGGTTCGATTTATATGCTGCCCTTCTCTGGAGACTCAGGGCGGCTTACAATGCGTTAAGCAATAGCCTTCATACTTTTGTATATACCTGCTTAGTAGGGCTTTCGGCCCCCCCTAAGCTGTGTTCTTTTTTATACAAAGTCAGTTTATTGCCCCCACAAACTGGGTCCTCATTTTACCTACCTCGAAAGGATGGAAGGCTGAGTCAACCTTGAACCTGGTGAGATTTGAACTTGCAGTAATTGCAGGCAGCTGGTGCTACTTAACAGCACTTTAGTCTGCTGCGCCACCAAGGCTCTGGTGGTTTGATGCTGTGGGTTTTCTATTCTCAGTTGCTGATTCTTTTTTCCATTATATGTTATATAAATGGATTTTTTATATTGTAAGCTTTTCTTTGCAAACATTCACATCTAAAGGCCTAAATACTAAAAGGGTAGTATTGTAGAATAGTAGAATGCATTTATTTCACACAAAAAAAGCCCTCTTTATACATATATAATTAGCCACTCAGGGAAATGATCATGTGGGGCTTTTCCTCCTGATGTGCCATTTTTCTGTAGACATGGAGAGTAGTTTATGTTTCAGTATCATGCTCTCCACCTGCATTCTAAAAATAAGAAATAATTTAACTATTTTCATTCTGTAGCACAGCGGTCCCCAACCTTTTTGACACCAGGTTTCATGGAAGACAAATTTTCCATGGACTGGGGGGAGAAGATGGTTTTGGTTTGCTCACTCGCTCTCCACTCACCTCCAGCTATGCAGCCCAGTTCCTGGTACCAGTCCGTGACCCAGGGGTTGGGGCTCCCTGCTGTAGCAAACATATTGTATACATCAGGGGTGGGTTCTACTTACCTTTACTACCGGTTTGCAATGGGAGCGCACTTGTGTGCTTGCGTTGCTTGCATGTGTGTGTGTGCACTTCTGCGCATGCACCATGATGACGTCCGGGCAGGTGGGCGGAGCCTCCCACCGTTTTTACTACTGGTTTGCAAGAACTGGACCAAATCTGGAACAACCCACCAGCTGCTAAGAAGGAACCTGCCTGATACTCATTCCACATTCCTGCAAGCTGCATAAAGTAAACTTTGTAAGAAGAAAACAGCTATGGTGCTTAGAGATAATAGAAAGTAAATGAAGCTGGAAGTTCGGCTCCATTTACAAGTAGGCAGAAAACTCATTGAAGACAGGATATTTCACAATGGAAATCACCCAAACCTTTTTAGAAACATAAAGCCCATGTTGCACAAACCCCAAAACTTCAAAAACATAGTACCATATAAGAATCCCTCCTCTTATGCAGTTTGTTGTTCAGATGACCCAGAAACCAACTGCTGAATGTCACTTCGCTTCTGCAAGGAAGAACCTCCTTCCAGCAGCTGCTTCTTGGCTTGTCAATTTAAAGTGACGGTGTCTTTTTCTTCTTTTTCTTCTTCTTTGCCAAGTGCTCTCCTGGCTGAGAAGCGTCCTGATTTTTTCTTTCTAGCCGATCAGTTGGGAGGTTTCTCAATTTAAAGCAATGGTGTCTTGTTTTTTTCCCCTCTTCTTTGTCAAGTGAGTCCTGATTTTTTTTCCTTCCACCTGATCAGCTGAGAGTCGGGAGGCAGCGAATAGACTGGGGTGGGGCCAGGCAGAGGTGGTATTTACCGGTTCTCCGAACTACTCAAAATTTCCACTACCGGTTCTTGCGAACCGGGGAGAACCAGTAGCAACCCACCACTGGTTGGGCGGCTTGGAGTTCTGTCCTTCTGTGAAAGCAATTATCTTCATTTCTCACATAATGTTTGACAGATAGCATGATTCACATGTTTGTGTGGATAAATGCTTTCTTATAAATGCCTGAAAAGTGAGGTTTTGAAAATAACAAAGCAATTAGTATTCTTTGAAAGTTCACTTCGATAGATAATTGTTATCAAATTTCAAGGCCAAAATCCTGTCATAAAACAATATTCATAGAAGAATAAAAGAATTCTCCCCTTCTCCCCAATCTTCCAAACAACTTTCCTTAAAAACTGAAACTATTAAAAGAGAAAATCTTGGAGAACATAATCAGTTTCCTCAACTAAAAATGGATGACTTTTTCCCTGTATATATAGATCTCTGTTTTAAAAAACCCTAACTACCCACCCACAACTCCTTTCAGGTGTTTTTAAGGTAATAAATTTAAGGTAATAAATTTTAAGGTGTTTTTAAGGTAATAAATAAATATTCTTGTGTGAGAATATATTGCTGAAAAATTACTCCCAATTTTTCTTCAAAATTCATATTTTTAGTTTTAATTCAAAGGAAAAAGGTTCGTTTTAGGATTTATTTTCTCTGGTGGTTGTGGTCTCAGACAATCCAATAAATTGAATGGTAAGATGGTATCTTCCATTTTACCACCTCCAATTGAAATCTAGAGCAGATGTCAGTGACAGCGAAGGATGAAAATTTAGTTTAGTTTTTTAGAACTTCAGTAAATTCAGATTTTTCTCCCCAAGGATAAAAAACTTGAAACAACAATTAAAGCAACAATATTTTAATAAGTATCACTTGGCTAGCTCTGTAGTGTAAACATAACTTGTAGAAGAATAGAATTTCTCTGACTCGATCATTAGAACTATGCTTTAAGAAACAATCCAACACATGTTGTGCATTTTTATTTTTATCATGTTTACTTAGCTTTGTTCAAAATAAAAAACAATGCTGAAATGTTGAATGTGGGTTTCAACAATACCAAACACAGTGGGATAATTCTTTCTGCCAGTACTTACCATCCTCTTAACCTCCATTTTTAATTGCTTTTACTTGACAAATCAAACATCAAAGAATAAACCAATTAATCCTTCTTCCTATCAGTCTGGGGTTTTGTTTTTTGTTTTGTCTGCCTGCTTGAGACATATCTTTTTCTTCATTCCAACACAAGTGAACAAATGCTTCATCATCTCTTCTGAGTTTTCTATCTGAAAGCTGCAATGATTGGGAGAAATTGCAGTTGGTATACCTTTCACTTGAACATAGAAAACGCACCTGGCAGCCCAACAGTAAATTATGCCTTGTCCAACACTTATTTTTGATTTAAATGGCTTGCCAATGGTTATATAGAAATGGGAAGAGGGGGGACTGAAATGTGAAATGTGATGTTTTGTATGCTAGGAATGGTTTTTGATTCAAGCCACTCTGAATTGCATTTTTAGACCATGGATAAATACAATTTTGCTTATCGTGGTGACTTTGAGTGACCTCAAACAAAAAAAACCTCATAATTTCTACCTTTTAACTTCTTTTTTTTTTCTTGATTTTCCCTGCTATTCTTTGGTCCCATTTCTGCTTTCAGTATCTTGCAATGTTAACGCTGGAGGTTGTTAAAGAACTCTTTTGCAACACCACAGGATTGTATATTACAGCAGCATGACTACTCAAAAAATCTTTCTACACCTTTTGAATTTTTTCAAACATGAGCTCTTTCCATCAAATTTCTACTTTAGTTTGTGATGTTTTTCTTTAAATATCTGCATTTTAAAATCTGCACTACTAATTACTGTTTTTCCTAGTACATATCCTCTGGTTTGCATTTATCCTAATATGTACCATTTGTACACACAATTTGCTGTAGTGTGCATTATTTTAATGAATGTTTGTCTGCATTTTTACTCAGAACTGTTTCATAAGAGTCAGGAAAGTGTGAAAAATTGAAGGGTAATTGCAATCAATTTCATGTATTAAACTAATTTTCTCTTAGTTTAGGACAGGGGCTTTCAAATTCAAACCTCATAGGAATTTGTGAGCTTGAGGCCCACATACATCAATAAAATTCTCTCACAATGAAGAAAATGAAGAGTTCCATAGAATGTCATTGAACATAAATTTATTAAATAAATGTAAAAACGTGATTGTCAAACAGGGCTTTTTTTTAACTATTTCACTTTGGTTTGTTATCTGGCATCATTTTTCATTAATATTCAAATACCAGTATTTGAGTAACAACATAAAACCTTTGAATCTAATTATCTGAAACTTGGCTGGATTTATTCCCTCAGAAGAGTCAATTATGCCTGAAAATTAGTTTACATTCTGCCAAAACAATTAGAATGATGTTGGCAGTAATCAAAGAGGCAAAAAAGAGAAATGTTTTGTCTTTAGTTTGACATGTGTCACCCTCTCATAAGAGGCTATAATTCCTGAAAAATTTAGCTCAGTTTCAAATTACTTTGAATGGCAGCAGGATAAAAAGCTGATGAAATAAACACATTTTGTCATTAAAGGGGTAGGGGGATCAAATGTTTTCCAGTTTCCTGAATTACTGGCGAAGCATGGAGGCTTGGGGGTTTAAAGCAAATTTAGGGTTTGAATAAGTCCTTGGCCTACCCCGGAGGAAAATGAAAAGCAGCTACATTACAAAAAACACCCTCACAGGGAGAAAAAAAGCCTCTATAGCATGGGTGTCAAACTCAATCGTGTCATGTGATGTATCGTGATATATCACAATGTTTTTTGCCTTTGCGGCCTGCGCGTGAGGCATCCAGTCCCTGGCTCACCAGTTTGACAGGCCTGCTATAGGACCCAGGAAATGGGAAAGGCTAGGAAAGGCCAAGGAAGAGCCTTGTGGGAAGGTTCTGTGGAAGGTATCAATAGAAGAGAATATTTGTAGATAAGAGTTGAACTGTAGGGTCCTTGGTGCTCTCTGAGCTTGTTTTCTTGCAAATGTTTCATTATACTAGCACTGATTATGTTACCTTGTTTGGTAATGAAATGTCTGCAAAAACAGAACAACAAAAAAACCCCAGAGCACTAAGGACCCCAGGAACTGTGGAAGATGCAGCAGATGCTTCCTCTCAGGCACAACTGGCAGAGCATAGCTTGTGGAAGCCACACCATTTTCTCCACCTGCTCGAAATGGGATGGCTTCCCATCAGTAGTAGGTTCCACTTACCTTCACTACCGGTTCGGAACCAGAAGCATGTGCGTGTAGCCTGACCCTACACAGTGGGGGAAAACAGTGTTTTCCCCCTGTGCCATTGTTGCCACTGCAACTCTTACTACCCAGTTTCCTTCCTCCTGGTGGGTTTCTTTTGTCCAACACAGCCAAAGGAAGAGACCAATGCTGATGAAGCAAATCAACAAAGGATAGCAGCAGCTGGAAGCAGCAGCTGTCGGGAGTAAGAGGATTTTTTAAAAAATTGATAATGAGGCAAATAGCAAATTATATAAATAGAATTCAGGGTCAGTCAGTCAGGTCTTAGTGCATGTCTTTGTGGAAATAAGTCTGCTGAGAATGCATAGATTTATGCTGTCTTTGAATGAGAAGATAGGGATTAATCATATGCACCAAGAACAACAGTGACTCTGTTATATATAACATTTATAACAAAACAAAAAAAAGATTGCTTGCCCCAGCCTCACATCTCAGTTATGTTGATAACTGCAGTGTGTTCTGTGTCACCAAAACAATATTTTCTCTCCTTTTGGGAAAATATAGTTTTGTAAATACAGTGGTAATCCCTTTTAATATAACACCAGTGCAGGATGTTATGCTGAAGGTGAAAAGAATATGATTGCTGTTAAAGCTGTAAGGCTACATGAAATCGCATTCATATACCAGGACTCTCTCTTCCCACCATCAATACACCAACTATCATAGTGTATTGCAATCCAAACCTCTCCCCCCAGTGGTGGGTTTCAATTTTTTTTATTACCGGTTCTGTGGGCGTGGCTTGGTGGGCGTGGCAGGGGAAGGATACTGTAAAATCTCCATTCCCTCCCCAATCCAGGGGAAGGTTACTGCAAAATCCCCATTTCCTCCCGATCAGCTGGGATTTGGGAGGCAGAGAATAGACGGGGGAGGGGCCAGTCAGAATTTTTCCTACCGGTTCTCCGAACTACTCAAAATTTCCACTACCGGTTCTCCAGAACTGGTCAGAACCTGCTGAAACCCACCTCTATCTCCCCACCCCACCACATACACACCCCTACCAGTCTTTTGCAGCAGATTTAGGTGATGTACAGAAGTGCAGAAGGGGAAGAATTCATTTGAGCAATGGGGTAGATAAAATGCTGATCCCAAACTGTAAAGTCTGCATTGAGAAGTGTATTAAGGAAAGTCGGAACTGATTAGGGACTTCATTAAGTTAAATGTTCTGGCTGCCCTGGCCAGGTAAACATGCAAACAAGATAGACAACAGGGTGGTGTGAGAAAGAGAGAGATGGATAGAGGATAGGTAGATGGTAGATAGATCTATAGATCTATATAGATATGCATCTTATTTTCAGCTGGAAAATCTAAAAGACCCTTGTGTTAAGCTGAACGTGAATACAATTCTCTGTATCATTCAGGACCCAATAACAACAACAGTTTTGGCATTTCAGCCAATGAAAGTAAAATTGTCTTTTAGGCTTTCAGATGAAGGCCTGAATGTCACAGTCAGAGCCCTCTGTCTGCAAATTTTTTTTTTTTTTTTGCCAAAATGAGAAAACTAAATGGAAGCATAGCACTTTTTACATAGGCAAAGAGATAGAATAATTAAGATATTTAAAGAGAGTCTGAAATAGCCAAACTGGGTAACCTTACCTTGGGATTGCATAACTTCTCTTGAGTGGCAAGTTGCACCAGAATTACATGGCCTGCTGAACTCTAGACTCCAAAGTATGGGTGTGAGCAGGCCAAATAACCTTTGTATTTACTGAAGCTTTGAGTAAATGAAAGACACAAGTCTCTTAATAGAAAGTCATCTGGAACATGGTAGCACTTCTACCATGACTCACAATGTCTACTCCTCTCCCCTAAGACTATCAAGAAATAAGTTATAGAGTTATAGGTTATAGAGTTGGTCTTTCCCAGGAATTACTGGGAAAATAGAGGAGAAAAACAGGTGTGGTTGGAAAAGTCAGCAGTAGGGAAGGAGAAATAATGACACCTCAGTTGAAGAACATGGATATAAAACTAAGACTCAGCAGAGGGAAGATGGGGAAGAAAAATATAGATAGATAAGGTGAGTGGAGAGGAGACAGGGGAGGAAGAAAAATCACAACTTCCCTCTAATAAAAGGTTGATCAAATAGTTGGAAAGAAAGGACAATAAAAGAACAGGGTAGGAATGTGGATGAGGACAAGGGATCTTGTGAGCTGCACCCAACCCATTGATGGGCTATCTGCATGCGGTATAGAGAGCATGTTTTGCAATCCCACCTTACTCCATGTCTGGAGAATAACAGTGTGCCAATTCTAGGGAAATAATCTTGCACAAGTAAGTTCAATCAAGTTCAATGACAACCAGATAAAGCAGATTAGGCATTCATGTTGGCCTCCAAGAACATTCTAAGATTGGTTTAATGAGGATTGTTCAGGGGTGAAATCTAGCAGGTTCTGACAGGTTCTGGAGAATCAGTAGCGGAAATTTTGAGTAATTTGGAGAACCAGCAAATACCATCTCTGGCTGGCCCCAGAGTGGGGTGGGAATGGAGAGTTTGCAATATACTTCCCCTACCACACCCACTAAGCCACGCCCACAGAACCGGTAATAAAAAAAAAATGAATTTCACCACTGGGATAGTTGCTATGTTTGGTTCGGCCTTCTGGTTTCTTACAAGTCTTTTCTTTGATGATCAATTTCATATGAAACCCTTGTTTGAATTGGTTGCTATTTGGGTGAAAACAACTTGAAATTTACAGCAACTTTTAGCCATGGCTGGTGCTAGGGAAGAATAATTATAGTTCTTTAAAGAACAGCCGAATAACAGAAACAGATTTATTTTAAGTATGAGAGCTTGTGTACACTAATAATTAAGGAAAAGCAAGTATATTTGATTTTGCATCAAAGCTTTTCTAGGATTATCAGTAACTCCAATCATGTGGAGTTGTGGGATCTGGGATAAATACTTGTAGTCATTCTCAAAACCATTTGTTCATTCTTATCTATGAAAGCAGAAACTCGTTAAAATTGGATTGTTTGCTTTTTTTATCTTTCTAATATGCACTGAGTTGCTGATTATATCATCAATATACCCTGTTAGTGCATTTCATTAGGGTCGCACTTCTTTGAATGTAATGGAAACTCAGTTGCTAATTGACTCTTTTTTGATGAATACAGACTTAATTTGGGAAAAGTGCCTACTGTATCTTAGATACTTTAATATTTTTTTCTATATAATGAATTTTTTTTAAAAGGCAATGATCTTGAAACACAATTATGGGACTGTGTGTCTGAAATCAAATAGCTGAAAGAAATGTGCAAAGGGAACACACAACATTTTAAATTTGGAACAGTTGTTTTGAGTTGAAACAGGATATTCTGACCTTAACAGAAGTATTTCAACCAATCCAGAAATGCTTTGAACATGGAACAGCTGTTTAAAATGTCAAATGAAATGGGGGTATTTCAAAGCCAGAACACTTCTGGAAATATCAGAACCCCATCAGATTCCTAAAGTTAGCTTAGGCTTAACATCAGATTTTGGAGCTCCGATATTTTAGAATCTAAAACATTTAGCACACTCTTGGGAAGGATAAATATACAAAATAAAGATAAATGAGAATTAAAAAAATAAGGTAAAAGATAACTAGAAGTTCTCCTTAGAGTTTTTGTGAACCTTGACCTGCAGCCATGACTTTTGAGAAAGTGTAACCTTTGAGGTTTACACTTGGATAAGTACATTCTTTATGCCAAAGAAACATCAGTTGAGGTCTCTGCCATTATAATTTTTTGCTGAATTCTTTATTCCTGTAATATAGGAACTGCTTAAACAGAGACACACTTCCTTATAAAAGGAAATAAAGAAAATCATGGATTATATGATCACCTTCTGAAGATTTTGGTGGGCTTTTACCACCAAGAACATATGCATGCTTATTTCTTGCCTAGAAGTAGCAAAAATTGACTTGGAAGCAGAATTGCTGCCAGATCTTTCTATTCACAGTTCTGCAGATCTGTTAATGCAGGGCTGTCAAACTTGCGGCCCATGGGCCAGTTGTGTCACGTGCTGGCCTCGCCCCCACCCAGTTTAGCGAAGGGGGAAAAGTCCCAATATATCACATGATGCCACCATGATGACATGAGTTTAACACCGGTGCATTAATACTATCCCAGGACAGACAGTGTATTTGACATATGTGGAAAGTCTTGATCATACTGCTGTCCAAGTTGAATCCTTCTAAATCTATTTTGTTCTAGCAATGGTTACCTTATTGATGCAAAGTGATGTGACCAAAAATGGCCAATTTTTCAAGCTAGTGATGAACTAAGACCACTTTTTTAAAAAAATTTGATTTATATGCTGCCCTTCTCCGGAGACTCAGGGCGGCTTACAATGTGTTAAGCAATAGCCTTCATACTTTTGTATATATTTATACAAAGTCAGCTTATTGCCCCCACAAACTAGGTCCTCATTTTACCTACCTTAGAAAGGATGGAAGGCTGAGTCAACCTTGAGCCTGGTGAGATTTGAACTTGCAGTAATTGCAGGCAGCTGATGTTAATAACAGTGCTTTAGTCTGCTGCGCCACCAAGGCTCGTTAAATTTGTAGCTTGATTTGATGTCCATGAATGTACTCCTTCATTCAAGGTCAGCTTTGGGGAGAAGCAGAATTTTAATACTTGTATTGTATGAGTTTTCCTTTGAGATTCATTGTTTGTGTAGCTGTATTTACAGCTATGCTAACCAAACCTACATGTTCCTTATGATTTCAGAAGACAGTAAAAAGCTACCTTGTGATTTACACAGAATAAAATCCCTGTTTTTTTCCATGCATACTCATACGATTTTTTAAAGGAGTCTTTAGATTAAATGGTGGTGCCTCGTGTATTATTTTCTCAATCAACAACTGAGAGTGGGAACATGTTAGCTCAATCTCTGTGGTTCACCTGATGTAAAAGGACATCATTTCAGCAATTCATTGCGTTTCCTCTTGTAAGCCTCTCCCCATTATGTACACAACATTGAATTGCAACTCATATGCTGAGATCTTCCCATGAAAATGGTCCCAGATCATTAATAAGTCATAACTATGGTAGATTTGAAAGGATTATATAATTGTCTTAATATTTTGCAGTAGAAAGATTACATTTATTAGTGTTTGTTAAGGCCCAATAGTTAATCACAGGGTTATGTATGTGAGCTGAATGAGAGATTTCTTCATATTCCAAATGCTGGCAGAAAACAATTTTAAAACAATTTTAAAAATTATGTTATGCTTGGTATAGTTTCTATAATGTGCATAAACAAATGTTTAATTGTTAGAATTTTCATGACTTGGATCATGTTATGCAATAATTACATTGTTAGAGTAATAACATTACCAGCAGTTAAATAAATATTTCTTTACCCTCTCCTAATCACAATTATATTTTTAAACTAGTTAATAGAACAATGTCTTAGCTAATGAAATAGTTGGGCAATTCTTATTCTTTATCATTCTACTGATACTGATGTGTATGGAAATTAACATGTCAGTTGACAAAAGTATTAGCATGTCAGTTGACAAAAGTATCCAGCCATTCAGGAGAACATGCTTTCGAAACAAAGACTTTGTAAATATTCTGAATACTTTTTTTAAATGAGAACATTTAAATAATTTCTGATGGAAAGGAGCTCAAGGCAGTGGCTTCATCCTCTTACATTTCTCCAGAACAGTTCTGAGTAGTAAATTGAACCCTAATCCTTTGTATTTCCATGGCAGAACTAATCTCTGTTTCTCCCCACTCCTAGTCCAAAACCTTGAGCTACCATCCCAGCTGGCCACCTTCCCCTACACTGCACCCTTCTCTTGAACTTGCTGGTTAGGAATTATGGAGCTGACATTCAACAACATAATTGAAAGACATCAGCCTAGGAAATCTGCTGAATTTAATAGCACTGGAATAATATATGATGGGAATAACTTTTCAATCTTTCTGCAATTGTCAGCAAATAGATGCCTTGTGTACTAGTGTATATTCTTCAAATGTTTTGATAAACACATCTCTGTATTGTCTCTGGGATATGCAAGGAACAATAACTGATGTACAGCAAAGGGAAAGGGAGAAGACAATTCTATGTTGGTAGCAGTTACAGTAATGTGCAAAAGACCGTGTCTCCTATGTTGCATTCCACTTTTGTGCTATTTGCTTTTTTGTTCTTTCTTCCTTTTCCTTTCTCACACTGGAAAGAATTTAATGAAAAGGTGCCCAAGACTTCAATTTTTTACCTACCTACCTATCTGCCTGCCTGTCAGCAAGATAACTCTCTGAAAAGTCAGAATGTTGCTCTAGTGGGAAAAGTCATCAAAAGACTGATTGAGTTTGAAAACAGGTTAGATCTGGTTTGGGATTGCAGAGAAGAAGACTTCAGAAGACATCCTAGCCCATTGCTGCTTATATCTTCATTCTCAAACTTCTTCCTTTGGATCATGTGATCCAGAGAGGAGTAGAAGCAGGGATGAAATCCAGCAGGTTCTGACAGGTTCTGGAGAACCGGTAGTGGAAATTTTGAGTAGTTTGGAGAACCAGCAAATGCCACCTCTGGCTGGCCCCAGAGTGGGGTGGGAATGGAGATTTTGCAATATTCTTCCCCCAGGAGTGGGGTGCAAATGGGGATTTTGCAATATCCTTCCCCTGCCATGCCCACCAAACAATACCACGCCCACCAAGCCACACCTACAGAACCGGTAGTAAAAAAATTTGGACTTCACCACTGAGTAGAATCAGTCTATTCTCTCTTCCCAGTTCACACCTACATTGCCAAATACATCAGGAAGGGAGAGCAGAAATACACACACACATTCACAGATACAGAAAACAAGATACTTTGTTAAGGAGAAGAAACCAGAGATGCCACTTAGGGCCACTGCTGATAAAGAATTCCACAAACCATGCTCTGCATAGTCTTCTTGCCTTGTTTATTTACAAGTTACCAACACACCTGAGCACAAGTGTGCATTATTAAAATCCCATGCGAAAAAAGCTCTGCCAAGGCTGCATGATTAAGGGTAAGGTAAATATAGTGACCAGCTATGGAAAATGTGTTTCATTTGTATCTGACTGTGTGATTGATTGTGTTTGTGTTATCTAGGTGTTTCTCTTAAATGTACCCATTAGATGTTTGCTCCAATGTTGATATCATTTTTTGAGAGTTGGTTTCACAGCTGGTATAAAATAAGTTTGGTATTGAACCCAGTTCCTAGAGGACCAATATTGTATTTTCAATTCCAGCAAGCTGGTGAAAGTTTGAAGAAGAATTTATGAGCTTCTGTGGAAAAAACTGAACAACCATCTATCTAGTACTTTTCCTGGGCATTGTGTTTTTAAAAGGCTGGCGGGGGTGGGAGGTGGGGTGAGAGAAAGATGGATGGCAAAGAGAATGAGTTTTTCTACTTGGCTCACAGAACAAGCCTAGACAAATGCAACTTAGTCACATCACACCAACAAAACTCTTGAATACAATAGGACTTGTCTGAAGAAAAATTGTAGGGAACTATCTCTTTACCAAGTCTCTGCTGTAGTGTTTACTTAACCTTTCAAATAACACTCTTGGGATTTTTAAAACATATTCTTTCCTTCTTTTAGAAGCCTGAGACTAATTCTCGAGTCAAGTTGTCTGTTTTTGGAGCCCACTTGAGAGAACTGAAATATCACAAAAACCACCTTTTCACAGAATAGTAGCTGATATAGCTGGAGGCAGAGTAGAAAGCCAGAATTACTAACAATATTTGAGTTGACAAGTTGAATACTTATTTTAACAAGAAATCATCCATAATTTTAAAAAGTACAATTTAATTTCGTCTCCCTCAGCACACTTTCAAGTCATTGCCTGTAAGTCCTTTGTCATTTAACCAGTGGTGGGATTCAATTTTTTTAACAACCGGTTCTGTGGGCGTGGCTTAGTTGGGGGTGTGGCTTGGTGGCCATGTGACTGGGTGGGTGTGGCTAGCTGGTCATGTGACTGTTGGGCATGGCTATCTGCATAGGGACTACAGAGGGCTGAAAAAAGTCATTTCTGACTGGTCCTCGCACTTTTGACCGGTCCTCGCACTTATGACCATCCTCACATTTATGCCCGTTGCAGCATTCTTAACAACCGTGTCACTCATTTCACAACTGCTTCTCTTCATCATGATGACAAGATAGGGCAAAAATGTAAAATGTGAGGACAGTCATAAGTTCGAGGACTGGTCAAAAGTGCGAGGACCAGTCAAAAATAACTTTTTCAGCCCTCTGAGTAGTCCATATGCACAAAAGGACTACCCAGAGGGCTGAAAAAAGTGATTTCTGACAGGTCCTCGCACTTTTGACCGGTCTTCGCACTTATGACTGTTCATCATTTATGCCCATTGTAGCATTCTTAACAACCGTGTCACTCATTTCACAACTGCTTCTCTTCACCATGGTGACAAGATAGGGCAAAAACGTAAAATGTGAGGACAGTCGTAAGTTCGAGGACTGGTCAAAAGTGCGAGGACCAGTCAGAAATAATTTTTTCAGCCCTCTGAGTAGTCCATATGCCTAAAAGGATACAGCAATAGAGAGGGATGAAGAAAGGGAAGGGAAATTAGAGTAGGAGTGAGGGTAAGAGAGGGAGGAAGAGAGGAGGAGAAGAAGAAAGGAAGAGGAAGTAGGGAGAAGGAGAAGAAGGGGAGGAAGAGAAAGTAAGAAGGAAAGAAAAGAGAGAGGTGGTAGATTTGAGGAGAAAGATTGCTGTACAATAAAAAAGATGAAAGGGAAGAAAGCCAACCCCAAACAAATATAAAGATATTAAGATAAAGAATGAATTGTTAAACTGTAAAGAATAAAAGAGAACAAATATGAATAAATAACAATAATTAGAAACACACATACAAACATACAATGTATTTTCTTTGAACAGAGTATTTGGCCAGTTCACAAATTTAAACAGTGTTTAGTCATTTCAATTAAATTTACAATTTCTATATTTCCTTTTTGCCATATTTATTCCTCATCTATTTTAGTAAAAAACCAATATTACCTTTCATCTTCATCTCTAATCTTAATCAAATTCAATTTTTCCCTTCTATTCTATATTATACCCCTTCCCATTGTCATCTATTTTTATATCCATCCTCACGTTGGTTAATTATGTAATATTACAGTTGTTTAATATAAATTCAACATTTTAATGTAAATCAATTAGTTATATAACTACCTTTTTTGTATATTAATCAATATGAACATGAATATTCCAATTATTTCCATGCAATCCAATTTCTTACAAATCAATTAATTATATTTATCAATAATAATAAACCAAATAATTTCCCCCATATATTCCTCCAAACCACAACGTAACCATTTCTGCTTTCAACACAATATACAATTAATAGTATCTCAATTATTACAATTCCCTAGTTAAATAGAGCTTTTTTTCTTTTGTGTTTTAAAATCTTGAACTCTCCTCTTTTGCCCTAAATTTCCCATTGTTTGCACCTACCTTTTTTGGTGAGGAAAAAGAAAAGAAATCTGCCTGCCTAATTTTCCAACGTGCAAAGCCAGCAGCCTGCTTTACTTTCGTTTTTCAGTATAGCTAGGGGGGAAAAAATCAGCACTCTTTGCAAGCAAGCAGCAGAGCCCTGAGCAAAACAGCTGAGAGCAAATCAGCTGAGGGTCGGGACCCGATCTAAGCAAGGGTTAATTAGCCTATGCTGAAGCTCCAGGGGCCAATAGAATTACAAAAAAACACCGAACACTTTGTTAAATTGCTGGCTCGCCCACCCATCGCCCACCACTATTTATTGGCAATAAATAGTGGTGCGGAGGGGTGGGGCAAGGGGCGGGGCGAGCCAGCAATTTAACAAAGGGTTCGGCCGAACCCCCTAGAACCGGCAGAATCCCACCACTGCATTTAACTGAAATAAATAGTTGGAGCGTAATGAAATTGGAGGCCCATCTGGAGCCTACAGGTACCTGAGAAATATTCTCTTAAAATTGCACTTCTTTTTTCACTTAACATGTTGATCATAGTCACCTTCAGAAAATGCCACACACCTAATAATCATACTTATTTTGCAATGTTATTAATGGAAATAAGTCTGATTTTCCTTTCTACAAAGACTAAGAAGCATTTTCTTAGTAGTTTTAAACTTAAGTAAGTATTGTAAGAAAATTGCTAAAGAACACTCATCTGGTAAACTTGTAAGCATAAACAAGATTATCTCACTTGATTTGAGGAAAACTCTCATTGTGCTATTTATCTTAGGGTTTTTTTTTATTAGTAGTAGTGAACTTTAGGTTATTGAAGCAGTACTGAATTTTGGGTTATTGCATTAATCTGAATATTTTCTTGATTGCTTCCAAATATTGTCCTGATGAAGGCAGTATTTTGGGTTGGTGTATGATAAGGCAAGATAAATAAAAGCGTAAGCATAGAAAACATGGTTTGAATAAAGAATATTTAGACAATGCATTTTTGAATTGGCTCCTTCCATAATAATCATTCAGGTTCTGTCAGAAATCAAGGTACTTATCAAAACCAGCCCCCCCCCCAAAAAACCCCAAAACCATCTTCAAAAAATACCATCCTCTCCTTCTGACTAGGCCCTGATCAAACTCACTCCATAAACATTACAACCGCCTTAAGAACAATATTCCTAATGACACTAGCACTTTACCACAGCGGATTAATATTACTTCTTGACAGTTTGGGACTGATGTAAATGGAGAGAGATTTTATTCCCAAAGATCAGACACTGCAATACTTTTTTGAAGTCCCTCTCAATTAAGCCTGTCTTGGCCTGCTAATCCAGGGAAAGAGCAGGCAAATCAAAGTCTAGGAAACTTAACTCTGAACAACATATCAAGCATAAGGAAGTTTTCCCTCTCAGGACAGCATTTAAAAAGGGGAGGGAACCAGCTCCATTTTGAGTCTTGTCCTTTGTTTCTGTGTGGAGTTCTTATTAAATCATTGACTCATTCTGCAAGGGAATCTAGCTTTAGACACCAGTAATAAAAAAAATGTAAATTCAAGCTGAAGTTTATTTTAAGTAAGCTAGCTTTACAATGAAGGACCACTTTTGGAACACAGGAAAATACTTGAAAAATAGATTTCAAAAACTTGGATTGAACACTTTGAAGCAAAAGAAATGACCTGTTGGGGCTCAACCAGTGGTGAAATCCAATTTCTTTTTACTACCGGTTCTGTGGGCGTGGCTTGGTGGGCATAGTGTGGCTTGGTGGGCATGGCTTGGTGAGCATGGCAGGGGAAGGAAAATCCTGCAAAATCCCCATTCCCACTCCACTCCAGGGGAAGGATATTGCAAAATTCCCATTCCCACCCCATTCTGGGGTTACCAGAGATGGTATTCTCCAAACTGCTCAAAATTTCCGCTACCGGAAATTAGCTTGCTCCTTTGGATGATTATTTAGCCACCAGACATGTGCTTTAGGATGCTTAGCGAAAACCATAACTTTGGTTTTGAAGTAATTAATTTCTAACTGTTCTTCTTGGCAGTTTTAGCAAGTATATGAAGTACTCATTTCAGGCCAGTCTGTGACTCAGAGAGCAACATCTGTACATAAAAGAACAGAAATGTGTCTATTTCCCAGTTTTAGTAGATGAAGAGATGGGCCATTCAGTTTGTCTATGAGAGAATTAATAAATAAATAAATAGATTACAGAGATTCGGAGCTAAAATACACCCTAGTCTTGCTCTTCTCTTGACTGAGATTTCCAGTGCAGTGACCATGCATATGGCATTGCACTTTCATCTGGGAGTTTTCATAGAGCTTGTATATAAGAACAAGTAATCTTCTACCACTTGAGGATACTTCAATTTCTGCCATAGTTTGGATCTAGAGATGAAATTAAAAGTACATCTAAGATCTATAAACTGTAACCCAATCCAGGAGTTTATTGTACAAATGTCTAGCAAATGTCCAGCAGTGAAATCCTTCCACTTCGCACTGGTTCAGACAAACCGGTAGTGATAAAAACTACCGGTTCGTGCGAACCAGTAGGAAAAAAAACCCTACCGGTTCCTCCGAACCAGTATTTCTGATGATCAGCTGTTCCGCGTGATTTAAAATTGCTAGAAAGCAGGAAATCCTACTTTCTAGTGAATCTAAATCGTGCGGCACAGCTGTTCCCCCCCCCCGCTGTTATACTTACCTTCCGAAGCCTCCTTTTTCCATGTGTTTGGCACACAGCGCACATGCGCGGCCAGCGAACCGGTAGCGAACCGGTTCAGATATCATCACTGATAATTTCCTAACCATATTGAGAAGGCTAATGGGCTGATGATTGGCAGGTAAATCTCTTGTCTCCTTTTTTATGGATTGGAATGACCAAAGCTAGACTCCAATCACCAGGAACATTAGCATAGTTATAAATAAAGGTGTTAAGGAAACCAAAACAGGTACCCTATCTGTCTAGGTGACTACAACTGGACTCTGCTGAAATGAACTCATATCCTGGAGCTTTGTTCAACTTCAAACATTTGATCAGTTTTATAATCTCAGAGCTTGACACAGGGGGCCAAGGGAGAAACAAGTGAGCTTTATAGTCTAATCCCCTCCAGCTGTACGTACAGCAATCGGAACTAATTTTCCCAGAGTGAAGCAGGAATAAGAGATGGAAATTGTGAATTAGCAGAACCTGATTGGAGGAACTTGGACATTTCCAGAACATAGCTGAATCCCTCTCTTCAAATAATGAGTAATGAAAGTCCAAATCCAGTCCTGTTCATAAAAAGAATAAATTTTGCCAGAATTAATAACCCATTAGTTGTATATCAAAAATAATAACATAATTATTACAAATCAGTTCACTACATCGAATTAAACATCTGCTTTCACATACTCTTTATCTCTTCTCTCAAAATTAATGTCATCTTTATGTAATTCCTTTTGTAATTCCACTTTAGTAAAGGCAATAGATCCTTTATATTCCAATATAAGAAAATAATCCACCTCAGTCTTTTTAAATTTTTAAGTGATCGTCCAACTTTATATATGCAGAATTTCCATACCTTTCTTGTGAGTTGTAATTTTTAAATCCACCTTTAAAAAAGTCTATTTTAGTTTTATTCAAGGGGGTTTGCTCCTCTTCAATAAAACTTTTGATTCCATTATAGAGTTATGAAGCTTGAAAACCTCTTGAATCAAACACCAAACATTTTCTTTAAGGAAGCCATCTTGTGCCCTCTGGTGACCAACCTTTAAAATCTTCTTGTCAAGTAAACTATAAACAAAAGAACTTTTCCCACAAGAGAGGATCCTTTTTAATTAACTTTAATTAAAGTCTCTGTTTAATTCAAATTCATCTGAATCCTTTTAGTCCATTTTGAAATCCAAAGTGTAATCACTTTTTGCTGTATATTGCAAAAAAGAAAATCTTACAAAACCTTAAACTAAACTTCCTTCCTTCCTTCCTTCCTTCCTTCCTTCCTTCCTTCCTTCCTTCCTTCCTTCCTTCCTTCCTTTCTTTCTTTCTTTCTTTCTTTCTTTCTTTCTGTCAGAGAGAGACTTTCCGAGCCAGTGGAAGGAGTCAAATGAGGAATTAGTCTGGAATCAGTGTAGCTCAAGAGGGATTAAGCTTTTAGGTATCTTTAGCTGATAAACTAATTATCTTTGCCTGGAGTGAAAATTAATATGTTACTTACTGGATTTAATTAAAGTAGATATAAAACTCTTTTCTCCCTCCAAGCCCTGCAAATAATATACATATTGTTTTTTTTAAATACAATAAAATAATTGCCAAATAACAGCAAACAAGAAAACCCATTTGAAACCAAGAGAACAATATTAGAACCAAAGCCTGTAATACAGTAAACTATACATTGTTTTAATCACCTAGCTAATATGCAGAACACAATATTTCTCCAGAATTAATTATGTGTGTCAGCAATCACATTTCAAATATTGCAATATATTACAGACTTGCCTTTGTTTAAAAGCCTCTTAAGTGAGAATGAGGGATTCAGTCATATTCTGAGGCTGTCAAGCTTTGTGTCACTCTTAAATCAATTTCTGAGAACAGAAGCAGATGTGGCAAAATCATTCATTTCTTCTACCCTGCTACTCCCCTTCAAAAATGCAGCATAAAAACGCTTGAGGCACCCTTAGTTCTAATTATATGACTTGAAAATAAATAATGTGCCCCCTAAAGCTAATAATATGGTCCAGATCAGTAGCAATAGGAGTTCCAGTACTCTGTAGGGAAAGAAAGACAAGATATACAGAATGCTATTTAAAAAAAAATAATGGAAATCACCAGTCAGGTTGCTGCTTATTTAAAACAAGGATATGGATAGAGAAAGGGGGGGGGGAATGGTTTGTTCAGGTTATCATTTTCCTAATGATAACTTTTTAAGTAGTCTGAAAAATAGCTTTGGTTTTGAAATAAAAACTGGTGGGAGAAAGGAAAATAGTGCAAATAATGAAAACCATAACTATGTTAAATACATATTATTTTTCATCTGCATATTTTTTAAAAGGCTCCCACAGCTAATGTAGCAATGCACTTTTTCCATCCTAACCTGCAAGTTTGATCACAGAACCCCAAAGCATTGACTAGCAAATTAATTAACAACATCCCTTAGGAACTGGTCCCTTGTGTCTGTTAACCTACTGGTTGACAGAACAAATCTGCTTACAGGGATGCAAAATGAATTGATATTCCTGTACAGGCCTGCAGTTTCGTTCCGCCCAGACATTAATAACCCCCAACTATTATTCCTATTGAATTTTGTGATGGAAGTTAAATAATATAATGTGTTCTGACTTTTCCTGAGAAGCATGAATTTCAACACATATATTAATAGGGAGCTATAAAGGCTATATCACAAAAACTCTGTTTAGAAATAACTTATTTTTTCTGCCTACTAAAAATTGTATGTTTGTAAACCATGGTGTTAGCGACAATGTCCAAAATGTTTTTACCCGCCAAAGAGAGACTGCAAAAAATTACTGGACATAATCAATTGGTGCACTATTCATGTGTAATTTTGGTGTCAGTACACATATTAACAGAGAAACTGTTCAACCTTCGATCAATCACCCTAATGCAATTACCGGAGGGGGGGAGCGCAAATCAGTCAAAATAAGTAGATTTAATCAATTGGTGCATTAACTCACTGGTAGGCAAAAATGTTCTCGTGGATAAAAATAAGAGCAATCCATGTTTGCAGGTTTTACCATTATTTATTTATTTATTTATTGGTTTGATTTATATGCCGCCCTTCTCCAGAGACTCAGGGCGGCTTACAATGCATTAAGCAATAGCCTTCATACTTTTGTATATACCTGCTTAGTAGGGCTTTTGCCCCCCCCCCCAGTGGTGTTCTTTTTTTATGCAAAGTCAGCTTATTGCCCCCACAATCCGGGTCCTCATTTTACCTACCTCGAAAGGATGGAAGGCTGAGTCAACCTTGAGCCTGGTGAGATTTGAACTTGCAGTAATTGCAGGCAGCTGGTGCTACTTAACATCACTTTAGTCTGCTGCGCCACCAAGGCTCTTTTCCAGGCAGACTAGATAGACATTGTACACCAATAAAATGTATCTTAGCTGCAAGGCAGGTATAAGTTGCACCTGGTGTGCCTAGAAAAAATGTTCTTGAATCAACTGTAGAGTTTTAATCAAGCCTTGTATCCAAGGGCTTGCTGTTGACAGTTGACAGATGTGGAAAGACCTGGCCCATAGAATTGCCCACAGTCAGACACAACTGAATGGATAGCATCATCATCATCATAGTTAACTTTAGAAAGATTATCTTCTTCTGTCCTCATTTTATCTATCTATCTATCTATCTATCTATCTATCTATCTATCTATCTATCTATCTATCTATCTATCTATCATCTCTCTCTCTCTCTCTAACTATCTATCATCTATTTTTATATCAAAGGCTTCAATTTTGTTTCTCTTTGTTTCAAAAAAAGGCTTTCGTTCCTACCATTTTATCTCCAAACTGGACGTAATCACTTTTTTAATTGATGATTTTATTACTGTTTTTAAACTGTATCATTGATCAGTTCCCTTTTCTGCTGAAGTTACACCTTCCTTTTATTCCCCAATTCTTTTTGTGCATGGAAGAGTGTCTTAGTAGATACCAAATTCTATTTATATTTATTTAGTAGTGCTTCTATCCAGTATTGTCAGGGAAGATCAGTTAGAGTCCAATCTTACATGTCAGCTTCATTAAGATGCTTTTATCTTGTTTTTAGTATAGTATTAACTATGGTGATGAGACTCGTTTCTAGCTGATTATTTATTGTAGGTCACAAGGAGATTGCTTTCATGTGGCAGTTTTCATAATTTGTACATTCCTTTAAATCATGCATTTATTCTGGTTCAGCAAATTATCCTATAGCAGAGAGGGCCGAGAGGTTGCTCTGTAAGATATTCTTAAACTTTGATTCCCATCAGCCATATTCATCATGCAAAATGGAAACAGGTAACGGGAGGTAAAATTCAACAGTGTTTGCAAGCATATATTGTCCATTGTTGCTCTAGAAATATTGATTAGAGCAATTAGAAAATTGTTAGAACTAATCCTTCCATTGCCACCACCATCCTGCCAGAACTGATGAAGCTTCTTGGATGAGAAGCGAAACATCTTCCTCAAGGAAAAAACAGTCCAGCTACCATTTGAAAAAAGGACCTTTGAGAAATTGTTTTTTTTTTTTTTAATGAAATCAGTTTGAATTCATCAAGTAACTGGTCAGGTTGTTGTCACCAGGTGGTGGGGGTTTCTTAGTTTTTATACTGGGGTTTTATTTCTGTAGGTTGCCTGGAGTCACCGTGAGTTGATCAGCCATATACATTTTCTTAATAAAAGTTAACTAAATAAATAATTAGTTCAATAAAATGTTGTTATATTATTTGCTGCTGATTTTGCAGAGTTGTCCAGTGAAGTCCCAAAGAATCTTTGAGAAAATAATTTGTATGCTGTAGACAGTTCATTTCAACACAATTTTGTACCAAAAATACAGAATTGCATTTTATTAAAAGGGTTCTTTGTGTAATTTTTCTTTTATTGCATGAAACACTATTCTTTAATCTGTCATTTCTTTCATTAACATTAAATTTTCTATATTTTCCAAGAATTTGCTGGCTGTCATATTCAGGAATGAATGCATTGAGCAGGCTATGCTAAATGCTTACTAGAATATACTGTAGATGTAACATACATTCTGTTGGACAATTTCAGACCCAAAATGATGGCTGATTTGTGTCCATTTAGAAAGAAGTAAAAGGGTATTCCTCCATTTCCCTTAAAAGGCTGTTTCTGGCTCAGCATAGCGTTAATCATTAATTTTTCACTAGTTGCCAAGGAGATACTAGTTACCTCTTTCCTTGTGAAGACTGAAATTGGTACAAGCTGAGCCCAGGCCAGAGATGGGAGCTATGTAAACATGCAAAGAGCACATCGTTTCAAGTGCCACACCAAGTATTTAATTTAGAGGGGCTGGATAAAAAAGGTATTATTTTAAATCCCGAGAGTATAAAAATGATTTATATTTTCTTAATGGCAATTTTTTAAAAATTTATTTATTTAGTTTGTCAAACTAAATAAAGGGGGGGGGGAAACTTAGGTGCGTCTTATACACCGAATGTAGCCCCGCCCACCCACTGGCCTCCACCCTTTGGTCTCTGCCTCCCAGCAGTTACCTTCTTGTAGCAAGCAGCAAGAAGAAACAGCTCCTTTCTGCTTCAGCACAGCCTAATTAGCACAAGTTGATTGGATCCCACCCGACTCTCAGCTGATTTGCTCTCAGCTGTTTTGCACAGGGTTCTGCTGCCTGCTGCAAAGAGGTAAATTGCTGGAGCGGATGTTTTTTCCCCTTGTGCTAATCAAGCTATGCTGAAAATGAAAATGAAAGTAAAGTAGGCTGTTTGCTGCCACGAGGCAAAATTGCTGGGAGGCAGAGGCAGATTTCTTTTTCTTGTTTTCCCAAAAAGGTAGGTGCGTCTTATAGTCCGGTGCATCTTATACTCCGAAAAATACGGTATGTAAATAAGCAAAGAACACTCCGTTTCAAGGTCTCCAAGTGCCATGCCAAGTATTTAATTTAGAGCGGCTGGATAAAAAAGGGTTTTAAATCCTGAGAGTATACAAATCATTTATATTTTCTTAATGGCAATTTTTTTAAAAAAATATTTATTTAGTTTGTCAAAAATGTATAAGATAACAGGTATAAGTATAAACATGATTATGAATACAGGAAATGGATACAAATAAATGGGGATATTAGGACAGGGACAGTAGGCACGTTGGTGCGCTTATGCACGCCCCTTACAGACCTCTTAGGAATGGTGTGAGGTCAACAGTAGACAGTCTAAGGTTAAAGTTTTGGGGAAGTAACCACAGAGTCAGGGTGCATTCCAGGCTTTGACAACTCTGTTGCTGAAGTCATATTTTCCACAATCAAGTTTGGAGCGGTTTACCTTAAATTTGTATTTATTGTGTGCTCGTGTATTATTGCGGTTGAAGCTGAAGTAGTCATTGGCAGGTAGGACGTTGTAACAGATAATTTTGTGCACTATGCTTAGGTCAGACTGAAGGCAGCGTAGTTCTAAATTGTCTAAGCCCAAAATGTCAAGCCTGGTGGCATAAGGTATTCTGTTGCGAGCAAAGAGCAATGGGCAAGAAGATGGCTTCATTCCTGTCTGCAACAAAAATTCTAAACTATCTGACCATGTCTGCAAAGTTGAATCAAAACCCAAACCTAAGCCATGATGCATCAGGAGATTTGTGCTTCACTGCTAAATCCTAGTCAAGGAGTGTTGTGGTCCGCCAGTGGCCTGTGCGGATCATGGCTGATCCCGACAACGAGGAGGCTGGTGTGGGGTCGCGCGCGAGCCTGTGCAGCCGGCGCTCGCGTTGGACAGTGAGGAGGTTGAAGAGGATGTGGTGCCAGAGGCAGAGACTCAGCCTGGGCCTTCAGAACCTCCAGAGGCTCCTTCAAGTGGAGAGAGCGAAGTGGAGGAGCCTCTCCTCAATGCTCGAGCATGCAGGGCTGCCAAAAGGCAGGAGTGGCTACTCAGGAGGAGGAGGTCTCCTCGAGAGTAAGGATTGAGGATAATTGGCCACTTCCTTAGCCTATTTAAATTGCACGCAGTTAGTAATTTCTTGCTGGAAACAACTTGTAATTATCATCAGAGCATTTTTGGAAAAGTCTTATTGTATCTTGTTTTCTGGGCTGGCTGCCAACCTTTGCCGGACTTTGGTTTATTCTTGCTACATAATAAATTTGATAAGGACCATTGGTGTGTGTCAATATCCTCAGTAATCCGGAGCTGGGGCAGAACAAGGAGTCCAATATTCCCAAACACAACAAAATGCCCTGGGTTAGACTAAATTGAGAAATCAATCAGACCACTGATAAGCCTGCATGGCCCACTAGTTGTTGAGCTGATACCCCACTCAGCATAAGGGAATGTGAAAGTAGCAGTTTAAGTGCCTCTGAGCAGTTGCAGAGTCCACTTCTCTGCTTTGGGGGAATTTCTGATTGGCTGAGCAGAAACCCATGGAGCAATTCCATAGCTTGTGCATCTCTTAGCAAAGAATGAGGCAAAATGGATTATGCCTCCTAGTAACAACAGCAACCTCCAAATCAATTTACCTTTGAGATATTTCTAGAAAGATGCATTTAGGTTAGAATGAATGGGAGGGGGAGGCCCATTCATTTAAGTTTCATTTCTTTTAAATGTAATGTTCTTATGGATGATAAAGACAAAGAAATCACTGCTATCTGACACAATGACAAACGTGTTTTCCTGATACATTTGCAGGAAGCTAATAGTGCCCTTTTCTTGGTTGATATTGTTGTGCCAAAGAGAAATGTCGCAGTGTTTGGAAGAAAAAGCAGTGAAATGGCTTTTCTTGAAGCCAGAAAAAGATACCAAAGATATTATCTAGTACTGCTTCATTTTTACTGCCAGCTTCATTTTTTTTCTCTGCAGCAAAGGACTGGAAGTCATTTCTGAAGGAGAGCTATAATTGCCAATAATGGGTTGCAATTCTGCAGGCTAAAATGTCCAATCTAGTGGACAGAAAGGTTTAAGTAGATGAAAGTAGGGGAGAAATCTTTCTCTAAGAAAAAAGAATGTTTAGCTCAAGACATTCCGCTGAATTTATTGTTTTGGACCTGAGATGGTTATGCTGGTGCTCCCTTCTATAAAGCTGGGGAAAGTTGTAACTGTCCATTCAAAAGTACAGGTTCAAAATGATGAAACTGGAGCCTTGGACCTGCTTATTGTTGTTGCATGAAGTAACAAGACATAGATATTTGTATGACCAAGAAATTTCAGGCTAATTTGGGAACTGTCAAAAAAAAAAATCCCAAAAGAAGACAGTGACAAACCGCTACTATACTTTGCCCAAGATAATCACTAGAAGTCAAATTTGATGCAAGGGAATTTTTATTTTTACTGTTTCTAACCTGTGCTTTTTGAGTCCCTCTTGAGTGCTCTGGGGGGGGGGGGATCAAAACTAAAAACTCACTTTTAAATATAGACCATTCATTATGGTGAAATTATTTTTAGTATTCTTTGTGAGGTTGACATATAGTCCACAATTAAGATGGATCTGAAATTAGCATGGATGTTAGTCTTTTCTTCTTTGATAAATCCCTTTAAACCAAACAGTTGGCCAAATATGAGCTAGAATGTGAGGCCATCTCTGTAATATTGTTGGCAAAGCTGGTTCTTGGGAGTGATTATTAAATTTTTTTTCATTCCATTTTCATACCTGCAAGAGAAGTTCTTTCAGTTTCACTTGGAGCTATTGTAGTTGACAGAGATGAAATACTTTCATTTCTTTGAAGAATTGTGGCAAATATTGTCTATGATAGACTGTGTAGAACTAATCAAGTTCATCCAAGAGTGAAGTTTTGTGGAGCGTTCATTTTTAAAAATGGAATCTGCCTGTTCTAGGACTTATTCTTTGGTTTCCCGCCTCAAAATGGCAGGAAACTGCCATTACTTTTTATCAGTTATGGTCAGAAGTAGCTCAGAAGTCTGAAGGGGGAAAAAAATGAACCCGGTGTTGCAAATAATTCCTGATGTTCAAGAAGTCACTTAGGAAACCAAACTCGGCGATTCAGTATAGATCACAGCAGCAAATATACAAATAGGCCTTGAGGTGTTCATCTTTACACATAATTCCAATATTGGTTTGCTAGACCACATTTTTTTTTCCAAATCTCACACATAGTGTTTCAGATTATTTTTTTAAAATCTGCTGCTCATTGTAGTTATCTGATAAATTAGGCATAACTATCTGTCAAATAAATCAGTAGAATCACATTGCAACTTTCTTCTTTGTTGATGAAGCAATAATAACAAAAATACCATGGAAACAGAGAAACGAGATTTTACTATGCTCTTGATTTGAAATGTATAAAAGAAGCTGATTGATGTCCTTCCATGTTGAGAAGGATTTAGTTTGCATGCTTTGTTTGAAAAGGTCCCACTCTTTTCAATTTTGGATAGGATAAACATTTTTTTTTCTGTCAACCAGGACTGAGATAACCTTTATGTGGATGAATTTCTAACCGAGTCTTGTTCTTTTTAATCTTTTCTCTCAGCTGAAGAGGATAAAATTGGTACACAATTTTTTAAAATTTTTGCTTAACTTTTATCTAAGCCTTCGTCTGGAAAATCAAAACATAAGCCAGAAAGGATATTTATATTTTACTTCTTTCATCTTAATCAAGTATCTTACATCAAAGATGGTGGCTGTCCAAGGTTATTTGGTAAATTTCCTATTGGATAAGTGATTTGAATTTAATCTGGACAGTTGCTCTCCACATTCTCTCTAATCACATCCATTTAACTGTCATTAATCTTCCAGGCTGCCACAGGGTTGCATCTAGCCTTCCCCTTTCCCAAAGTCATCAGTGCAAACGCCAGAGCTTTTCTGAAAGCTGCAGTGGCATCGTAATTTTAAATTCATGAAAGTGAGAGTTTATTAAATAAATAGGGATAAATTGTATTATTAGTATACAAGGTTATTGTAAATAAGTTTGGAATATTAACCAAATTATGTTTTATTTAAATTAAGCTTTATTTCAGTTAATCCTAAAGATTCTAAGAACTAAATTAAAGCCAATGCGAAAACTATACACTACTTTCTTCTTAATCTATGCCTTATTTCAGAAAATGAAAATCATATTGTTTGGTTTAATAATGGAAACTGTTCTGGATTCGCTAATCTGTAACCTTGTGGCTCTATGTATGCTCCTAGTTATAATGTAGCCTACCTACCGTGTAAAGTAAAACCAGGGGTGAAATCCAGCAGGTTCTGACAGGTTCTGGAGAACCGGTAGCAGAAATTTTAAGCAGTTCGGAGAACCGGAAAATACCACCTCTGGATGGCCTCAGAGTGGGGTGGGAATGGGGATTTGGCAGTATCCTTCCCCTGGAGTGGGGTGGGAATGGAGATTTGGCAGTATCTTTCTCCTGCCACGCCCACCACATCACGCCCACCAAGCCACAGCAAGCCCATCAAGCCACGCCCACAGAACTGGTAGTAAAATATTTGAATTTCACCACTGGATAAAACATATAATAATCCCTACTCCTACAGGGCCTAAACTGCCTAAAGGTGTGAAAGAATATGCTACTCACCTGCTAATACCCCCAGATGGGTCAAAATCAATCATTCAATCAATCAATCAATCAATCAATCAATCAATCAGTCAGTCAGTCAGTCAGTCAGTCAGTCAGTCAGTCAGTCAGAATAGAGCTGGAAAGGATCTTGGAAGTCTTCTAGTCCAACCTCCTGCTCAAGCAAGAGACCCTATATCACAGGTGTCAAACTCGCAGCATCACATTGCCGTCATGTGATGTTTTGTGACTTTTTCCCCTTTGCAGAGCTGGGGTGGGCATGGCCTGCTTGTGATGCATCTGGCCCATGGGCCACCAGTTTGACACCTCTGTCCTATACCTTTTCAAATAGGTGGCTGTCCAGGCTTTTCTTAAAAACCTCCAGTAATGAACCACCCACAAATTCTGAAGGCAAGTTGTTCCATGGGTTAATTGTCCTCACTGTTAGGAAGTTTCTCTTTAATTCCAGGTTGCTTCTCTCCTTGATTAGTTTCCATCCATTATTTCTTGTCTTGCCTTCTGGTGCTTTGGAAAATGAGTTGACCCCCTCTTTTTTGTTGCAGCCTCCTCAAATACTGGAATACTGCTATCATGTCACTTTTCTCTAGACTGGCCATACCCAATTCCTGAAACTGTTCTTCATAACTCCAGGCCCTTAATCATCTTAATTGCTCTTCTCTGCACTTTTTTCAAGTCTCAACATCTTTTTTGTAATGTGGTGACCAAAATAGGATGCAATAATCCAGGTGTGGCCTTACTAAGGCTTTATAAAGCGGTACTAACACTTCATGTGATTTTGATTCTATGCCTCTGTTTATACAACCAAGGATTGTATTAGCTTTTTTGGCTGAAGAACTGTGAGTGACTTCTCTTTAAGGAAGATGGAGGTTGGAATGGCTTCACTTCCTTTCTTTTCCATCAAAGCTTTGTAACAGGAAGTGACAAGACAGGAAAGAAGAAGTATGTAATAATCCCTGAACACTTCCTTGTGAAGCTTCACCTATTTTGGCCATAAGGTCAGGTGCTAAACTTTACCTATAAGCTAGCTAAATACAAAACACGTTCCTATTTTGAAGACACAGTACTGTACATTTGAATGCTGAACAAGCAATTATAACAGAAAGAAATTAACCCATCCTGCCAGAACAGGAAACGTTCTAGGGATAGTACAAAATCCTTGTCCAGAGCTACCTTAGCTTCTATCTTCAGGAGAATATTTTGCTTAAATCACAATTTGTTACTAGGAAAATCTCATTGGTTGGGGAGGGAGGAAGCATAGATTTGATATTTGGATAAATTTTAATGCAATCTGTGTCTATGCTAGAGGTTTCTATATATACTGTTCTGCTAATTATTTTCTAGTTTTGGGGAAAATGGGAAATTGCCACTGATTATTTTTCATAGTTTTGTCTATATGTGGACATTTTAATACATATTTTCCTCACATAGATTCTTTATAACAATGTACTAAATATTTTTAAAGACACAGTCCTTTCAATAGACACATGTTTTGGATTTAGCTTTGCAGAATCTCTGCTTCTTCTTGAGAATTTGGGATTCCTTCTTGAGAATGGATTCCATTTCCTGCCACCGCATCATTCTACAAAAACTAAACTTCATTTTGGAAATGCATTTGCTGCCTTTCGAATTTATGTAAGGTTTGTGATGATTGGCCACTTTGATCTGGAGAGACATGGGATCTTTGGTAAAGCATAGTAAAGCCAGTGAAGATAAGCAGTCATTGCAAGTAATTTAAAATACCCTAGGTATTCCATCATCCTTTGAACAGGCTGTTCCCAATGCTTTATTCTTGGACTTTTAGATAAAACATGAGGTGAACTCAGAATTGAATGAACCAATAGCATGACAGTTATCCTTCCATGAAGCCCAGAAGCCTGAATAATTAGAGCAATGTTAACTAGAAGCTTGCTTGTTCCTGTCATGGAGACAGAGAAAGTATAGATAGATGAAAGTCTAGCTGTTCCAGGATGTTGAACCAAGTGACAATGGTTACCATGTCTTAAATCTACATTATGTTTCCTATCAAATTTGCATCTTTCTCTTAAATTATCTGTCACAGCATGCAGTATTAAAAGCCGTCAAATGTCAAGTTGGCCACTGAAAGTAGTCAGGTGTACCTGCTTCTATTAACTGCAGGAATGTGATTTGCTCAATTTCACCCGTCTTTTAAAGCATTCAGTAGAGGCTAGTTAAACAGCAGCTCTTTACAACCGAAATGCTTCACAAACTAGAGCAAATTGAAAGTTTGCCTCTGGCAGATCACCTCTTATTGCTCGGTGCTCTGAGATTTTATGTGCAGAGGAAAGTGAAACACAAAAACACAGTGGTTTTAAATGTAGCATCAGTATATTTTCTAAATATTGATAGTTGCAGCTATAAGATTTTTTTTTTTTTAAATCAAATTGCCTTTATCTTTGGGCATACCAGGGCAGCAGTTCCCTACTCTTGTGCTCTTAAAATTATTATCTGCATGTTTATGTACTATAGAACTGGAATATCAATCTGAATATTTCTCCAATATTTATTATACCGATTTAAAAGAAGTGTTTCTGTATAAACGTTTTGCTTCTGCCAACCTTGCAGTTGGAAAGCACGTAAAAAATGCAAGTAGTAAAATAGGGACCACCTTTGGTGGGAAGGTAACAGAGTTCCGTGCGCCTTTGACGTTTAGTCATGCCGACCACATGACCACGGAGACGTCTTTGGACAGCGCTGGCTCTTCGGCTTTGAAACGGAGATGAGCACCACCCCCTAGAATCAGGAATGAGGCAAACCCTTACCTTTACCTTTTAGTAGAATGTTATATTTCTTCAATCTTTTGTAATTAAATACATTAATTAAATACTGAGGGTTTTTTGAATGGAGTGTGGGGGATGTGGGAGGCTTGACAAATGTTTATTTAGTTGAAAAAACACTCTTTTGTCACCTAGTAATGATACCTATCTGACACCTAGCAATATTCAGCCACAATCTGCCATTAGTATTTCCTTTGTTCCTGTTCAGCATAATTTACCACTTCTGGTGGGCCTGGATATTGTTCAACTGCCCATCCCTCACCTGTGGCATGCTGTCCTATGTTATTGCAAGCTATAGCTCAGTTATATTGATAAGGGTACTGTTAGAGTTGTTGCAAAATCAAATTCAGAAAGCACACACAGGCAGACTGAAGCAGCAGGATTCATTAACTTCTTTATATACATAAAACACATGAAGATAAATGTAGAACACCAATAGTGGTTCTCCTGTTTCAGATCAGTTTAGACAGGCAGACTAGACTAGTTTTTTTTTTTTTTAATTTGATTTATATGCCGCCCTTCTCCGAAGACTCAGGGCGGCTTACAATGTGCTCAGCAATAGCCTTCATCCTTTTGTATATTTATACAAAGTCAGCTTATTGCCCCCACAAACTGGGTCCTCATTTCACCTACCTTAGAAAGGATGGAAGGCTGAGTCAACCTTGAGCCTTGGCGAGATTCGAACCCTGCAGTAATTGCAGGCAGCTGGTCTTAATAAGCTTAATAACAGGGTGCCTTAAACCCCTGTACTACCAAGGCTCTAGTTCAGACTTGTTTGCCGCTTCAGAGTGTAGGAAGTTAGCACCCATCCCTTTCCTAGAAGAAATATTTTAGGAAATATTAAAAAGGCAGAATATGATGTTTCCCTGGTTGAGAAATGGAGAAACATGTTTTAAAGACAAAGCAACTCCCACCTTCCTGCCTCCCCCCCTTTGTTAATGGGCCAGAGACAGAAACTCAATCTTTGACAATAGGACCCATCTGCAACACAATAGCAACAGAAACTCATCACATGGCACCTGGGAAGATTACATCAGTCAGCAAGGCTAACTAAGACCCTCACCCCTTGGGAGTCTGACAACCAATCAGGATACTCTTTCGGGGTCCCAGGAAGTTCAAAGCCAGAGAAAGCATAAAACCCAGGGACTCACTGTATCTCGTCCCTTTTCTGTTCAGGAATTCAAGCCATGTGATCCTGTCCACCATTAAACCATCTTTCCAAGCAGTCTCCATGTTTCCAGTGTCTTTTTCCCCACTTGGAGCAGAACCCAGAAGGATATTTCTTCCTACAAGAGCTCAGAGCTTAATACCTAAGCCACACCCAGACTTCTTGCTTAAGTTTCTGTTTCTAAACAGCTCTCATTGGTTGACCCAGTTGCTATGCCTGTTCATTGGCTGACCTTGTTACCATGTCTTCCCAGTCATGAATATTCTGACAGGTACAGATTCTCTACTCCTATCCTCTCTGTTATGAAGGAGATGAACATAGAACTATGTTTGGGGGCTAGGAATAGGAATGGAATAGAAATCTTTACTGGCCAAGCGTGACAAGAAAATTGTCTCTGGTGCATAAACTCTCAGTGTATATACAATAAAATAATATAATCACAAGATACCAATAGGAGAAGCTAGTAGAAAGATGAGAAGGATAATATTAATACAGCCCTACGACGTAGGTAAATATCCTAAGTACATAGAAAAATCTAAGTACATGGAAAGTGGCATCCTAGTCCAGCCCTTCTGTCCGCTTCTGTATTTTGGATGGCCCCCTCCTTTAATTTCATTCATCTTAAAAGAGCAACTTTGAGGCTTTGAGTGTCCTTTCTTGCTGACTGGAATTTCCAACCTTCCTTCCTTTAATCTATGATGTGCTCTGCTTAATTAAAGGCTCGGCTCTGCTCTGCTCTCCCCCTCCTTGCACAGTGCAGCCTTCGGCTTCCCTGATTCAGATAGCTCCACTCATGCATGTTATTTACTCTCACTGATTATGCAGTCACAGAGTCACAATTGATTAGGAGTCAATCAATATCACAGCAATTGGCAGAGACTGACTGAGTGTTAAACCATTGATTCACCTGCAGCTGCTGTTCACCCAGCTGGCTTTCTTTTAATCTCCGATTTCCAAAAAAACAAGAAAAAATGGAAACATAGGTGTTTGTTTATTTGGTTGAGTTTTTGTTTTGGTCTTTGGTTTTTTTTAAGACCTAAGGCCCAGCTTTCTTAGAAGACAATAGTTGAAGCACCTTTTCTATCTTCCATCAACAGGCTACAAACTGAACCTGGCTAACTCAGCATTAGGTTACCAGTATAAAATGTGTGCTACTACTCTGTGGTACAAACACTGTCGCATTCAGTGTGAATGAATGCTAGTTTTCTTGAGCTATATTTTACCAATTGAACAAAAGATTTTGTCACCTTAGGCCACATGGGTCTGTACTTTTAGGCCAGGCAAAGTTTCACCATGCAGTCCTATAATATAAACAGTTTCTGACTTAGAAACATTTATGAGTTGCAATTAAACCATTTTTAAAAAGATTTTTTATCCTGCTTTTTTCATATACAACTCAAGAGGGCAAACATACAAAATAATCCTTCTTCCTCCTATTTTTTTCCACAATAACAACA